>NC_140594.1:841208576-842508201 GCF_964204655.1 Triturus cristatus | reverse complement strand
AGCTTGCGTGCCAAGATCGTTTTTATTGTCATAATAGTTGTTTCATTAATGTTATGCTTAGGAATGTTTATTTATCTAGAGTTCCGCTATCCTGTGCATACCCTGATAGCTACTACCCCCGTCCCTGAGGAGCACCATTTTCAGACTTTTGCCCCGCATAAAGAAAGACACCGCCAGACCTATGTAAATAATGCTTTCATTGAAATGTTGCATCAAACCCACAGTTCAACGAATACCACAAACTGCTGGGTATGTGGGCTCCTCCCCTCAGTAATGCACAAACATGATCTGTTCATTTCAATGCCGTTGTCATATTTAGGCAGTTGTGAAGCATGGTTTAGATTATTGTCGATGATGTATGAACATTATGCAGTTGATGGGCACAGATTTTCAGAAAAAGATTATGAACTGATTCTGGCCTATATAGAAAGACATCAGGGATTCACTCCCAATGCCGAGGGTACGGACGGTACCCTGGATCCTACCGCTTGTATGAATGTGTATACGGATCATGAGAATGACACCGGGTTAAGGGATGAGGTATCGGATTTTGTGTCCTTCAACTTTACCGAGTATTTTAGATATTTCCAGGAGCGAAATGTGTTGAATGAAAGAATCATCCCGGTCCCCGTGTTGAATAGCACATCCTCCTTTTGCATACATGGTACTGGCCATTTATTTGTTGGTTATAGTAGATGTAACTATACCTATAGATTACAAACCTTTAGCAGCCCACCTATACTCACTCCCCCGAATGTATATTTTGTGTGTGGAGAAAATGCTTACACTTGGCTTCCCAGAGGATGGTCAGGTAAATGCTACTTGTCCTTCTTGTACCCGCCTGTTTATATAGCACCTTCTGATTACCACCGATCCCACTCGCTGAACCGACGAAGCTTAGACTCAGTAAAAACTAATGAAGATGCTACTGATCAGACTGATACCCCTGCCCAACATTTTGTTGATATAATAAAGGGAGTTCTGCCTATATGGGGACCCATTTTGACCAGTAAAGAAATTAGAAGATTGTCCAGGGTAGTAGAGGGAGTAGTAAATACCACCGCTGGGATACTGACCAATATCACAGTCGAGCTTCAAGCGACCCGACTTGTGACGCTTCAGAACCGCCTTGTTTTAGACGTTATCCTAGCCGATCGCGGAGGAGCATGTAGAGTGATTGGCAGCTCCTGCTGTGTATATATACCTGACTCCGCCCCCTCAGTCCATCTGGCCATACAGAAGTTACATCGATTGGCATCCGAGATTCACACGGAGACCAGAACCTGGTCTATTTCAGGCTGGTTCTGGGATCTCCTTACCACCTGGGGTTGGAAAATCTTCATGGTCCTTCTAGTAATAGGAGGTTTCCTTTTCACTTGTTGTGTCTGCATCCAATGTGGGCCCGCTTGTTGCTCCTATTGTGCCACCCAAGTTCGCCTTGCCTTACCTACTACTAAAGCCAGCCAGGGTAAGGTAAACGCTCAACTAGTTCAGAAAGAGATACACGACATAATGCAAATAGACGAGGGGATTTTCGAAGAATAGTTCCATGAATAGCTACATTATGCTAAAAAGGGCCGTTCTGTGGGATTCGAGTCAAATATGTGTAGTTAGCATAATGTATCTTAGACTGTATCTCTAATCCATATGCATCAAGGACTGCTTTATAAAGTAACTCTTCGTGTCTCCGTGTCCTGCATGATAGAAAGGGCCGAAAAACCATACTGTGGCCATCTTGAATCATGAACGGTCATGCTTCGAATCACGTGTCTCTCTCTACCCCCTTCTGTATGATTTAGCTCGTACCAGCGTAGAGACAGGGTGAATTGTATTTACGGCCGAGGCCCAAGGTCACATCTGCAGTAGGGAGTACTAAGCTAAATTCCTCTGTGCCCGAGACGAAAGAGAGTCACACGGCCGACCTTCTTTGAACGAGATAGTAACCTTATACGGGCAGATGGTATGAGCTCATTTAGGAGCTCTAGGACTAACTGGTACTTTTCCACTTGCAATGCTTTGTATGCTGAATCTGTAATGTATATAAGTGTGGTTCTGTCAAGGAGCCAGCAGTCTTCCTCGGCGCACCTGATGGGTGAGGTTCGATGAGGCTCCTCTATGTAGAGTTCTGTTGTGGCCAATAAACGCTTGAACCTTCTACGTTGCCAACTGCTTATTATTGACTTAATATTGCGGACCACTGGTAAGTGTGGCCCTTGGGATTACTATTAGATTACTTCATATGGCCATGTCTGAACTAGGGTGGCGGAGTGAGCTAAAGAATGATGATGGATTAAACCCAGATTAGTTGACTGGGGGTTAGCGCTTGCAATGTTCAACACTCCATCCATTATCCCTTTTGGTTTTGCTTTGTTCGCCCTAAGTTGGCAGGGTATGACCAGACGTGGGTCCCTTGCTCACTTTGCCACTGGATTCAAGCTAGCCTGGCTGATGACAGCTGATTAGCCAGAAACCGGTCCCAAGATGCTTGTTTCCAGTCCAGGGAAGACATGGCTTGGCAGTTCGGGCTGGACTGTTCCCATGAGGCACAGGGTCAGACTGATTTGCATATGGCCATGTCTGAACTTGGGTGGCGGAGTGAGCTAAAGAATGATGATGGATTAAACCCAGATCAGTTGACTGGGGGTGAGTGCTTGCAATGTTCTACACTCCGTCCATCATACTCTTTGGTTTTGCATTGTGATTATCAGCACTTATGAATGGGTTCTGTTAAACCTTCAGATAGTATTCAAATTTTAGCCTGGTTGACTACGTTTTGCTCTATCGTCAGAGCTTGGGGCATATTCCTTTATACAACCTTTGAACTTACATATTCTGCATTAAAATAACATTCATGTTTGGCATTTGAATATCCTTTTGTATTTGATTTGGTTTCATCCTACATTATTTTTCCCAGTGGCACACCTTGTTACAATTAGAAGTCTTTGTCAACATGTTTATATCCATTCCTATATTCTGGTCAACCACCATTCCTCGTCCTCTCACAAGAGGACCAAAATTCTCTGTCTGTAGCATCTGACCACAATCTGGATACCTGCATTACCATACTGCCTTCAAGAACCGTATTTAGCCCTGTACCCACAACATAGGGAATGCTTTGACATTCTGACAATAGTCATAAAATAACCTAAGTTAGGAAAATCTCAAAATAGTAGTTTATTAAGACCTTATCTTGGTGTGGCCGAAAGCGCTTCATAGTCTGACACTTCAACATTAATAGGAAAGTAAAACACCTCTTAACACTTTACATCTATCACAGGGTAAAGGATTATGACAAATCTGATAACTAAACTTCAACTCCTTGCAGTAAGTGCATTACTCATCAGCGCAAGTAATAAACATGAAAAACCACTTCAATTCTCAACTTCATTCATAGCCCTCTTGGACCCAAATTTGGCACCACAAACAAATCATCAAAAAACCACAAACACCGCAGATCTTGACAACTTACAATAAAAACCTATAACCCTACTGACACTCACACTCCTAAAAAACTGCTACCACCTTCAGGAATGCAGGAATGCCAACAATGATCAGAATGGGACTACGGAAGCTCAGGACTGTAGACTGGGTAAGAGCAGATTTCAGCTCTCTCTGGGGCACATTTTAAATCATTTAAGGCTCAGTGAAAACCATCCTCTGCTACTAATTGTGCAGCGCTTTTGTTTGTACAAATTTGGGGCCCATAAAGTGCTATCCAATTAATCTTGATTCATAGCTGAGGCTAGATATCAAATCAAATACATTCAAATGGTGTTAAGCACATTAGGCTGAACAAGCAAAAAAGACAGTGTTTAGATTTCTAACCGTAAAGGTTTATGAAAAGATTAGCAAGGTTACAAATTCAAATGACCAACATTTTGATAAATCAGTATTCAGTAAAAGAATGCATTAGTCAATGTACAGTCAACTCAACTCAACTCAAAAGTAATGAAAGCATATGTGGCGTGGCTTGGACGATGAGCCAATGGCAGTATAATTCTTCTGCCCCCATTGGCGCGGTCCTTCGATTTGGATTTACATGCGCGTTTTTGCATGAATTTGGTCACCAACCATAAATACTGTGATCAGAAACTCCTGGGAATGCAATAACTCAGTGAACTCCTTTCGGCACCACTTTTAGACCCGTTTCTACGCTGGGAACTCTGCGATGCCTCGAGTCTGAAGATACGCACCACAAAATGGCCACTGCTGCAGATCCGGCGGATCCGGTCAATATGATTCTGGAGGCACCCACACTAACTGAAGGTAGCTTCTAATTTTTCCCTACCTGAGCACAAGACTGCCCCAGCAATTCACATCTCATCTTCCAAATCTTCCACATTGTCCTCTGTGACATCTCAGCCCATCAGTATTGAATTTGCTGAAGGCTCCCCACGCTGGCATGCCTGACTGTGGGATGGCACCTGTGAAAATTCAGTTTTTGCTCTTGCTCCACTAAATCTAAAGCTGGGAACAAGAACATAGAATAAACATCACCCGAATACTCCAGCACATTTGTTCCAAATGCTGACTCGCTCATGGAGGCTTTCTTTAAATCTGGATAGTCCCGCTGATGTATGCAGGTCTTCCGATTTTGCCTGACCTCAAGATGGCATTGCAGAGTCCATTGAGCACGAGGCTCTAACTTGCTTTCAGCCCACATTTGTTTTACATGGTCTTCTCCTTGGCTGGCACCAGAGTATTCCACTGATTCTGAGCTGTTCTGAACTGATTTACACTGATTTGAGGTGTTTCTGAATTATGCCCTGAAGGACAGGGTGTCAGGTGTTCACCACAAGTGCCTTGCTTTATGTCTGCTACTGCGCCATCAAATGCTGTGGGTAAACCATCTCTTGATCTATCCTTCTGGAGCGCAAACATTCTGACGTTTAATCATGCAACACAAACGTGCGCTCAGATACCATCTAGTTCACCCTGCATTGTCTGGACAGTGTATAAGCAGTGTATGAGCAACAAGTGCACCCAGAAAGTGTCTACTTCAACCTGCACTCTATAGGCAGTGTATAAGCAGCAAGTCCTCAGTGATATCAGCTGCGTTAGCCTACGTTGGCCCGTGACTTTGCTCTTTCTGATCACCTTGCGCCATACTCTAGACCAACCTCTAGCTACCAACTACCGGCTAAGTGCTACCACCTACCAGCTAACAACTATCATCAACCACCTACCAGCTACAAGCACGTGTGGTAGAGTATTTTATCCATATTTTGTTCTCATATCTGGGTGCCTCCACGGCCCAAACTCCAAAGGTCTCCAAACGCCTCCAGAAACCAGCAAGCGTTTCCGCCATGGTGAAAAAAGACTCCAAAGTGTCTCTAAAGCGATCTAAAGCTGATCACCCAGCTCCAGAATCACTGATAAAAGGGAAAACAGACGTCAATGCAACCATGTAAATGATTCTAAAAAACTGGATGACATTCATGAGCTGACTTTGTCTACAAACACGAACAAAGTACTATCAGGCACATGCATCAACCACAAAACCGGTCGCAAATGGGCAGATTCTCAGAATCTGCCCCTTTGCGACCGGTATTTTTGCATTTGGGATGCATCATCCCAAATGCAAAAATCGCAATTTAAGGACTCTCAAAATAGCGATCCCTTAAATAGCGATTGCATTTAAGGAATCCCTAATTGAGATTCCTTAAATGCAATGCATTAAAGTGTAAAAAATAGCGATTTCGCTATTAGCGGGAGCAAATTACCATGAAGCTGGACTTCATGGTAATTTGCTAAAACTTAGAAAAATGCACTTATTTGCATTTTTCTAAGTTTCATGTTGCGCACACACATGCCCTTAGAGCATGTGTGTATGCAACATGTGTGCAGAGTTCAAATACATGGGTGCAATAGGGTGTCATTTTGACACCCTTGCACCCTAGAAATTGCGGGAGCAATTTGTGAGTACCTACTGGTACTCGCAAATTGCTCCCGCAATCTCCAATGCATAGGAATGAATGGGAAGCCATTCCTTAATTGCGACTCGCAATTTGTGAGTCGCAATTAATGAATGTTAAAGAATCGCTATTTTAATAGCGATTCCTACATGCATAGGCTTTTGCGAGTCCTTAATTGCGATTCCTTATTATTCGCAATTAAGGACTCGCAAAAGCTTTTCTTGATGCATGTGCCTGTATATGGGCGAACATCAACAATATAACTGACTTACTCTCAGATGCAGAACAACAGATCAGCATTGTAGAAGACGCCTCCTCCAAAACAGAAAAAAAAACTCAAGCTACTTTGATCATCCACAAAAGCACTCCATAAAGATATTGCGGAGCTGGAATACAGGAACCACAGTTGCAACCTGCATATCCTTGGCGTCCCGAGGGTTCAGAGGACTCTGTGCCCTCCTGTCTCACTTTTCCAGAGAACTTGCTTCCAAAAATTACTGGCATACATTTCACCAAGGATTTTGAGCTTGAGCGTGCCCACCGCATACCTTCTTTCAAACCAGCTAATAAATCCATAGCTCGTCTGATCGGCTGCAAACCGCTCTGTTTCCAGCACATGGATCTGATCCTCAATTACATGCACAGTCATGATCCTAATGCCTGGAATGGCCACAAAATATTCATTTCCCAAGACTACTCTAAAGCAACCGTGGAGACAAGAAAAGGCTTCTGGCCCTGTGCTCTCTCTTAATGAAAATGAATCTCCAGTTCTCTTTTGCTGGCACTGCAAGATTTAATGTCCTGGTGGAGGGTAGACACCACATCTTCACAGATGCACTAGATCTCTTTACTTTCCTAGCTGAATGAGAGGGCCACTCTATGTAAGTTCAACATTCAGGTTCAAACAAATGTAACATTTTACATTATGGTATTGCTATACGGAAATGTCTCTTCTTGGCCCTAGTATCACCTATTAACAGATAATATTCTGTTCCTACTATCTTTCCTGATTCATTTTGACGAACATGTTGATTGTTTGTTACCTGCCTTAACTGGTCAGTTTAATCTCCTTTACCTAATTGTTTAGGAATCTTATCAGACACTTTCATCTCACGTAACCATTGAAACACTCTGCACGTCCATATAACAGGTCTTTCCATAAACTTTCTACTCACTCCTATTCCTCTGAATGTTCTAACACTTACATCCAGCCTTAATTCACAGCATAAACATCTTGTCTTGCTCTCACACTCACAGGCTTTCTTATACTGTAGTGTAGTCCCAATAGTACCCTGTCATGCAGGACCTACGCTGTTTACGGATAACATATACTGTGGGTCTGGTGGCAGACTGACTCCGTACACCCCCGACGCATATGTTAGCCTCTGGTTTGCATTAGCTAGCTTGCAGTGCCACAAGAATCTCCTGTTATCAGAGAGATTAGTTTTTGGCAACCTTAGAACACAATAACCTCACAATCGTGGAAACAATATACTACTTTTCACCCAGTCCCTCAGGCTTGCTTGTTTTGCTCTTCATGAGATACAGAGAAGACACAATCGAGCGTGTATATAATAAGAATTTATTGTACCGTTGTTCTTCTCATGTAGGATAAGTGCGCTCTTATGACTGTAACACAGTAGCAGAGATATAGAACCAGCAGTCCAGTGAATAAAAAGAAATGGTATTGTTCTACCATTTTACAATAGTCATGAACACATACATGAAATATGATATGCATTTATAAAATAAAGTGCATACTCCTAAGTAGGGGTGGGCGTAATTTGCGTAAGGGACCTATGCGGAGAGGCACGGAGATGGAACCAATCTCCGCACTCTCCGCATAGCTCCGTTACACTCTGCCCGCCTCCTGCCCGCCTCCCGCCCGCAGTATTAAAAAACTTTAAAAAGCATTATAAATGCAATTTTAAATAACCTTACCTTATCGGCGGCGTCCCCAGGCTTCCATCTGTCTCCATCGCGTCTTCTTCTGGGCGCCCGCGCATGCGCAGTTCCCAGAAGAAGACGCGATGGAGACAGATGGAAGCCCGGGGACGCCGCCGATAAGGTAAGGTTATTTAAAATTGTATTATAATGCTTTTTAAAGTGTTAATACTGCGGGTGAGAGGCGGGCGGGAGGCCAACTCCGTTCCGCCCGAGTGTGCGGAGATTTGGCTTTGTTTCTCTGCCTACATCGCGGAAGGGGCAATTCTCCGCACATTCGGTGGGCGGAACGGGTTTGTCAGCCCACCCCTGCTCCTAAGATACCTGACTAGATGTACCTAAGTGTACCTAGCATGGAGGTAGGTGCTACAGAGCCTAAGCCTAAGAGCCTATGAGCCAAGAATCTAGCTAGGATTTAGTCAAACCCCCATACCTGAATAGTGAGAGTGTGGGACTTAGTCCTGGACTTGAGCTGGACAACCCGCAAGGGATCGTTAGACCACTGTCAGCTGGAGCAATGGCATGCCGGAGCTGCAGCGTCTCTGGTCAGTGTGTCGGCCTCGAAGTCTCGTTTCCCTCCTGCTTTCTGATCGCAAGAGGTGCTGTATTTATACAGTCTATGTACGTGTGTTACCCATTGTTCAGTATGAAGATGACGTTGGGGATTTAACCTTATGTGTCGGTGGGAGAGGTGAAGTATACCTCCTGGAGAGTGTCCTCATCAATTATTCATATGTGCTAAGGATGATATCTTAGCAATATCGATTGGGAAAAACCCACCCTCGGCATGGAACTAGGTGAAAGGTTTAGTCCATAAAGGCGTGATGTCCCTATAAGGCATTCTGTCCTTATTTGGAGATATGTCCTTATAAGGCTCGTTCATATGAAATAATGGGAGCTGATGTAGGGAAAGTGTACGATTTTCCCTGGACCTATATTAGGGTACCGATATGAAATATAACACCCACTCCACCTTATATTTAACAATAATAATACACATTTTTTGAAATACACATTTATAACAGTGTCAGTGCATAAAATTAGTAGTCATTAAAAATGTTTCTGAAAACGTTAAAAAATCATTTAAAAACAGTTTAAAAAACAAGGAAAAATGTTCTTTGGTAATGTTTGATATTGTTGTAAAGTTCCACAAATTACAGTTCTAAACGAGTTCGATCACACAAGTTGAACTACTGTAAGCGTACTTAGAAGGCCATGCTTTGAGATAGTAAGTGTCAATTTGAAAAGAGTTATTTTGAAAATGAAGGGGAAGGAAAAGGTTCCATATTCGTACCCAGCACACAGTGAGCCAGATTCAGATTAGATGTCCTGGCTGGGAGACATAACATTATCACTGCCTGCTACAGCAGGGGACAAACACTGCAATACCTCGCATAGCACGTCAAGTGTGCATAGATGTAACTCCTCGTTGCCAACAGCTGGTGTGTAGGCTTCCGGTACCGGATTCAAAACCTCGGTGTCAATGCTGGAGCTGAAATTTAATTCAGTCGTGAAAGGCACCTGCGGCTCCTCAAGGAAGGCATGCGTCAAGATGGGAATACCCTGGGGAGAGATGTCCAACTTGCATTCTCTTCCGCAGAATAGGCATCGGAAGACAGGTACGAAGCAGTCCTCAAAGACTGGTCTGAAGGATAAGAACCTTAGAAGCACTTAATTCTCGTAGGCGAGGCGCACCGAGATGCTGTATCATGCGCTCACGGTAATGTCTTTGCAGGAGACCTTTCGCAATCTCGCTGGTGGATGGTCCGTCCATTGCGCAGCAGGTAGACGATAATCAGTATTCCAGATACAGTGAGCAGTAGACCCCCGAAAATGCTTTCAAACACGGAGTGTATGAAGATTTGGAATAATTCAGAGGATAGTCTGGAAAGTGCTAAGGAATCTGGACCCTATGGTCTTAAATAGGTGAATAATGCCACTCGTATCAGACATGTTTGAGATACGTCCCACCATTTCTATGAAATGTAGGGGGCAATTTGTTTGAATTAGCACCTGTATCTCTTTCAAGGTCCTTGCAACTTGAAGTTCAAAGGTTTCTCGAGCGGAAGTCAGTGGCACGGTTTGCTGTAAAAGCATGGCTTTCATTCTGCTCAAAGCATCAAACTGTATCAGCGAAACATTCAGTGAAGGCCATACTAGCGCCTCCCTGACTGTATTTGTCAGAGGAAACAATACTTGCATACAGCAAGTAACCCTGGTGTTCACGGCGACCAGATGTGCAATGCCTGGAAGCATATCACAACAACCTTGATCATTCAGCATCAAGTAACTCCCATTTGAAAGTAACTCGAACACTGGCGATATAACAGCAGCTGGTGTTCCTTTCATGTGGCAAGACAGATTTGAAACTGAACCATTACAGGCTCCATGCAAAACAATATCTTGGCATATGAGAGAACCGCTTAAAGTGTTCTTGCAGTTGGTACCACTAAGAAACACTTCTTGATCCCCACTCCGGCATCGAAATTTATATGGTAGATCCCAGGATTTCTTAATGTATTCTTTACCCAATTTTTCATATGTGCCTGCCTGTCTTTGCTCAAGGCAATAATGAAACTGAAATGTAGTGACTGGGAGAGTGATTTGGCCGTGGATTAGCCACTCAGTTGATGGTAATTCAGCTACTGTGAATGGTAGCCTGTCCAGTTTTTCAATTTGCAGCATTGTATATTTAGCTCCCCTTTGTGCCATTTCTATCTGTGTATCAGTTAGATTATATTCTGAAAACAGAGACGTACTGTTTATGAAACGCCAAGGCACAATGCCTGCATGCAAAGATTGTAGCGTCCAGCTCAATAACATAATAGAACGTAACTGTTATTGGCCATGTGTAATATGGCTAAATCCTGTTTTTGTATGTCAATAGCAAAAGATACAATGTTGTCCAATGAACATACTCTGGAGGTCAAAGTTGTTGACCTATTATCCACCACAGCAGAAGCTTTTTCTAGGTTTATACGGTCTATTTCCTGTATTCTCTCTGTGGCTTCTTGTTGGGAAATCTTCTAGATTACATTATAGGCAGCATAAATGGCTGCAGACATGAAACGTTTTTGACGTTGTTTCCTAGGTCCTAGTAGAAATTCCCTAAGATTCATGTCCTGTGAGAGTAAAGATAAGTGTTGTTTCACTTCTATAAGTGTTGAGGTCTCTAGCCATTGTATGCACAACTTCCCAACACTATACGATGTCACTACCCCTGGATTTTCTGCATATTGAGTCCCTCGGTGATGTGTAGGAACCTTTTATTACATGTGCTTGTGTCTAAGGGTCAAACCGCCCACTCCTTCTAATTGAGGTCTGTTCTATTGTCATTTAGTATGTCATCAATTGTTGCCCCTTCATTTGTAAAAGAATTCTGCCACCATGGTTTGGTGTTGGAAACTTTGGAGTGTTCAGCTCCTTCATCTTGGCTATTTCAAGACAGGATGTCTGTTGCACAGTATCATTTAAAAAGATAATCAGCTGTGGAATAAGGCATGCTCTAAATAGTGCCTCTGTACCCTGGACTTGCCAGTCCCTTGACCTCCAAATCGATGTTGTGTCAATTTCGTCTTGCCCTAGTTCGAAACCCTGTTCAGACGATTGGGCCAAAAAGGAAGCAGAGTAAATCTGTTTAGTGTTTGTCAACATAATTTTCAGTGCTGTTGTTGGTGCAACCTTGTAGTAAAATGAGGCTGGGTCTCTGGTTTTAAACCCTGAAAAGTATGCACATTTTGTGTAAACGTTTGTGAACTACTTTTTGGTGGTGTTGGGCAATGTTCCCACTGATTGTATTCAAATACATTCCTAGGTGAAATGGAATTGTGCAGGAAATGATTACCAAAATGTTGGTAACAGTACAATTTATCATAATCTGATGAACCTTCTAACATTTCATTATTAGAAAATGCAGCACTTTTCTCCAAATCAGATAACATGTTATTAACTGTTTCAGTGTCCCAATCATCAGAAAATGTACTGGAGGTAATGAAATCACTTAATGAGATTTTAAATACATGATTAATTTTTAAAAGTTCGGTTGGTCCGAATATGTTGAAATCAACCTTGTCCCATACTATACCTTGCGGTATAGGAACAGCTGTGATGTTCACTGATGGCAAGTCTCTTTGTTCACTATGTGATGATGTGTGTGGCTTCAGGAGGATGTTGGCCTTTTGGGCTATGGATTTTTGTTGAAGATAATGGCCATTAATAAGCACACTAAAAGTCAATACTAAACCTAGAAGAAAAAATATTATCTCAGAAATCACCTATAGTTCAAACCAAGGGGATACCAGGTATATCTTTTGAAGAAAGAGAAGAAAGTTCTTTAATTCTTGTTTTAATGGTGTTTTAGCTGGCGTCATTTCCGGCTCGCTTGGATCCAAAGAAAACGTATTAAAGTTAATGAAATAGCCAGAAGCTGTTCGATCAATTGTTGGAATTGCATCAGGATTGTTTGCAATGGGTTGGAGGCAAGATGGCGGCCGTAGGAACGGCCGTGTGAGCTTGCAGCTCCCAGGCTCCCAGAGGCGGAATGACGGCGGCACTGCATTAGCTCATCCTAAGCACCAGGATACGCAGTAACTTACTGGCGGGGGTACCTATATGCTCTGACTTCTCGTGCGGCGGATCTCACTACTGCTGACGGCAAGGAGGCTTTGGACACAGGCTTGGCTTACAGGGCGGCCGCGACGTGTTCGCGGTGAGCCTGCAGCAGCGGCTCTGAGGATGCCGCAGAAGGCTGGGCATGGCAGAGCCCGAGGAACAGCTGAGAGTGAGATAGCCGGTGGAGCAGGTGGCGGCAACATTTTGCCGGGAGGAAACGCCAAGGGGAAAGCCATGACTCCGGTGGAGAGGAAGACTGAAGGGGGTAAGCGCTCCATCCCCATTGTGCCTACAATTTTCACCAGCAAATCCAAGAAAAACGCTGGGCTATTGCAGGTTAACACAGAAAAAAGTAAAGCAGGATGCTTAAAGTTTCTATCTCAGGAGTCACAGAATAGAGATACAACTATTGGAAAAATGTCAGAGCATGTGGTCGGGGATAAGCTACATACTGAACTGATAAATACAGATAAAATCAGCGCTAAAATTATTTTTGAAAATTCAGCATTAGGAGCACCATTGACTGATGGAAATGGGGTAATTAAAGCTGGTAGTGAAAAGAGCAAAAGGGACGGAGCACTCGCTGATGCAGTCAATGTAACGAGTACTCAGGCTCCTATCATTAACCAAACACTAGACTACCCATTTAAAGTGCCAGAGCTCAGGGGTCCTTTAAATGACGATGGTGCAAAAGACATGGACTCTTTTTTTTCTCTGTCAGATTTGTCAGATGTTGCTGATGGGGAGCTTGAACTATCAGACAGCGAGAGTCCAGTGGCGAAGACAAACGATCACCGGGCTAGTGAGAGCCAAGGGGAAAAATGGAGTGATGGGGTAGACAAGAGTCCCCAGACTGTACGGAAAAAGGATAGTCACAGGGGGCCAACCACTCATGTTACCTCTGATGATGAAGCAGAGAAACTACATTGACATTACTCATTTACCTCGCAATATGGAGCTTGCAGGTGCCATGGCTACGAGCCCTTTAGATGGTGCTGAAAATGTTTCATTGGTGGATATATTCCAAAGTATAAAGGCTAATAGGGAAGAAACTAGGGCAGAAAGCCAAAGGGTGCAGGGGGCCTGTCGCAAGCTACAGAATGCTGTGAGGCGCATAGAAAAATCCTGCACAGAATTCACGGCTCGCTTTACGTAGGCTGAAGCAAGAATTTCCAGCCTGGAAGACGAGCTAGCTGCCCAAAAAATCACTACAGAGACTTTAAGCTCAGCAAAAACTGATACCCTGTGGAAACTTACTGATCTGGAAAATCGGTTGCGCAGGAATAATTTACGTGTGATTGATGTTCCGGAGGGGTTGGAAGGGACTGATGTGCGACAATTTATTATAGATTTGTTTACAGAAGCCTTTCCCACTCTAACCCAATGGGACTGGAAAACAGAGATACAGCGAGCTCACAGATTCCCCTTTATCCAACGAGCTAGACCTGGTCAAAGTCAAGGTACCCCTCGCCCCAGAGCTATTCTAATCTCTGTTAATAATTTCCTAGCAAGAGAGGCACTGTATGATCTAGCCCGCCCTGACCGAAAAAAATCTGGTAAAGGTATTGAGTTTTTTGTTCGTCCTGATTACTGTTCACTCATAGTTGAAACTAGATGGCAGTTACGACAGCTTATTACACGTTTCCATAACAAAGGTGCCCAAGCATATCTATTAAATCCCGCCAAACTGAAGATTGTGAGTAAGAATCAAACACGGTTCTTTACCTCAGAAGCGGCGGCTAAGACATTTTTGCACTCATTGTAAAGGCTATAAAGACAGGAATTCCCTGGCCTGATTCTGGCACTTTAGTCAGGTTTTAGAGTTTCTCTTTTTTTCTTCCCAACATATCTGGTGTCGTGCTAAATGGTGCTTATATATTGTTTAATTATTCTGTCTCTGGGGCCCAGCCGGGGTGGCTGGGGCTCCACGCATCCCTGGGACCATAGGTCCTAAAGCCTCATTGAGGGGGAAAGAGGGCTGGGTGGGAATGGGGTCTCGGCTGAGGCCTCATCGGGGATGGGCATGGGTGGGTGCTAAGGGATGGGGGTGGGGTGAGTTTGGGGGTGGGGGGATGGGAATGGGGTCTCGGCTGAGGCCTCATTGGGGCTGGGTTGGTTTTATGGGAGGGTGTGGTTGTGGGGGTTTATGGGTAAAAATTAAAAAAACAATTCAAGGTAAACTTAAAGCAGGACACAACTTAATGATGCTAAATAGTCTTAAGGTAAGGACTAGCTATGGCAAGGAGTTTTAGGAACCCAGCACTGCGGCTCTGCACGCTAAATGTGTGTGGCCTTAATAACTATGGGAAGCGTCAGAGGGTAGCCGCTGAGATTAGAATGTTGCAACTCGATATATTATGTATACAGGAAACTCACATTACCTGGGCAAGAAACATGTGCTATCAGAGCTAGGACTGTCCCTTCTGGTTTGTACACAGCAATCTATTACAAACAGGGGGGTGGCAATTTTGGTTAAGGACACAATACAAGGCACAGGTAGAGTAATGTCCGATAAACAAGGGCGCTGGGTCATAGCCGGGGTAATAATAGAATCGAAGATCTTTACAATTTGTTCAATATACGGAGTTCTGGAGGAGCTCAATGTTGAACTTGCCTCATGGCCTACCCCCTTAATACACTGTGGGGATCTCAATATTCATCTGGAGCCACAAGTGTTACAAGCAGGGATAAATAACTATAGGGGAAGGAAGCCAAAAGTTTTTAAAGCGTTATCCAATCTAACTTTAGATCATGGCCTTGTGCACGCGTGGGCTGTATTACATCATTCGGAACCAGGTTATACGTTTTTCTCACACCCCCATCAGAAACTGGTTAGATTGGATTATTTCTTTCTCCCCCCTTTATTGTTAAATCAGGCTTCAATGAAAGTGGCACCAAGGATCTCAGCGGACCATGGTCCGGTAGTATTAAATATCCCAGCAGTGAGAACAGTGTTTAAAGTTAGAAATTTCACATTTGACAGAAAGCTCCTGTTAGACGATGCATTTGTATTACATATGAAAGAATGGATCTTACAATATTTGTCCATTAATCGCAACTCCGCACCCTCGGGGTTAGTCTGGGATTCGCTGAAAGCGGGTATACGAGGGAAATGCGTGAGAGTAGGGTTGTATAAACAAAAACAGATTAAACAAATAGCGTAGGAGCTATATGCCAAGTTAGTATTGGCAGAGGAGAGATTGGCACATGGGATTGGGGCTGGATCCGATATAACGGCCTTACAAATGGAAGTTGCTCGATGCAAAGCTAAAATGAATCTCTACTGGAGTAAGGATATTGCTGTTAAACATAGGTTAAATCGCGAGAATAGCTATGAATATGGGGAGGCTGTGGGGCGTCGTCTGGCGCAAAGATTACCTGCCAAGGAAGGAGCACAACGTATAGACCACATGATCGATAATCAAGGCATCGCTAGGGAAACTCCCACAGAAATCCTCATGTTGTTTTATAATTTGTTTAGCAAACTTTACGCAGCTGAAACTACAGATAGGCTCAGAGGGAAAGTATTATTACAAGAATACTGTACCGCTAAACTGGATATGCAAACGGCCTCGGTTTTGGATAGACACAGAACTATGGAAGAGTTAGAAAGCGCGGTCAATAGTCATCCCAGTGGCAAGGCTGCCGGGCCAGATAGACTGCCTTTGGAGTTTCATAAAATCTTCTTAAATGAAATAAAAAGAGATCTACTGGACACAATGCTTTGTGCTCAACAGGGGACACCTCCCCCATCCTGGAAAGAAGCAAACATAATAGTTTTTAGAAAGAAAGATAAACCCTCCAATCTCCCAGGATCTTAGAGGCCGATCTCACTATTAAATGCCGATGGCAAAGTATATGCAAAGATCTTGGCCAATCGGCTGTCGAAAGTTATTTCAACGCTGGTATCAACCAGGCAACACAGGTTTATACCCGGCCGTGGTACTACTAATCATATAAACAGGGTAGTTACAATGATGGATTGGGCCAATGTAAAACACTCTAAATGTGGCCTTATCCTGTTAGATGCCGAGAAGGCTTTTGATCAGGTGGGATGGGACTTTCTTTGGGCTGTTCTTTTCAATCTAGGGTTCAATCCGGTTTTATTAGAGCAATTCAGGTTTTGTATCAACTCCCCACAGCCAAAGTATGTATAGCAGGCTCTGAATCAAAGCTGATCTCCATAGCCAGAGGTACCAGGCAGGGATGTCCTTGTTCACCATTGCTGTTTGCATTATATATAAAACCGTTTTTAAATATGTTAGAAAATACCCCTAGCATTGATCCTATGGTATGTGGGCAAGAACGCTGTCAGGTATTAGCCTACACAGACGACATTGAGGTTGTAACATCTAACCCAATGGTAGCTATGCGTGAGATAGAACGCCTGGCAACAAATTATGGAATAGTTTCAGGGTATAAATTAAACTTAGCCAAAACGCAGATCTTGACTCTTAATCTACCAGATAACATGGATCCTAGAATTATGATAGAGGTTAATTATCTAGGGATAAAGCTTCGTACTTGTCTAAAATCATTAGTGGACACTAATTGGGTAGGCATCACCAGCATTGTTAAAGAACAGTTAGATCGCTATGAATGTCTCCATTTGTCTTTGGTGGACCGCTGTAATACTATAAAAATGGTAATTTTGCCAAAAGTACTATATTTTTTTAGATCGGTACCACTGGAAGTAACCCGGGTGCAACTACAAAAGCTACAATCAATATGCGCACGATTTATATGGGCACAAGGGAAACCTCATAGAGCCATGCGATACATGACGCTCCCTCGAGAAAAAGGTGGCTGGGCCTTTCCAGATTTAGCCCTGTATTATTATGCTTGTATGTTGCAAAACATGAGAATACTTTTATCAGGAGAGGAGGTTATGAACAGAGCGGAATTTCCATCCATTTATCAAATACTGCCTGGTTTTGAGGTTAAAAATCGCTTTTTTTGTCTTTTGATCTTAATTACTATAAAAGAACCAAATTCAAGGTATTAAATGCTGCTTATAAAATTTGGAGTGTAGTAAGGAAATCTCATATGCTTGGGAGAATTACAAATTATACACCAACGGCAGCAACTACTCTACTCCCAGTGATATTTTGAGACAGCGTGGTAGATAGCTGGCGCAGGAAAGGAATAGTATTTATTGGGGATTTTTATGTGCGTGGTGTTATGTCATCATTCTCGATATTAACAGAAAAATATGGATTGGCTAGTAAGGAATTCTTTAAATATTTACAAATACGCACCTTTCTTGTGAAACAGAAGGGGGAATTCGAATCCAATCCTTTGGTAGAAGCAATAAGGAAGAATGGACGTATCGGGACGATTTATAGTCTGTTACAACTCCCACAGCTAAATGACCTAGAAAAACATAATCAGAAATGGAATAATAGGTTGGGGACTACAGATATTAACCTGGAAGATTGTATTGAAGTGGCCGCTAAAGTGTTTTTGTCTGCTAACCTGAAAGCGCAATATTATAAGACAATGTTTAATTTATATTACACACCGGCTAAATTGGCTAAATGAGGAGCTGGAAACGATGGAAAATGTTTTCGATGTAATAGTGAAGATACTGACATCGTCCATATTTTTTACTCATGTAAAGAACTAACCAACCTCTTTTTGCATATTGAAAGGTTACTTTATGAAATTTCTAAGATTCATGTTAAATTCTCAATGAGTGACATTTTATTAGGGATGGATTCTGGAGTTACAAACGTAATGGCAAGATATCTAATTTTTTTAATAACAGCGATTGCTAGACTATGTATCGCATCCATGTGGTTGCAAAAAGAGGCCCCGACTTTTGAACAATGGAGAGCTACATTTTTTAATATATTTCAATTGGAACATAGTTTGTATACTCTGAAAGGTATAAAGAAGAAAAAATGGGGCTTAGAAATATGGGGTATTGTGATGGATTAAATGAAAGACTAAAGTAAACTATTTCTTATTTTAAGGTCACACTCATAGGAGGTATGTGACCGGATGGAGATTTATCAATTTTGCACTTTGCACTTTGCACTTTCTCATCTGTGGTTAAAATCATCTTGGCTGCTATCAATGTTCCTTGATGTACTGTAATGCAATTATACCTGTTTTGTATGTCACTTTATGCATTTTATATGTTACCTGAATTGGAAATAAAAAAAAATAAAAAAAGGATTGTTTGAAATGTCCTTTTCCTCTCGACAAGGCATGTTGATGTAGACATCTGTGTTAGGTCTAATTTCAACTTGTGAATTATTCTGATGTTCATTTCGAATTTGAATGTTTGGTTCAAGTGGAGCAAGTTCCATAGCATTGTTGCTTAGTCCTTCATTCCTTACAGGTGGCTCTTCAAACGTGATGAGTCTTTCTGTTTGAACTTCTTGGATTGTAGCTAGAGGAGGACGTCTGCTACATCGGAGTCCACTAATCCTACTGTTTAGGACCTCAATCGACCTAATCTAACCACATAGTGTGGTTTGATTAGGTCGATTGAGCAAATCTTTTCTCCTTTTTTCAGGCAAGAGGTGGGAGCAGCACAGTTCTTGTTCTGTGTACTGCAAGGACTGGTACAAGTTTTCTGTAAGAAGGTCCAAATTCCTTTTTGTCCGCAATTTTCTCTCTGACCAGATCCCCCACTTTTGGGATCAAGACAGGTCTAACCGTGACTACCTGGACTTTTTCAGTGGCGGTCTGCTTTAGATGGACATTGCTTTGTTTTGTCCCGGATTCTTTTAGATCCTGTAAAACAGCCAAACGATCATGGATATCAAATGGTTTTTCATCCGCCACTGCGCCTTCACAATCAAGATCAGGTATCCACATTTGTGTCCCAAAGAGGACCTCATATGGAGTGACACCCCCTAGAGAGCTTCTTGGCTGGTTATTTAATGCCTGCTGTACCCCATACAGGTTTGTGACCCAACTACCGCCCTTGCCTAATACCCTAGCTGTTAAAGATTGCTTTAAGTCCCAGTTTTTTCTCTCCACAACAGTATTTCCCTCAGGATGATACGGAGCTGAGAACCGCAATGCTATGCCCATTCCTTCCATGGCCTCTTTGTAAGCCCGAGAGCTAAACGCAGGGCCGCGGTCAGAGTGTAACGTGCTCACTGCATATGTACCGATAAAGACTCGCAAATCTTTTATAACAGTTCGAGCGTCAGCAGAACGCTGAGGCCAAACCCATAAGAATCTCGAGCATGAATCCACTGCCACCATAATATACCTGTAAGCCCCGTCCGTTTGTAAGGAGCCGCAGTGGTCCAAGTACACACATGCAAGAGTTTTGTCTGACTTAAGTAATGGCATCTGTGCTAGGCGTGTAACGGTGGAGCCTTTCATCTGCTGGCAGATGTCACATTTCAGGACATAGTCTTTAGTTTGCTTGGATAACCCTGGCCACCAGTAGTGCTGTTTCAGTAAAGAAATAGTCATTGTAACACCTATGTGCGCAGAGTCCAAACCCTCGTGTGCAGCTAGTATTAAACCTTGCCTACAGTCCATACTTGGTTTTACTCTATCGCCCACTCCAGGAATCTCTTGTAGGAGTATTTGAGTGGAAATGTTTTAGGTACTGCTGTGCTGCCTTTGCATGATGCATTGACAGCAACCATTATATCTCCGTCTATTCTTCGTTTTGAACGAGTCAGTTCAGATATGGAAGCTGTGCGTACAGCCCCCTTTGCGGCTTCATCAGCCAATGAATTCCCTTCAACATGAACGTCATCACGATGATGACTCAGTGTATGGATCACGTGAGTCCTTGGCAGCTCGGCTTTCAACTCTGCTACCTGTTCCCATAGCATTTTGTGTTTTATTGTGCCACCTTTTGCATCCTTAAACCCGTTTTGTTCCCAATGTTGTAAGTACTCATTGTACGACTGTACACAGTAAAAGGAATCACACACGATTAGTGTGGGGGATTCGTGATCCGTATTTTTGAGTGCAAGTATTAGTGCTTTTAATTCTGCCAACTGAGCCGTGCAGTCTCCTAGAGATTGCGTTTTTGAGCAACTAGGATGGAACTTACCATCACACATGCAACCTTTAACGATAGCACATGCTGAAAAATATTGTTGCTTACTTCCTATGGCCGGTTGCGCAGATCCGTCAGTATAGATAATATATTCCATCTGTTCCAGAGGCAAGATTTCATTGGGTAGAGGATATTCTTTTTCATGATGCAGGAATGCCTGAGTTTTTAAACTGGGATCAAATCTGTATTCAACGTCTGTTATGGATATAACGCTTTCGCATTTGGGATGCTGGACTTTGTAACAGCTTCTAAAGCCGGTACTGGAGTTATGACAATTATGCGTTTCCCCTGAGCCACGGCTCTTTCTCTTGCTACAGCAGTCTGAACTGCTGTCAGGATTTGTTCTGTTGAAGTGAAACGCATTTTTGCATTTGTGTACAGGTGTGATTTGTAAGCGATGGGTTCAGTTTCTCCCTCATTAAAGGTCAAATAAGTGTACCCGCATTGACATGCTAATATTCGGATCACTAAGTGGCGTACGTTTACGCGTGTTTGGAAGTGTTTGGAAGCAATCATGTCTTCCTGGAGTAAACGAAAAATATCAGTATGTTCTTGTTTCCAATCTCTGGCTGAAAAGTCAGGTTTTAATAATTCATAGAAAGGGTTTACCCTGTGTGCGTAATCTAAAATGTATGTTCTGCCGAAATTTAGGAATCCTAGTATTGATTGTAAATTTTTTAATGGTTTTGGAGGCTGGAGCAGTGCACATTTTCCTAGAAAGTTGTCTGCCAGACTTTTGCATTCACTTGACAGCTCATTTCATAAGAATAGGACATTGAGGTGGGCTATTTTAGATTTTTTAAAGTTGAATTTGTAGCCCTCTGCGGCAAATCCCATAATAATGGTGCTTACCCTGGTCAAGTGCCTTTATAAGTCGTCGTCTGTCTGATAATATCATCCACATAAGACAACGCTTCTTCATCAAAATTTTGAAGTAACTCTGTTACTCTTGCTGAAAATACACCTGGGCTGTTTTTAAACCCATTGTGCTTGACGACAGAATTGTTGCTGTGACCCTAACGCACTGAAGGCGGTCAAATACCTGCTTTCAGGTGCTATATTTTGGCAGAAAAATCCATTGGAGATATCAAGTGTGGTTTTGTATTTTTTGCGCACAATGTTATTCATTAATGCGGCACTGTGTGCATTTTGGACAGCAAATGTCTTTGCACATGAGATTAAATGTCTGTAATCTAAAACTAGACGATATGTATTGTCTGGTTTAGAGACGGCAAACAAAGGATTGTTCATTGGAGAGGTACATTTTTCAATGACCCCCTGGTATTCAAGTTGATCTAAGATTTCTCTGACCTGTTTTTTAGCTTCTTGCTTTATTGGATATTGCCTCTGAGCATTTGGTGAAACTTTTAACGTTATCATGTGGTAGGTTGAGTTTTCATCCCACCCTGCATGATTTTTATACAATGCTGGAGCTTGGGCTACTGCCCACTCCTGTGCATATGCATGTTTTAGGTGAACGGGAATGTAGTTGGAAAACGCAGGAAAAATTATAGTTTCTCCCCTGGGCCACTCCATAACGAATTCAGGTGGTCAATCTTGTTCTGCTAACAGGATATCATAGCCAGATGATAAGTTCTTCCAAAAAAGAGCTTTTATTTTCCTGGGTTTGTCCCCCTCCAGCCGAAGTGTTACTTCATATAACTTATGTGGGAGGCTCACCCTGGTGTCTGGTGTTTCCACCGTGATGTAATCATTCAACTCCGCTGTCACCAGAAATTCCTTCAGGTTCAGGCGAGCTATTGTTACTTCTGCCGGGTTGTCTAGCATTGTCAGATTCCCTGTTCAGAAGTTGTGTCCTCAGAATTTTGGGCATGTCTGATTTTCAGACCAGCAACTTTCTTTTTCTTAAACTGAGGTTTTGGATTTTGCTTATCTTCTTTTTTAGAAGTAAAGTCTTGAGCGCGCTGCTTGTCTCTGGACTGTGTGCGCTCCTCTCTGTGTTCTGACCCTCCTTCTCTTTCGGAGCCTTGTAAGGAACGAGAGGAACGTGTATCAGTATCCTGATACCTGTCAGGTTTCCTAATATTGTCCCTATTCCTAAGGTTATACCTCTTTTCAGAGTGCTCCTGTTGAGGAGACCGACCTCGGGACTGAGATCTCTTGTTTTTCGAGTTTTCTTTTTTATCCCACTTCTTTTTAGAAGAAGTAGGTGCCTGTTTAAAAGTGTCCTTTTCAGGACTGCCCTGTAGTTGAGGTTTCAATGCTTTCCCCCCCAAACTATCCCTGCTTAATTCTGCATATGGAGTTTCAATTATTTTAGGTACTTCATTCTCCTGTTCTAATTGAGAGAACTCCCGTAGGTGTTGGCGGATTGCCACTGATGCTGCTTCCCCTTTAATGTTAGCTAGTATTATGGCTGATACCTGGTCATAGTTGTTTAACAACTTCATCCCTAAGTTCAGGGCAGGTTCTGCTCCATAGTCGTTTTGTATTTGTCTTAATTCATCTGGTACTACTGCTAATGAAGGAATACAATGTGTTCTGGTATATATGGCAGCAAAGACTGTACCCCAAGAGGTGCAATCCTCTAACTGTGGTGTAATCCCCATGGGTAAACAGATTGTTAACATTCTGTGTTTTTCAAATGTGTTGTATTTGGGAATACTGCTTCTAACTGGGTTATTTTCTGAGCTACCCAGAAAGGAATTTGTTCACGTTTTGTGGGCACTTTGCCCATTACCGCGTGTAATGTTTGTGGAGTAATTTTAGTACCTGAGTTCTGTGTTGGAGCTGCAGTAGTTGTAATTACTGTTGGTTGGACCGCTAGTGTCCTCAAGACAAAGTGTGTCATGTTTCTATAGAGTTTTATCAACTCTTTGTGTTGAACAAGTAGTTCATCCTGTGGCATTGTGTCAATGTCTGGCTGTGGTGCATAGGTCGCTAATATCGGCCATGTCGCTCCTGGTATTCCTAAAGGACCAAGACTTGCTTTTGTTTTTATATGGGTAGGGCGCCATTAAACCAGAAAATATGTTCCTGGAAAGTAAGGGGAATCTCAGTCTCCTCGAAAGGAGTGCAGACCGCTTGAATGCCATCATGTATGTAATAATGAAAAGTTTTTGTTACAGCATCAGCTGCTGGGAATATAACCCATGAGTAGAATACCTCTGTTTTGAAATCTTCGTGTGCCTCTATCACGAATATTACAACACCTCCTCTGGGTTGTAACCCATTTTTGAGTAGCTTAACTGTTAAAGTTTGTCTTACTTTGGGTGCAATGTCTATTGCATCTGCATGAACCTCACCAGTCTGATTAGGTCCTTGGTTTAAAACTTCTTCCTCGTCCGCCATTGTGTTTAAGACACGGAATTATTGTCCAAGGAAAGGATGAAAAGGTTTTATGCAAAGGTTTTATGCACAATTTTGGAAAGTTTTCCTTTCAAGCTAGATTAACCAACAGCCAATACATAGGATGTCTTGCCTACTCAGCCGTGGCTGAGTTTTTCCCACTTACTTCAGATGTCTCTGGGTTTTGTAAGTAGGGTCTCTGAGATTAAGCACGACTGAGCTACTCAGATTCTACTGTTGAGTAAGGGTGCCATCAATATACCACGTTGGGCGCCATGTAGTGTAGTCACGCAATAGCACGCTGTTATGCAGGACCTACGCTGTTTACTGATAACATATACTGTGCATCTGGTGGCTGACTGACTCCTTACACCCCGCCGCATATGTTAGCCTATGGTTTGTATTAGCTAGCTTGCAGTGCCATTAGAATCTCCTGTTATCAGAGAGATTAGTTTTTGGCAACCTTAGATCGCAATAACCTCAAACTCGTGGAAACAATATACTACTTTTCACCCAGTCACTCGTGCTTGCTTGTTTTGCTCTCAGAGAGATACAGAGAAGACACAACCGAGCGTGTTTACAATAAGAATTTATTGTACCGTTGTTCTTCTCATGTAGGATAAGTGCGCTGTCCCGACTGTAACACAGTAGCAGAGATATAGAACCCGCAGTACAGTGAATAAAAAGAAATAGTATTGTTCTAACATTTTACAATAGTCATGAACACATACATGAATATTAAATGCATTTATAAAATAAAGTGTGTACTCCTAAGCTGCCTGACTAGATGTACCTAAGTGTACCTAGCATGGGAGAAGGTGCTACAGAGTCTACGCCTAAGAGCCTATGAGCCAAGAATTTCGCTAGGATTTAGTCAAACCCCCATACCTGAATAGTGAGAGTGTGGGACTTCGTCCTGGACTTGAGCTGGACAACCCGCAAGGGATCGTTAGACCACTGTCAGCTGGAGCGATAGCATGCCGGAGCTGCAGCGTCTCTGGTCAGTGTGTCGGCCTCGAAGTCTCGGTTCCCTCCTGCTTTCTGATAGCAAGAGGTGCTGTATTTATACAGTCTATGTACGTGTGTTACCCATTGTTCAGTATGAGGATGACGTTGGGGATTAAACCTTGTGCGTCGATGGGAGAGGTGAAGTATACCTCCTGGAGAGTGTACTCATCAATTATTCCCATGTGCTAAGGATGACGTCTTAGCAATATCGATTGGGAAAAACCCACCCTCGGCATGGAACTGGGTGAAAGGTTTAGTCCATAAAAGGCTGCAGTCCTTATAAGGCGTGATGTCCCTATAAGGCATTCTGTCGTTATTTGGAGATATGTCCTTATGAGGCTCGTTCATGTGAAATACCGGGAGCTGATGTAGGGAAAGTGTACGATCTTCCCTGGACCTATATTAGGGTACCGATATGAAATACAACAATACCATATACCGCAAATAACTTGCCGCTTTATGCTGTGCTCTCAGCAACGAAACATAGTAAGTCATCTCTAATGTGCTTGGCGCATACATACGATTAAACATAATTATCTATCAGGCTGTGTTCGATGACCTATAAGGTTGACTTACAAGGATGTTCTCGCATGAAACTTTGATCTCTATAAACAGTTTACTAATGTATGATTAAGCTCAGTATAATAATGTTTTTATTTCCAGTTTCCTTATGATTTTAAATCCTCCTTCCATGTGATTTCCCAAAATGTCATTGTTTTACTGGTTCAGTGACCATGGGATGACATCTTGTTGTCGCCTCCTCCTATTTACCTCTTGTTGGTGGGTTGGTTGTGTTGGAGGGAAGAGGGGTGCTTTTGGACCTTTTTGGGGTGTTTTTGTGGGTCTTTTCATCCAGTTATTTTCTTATGTTTCTTATGTTTTGCGTCAACATTGTTTTCTTAGTCCATTCCCACTTTACCAAGGGCTGTGTAAGCAATGTAATGTGGCTCATGTTCATTGGATTTCCTGCTTTGTATGCACCAACTACTCATGGTACTACTCATGCTAGACACTGAATGATGACTCACTGTCCCTCAGCTTTCCCACTTGGATCTGAACTCCACCACTTGTTGGTAGGTGAATGATGGCTAAAGCAACTTCAGTAAAAACCTGAAAATTCTTTCAATTAATGTCTAGGGTTTAAACCACCTAGTTAACCGAAAAGAAATGTAAAATTACCTTTTAAACAAAAGGCAGATCTTATACTACTTCAAGAAACTAAAATTGGTGAGAAAGAAACTACCTCGCCAAACAACAAAAAGGACCAGTGTAGTCATATGCTTACCCACTACAAGTAAAAAGAATGTGGTAATAACTTTTGTTTCAAAGAACTCTAACCTTACTCTGGTATTTCATTCATCTAACAATGCTGGTAGAATAGTACACACCAAACTCAGCCAGAAAGATAAATTAATTCTCCTCCTCAACCTCTATGGTCCGAATGCTGACTCTCCAGACTTCTGGGACTCTCTGAGTGATATCCTTAAAAATATACCTGTTGAAGAGCTTATGATAGTGGGTGAAGATTTCAATCTCCCACTCGACTTGGTTTTCCTGAGATAGACAATCCAAATCCCCTCTCCATCCCTCCAGATCCCACAAAACTTTAGTTAATCTCTGCACCAGAATTCCCCTAAAGGACTGCTGGAGACTACAACACCCTGGTACCAAAGACTATACCTTTTTCTCCTTTCCACATTCCTCATACTCAAGAATCGACTATTTACTCAATTTGAGTACTCACACTCACCTAATCGACCAGTCTGACATACTAGCACATCTTGTCTGGGACCACTCCTGTATATCTCTAGCATTCATTGGAACTAATCCCAAACTAAAAAATTCTATTTTGCGTTTTAACGAGCCAATTAAGGATGACGTGCAAAAGTCACACATCAAGAACGCAAATTCTTAAATTTATCAAAGAAAATTCCTCCCAAGATATTCAGTTGTATACCTTATGTGACGTATTGAAAGCTACCATCAGGGGCTCACAAACAGATGTTCAGGCAAAGTTTAACAAGGAACATAACAAAAAAAAGAAGCTCTCTGGAAAATAAAATCAAAAATGATTATTTTTTGTTTAGACCCTTCATATATTGAGTATCGACTAGGTCCGCTCGCAGAGTTTGCGGGATTTGGGCACTCTGCAGAATAGTGCAGAGTTCCTGAATTCCCAGTTTCCAGGTGTGAAGCAAAGTTTTGTTTTCCGTTTGCGCGATTAGGATAAGTTTTGGCTCTTGCTCGCGAGTGCCATGATTAACTAGGGACTTAAGTGAACTGGCGCGATACTTCAGGCTTGCTGGCACGGCTACTGGCCATGATGGCGCCACTGTAGTGCCGATCTCAAACGCACCGCTTGAGCAGTTTTTGTGCTCAAGAAGCAGCAGCAAGGCTTTTTAAGTAGATTTTGTTCTCCAATGGGTCATTGGAGTTGTTTGTTTATTTACTTTTTTTTTCCAACAGAAGGGATGTGCTCCAGTGACTCCAACTTTCTGTTCCTGTCCAGGAGGCTCCTCCCAGTGCTTTGTCCATCTCTTGGTCACTTTTCATTTGGATTTGGAACTGGAAGGATCACTCTCCTTGTCTGCAGCCTATATACCATTGGATTTAAGGACTTTGTATTCGAGATGTTACAAGTAAGTTCAAAAACTGTTGTATATGGGTGTTGTTTGTTTGATTTGGGGCATGCACTAGGATGTATTTATACTTTTATTTGATTTTTAAAATGTATTGTGGTGGGTGGTCTGCCATTTCATTAGGGGCCTAGTTATTGTTTAGCATGTAATTTTTCTTCTTTTGCAAAGGAAAAATATTGCACAGTTTAGTACATGTTCTCCATGTTTTTTAATAAATTAGCACTATTCATTTAATTTACTATGTGGCCTATTCTGCCAACAGGCCTTCCAGACAGTAGGCCCAATACTAGCCATGGGTACATGAAACAACCGTTTCTGTGGTGTCTGTTGAATTGAAACATAATTTAGGCCATAGATGGGATTGGATTAAATTATAAAATGTTTTTTTAGAGGGTATTTCACGTTTTTTCTACAAACAGAGTATAGGTGGGGTGATATATTTGATGCCTTTGGAGGATGTGTGTTGTAAAATGTTTTAGCCCAGTTAGATTTCGTTTTTGCCATTGCTAAATTAATGCTGTTTTCTCCTGTGTTATCAGTTACCATGCCTCCTTTCGTTGTCTGGCAAGTGTGACCATGTGACTGGCAGCCATTTTGTGGAGCCAGCCAGTGTGCGTTTGCCATAGGCCTGCATGTGTTCTTTGTTGTGGCCAGGCCTTCTGCTTGCTGTTGTGACTATGTTGCTGGTGGCCATTTTGTGTAGCCAGACAGTGTGTTTTTGCCGTAGGCCTGCATGTGTACTTTGTTGTGGCCATGCCTCCTGCTTCCTGTTGTGACCATGTTGCTGGTGGCCATTTTGTGTAGCTTGCCAGTGTGCTTTTGCCATAGGCCTGCATGTGTTCTTTGTTGTGGCTATGCCTCCTTGAGTTGTTGTTGTGACCATATGGCTGGTGGCCATTTTGTGAAGCCAGCCAGTGTGCTTTTGCCATAGGCCTGTATGTGTTCTTTGTTTTCAATGCCTCCTGCTTGTTGTGGCCATGTGGCTAGCAGCCATTTGTGTAGCCAGCCAGTGTGCGTTTGCCATAGGCCTGCATGTGTTCTTTGGTGTGGCCAGGCCTCCTGCTTGCTGTTGTGACTATGTTGCTGGTGGCCATTTTGTGTAGCAAGACAGTGTGTTTTTGCCGTAGGCCTGCATGTGTACTTTGTTGTGGCCATGCCTCCTGCTTCCTGTTGTGCCCATGTTGCTGGTGGCCATTTTGTGTAGCTAGCAAGTGGGCTTTTGCCATAGGCCTGCATGTGTTCTTTGTTGTGGCTATGCCTCCTTGAGTTGTTGTTGTGACCATATGGCTGGTGGCCATTTTATGAAGCCAGCCAGTGTGCTTTTGCCATAGGCCTGCATGTGTTCTTTGTTTTCAATGCCTCCTGCTTGTTGGTGTGACCATATGTCTGGCAGCCATTATGTGTAGCCAGTGAGTGTGCTTTTGCCATAGGCATGCATGCATTCTTTTTTGTTGCCATGCCTCCTTGCTGGTTGATGTTGTTCCCCATGTTGCTGGGGGCCAGTGCCTGATTGGAGCCAGTGGTTTCCGGTGCTCAGTACCAGTACTTGATCATCGACACCGGCACTTTTCTTGAGCGCCAGTTAAGGACACATTGATTTATGGTAGGCACAGGAGATTAAGTGATTTGCCCAGAATCACAGGATGGTGAACTGATACCGAGACTCGAATCTGGTTCCCCAGCTCTGAAGTCGGCAGCTCTGGCAATTACGCCACATCCTCTCCCCATTTTTATGGTTCTGTTTTAGGTGGTGCTAAAAGGAGAATTGGGCTGGTGCAAGCTGCCTCCTGATAAGAGTCCTGGCACTTTTTATTTACAAATTATCCACTGCTGGTGCCATTTTGTGTAGCCAGCCAAGGTGCTTTTGAAATAGGCCTCAATGTCTTATTTGTTCCCCATGCCTTCTTGCTCAGTGTTATTGTTGATCATGTGATGATGGATGGCAGCCATTTTGGGCATCCAGCCAGTGTTTGTTTGCCATAGGTTTACATGGATGGATTAGATATCAGTTTAATGATATGCTTGAGGATAATTTCACTTATTTAAAAAAACTAAATATTGATTTTTTTATTTATTTATGTATTTATTTGAATTTTTTATTATGTTTTTATTTTAATGTAAAAAGAGAATAATTGCAATTTTTCTTAGAAAAAAGTTTATTTCAAATATTTGTTTTTCAGTTTTGCCTCAGTCGCTCCATCATCCATCCATCCACCATAGGCATACGGCTGCACAACAGCATTCAGTTTTTTAGGTATATAATTCCATTTACTCCTGGACACCCTGGCTGCGGTGTGCTTTAGAGTAGACATATTAGCATCATTTAAGTTTGTAAAGATGATGATTATTCCATCTCCCTCCGGACCACATTGCTATTCCATTTACCCATTTAGTTCCCTGAGTGCCACAGGTTTCTACTTTAGAATATATGGGCATAAAGGAAAGAGCGCTATCATTCTGTATATTGTGAGGTATTCTGATGGGGAATTATTGTACGGTGGTGTAGTTTGACTTTAAAATGGTTACCTAAGTAAAAAAAATAAGCACACTAATATTGCCTTTGCCTGTACTAATTCAAACTACAAACAATGCCAAATTTCACAGTAAATGGTGTTCTTGCATCTTTGCTTTTAGGTGCACAAGAGAAGAAGCATCACCCACAGTACTGTCAAAGAGAAGGCCTGTGAAGTCACAAGTCAGTCCTCCAACCTCTTCAGTTTGTGCAACTTAGAGCCACTGCCAACTGAGAGTTTTAAGATGACACCAAAGAAAGATGCTTCCAACAAAGTAGACAGTGAGAAGAAGCAGCTTCCCACCAGTGGCATGTCACCTCAAACCTTTTTTGGACCGTCATTTTGTGTTGCTGCTGCACCGGCCTCTGGTGAGCAAGCTGAGAGCAGCACTCCTGCATCAACAGCACGACCCCAACCCACACCCCAACCACACCATCCCAACCTAAGCCCATGACCATGTCTGTCAGTGAGTCAGCCACTGCAATCATTGTGACGCCGACAAGTAGTGATGTTGAATTGGTTTTGCCCTTTTTGCAAGTAGTACACAATCAAGTCAGGAAACAGAGCAAAGTGGACAGCATTCGCATCCAGCAATAGTACATTTTCCTGATGTTGGAGCAGAACAGGAGGGTGAGCTTCCTTCCAAGCAGGAACCTCCTCATTTAGAATCATTGGCTCCCAGATTTCCATCAAGAAAAAGGAAGGATACTACTCCTCCATCTTCTCCAAGCACCACTACTGATGATGATGATAGGGACGTGGAGTGGACCTCGGCAGAGTCCAGGAGACAACAGGAGAGGCAAGGGAATATAAATGTTCCTGAAAGACATAGACTTATGGAAGGGGATGTGGAGGAGGATGGTGACAATGAGGCAGTCATTGAGGAAGGTGACACAGAGGAGTCTGACATTGCTATTCAATCTGCTCTGAGGGATGTGGCATGGCCAGCTCCCATATTTGCAAAGCCCCAGCTGAGACCTGCACCAACCCCTACCTCAGGAGAAGCAGAAAGGCAATCAACGACATGCCTACCTACTTCCAGTTCATCTTCAGGCATTGGCAGCAGCACAGTTAAAAGTACTTCTCTCCAGTTTGGGACTTTTTTTACGATTTGCAAGGAGGGACAGAACATTGCAGTATGTTCGTTGAGGTAAGCCTGCTCCAGATTATGCGCCAGCAGAATCATCCACCTCAGTGACTTCACAATGGCACAAGACTCAAAGTGAGATGGAAACACCACGGCATACAGTGACTAACGCACCACGATGCAAATTGAGTCTACCACCATCTACTTCTCAAAAGTCCTGTGTCAGTGGCCCCAAAAAAAAAGAAAATTTAGGCTACTATTACAAGCATGTTTAGGCATAAGAAGCCATATGAGTGCAACTACCCAACCACATTTTTGCACAATGGGAAGCTGGCAAAAATGTTAGTGCTGGATCTCCTTCCTTTTTTTTGTGTGGATTTCTTAGAATTTGTGTCAGCCATCTCCCCAAAATAAAGGTTGTAAGTCGGACCTATTTTGCCAGAGCTGCTGTTCCAGTGCTGTATCACGATATGCTGCAGTTGATTGGACAAGCCTTGCAACAAAGTGCTAGCCACACTATCCACCTGATGAAAGACATGTGGACTTGTTGTCAGATGATTGATTACATATGCATCACTGCACACTGGATCTCTTTTGCGTGGGTTAAGCAAAAGATATCTGCAGGTCTTGGTCCTGAAAAAAGTTTTAAGAGCATTCAGCAGCATGCAACAGTGGCCGTGTTTGCCATGGAGAAATCACATACAGCTGGAAATATCTTGGATGAATTTAATAGCAAGGTGTATGTATGGCTGCAACCTAGAGGTCTCAGAATTGGATTGTTGCCATGGACTATGGCAGTAACATAGTCAAGGTCTTGTCATACAGAGGCTATTTCAGGGTCCTGTGTTTTGCCAGTAGCATACTGGCAACCTGCACTCATTTCAGCCATTCTTTTAATGCCCAGAATCAGTTGCAGATTATTCAGCATAATAATAGAGCACCAGTTAAAGCCCTGATACAGGAGGTGCCAACATGTTGGAACTCGACCTATTAGATATTGAAGCGTCTCTTTGAGCAGTACAAACAGATCAATGACTATGTCATTCTAAGAGGAAGTAACGCAGTTGGAGTTGGGAAACCGATGACCATGGATGCAAACAAATGGGGCCTAGTCAAATGCCTGACACAGATGCTACTCCCTTTTGAGGTTTTCACACAGGAAGTTAGCAAGGAGGACAGTATGATGGGCCGAAGCTAACCCGTTGTTGCAACTGCTACAGGACCAGGTAAAGAAGGTTTCTGAAAGGTGCGTCCCCACATGTGTGAATGAAAACACAGACGCGCATGCAGCCTTGGTGGAGAGCTTAATTGTTCGCTTGCCTTGTAATACAAGGCTGCTACAGGACATCATTTCATTCAAACAGTACATCTATGCCACACTTCTTGATCCATGGTACAAAACAATTCTGCCCACTTTCATTCCTTTTTCTGAGGGGGATGTTTCAAAACACAAGAGGTGAATCGTTGAGCAAGCCAGAGACCTGGAAGAAGAACGGCTGAAACTTAGACTCCAACAATGCAGTTCTGGGTCCTGCCTTCAAATTCCAGTGAGGGCAGTCTTGTCTCACAGTAGCCAACAACACCATCAGCCAACAGAAGGACAGGGCCCTACCTCTGCATTGTATTGGTTTCAATTGGCAGGGCTTAAGTCCAATGCAAAGGCGATGGCAAAAGAGGTAGAGCAAGTGGCAGCACCAATTACCATCCACAGGATGTTCCAGGAGTATCTGGGTAATCCAAAAAAGGTCTATGTGGATAAAACCTATGGATATATTGGTATGGGAAGATGCCCCATGACCATATGTAATATGTGACGTCATCAGCAGTGCATTGCAGGGACATGAGTTGTAGTTAGCTCTGCATTTTTATGAGTAAAATGTCAGCCTAACTATAACATAACTGAAACCTCTGTTTTTTTCAGTGAATTTCTAATTTTAAAAAAATGCTAATTCCTAACTGTAACATCCCTGAAACCTATAGTTTTTTCAGTGACTATCTAAGGTTTTTAAAATGCTAATTCCCTAATTATAACGTCCCTGAAACCTTTGTTTTTTTCACTGAATTTCTGAAGGTTTTTTAAATGCTTATTCCTAACTATAACGTCCCTGAAACCTACTGTTTTTTCAATGAATTTCTAAGGTTTTTTAAATGCTAATTTCTAACTATAATGTCCCTGAAACCTATGTTTTTCTTAATGAATATTTAAGCTTTTTTAGACCATTTTATTTATAAAAAGATGTTTGTAACTATTTTCTTATTTTTTTGTCTATTGTTTTAAAGTATTTCTATAAAGTGAAAAAATAAATATAATTAAGTTTTAAAAATATATATAACATAGCTGGTCAAACATTTATAGTGCTATTTATTTGAATTACCATTATTTTCTTGTTTGTAATTTCGTACAGTGTGACATTATATAACAGAATTTTCAATTCAATATGAATTGTTTTAAAAAAAATGTTTAGCATATTTTTTAAAGTATGTTTTGTTAAATTAAGTTTTGTATGATTGCTTTTAATAGTATGAAAGTTGTTTTGTTCTTTTCTTATAACTATCTTCTTTATACATATTTATTTATTTTTAAATTAAAAAAGGGTTGCGTACCGTACGCAACCCTAAGTGGTGGGTGCGCAGATCCATTATATGAATATCACGCTAAAAAACATATTTAGAACAGATTCATATATTTTTTTGACGTACAGATTTATTACTGAGTACATAATAGTAATAAAAAAGTTATAAATTTGTTTAAAAAAGTTTTTAAAAGATTTTGGTGAACACAAAGGTATCGTGTGCTGGACGTGGATCTATGCATTGGGTGCTCGAATCTGTTACATGAATGTAACCCTAAAATACATACTTACACTGAAATAATATATTTCTTCAACAAAGAGGTTTATTAATCAATCCTAAAAAATTAGTATCAGTGTTCTTGTGCAAATTTTTATGATGTTGAAAACATATTTTTGTGTACGCAGCACCATCGTGCACCGGATGCTTAGAGGTCGCGAATTCTGCCGTTACATATTTCTGGGATCGTGTAGGAGACGTGGCTCTGGCGTAATTTCAAAAGTATGAAATATGAATGTTTCAAGTTTAAATATCTGTTTTGCATAAAGACTTTTCATTGAAATACTTTCAAACACAATAGCTTAATAATGATTTACAGCTTTATATCACATTTAGTACATTTTACGGGTGAGTGACGTATGCACGACGGGTATGCGACCCCTAAGCGACTCCATGTCCTATAGAAAGAAAGCTTCTTATTGGTTAAAGAAGTTTTCATTTTGTAGGTGGGTGGAACCAAGACCGCATATAGTCCTTTCATTGTGGGCATGTTTTGCTTGGAGACTACCTGTTTCGTAGGCACTGTTACATTTATATTTGTTGGGGTGTTTTTCATTTTTCCTTTAAAAAATGGCATCAGCGTTCCCTGAAGAGCACGAGGAGGAGACGGACGAGATGGAAGAGCCAGTGAAAAGAGGAGGGAAAATATTGTGTGGGCTTTCTTCACTATGCCTGAAGTGCAAAAAAAGGTGAACACACGCAAGGTCACCTGTTCAATTTGCCACATAGTCCTCGCAAGAGGATCAGAAAAGAAGTACTCATGTGGTACTTCTTCCATGAAGAAGCATCTTGACACAATACACTCTGTTTGTCTTGCATGAGAGGTGGAGCACCGAAGAAGGGAAGAAGTAGCCAATGATGATGGAATATTACCATCAACATCTGCAGGGGTTGTCTTGAATACTTCACAAACTCTCATTGTTTCGAAGTTGACGGATGCTGGCATCCAGTGCTGAAAATGTTTGACATGTTGGAGAGCTCTCCATAGACACCATCAAAACACTCCTCAGAGCTCACAAATGTTAATTTTTTATTTTTTGTTCTTTGTGTTTCTTCGTTCAATAGAAACAGCAGAGTTGGACTCTTTCACTTTTCTTTTTTTAAAGTGAAAAAGTCCCAACAAATTAAATCAGAAAATCCCCAAAAATATAAAAGTGTTCTCCCAAAAAAATGTGCTAATGGAACCACCTAAACTGGTTAAAAATAGAAAAATTGTATGTAGTAAAAGTGATTGCTTGTATGAATGTGTGTGTGATCAATGTTAGAGTTAGAATAAGTAAAAGAATAGTGCTTCTGTGATTTGATATGGGCATAATTAGTGGCAGAGTGAATGGATGACTGTATGCGTAAGACTTGTGTGAATGGTTTAGTGTAAGAGTAGTGTTTGAATGATTGCATAAGTGGAAGGCTAATGCCTGGGTCATTGGATGAGTGCATGGGTACTGCCTGAGAGAATGGTTGAGTGCAAGAGTAGTGCCTGAGTGATTGTATGAGTATATGAATAGTATGTCGGTGATTGCATGAGTACAGGGATAGTGTCTGGGTGATTGCATGAGTGCAGGGATAGTGCCTGGGTAATTGTATGAGTGTATGGGAAATACCTGAGTGAAAGTATGAGTGCAAGGCTAATGCTTGGGTCATTACATGAGTGCATGGGTAGTGCTTGAGGGAATAGATGAGTGCATGGGTAGTACTTGAGTGAATGGATAGTCCAACTCTAGTGTCTGCGTGACTGGATGAGTGCATATGTAGTGGCTGAGTGAATGGAGGAATGCATAGCTAGTGCTTGAGTGAATGGTTGAGTGCAAGAGTAGTGCCTGGGTGATTGAATGACTCCATAGGTAATGCCTGATTATTAGGATGTGTGTATAGGTAGTGCCTCCTTAATTGCATGAGTGCATGGGCAGTGCCTGTGTGATAGCATAAGTGCAGAAGTACTGCCTGGCTGATTGGATAAGTGCATTGGTAGTGCCTGAGTGAATTCATGAGTGCAAAAGTATTATCTGTCTGCTTAGATCAGTGCATGTCTAGTACTTGAGTACAAGGATGACTGCAAGAGTGATCTGTGAGTCACTGTATCAGTCCATCAGTAGTATCTGAGGGAATGGATGACTGCATGGACATTGCCTGAGTGAATCGTTGAGTGCAAAAGTAGCGTCTAGGTGATTGTACGATTGCGTAGGTAATGCCTGATTGAGTGGATGTGTGTATATTTAGTTCCTCCTTAACTGTATGAGTGCATGGGTAATAGTAATGCCTGGTTCATGGGATGAGTGCATTGGTACTGCCTAAGAGAATGGTTGAGTTCATGAGTAGTGCCTGACTGATGTATGAGTATATGGGAAGTATATCAGTGATTGCATGAGCACAGGGGTAGTGCCTGGGTGATTACATGAGTGCAGTGGTAGTGCCTGGGTGATTGTATGAGTGCATGGTAAATACCTGAGTGAATGTATGAGTGCAAGACTAATGCTTGGGTCATTGCATGAGTGTATGGGTAGTGCTTGAGGGAATAGATGAGTCAATGGATTTATCCAAATCTAGTGCCTGCGTGATTGGATGAGTGCATATGTAGTACCTTAGTAAATTAATGAGTGCATAGATAGTGCTTGAGTGAATGGTTGAGTGCAAGAGTAGTGCCTGGGTGATTGCATGACTCCGTATGTAATGCCTGATTAATTGGAAGTGTGTATAGGTAGTGCCTCCTTAATTACATGAGTGCATGGGCAGTGCCTGGGTAATTGCATAAGTGCAGGAGAACTGCCTGACTGATTGGATAAGTGCATTGGTAGTGCCTGAGTGAATTCATGAGTGCAAGAGTAATATCTACCTGCTTAGATCATTGCATGGCTACTGCTTGAGTACAAGGATGACTGCAAGAGTGATCTGTGGGTCATTGTATGAGTGCATCGGTAGTACCTGAGGGAATGGATGAGTGCATGGGTATTGCCTGAGTGAATCGTTGAGGGCAAAATTAGTGCCTGGATGATTGTACGATTGCGTAGGTAATGCCTGATTGATTGGATGTGTGTATAGGTAGTTCCTCCTTAACTGTATGAGTGCATAAAAATCAGATATTTTACAAATCTTTCTATATGTAATGTAGACCACATCTCTGATCTACAATGCAAACATTTCTTGTCCTAATTGGCTGTTTTTAGGTCTCGCCTGGCTATCGCGTAAGCGATTGCCCAGCGAGACTTATGTAGGGGCTTCAGAAAATGCTCCCAAAGGCTTCCCAGGCGGATCGGGTGGCGGTTACGCACACAACCACGCGCATTCCATTTGCCACCAGTTACTTCCTGCGCGTGCGCCGCCTCACACATTCAGAGAGATTTAGTAAGGGGCACAAGACCTTAGGAATGCGGTTTATGGCCAGTGCATGTGAGGCATTCAAGCGCAAAGCTGGCATCTGGCATCGGACTTGAAAGCAGCAGACTGCTTTCGCCAGCTCACTTCCTGCATCCCCTCTTACAACAATTAACTTTCGTTATAACTCACACCCAATATGCTCGTTCCCTCCCACCCTTCCTTTGATGTCCGCTTTTCTTGTTGTTTACAAACCACGCCACACACTGCTGCACGCCACACACTGCTGCACGCCGCACGCTACCGCACGCCACACACTGCTGCGCACACTGCTGCATTACACACTGCTGCATTACACACTGCTGCACGCCGCACACTGCTGCACGCCTCACACTGCTACACGAAACACTGCTGCAAGCCTCACACTGCTGCACGCCTCACACTGCTGCATGCCACACACTGCTGCATGCCTCACACTGCTGCACGCCTCACACTGCTGCACGCCGCACACTGCTGCATGCCTCACACTGCTGCACGCCGCACACTGCTGTATGCCGCACACTGCTACACGACACACACTGCTGCGCGCCACACACTGCTGCACGCCACACACTGCTGCACGCCACACACTGCTGCACGCCGCTGCACACCACACACTGCTGCACGCAGCACACTGCTGCACGCCACACACTGCTGCACTCCGCACACTGCTGCACGCCGCACACTGCTACATGAAACACTGCTGCACGCCACACACTGCTGGACACCACACACTGCTGCATGCCACACACAGCTGCATGCCACACATTGCTGCACGCCGCACAATGCTACACGAAACACTGCTGCACGCCACACACTGCTGCATGCCGCACACTGCTGCATGCCACACACTGCTGCACACTGCTGCATTACTCACTGCTGCATGCTGCACGACACTGCTGCAAGCAGCACACTGCTGCACGCCGCACACTGCTGCACGCCGCTGCACGCCACACAGTGCTGCATGCCTCACACTGCTACACGAAACACTGCTGCATGCCACACACTGCTGCACACCGCACACTGCTGCACGCCACACACTGCTGCACGCCGCACACTGCTGCACGCTGCACACTGCTGCACGCCTCACACTGCTGCACGCCGCACACTGCTGCACGCCGCACACTGCTGCACTCCACACACTGCTTTTATGCGAGTTTATGCTACTGACATTGTAAATGACAATGCCTTTTATTTGTTTTAAAACCAAAACATAAATAAAAGGCATTGTAATTTTACTATGCCAATAGCTCAAACTCTTATAAATGTGAGACCTATTGCATTGCAAATGTTTGTTATCAATTTGTTGCATGGCTAGTGCTTGAGTACAAGGATGACTGTAAGAGTGATCCGTGGGTCATTATATGAGTGCATCTGTAGTACCTGAGGGTATGGATGAGTGCATGGGTATTGCCTGAGTGAATCGGTGAGTGCAAAACTAGTGCCACTGGGTGATTATATGATTGTGTAGGTAATGCCTGATTGACTAGATGTGTGTCTAGGTAGTTCCTCTTTAACTGTATGAGTGCATGGGTAGTGCCTGAGTAAAAGAATGACTGTAAGAGTAATGGCTGGGTGCTTGGATGAGTGCATGGGTAGTGCCTGAGGGAATGTATTAGTACATGGGTAGTGACTAAGAGAATAGTTCATTGCAAGAATAGTGCCTGGGTGATTACATGAGTGCACAGGTAGTGCCTGGGTGATTGTATGAGTGCTTGGGAAATACCTGAGAGAAATTATGAATGCAAGGCTAATCCCTGGGCCATTGCATGAGTGCATGGGTAGTGCTTGAGGGAATAGATGAGTGCATGGGTAGTGCCTGAGTGAATGAATTAGTCCAAATCTAGTGCCTGCGTGATTGGATGGGTGCAGGTGTACTGCCTGAGAAAATGGATGAGTGCATGAGTAGTGCCTGAGTGAATGGCTGAGTTCAAGAGTAGCTTTCTGTGTGATTCGATGAGTGCATGGGTAGTGCCTAGGTGATTCAATGAGTGCATGGTTAGTGCGTGAGTGAATGTTTGAGTGGAAGAGTAGTGCCTTGGTGGTTGCTTGAATGTATGGTTAATGCCTGACTGATTAGATGTGTGCATAGTTAGTGCCTCCTTGATTGCATTCATGCATGAGAGTGCCTCAGTGAATGGTGAGTGCATGAATAATTTCTGAGTGATCGCATGAGTACATGGGCAGTGCCTGGGTGATTTCATAAGTGCAGAGGATTGCATAACTGCAAGAGTAATGTGTGGGTGCTTAGATCAGTAGAGCAGACGTCCGCGCCCTGATGGAGAAGTGATAGCTGTGGTGACTCGAAAGCGTCGTCGGAGAAATCTTTGGTGCTGTGGTTTGATGACCCTTCTTTCTGGTTTGAGAACAGAAACACCCTCCTCTGGTTGGTTTCTGTGTTGCCGGGGAAAAAGCTTCTGAGCATCCGTCCTGTAATGCACTAAGTGACTCCTAGTGGACGCGCCTTACCTGTATTTGAACCCGAGCACGCCGTGAGGGGAACGGCTGGAGATTTTCCCTGTGGTCCTCATGTCTCCTGCTTCTAACGACAGCGCCGTGAGGGGAACGGCTTGATTTTGGACCGCATCTCCCAGGGGGCTGTGCGAGGCGCACTGAGAGTGTCACAAGTGGGCGCCAAGGCCCATAAATACGACGAGCACCTCCCGCTGCGCGGGACGCGCCTTACCTGTATTTGAACCCGAGCACGCCGTGAGGGGAACGGCTGGAGATTTTCCCTGTGGTCCTCGTGTCTCCTGCTTCTAACGACAGCGCCGTGAGGGGAACGGCTTGATTTTGGACCGCATCTCCCAGGGGGCTGTGCGAGGCGCACTGAGAGCGTCACAAGTGGGCGCCAAGGCCCATAAATACGACGAGCGCCTCCCGCTGCGCAGGACGCGCCTTACCTGTATTTGAACCCGAGCACGCCGTGAGGGGAACGGCTGGAAATTTTCCCTGTGGTCCTCGTGTCTCCTGCTTCTAACAACAGCGCCGTGAGGGGAACGGCTTGATTTTGGACCGCATCTCCCAGGGGGCTTTGCGAGGCACACTGAGAGCGTCACAAGTGGGCGCCAAGGCCCATAAATACGACGAGCGCCTCCCGCTGCGTGGGACGCGCCTTACCTGTATTTGAACCCGAGCACGCCGTGAGGTGAACGGCTGGAGATTTTCCCTGTGGTCCTCATGTCTCCTGCTTCTAATGACAGCGCCGTGAGGGGAACGGCTTGATTTTGGACCGCATTTCCCAGGGGGCGGTGCGAGGCGCACCGAGAGCGTCACAAGTGGGCGCCAAGGCCCATAAATACGACGAGCGCCTCCCGTCAGGGGCCGAAGGAGGCCGGGCTGGGCCGTACCTCTTGGTTTGTTTCCAGTTGTAACCCATAGGGTTGTTATGTTTGTGGGCATATAGTGTGAAATTGAGGGAGGCGTGAGCATTGCCTGCTTGTACTTCAGCTCGTAGAGACCCTTTAATGGTATTTAGGAAACTTTGGAGGGCCCTGTTCATGGTCTTACTGCTGGGTTCGTAGTGATTTACACTGTGTCTAAGCCCAGTGTGTTTGTAATAAAACCTTCTCCACTCAGTGGGGCGAAGGAAGGGGACGTATATCACAATATTACCTTTAGTTTATTTACCTAACATGGCTAAAAACAAAAAAACTCCTAATAGGGCGGGGGGAGGAATCAAGGGAACCTTAGATGCTTTTATCACGAGAGCAAAATCCCTGTTAACCCATGAAATTCAGCTGACGGAACAGAGACTGTCACTTGACTCCCTCATAGCACAGAAACGCTCGTCGCTGGGTAAAATATCTAAATGCTCGACGCCCCGAGTTGATACCTTAGCAGATCAGGGTCACTCAGCTCATACCTCAATCCCTTGCCTCACTAAAGCAATAGTTCATGCTAATATTCCAGCACATGGGGATATGGAGTTAATTAATTCTACGGGGGTGGAAAACACCACGCCTCAGTCCGAACAACTCCCTTTAAGAACAGAGGAAGGATCGGTGGTTGACATGATCATGACCAGGGCGATGGGAGGGTCGGACCGGGGGGGTGCCATGCTAAGAGCTGAGAGCGAGCTACACTCTTCATTGAGGAGGGGCAGGGAGGTGGTCACACGTTCGAAAAATCTTTACTAGTCTCAGTCACTCCCCCCACAGAAGGTGCTTTAGATGCAACAAGGGTTAGCGGGATCTTACATAACAGTGGGGCTCGCAAAAAAAGATCCGTCACTAAACCCAAAAGAGGAGGGACCAGAAAAGCGCCCATAGCTGTAGATGAAGGGGTCAACAATACAGCATGTCAAAATTGCAAAAATTGTTTTACTCCGAATGGGGCCGATTGGTCACAGAAGTTAATTAAGGCATTAGAGGTTAAATTGGAAGCGCTTATATCTAAATATTTGGGCCCTGTAATGGAACAAATAAATAGAGTGGAAGGGAAAGTAAGTAGGTTGTTAGAACAGGACAGGGGGGATTATCAGTGCCTTCACTATTTATGAGAGAAGAAGGGACAAGGACCGCCCCATGTCCTGATTTACCATGTGCAAACAAGAGGAAGGAGGAAGGAAACTTAAGGGGCACTAAGCCCAATGATAGTAAGGGCTTAAGCACATCCCCCGCCCCTGCCACTCACAGGTCACAGAGTGAAGGAAGTAAAAATTCTGTTAAAGACCCCATTAGGATTACAGATGATCAGGTAGAGAGTACCCCGGGTCTTCAGACGTTGGACTTACCTCCTGCCTCTTGTCCCTATACAATAGTATTAGCAGAGGTTCCAGCACTTACTCAGGATAGAGAAGAGACAACAAGCTCCCTGATTAACAAGGTTAAACACTGGATGCATAATAACGCATGGGTGGGCAGTACGCAGAGCAGTCACATCCTCATGGCAAGGAGGGTGGCCTGGTTTGGGGCCTCCAAGAAAAAGTTTGCAGGTGACTGCGTAATTGTTAATTTCAGGTATCCAGAGCTGGTAAAAGATCTACTTATTTCCCGCTATGGGGACTTTGATAGGGGGACCAGTATAAAAATGCTTCCCTTGAATTCCTTTTATAGGGATAAATTGAAAGAGGCAGGTTTAGTGGTTCACAGGAGAGGGGAAATTACCCATGGTTGGGCGAATAGACACGGATTACTATCAAACAGATACACCCCGTTGTCTGATGTAGCAGTAATGGACAAAGTAGAATGACTGGGCCCAGGTGTGAGCATGACGAATGTCATAATACCAGAGAGTTCATCGTTGATCAATGTTGATGGCTCGGTAGGAGATCCAATTACAGCCATTATACATCACAAGGTTGATCTGCGAGAATTAGGGGGGAATGGGAAGGTATCAGTCGTAAGTAGGCCAGTAGTGAATTCACCATTAAGGCAGGTTAATTTAGATAGTAGGGTGGAAGACCCAGCATCTAAAGAGCTCAGAGTGGTCTCGTGGAATGTTGCAGGGATTTCAGCCAAAATAAAAAATAAGGAATGGCTAGATTTTAGTAGACAATTACACATTATCTGCCTTCAGGAAACGTGGGAAATTGATAGTAGCGTCTCACACTTAGAGGGATACAAAATGTTCTTCGTCCCTGCTCGAAAAACAACAATGGGTCGAGCCAAGGGCGGTCTAATAACCTGTGTGTCGCTGTCCATCCAAGGGTCCTGGGAGGACTTGGGTTGGAGTTCGGACCATATTCAAGGCATAAGGTATTATAAGAAGGGCCTAAAATTCATCTTGATAAATTTCTACAATGCGGGCCAATCGATGCAGAGGTTGGACGAGCTTAATGAAAAATTGGCAGGTGTACAAGAGTTAGAAGACAGACGCCCCCAGTTGATTTTATTGAGCGACTTTAATTTCCATCCATGTCCATATTTGAAATGGGGCGGGGGAAAATGGGATTCCTGCCCATCTACAAAGGACTGGCACTTAGAGCATACCAGAGAAGGTGGTGAACTAAGCAAGATCCTGGGCATTCATGACTTAAGCTCCACAATGGATTTAATCCAGGTTGGGAAGTCTAACATCATTAATCCTTCTTTTAAGGGTAGGGGCAAGGACACAATTATTGATTTTATTTTTGTTTCATATGCACTTAAGTGTAGGGTTATAGATTTTAGTATAAAGATTAGTGCTTTTAGCGATCACAACCCTTTAGTATTGTCCTTGAGGGATGCTGATCATCTCACCCAGCCAGGGAATATGATGAATAGGGGCGCATTGATAGCAGTAGACCAGGGCAGGAGAATAAGATGGAGTAATGTAGACGGGGAAGCGTTTTATAGAAAGCTGATTACAAACTCGGCAAGTGGGATATGGAAGTGCCTAGATCAGGCAGTGGAGGGCAGAGAATTGATTAGTGCCTTTGAGAGCACGGCAAAGGACATTGACAGGCTATTGAGGGGCAAAACAATGCCCATGTCCAACCTATCCCCAAAATGGTTTGATAAAGCTTGCTCTAAGGCTCAAAAGGACCTGAAGTTGGCACTTAAAATGGTCCCCAAGGACAGGAGTAGGATTGCGGAATGCAGGGCCCAATATAAATCGGCCACAAAACAGAAGAAATATACCCTTCAACGTGAGGCATGGGAGAATTTGAGGGAGGCAGCCGAGCGTAGGGATATGACTAGATTTCGGAGGGTGATTAATGATCCCTGTTTTCCGGCATCAAATAATGTGAAGGTGGCCTGTCACATCTTGCCTGAAGCTTGGGTATTACATTTCAAGAACTTGTATAATCATGGCAGCCCTGTTGATCGACAAATTCTAAGTGTTGGTATTTTACCTAGTACATGGATGCGCTTTGCGGTGGGTGAGATCAAGGAAGGAATACACGCCCTGACACGAAACAAGGCACCAGGTCCGGACGGGATTCCTCCAGATCTATTTAAATCTCAGGTTGATCTATGGGCTCCCATACTCACCAGAGTTTTTAATACCGCAGCGGAAATAGGAATGCCCAGGTCATGGTCAACGGCTAGTATTGTACCTTTGTTTAAAAAGGGTAATAGGAGTGACCCTCAATGTTATCGCCCGATCTCGTTAATAGATGTGACAGTGAAAGTACTAGGAAAGGTCATTCTAAACCGCCTGATGGCTTGGGCTGAGGAAAATGAGATTATTACTGCCTCCCAGTATGGTTTTAGAAATGGCCGCTCTACAACGGATCAGTGCCTTAATCTTTACCACTTGGTGGCCAAGTACACTCTGGCAGGCGAGGGGACGGTCTTCCTGGCCTTTATGGATTTGACTGCGGCTTTTGACCGGGTAAACCGCGAGAAGCTGTGGGAAATTTTAGGGCTCCTTGGTGTTGACTCAGGACTGATATATATCCTAAAAATGTTACACCTGAACACAACCGCACAGGTCAGATATAGTAATGAGGGGAATCTCACTGAACATTTTTCGTGTACAAGGGGTGTAAGACAAGGTTGCATTCTGGCGCCTTTTCTATTTACGTTATATATAAATGGTTTAGACAAAGCACTCATAGAGCTGGGGGTAGACTGCCCACGAGTAGGTAAGAGTAGTATACCTGTTCTGTTATATGCGGACGACGCGGTCCTTTTGTCCCGTACAGGAAGGGGACTCCAGTCTCTCATCGATGGTTTTAGTAGGTTCATGGCGGACCTAGATTTATCTCCCAATCTTACCAAATCATATATAATGGAAACAGGGAAAAGACCGACAAAGAACTTTATTTTTAAAATTGGGGATCATAAATTAGAAAAGGTTGAGGTTTTTAAATATTTAGGGATAATATTCGATAAACACCTCAATTTTAAAACACTAATCTCAGACAAATGTAGTCAACAAATGAGTACGATGGGTTCAATAATGAATCACGCTACGAGATTAGGTTGTTGGTCACCAAACGAAATTCTGCATTTGTATAATTCGATATGCTGTGCTAAAACCCTGTATGGGAGTGAGGTATGGGGCTTCAGAAACACCTCCTTGATACAATTGGAGGATAACAAGTTCCTCAGAAGTATTTTGCAAGTGCCCCAAAGCACGCCTACTTATATCGTCCACAAGAAGTTAGGTCTTCCTTATATCAGTGATAGGATAAGTATTAAACCAATCATGTGTTGGATCAAAATTTGGCCCAACCCCGAGGCTAGCCTAAGTAGACAAATACTTGAGGACTGTATTAATCGAGACAAAGGTTATCGGATACCCTGGATTAAATATGTAAAGGATACCCTGAAATGGCTGGGATTTGCACACTATTTTGATGAACCCACTGACACTGACGCCCTGAGTTAAGGGGGTCATAAAGTCCGAATCCCTTCGGCGTTTAGCTTGTGCAAGGGAAGACAGTGAATTACTGAAAGTTTCAGTGAGAGGCCACATATTAACGAAGTCATCATCAGGCTTAGAACCCTACCTGGCGCATATTTATAACAAAAATGATAGATTTTTAATGACTAGATTCAGATTGGATCTTTTGCACCATATTTTATCTGTCCCTGCAGGGTACACGAGAGATGTTGAAACAAAGGGTATCCTGCGGATGCGATCTGGGATCTCCGCAGGATACCCTTCATTTTGTCTTTTTTTGTCCCTTTTACGAGTACCCGAGGGTATTATTTTTAAAAACTATTTTAAGAAATAATACATTTACCCAGGTTAGGGTGGCACTCTTGTTTTTGAAACTTTCTTCTGACCCTCTCACGTTGTTCTGTACTGTGAATTTTTTAAGATTAGCCACACAATTAAGGAAGACTAGAAATGAGGTGTAGATACTTTTGTCTTAGAGGGCAGGGATGGTCGGGCCTCATAAATGTAGTTGTTTTTATGTAGTTTCTTTGTTTCTTTTTTCTTAACATTGACTTAGCCAAGGATTCACCCACATTATGTATGGACTGGCATATTGTTTTTAGGGCGTGTCATGATGTTTACAAAGACTTGGTCCATCTTGTAGCACTTTGTTTTAAATTGGCTAAAATCCTGCACTTTATAATATCATATATTGCGGCTACCTTAGGGGTACTTTTCTAAAAAGCGACCCACGTTCTTCATGTTTTAATGCTGTTGCTTTGGCCAATTTCTGTATGGACTGGCATATTGTTTTTAGGGCGTGTCATGATGTTTACAAAGGTTGTAGCACTTTGTTTCAAATTGGCTAAAATCCTGCACTTTATAATCTGCTATTTTAGGGGTATTTATCAACAAAGCGACCCACGTTCTGCCTGTTTTAATGCTGTTGCTTTGGCCAATTTCTGATGATCTGAAATATTTTAAATGCTTAATCTATGTATAATTTGTTTTAATGATGAAATGTTGGATTTTGCTAAATGTCATGTTCTTTTGTGGATATTTTTATACCTGAATAAAGATTAATTGACTTGACTTGACCAGTGCATGAGTAGTGCCTGAATAAAAGGATGAGTGCAAGAGTAATCCCTGTGTGATTACATGTGTGCATGTGTAGTACCTGAGAGAATGGATGAGTGCATGGGTAATACCTGAATGAATGGTTGAGTGCAAGAATGGTGCCTGAGTGATTGTATGAGTACATGTGTAGTACCTGGGCGATTGGATGAGTGCATGGGTTGTGCCTGTATGAAAGGAAGAATGCAAGGATAAGGCCTGGGTTATCCTATTAGTGCAAGAGTTATGCTAGAGAGACTAGATGAGAGCATAAGTAGTGTTTGCGTGAAAAGATGACTGTCTGGCTGATTACATCAGCAACATGATGATAGTTTGCAAATAGTGTAAAGGATCAACATTATTTATATTAGAAACAAATAAAATATAAATTATGTATTCTTACCTTTTAAGTAATTTAGAAACATTACTCAGTAGAAGTATTTTACAGTTGTATTTTCCTAAACAGCATTAAAACTGTTTTCAAACTTCAACACTACCTACTATAAAGAAGAAGAAGAAAAACTGTTATTTAATGATAACATACTACAGAAATTATAATATGATATTTATAAGACAACATAGATTTAGAATTACATAACAATTTCAGTTTCCATTTTGTGCTGTTCTCAGATTCCACTTAACTTCACCGTACACAGTGATTTCAAGGTAGTATCCACATTGAACAGTGGGGAAAAAACAATTACATTGATTGTAGATTAAAAAAAACTGTTATGAGCATAATTGTCAATAAGTGTAGCTTTGTGTTTTTATATGTACACTTTCTTAATTACTTCCTTCATCTACATTAACTCTATTATTTATGTCAAATACATTTGCCAAAATGTAGACTCTCATGCACATCTGGTACAATATATGCAACAAATATATAAACTATGCAATATGCAATATCAATTAGCGCAAATGATATTCTAAACACTAATTATAAATACTAATTGTTTGCAGTGATGTCTACTTCCCTTCACATCATCCCAATAGGCCGAATGATGTATTCAAAATGATGGCTTCAAAAATATCAAATATGAATTTTGTAATTCATAAGGGCATCTAGGCTTGAATCCCAAGTGGGTATCATTGCAATGTGTTCATCCTTTATTACACTTTAAATACACAGTATAGTTTCCAGATTTTGTAGTAGGTCCATCATGGAAAATATTAGCCAATGCTATATAAGTTCTTCCTGAAGTAGATATTTGACTTCCATTAAAAAATAAATTTTGGTTTCCAATTTTCTTCCATTTGCTCTGCAATGATGTAGCATTATAATGAGATATTTTCCAAATCTTTCTATATGTAATGTAGACAACATCTCTGATCTACAATACGAACATTTCATGTCCTGATTGGCTGTTTTAATCAATTTGTTGAAAGGTACTAATTTGCAGTCTGGTTTTGTCAAGTATATGAATTTTTCTTTTTGCATTTCAGTGCTGGAAGTAAATGAACACTCTTCACATTTATGATCCCATCCGTAACTTAGTCCAAATAAGTTTTCAATCTGTATTCCTTCATGTTCTAAATTATTTTGCATCTTGTTGTATATTGAGAGTAAATGTCAATGAACCAAGTACATATATCCAAAAGATGCTGAATGTGAGAAGCAGTATGGATTTTACTTATGTCAGTTACCAACTGTTGAAATACATGATGTTGTAAAGAACAGAATCTTTTTTCACAATTTCCCATGATTTCATGATTAAGATCTTGTGGATAAAATGCAACATTCAGAATCACATTAGCATAACAGTTGATACCTGAACTAATTTCCAATTGGTATCCTACAAGTTCATCAACAGTTTCCATTTTCTTTTTCTTTACACCTTCAAGTTTCTCTTCAATTATTTTCTTTTTTCAACCTCAGTTGAATGTTTGACATATTTCCGTTTTGGACAAACTACACGTTTCTCATATATGAGATATTCACCTAAATCAGGTGTATAAAGTCTTCTTAAACGATTATATTCACTTACACAATTTGCATCAGCACTAACCTTTTTCTCATCAAAATCTATCTAATACAAACCAGACTATGTTCTTACTAGAGAGAATGCAACATATGTCTTTCCCTCTTTGAACACTATACTTCCGATATTTACAAAAGCATTGTCTATACTTAAACCTTGAGCTTTATGAATAGTTCCTGCATATGCTAAAGACAGAGAAAACTGTTTTCGCCGAACGTACAAATCTTTTACAAGCAAAAAAAATACAACAGGACACCCAATCTGTCTTACCACTTTAATCTGATCAAATTTTATAATACAAAATTCTATTCCATCTCTGTTTTGAAATTTTACAAAATCAGCAACTCTTCCCATTGCTCCATTTACTAAACCTTCTTTTACATTTAAATTATGCCGTAAAATTACCTGACAGTATATACATACATGTAAAGTCTTTTCTAAGCCTGCAGTTTTAGATACAGACTTTTCCAAAGTATGCAATTTTGCCTGTAGTTTATCTGTGAGAAGAATAGTCACTCCCTTGTGTTCAATTTTATCAATAGCTTCAATTTCCAATAATTGTTGTTTTTCCAGTTTCAAAACTTCTTGATTAAGGGGTCTATTACAATGTAGTAGTGGGGAATGGGACCGCCCACCATGCATGTGGCAGGCACGCACTACAAATTACAATGCGGCCGCCACCATGGCGGGCGCAAAATGCCGTTTTAACATTGCAGCGGGTGCTGCTGAGTGCAGCACCCGCCGCGATGTAAAAAATGTATGTTGTGCATTTCACCTCACTACGTGGCAGGCGCCACTATGTGCTTGCCATTTGGTGCAGTGAAATGTAGGGGGTACCATGGGTACCCACCAGTGCACAAACATCTCCCCCAACACAAGTGGGGCACACAACAGGCCCCTGAAACCAATCCCTGCCAGCCTTTCCATGGCAGACAAATCACTTTCAAACAGAAAATGAAATATATATGGAATGCACTGCCGAAATCTTGCATCTTCACAAAATATTCTTGTTGATCGGTATTCTGAAGCTGGAATCTGTACATCTTGTTCAACAAATCGTCCACCTTTTCCAGTGGGGAATAGCTGGGGAAAACAACAAGCTTCTAAAAATACTTCCCATACACTCATGGGACTTCCCTTTGCTTTTTTAATTTAAAATTGTCTCAATACTGTTTCCAATTATTTCTTTTGAATGCAGAGGATGTATTTTATAATGTTCCTGAATCTGTTCAGCTCTACACTTGTCCACTTTTTCAATTTGTCCAGCTGAAATTACTGTTTCATCTTCTAAGCATATCATGTCTTCATCAACATTCACACTGTTATAATAATAGTTATTGTATCTGTAACATCTACAAACTCTTGCCAGATTTTTCTACTCTTTGTTGGTACACCATTTACTAGAATAACTACAGGCTCATTTTTTTCTCTGTCTACACCAACAGTTTCACTGTTTTTCTCATAATCTAAAGGTTAGTAGACAACTCTTCCTTTCAGACCTTTTTGTAAATCTGTTGGTGGCAGCTTCCCTGTTTTGGGCTCCATACGAATTATTTCCTGAAATGGATGTACAGATTGAATAAGAATAGACTCATATGTATTCAAATCACTCAGTTGTTGAGGAATATCTACCAACTCTAAGTAGTTATGTATTGCTCTAGCTGGCATTTTGTTTTCTTCTAATTTGTTGTAACAATATTTACAAATAACTTGATCAACACCCAATTCAAATTGACCTTCTACCAGCAAATAAACACCACATTTCTGCCATTTATCAATATTTTCTTTTTCACTTTTTAAATATAACTCAACATTCCTAGTTTGACTTCTATTGTGAGTACGACGACAACAAATACAAACAAAGTTTGGTTTTTCAGACAAAACTGTTGTAAACTTCACAATTTCTCCCGCAAACTCATCAATACTAATCTCTTACTCCTGTTCTTCAACCCCTACACTTATCAAACTCTCAGTTTCTCTACATTCTTCTTCAACATCCCAAAACACGAAACTGTATATCATAACACCCTTTCTCTAAAACTGATACAGAACCATGCAAAAGAGCTGTGTTCATTTCACTTAAACATAACGCAAGTGTTTTTACATAGTACAGTCTCCTTACCAATTTCCGCATTCCCAAGTGGAGTACAGCTAACATTCTTAAATAAAGAAAAGTACTGAGGCAGACTTTTCTTGAAAGACAAGCTAGAGAATTACCTTGCAAATTAGTATATTTTCTTATTTTACATGGATCTAGTCCTTGTAACATCTAAATCTTCTGTTTAATATTATTTTTTGCATATTGTCGTAAAAAAATTCATAATATGTCAAAAGACTCAGTTCGAATACTATAAATACTGCTACAATCCTACTTAAATAAAGGAGCTTGTGTTCTCCCTTGAACTTCTTCAGCTATTAATTCTTCTACATTCCTAGGAACAATTTTTTCACTTGGAATCGGAGGACCATCTTTCATCTCATAGCATCGACCAGTAGTATCAACTGCATGAACTAATGTGTTCTGTTAAAAATAGCTTTCTTCATTAAAGAAAGGCTCTGTACTAGAAGTGTGTTTCCATTCACCAGTGAAAATTTTACAAAAGTTACTTCTAATAACCAGTCTTTTTCTTTAGCTTTTCTCCTTTCAATCAATCAATCAATCAATATGAACTTTATTCGGATAAAAACAACATATCCATAAAAGTACAAGTTTAAAAGAGACACAATTCATTACAATAAAAATGGTCTCCAATATTAGTAGATAGGTCATAATTATACAATCCTATTAAAAATGTAAATCTGAATCATTAAATGAATGCATTAAAATTAGCAGAAAAACAATCAAATAAAAACGTTCGGTCAGAAATTTAAAACAAAAACCATTTGAATTAACCGGGGTGCATAGAGTTACGAGTACGCACCGCCGTTTTCAAAAAGGATCCAACCCGAAAACATAGTTCATCATCAGTTATAGCTAGCACCATCCCATAGGCTGCCCTATAACCAGTTACATGTCGAGCTTTAAAATATGGGGTAAGGAATCTTTTAGTGAGAAGTGAGTAATAAGAGCAGAAAAATTAAACATGTAACATTGATTGCTTATGTATGTTTTTACAAGGACAGTATAAAAGATCGAGGTTGGCAGTAAAACCGGTAGGAAATGACAACAGATATTTCATTGTGTCTGTCCTTAGCCGGAAGAGTAAGCCCCTTTTCCAGCGGCCAATTGATTTTAAAAGATATCTGGGCATCGCTGGGATCACATTCTCAATTTGCATATATCTAGCAACTGAAGTTTTTTTACGTTCCGTTGCTAGTCTTGTTTCTTTATATAATGCATAAAGGGTTTTTTCAAGAGATTTAATACTAATAGAGCAATGGTCTAAGGGGTTCAAAAAGAGACCTTCCATAATCACACTACTTAAGCTTTTGTGGACTGCTGCCAACCACGGTATGTCCATCCCTTTGTCACATTTCAAACAATCTAAGATTATCTCTCTTGTCAATTGTGCAGCCGGGTTTTTCCAAATTCTCAGCCAAAACAAAGTTGGGCGAGCCTTAATGTAATCCTCTATGTACGGTAGGTTGAGTTCGCTATGACTAGCATACGTAGAGGAGGAAAAAGGTGCGCCCAAGACTTTGCGGCAAAATCTATTCTCTTCACACTGAATGGGAGTACTAGTCGTGTTCCCCCAAACCTCCGCCCCATATGTAGGAACTGGTATACATTGCAATCTGTAAATTTTAACAATTGAAGGCACCACCTCTATGTTTCTTGGCTTAGGTATCCCAAGTATGGTATTAATAGAATTAATAAACTTCCTTTTACAGTGGACCACATGATCATTCCACAACCCATTAGATGCGAATACCAACCCAAGATACGGGAAAGTGCAAGTACTTAATAGTTGATTAAAATTTGAAACAATTGAAAAGTTAAAATGCTTCTTAGAGCCGCATGACATCAGAAATGATTTTTGAAATTAGTGCATAAATCTAGGGCTGCCATAAACTCCACAAAACCAAGAAACCAGGGCACGTAGGGCTTTAGGAGTATGCCCCATTAGTACTGCATCGTCAGCATATAACAATGCAGGAATTTTGTTTCCATTAATAATTGGGACATCTTGAGTTAAAGTCACCAGGGATTTGGTTAGATCATTGATATACAAAATGAATAAGAGGGGGGCCAGGACACAACCCTGCCTGACTCCCCTACCAACTTCAATAGCTTTAGAGAACTCGCCGTCCCTACTAATACACATCCTGGCTTTTAGATCTCTGTGCAAATATGCCAGAAAGGAGACTAATGAGTCGTCTAACCCAAAATTTAAAAGAGTTGACCACAGCCGAGATCTATTTACAAAGTCGAAGGCCGACGTAAGATCCATAAATGCCAGATACACAGGTGTTTTCTTAGCTATATTGTATTTACTGATAATCAGGTTAAGGTTAAGGCATTGTTCCACAGTGCCAACCTTACTCCTAAACCCCAGCTGGCATGGATGTAAAACCTGACAATCCTCAGCCCATGACTTGATCCTATTAAATAATACCCTCCCCAAAATTTTCAGAGTATTATCAATCAATGAGATCGGCCTATAGCAGCTCCGGTTTGACCGGTCCCCCTTCTTAAAAATTGGAACTATAGTACTGTAAGACCAGGTTTCAGGAATAGATGAATTTGTCAAATTATTAAAAACATTTACAAGTAATGGTGCCCAAAAATCGGGATCACTTTTAATAAGGTCGATAGGAAGACCATCCAGCCCGGGAGCTTTGCCCCCCAGGCTCTGAGCGATGGTCTCCTCAACTTCAAATAATTCAATCTGAATCTCGGTGGTGTATGTGTACTCCTTATTAGATTCACAAGGGTCCGGGCAGCATAAATCTTGCTGAAGTGTGCCTCCCAAGACTCACTAGAAATGTTACAACTAATTGGTGAGGCTGTGTTTCCCACAGATTTCATACCTTTAACAGCCTTCCAAAAGTCCTTTCCATTTTTTAATACATTTGCCCGAACAAGGTTAGCCCAGTGGTCATTAATAAGCTCCTCCTTCCTGCATATGATAGCTCTTTTATAGCACCTCCTAAGTGACGACACAAGAGAGCTAACTCTAGGTTTACTTACAAGTGCCTTCCTTAATGCTCTGTTAGCTGCAGAGCAATCTGCATTAAACCAGCCTGGGTCAGAATTAATACTCTTATTTGGCTTAGACATTAATTTTTTAATGCCAATACAAAGCTCTGAGAAGGCACCAACTACCTCTGCGTTGCTTTCTCAAAATGTCAGACAGGTGTTAATCAAATCAGGATAAAATGTTATCATCCTTTCAAATAATGCATTATTATCAATACCACGTCACACAAGTCTAAGATTATCAGTTGTCGTTGTTAGATCACTTGCCCCGTGCGTATGATCATACGTTGGGCGATGTGTGAAACTTAGGATAGTATTAATAGGATTATGGTCTCCCTGTAATGTTGGGATTACTTCGGCCCTTAGCACATAGCTTTCTAGGGAAGCAGTTATGAAAATATAATCAATAGTGGATGCTGAACCTCGACTTCTGTAGGTCGGTACTATACATCCATCACTAGGAGGCGTGGCTGCAATCTCCATAACATTAAGAAAATTGTTCGAGCTTAGGAGGTTCACTAACTGCTCACCTCTTTTGCTCAACGAACCCCTAGTGGTGGGTTGGACAGCCGAGTAAATGTCCCTTGGGATTTTAACATTAAAATCACCACCTAGACATATGCCCTTAATTGGGGACACCATAATTATCAATTTGTAATTTTAAGATGAAATTAAACAACTCAGAAAAGTTCATATTGGGAACGGTTTTAAAATCATCATTATAAAAATTAATCAAATAAAGTGAGACCCCGAGTATAGAGGGTTACTTGAAATTTATCACTGTTGGTTTGCAAGGTTCTAGCATGGCCGCCTGCCTTGATATTTATCCAGGTAGAGAGGCCGCCAGCAGGCCTGCCTAATTTAGGGATGGGGGATAAAGTATTAAAACATTCAAAACCCTCCATGAACAACTCCCGGGTCACCCAGGTTTCTTGAAACATTACAATGTCTTGACTACTTATTAACTCCTTCCAGTCTGGTAAGTTTAATTTAGATTCCAGACCGGCAACATTCCAACTCAATATTTTAAGTGTCAGATCTACATTCCTTATAATCGTTATGTCAGATTTGCTAGGCTGAGGACGTGATCGGATCAGTGCTAATTCTGATACCTCAGTTAGTACTTCACTTGTTGATGGGAAGGACAGTCAATCTTGACAGTTCAAACCTGATAAGGGTGTAAATCTGTTGAGTATTGGAATGGAGTTTGGCAAAATAAAGCAAGATGCCTCAAATGTGAGTTTATAAAAGTAGCCTAAGGGTAGCGCCCATATGCTAGTGCTGAGATCTGTCTGCTCCATCTGTGATGATAGTATGGTTTTTGCCACTGATTGCCTACGGAAATTGATAACTATGCAGTCCCCCTTGATAGATTTGGGGGATATACCCAGCCAACCCACTCGCCGTACCACAATGATATTCTCAATTAAGGATGGCCTAAATCTCTTATGTTTGGAGAGCCAATCAACACACTTGCAGCGTAGTTGCTCCCAGGATTCTGTCTGATCTTTTCTAAGAGGGGGAACACCTGCTAGAACCACAACATATGGACAAGCCTCCGGAGGTATGTTTAGCACCATATTATTACCCTCAGTATAAGTCGTAGAAATTGGGTCAGTGGCGCCTTCTTGTGATATGTTATCCATACCATTGCTATTATGTGAAGAGGTGGAATCATTACTGACAGGAGTCATATTATTTATCAAATTGCCATCATTAATCCTGCTTCTATCAACCTGTTCCATAAGACTTTTTGCCCCCATGTTGCCCCTGGTTTCAAAACACGTACGAATTTTGTTACATGTCGCACAATCATTGACTCCCGGATTTAGATTAGGTAGAGCATTAGTGATTTGACAGCGAGTAGAGTTATTATTATGAAATGCATTTTGTGTTTGCTTTCCAACACTAATGGAGTCAGACACTTTAGCATCAACTTGGGGGTCAATATTAATTATTTGGGGCACAGGCTGTGCGGGCTGGGCAGACTGAACAGGAGAAGCAGCTGAAATACAATCTTTCAAACAGGATAGAAAACTATCAAGAGCAAGCTTAACGCGGTCGGTGATAGTGTCCATAAAATGATTCATATCAATTACACTACTACAGCTGCCATTGCCAATAATAGAAAACTGAAGATCATTCTCAGTCTGAGTTCCAATGGAGTGATAAGGGGATTCAATCATTGGAGCATGTACATGGGCCTCAACAGTTGTTAGATTAGAGGATGAGCGAATCCAGGAATTTAATGTTGTGCGAGTAGAACATGGGCGAATTGGTTGTTTTCTCTTAACGCTCACTGTCTTTGCTGATTTCCTCTTACGTTTTGCCCCCGGAGGAGGCGCATTAACTATTACGGTATTTAAATCAGATGGATTTGATATAGTGATGTCACAAGTCTCTTCACAAACCAAAGCGGGAACATCAGGGTCACATCCAATTAAGTCAGTAGTTTCAACAATCGGACCCAGAGATTGTGCTGATTGCCCTAAACCGAGGGAAAGATGCCTCTCGGTAAGCTCGATATCATTGCTCACAATACTGACGGACCTTTCCAACATGCTTTCAATACTCGTTGTGGCGGGTCTAACAGCTGGCAGTACCGTAAGCTTCCCCATAGTTACTTTAAGAGCATTATAGAAACGCAAGACGGTGTGATTAAATAAAAATAACCTTTGCTCACCTATGGAGCAACTTCAGTAATAGCCAGATGGAAGAGGGATGGCCCAGTCCAGTCTCCTTCAACCTCTGACCGCCTCAGACGGCCCGCCCTTTGCCCGGGCATAGCCCGACGCCCGCCCGCACGCGTCCCGCGTGGCGGAAGGTGACAGACCAATAAATGCTCCCCCAGATATTGAGGGAGTGACCGGTGTGTCCGCCCTGCCCCTCAGCATCCTGGGGCTCGTAGTCCAGCAATAGAGCGGCCACAAACAGCGATGCGTCTCCCGCGCAGCAGGAGGCGCGAGAGGTATTAGTAGTCCCAGAAATTGAGGGTGTGACCGGTGGTGTCCGCCCTGCCCCTCAGCGTCCTGGGGCTCGTAGTCCAGCAATAGAGCGGCCACAAACAGCGACGAGTCTCCCGCGCAGCGGGAGGCGCAAGAGGTATTAGTAGTCCCAGAAATTGAGGGAGTGACCGGTGGTGTCCGCCCTGCCCCTCAGCGTCCTGGGGCTCATAGTCCAGCAATAGAGCAGCCACAAACAACGACGCGTCTCTCCTTTATAAACAGCACTGTATTATTCAATGTTTTCATTTGCTTCAATATTAATATAAATAACTTTCTTTTTATTTCAAAAGCTTTATTTATCAACTACACTTTCAATTTGTTTCTTTTTCTTAACAGCTGCTGATCTTCTTTTATATTTTTTACAATCTTTCAATACATTTTGTAGTACTCTACTTCTATACATTTTCTTCCTTATGTCTTTATGTTCTTTCAACCTTCTTTCAACATGCATTCTTTTCCCATAGCATTCCTTTCTTTCCTCATCTCCTATTTTCCTTTCCTTCTGATTTCTTGTTAAACTTTTCTTTTTCTTTTCAATATTTTCAAATTGCTTCACATTCTGAAAATGTCTTTTAACAAACTCTTTAGTTCTCTTTTCAGAACTATGTTTCCTCAGTGTAACAATTAGCACTTCATCTAATTTCCTCTCTATCCTTTAAATAGTACTGTTTTTTCTTGTCTTTTCTTTTGATACTTTTTCCCACTCTTGGAAAAACAAAGATAAGTTTCAAGTTTGTTAAATAATTTTAAACTTTTGAAATAATTATATATTAATATTTATAACAATAAATAATTACTTTCAATCACATTGCAAATGCCTCCTTAACACATAAATGTTTTTAATTTTGTACTATACGCAATAGCAAACCTGTCACAAGAACACACACCTTTAAACAGTAACATGATTCAGATTGATGTTTTAAATTTAACTTTTCCCAAGGTTCTCAGCAGTTGGTGAAAAGAGAAGCTTCAACAGAAAAGTGAGGTTTAATACATGTTGACAAAAGAATAAGAGATTAGGCTACTTGCTATGAGTTTGTGGAAAGGTACACTTGAAGTAGGCCGTATAAGTTTAGGTGTCTGTTTGAAATGAGAAATGTAGTCTGTCAAATTAATAACTCTGCATGCTCTTGTGAGTGAGGTATGTGTCTACTGCTACATCTATTGTCTCATGTATTATTCATCTGAAAATGGTAGCTTGAAAACCTGGTTGGTTTGGATACCGGTGGACAAATCTCTCAGTTTTCCTCTATCATTGGGTCACACAGCCTGTAATGTCTTCTGTGCATAGCTGTTATGGAGCCTCTCAAATATCCTATTCAATACTCAGGTGCCATATTTTATGAGCTCAGAAGAATACATAGACCTTTTTACTCTGGCTAAAGGTTTTTTAGTGACTCAGGAAGTGTGGCGCTCTGCTGTGTGAACATTTCTGTTATTCATGTAATTAGTTTATGTATGGTGCAACCAGGCAAGGGGATACTCCCTTAAACCCCTTAATGTGTGTCGGGAAAGCCCTACACCACAATATGTGAAGCTAAGACCTGGGCACACGTGGGGTAGTATTGAAACAAGGTATAGTTCAATTTCAAATGGATTTCGAAAGGAATGTCAATGTTTATTTCAGGTGAAATACATTATTTTTCTTTATTCTTTCAAAAAATGAGCAAGAGAAAATTAGCCAACACGTATTTCGTAGCCAAAGGAAATAATCCTGCGACTTCCTCAGGGCTGAATGAGAACGTGAGAATTCATATTAATCGCTCCGCCGGTGATAATTCCAACCCGGCAGGTCAAGGTCAAGGAGTGACCCTTGACCTTGCCAGGTAGGTCGCTCCCCCCCCCGCTGCAGCTCCACCAGCGCTCGTGTGCCCCCCGTGCCCAGTGTCCGCTGTGCCCAACTTTTGCTTCTGTTCCTGTGTGCCTGCCCAGATTGTTTCACTGTGTGCCCATTTTTCCCTTTTGCTTCTGTTTCCTGTGTGCCTGCCCATTTAGATTGTTCCACTGTGTGCCCATTTTTCCCTTTTGCTTCTGTTTCCTGTGTGCCTGCCCATTTAGATTGTTCCACTGTGTGCCCATTTTTCCTTTTTTTCCCTCTGTGCCCTCTCGCTCGCAGTTCCCTTTTCTTTTCTGTACCATCCTCACTCGCATTTTCCCGCCGCTGCTGCCCCTGCGGCCCTGCCCCCCCGCGCCCATTTGCTAACCCCTGCCACCCGCCTCCCAGCTGCTCCTCCCTCCTTCCTCCCCTTAAATGGCGGATGCTGTGCGGCCACGCGCAGCGGGCGCGCTGCTGGTGCGCCGAAGGCACGCCTAAGGCAAGCCCGTCAGCGCCCGTCCGCGTCTGGACCGCGCCCGGCGCCAGACCCCCCCGCACCAGCCATTAAGACAGCCTCCGCTACGACGCCAACACCCTCGTCGCTCTCAACCCAGGAAGGACCCACACATGCTGGAAAGCAGCCCCAAAGCGCACCCACGGTCCCTTCGCCTGCAGGAAATGCAGCTTCTCCTGCCTCGAAGGCGCCGAGACACCCGCCACGACGGAACCCAACCAGCTCAGATGCATCCTGATCAACACCCGCTCCGCACGCAAACACGCCGTCGATCTCTGAGACCTACTCGACACCGTATCTCCGGACGTCGCCTTCCTGACTGAGACCTGGATGAACGAAGCCTCCTCCCCAGACATCTCCATAGCCATCCCCGAAGGGTACAAGATCACCCGCAGAGACCGCACCAACGAAGCCGGAGGAGTAATCGCCATCGTCCACAAGAAGACAATCAGGGTCTCAACAAACACCAACGACACTCTCAACACAGCCGAACACATGCACTTCCAGATCCACACGGACCCCAAGACCACCCTAAGAGACACCCTAGTCTACAGACCGCCTGAACCCCGACCACAATCCTGCGACTCCATCGCCGACTTCATCAGCATGCGCTGACCTCCACCGACTACATCCTCCTCGGAGACCTAAACTATCACCTGGAGAACAACAACGACAGCAACTCCTCCACCCTGATTGACAATCTCGCCAACCTCGGACTAAAACAGCTTGTCACGACGCCGACCCACATCGCAGGTCACATGCTTGATGCCATCTTCTCCTCAAGCCCCCATGTTGCCTTCAGCCACGCCTCCGAACTCACCTGGACAGACCACCACTGCATCCACTTCACCTTCCAAAAACCCCTCACACACCACCGCACCCTACAGGTCCCCCGCCGCTGCTGGGGTAAAGTCACTGAAGAACAACTACAGACAAACCTCGCACTCAACCCACCGACCAACCCCACCAACCCCGACGATGGTGCACGCATCCTCAGACGCTGGATGGACGACTGCGCCAACACCTTAGCCCCGCTGAAAAAGCCAACCAACAGAGACACCAGCAAGAGAGCCAGCTGGTTCACCCCAGAGCTCCTAGCATCAAAACGCACCTGCCGGAAATTGGAGAACAATTGGCACAGCGCAAAGACGCCGGACAACCGTGCTGCCCATAAAGACACCATCCGCAACCACCACCACCTCATCAGGACCGCCAAAAGGACCTCCTTCAAAGACCGCCTCAACAACAATGCACACAACAGCAAGGAGCTCTTCAACATCGTGAAGGAACTCTCCAACCCCAGCTCCAGCGCCAATGACATTCCACCATCGCAAGCCCTGTGCGACTCCCTCGCCTCCTTCTTTTACCGCAAGATCACCGACATCCATGACAGCTTCAACCCCCGGACAACCCCCACAGGCCGAGCCACACTGGATCCCCCGCACCCCATCGACCACGACTTCCTGACTACCTGAGCCAACGTGACCATCGAGGAAACAATCAAGACCATGGGCACAATCCACTCCGGCTCCCCGTCTGACCCTCTTCCACACCACATCTTCAACAAAGCTGGCAGCTCCATCGCACCCCACCTACGCAACGTCATCAACCTCTCCTTCGAGACCGCTACCTTCCCTGAGAGCTGGAAGCACGCTGAGATCAACGCCCTAATGAAGAAACCCAAGGCGGATCCGAGCGACCTCAAGAACTTCCAGCCCATCTCCCTGCTTCCATTCCCAGCAAAGGTCATCAAGAAGATAGCCAACATCCAGCTCACCCGTCACCTCGAAGACAACAGCATCCTGGACGACTCAGGGATCTGAGACAAGGCCCTGGACTGGACCACCTCCTTCCTCTCCAGCAGAACTCAGAGAGTCCGCCTCCCCCCGTTCCGGTTCGAGGCCTCCGAGATCATCTGCGGCGTCCCTCAGGGATCCTCCCTCAGCCCGACGCTGTTCAACGTCTACATGGCACCACTCGCACGCATCGCCCGACAGCATGACCTCAACATAGTCTCCTACACCGACGACACACAACTGATCCTCTCTCTCACCAAGGACCCCCTCACCGCCAAATCCAACTTCCACCAGGGAATGAAGGCTGTCGCCGACTGGATGGAGGAAAGCCGACTTAAGCTGAACTCAGACAAGACGGAGATCCTCATCCTCGGGCCCAACCCCTCAGCATGGGACGACTCCTGGTGGCCCGCATCACTGGGGACACCCCCGGCTCCTTCCAACCACGCACGCAACCTGGGAGTCATCCTCGACTCGAAACTCACCATGACCAAACAAGTCAACGCAGTCTCCTCTACCTGCTTCAACACCCTCCGCATGCTCCGCAAGATCTACAGATGGATCCCGACAGACACGAGGAAAACAGTCACACAGGCTCTAGTCAGCAGCAGACTGGACTACGGAAACGCCCTCTACGCTGGAGCCCCGACCAAGCTCATCAACAGGCTGCAAAGAATCCAGAACGCCTCTGCACGCCTGATCCTCGACTTCCCGCGCCGCGACCACATCACCCCCCACCTGAGGAACCTGCACTGGCTCCCCGTCGACAAAAGAATCTCCTTCAAACTCCTGATCCACACACACAAGGCACTCCACTAAACTGGCCCAGCCTACCTCAACAGTAGACTCTCCTTCTACGTACCCAATAGGAAACTCCGCTCCACTGACCTCGCCCGGGCCATGGTCCCGCGCATCCGCAGAACCACCTCCGGAGGCAGGTCCTTCTCCCACCGCGCCGCCAAGACCTGGAACACCCTCCCCCTCAACTTACGACAAACCGAAGACCTGCTGACCTTCAGGAGACAACTCAAGACCTGGCTTTTCGACCAGTAGCAGCAGCACCCACCCCCCTCAGCGCCTTGAAACCCTTGCGGGTATGTAGTGCGCTTTACAAATTAACTGATTGATTGATTGATTGATTGAAGGTGCACGTCACTTGATAAGTGAAACGGTTTGAAGGATTGAAGAATGATGATACATCACATGCAATGGTAATCCGTTAAAAGGCAGAATACCACGAGACACCACAGTGCACCCGCTGTAGAGTCATACTCAGAACATGGACTACCCTCCATCTTGAATTCACTCGCGGCACAACCATTTACCGGATTACCATTACATGTGATGTATCATCATTCTTCAATCCTTCAAACCGTGTCACTTATCAAGTGACACGCACCTTGACCAGCCAGGTTGGAATTATCACCGGCGGAGGGATTAATATGAATTCTCACGTTCTCATCCAGCCCTGAGGAAGTCGCTGGATCATTTCCTTTGGCGTCGAAATACATGTTGGCTGGTTTTCTCTTCCTCATTTTTTGAAAGAATAAAGAAAAATAATTTATTTCACCTGAGATGAACATTGACATTCCTTTCGAAATCCATTTGAAATTGAACTATACCTTGTTTCAATACTACCTCACGTGGGCCCAGGTCTTAGCTTCACATACACTTTAATACACAAAACGCACAGACTGATGTATGTATGCTTTAAAAAATACGGTGAGACTTATAACAGTGATATAGTTGAATACCTTTCTTTTAGAGCACATGCTGTCTGCTGTAAAAAAAAAGTGTATGTATTTCTTTCTTTTGGTAAAACATGGCATCTGAGTCTTGAACAAGCTACCTTCATTCAGAAGACATCACAGGCTCTGCAACCGAAAGACAGAGCAGAACTAAGAGATTTGTCTACCAGTAGCCAAACCAACCAGGTTTTCAAACTACTATCCTCAGATGCATAATACATCAGACAATAGATATAGAAGTAGACACATACATCATTCACAAGACCATGAAGTCCCTTAAACTTGGCAGACTACACTTCCTATTTCAAGGAGACACCTAAATTTAGGCGGCATAGATCAATTGTAACTTTCCACAGACTCATAGTAAGTAGCTTAATCACTAATCCTTTTGTCAACATGTCTCAAACCTCACTTTTCTCTTGCAGCTTCAGTTTTCAATAACTGCTTAAAATCTTGGGCCTAGCCACATTTAAAACAGCAAACCTTCCTACATCACTGTTATAAGTCTCACCATGTTTCTCAAAGCACGCATGCATGTGTCTGTACCTTTTGCTAGTGGCATCATATATAAAAGAAAAATACAATTAGATGTGTGCCTATGTTTTATACGTCTAGTATCTCCAGATACATAACACGTCTGAGAATATATGAGCAAGTAGAAACATACCTCAGACACAAGACCATGAAATCACCTAAACTTGACAGACTGAACAACCCATTTCAAGGAGACACCTAAATGTATGCGGCATACTTCAAGTGTACTTTTACACAGACTCATGCAAAGTCGTTTAATCACGAATTCCTCTGTTACTTTTATGCGTCAGGTTCACTATTCAGTGACTACTCAGAGTATTGGGCCTACCAAATATAAAGCAACAACCCTTCGCCTGTCTCTGTTGTAATTCTCATCATATTCCTGTAACCATGTATGCATGTGTCTGTACCTTTTGCTAGTGGTATTATATGTAAAAGAAACATACAAATAGATGTATACTTCTGTTTTATACATCTAGCATCATCTGAATCTTAACATGTATGAAAATACATGTGCAAGTAGTAAAATACCTCAGTCATAACACAATGCAGACCTTGAAACTTAACAGACTGCACTTCACATTTGAAACACACACCTAGATTAATGTGCTGTACTTCTAGGGGCATATTCTCAAGGATCTATCGTTGAAATATCGGCACACTATCACAGTCAAAGTTCCGATAAATGTACCGCCCCATTCACAAGCTGGTGTTAACAGCCCATACCACCAGGTGACCTGCAATAGCATCCGCCAAAAACATCGCCACAGATGACCCCGGCAACTATCACTAATGAGATGCAGAGTAGGCCTTCCCGAGCAAAAAGCCGTGACAACACCACACCTCAACATTCTCAACGACCAGCCAGATCGGCGAATAGATCACAAGACAGGCAATAAGGCGCGTTAGCAGCAGGAAATTACCACCTGCTTTGATCTGGTGTAAAGTCGGACGACAACCTGCACCATCAAATGGAGCACAGCCCAGAGCCACACATGAAGAACAACAGATGCCATTGAGCCACTGACCATGCATCCCAGAGCCCCGAGAGGGCAGCAACACCCACCGCCACCCCCCCAGGACTGCCACCCCCCGGCTCCCCCCGCCACCCTCCCCCGGACTACCACAGAGGCAGCGCAGACAAAGACAGCGGACCCTCAGGAAACGCACCAGCCTTACAGACCCAACAGCAGACAATGTCAATGTCCACTACAGGCTCAAAAGAACAGTCATCCTCTGCACCCTGACCATCATTGCCCACAGGCTGATGGTACCAACACAGTGGACAACCAACATCCCACCTCAGACATAGCTGCCGGCTGTGCTGCACCTGTTGGCCACTGGTATCTCCCAACCAACATCTGTCAGAATCGGAGGAGTCTCACAGCCAGCCCCATCCAAGTTCCTCACACCTGCCCTGGATGTCATCATCAGCTTGGTACCCCAGCACCTATACATCCCCACAAATCGCAGGAACAGCTGGAGACCAAGCATGGACTATACGCCATAGCTGGATTCCCGCATGTGTTGCGTGCAATCGACTGCACACATGTCCTACTTGTGCCCCCTGCCGACACTGCACACAATTACCGCAACAGAAAGCACATGCATTCCATCAATGTGCAGGCAATAGTGGACCACTGTTGAGCCTTCACCAATGTTGTATCCAACTACCCAGGCAGTGTGCATGGTTCCCTCATCTTCCGACAGTCCAACATCACCCAGCTCTTCCAGGATGGCACCTATGAGAATGTACTGCTCGTTGGCAAGTACCAAATCAACACACCACACACCTCAACTCGACAATCATGCAACTCACAACTCTGGGAATGCACACGTCACAAAATGACATACAACATGCCAAACAACATGCTCACCCACCAGACATGACAGCACAACTTACTGTGTTAACCATGGTTAGCTATGTACATGAGCCATCAACGGCATGGCACCTCAGCCCCACAATAGTGGAATGTGTGGAGAGGTGGGAACCAGGCATGTGCGAAGGAGGCAAGTGGGCCAGGCCAGCGTAGGGGTGTGAATAAAAAAGCACGTAGCTCTGGGCGTGGTTCTCTTCTGGAATGACCAATGTGTCTGCCAGGGTGGTGCCTCCCACCCCGCCAAGAGGCCGACGCCGTCACCTTGAGCAGTGTGGCCTGCGATTCTGTGCGCCTGCTACATCCCGGGCCGCTATTCCCCGAACCCGTCATGCCCACCCCTGCGCGGCCAGGCCTCACTGCTCACCTGCCGACACAGGCATGTGTCAAAGAGGGCGCATCACATGCCGGTGCAAGTTTCAAGCCCGAGGGCCGCGAGCTCGGCAGCCTCCTCAGACCATCACGGCCTCCGCAACACAGGCCCGTTTTACTCCTTTCTCATTGACGTACTCTACCGCTGCTTCCGGCCTACACTACGGTCAAGTAGGTCACACATTTGGAACTGAGTCTTGATTACGCAATGGCAGAGTACACACTTTATGGCTGATTTTATGTCACTATACTCCCTTCGATGTGGTGACACCAAGTCTGTGTCTGTGGACCCTTGATGAACACGCCTTCGGCCTACACTGCGTTCCAGCAGGCTTCACACCAATCCAATCCAGTCTGTACCAAACAGGACACGGCATCGTCGCTGGCTAAACTCAGCTCTGGTGCTTCTACCTCCGTCAACCACAAGTCATCCCCACATGCCATTTCAACGTCGTGTGTTGGAGTTCCAGGAGGAGCTTGCTGAACAGCGGTTGGCCCGCGCTGACCGCTGCCTCCGGACTACACTGTGGTCGAGTAGGTCACACATTGGGAACTCAGTCTTGATTTATTTATGGCAGACTTGATGTCATTGTACTGGCCTCATCGCAGAATGCATCCCGTCTCTGCTCCGGTGCCACTAAGTCTGTTCCGTGACATCCATGGACACTTTCTGTTTGAACTTTGGTGGCGACTGAGTCTATGTACCGGGGGTTGTCTTCATCATCATGTCGGTGATACTGACTTTCTGGCAAAAACGAGGCTGTAGCATTCCACTCCTACATTTGCCGCTTCTGGCCAGCTTCTGCCTTCTGCATCATGCCCTGGAGGACACCTTCCACTGTCCCCCGCAAACCTCCGCTACATTCACCTTGGACATCGACGAGGACCCGCTCAGCTCACGTGGCCTTATCTCACTGCACCGCAAGTCATCGTCCCGTGGCAGTGTGCCTGTTCCGGCCGCAGTGCATCCGGGGCCACTAACTCTGTGCAGCTCAAGTCATGGACCCTGTCTGATAGCTTATTGTATGGCCTCTGGGTCGATGGCCTGGGGGTCCTCAAGGCCATGTGTCTGTGGCCCTGCGCTGTCCGCTGCCTTCAGCCTCATCTGCAGTCAACCTGGGCTCACACATCAAATCCAGTCCTGACATGCCCGGACATCGCATCACTGCAGGATGCACTCGCCACCACCGCCGGAACCAACTACAAACAACAGGTGCCAGAGTCGGAAGTGTCTACTGCCAGACTATCTAAGTTGCTCACACCTGTCTTGGGTGCCATCATCAGCTTGATACCCTGCTCAGCTCTTCAGGTGCCACTAAGTCAGTGCACCACAAATCATGGACCATTCTGCTTGCATGTTGGGTGAACACTGTACTTTCTCCGGCTTCCACCATGATGCTTCACAGTTGTTTCTGTTATGCTGGTGTATTCTGTTTCCGCTTTAATTGTGATCACTGTTCAAGTTGTTGCCAGCACCAACGACTCCATGAGGGCTGGCTTACACTCACCCCACACACATCCAGCACATGCGTCACTGTACATGTGACCATGCCAAGAAAGGTGTTGAGCGCACGTGCCGTTAGCCAGTTTAACTAACTATCTGAGTGTGTCCGTATGCTCATGATGTATGCATTAGGGGCCCGGACCCTACAACATCACATTGTGCTGTGTACATGTAGCTTTGTCGTCCCCCACTCAATACGTAAGAGGAGTGAACTGGGACGGCGTACACCAGTCCAGCATAGGGGGTGTATGGTTATCATGTGGCTCTGGATGTGGTTAAGTACTGGAAATGTGCAAAGGCATATGTCTGTGTTGCAGTGTGGGTCTCCGTTGGGGAGTGTAGGTGGTCCCTGATGGGACTTAGACACCCACGTATGTGATCTAGTTCGGCTTCCATGAGGTAGTACCCCACCCACACATGTTCGGCCATCCCCTTCTGGCAGTCTGACACCTGGCCTTGGAATGAGATGTGTGCTTCGGTGGGCTGCTGGGAGCCAGCCAGGGTGGTGGGTGCGTCCAGCTGTGTTGTCTGTGCAGGGGGTGGGGTATCCTCGTTGCAGCTGGGCTGCCCTGCTCCAGGAGGTTGATTGCCCAAGATGTCCATGAACTGTTGTAGGGCGTTGGTGTCGGAAGTGTGGATGTCCTCTTCAGCATCACTGTAGAGTTGTCAGGTCTGCTATGCTGGAGGTGTTATTTGTCCCTCTGCAATGTGAAGGGGAGATGCTTGTTGACATTGTGTTGGCATGTATGGTGACGCATTGTTCAAGTTGACATACAGACAGATAATGTACATTGTTTGGGAGGAGCGGACCATTTGATGCGGGACAGTTGACATTTGGACTATATGACGTAGGTGAGGTTGTAGAAATACATTTTCATCGCACAGTTTCTAGCTATGTCAGATGTGATTGGCCATTTTCTAGGCACAGGCAAACCCAGTTGTGTCCTCTGTTCTGCAGTGTAAGTGTTGCACTGTGTACCACATTGTCGTCCATGTGGATGTGCTGTCATTGCTATGTGTGTGCTGCATTGTGGGGGAGTCGCCCCTGCAGCTGTAATTTTGCTGCTCCTTATCCCTTGGAGGCGGTGTGCCTTTGACTTTTGTGCTTTTTAGGTGCTGTGATGTTGGCGACTTGGTCATTTGGCAACGTTTTATGTACTCTTGTGCATTGCTTGTCTGCAAATATATTGTTGACGTCAGGGGTTGTTTGTGCATGTGGATATGTCAGAGTGTGACCTGCTCCTTTCTGGATGTGGTCCACACTCAGCCACCTCAGTCTTGTGGCATGCACAATGTCATGGTGATTGTACTCCAACCATGCTGCTCATCATGTGGTGTCACTTGCATTGTCAGTGTGGCTCTCACATACGCATCTTTTCTGTGTTTCGCACAGGTGCATGTGTATGTTGTGGTATTGGTGATGTGTGGGGTGTGACCCCTTTAGGCACATGGTGGACAGGGGCCTACTTGTTGTTTGTATGTGTGCTGTAGAGTGCCACAGGGATCAGGGACATGACCCAGGGTCATTGTGGGTGTGCAGTGTGCTACACATTGTTGTGCATGTGTGCCATTGTGCCCATCCCCCTAGTCCCTGTTCGTTACTCACCCTGTTGATGTTGTGTCAGGTCGTGTCGAGGAGTATCTGGACTCCCGACTCCTTGCACCGTCTTCACACTGGTGACTGTGGCCACCAGTTGCTCCTGCTCCTCCTGTGGCGCAGGACTCCAACCTCCATTTGCTGTTGCTGCCTTCCTGTTTCCAGCAGGTTTCTGCTTGATTTGGCTTTTCACATCATGCCAGCGCATTTTGGCCTCCTCGACACTCCGACTGCATTCACAATGCAATGCCATTTTATCGTCTGTGTTGCTAATGACACGGCGGAGGTGACGGACAGTTGTTGTTAGTGTTCTGTCACCTCCTTGACGACGATCTGGTTGTCAGGTGGACTGTACCCCGTCTTCCTCTTCTCCTTTGCCTTTCCCGAGCCCGAGGTTCCTTGCTGGTGGTCTGTAGGGCTTGTGGGGTTTGTGTTGACCTGGGCACTCGGTCCAGGTGCTTCCATTTTATTTTGTTTTTGGTGTGTTTTTCTTGTTCTGCTTTTATAGTGCATTTTCTCGCATGACGCGTTGGAATTGCAGGCCTGTCGGTGGTTATCAGTGATTTTTGTATGGCGCTTGGCCTCATCGCAACTTTTTTCAGGTTCACGTTTCGCATTTTTATGGCGTCGCGTTGGTTTTTGGGGCGTTATCGTGGGACTATCACATGGTGCCGCCGGCTTGAGAATACCACGTTGACATGGAGTTATTTTCCCGCGATAGACTGCGATGTGAAGTGTTGCGTTAAGCTACTTTTGCGATGGTTATCACACGTTCTTGAGAATATCCCCCCAAGTGTACTTTCCCACAGACTCATACTAAGTAGCCTAATCAGTAATCCCTCTGCCAACTTGCCTTAAACTTCACTTTTGAGCTGCAGCTTCACCATTCTGTGACTACTTAGGTTGTTGGGCCTAGCCAAATATGAAGCAGCAACCCTTCGCATGTATCTGCTGTAAGTCTCACCATATTCCTGAAGCCATGCATGCATGTGTCTGTACCTTTTGCTACTGCCATCATAAATAAAAGAAACATATAACTAGATGTATACCTGTGTTTTATATGTCTAGCATCTTCGAATGCATACGACGTATGACGATATATGTGCAAGTAGACACATACCTGAGCCAAAAGGCCATGCAGACCTTAAAACGTCACCGATTGCACTTCCCATTTCAAGCAGACACCTAAACTTTTGTGGCATATTTCAAGTGTACCTTTCCAAAGAGTCATAGAAAATAATCTAATCAGTAATTCCTCTACCAACATGTCTTAAACTTCACTTTTTAGCTCCTCCTTCACCAGTCTCCTACTACTTAGGATGTTGGGCCTAGCCAAATATAAAGCAGGAACCCTTTGCATGTGTCTATTGTAAGTCTCACCATATTCCAGAAAGCATACATGCAGGTGTCTGCACTTTTTCCTAGTGGCATCATATATAAAAGAAACATACAAATAGACGTATAGGTGCCGATTACGATCCTGGAAAAACCAGGTACGAACCGTCGGACGGAGCATATTCTCCGTCCGACGCGTATCCGGTCGGAACAATATACAAACATGGAAGTACGATTCGCACGAAAATACTATTTCCGTATGATTCGTACCAAACACCGACCGACGAAAATATACATACAAATGTGATCCGGGAAAGCGCCGACGTGACGTCGGGACGCACGCAGCCTGCCTTTCACGAACCAGGAAGTACGATTCGCACCGACGTCATCCCGCACGGAGAATATTTTCCGGCAGCCAAAAACTGCCGGGAAATCAGGACGACGCGAACAAGGAGTACCTGCACGCGATGGACAGACATGGACCCGAACCTACGTGTCATCCCGGCCCTCATAGCAGTCGACCTCCTCTACAGGTTCCGACGCAGACGCCGCAGAAGGTCAGAACAACAAAGGGAGGGGGGAAAGGGGGGTGGGGGGGCAGGAGCAGGGGCAGGCCACAAAACCCCCACCCAAGTCACACAGCACACATGCCCTGGACATACCTGACCCCCAGGCCCTCGTCACTACGAGGGGGTGGGGGCGTGTCCAGCAAAGCCAGCGTCCGCCACAACGGAAGTGGTTGACGACGCGAACCGGTAACACAACAATACAGGTACGTCCCGTACCCACGCCTTAAGAGCGTGGGTACGAGTCGTACCATGCCCACACCTACGTCACCCCAACAATGGCGGGACTCGTACCCATGTGGCAAAGGCCTGGGTACGGCCCGCACAAGCATTCCACAGCGTGGGTACGGATATGTACGGACCGTACCCCCACCCCCGTATGTATGGAGCGTACCCCCCACCCCAACAGTGTACATACGGACCATACCCCCACCCCCGTATGCATGGAGCGTACCCCCCACCCCAACAGTGTACGTACGGACCGTACCCCCACCCGCGTATGCATGGAGCGTACCCCCCACCCCAACAGTGTACGTACGGACCGTACCCCCACCCCCGTATGTATGGAGCGTACCCCCCAACCCAACAGTGTACGTACGGACCGTACCCCCACCCCTGTATGTATGGAGCGTACCCCCCACCCCAACAGTGTACGTACGGACCGTACCCCCACCCGCGTATGCATGGAGCGTACCCCCCACCCCAACAGTGTACGTACGGACCGTACCCCCACCCCCGTATGTATGGAGCGTACCCCCCACCCCAACAGTGTACGTACGGACCGTACCCCCACCTGCGTATGCATGGAGCGTACCCCCCACCCCAACAGTGTACGAACGGACCGTACCCCCACCCACGTATGTATGGAGCGTACCCCCCAACCCAACAGTGTACGTACGGACCGTACCCCCACCCCGTATGTATGGAGCATACCCCCCACCCCAACAGTGTACGTACGGACCGTACCCCCACCCGTGTATGCATGGAGCGTACCCCCCACCCCAACAGTGTACGTACGGACCGTACCCCCACCCCCGTATGTATGGAGCGTACCCCCCACCCCAACAGTGTACGTACGGACCGTAACAACACCCCTGTATGTATGGAGCGTACCCCCCACCCCAACAGTGTACGTACGGACCATACCCCCACCCGCGTATGCATGGAGCGCACCCCCCACCCCAACAGTGTACGTACGGACCGTACCCCCACCCGCGTATGCATGGAGCCAACCCCCACCACAACAGCGTATGTACGGACCGTAACACCACCCCCGTTTGTATGGAGCGAACCCACACCTGTGTATGTTCTAAGCGTACATATCCTGATATAGGAGGGTTGGGTGCAGATTCCTCCCAGCAGTGCCCACACATAGGAGGGGTGGGTGCAGATTCCTCCCAGCAGTGCCCACACATAGGAGGGGTGGGTGCAGAGTCCTCCCAGCAGTGCCCAGACACAGGAGGGGTGGGTGCAGAGCCCTCCCAGCAGTGCCCACACATAGGAGGGGTGGGTGCAGAGTCCTCCCAGCAGTGCCCACACATAGGAGGGGTGGGTGCAGAGTCCTCCCGGCAGTGCCCAGACACAGGAGGGGTGGGTGCAGAGTCCTCCCAGCAGTGCCCAGACACAGGAGGGGTGGGTGCAGATTCCTCCCAGCAGTGCCCAGACACAGGAGGGGTGGGTGCAGAGTCCTCCCAGCAGTGCCCAGACACAGGAGGGGTTGGTGCCTAACACTCACAGCAGTGCCCCTGGAAAGAAAAGGGTGGAGTACCCACAGATCCAATGGCCACAAATGTCAGTCAGGTGCACAAAGACCCTGCAGTACATGTACCACATGTGTGCGAGGCTGGAAGTATACACATGCATAGCGCCGAAAAGAAAACATGTCCACATGAAGTCATGTCAACAGTCTACATACACAAGTACAGTGACCACCAAGGATGCCACGAATGATGCAGGTGGAGACATCGCTCAGCATGCATGGCCCAAGTCTAACGAGTCCGTCACACACCCAGCCAATGTAGACACAGCTCAGCACCACATATTGGAATGACCCTGCAGGGAAGATGTCAGGTTACACAGAGGAAGGAACACACCTTGGGACGATGTCACCATGCAGTAACTGCTTACATGAACAAAGTTATGCAGCCAACAGCTTGTGATGTCACACAGATACCAGGGTCCACCCTATGACCAGCACAAGACTACAATTCCCACACACCCAACACATTACCACCACCCAAAATAATGGAGCAGGTCCACCAACAGCAATACCAGATAAACAGTAGTGTTCTATGTAAACAAAAAAATAAATGCTTTATTCAGCAGGATCTAACTAATAATCCTTATAAATGTCAATATATACAAGGCCCATAGGGCAGTCCATGACTCCAATCCGGAAGGGGGACACAGTGGGACGTGTGTCCCCTAGCTTGCCTGCACAGTCAGACTCCTTTGTCTTCCACAGGGGGGGGGCATCATGTGGGGGGGAAGGACCAGGCACCGCAGGGACATGAGGGCAAAGGGTAGGCGTCGTGGGTGCAGGGACGGAGGACTCCACCACAGGGGGTGGGGCAGCACCAAAGGTGGAGGTCAGGATGGCGCTGCACACCTTAGCAAGGTCCCCCAGTGTCTCCCCTGCACCCGAAGGAACCACAGGCCCCAAGGAGGGGGGGGTCGGAGGGATGGGTCGCAGCGCCACTGGGGGAGGGTGTGGACAGGGGGGGGGCCTCAACTCCCCTGCTGGTGTCCTGCCTCCACCGCTTGCGGGGTGGTGCCACACTGGGGCTGATGGACAGACTGGGCAGGACTGACCCTGTATCCGACTCTTGGCCAGGAGAGCTGAGGTGAGGGGATTTGGAGGGAGTGGATTTTGTGGAATGCGGACTCCCACTCTGGCTGCGTGTCTTACGTTTGCCCCCCGACCCAGTGGGTGTGCCTACTTCACCCTGTGTGTGCGTGCCAGGAGGTGTGCGTTTGACCTTCCCTGCTGGTGTGGTGCCTGTGTCTGTTGTGGTGGGTGCATGCTGACGTCTGGGTGTACGTGGGACAGGCATGGGAGTGGGAAGTGTGGATGGGTCAGGGGTAGGGGGTTGGACGAAGCGCTGCAGGAGACCCACTGCTGCAGTCAGTGTCGAGTCAATGGACCTCAGCAAGTTGCGTTGGTCAGCCTGCGATGAGGAAATGCCCTCCAAGTATGCCTCCATGTTGTTTAGCACTTGGCTGTGGCCATGGAGGACATTAAGCATCGCAGCCTGACCAACCTGCAACTGCCGCTGGATGTCCACAGACTCGGCATTGGCGGCAGCAGTGGAGACAGGGGCAGGGGGTGCGGTGCCTGGCAGGAAGGAGACATGTGGTGACCGGGCACACTGGGAAGGGACACGAGCAAGTGGGAGGTGGCTGATGGCAATGGAGGGGGCGGGGAGAGATGTTGTGCCGCTGTCAGATGGTGGTGCAGCCTCCGCCCACTCGGAGAGCTCAGCCTCGGACCCGTCAGCTTCATATTCTGTGGTGGCACTGGACAGGTCCTCCGCCTCACTCCCCTCCGCCTCAGTCCCACTCGATGTGCCAGCCAAGATGTCACTGCTGGCACTGGTGCTCGGTCTCTCCGCACGGTCTGTGCTGATGTCTCCATCCGTGTCCCCCGACGATGCTGTGGGCAAGGTGAAGAGACAGGAATTAATCATACACCTGTATACATATGTCACATGAGTCCAATCTACATAGGTTACAGTGCATAGCCTGAAAAGAAAGATGAGTAACATCTACAATACAAGGTACATATGTAGGCCCTGCAACACACAGTTGGTTGACCCACCATGCCACTGAAAAACTATTGAGAGCATGACACAATTGCAAATGACATGAAATGGATTTGGACAGAGGAGCCAGGCTCTGGGGACAATCCAGCACTGCATCTGCACCACACAGCGTTGCCGAAAATAGGGATGAGCAGGGACCATATCCATGAACTTGAGGCACATGCTGCATAGGTAATACTGAAAACATGCCCACCATGACTGGCTCACTGCACCTTGAGTGTATGTCCAGACAAACATCACCCACTGGCCAGACCTAGCAAGGAGATTTCAGGTTTTGACATGTAGGCCTTGCCCGGACCAACCACCCCCTACATGAGACAATTTGTTGAGACACAGGAAGCACTTACATCTCTTAGTCTGGGTGAAATACACATGGGCTGGAAAAATGCAAGATTGGACACCAAATACCCAAGGTGCGCCTGTCCAAATAATCATGTACAAATGGGCATCATCAGATGATTGTAACAAGACACACAGGCACTGGCCACCGTGAGTATGAACAAGGAAAATCAGGTCAGGCTGTACAGTGGACACTTGTACTACATTTGACGTCAATATACATGGTGCCAGGGGACAATGGCACAGAGCACAACCTATGCTGTAGACACTGAGAGTGTCCACATTTTGAGATGACACACATGACACCTAGGAAAATATGCCCCAGGGGACAGTAGTGGCCACACAACTCCATGGTCCTGAATGGGAATGACTGCAACACACGCCACCATCCCTGCACTATGCGTATTGCACACTCATGCACATCATGTCACAGGCCACAACATAGGACATGTGTGCTGTAAGGCATGACACTTGAGAGACTAACTCCCATGTCTGGACTCAGCATCAGTGCCAACTGACATGGAACCCACAAGTACTGAACTGGACAGGGCACAGGCAAGGTCCCAAAACCTGTTACACACCACCCCCACACATGATGCTACAGGCATTGTTCACGTGGATAAACTTCCAGCCTAGGTAACCTTGTGAAGGAGTGACTACACACAGACCAGGGAACACATTGCAAGGAGGGGAAGGGAGGCAGGAGAGCACCGCTATACTGTGGGTAAGAGGATCTGCACAGCACATTTAAACCCTGGCAGTGTATCCATGCAACTGCGCACTTGCAAATGCTGGTGACACACAACAAACACACATGTACCTACCCCCTTCCTGCTGCTGCTTCTCCCGTAAGCGCCTGTCCAAGTCTGGAAAGACCACCGCCAGCACACGCTTGTGGATGTGGGTCAGACGGCGGCGCCCACGGTTCTTATGGGTCTCAGGTGAGTCCCCCAGCAGGACCCGTGCGATCCTCCGCGTCCAGCACCGGATATCCTGCCAGCGTTTTCTCACCTGGGCCAGGCGCCGCTTGCGACCCTCCGTCCTCCTCACGGCACTGACGGCGTTCATCCAGATCTGCTTCTTGGCAGAGGCGCCTACCTGTGAGGATGAACAAGTGACACTACATCAATACACCTGGCACATGTCACAGAGACACATATTAGAACAAATTTGCTGGTTACAACAAGGCATAGTATGCAGCCAACGCATTGCACCTTTGACATAGGGACATTATCCTCTGGGGAAGGGCAAAAGCAGTACGTGCCATTGAAAGTACACAGGTGGAATGAGGGCAACGACACAATCAATGATCCAGGCTCACACTGTGAATCACAAGCTACACCAGGATTATGTGCAGCACCTCAAAGCAGTCACATGCCACAGGCCACTGACGCTACCTCAGCAGAGTACACAGACACACACAGGCACAGGACATTCACCTGCCATTGCCAAATGCAGCTACAAACCTCACTCTGCACATGTGCCACTAGACGGGGGGCTCACAGGTGTGGGGCTGGATCTGCACGTCAGACACACAGCACTGCTCCCTGCTCACATCAGATGGGCAGGGTATATCCATCCCTCATGCAGCTTGGGTGCTACACTCCACATATGCACCCACCCACATGACAGGGGACTTACACACACATTGATGTCCAGGGTACGAACACATCATGTGGACGCTCTCAGCACAGGTACACAGAAATAACACACATCTGTGTGTACAGTCACCTGTCACACTGGGCTGACCACATAATCACATGAGGACTGTAGAGGCAACATTCCCAGGAGGATAAGACAGGCAGAATGTGGCATGCACCATGCAGTGATTGCCACAGTAAACACAATGCAAGTGAGGACGGCAGACATGCACCACAGCATGCTCTGGCTGGGAGACTTCAGGCATTCCCCCCCTGGGATCCCCCCTACAGTACATTGCATGTGTGTCACACCTGGACACAATGCCAGAAGTCACAGTCACAAAAAAGGGACACAGTCTGTGCTAGTGGACTCTGCACTCACCTGATACCCTGGTCGCCCATACAGCATGGGGTACTGTGGGAGGATCACATCCAGCAATGCCAGGTTCTCCTCCAGGGTGAAAGGCTGGGACCTCTCCACAGACCTTGACATGGTTCCAGGGAATCACGAGCAGCAGCAGGGTCGTCGAATCCAAAGATGTGCAGGCAAGTGCTCTCTCATGGGACCTGGCTGCCTTATATCTGCGTTGCTGGCCTGTTTCATGCACAGGAGTACAGAGTGATTGGTCACTCACATTTGCATCCTATGTTTCCTCCAATCCCTTTAAACCTAGCACAGTCAGTGGGTTTCATTTTTTTTCTTGAGCATGATGTCAACTCCACAACCACTTTGCTACAAAGTAGATTCATTCAAACCGACTTTTGCTGTGCACCTGCTGAAAAAAATTCATACTTTAAACTTGGTCTCCATGACAACCAGCATGCATGTAGGCCTTTATACTTGTCCCTCATGTGTCCCCTATGTAATTTGGAGATTCACACACAGGTACGGTGCGTTCCGGGGCCCTAGGGCACCCCAAATGCATAGCAACGGCCCGTACAGGCGTGTGTACGGTCCGTATCACTATGGGTACGCATACGCGAGCACACCCATAGTGATAGTGAGCGTACGCACGTGTGTACGGTCTGTATCACTATGGGTACGCATACGCGAGCACACCCATAGTGATAGTGAGCGTACGCGCGTGTGTACGGTCCGTATCACTATGGGTGTGCTCGCGGATGCGTACCCATAGTGATACGGACCGTACACACGCGCGTACGCTCACTATCACTATGGGTGTGCTCGCGTATGCGTACCCATAGTGATACGGACCGTACACACGCGCGTACGCTCACTATCACTATGGGTGTGCTCGCGTATGCGTACCCATAGTGATACGGACCGTACACACGCGCGTACGCTCACTATCACTATGGGCAGGCCTACGGCAGCACTCCCATAGTGATAGGGAACGTACACACGCCCTCAGAGCAAATGTACGGTGCCTTTCACACATAACAGTGGTGACAGGCAGCACACAGGAAGGAATAGAGCTGACATACTTGTCCATGGATGGACATCAAGGCATTGTCTGGGCAGTACTACATGTGTGGGGCACAGGTGTTAAAGGCTGTGATGTGGCACATTACTACTGAGTTGTGAAGGCAATAGATGTATGATGAGATGTGTACATATGTCATGTGTGACGGTGCAATATGTGCCAGACATGCCCCTAACTCCTTTGACATGTGTGCATGTCGTACTGCACACTTGGGATGAGCGTCACTGGCATGGCACAGTCAACAACACACGCAAGTGTCCCCTGATGCCCGCTACAGGGGTTACCACACCATACATGTGACTACCCACGGTGCACGATGTGTCTATGTCATGTATGTGTGGTGTGTTCACATTAGCTTGATGTTGGTGTTCCCTCAAAAGCATCTGCTGTTGCAGCAACCAACATGTGTCTGTGTGTAGATGACCATGGCACACTGTTACGCACACCAGGCCACATCTGGTATCGGGTGTAAGGTGTGTATGTATGCATGGGACACGGAGTAGCGTAACAAGGACCTGTCCGCATCCTCACAATGTATGTGTGGTCAGTCATGACATGTACACCTTAATGGCAAGGTGTGTGGGCTGCCCTAGTGTAATGTCATGTGACCTGTGGCTCTAGTGTTCCGCTACCTGTCTCTGCAATTAACATCCTACTTCTGCTGATGTGTTGATGTATGTCACTCCTGTGTTGCGTCTGGCTGTTCGATTACACAGGGACACAGCTAGTCCCATGCCATGGAATGTGGAGGTTCACAATCTCCGTGTGTAGCTGGGTCTTGGTAGGAGTGTCACCTGGCAGCCATACGTGTCCAGGGCATGTAGCACATACCTGACTCCCTATGTAGCATATGTGTATTGACAGATTAACATGTGCTCAGTACATATAAATTGTTGTTGTAGTGCACTCACTCTTCCTTGTCACTTCCAAATTACTGCAGAGCGCCGCCTCTTCCCCAACCAATTCCGGACTTGGCTGACATGCGGGAGAATGACTGTATACGCTGCTACCGCTTCCCCCAACCGTTGATTGAGGAGTTGACGGCAAGGCTGGCACCACACCTGCAACCGCTGCACAGGTATCCTACGGCACTGACACCCAAGCTGAAGGTAATGGCAGCCCTACATTTTCTTGCCACGGGTACCTTTCAATATACCATAGCTCATGTTGGTGGCATGTCCCAGAGCATGTTCAGCCGTGTGCTGCATGATTTCTTAGAGGCCATGTTGCTTCACCTGGATGAGTTCATCCATTTCCCAACTCCTGAACAGTTGACTGGGGTCAAGCGTGGATTCTATGCCCTGGGAGGGATGCCCCATGTCATTGGGTCCATAGATGGGACACATGTGGCCTTGGTACCACCACAGGCACAGGAGGTAGCGTACAGGAATCGCAAACACTACCACTCCATCAATGCCCTTGTGGTGTGTCTGTCCAACATGGTGATTTCACATGTCTGTGCTCGTTTTCCAGGATCAGCACACGATGCCTACATCATGAGGCGTAGCAGGGTGCCTGAAATGATGACGCAGCTGCGCAACGAACGAGCATGTGTTGTTGGTGGGTACACTCTGTCTGTCCTGTATTTTGCGTAGACTTCCAGCACGACCGCTTCTCGTGTCCTACTTATGTCCATGTGGTTTCCATGTAGGGGACGCTGGCTATCCCAACATGCCATGGCTGATCACACCTCTCCGCAACCCCAGCACGCCGGCCCAGCTCCGCTACAACACCGCCCATGGCCGGGCAAGGCGAGTGATAGAGAGGACATTTGGCCTCCTGAAGAGCCGATTCAGGTGCCTACACAAGACCGGCGGCGCCCTCCCATATGCCCCGGCGAAGGTCTGCAAAATCTTCATGGTCTGCTGCATGCTGCACAACATGGCAGTTGAGAAAGCTGTGCCACTCATCCTGGATCAAGATGATCAGGACCATCCACCCGTGGAGGACGAAGGGCTTGGCAATGGGGCTAGTGATGTGGAGGATGTGGTTCCGCAAGAGGACATCCGGAGTCGGCTCATACGCGACTTCTTTGCTTAGTGGTGAGTACCAGTGTCTGAGTGTGCACGCATTGGTCCCCGTGTGGCATGTGTTGCCATGTGTGTGTCCATCTGCATGTATGCCACGTGAGTCAGAGGTGTGTGTGGATGTGTCACTCGAGTGATGGTGCCAGTGATGAGTGTATTTCCACAGTCATAATTGTGACCTAGCATGTTGTCATCCTTACATGTGTCGAGTACATGCACATGCAAGTGGATGTGCTTTTTGTGGCTGACTTCTTGTGTGTCTCTCATCCCCAGGTACTTGCGCATGCCGTCTGCTGGTTGCATTGTTGTGGCACTGCTATTCCTCATGGACACGTCATCGTGTGCTGACTCAGCGTTACACGCACGGACAAGTTTGGAAGTCTCCTTAGGGTAAGGGATGCATCAGGGGTGTATTGGGTGTGGCAGTTGTTTACGATGTGTGCACACTGCCCCTGTCGATGTTTGGTTCCTCTGCAGACATGTCGCATCACCATGGGACACATTACATGTAGCTGGATACACCTGAATAGATGGTCAGACTTGTTGACAGTCATCTGTGATGGGATAGTGGATTGTGATGATGGCATCAATGTGTGTAACACTGCCCTCGGACACATACGGTTTGCATTGGCTTGACATGGTGTGGGACTTCCACATCAGAGGATCAATGGTGTATGGCAGCCTCTCCGTGAGCAGCAGGGGGTGTTTAGCTGTTACCCGACACTTGTGTGCCAGTTCCATGGCTATCACGCATTTGTGGTGCAGTAGGTGGGTGCCAGTGTTGGACCCACATGTTACTCCACATGACCTGTGTATGTGTACTCCGAGTTGCCTCTGCATTCCGGAATACATGACTAATAAAGGTGTCCCTATGCCTCCAAGGTGCCTCTTCTCAGTCAATGCTGGTGTGTTGCCACGGTGCATACGGCATGTCTGGCATGGTTTTCCGTGATAGTGGCTACGTGTCCATGTGTAGAGTAGCAAGATGCAAGCTGTTTGTGTGGGATTAGACTCTGTATTGTGCATGATGTCCATGACTGTGTGGGTATTGTGACATGTGCCATCCCCATGCATCCAACGTTGGCCAGGCCACCATTCTCTGCATCCACCTGACTCAAGCTTGCAGGACATGGTTCTGCCACCTGTCTACACATACCTGGGTGCCCCCCAGGACACTCCACATGATCCCTGACCTCTGCGCATGACTGTTGCTGTACTCAATATGTCTGTCGGCACGGTTGTGCGGCCACCCCCTCAGCTGGTTCGGCCCATCACGGGTGTGTATGGTGCTCCATGTCTGTCTTGCCTAATACATTGTGACCCATGTGTGTCCTGTGCCAGACTCAGGCCCCAGGGTATGGATGGTTGAAGTCATATGAGAACTCAGGCATGGTTAGACTTTACAAGGCACATGTAAGGTAATAATGCACAATTTAGGCATCATCTCTTTATCGTGTAACTTTTTATTTGTGTTGGGGTACGTGTTGGGGGGGGGTATGATAAGAGGGGCTTTCCGGGTGTGTGGAATCCAAAGTTCACTTGGGGAGTTGGTGTCCTTGCCATTGGAAATCATCAGAGTCCATGCCACAGTCTTTGTCAACATTGGTCAGACAGTGACCAGCAAGTCCATGTGGCAGAGAATGTCATTTGCTGATGTGCTGCTGTTGGGCCAGTGGGCCAGGTGCCGGGCCAGGTGTCCTGGGAGATGGTGCTGTTGCGCCGACCCTCACGGTCTTTTCCGTGGATGACCCGCCCTCCTGCGGGAACCCTCAGAAGCAGGCCGTGACGATGTTTGGGATGCTCCGTCGGATGTCTCCTCCTCCTCCTGATCCCTCCCTGTGGGTGGTGATGTTCTTCGCCTGGTGGCAAAGGGAGGGTTGCCCATGTTGTCGGCTATCCGACGGAGTGTACGGTGAATTCCCGTGAACACCGTCACGAGCTCAGCCTGTCTGTCCTCCATCCGCCCTTGGTGTCGCAGTTGACAGGCATGTTGCTCCGCATGTTGCTGGGCCTGCTGGGTCTTGATCTCCTCGAGGGTCCCCTTCATCTCGTTGAGGGTGGACACAATCTGGCTCATGCCCGTGGTGTCCTGCCGGTATGTGTCCAGGATGTTTCTCACATGGGAATATACCGGTTCCGCAGCCAACTGGTCAGGCTCGTGCCTCCGCCGTCCTCCACTCCCACCACCCCTGCCCACTTGCACCTGGCATGCCCTTGTGGGCACATCGGGTCTCCGGGACCCCTGAGGGGTGGCATTAGCGTTGTCGCCTGCCTCCTCCTGGGTGCCCGGTACACCGTGTCCCTCCTGGTCAGCCTGGCTGCGTTGTGGTGGTGGGGCAGGGATCCTGGGTGTCTCCTGGGATGTGGCAGGAGTGGGGGTGGTGGTTGGCCCAGTTGTACCTGACGCAGGTGCTGCAGGTGGTTGGACACCAGAGGGGCCAGGTTGGTCGGGGTCGTCCACAGAGTGGTGAGAGTCGTCGCTGCCGGTGGGGTCGTCATCCCGCAGAGCCGGGTCTTGTGAGTCTTCCCCCCCAGTGTTGGGGGGTGATCCACGACGTTGACCTGTGTGTGAGAGAGACAATGTTATTTTTGTTCCATGCAACATCCATGTTTCATTCGTTTCAAAGTTGGCACATTTCCTCTGGGTATTTGGATATGTCTTGCATTCCACTCACAGTGCACTTGTGCATGGGTATGTCCCTTGGCCACAGCTTTTGAGACTTTACCTATGTGTGACACAGTCTTACTTGCTGCGTCAATTGTGACTGCAGTCAGCAGTGGAGTGAGCAGGTGTGGCGAGCCATGCATTGGCACCTTCCGTGTTGCACTGTATGTGGGCACATGGAGTTGTTCCACACACTTATATAATGCAGCTAGCTGTCGTTGTGCTGGTGCACAGGTTGACACATGGCCCAGTGTTTTGCCATGGAGAAGAGAGGGGGATTCAGGCACTGGCCACCCTTGTCTACAATTCACGCAGTCCACCTGCTGACGAGCAGACATTCCCACACCACCCAAGGCTGAATTGGTCTCCCTGTGTCTCCCTTTCTCACTCCCTCTCTGTCCCCCTCTCCCTTCCTCCCTGTGTCAGCCTCCTCCCTCTGTCCGTCTCACTGTGTCTCACTCCCTCTCCCTCCCCCTCCATCTGTGTGTCACCCTCTGTCACCTCAGCCCAGCTTCCTAGGCACACACTTTTTGCAGATCTTTGAATGGCCCTTGGCTTGTTCATGTGAGTTTGTTTCTGATCTCCAGGCACCCATTGGGTGTAGTGTCTGTGTCTGCGCTGCTGCTGTGGTGGTGTGTGCTGCCACTCTTTCACAGTGTTGGCTGTTCATTAGCTGCTGTCATGTGCAAAAAGTGCCTTCACCCCCATGTCTTAATGCAAGGCGTCCGCCATTTGCTGGCAAGTCTTCCCTGTGTGGGGACACACTGTTTGTCTGGCTGTGACCTATGCCATATGGGCAGAGGGCATTGTTGTCTGCTTCTGAGTTGCACTATGTGATTTTTGAGGCCCACACTCCCGCCATCCGGGTTACCGTGTCTTGTGTTGGTGTTTTCTGTGGCCTGTGACTTGGGCTTGTCCAGCTGGGTGCATGGGGCATGGTGGCGCTAGTGGCATGTGCATGTTTATGGAGTGTGGTTGAGTCATGCGATAGCTTGGGGTGGTTGCGTTCATGATTGTGAGTTTGGTTGTGGATGACGTTCCCCCCATGTGAGGTGAGTTGTTTGTGTACTCACCAGGCTCTCGGAGTCCTTCTACTCCGTCCGCTGCCACCACCGGCAGTATGGCCATCACCTTCTCCTCCCAGGGATGGTATTGTACGCGTCTGCGGGGCGGCCCTCCTCCAGTGATGTTGGCCTGGTTGTGGTCGTCGGTCATTTTGGCTCGGACCCTCCTCCGCAGATCGTACCACCTGGCTTGGCATTCATGCCTGGTCCTTCTGGTGGACGCAAAAGCATTCACAGCATCGACAATCGTCTGCCACATGGCTGTTTTTTCGGAAATGCTGGTCTGTCTGACCAATGTTCCAAAGAGGTGTGGCTCGACTCTGAGGATTTCGTCGACAAGGACCTCCAACTCTTGGCTAGTGAACTTTGGATTCTTGTTAGTGGGCATGGTGAGGGGTGTGGGTGTGGATGGTTGTGGGGGGTGTGGGTGTGGATGGTTGTGGGTGTGTGGGTGTGGTTGTGCGGTTGTGTGTGTGAATGTGATGAGGGGGTGTTTGTGAAGGTGGTAGTGTGAAGGTGTGCAGGTGTAATGTGTAGTGGAGGTTGTAGTATGGTGCAGTTGTTTCTCTGTGTGGTCTGGCAGCAGTGGGTCTGTTGCAAAGGATCATGGTTTGTGTGTGTTGGGCCTTTTTATTGGTCCATTGGTGGGTGTGGCTGTGTTTGAACTTTGGGTGGGTGTGTTATAAGGAGTGGTTGTGTTTTGGGCCTCTGTTTGGGAGTTTGGCAGTTGCAGGTCAGTGAATGTGTTGTATTTGTGCTTGTTGGACATGTTTTGTGGCTTTGTGCGATTCGAATAAAGTCTTCTTGTGTTGTTTTGCTTTGTCCTGGTTTTGTACGTGTGTTTTTAGTGTGTGTACGGTGTGTACATCGGCCATTTTGTTGTACAGTGCTGTCCTTGTCTCTGGCTTGGTACGACTCGTACATGCGCGATGTTGGGTGAAGGTGCTGGTGTTGGGGCATGGGGTGCGCTCCGTACTTAGACTGTTGGGGTCGGGGTACGCTCAATACATACGTGGGTGGGGGTACGGGCCGTACATACACGGTTGGGGTCGGGGTACGCTCAATACATACGCGGGTGCGGGTACGGGCCGTACATACACGGTTGGGGTGGGGGTACGCTCCATACATACGCGGGTGGGGGTACGGTCCGTACATACACGGTTGGGGTGGGGGTACGCTCCATACATACGCGGGTGGGGGTACGGTCCGTACATACACTGGTGTACATACACGGGTGGGGGTACGGTCCGTACATCCACTGTTGGGGTGGGGGTACGCTCTATACATACGCGGGTGGGTGTACGGTCCGTACATACACGGTTGGGGTTGGGGTACGCTCAATACATACACGGGTGGGGGTACGGGCCGTACATACACGGTTGGGGTGGGGGTACGCTCCATGCATACGTGGGTGGGGGTACGGTCCGTACATACACAGTTGGGGTGGGGGTACGCTCCATACATACGCGGGTGGGGGTACGGTCCGTACATCCACTGTTGGGGTGGGGGTACGCTCAATACATACGCGGGTGGGGGTATGGGCCGTACATACACGGTTGGGGTCGGGGTACGCTCAATACATACGCGGGTGAGTGTACGGTCCGTACATACACAGTTGGGGTCGGGGTACGCTCAATACATACGCGGGTGGGGGTACGGGCCGTACATACACGGTTGGGGTGGGGGTACGCTCCATACATACGCGGGTGGGGGTATGGTCCGTACATCCACTGTTGGGGTGGGGGTACGGTCCATACATTCGCGGGTGGGGGTACGGTCCGTACATACACTGGTGTACATACACGGGTGGGGGTACGGTCCGTACATCCACTGTTGGGGTGGGGGTATGCTCTATACATACGCGGGTGGGGGTACGGTCCGTACATACACTGGTGTACATACACGGGTGGGGGTACGGTCCATACATCCACTGTTGGGGTGGGGGTACGCTCAATACATACGCCGGTGGGGGTACGGGCCGTACATACACGGTTGGGGTCGGGGTACGCTCAATACATACGCGGGTGGGGGTACGGGCCGTACATACACGGTTGGGGTCGGGGTATGCTCAATACATATGCGGGTGGGGGTACGGGCCGTACATACACGGTTGGGGTGGGGGTACGCTCCATACATACGCGGGTGGGGGTATGGTCCGTACATCCACTGTTGGGGTGGGGGTACGCTCCATACATTCGCGGGTGGGGGTACGGTCCGTACATACACTGGTGTACATACACGGGTGGGGGTACGGTCCGTACATCCACTGTTGGGGTGGGGGTACGCTCTATACATACGTGGGTGGGGGTACGGTCCGTACGTACACTGTTGGGGTGGGGGTACGCTCCATACATACGCGGGTGGGGATACGGTCCGTACATCCACTGTAGGGGTGGGGGTACTCTCCATACATACACGGGTGGGGGTACGGGCCGTACGTACATGGGTGTATATACATGGGTGGGTGTACGGTCCGTACGTACGGGGGTGTACATGCACGGGTGGGGGTTCGGCGCATACATACGGGGGCTGGGGGGGTGTTCGGCGCGTATGCGGGCACATGTCTCCATGGTTGCTATGGGAGTTCGGTGCGGACGGTGTTTATTCCATACGGTTGTAAGATCGGACGCACGGGATGGATCGTACCTGCACGGTCGGACTTCACTTTTCACATTTGTACGGTAAATCGTCCGGGGACGTGTCGGACACATTTTCCAACCCGAGGACATGTGGGGAATTATTCCCAATGCGATTCGTATGGACTTTTTCCCATGCGAATCGTACTTGGCAGTTTGTACGGCACTTGTACGAGTCGTACGGTAAAAAGACCGTATACGAGTCGTACGGGGAAATTTTTTCCAGGATCGTAATCGGCACCATAATCTGTGTTTTATACGTCTAGCATCTTTAGATACATTACAAGTATGAGAATACATGTGCAAGTAGTGACATAGCTCAGTCAGAAGGCCATACAGACCTTAACACTTTGACAGACTGTACTTCCGATTTCAAAGTGCCACCTAAAATTATGCAGCGTACTTCAAGTGTACCTTTCCGCAGTGTCAAACAAATTAGCCTAATCAGCATTCCTCTACCAACATGTCTTACATTTCACTTTTGAACTCCACCTTCACAATTCTGCAACTCCTTAGGGTGCTGGGCCTAGTCAAATATAAAGCAGTAAACCTTTGCATGTGTCTGTTGTAACTCTCACCATATTTCAGAAAGCACCTTTTTCTAGTGGCATCATATATTGAAGAAACATACAAATAGAAGTATATATGTGTTGTATACATCTAGCAACTTCAGATACATAACAAGTATGAGAATTCATGTGCAAGTAGAGACATAGCTCAGTCAGAAGACCATACAGACCTTAAAACTTGACAGACTGCACTTCCTATTTCAAAGAGACACCTAAAATGATGTGGCGTACTTTAACTGTACCTTTACACACACTCATACAAACTACCATAATCACTAATCCATCTACCAATGTACACATATTAATATGCACAAACTATTTCAATCATCATTTCAGTACAATAAAACAAACTGCATACACATCTGTACATTTCATAACATATTTCAAACATCACACTTCTCTAATAATTTCAAAAATAATGCTTTTTAAATCTAGAAATATCACTGCAAAGAGTGAAGCGCTACTACATAATACATAACACACCTTTGAAATGTGTAACTCACCTCTGTAATAGTATTGCAGAATATAAAAAAATCAGAAACTCATAAAAGATTTTCTTTCTCACACAATAAATGTAATGCAGCACTCTCAACAAGGTAAAACCAGTAATGGCAAACTTTCTCTCTCTTTCTGCACACAAATAAATGTAAGTAACAAATTAAATTGCTTAATTCAGTATTTCAAATTGTGAAACACATTTCTATTGGTTAAACATATTAACCCTTTTTAACTGTCTTCCAAAAGTGCCCAAACTGCTTCTGTCATTTTCTGGAGTCGCGACCCCACCGTGGTGCCACAGTGTAGCATCATGATGGAGCCGCGAACCCTTACGGGAGTTCAAAAACCTATTTCAAATAATACTAGTATTATTTTTTAACATCACACTACTTCTAAACATAGTACTGATTTGCGAAAACTTACTGCAGTAGCATATCACGTATATATAAGTTAGCATTTCATGTTTTAAAGCCACAGTTAAGCTTCAACCCTTCCCCCATTCTGCCTAATCCTAGTTTCCATAGTAACACTTTTTGCAACATTGAACTGTACCAGAAGGTCGCAAGTTGAGCATATTTTCAAGTTCAGCACACTAGCTTACTAATGCAAATATCAGGTGTGGTTTACTTTTGCGAAATATTAGCTTATCCTATTTACTGTACCTTTCAAACATTTTTCTATAACCAATCAGAAACATGCTTCTTGAGCAAAATAACATACATCCTATTTTTGAGTACGCAATGTTGATGAACAGCTAATCACTTATCGGCTTTTTCAAAAACAGCATCTTCTCCACCCTTTCAGATACCTCTCATTCTACCAACTGACTACCTCAGCTACAGACGTCTTTTCATTCCTTCCAGACATCCCTTCAAGATGCTTACAGTATGGATTGTAAGGCACAGCTATGTTTTCTGGGGCTAAAAGTATGCTGAACACAGAGGTATTGACAAAGACCTAGGTTTGCAAAATGTGGATGTTAAATGGATTGCACAGCGAGGACTAAAGTGGCACCAATTGATGCCTTTGTTTAAAACTCTTTTGCATCTTCAACGCCCTAACCTCATGAGTGTGCACTGTGGTGGCAATGACCTAGGCACATTGACTGGGGTAGGTCTAGATATGTTAATGAAGGATACCTTTGCACAATTTATGTTGCTCTTGCCTCAAACTGTCTTTGTATACTCTAATATATGCCAAAGACAGAAATGGAAGTGGTCAAATCAATTCTGTCCACAGATTGAAAAAGCTAGGAAGAATGTCAATAAAGCTGTTTCTGGTTACCTCAGAGACTATAGGATGGGCTCCATCTATAACACCAATCTACGTTTTGATATGGATGACATCTACAGAAGAGATTGAGTTCACTTCACAGATATTGGGAACAGAGTGTTTCTCAACAACCTTAAGCTGTGCATCTGCACTTACATGTAGCTCCAACAAAGTCATAATGAAAACAAGGGCTCTTTTTAGAGCCACCTTATAACCAAAAAGTAATTTTTTTTTTAACATACATACTCTTTTTTTCATTTTTATGGATTCGTGAACCCGTCGCAAATCCACAAAACAAAAGCACAAATTCAATGTACAATAACACAATACACTTTTCAAGTTTAACAATTTTTTTTATATAATTACTAACTCTATCAAATTTAATGCGATTATTAACTTCAATCTCACTAACTCTATAAAAAAAGTTCACAAATGCAACACTACCTTCTGAATTATATACTATTAAATTATTTATTTAAGGTAGCTCAGCGAATCCTCTGCAATGTTACACTGGGGAGGTTGCGCTGAGAGCCGTGATAGGGTCGCGACTCCTAGGAAGAGAGAAAAAAAAATTAATGCCCCCCATTTCCATTGCCCGATATCGGCCCCAGGGACCCCATCCCCTGTGGCTTGTCCATTTTCAAATTTACTTTTTTCTAATGGCCCCCCTCCCCAGGCCGGTTTTGGCCCCATCCTCTGGGGCCCAGCCATTCCATTTTTTAAAAAAAATAAAGGAAGGAGTCCAAGTGGCCATTTTTGGCCCTGGGGACCCCATCCCCTGAGGCATGGCCATGACATTGGGGACCGTGGGGGACCCCCAATGCCCCCGTGGTCCCTGCCAGCTCCCTGCCTCCTGTGGGAGCCAACATTGCTTTTGGGCAAAGGGAGCTTCAAACATGCAGCTCCCTTTGCCCAAAAGCAAATCTGCTTCGCTTCATGGAAGCGAGAGCAGTTTTTCTTCTCTCACTTCCATGAAGTGAAGCAGAAGTTTGCTATAACAGGGCGGGAGCAGTGCCCCCACCCTGCCATAGCAAACTGCCATGTGCCAGGGGTGGGCACCCCGGGACATTGCTGGAGCCGGCCCTGGGGGCTGGCTGTCCCCAGGGACATGGAGGGCTCCTGGAGAGTGGCCGAGGAGGTGGTGGTCCCTGGGGCCAGGGGTCCGCAACAGACCCCTATATTTGAATAATTCATTCACTGGGGAGGTGGCAGTCCCCTGGGCTTGGGGGAGCCCACAAGGCCCCCCGCCCCTAATTAATTAAAGCCCCGGGGAAACGGGGGCCCTGCAGGACCCCTGCTACATAATTATACATTGCCCCCGGGACCTTGCCCACCCGGGGACTTAAAGCAAACAGCTTTGTTTTTTTAAACAATGTTCTGCCGGATTCACTGACCCTATGCGACTCCCGCCAGAATTCTTTTTTTTAAAGTGCTTTTCCTTTCCCTCAAGGTCCCTATGGGAGCCCATGAGCAGGCCTAGGGGGTCAGGGTGTTTCTACCATGTCTCCTTTTCATCTTTTTTCATCTAATTTCTTCTGACTTGGTTTAACCAACAGCAGCCAATCAGAAGTCAGCTCAATATGGAGGGTTAGCGGATCCACCGTGGTCACCAGATACTAATTTTTTTTATGTATGAATTTCTCAGGAACTACTGAAAGGATTTCCACCATTTAAAGACCAAGGTCGCTTTGCCACCTTTTTGCCAAATTTGGAGTAATTCCATTCAGCAGTTCAGACTGTAGCCTTGTCTAAAGTTCCCTATGGAAATTAACATGGAGAAAATGCATCTTGGGACCTTCCTGTTTTCACGGCCCCCTTTCTTGATGAATCACCCTAAAACATTAGTTTTTGAAAGTTTTGTGAAGATTTGTCAAATGGCACTAAAGATACTGGCAAAAGAAAAACACCTGTTTGAATAGAAACAAGGTCCCAACCATAACTACCCACTGGCGACCTATATACATTAGAATGCCATGGTTGTACTGTTTATTCTTTTCACTACGTTCATAATGCTGATTGCACTGCGTTGTTTTATCTGCCCAATAATCACAGCTCATTCTTTCTATGCATGATTACAGTTGTTTCAATAAATGTATTGAAAATGTAATTTGTATCTTTCCTTGCATTTTTCATGAACATGCAGAAGCAAACAACACAAGTGGTAAGATCTGTTTCCACGATTCCCTTGGTGATCAGAATCTCATGTTTGAGGTTTCCAAAATCACCTGCCCCCCAAAGAAGGTTAGTGGTTTGGTCGAGGCATTGTGAGCTAGCTAGGACTTGGGCCAACAGTCTCTGATGGTGTACATGGACTTAGTCCCTGCATTCTGAAGTCAAATGGTCCTAATATGCAGTCCTACCTTTTCTAGTGAGAACCGTATAACAGCAACCTGAGCAAAAACTACCTAAAAAGGCCCAGATTCCACCTACTCCTGTTATGAAGAAGAAAGCCAAAATTTTGAGCAGGGGTTCAAGACCCTCTCAACCAGAGGAACACCGGTCGTGAGCTCTAGTCAGGTTGTGGCTCAGATTGCAGCTGGGCTGTCACCCTGAAGTATGTGGTAAGTTTGCTACCCTGATAGTTCAATGGTGAATCAGCCTACTACACCTATACCTAGTGCCTTTGCCATACACTGCTTATAACCTCACATATTACATCACTCATTACTTATTCTATTATACTATTGATAACATCAGCACGACACATTCCCTACACAAGAGCTGTCTTGAAACAGTAGAATCCGCACTGCACTGAGAAAGCTGGGCCTGACTGTCCTAGAATTTATTCTGCTTATATACCATGTGATCCCTGCCCCTTCCCCTTCAGTGATTTTTGCTAGACACATATTTTGATCAGTTGTGGCTTGCCATCTGTGCTCCCTCTGGAGCCAATTCCTTGCTTTTATCTAGTCTAAAGAAGCGAAAGTGCAGAGAGACATTTGAGTAGGATCAAAGCAGATCAAAGCTGTAGAGCTATGTTGGGCTGGAGAAATGCTGGACGTTGTGGCCATGAACAAGCTCCAAGAAGAAAATGACTTGAGAAGCTGAACTTACCCTAGATCCATGATAGCTGACAGGCAGATCGCAGTGACTTTACTCAAAGATATCTGCTTCCTATAATGTTTCCCATAATTTATTTATTTATTTAAGCAATTTGTAAAGTGCGCAAATACCCTTAGGTGTCTCAACGCTGCGGACTAGGCAAGGAAGACCATGCGCGGAAGGGTTATTGGCTGATAAACCAGGTCTTTAATTGTTTCCGGAATGTAAGCAGGGTGGGACTGGCCTTGATGTGGAGGGGGAGCGTGTTCCATAATTTGGCGGTGGTGGCCGTGAATCTTCTGTCGCCCCAAGATTCTTTCTTGGTTCAGGAACAGTCAACAGGTTCGTTGCTGATGAGCGCAAGGATCTGCTGGGCTTGTAGGGGCAGAAAGTTTTTCTGAAAAACAGAGGTCCAGTGTCGTGGATTGCCCTATATGCAGTGCATAGGGCCTTGAACTTGGTTCTGCTTCTGATGGGTAGCCAGTGGAGCTGCCGCACCACGTTTGATATAGGTTTGAATTTAGGAGTGGCTGTTAAAATCCTAGCGGCTGCATTCTGCACCAGTTGTAATTTATGACTTTCTTGAGCATTGAGGAGTAGACCATTACAATAGTCGACTTTTGACATGACTAATGTACTAATGAGAGTCCTGCTGGTGTTGGTTGGGAGGAAAGGTAGGGTTTTTTTTATCATCCTGATCACATAGAAGGATGCAGAGATGACTGCGTTGGCATGGTGCATGAATGACAGCTTGTCGTCAAACATAACACCCAAATTTCTGACTTTTGAGACGGGAGACGGAGGTGAGCCTAACTTAGCTGGCCTCCAAGTAGGGGACCAGCTAGGGGAGAGATCACCAAAAATCATCACCTCCGTCTTGTCTGAGTTTAATTTGAGGCAGTTGTTTGCCAACCACTAAGCATTCCCTCTTGAAAGTTTGCCGCGACTGCCCCTCCGTCATTGTGTACCGCAAGCACCAGTTGTGTGTCATCGGCGTATGATGTTAGGCCCATGCTGAATGTTTTAATGATCCTCGCCAGGTCCGACACGTATATGTTGAACAAGGTCCAACTCAGCGACGATCCTTGTGGCACACCACATGGGAGAGCAAATGAAGGGGAGTTAAAGTCACCAAGCGTCACTAGTTGAGTCCGATTGGACAGAAAAGAGGCTAGGAGGGCCTTGGCTTTGTGTGTGATGCCGATGGCTGTGACACGGTCGATCAGGGTTGCGTGATCGACCCTGTCGAATGCCGCTGAGAGATCCGGTAGCACAAGGACAGCGGCACCCCCCTCATCAAGTATCTTCCTGATTTCATCCGATGCCTTTATGAGAGCTGTTTCAGTGCCATGGCCCTTTCTGAAGCCAAATTGGGTGGCGTCAAGTAAGTTATTATCGTCAATAAATTGGGCTAATTGAGTGCTCACGAGCTTTCCAATACCTTTGCTGGGAATGGGAGACAAGCAATTGGTCTGTAGTTTTTTGTTTCTGTGGGAACAAGATTGTTTTTCTTTAGTAACGTCTTGATGACAGCCTTTTTCCAGATGGAAGGGTAAGTACCTGTCCTAAACATTGAGTTACAGATATTTGCTAGGTTAGGGCCTATGATGTCAGGAATCAGTTTCAGAGTGGATGGCGGACAGGGTACATTGGGGGATCCGGATTTGATTGTGGAAATTAGGTGAATGATCTGTTCCGGTGAGACCTTGCTGCATTCCGTTAGGTTAGAAGTAGTTTGATCATCGATGGGGTTGAGTTCGGGTGGGTTAGGAGAGTTTTTAACTTTGCTAGGAATGTCTGTCGGGTTGTTGATTTTAGAATGGGCTGAAAAATTGGTGTAAATTTGACTAACTTTTTCTTGGAAGAAACTGGCCAATGAGTTGCAGAGAGTTTGGGTGGCGATTGTGTGGGGTTTGTTCCCTTGTCCTGATAACTTGTAAATGTAATGCAGCACTCTCAACAAGGTAAAACCAGTAATGGCAAACTTTCCCTCTCTTTCTGCACACAAATAAATGTAAGTAACAAATTAAATTGCTTAATTCAGTATTTCAAATTGTGAAACACATTTCTATTGGTTAAACATATTAACGCTTTTTAACTGTCTTCCAAAAGTGCCCAAACTGCTTCTGTCATTTTCTGGAGTCGCGACCCCACCGTGGTGCCACAGTGTAGCATCATGATGGAGCCGCGAACCCTTACGGGAGTTCAAAAACCTATTTCCAATAATACTAGTATTATTTTTTAACATCACACTACTTCTAAACATAGTACTGATTCGGGAAACCTTACTGCAGTAGCATATCACGTATATATAAGTTAGCATTTCATGTTTTAAAGCCACAGTTAAGCTTCAACCCTTCCCCCATTCTGCCTAATCCTAGTTTCCATAGTAACACTTTCTGCAACATTGAACTGTACCAGAAGGTCGCAAGTTGAGCATATTTTCAAGTTCAGCACACTAGCTTACTAATGCAAATATCAGGTGTGGTTTACTTTTGCGAAATATTTGCTTATCCTATTTACTGTACCTTTCAAACATTTTTCTATAACCAATCAGAAACATGCTTCTTGAGCAAAATAACATACATCCTATTTTTGAGTACGCAATGTTGATGAGCAGCTAATCACTTATCGGCTTTTTCAAAAACAGCATCTTCTCCACCCTTTCAGATACCTCTCATTCTACCAACTGACTACCTCAGCTACAGACGTCTTTTCATTCCTTCCAGACATCCCTTCAAGATGCTTACAGTATGGATTGTAAGGCACAGCTATGTTTTCTGGGGCTAAAAGTATGCTGAACACAGAGGTATTGACAAAGACCTAGGTTTGCAAAATGTGGATGTTAAATGGATTGCACAGCGAGGACTAAAGTGGCACCAATTGATGCCTTTGTTTAAAACTCTTTTGCATCTTCAACGCCCTAACCTCATGAGTGTGCACTGTGGTGGCAATGACCTAGGCACATTGACTGGGGTAGGTCTGGATATGTTAATGAAGGATACCTTTGCACAATTTATGTTGCTCTTGCCTCATACTGTCTTTGTATACTCTAATATATGCCAAAGACAGAAATGGAAGTGGTCAAATCAATTCTGTCCACAGATTGAAAAAGCTAGGAAGAATGTCAATAAAACTGTTTCTGGTTACCTCAGAGACTATAGGATGGGCTCCATCTATAACACCAATCTACGTTTTGATATGGATGACATCTACAGAAGAGATTGAGTTCACTTCACAGATATTGGGAACAGAGTGTTTCTCAACAACCTTAAGCTGCATCTGCACTTACATGTAGCTCCAACAAAGTCATAATGAAAACAAGGGCTCTTTTTAGAGCCACCTTATAACCCAAAAGTAATTTTTTTTTAACATACATACTCTTTTTTTCATTTTTATGGATTCGTGAACCCGTCGCAAATCCACAAAACAAAAGCACAAATTCAATGTACAATAACACAATACACTTTTCAAGTTTAACAATTTTTTTTATATAATTACTAACTCTATCAAATTTAATGCGATTATTAACTTCAATCTCACTAACTCTATAAAAAAAGTTCACAAATGCAACACTACCTTCTGAATTATATACTATTAAATTATTTATTTAAGGTAGCTCAGCGAATCCTCTGCAATGTTACACTGGGGAGGTTGCGCTGAGAGCCGTGATAGGGTCGCGACTCCTAGGAAGAGAGAAAAAAAAAATTAATGCCCCCCATTTCCATTGCCCGATATCGGCCCCAGGGACCCCATCCCCTGTGGCTTGTCCATTTTCAAATTTACTTTTTTCTAATGGCCCCCCTCCCCAGGCCGGTTTTGGCCCCATCCTCTGGGGCCCGGCCATTCCATTTTTTTTTTAAATAAAGGAAGGAGTCCGAGTGGCCATTTTTGGCCCTGGGGACCCCATCCCCTGAGGCATGGCCATGACGTTGGGGACCGTGGGGGACCCCCAATGCCCCCGTGGTCCCTGCCAGCTCCCTGCCTCCTGTGGGAGCCAACATTGCTTTTGGGCAAAGGGAGCTTCAAACATGCAGCTCCCTTTGCCCAAAAGCAAATCTGCTTCGCTTCATGGAAGCGAGAGCAGTTTTTCTTCTCTCACTTCCATGAAGCGAAGCAGAAGTTTGCTATAACAGGGCGGGAGCAGTGCCCCCACCCTGCCATAGCAAACTGCCATGTGCCAGGGGTGGGCACCCCGGGACATTGCTGGAGCCGGCCCTGGGGGCTGGCTGTCCCCAGGGACATGGAGGGCTCCTGGAGAGTGGCCGAGGAGGTGGTGGTCCCTGGGGCCAGGGGTCCGCAACAGACCCCTATATTTGAATAATTCATTCACTGGGGAGGTGGCAGTCCCCTGGGCTTGGGGGAGCCCTCAAGGCCCCCCGCCCCTAATTAATTAAAGCCCCGGGGAAACGGGGGCCCTGCAGGACCCCTGCTACATAATTAAACATTGCCCCCGGGACCTGGCCCACCCGGGGACTTAAAGCAAACAGCTTTGTTTTTTTAAACAATGTTCTGCCGGATTCACTGACCCTATGCAACTCCCGCCAGAATTCTTTTTTTTAAAGTGCTTTTCCTGTGCCTCAAGGTCCCTATGGGAGCCCATGAGCAGGCCTAGGGGGTCAGGGTGTTTCTACCATGTCTCCTTTTCATCTTTTTTCATCTAATTTCTTCTGACTTGGTTTAACCAACAGCAGCCAATCAGAAGTCAGCTCGATCTGGAGGGTTAGCGGATCCACCGTGGTCACCAGATACTAATTTTTTTTTACGTATGAATTTCTCAGGAACTACTGAAAGGATTTCCACCTTTTAAAAACCAAGGTCGCTTTGCCACCTTTTTGCCAAATTTGGAGTAATTCCATTCAGCAGTTCAGACTGTAGCCTTGTCTAAAGTTCCCTATGGAAATTAACATGGAGAAAATGCATCTTGGGACCTTCCTGTTTTCACGGCCCCCTTTCTTGATGAATCACCCTAAAACATTAGTTTTTGAAAGTTTCGTGAAGATTTGTCAAATGGCACTAAAGATACTGGCAAAAGAAAACCCCTGTTTGAATAGAAACAAGGTCCCAACCATAACTACCCACTGGCAACCTATATATATTAGAATGCCATGGTTGTACTGTTTATTCTTTTCACTACGTTCATAATGCTGATTGCACTGCGTTGTTTTATCTGCCCAATAATCACAGCTCATTCTTTCTATGCATGATTACAGTTGTTTCAATAAATGTATTGAAAATGTAATTTGTATCTTTCCTTGCATTTTTCATGAACATGCAGAAGCAAACAACACAAGTGGTAAGATCTGTTTCCACGATTCCCTTGGTGATCAGAATCTCATGTTTGAGGTTTCCAAAATCACCTGCCCCCCAAAGAAGGTTAGTGGTTTGGTCGAGGCATTGTGAGCTAGCTAGGAATTGGGCCAACAGTCTCTGATGGTGTACATGGACTTAGTCCCTGCATTCTGAAGTCAAATGGTCCTAATATGCAGTCCTACCTTTTCCAGTGATAACCGTATAACAGCAACCTGAGCAAAAACTACCTAAAAAGGCCCAGATTCCACCTACTCCTGTTATGAAGAAGAAAGCCAAAATTTTGAGCAGGGGTTCAAGACCCTCTCAAGCAGAGCAACACCGGTCGTGAGCTCTAGTCAGGTTGTGGCTCAGATTGGAGCTGGGCTGTCACCCTGAAGTATGTGGTAAGTTTGCTACCCTGATAGCTCAATGGTGAATCAGCCTACTACACCTATACCTAGTGCCTTTGCCATACACTGATTATAACCTCACATATTACATCACTCATTACTTATTCTATTATACTATTGATAACATCAGCATGACACATTCCCTACACAAGAGCTATCTTGAAACAGTAGAATCCGCACTGCACTGAGAAAGCTGGGCCTGACTGTCCTAGAATTTATTCTGCTTATATACCATGTGATCCCTGCCCCTTCCCCTTCAGTGATTTTTGCTAGACACATATTTTGATCAGTTGTGGCTTGCCATCTGTGCTCCCTCTGGAGCCAATTCCTTGCTTTTATCTAGTCTAAAGAAGCGAAAGTGCAGAGAGACATTTGAGTAGGATCAAAGCAGATCAAAGCTGTAGAGCTATGTTGGGCTGGAGAAATGCTGGACGTTGTGGCCATGAACAAGCTCCAAGAAGAAAATGACTTGAGAAGCTGAACTTGCCCTAGATCCATGATAGTTGACAGGCAGATCGCAGTGACTTTACTCAAAGATATCTGCTTCCTATAATGTTTCCCATGATTTATTTATTTATTTAAGCAATTTGTAAAGTGCACAAATACCCTTAGGTGTCTCAACGCTGTGGACTAGGCAAGGAAGACCATGCGCGGAAGGGTTATTGGCTGATAAACCAGGTCTTTAATTGTTTCCGGAATGTAAGCAGGGTGGGACTGGCCTTGATGTGGAGGGGGAGCGTATTCCATAATTTGGCGGTGGTGGCCGTGAATCTTCTGTCGCCCCAAGATTCTTTCTTGGTTCAGGAACAGTCAACAGGTTCGTTGCTGATGAGCGCAAGGATCTGCTGGGCTTGTAGGGGCAGAAAGTTTTCCTGAGAAACAGAGGTCCAGTGTTGTGGATTGCCCTATATGCAATGCATAGGGCCTTGAACTTGGTTCTGCTTCTGATGGGTAGCCAGTGGAGCTGCCGCACCACGTTTGATATAGGTTTGAATTTAGGAGTGGCTGTTAAAATCCTAGCGGCTGCATTCTGCACCAGTTGTAATTTATGACTTTCTTGAGCATTGAGGAGTAGACCATTACAATAGTCGACTTTTGACATGACTAATGTACTAATGAGAGTCCTGCTGGTGTTGGTTGGGAGGAAAGGTAGGGTTTTTTTTATCATCCTGATCACATAGAAGGATGCAGAGATGACTGCGTTGGCATGGTGCATTAATGACAGCTTGTCGTCAAACATAACATCCAAATTTCTGACTTTTGAGACGGGAGACGGAGGTGAGCCTAACTTAGCTGGCCACCAAGTAGGGGACCAGCTAGGAGAGAGATCGCCAAAAATCATCACCTCCGTCTTGTCTGAGTTTAATTTGAGGCAGTTGTTTGCCAACCACTAAGCATTCCCTCTTGAAAGTTTGCCACGACTGCCCCTCCGTCATTGTGTACCGCAAGCACCAGTTGTGTGTCATCGGCGTATGATGTTAGGCCCATGCTGAATGTTTTAATGATCCTCGCCAGGTCCGACACGTATATGTTGAACAAGGTCGAACTCAGCGACGATCCTTGTGGCATACCACATGGGAGAGCAAATGAAGGGGAGTTGAAGTCACCAAGCGTCACTAGTTGAGTCCGATTGGACAGAAAAGAGGCTAGGAGGGCCTTGGCTTTGTGTGTGATGCCGATGGCTGTGACACGGTCGATCAGGGTTGCGTGATCGACCCTGTCGAATGCCGCTGAGAGATCCGGTAGCACAAGGACAGCGGCACCCTATAAAAAAAGTTCACAAATGCAACACTACCTTCTGAATTATATACTATTAAATTATTTATTTAAGGTAGCTCAGCGAATCCTCTGCAATGTTACACTGGGGAGGTTGCGCTGAGAGCCGTGATAGGGTCGCGACTCCTAGGAAGAGAGAAAAAAAAAATTAATGCCCCCCATTTCCATTGCCCGATATCGGCCCCAGGGACCCCATCCCCTGTGGCTTGTCCATTTTCAAATTTACTTTTTTCTAATGGCCCCCCTCCCCAGGCCGGTTTTGGCCCCATCCTCTGGGGCCCGGCCATTCCATTTTTTTTTTAAATAAAGGAAGGAGTCCGAGTGGCCATTTTTGGCCCTGGGGACCCCATCCCCTGAGGCATGGCCATGACGTTGGGGACCGTGGGGGACCCCCAATGCCCCCATGGTCCCTGCCAGCTCCCTGCCTCCTGTGGGAGCCAACATTGCTTTTGGGCAAAGGGAGCTTCAAACATGCAGCTCCCTTTGCCCAAAAGCAAATCTGCTTCGCTTCATGGAAGCGAGAGCAGTTTTTCTTCTCTCACTTCCATGAAGCGAAGCAGAAGTTTGCTATAACAGGGCGGGAGCAGTGCCCCCACCCTGCCATAGCAAACTGCCATGTGCCAGGGGTGGGCACCCCGGGACATTGCTGGAGCCGGCCCTGGGGGCTGGCTGTCCCCAGGGACATGGAGGGCTCCTGGAGAGTGGCCGAGGAGGTGGTGGTCCCTGGGGCCAGGGGTCCGCAACAGACCCCTATATTTGAATAATTCATTCACTGGGGAGGTGGCAGTCCCCTGGGCTTGGGGGAGCCCTCAAGGCCCCCCGCCCCTAATTAATTAAAGCCCCGGGGAAACGGGGGCCCTGCAGGACCCCTGCTACATAATTAAACATTGCCCCCGGGACCTGGCCCACCCGGGGACTTAAAGCAAACAGCTTTGTTTTTTTAAACAATGTTCTGCCGGATTCACTGACCCTATGCAACTCCCGCCAGAATTCTTTTTTTTAAAGTGCTTTTCCTGTGCCTCAAGGTCCCTATGGGAGCCCATGAGCAGGCCTAGGGGGTCAGGGTGTTTCTACCATGTCTCCTTTTCATCTTTTTTCATCTAATTTCTTCTGACTTGGTTTAACCAACAGCAGCCAATCAGAAGTCAGCTCGATCTGGAGGGTTAGCGGATCCACCGTGGTCACCAGATACTAATTTTTTTTTACGTATGAATTTCTCAGGAACTACTGAAAGGATTTCCACCTTTTAAAAACCAAGGTCGCTTTGCCACCTTTTTGCCAAATTTGGAGTAATTCCATTCAGCAGTTCAGACTGTAGCCTTGTCTAAAGTTCCCTATGGAAATTAACATGGAGAAAATGCATCTTGGGACCTTCCTGTTTTCACGGCCCCCTTTCTTGATGAATCACCCTAAAACATTAGTTTTTGAAAGTTTCGTGAAGATTTGTCAAATGGCACTAAAGATACTGGCAAAAGAAAACCCCTGTTTGAATAGAAACAAGGTCCCAACCATAACTACCCACTGGCAACCTATATATATTAGAATGCCATGGTTGTACTGTTTATTCTTTTCACTACGTTCATAATGCTGATTGCACTGCGTTGTTTTATCTGCCCAATAATCACAGCTCATTCTTTCTATGCATGATTACAGTTGTTTCAATAAATGTATTGAAAATGTAATTTGTATCTTTCCTTGCATTTTTCATGAACATGCAGAAGCAAACAACACAAGTGGTAAGATCTGTTTCCACGATTCCCTTGGTGATCAGAATCTCATGTTTGAGGTTTCCAAAATCACCTGCCCCCCAAAGAAGGTTAGTGGTTTGGTCGAGGCATTGTGAGCTAGCTAGGAATTGGGCCAACAGTCTCTGATGGTGTACATGGACTTAGTCCCTGCATTCTGAAGTCAAATGGTCCTAATATGCAGTCCTACCTTTTCCAGTGAGAACCGTATAACAGCAACCTGAGCAAAAACTACCTAAAAAGGCCCAGATTCCACCTACTCCTGTTATGAAGAAGAAAGCCAAAATTTTGAGCAGGGGTTCAAGACCCTCTCAAGCAGAGGAACACCGGTCGTGAGCTCTAGTCAGGTTGTGGCTCAGATTGGAGCTGGGCTGTCACCCTGAAGTATGTGGTAAGTTTGCTACCCTGATAGCTCAATGGTGAATCAGCCTACTACACCTATACCTAGTGCCTTTGCCATACACTGATTATAACCTCACATATTACATCACTCATTACTTATTCTATTATACTATTGATAACATCAGCATGACACATTCCCTACACAAGAGCTATCTTGAAACAGTAGAATCCGCACTGCACTGAGAAAGCTGGGCCTGACTGTCCTAGAATTTATTCTGCTTATATACCATGTGATCCCTGCCCCTTCCCCTTCAGTGATTTTTGCTAGACACATATTTTGATCAGTTGTGGCTTGCCATCTGTGCTCCCTCTGGAGCCAATTCCTTGCTTTTATCTAGTCTAAAGAAGCGAAAGTGCAGAGAGACATTTGAGTAGGATCAAAGCAGATCAAAGCTGTAGAGCTATGTTGGGCTGGAGAAATGCTGGACGTTGTGGCCATGAACAAGCTCCAAGAAGAAAATGACTTGAGAAGCTGAACTTGCCCTAGATCCATGATAGTTGACAGGCAGATCGCAGTGACTTTACTCAAAGATATCTGCTTCCTATAATGTTTCCCATGATTTATTTATTTATTTAAGCAATTTGTAAAGTGCACAAATACCCTTAGGTGTCTCAACGCTGTGGACTAGGCAAGGAAGACCATGCGCGGAAGGGTTATTGGCTGATAAACCAGGTCTTTAATTGTTTCCGGAATGTAAGCAGGGTGGGACTGGCCTTGATGTGGAGGGGGAGCGTATTCCATAATTTGGCGGTGGTGGCCGTGAATCTTCTGTCGCCCCAAGATTCTTTCTTGGTTCAGGAACAGTCAACAGGTTCGTTGCTGATGAGCGCAAGGATCTGCTGGGCTTGTAGGGGCAGAAAGTTTTCCTGAGAAACAGAGGTCCAGTGTTGTGGATTGCCCTATATGCAATGCATAGGGCCTTGAACTTGGTTCTGCTTCTGATGGGTAGCCAGTGGAGCTGCCGCACCACGTTTGATATAGGTTTGAATTTAGGAGTGGCTGTTAAAATCCTAGCGGCTGCATTCTGCACCAGTTGTAATTTATGACTTTCTTGAGCATTGAGGAGTAGACCATTACAATAGTCGACTTTTGACATGACTAATGTACTAATGAGAGTCCTGCTGGTGTTGGTTGGGAGGAAAGGTAGGGTTTTTTTTATCATCCTGATCACATAGAAGGATGCAGAGATGACTGCGTTGGCATGGTGCATTAATGACAGCTTGTCGTCAAACATAACATCCAAATTTCTGACTTTTGAGACGGGAGACGGAGGTGAGCCTAACTTAGCTGGCCACCAAGTAGGGGACCAGCTAGGAGAGAGATCGCCAAAAATCATCACCTCCGTCTTGTCTGAGTTTAATTTGAGGCAGTTGTTTGCCAACCACTAAGCATTCCCTCTTGAAAGTTTGCCACGACTGCCCCTCCGTCATTGTGTACCGCAAGCACCAGTTGTGTGTCATCGGCGTATGATGTTAGGCCCATGCTGAATGTTTTAATGATCCTCGCCAGGTCCGACACGTATATGTTGAACAAGGTCGAACTCAGCGACGATCCTTGTGGCATACCACATGGGAGAGCAAATGAAGGGGAGTTGAAGTCACCAAGCGTCACTAGTTGAGTCCGATTGGACAGAAAAGAGGCTAGGAGGGCCTTGGCTTTGTGTGTGATGCCGATGGCTGTGACACGGTCGATCAGGGTTGCGTGATCGACCCTGTCGAATGCCGCTGAGAGATCCGGTAGCACAAGGACAGCGGCACCCTATAAAAAAAGTTCACAAATGCAACACTACCTTCTGAATTATATACTATTAAATTATTTATTTAAGGTAGCTCAGCGAATCCTCTGCAATGTTACACTGGGGAGGTTGCGCTGAGAGCCGTGATAGGGTCGCGACTCCTAGGAAGAGAGAAAAAAAAAATTAATGCCCCCCATTTCCATTGCCCGATATCGGCCCCAGGGACCCCATCCCCTGTGGCTTGTCCATTTTCAAATTTACTTTTTTCTAATGGCCCCCCTCCCCAGGCCGGTTTTGGCCCCATCCTCTGGGGCCCGGCCATTCCATTTTTTTTTTAAATAAAGGAAGGAGTCCGAGTGGCCATTTTTGGCCCTGGGGACCCCATCCCCTGAGGCATGGCCATGACGTTGGGGACCGTGGGGGACCCCCAATGCCCCCATGGTCCCTGCCAGCTCCCTGCCTCCTGTGGGAGCCAACATTGCTTTTGGGCAAAGGGAGCTTCAAACATGCAGCTCCCTTTGCCCAAAAGCAAATCTGCTTCGCTTCATGGAAGCGAGAGCAGTTTTTCTTCTCTCACTTCCATGAAGCGAAGCAGAAGTTTGCTATAACAGGGCGGGAGCAGTGCCCCCACCCTGCCATAGCAAACTGCCATGTGCCAGGGGTGGGCACCCCGGGACATTGCTGGAGCCGGCCCTGGGGGCTGGCTGTCCCCAGGGACATGGAGGGCTCCTGGAGAGTGGCCGAGGAGGTGGTGGTCCCTGGGGCCAGGGGTCCGCAACAGACCCCTATATTTGAATAATTCATTCACTGGGGAGGTGGCAGTCCCCTGGGCTTGGGGGAGCCCTCAAGGCCCCCCGCCCCTAATTAATTAAAGCCCCGGGGAAACGGGGGCCCTGCAGGACCCCTGCTACATAATTAAACATTGCCCCCGGGACCTGGCCCACCCGGGGACTTAAAGCAAACAGCTTTGTTTTTTTAAACAATGTTCTGCCGGATTCACTGACCCTATGCAACTCCCGCCAGAATTCTTTTTTTTAAAGTGCTTTTCCTGTGCCTCAAGGTCCCTATGGGAGCCCATGAGCAGGCCTAGGGGGTCAGGGTGTTTCTACCATGTCTCCTTTTCATCTTTTTTCATCTAATTTCTTCTGACTTGGTTTAACCAACAGCAGCCAATCAGAAGTCAGCTCGATCTGGAGGGTTAGCGGATCCACCGTGGTCACCAGATACTAATTTTTTTTTACGTATGAATTTCTCAGGAACTACTGAAAGGATTTCCACCTTTTAAAAACCAAGGTCGCTTTGCCACCTTTTTGCCAAATTTGGAGTAATTCCATTCAGCAGTTCAGACTGTAGCCTTGTCTAAAGTTCCCTATGGAAATTAACATGGAGAAAATGCATCTTGGGACCTTCCTGTTTTCACGGCCCCCTTTCTTGATGAATCACCCTAAAACATTAGTTTTTGAAAGTTTCGTGAAGATTTGTCAAATGGCACTAAAGATACTGGCAAAAGAAAACCCCTGTTTGAATAGAAACAAGGTCCCAACCATAACTACCCACTGGCAACCTATATATATTAGAATGCCATGGTTGTACTGTTTATTCTTTTCACTACGTTCATAATGCTGATTGCACTGCGTTGTTTTATCTGCCCAATAATCACAGCTCATTCTTTCTATGCATGATTACAGTTGTTTCAATAAATGTATTGAAAATGTAATTTGTATCTTTCCTTGCATTTTTCATGAACATGCAGAAGCAAACAACACAAGTGGTAAGATCTGTTTCCACGATTCCCTTGGTGATCAGAATCTCATGTTTGAGGTTTCCAAAATCACCTGCCCCCCAAAGAAGGTTAGTGGTTTGGTCGAGGCATTGTGAGCTAGCTAGGAATTGGGCCAACAGTCTCTGATGGTGTACATGGACTTAGTCCCTGCATTCTGAAGTCAAATGGTCCTAATATGCAGTCCTACCTTTTCCAGTGAGAACCGTATAACAGCAACCTGAGCAAAAACTACCTAAAAAGGCCCAGATTCCACCTACTCCTGTTATGAAGAAGAAAGCCAAAATTTTGAGCAGGGGTTCAAGACCCTCTCAAGCAGAGGAACACCGGTCGTGAGCTCTAGTCAGGTTGTGGCTCAGATTGGAGCTGGGCTGTCACCCTGAAGTATGTGGTAAGTTTGCTACCCTGATAGCTCAATGGTGAATCAGCCTACTACACCTATACCTAGTGCCTTTGCCATACACTGATTATAACCTCACATATTACATCACTCATTACTTATTCTATTATACTATTGATAACATCAGCATGACACATTCCCTACACAAGAGCTATCTTGAAACAGTAGAATCCGCACTGCACTGAGAAAGCTGGGCCTGACTGTCCTAGAATTTATTCTGCTTATATACCATGTGATCCCTGCCCCTTCCCCTTCAGTGATTTTTGCTAGACACATATTTTGATCAGTTGTGGCTTGCCATCTGTGCTCCCTCTGGAGCCAATTCCTTGCTTTTATCTAGTCTAAAGAAGCGAAAGTGCAGAGAGACATTTGAGTAGGATCAAAGCAGATCAAAGCTGTAGAGCTATGTTGGGCTGGAGAAATGCTGGACGTTGTGGCCATGAACAAGCTCCAAGAAGAAAATGACTTGAGAAGCTGAACTTGCCCTAGATCCATGATAGTTGACAGGCAGATCGCAGTGACTTTACTCAAAGATATCTGCTTCCTATAATGTTTCCCATGATTTATTTATTTATTTAAGCAATTTGTAAAGTGCACAAATACCCTTAGGTGTCTCAACGCTGTGGACTAGGCAAGGAAGACCATGCGCGGAAGGGTTATTGGCTGATAAACCAGGTCTTTAATTGTTTCCGGAATGTAAGCAGGGTGGGACTGGCCTTGATGTGGAGGGGGAGCGTATTCCATAATTTGGCGGTGGTGGCCGTGAATCTTCTGTCGCCCCAAGATTCTTTCTTGGTTCAGGAACAGTCAACAGGTTCGTTGCTGATGAGCGCAAGGATCTGCTGGGCTTGTAGGGGCAGAAAGTTTTCCTGAGAAACAGAGGTCCAGTGTTGTGGATTGCCCTATATGCAATGCATAGGGCCTTGAACTTGGTTCTGCTTCTGATGGGTAGCCAGTGGAGCTGCCGCACCACGTTTGATATAGGTTTGAATTTAGGAGTGGCTGTTAAAATCCTAGCGGCTGCATTCTGCACCAGTTGTAATTTATGACTTTCTTGAGCATTGAGGAGTAGACCATTACAATAGTCGACTTTTGACATGACTAATGTACTAATGAGAGTCCTGCTGGTGTTGGTTGGGAGGAAAGGTAGGGTTTTTTTTATCATCCTGATCACATAGAAGGATGCAGAGATGACTGCGTTGGCATGGTGCATTAATGACAGCTTGTCGTCAAACATAACATCCAAATTTCTGACTTTTGAGACGGGAGACGGAGGTGAGCCTAACTTAGCTGGCCACCAAGTAGGGGACCAGCTAGGAGAGAGATCGCCAAAAATCATCACCTCCGTCTTGTCTGAGTTTAATTTGAGGCAGTTGTTTGCCAACCACTAAGCATTCCCTCTTGAAAGTTTGCCACGACTGCCCCTCCGTCATTGTGTACCGCAAGCACCAGTTGTGTGTCATCGGCGTATGATGTTAGGCCCATGCTGAATGTTTTAATGATCCTCGCCAGGTCCGACACGTATATGTTGAACAAGGTCGAACTCAGCGACGATCCTTGTGGCATACCACATGGGAGAGCAAATGAAGGGGAGTTGAAGTCACCAAGCGTCACTAGTTGAGTCCGATTGGACAGAAAAGAGGCTAGGAGGGCCTTGGCTTTGTGTGTGATGCCGATGGCTGTGACACGGTCGATCAGGGTTGCGTGATCGACCCTGTCGAATGCCGCTGAGAGATCCGGTAGCACAAGGACAGCGGCACCCCCCTCATCAAGTATCTTCCTGATTTCATCCGATGCCTTTATGAGAGCTGTTTCAGTGCCATGGCCCTTTCTGAAGCCAAATTGGGTGGCGTCAAGTAAGTTATTATCGTCAATAAATTGGGCTAATTGAGTGCTTATGACCTTTCCAAAACCTTTGCTGGGAATGGGAGACAAGCAATTGGGCTGTAGTTTTTTGTTTCTGTGGGAACGAGATTGTTTTTCTTTAGTAACGTCTTGATGACAGCCTTTTTCCAGATGGAAGGGTAAGTACCTGTCCTAAACATTGAGTTACAGATATTTGCTAGGTTAGGGCCTATGATGTCAGGAATCAGTTTCAGAGTGGATGGCAGACAGGGGTCATTGGGGGATCCGGATTTGATTGTGGAAATTAGGTGAATGATCTGTTCCGGTGAGACCTTGCTGCATTCCGTTAGGTTAGAAGTAGTTTGATCATCGATGGGGTTGAGTTTGGGTGGGTTAGGAGAGTTTTTAACTTTGCTAGGAATGTCTGTCGGGTTGTTGATTTTAGAATGGGCTGAAAAATTGGTGTAAATTTGACTAACTTTTTCTTGGAAGAAACTGGCCAATGAGTTGCAGAGAGTTTGGGTGGCGATTGTGTGGGGTTTGTTCCCTTGTCCTGATAACTTGGTTACTACCTGGAACATCAGAGTCTTGCACTAATTCAATTTGTTTAAGGAAGTAATTACTTTTCTCTATGATTAAGAGGAGTTTGTATTTGGTCAATGCGTCCCTATAGAGGATTTTTCCTGCGGTGTCATAGTCTCGACGTCAGCGTCGTTCTAGATTCCTACACCTTTGTTTCTCGAGTCTTAGTGTCTCAGAGAACCAAGGGACGGATGGGGTCTTTCTGTTGTTAGAGGCCGTTTTGAGTGGGACCACGGTGTTGACTGCGTTAAGAAGCCATTGCGTGTAATTGATGGCTGTCAGTTCGGGGTCGTGCATCAGATCTTGCTGGGTGGATTTTAAGTGAGATTTAAGGGCGTGGGGGGTGATATTACCAATGGTCCTGGAAGTGCTTGGACAAGAGACTGAATGAGCCTGATAATTAGCCTGACTGGATCAATGACTCATGACATTTTGGGCTTTTCTGTACCCATATTTCCTACCCTGGAGGAACCCTTGCTATGTCCCCTTTCAAACTAGGCCCTTGGGGGTTGTTCTATTGAATCAGATTGCAATTTCAGAATACTTTTAATCATTGGCAGATAACATATGCTTTTAGAGCAATTGTGGGTAAAGCATACAGGAGAACCATTGGTCTAATTCAGCATGTCCCCTTTGGTGCCTGAATTAGTGGATCCAATTGGTGCGCCATGTCTCATCGAACTACATGCAGCTTGATATATTTGCCTGCGAGCAGTCATTGAAATGCAGTCTCCTAAAAAAGTGTGGTGCCTCTGGTGTACTAAGTTCATTCCTAATGCTCTTCTTCTTTCTTTTGTAACATTCAGTTGGGAGGCCAGCGAAGCTCTTATTCATCTCAGCTGTACCTGTATATAGTTTCTTCTCCTGTCACTTACAACTGGATCCATTTTTAGCTCCTGTTACCTGGACACTGATTCTATAAACGTGGGGCCAGTTTTTCTTTTGCCGGACACATATCTACTGTTTTGGGAAAGGGATTTCATTTGAATTTTTGGGGATGAATTTGAGTTTGTCTTTATTTTTTACCACAATGGGCTCAAACCCCTGAGCTCTCATTCCTGAGTGAATAGACTACTCTTGAGAAAGCTGAAGGGAACACGACAATGACTGATTTCATCGCCCCTTTACTTTCCACTAATAACAACTCCTACCTAATTACCGGATTGCCCACTACGTACCAAAAAAACTCCGGAATTACGTGGAGTTATGATTTTGGGCGCATATTAACAATGCAGCAATAAAAAATGATCGCCGCTTTTGAGGCCGTTTTCGGCCAAAAAGCGGCAATAATTTTATCGCCTGATCAGCAAAGACACGCTATCTCGTGTTTTGCTGATTTTGCTCCTGTTTCCAGCACGCCTAACTTCGCATCGCTAATGAGATGCAAAGTAGGCGTGCCTGTGGAAACAACATGGGTAAATATCGCGAAGGCAGCTTATTTACAATGCGATTATTTTAATTGCGCTAAGTATGCCTTAACACAGGAATTTAACGTCTGTTAAATTCCTGACTAAGGCATACCTAACATGGGAGGTGGATACATGTGATAAGACCACAGGGTCGTATCATCAAGTATATCGCCGTTTTACATCGAACATCGCTGGAAAACCAGCGATGTTCCATGGAAAAGGGCGCTATCGCTGGAATATACATCGCCTTGGTGCTAAGCGTTGTTAATACAACGCTAGCCTGGTGAAATATTCCAGCGATAGAAAAAAATGCAATTAATAATTATCGCTGCCTGTTGCAAATATGCCCCTTAGTTTGCTAGTTGTATGAAATGGTTGATGCGATTACCAACACAGAATTATTTATCTTCTGGCATTTGTTTACTCAGTATTAACATGCTACACCTGGTGTGTCTCTTGGCAAAAAGGGAAAAGGAAATAATATTGTATTGATATGTATTTTATATTTGCACTACAGTTGACGTGTATGTAACTGAATATCTGATGGTGTTATATATGTTTGGGAAAAACAACAAACAAATTTAAAAACAAACTCCGAAGCTGCCCTTCGTGGGATCCAGGATGGCAGAGAAACTGAGACAGAGGGGAGGCATGTCAACTTTGTACCAATGTAACATTCTCTCCGGCATCTTTAACCATTCAGCCTATGTCGGCCATTGTAAAAAATAAAATAAAAATAAAAATTACCTGGAACCAGCATTAGCCTATTTAAAAGTTAAGTCGATTTTTTCTACAATGCTTCAAAATGCATACTTTTCAATAAATATACACACACATACAAATAAACACATACGCACACAGTTTATGTAGTCTCTGAATACGCAGCAAATATTTTTGTGGTTCTCTCCAGTGCTTGTTTTAATGAGCTTGATCTTCACTTAAGACAGGTGGTGTGGACTGCCTGAGGTAGTTTGATGTCTCGACTCTCAGCTGTTTCCAGAACACCGCAGTGTGAGTTTGCAAAGTTTATAATGTATTGAGTTAAGCGCAGAGCCAGAGGCATTCTAAGAGTGTCATTATAATGCCAGACGGTCACACAAAATAAAACAATCTTCACACTTTCATTCTGTTGAATGTTTGGAGCAGAGGCAGGCAAACAATTTAACAGAGATGTTATTTCAAAGTGCTTTGAAAAGCTAACAATTGGAGATAAGGGTATGTGTCAATTTGGGACAGGATCATAGAAGTTACCTTGACAGTGCAACAGACATTTGCATTGCACTCGTTTCCTTCTTCAACAATACCATTAAATTAAAACACTGATGTGGCCCCAGGAAAAAATGTCCTATGAACCTGGGCCGTGCTAGAGGGAAACTCCTACTGAGAGGAAAACCAGAGAAAGTTGGGGTAGCAGTGTACCACACTGTTAGTGGTACACATTTACCATGGGGCATATTAACAAGGGCTTTATTTCCGCTTTTTTGATTTTAAAAGCCAAAGAAGCGGAGATAAAAATATCCCCCTATCAACAACAGGGTGCTAACATGCAAAATCGCATGTTAGCACCCTTTTTCACTATGCTTCCCTTTGCATCTCTAATGAGATGCAAAGTGGGCGTTACAGAGCAAAATAATAGGAGAAATGTCGCTAAGCGACTTTTCTCCTATTATCAAGCTTCACGCTAACCCTGTTAGAGACATAAAAAGCAGCGCTAACCACGGTTAACGCTGCTTTTTTACGTCTGCTAATTTTCAGACTTAGCCATGTAATCCAATGGGAGGTGGATTACATGGCTAAATCCACCATGGGCTATCAACAAGGATATCCCTATCCTTGTAGTTTTATCGCTGCATTACCAGCAATATCCTCCCAAAATGCCGCTATCGCTGGATTTTTTATCGCCTAGGCAGTTAGCGTTGTTTATAACGCAATAACCAGGCGATATTATCCAGCGATAGCGGGCGTTAAAAAAATTAACGCTAAGCGCCCTTAGCGTCAATTTTCCCTGTTCCTTGTTAATATGGCCCCATGTCCTGAAATGGCAGTCTTGGAGAGTGGGCATGGCGGGCCTCAAGTACTCCCGACAGGGATTGGACTCCCTCAAAAGGCAAGTTGTGGTGCCCCTGCTGAGACACCAATAGCCTCCAAAGGCCACTACAAATTTCTGGAGGGGCCATTTGCACAAAAATACAGAGCAATGGTTGCACCTTTGTCCGTGTTCGCACTCTGTTTATTGCAAACTACAAGTATCACATATTTTGGAATACGGTGCTCCCCGGGGGGTGGGGGGGTGAGGGTACAACTGACAATCAGTAGGGATCAATGTTTGTTTTAGCAACAATAAACACCAAATACTGCTCCGAGTTGTAGTTTATTCCTTTCACTGGAATTCGTTTGGTCTGCTTCCAGTCATGGGCTTTAGGGCAGCAAATATGTTGTTTTTATGGTTTACAGCCAATGCTTCTAAAGTCTAGCACTTTGCTTACTGATCTAAATTGTAATGAAATTGCTGAATAATGATAATGACCATGCAAACAACATCAGAGTCCAGGTTTTCACATAGGCAGTGGCAGCCCATCAACAGTGTGTTAGGGCCTTGCCTTCCCACCTGTGAGCAGTCCACATAATGCCCCTACATCTATCCAAATTTACAAAGCCAGTCAGTCAGTCATACTAACATTATTCACATTAATTAAAACGCATGAAAGTACAATAAATACACATAACTGTTTTGACCCTAAAACGTATTTCTAAAAAAACCAGACATATTCGCATAGCATTTCAATTAGTAGTGTTAATGAGAACACAATGCTTTCATGAAGATGACCAAAGCAACTTTCAGCCCTCCAGGCTGTGCTTTAGCTCAGCATCACCAACCAATGATAAACAATCAAAAATGTACATAACGCTGTATAAGAATATGGCACTATGTAGATGGATATCTGCATTGTGTACATTTGAGAGCATAAGTCAAATACATCCATTGACACATGCACAATTTATAGAATTTAGCAGATATACCAGGCATGCCACAAGCAGTGCAGAATGTTGTCTAAAATTGAACTGTCAGGGTGCTCAGCAATATGTCCCTCTTATGCATTACTATTCAGACAGAACATCATGAGCGGGATCCCAAGCCCCCTTCAGGAATTTGGGAGATGGATTGTGGTGTCATCCTTTAATTCATCCGGCCCTGTGACTTCCTCCAGCTCCGTGCTTGGACCTCTGGAGTCCTGATCTCCTGCTTCCTATTGGCACTGTACTAGAATTTAGAGTTTTTAGTATCATTCTGCCAAAATACTGTGACAAAAATATCGAGTAACACAATATTGTGAAGGTAAGTCTATTTACTTTTGCTATTCTTAACTCCACATACATGTACTTTGACGACATATGCCTTCAAGGTATGCTGATGTGGAGTAAGGTATGGCAATTCAACACTTACCTCTATCTACTTACCTACACAATGTTTTGGGAGTCGAAATTCTGCCCATGATATTTTGTCAGGAAAATATTTTTCTCTGCGATATTGTTACTATTTGGGAGCTTTATGTGTGTGTGTGTGAGTGAGTGAATGTGAGGATGCATAAGCCCCAGATCAAGTGAGCGCATGAATGGATGAATGAATTATTAAATGCATGGAAACTTATGTCCTTATAATAAGTGGCCTGTAAATTTCCCAGTTATTGCCCACACCCGGAATTATCATTTCCTGTGGTCATGACAATTTCAGAGGGAGGAATAACAGGGGTTACAATTTTGGGGGAAATAAAATGCAGACAATGGACTTCTGGTCCCGATTGCTGCATGTTTTTCTGTAGTATTCCACCTGGAGTCTTTGCCGGCTGGCTGTAGGTGACATCTCCGTGTAGCATACCACTCACCAGCAGTATTCCCGCCAAACCCATAATTGTGATGGAACTGATAACTTTCATTATCAGGCCCATTGGAATTAACTGGGCATTCTTGACGAGGGCCATAACGTGTAAGTGAGTGCATGAGTGACGATTTGAATGGGCGAGAGCAAGAATGAATAGTTGAATAAGTGAGTGCATGAGTGGATTGATGAGTGGCTGCATTGATGGATGCAGAGATGCTAACTCACTTTTACAGACGAGGCAGAAGTGATGACATTTGTATGATGCTAGAAATTACTAATATTAAGCCAGTGTAAGCTTTATACCAAGGTTGGGCACCTTTGAGAGCCTAAATTGGCACCAATTCTAAAAATAAATAAAAATACCTTTAAGCCAGTGCAAAATTAGGCAAAAGTGGGCACCATCACTATACAGCCATTGTACCATAACCAGCATTAGGGTTGTGAAGGCTTGATATGGATGGACATATTCTGTTGAGGTTCTGAAATTTGTCGTTTCTCGATCGTACCCAGACTCCATCTTGTGTTTTCCGCCATCTTAGGTTGCCCTCACTCAGGCAGCTGGTAAACGAGATGTTTTTGTCATTTCTGCCCTTGCGTGTCAGGTAGCTTTTCGTCCCGGGTTTATTAACTAGTATCAGGGTCTGGCCGAATACACTAATTCATGTCTGAGCTGGATAATCCCCGCCCGAACTATCTGTTAGCTCACACCATTCTTTCCTCCCGCTTATCTTATCTACTGCCCTTCGCTACACATCTCATGGTCTCTGGTCTCACGACTGTCCTTCTAGAACATACAACCATGTTTTCCTTCCTTGTAAACTGTATCATGTGGATTCTCTTTGCAAATGTACTTAAAGGGGCCAGCAACAAACATCACCTGGAACCCGAGTCAGTTTTTAGCTTAAACCATTGTTGGTAACATTTGTCGATGTCTCAAATTCTATATGTGTTTGGGTTATCCATTGTATCCATTGTATTTCACTGTATAAAAGCTTGTGCGCCACGGAGGTCAGCAGCAGTCTCTTGTGAACCCATCCCTGTGTGACTTCACGGACAACTGTACTAGCTGCAACTAATAAAACTCGATCTTTTACGCCAGACGGAGTGTCCAGTGTCTCTGTATTGCAAGGCAGGAGAACTAGAGGATTTCAGGCGTACTCTGCGCCGCTTGGCCCTTAAAGGTCAGGTTCCTCAAATGGCGACCACGAAGGGACGGCTTCAGTGGTAGCGGTGCAGCCAGAGGATCGTAAGGGGCCCGCAAGGAAAATCCGGAGGAGGCGCCCCACGTGATTGACCCCTGTATGTCGGAAGTGGACCAATGGATTTTGCGGCGTGGCTTCTCCTTTCAGACGGCTGCTGCGACTGCTGCCCTGACTGCCGTCCTGCCTAGGCCCCGGTTTTTGTGACAATTTGGTAGAGCGAGACGATAGACGGACCGCCGGTTGGCGTAAGAAGATACTTAGTTAAGTATTTGATTGGTGGGTCGCTCCCACAAATTTTGTTTTTTGGGTCTTTTGAGTTTCCTTTTTGTATTTCAATTGTTGCAATAATTGAAGCCAAGGGGTGAGTACGTTTGTGCTGTTTTGTTAAGAATTGACACACCCCCCTTTTTGAAGTTTGTAGAATAGTCCAGAGAAATAACGATGCCTGGTCTAAGTAAGTTTCGTCGATTTTGTTGCTTAGGTTGTACTAGGGATTCCCAGCTCGAGGACTCTTGTCCGATTCCTCCAGTTGGAACTCCCACTTATGAGCTCTATTCAAAACATGGTATTGGCCCCATTACTTTTAACAAAACATGGGTCCGATATACCAGAAGAGATGGTGTTTTGCAGTGGCCAAAAAATGGCAGTTTTGAGCCCAATATATTAGACAATTTAGAAACCACTTTATTTAGAAGAAAAGCCCGGCCGGCAATGTTTGACTCGTTCCTCCTTTGGCGGAAGGAAGCCAAACAGAAAGAAATGAAACAAGCAAGAAGAGATCAAAAAGATAAAAATATGTCGATTTTACAGGCTGCCCAGCAGTTAAGAAATAACGAAGTAGACTCTGCTAGGGAGGTATCAGAAAGACAACATCGCATGGCAATAGATAGATGCTATCCGGTGTTGCCTACTTCCCCTTCAGAGAAGAGTAAAGATATAGAGGAAGACCCTTTAATGTCTTGTTTGTTGAATTCTCCTCCACCCTATGTGCAAACTCCTAATGCACCTCCTATGGCTCAGCCAGCAGCTGCTCAGTGACCTGCTCAGCCAAATAATACTTCTCTTCTTCCTCAGCCTTTGTTTTCTCCTCCTCCTGTTATTCCTTCTCCTTTAAATTCCTCTCAATCCCCTGTTCTGGTGAGAAACTCTCCAGGTACACCGAGGAGACTCACACATGCTGTCACAAGTTTCTTTTCTCCCTTAATTGGAGCCCTGAATCTGTCTCCGTCTTTTTCTAGACGACAATCTCGTTGTCAGCTTCCTCTTACGGAAGAAAAAGCAGTATTAGGTTCCCTCGCCCGTAAATGGATTGAGAAAGGTCCAATATATAGTGCACGGGATATTTTGAGCACCTTTTGTCAATGGACAGAGCCCATTCAAAGATATGTTTTTGACATAATGTGCGACACTCTCATTAAGGGTTGGGATGATATGGAATTAGACACGGCTCCTACGGAACTGATGAAGCTCCAAGCCGATTTTGATAAAGGTGTTATAGTAGGAGCAGACGTTGAGAAAGCGGTGATTATGCTGATTGAATTTAGGACTTCATTTCTCTCTCTAAAACTCCCCGAAACTGATCTTATTGACAAAACTAAACATTATCCAATGCGTGAAGTTCCCCCAGTATGGAGAGAGGCGGTAGGTGGTGCTCAGCCGGTGGCTGCTCATTTCAAGCGTATGTGGGTACATGAACCTTGGAAAAGAGCTGAAGTTTTAGCCCTTAAACAAACACTTCCAGACCCACGTAAAAATCCTGCTGCCTATTATAAGGAGCTATCCCAGACAGTTGAGGCTTGCGTTATGAACTTAGCTGACATTGATATGTTATTTGGGAATGTTGTTCCACAAGCAATATGGGCGAAAATTCGTAGGGAAGATCATGCTGCCGAACTAGGTGGTGTTTGGGCAGCTATTAGAGCTGCTGACACAGCACAAGTTGGCGGCGCAAAGCCTGACGATCTGATTACAGCACTTCCTGGTAGAATCATTGATTTAATGAAGACTCTTATGCCTGCAGTACGAGTAAATTGGGATAAGTTAACCACCTGTAAGCAAAAGAAAGACGAGAGCGTCTCTGATTTCTTCACTCGTTTTGAGGAGACCTTTCTGGATCATAGTGGTCAGGATATGAGCACGGAAGGTGGACAACGCTTTTTTGTGGACAAGTTTGTATTTAACTTGCTTCCTGAATTATCGAATAAATTAAGTGCATGGGCTGTTTCTTCTACTGCTAAAATATTAGCTACAGCACAATATTATGAAAACAGAGACAAGGAAGAGAAAGATAAGCAGGAGAAGAAAAATAAAGATTTAAAAACAAAGGTTCTTTTACAGCAAGCTTATCCTCCACGTTCTGCTCAGCACCAGTCTTCTCAGCCCCCACAGTTTCAGAAAGTGTTTCAGAAGCCCGAACATTATGTACCCCGATCTATGCTAGGTCCAAACCAATGTGCTTACTGTAACGAAGAGGGACACTTTAAGAGTAATTGTCCAGTTTTGCTCCAACGTAATAATGGAGTGTTTGTCCCACGAGGCCGTGGTAATTTCAAGTCAGTCTCCAGGGGTAGAGGTAGAGGTACGTCCCTCCAAGAGAAACGTTCCTTTCCCTCTCCTAACGCTGTGAATTCTTTTGACCAACAGAGAGCCCAGTCTACACAATATTATAGTGACTATTATGTTGAAGGTGGCGACGAAAGTTTCCAAAATGAATAGGCCAGCCATAGACAAAGTAAGGGAGTAGTATCAATTCCAGTAGATCAGAATGGTCCTTATGTCACTGTCAATGCAATGGGTATTTCAGAGCCATTTCTTTTAGATACTGGTGAAATGAGAAGTTATATTATTCATTCTAAACTCCCTGGGGCACCTTTGTCTGGCTTAATAAACACGTCTGTAGGATTTTCCGGCGCCCCAGTTCGTAACCCAGGCTCTTGCCCTTTACCTGTTTCGATTGGTCCATATGACCTGGAAGCATCACTTACCCTTACAACTGGTTGTGGTGAGAATCTATTGGGTTTGGATCTGTTGAAAAAGTTACATGCCACGTTACACTGCTCCCCTTCTGGTGTGTATCTTACGCTAGGTAAGAAACTAACATCGTCAATGCATTTGTCTAGAGATAAGTTTCCACCTGAATTACTATCTCTTCCTGAAAGTCTTTGGGCTACGGGTCCGAATGATGTGGGTCGTCTTGCGATTCCACCATATGTTGTCACTCTCAAACCTAATGTTAAACTGCCACGTATAGCTCAGTATAAGATTTCCAATGAAGGTGAAAAAGCATTATTAGCTATTGTTCAAGATTTGGTCCAGAAGGGTGTGGTGGAAGAAACGAGAGGAAATGTGTGTAACAGCCCTATTCTTCAGATTCTTAAGCGAACTGATCCTTCTCAACCACCAGTCTATAGATTTGTGATTGATCTTCGAGAGGTGAACAAAATTGTTTCACCACAGTTCCCTGTTGTCCCAGACATTACAGCCTTACTGACGATGATACCAGCTTCAGCAGCTTGGTTCACCGTGATTGATTTAAAGAACGCTTTCTTCAGCATTCCTATTGCTAAAGAGAGCAGAGATATTTTTGGATTTTGTTTAGGAGGCCGAAGCTTCCGATTCAAGAGAGCACCACAAGGCTATTGTGAAAGTCCATCCATTTATAGTCAAGCTCTTAAGTCACAGCTTGATACATTCCCTTTGCCTCCAGGAGCCACTCTTATTCAGTATGTGGATGATTTGTTGATCGCGACTGATTCAAAGGATGTGTGTAAAGATGTGACTGTGGCATTGTTGCGGCATTTGTCTGATCTCAATCATAAGGTATCACCTTCTAAATTACAGTACGTGTGCCAAGAAGTTACATACTTAGGCCATCTCTTATCAAAGGAGGGAAGGCGACTGACCCCCGAACATATTGAAGCAATTACGCACATGTCGGTACCATCGACCCAGAGAGAAGTACGTGCTTTCTTGGGCATTACTTCCTACTGCAGACAATGGATACCTAATTTCTCTTTATTGGCCAAACCTTTATTAGCACTTACACAGAAAGACACGCCCCATCCACTCCCATGGACTGATGAATGTCAGAAGAGTTTTTCTGACTTACAATCAGCCCTGTGTTCTGCTCCTGTGTTAGGTACCCCTGATTACAGTAAATGTTTCACGCTCTATGTCCATGAGAAAGAAGGTTGTGCGTTGTCAGTTTTGACACAACAATTTGGAGACAAACAGAGGCCATGTGCCTACTTTTCTGCTACGTTAGACCCGGTAGCTAAAGTGTTACCCAGTTGTCTCAGAGCTACGGCGGCGACAGCAATCTCTATTCGTCAATCAGCTGGAGTAGTATTGGACCACATTCTCACTGTCTGGTACCACATGCTGTGGACCCTTTATTGAATAGAACTAAAAAAACAACATCTCACGAGTGCTCGGTTGTCTGGTTACGAGTTGACTCTCTTGGCAAGCCACATACGTATAAAGCGATGTAACACCTTGAATCCAGCTACTTTGCTACCACTCCCAGATGAAAGAGATCCTCAGGATCATCATGATTGCTTTCTTCGCACAGAAGAAGAAACAAAAGGAAGAATAGATTTAAAGGATACTGCGCTCGAGGATCCGGATGGAACCTTGTGGGTTGACGGTTCCTGTTTCAAATTACCCAATGGCGAGACTACCTCAGATTATGCAGTCACCACATTACATACAGTAGTGGAGACAGCATGTATCAGATACAATTCAGCCCAGGCTGCAGAATTGATAGCCTTGACTAGAGCATGTGTGCTGTCGAAAGGGAAAAGAGTGAATGTTTACACAGACAGCCAATATGCCTTTGGTGTGGCACACAGTTTTGGTCGTTTATGGAAGGAAAGAGGATTCTTTACTTCCCATGGAACGAGGATTCAGCATGGCCAGTTGGTCACCGATCTTCTTGACTCTCTCACATTACCTACCCAAATTGCCATCATCAAGTGTAGTGCACATAAAAGAGTCACAGATGACATTGGTCGCGGGAATGCTTTCGCAGACGAGGTAGCGAAAAACACAGCTAGGGACATCACAAGTCACATGTATGTTGCAGGCCCTGCAAATCAGATCCCAGAAAGAGGAATGTGTGAGGACACAATTGAGAGCGTAAGAACGATTCAGGAAGAGGTTACAGAGAAAGAATTGAGTAAGTGGAAAGAAAGTATGGGAATGTTGGATTCAAATGGATGTTGGACAGAATTGTCAGAGCATCAACGATGGATGTTGCCAGATGCATATGTATTACCTGTAGTGACTATGGCTCATGGACCAGCTCACATTAGTGCTAAAGGCATATGCAAACTTCTGGCTCCAGTTTGGCAAAATGAAGGAATTCCGAAATGTGCAGACAATGTGGTAAAACATTGCATTATATGCTTAATGCATAACCCAGGGAAGGGTACTCCAACTCCTGCAGGCCATTTCTCTCCCCCTACGTACCCCTTTGAAGTATTACAGATTGATTATATACACATGGATCGATGCAACAATCTCAAGTATGTTCTGGTGGTAGTATGTGCATTCTCTAGATGGATAGAGGTTTACCCCTTAAAAGATAACACAGCTGTATCAACTGCTAAAGTATTACTGAAAGAGTTTTTTCCTAGATTCGGTTTGCCGCGAATTGTCTGGAGTGACAATGGAAGTGAATTTGTAGGCAAAATCATGCAGAAAGTATGTACGGGTCTTGGTATTAGACAGAAATTCCATGCGGCAAACCATCCACAGTCAGCAGATTTGGTAGAGTGCTACAATGGCACTCTCAAACTGAAATTGGCAAAGATTCAGGCCAGCACAGGTCTTGCCTGGCCCGACGCTTTACCATTGGCCTTACTATCCACCAGAACTACTGTACACTCTCGTATGGGACTTAGTCCATATGAAGTGATATTCGGACGCCCCGCCAATATTTGGGGAGTTCCTCGTCCTAGGAAGTACTCAGACATACCGTACCCTATGCTTATTGATTACCTTCATGACTTGACTGCTAAATTAAGTGTTCTTCGCCAACAGGTTCAAAGTGCTCTGCCAGAGGCCTCAACAGACCCAGGTCACTCTATCAAACCAGGAGACTGGGTCTGCACCAAGAACTTTCAACGAAAGAAAAATCTTGATCCTCGCTGGTCACCTCCTCGCCAGGTTCTACTGGCTACGCGGACAGCAGTAAGGATAGAAGGCAAGAAAAACTGGGTCCACGCCGTGCATTGCAAAAAGGTACCCTTGCCCATGCCTTTTGACCAGTAGGTCCGCGGGGGCATAGGTGAGTCTGAAGGAGACAAGACTCCCCGGTTCGTACCATTTAGTAACGCACGGCTGGAAGACACCCAGACTGAGGAAGAAAGTGATGACACTCTTCGAAGAACCATTCCATTACATCTGCAAGTGAACACTACTAATCCGGAAATAATCTTTCAGGACCAAACGATTCCAACAAAGAAACGATACAACCTGAGGACCAGGCCTGAAGCAAAGACTTGAACATTTGTTACTTTTGCCACCAATTAACTGTTTTTTCCTTGTTTAGATAGTATTTGTGCCATCTGTCCCCGTCGCAGGGTCTCGGTAGGAGTCTTGGACTGAACCCGGTTTATGGTCAAGATCCGCTAGGTTCAGGATTATCAAATAGCCAAGTGATTGAGGAAGATTGCCACGAGCGACAAATTTTTCTAGCCAGGATGGATGGTACATCACGTCAGGTAGATAGGAGACAGAAAATGCAAACCAAATATTGTAAATCATTACGTAGTCGTTTTGGCGTAACCTTGTGTGTGTTGCTGATTCTATGTGTTTTATTAGCATGTATAGGTTGGATTGTCCATGTGTTACAACTAAAAACTGTTCCTTTATCTACTTCTGTACCTTCTCGTCCCACTAAAATTCAACACAAGATAAGTGCCCTTTCCTCACATGAACAAATAAGAAGGATGGAGTATCAAAATAATTTGTTTATCCAGCTGTTACACCAACACCAGTTAGTTGTCAACATATCTGACTGTTGGGTGTGTGGACTCATGCCTCACACTGCCCATAAAGGGATGCCCTATCTAATATTGCCTTTCTCATATGAAGGTTCAGCATGGGCTTACCTGACCATGTTTTCGGCTCCCTACCACAACAGACTTTGATATCCGATAGGTACATTTGAGCAAGGAATGGATTTTAGCCACGGTACTTTGATAAAGGGTATAGTGGCCATGGCTAAAATTCTAGGGAAGAGTAAGATTCCTTTGGATGAAAAGAAAGCCTACGAAGGTTGGAATGTAACTCATTACATTTCCAGTCTTAATAACAAGACCAAACAAGAGAAGTCTTCCCCAGCATGGACTGTACCCCACCAAGGCAACTTTTGCCTCCGAATCAATATCAAGGAGAATGACACTCAACAAAACTGTTCCCAGATATATGTATTCACGTCTCAAAATAACCCTCCATTGATCCCATCACAAGGAACCTATTTTGTCCGCTATGACAAAGCATATACATGGCTCCCCACTGACTTTTCGGGAACATGTTACATAGCATTCTTGCTTCCCCCAACGTATACTGCACCCTCAGACCATCACAGACACAGATATGGTAGAGGCGTATTTGATGCCAAAGACAGCTGGCCAGGAGGGAGGAGATTTCTTCAAAGGATTCATTCCCTTCTGGGGACCAATGATTAACAGCGGAAACATTAGGCGATTAGTTCGCGTGGTTGAGACAACCATCGATGTTACTGCAGGTGCTTTAAGTAACATCACTGCAGAACTCCGAGCGGACCGTCTCATGACGTTACAAAACAGAATTGCGCTAGATGTGATCCTAGCAGACCGAGGAGGAGTCTGTAAATTAATTGGATCAAGCTGCTGTATATACATTCCTGATGACGCCCCGACTGTATATGAGGCCATCTCAAAATTACATACCATCTCCGCATCGATCCATCAGAACGAAGGAGATTGGTCCCTCATGGGATGGTTATGGGGATTATTATCTACCTGGGGATGGAAGATACTAACATTCCTTGGAGCAATCCTGGCCATCATATTCTCTTGTTGCTTGTGCATACACTGTGGTCCTGCTATCTGTGGTCTGTTCGCTACCTTATGTGTATCAAAGCCTGTAACCCAACAAACAGAGAATATTAAGATGATGGTCCAGCAACAGTTAAACGACCTTATGGCAATTGATATCGACTCCGACTCAGACTAACATGAGCCCAGTCATTGTGTTATTGCCTGAGTAATGGCAAAAGGAGGGTCTGAGGTTCTGAAATTTGTCGTTTCTCGATCGTACCCAGACTCCATCTTGTGTTTTCCGCCATCTTAGGTTGCCCTCACTCAGGCAGCTGGTAAACGAGATGTTTTTGTCATTTCTGCCCTTGCGTGTCAGGTAGCTTTTCGTCCCGTGTTTATTAACTAGTGTCAGGGTCTGGCCGAATACACTAATTCATGTCTGAGCCGGATAATCCCTGCCCGAACTATCTGTTAGCTCACACCATTCTTTCCTCCCGCTTATCTTATCTACTGCCCTTCGCTACACATCTCATGCATTCTCTGGTCTCACGACTGTCCTTCTAGAACATACAACCATGTTTTCCTTCCTTGTAAACGGTTGTATGACATAATTTCGAAAGACAAAAATTCGACCTACAAAAATATCGCAACAAAAATATCGTGGGCAAGAATATCGACATCCTATCTACAACATGGTAAGTACAAAAATATCGATAATTTAATATCGATGTCAAAAATATCGTAATTCAAAAATATCGTTTTTTTTTTAGTTTAAAAATATATGTAAAATAAACCAAATAATACTTATAAATCAAAGAAACATAATTAAATATATTTTATAATATGTAAAATTTATAATAAATATATATAATTAAATGAAACTTTAATTAAACATATATATATAATATATAATATATACACTTACTTAATAATTACTTTTAATAATAATTTCTGTAACATATAAATTATTAAATATTTATTTAAATTACCAGTACATCTATACACATAAAACAATAACATTAATAAATATTAAATAATTACATATAGCAAATAATAATCCATATTTTTAATTTGAATAATTTTTATTATTAATTATATATTACAATAGCTAAAATATTACAAAACATATTAAATATCAGACACAATAAAACTACTAGTCCAACTTCAACAAAAACAACAGTAAGGAAAATGTTGGATAGCGTAGGGGTAAAAATAACTATTCCAACTCCCGAGAGTGCAACAGTAGGGAAAAATTGGATAGCGTAGGGGTAAAAATTACTATTCCAACTCCAAAGAGTGCAACAGTAGGGAAAGCGTTGGTTAGCGTAGGGGTAAAAATTACTATTCCAACTCCAGAGAGTGCAACAGTAGGGAAAGTGTTGGTTAGCGTAATGGTAAAAATTACTATTCCAACTCCAGAGAGTGCAATAGTAGGGAAAGTGTTGGATAGCGTAAGGGTAAAAATTACTATTCCCACTCCAGACAGTGCAACAGTAGGGAAAACGTTGGATAGCGTAGGGGTACAAATAACTATTCCAACTCCAAAGAGTGCAACAGTAGGGAAAACGTTGGATAGCGTAGGGGTAAAAATTACTATTCCCACTCCAGAGAGTGCAATAGTAGGGAAAGTGTTGGATAGCGTAAGGGTAAAATTTACTATTCCCACTCCAGAGAGTGCAATAGTAGGGAAAGTGTTGGATAGCGTAAGGGTAAAAATTACTATTCCCACTCCAGACAGTGCAACAGTAGAGAAAACGTTGGATAGCGTAGGGGTAAAAATAACTTTTCCAACTCCAAAGAGTGCAACAGTAGGGAAAACGTTGTATAGCGTAGGGGTAAAAATTACTATTCCAACTCCAGAGAGTGCAATAGTAGGGAAAGTGTTGGATAGCGTAAGGGTAAAATTTACTATTCCCACTCCAGAGAATGCAATAGTAGGGAAAGTGTTGGATAGCGTAAGGGTAAAAATTACTATTCCAACTCCAGAGAGTGCAATAGTAGGGAAAGTGTTGGATAGCGTAAGGGTAAAATTTACTATTCCCACTCCAGACAGTGCAACAGTAGAGAAAAGGTTGGATAGCGTAGGGGTAAAAATTACTATTCCAACTCCAAAGAGTGCAACAGTAGGGAAAGCGCTGGATAGCGTAGGGGTAAAAATTACTATTCCAACTCCAGAGAGTGCAACAGTAGGGAAAGCGCTGGATAGCGTAGGGGTAAAAATTACTATTCCCACTCCAGATAGTAAAACAGTTGGGAAAGCACTAGATAGCATAGTGATTCTATGAACATTATAACCAATTCAATAATTTCTTATAAAAAAATTGCATGTTAACAATGTTTTTAAAAAAAATATATTATTAAATACCAATTATGTAAAATAAATATTTAAATAAATAAATGTAAATTACATCCCACACTATTCCCCCTTTAACACACAACACACTACACATACAAAATACACAATAGATTTAAATATCAATTTATCTCTTATTTACAATTAATAATACATTCTTTATAATTAATATAGTTATTAATTGACTAATTAATACATATTAACTACGAAATTACAAATATTCACCTATTAATTATTAATTAACAATACATTAATTAGCAATAACAACAAATAAAATACAATAATCAATTATTTATATTTACTATATTTAACTAACTAATAACAATTAATTAATAATAATTACAAATAAATAAAATATATCATTATTTATTTTATTTTAATTACATCCCACCCTATTCCCCTATAAACCCACAACCCACTACACATAAAAATTCACATAATTAATTTAATTATGAATTAATCACTTAATAAAATTAAATCACCAATTAATTACTAATTAACAATTAATTAATTAACTATAACAATAAATAAATATTATTAATAAACTAATTATAATGTATATAATTAACCAAATAATAAAATAATTTTACAATTAATAACTAATTAAAAATTAATTAATCTATTAATCAAATTAATTACCAATTATTAATTAATTACCAATTAATTAATCATAAATACCAATTAAACAATACATATTAATTCATTAATTATAATTACATTACTTCCCACCCTATTCCCCTATAAACCCACAACCCACTACACACAAAAATTCACATAATTAATTTAATTATCAATTAATCACTTAATAAAATTAAATCACCAATTAATTACTAATTAACAATTAATTAATTAACAATAACAATAAATAAATATTAATAATAAACTAATTATAATTTATATAATTAACCAATTAATAAAATAATTTTACAATTAATAATTAATTAACAATTAATCAATTAATTACCAATTATTAATTAATTGCCAATTAATTAATCATAAATACCAATTAAACAATACATATTAATTCATTAATTGTAATTAAATTACTTCCCACCCTATTCCCCTATAAACCCACAACCCGCTCTGATACTAAAACGCTAAATTAAATGTAAAATAATTATTAATCTCTAAACATTTATTTTTAAATGTATTAAAATACATTACAATAATCTTTAACATACAAATAAAATACATATTAAATGACATTACACTAAATAAATATCGATATTATTGATATCGAAATTTTTACTTACGATATTACTTACATCGATATTAATTACTTCGATATTATTAACTTCGATATTACTTACCTTGGGATCGATATTCTGTCCATCGATATTCTTGACTTCGATATTCTGTACCTACGATATTAAAAACACGATATTATTGTAGGTCGAAATTTAAAACTCGATATTTTGGCTAAACACCCTTGTAAACTGTATCATGTGGATTCTCTTTGCAAATTTACTTAAAGGGGCCAGCAACAAACATCACCTGGAACCCGAGTCAGTTTTTAGCTTAAACCATTGTTGGTAACATTTGTCGATGACTCAAATTCTATATGTGTTTGGGTTATCCATTGTATCCATTGTATTTCACTGTATGAAAGCTTGTGCGCCACGGAGGTCAGCAGCAGTCTCTTGTGAACCCATCCCTGTGTGGCTTCACGGACAACTGTACTAGCTGCAGCTAATAAAACTCGATCTTTTACGCCAGACGGAGTGTCCAGTGTCTCTGTATTGCAAGGCAGGAGAACTAGAGGATTTCAGGCGTACTCTGCGCCGCTTGGCCCTTAAAGGTCAGGTTCCTCACTGTGAAGAATTGCCATCATTATGCTATGAATAGCCACGATAACATTAACACCAAAATTATGCCTTATTGTGCCCATGCATATTCCTGTGAGGACTGCAAGGCCTAGAGTCCTTCTGGTTGTTGTTTTGGTGGGGGAGGGGGCAGGAGTCCAACAGCCATAAAAGAAGGCAGACTACACTGCTGCATGGGATGAGCACATTTCTGAGTGGACTACAGGGCCCAGAGTCCTTCTGGTTGTTGTTTTGATGGCGGAACAGATGAAAGCCCCAGAGCCATAAAAGAAGGCAGACTACACAGTTGTGCTGGACGCACACATTCCTGTGAAGACTGTAGGGGCTAGAGTCCTCCTGACTGTTGTTTTGGTGGTGGAGGAGGCGGAAGAGCAAGCGCCACAAAAGAAGGCACGCTGCACTGCTGTGCTGAATGCGCGTGGGAGGCACCCGGACTCGGCATCGACAGGGCCAAAAGCATGCCCATCTGCGCCCATCAGAGATTGGAGGAGGGCCCCTCTCTAACTTCTGCCTTCTGACCTCACAGTAAGTTATGCTTCTGTAATCAGTAACAGTAAGGAAAAGAGGAAAGCGACCAGCCGTGCAACCGCTCCATTTAAATGCACCACCAATTGCTAAAACACTTGAGAGAGCTGTGGGGTTATCTGTAATGAAATTGCAGTAACCAAAATTTGACTTTCGCTTGATAAAAAGTCTATGGAGGCCAACCCGGGGCCCCCACAGAGATGGATGGAGTGGGTACCCAGCTGGATGCCAACATTACCCTTGCAATTACTTCTGAACTTGGATCCCGTGTTGAACACCTTGCCTCTTCCGCCCTAAAATCACCAGCAGCTCCAGAACAAAAAAATGAAAAGAGGAGGGTGTGCGGTGGGTTTTCACACAACCATAAGCAAATCACTTAATGAAATCTTCTTTAACTCTGGGGGACTGCCAGAGTACCTTTCTTGGAGGACTATTGCCAAAGGTTTACATCGATCCTTCAGAGAGAGCCGCAACACATATTGAAGCTTCTCACTCTGATTGAATCCCAGCTAGAGGCTGTGCACAAACCCCCAACCTTAGAATATCTCTCTCCAAACTCGAGAGTTAGATTTACCCAAGAGCCATGCCACAGGTTCATCCTTTCAGCCCCTGTCTGTTGGGTGCTCCTTTGCCATCTTGGAAGAAACAATGGCTTGCAGTGAATTAAATCCAAGGGCAAACAATGGAGGGACACTAAGGTGCCGATCACGATCCGGCAAAAACCGGGTACAAACCGTCGGACGGAGCACAATCTCCGGCCGACGCGTACCCGGTCGTCAATTTTAACAAACAAGGAATTACGATTCGCACGGGTACACCATTACCGTACGAATCGTAAAAAAGCCCGACCGAACAAAAAAACACCTACCAATGTGATCCGGGAAAGCGCCGACCTGACGTCGGGACGCTCGCAGCCAGCCATTCACGAACCAGGAATCACGATTCGCACCGACGTCACCCCGCACGGTGAATATTCTGCGGCAGCCAAAAACTGCCGGGAAATCAGTACGACGCGAACAAGGACCACCAGTACGCGACGGACAGACGACGACGCGAACAAGGAGGACCAGTACGCGACGGACACACAGGACGACGCCACCAAGGAGGACCCGTACCCGACAGGACGACGCGATCAAGGAGGACCCGTACGCGACAGGACGACGCGAGCAAGGAGTACCAGTACGCGACGGACAGACATGGACCCGAACCTACGAGTCATCCCTGCCCTCATAGCAGTCCACCTGCTCTACAGGCACCGACGCAGACGCCGCAGAAGGTAAGAATAACTAAGGGAGGGGGGAAAGTGGGGTGGGGTGGGGGTGGCACGACCAGGGCAGGCCACAAAACAACCACATAAGTCACACATGGCCTGGACATACCTGACTCCCATGCCCTGGTCACCACGAGGGGGTGGGGGCGTGTCCTGATAAGCCAGCTACCGCCACAACGGAAGTCCGTCACCACGCGAACCGGCAACACAACCAGACAGGTACGTCCCGTACCCACGCCTAAAGAGCGTGGGTACGAGTCGTACCACGCCCACACACACGTCACCCCAACAATGGCGGGATGGATCGTACCCACGTGGCAAAGGCCTGGGTACGGCCCGCACAAGCATCACATAGCGTGGGGACGGATATGTACGGACCCTACCCCCACCCCGTATGCAAGGAGCGTACCCCCCACCCCAACAGTGAAAGTACGACCCGTACCCCCACCCGCGTATGCATGGAGCGTACCCCCACCCCAACAGTATAAGTACGACCCGTACCATCACCCGCGTATGCAAGGAGCGTACCCCCACCCCAACAGTGTAAGTACGACCCATACCCCCACCCGCGTATGCATGGAGCGTACCCCCCATGCCAACAGTGTAAGTACGACTCGAACCCTCACCCGCGGACGTACGGACCGTACCCCCACCCCCACCAGTGTAAGTACGACTCCTGGACTCACGGACCGTACCACCACCACACCAGTGTAAGTACGACTCGAACCCTCACCTGCGTATGCAAGGAGCGCACCCCCCACCCCAACAGTGTAAGTACGACTCGAACCCTCACCCGCGTATGCAAGGAGCGTACCCCCACCCCAACAGTGTAAGTACGACCCGTACCATCACCCGCGTATGCAAGGAGCGTACCCCCACCCCAACAGTGTAAGTACGACCCGTACCATCACCCGCGTATGCAAGGAGCGTACCCCCACCCCAACAGTGTAAGTACGACCCGTACCCCCACCCGCGTATGCATGGAGCGTACCCCCCATGCCAACAGTGTAAGTACGACTCGAACCCTCACCCGCGGACGTACGGACCGTACCCCCACCCCCACCAGTGTAAGTACGACTCCTGGACTCACGGACCGTACCCCCACCACACCAGTGTAAGTACGACTCGAACCCTCACCTCGAATGCATGGAGCGCACCCACACCGTGTATGTCCCAAGCGTACATATCCAGAAATTGGAGGTGTGTGTGCAGAGTCCTCCCAGCAGTGCCCTGAGACAGGAGGGGTGTGTGCAGAGACCTCCCAGCAGTGTCCAGACCCAGGAGGGGTGGGTGCAGAGTCCTCCCAGCAGTGCCCTGAGACAGGAGGGGTGTGTGCAGAGTCCTCCCAGCAGTGCCCAGAGACAGGAGGGATGGGTGCAGAGTCCTCCCAGCAGTGTCCAGACCCAGGAGGGGTGTGTGCAGAGTCCTCCCAGCAGTGTCCAGACCCAGGAGGGGTGGGTGCAGAGTCCTCCCAGCAGTGTCCAGACCCAGGAGGGGTGGGTGCAGAGTCCTCCCAGCAGTGCCCAGACCCAGGAGGGGTGGGTGCAGAGTCCTCCCAGCAGTGTCCAGACCCAGGAGGGGTGGGTGCAGAGTCCTCCCAGCAGTGCCCTGAGACAGGAGGGGTGTGTGCAGAGTCCTCCCAGCAGTGCCCTGAGACAGGAGGGGTGTGTGCAGAGTCCTCCCACCAGTGTCCAGACACAGGAGGGGTGGGTGCAGAGTCCTCCCAGCAGTGTCCAGACCCAGGAGGGGTGGGTGCAGAGTCCTCCCAGCAGTGTCCAGACCCAGGAGGGGTGTGTGCAGAGTCCTCCCAGCAGTGCCCAGAGACAGGAGGGGTGGGTGCAGAGTCCTCCCAGCAGTGTCCAGACCCAGGAGGGGTGTGTGCAGAGTCCTCCCAGCAGTGTCCAGACCCAGGAGGGGTGGGTGCAGAGTCCTCCCAGCAGTGTCCAGACCCAGGAGGGGTGGGTGCAGAGTCCTCCCAGCAGTGTCCAGACCCAGGAGGGGTGGGTGCAGAGTCCTCCCAGCAGTGCCCTGAGACAGGAGGAGTGTGTGCAGAGTCCTCCCAGCAGTGCCCTGAGACAGGAGGGGTGTGGGCAGAGTCCTCCCACCAGTGTCCAGACCCAGGAGGGGTGTGTGCAGAGTCCTCCCAGCAGTGCCCTGAGACAGGAGGGGTGTGTGCAGAGTCCTCCCACCAGTGTCCAGACACAGGAGGGGTGGGTGCAGAGTCCTCCCAGCAGTGTCCAGACCCAGGAGGGGTGGGTGCAGAGTCCTCCCAGCAGTGCCCAGAGACAGGAGGGGTGGGTGCAGAGTCCTCCCAGCAGTGTCCAGACCCAGGAGGGGTGTGTGCAGAGTCCTCCCAGCAGTGTCCAGACCCAGGAGGGGTGGGTGCAGAGTCCTCCCAGCAGTGTCCAGACCCAGGAGGGGTGGGTGCAGAGTCCTCCCAGCAGTGTCCAGACCCAGGAGGGGTGGGTGCAGAGTCCTCCCAGCAGTGCCCTGAGACAGGAGGGGTGTGTGCAGAGTCCTCCCAGCAGTGCCCTGAGACAGGAGGGGTGTGTGCAGAGTCCTCCCACCAGTGTCCAGACCCAGGAGGGGTGTGTGCAGAGTCCTCCCAGCAGTGCCCTGAGACAGGAGGGGTGTGTGCAGAGTCCTCCCACCAGTGTCCAGACACAGGAGGGGTGGGTGCAGAGTCCTCCCAGCAGTGTCCAGACCCAGGAGGGGTGGGTGCAGAGTCCTCCCAGCAGTGTCCAGACCCAGGAGGGGTGTGTGCAGAGTCCTCCCAGCAGTGCCCAGAGACAGGAGGGGTGGGTGCAGAGTCCTCCCAGCAGTGTCCAGACCCAGGAGGGGTGTGTGCAGAGTCCTCCCAGCAGTGTCCAGACCCAGGAGGGGTGGGTGCAGAGTCCTCCCAGCAGTGTCCAGACCCAGGAGGGGTGGGTGCAGAGTCCTCCCAGCAGTGTCCAGACCCAGGAGGGGTGGGTGCAGAGTCCTCCCAGCAGTGTCCAGACCCAGGAGGGGTGGGTGCAGAGTCCTCCCAGCAGTGCCCTGAGACAGGAGGGGTGTGTGCAGAGTCCTCCCAGCAGTGCCCAGACACAGGAGGGGTGTAACACATGTGTGTGATGCCAGAATTACCCACATCCATACTGCCTACAAGGGAACATGTCCCCATGAACTCATGTCAACTGACTCCACACACAAGTACAGTGATCACCAAGGATGCCACGATTGTTGCAGGTGGAGACATGGCCATGCATGCATGGCCAAAGTAGAAGGGCTCCGTCACACAGACACAGCTCTGCGCTAAACATTGTGAACACCCTGCAGGGAAGAAACTGGGTACACAGAGGAAGGAATACACCCTGGGACAATTGAACCATGCAGTAACTGCTGACATGACCTAAGGAAGTTAGCCAACACCTTGTGATGGCACACAGATCCCAGGGTCGCCCCAAAGAGCAGAACACTACTACAAATCCCACACACCCAAAGCCTTAAACACCACCCAAAACAATGTAGCAGCCCCACCAACACCAATACCACCATAGCAGGAGTGTGAGAATGATAACAAAAATAAGCTTTATTCAGCATGAGCACAATGTCCGTGGATCGCAGGCAGTTCAAATTCAACAAAGGCCATAGGGCAGTCAATGATTCCCAGCTGGATGGGGGACACAGTGGGATGTTTGTCCCCTACCTTGCCTGCACAGTCAAATGCCATCGTCTTCCATACTGGTGAGGGCATCAGGGGGGGGGGAAGCAACAGGCACCGCAGGGACATCAGGGCAAAGGGGCGGCGTTGTGGGTGCAGGGATGGAGGACTCAACCACAGGGGGTGTGTCATGGCCAAAGGCGGAGGCCAGGATGGCACTACACACCTTAGCAAGGTCCTCCAGGGAGTCCCCTGCACCCGAAGTGACCTCAGGCCCCAAGGAGGGGGGGGGTCAGAGGGATGGGTTGCAGCGCCACCGGGGGAGGGTGGAGACAGGGGGGGAGACTCAACCACCCTGACCGAGGACTTCCTTGACCGCTTGCGTGGTGGCGGAACTGTGGGGCTCAGGGACAGAGCGGCCATGAAGGAGTCCTTGGGGGAGATGTGGCCAGGAGAGCTGAGGGGAGGGGATTTGGAGGGAGTGGATTGTGTGGAATGCGGACTCCCACTCTGGCTGCGTGTCACACGTTTGCCCCCCGACCCAGTGGGTGTGCCTATCTCACCCTGTGTGTGCGTGTCAGGAGGAGTGCGGTGGACCTTCCCTGCTGGTGTGGTGCCTGTGTCTGTTGTGGTGGGTGCATGCCGACGTCTGGGTGTACGTGGGACAGGCATGGAAGTGGGAAGTGTGGATGGGGCAGGGGTAGGTGGGGGGAGGTCGCGCTGCAGGAGACCCACTGCTGCAGTCAGTGTGGAGTCTATGGACCTCAGCAAGTTGCGTTGGTCAGCCTGCGAAGAATGAATGCCCTCCAAGAATGCCTCGATGTTGGTGAGGGTTTTCCCGTGGGAATGGAGGACATTAAGGATCGCAGCCTGACCAACCTGCATTTGCCGCTGGATGTCCATAGACTCAGCATTGGCGGCAGCAGTGGAGACAGGGGCAGGGGGTGCGGTGCCTGGCAGGAAGGAGACATGCGGTGACCGGGCACGCTGGGAAGGGACACGAGCAAGTGGGAGGCGGCTGATGGGAACTGAGGGGGCGGTGCCAGGTGTTGTTCCACTGTCAGCTGCTGGTGCAGCCTCCGCCAACTCGGAGACATCCTCCTCGGACCTGTCAGCTTCGTAGTCTGATGTGCCAGTCGACAGGTCCTCGGCCACACTATCCTCCGCCTCTGTCCCACTCGATGTGCCAGCCCCGATGTCACGGCTGGCACTGGTGCTCGGTCCCTCCGCCTGGTCTGTGTCCATGTCTCCCTCTGTGTCCCCCGACGATGCTGTGGGCAGGGTGGAGAGACAGAAATTAATCAGACACCTGTACACATCTGTCACATGAGTCCAATCTACATAGTCAACATTGCATAGCCTGAAGAGGAAGATCCCTAACATCTGCAAAACAAGGTACCGATGTAGGGCATGAAACACACAGTTGGTTGAGCCACCATGCCACTGAAATACCATGGAGAGCATGAGACAATAGCTGAAGACAGGAAACGGAGTCTGACATAGCACCCAGGCCCTGGGGACAATCCTGCACTGCATCTGCACCACACAGCGTTGGTGAAAATACCGATGACCAGGGACAATAACCATGAACTTGAGACACATGCTGCATAGGTAATGCTGCAAACATGCCCAACATAACTCGGTCACTGCACCTTGCGTGTGTGTCCAGTAACATCACACACTGGCCAGACCCAGCAAGTAGGAATCAGGATTTGACACATAGGCATTGCCCGCCCCAAGCAACCCCCACACGATGCAAATTGTTGAGACACAGGTGGCACCAACATCTCATAGTCTGGGTGATAAACACAGGGGCAGGCAAAATGCAAGATTGGACGCCAAACAGCCAAGGTGCGCCTGTACAAATAATGAGGTACCAGTGCCCATCCTCAGATGAGTATAACAAGACACACAGGCACTGGCAACTGTGAGTATGAAGAAGGACAATCAGGTCAGGCTGCACAGTGGACACCTGTACATAATAGCACGTCTATATACATGGTGACAGGGGACAATGGCACAGAGCACAACCTACGCTGTAGACAGTGAGAGTGTCCACGTTGATGATGACACATACACCACTGAGGAAAAGGTGCCCCAGGGGACAGTAGTGGGCACGCAACTACATGCTACTGAATGGTAATGACTGCTACACACGTCACCATCCCTGCACTATGCGTATCGCACACTCATGCACATCATGTCACAGGCCACTACATAGGACATGCGCGCTGTAAGGCATGACACATGAGAGACCAACTCCCATGTCTGGAGCCAGCATCAGTGCCAACTGACATGGAACCCACATGCAGTGAACTTGACAGTTCACAGGCAAGGTCCCACAACCTGTTACACACCACCACCACACATGATGCTACAGTCATTGTTCTCGTGGACAAAGCGCCAGCCTACATTACCTTGTGAAGGAGTGACTACACACAGACCAGGGAACACATTGCAAGGAGGGGAAGGGTGGCAGGGGCGCAGCGCTACACTGGGGCAAACTGGATCTGCACAGCACCTTTAAACCCTGCCAGTGAATTAATGCCACTGTGCCCTTACAAATGCCGGTGACACACAACAAACGCACATGTACCTACCCCCTTCCGCCTGCTGCATCGCCTGTAAGCGCCTCTCCAGGTCTGGAAAGACCACCGGCAGCACACGCTTGTGGAGGTGGGTCAGACGGCGGCGGCCGCAGTTCTTGTGGCTCTCAGGTGAGTCCCCCAGCAGGAGCCGTGCAATCCTCCGCGTCCAGCACCGGATATCCTGCCAGCGTTTCCTCACCTGGGACAGGCTCCGCCTCCGACCATCCACACGCCTCACGGCACTGACGGCGGTCAGCCAGATCTGCTCCTTGGCAGTGGCGCCTACCTGTGAGGAAGAACAAGTGACACCACATCAATACACCAGCCACATGTCACATAGAGACAAATGAGAACAAATTAGCTGGTTACAACAAGGCATGTCATGCAGCCAACGCATTGCACCTCTGTCATAGGGACATCATCCTCTGGTGAGGGAAAAGCCAGTACGTGCCATAGTGGGTACACAGGTGGAATGATGGCTATGTCACAATCAATGATCAAGGCTCACACTGTGCATCACACCCACCCCTCCTGTCTCAGGGTACTGCTGGGAGGACTCCGCACCCACCCCTCCTGTCTCAGGGCACTGCTGGGAGGAATCTGCACACACCCCTCCTGTCCCAGGGCACTGCTGGGAGGAATCAGGCACCCCCCCCCCCTGGTACCCCCCCGACAGTACATGGCATGTGTGTCACACCAGGACACAATGCCGGAAGTCACAGTCAGAACATAGGGACAGTCTGTGGCAGTGGCCTATGCACTCACCTGATACCCTGGTCGCCCATACAGCATGGGATACTGTGGGAGGATCACATCCAGCAGAGCCATGTTCTCCTCCAGGGTGAATGGCTGTGACCTCTCCACAGCCCTTGACATGGTTCCAGGGAATCAGTAGCAGCAGCTTGGTCGACAAATGCAAAGATGTGCAGGCAAGTACTCCCTCATGGGACCTGGCTGCCTTATATGTGCCCTTCTGCCCAGTCTCATGCACAGGAGTACAGAGTGATTGGTCACTCACATTTGCATCCTATGTTTCCACCAATCCCTTCAAACCTAGCAGTCTGTGGGTTCTCTATCAGTTTCATTCTCCTGCATGATGTCAGCCCCACAAACACATTGCAACAAAGTAGAAGAATTCCAACTGACTTCTGCTGTGCACCTTCCAGAACAATTTCGAAATTTGAACTTGGTCTCCATGACAACCAGCATGCATGTAGGCCTTAATACTTGTCCCCTATGTAATTTGGAGAATCACACACAGGTACGGTGCGTTTCGGGGCCCTAGGGCACCCCAAATGCATGGCAACGGCCCGTACATGCATGCCTACGTTCACTATCACTATGGGTCTGCACGCGTATGCGTACACGTAGTGGTAGGGACCGTACACACGCATGTACGCTCACTATCACTATGGGTCTGCACGCGTATGCGTACACGTAGTGGTAGGGACCGTACACACGCATGTACGCTCACTATCACTATGGGTCTGCACGCGTATGCGTACACGTAGTGGTAGGGACCGTACACACGCATGTACGCTCACTATCACTATGGGTCTGCACGCGTATGCGTACACGTAGTGGTAGGGACCGTACACACGCATGTACGCTCACTATCACTATGGGTCTGCACGCGTATGCGTACACGTAGTGGTAGGGACCGTACACACGCATGTACGCTCACTATCACTATGGGTCTGCACGCGTATGCGTACACGTAGTGGTAGGGACCGTACACACGCATGTACGCTCACTATCACTACGTGTACGCATACGCGTGCAGACCCATAGTGATAGTGAGCGTACATGCGTGTGTACGGTCCCTACCACTACGTGTACGCTTACGCGTGCAGACCCATAGTGATAGTGAGCGTACATGCGTGTGTACGGTCCCTACCACTACGTGTACGCTTACGCGTGCAGACCCATAGTGATAGTGAGCGTACATGCGTGTGTACGGTCCCTACCACTACGTGTACGCTTACGCGTGCAGACCCATAGTGATAGTGAGCGTACATGCGTGTGTACGGTCCCTACCACTACGTGTACGCTTACGCGTGCAGACCCATAGTGATAGTGAGCGTACATGCGTGTGTACGGTTCCTACCACTACGTGTACGCATACGCGTGCAGACCCATAGTGATAGTGAGCGTACATGCGAGTGTACGGCCCTCTCACTATGGTTCAGCACGCGTATGCGTACTCGTAGTGGTCCGGACCGTACAAATGCCTGTACGCTCGCCATCACGATGGGTACACATACGTCAGCACTCCCACAGTGATTTGGAAACATACACAGGCCCTCTTAGCAGCAGTACGGCGGTTTGTACACATCACTGTGGTGATAGGCGACACACAGGTAGGAATAGGGCGCACATACATGTCCATGGATGGACATACTTGTCCAGGAATGGACATCAAGGCATCGTCTGTGCATTACTACATGTGTGGGGCACAGGTGTCACAGGCTGTGATGTGGAACATGCCACCTGAGTGGAGGAGGCACCAGATGTATGATGAGATGTGTACAGGTGTACTGTGTGAGGGTGCAATGTGTGCCAGGCATGCCCTTGACTCCTATGACATGTGTGCATGTCGTACTGCGCACTTGGGGTGAGCGTCACTGGCATGGCACGGACACCAACACACGGAAGTGTCCCATGATGCCCGGTACAGGGGTCATGACACATGACTTGTCACTACCCACAGTGCACAATGTGACCATGTCATTTATGTGTCCGGGATTTACATCAGGTTGATGTAGTAGCACCCTCAAAAGCTGCAGCCGTTGCAGCAACCAACATGTGTCTGTGTGTAGATTGTCATTGCACACAGTTCCGCACACCATGCCACATGTGTTATCGTATGTGAGGTGCACATGTATGCATGGGACACGGAGTAGCGTGACAAGGCCATGTCAGCATCCTCACAAGGAATGTGTGGTGAGTCATGACATGTGCACCTTCATGGCAAGGTGTGTGGGCAGGCCTAGTGTAATGTCATGTGACCTGTGGCTCCGGTGTTCCGCTACCAGTCTCTGCAATCGGCATCCTACTTCTGCTGATGTGTGGGTGTATGTCACTCCTGTGTTGCGTCTGGCTGTTCACTTGCACTGGGACACAGCTATTCCCATGGCGTGGCATGGGGAGGTTCTCAATCTCCGTGTGTAGCTGGGTCTTGGAAGGAGTGTCACCTTGCATCCATACGTGTCCTGGGCATGTAGCACATATCTGACTCCCTATGTGGCATGTGTGTATTGCCAGATTTACATGTGCTCAGTAGACATGAGTTGTTGTCGTAGTGCACTCACTCTTCCTTGTCACTTCCAAATTACTGCAGAGCGCCGCCTATTGCCCGAAGAATTCCAGACTTGGCTGCCATGCAGGAGAATGACAGGATCCGGCTCTACCGCTTCACCCAACCGTTGATTCTGGAGCTGACGGCGAGACTGGCACCACACCTGCAACCGCAGCACAGGTATCCTACGGCACTGACACCCCAGCTGAAGGTAATGGCTGCCCTACATTTCCTTGCCACGGGTACCTTCCAAAATACCATAGCTCATGTTGGTGGCATGTCCCAGAGCATGTTCAGCGGTGTGCTGCATGATTTCTTGGAGGCCATGTTGATTCACCTGGATGACTTCATCAAGTTCCCAACCCCTGAACAGATGACAGAGGTCAAGCGTGGATTCTATGCCCTGGGAGGGATGCCCCATGTCATTGGGTCCATAGATGGGACACATGTAGCTTTGGTACCACCACACGCACGGGAGGTGGCGTACCGCAATCGGAAGCACTACCACTCCATCAATGCCCTTGTGGTGTGTCAGTCCAACATGGTGATTTCACATGTCTGTGCTCGTTTCCCAGGATCAGCACACGATGCCTACATCATGAGGCGTAGCGGGATGCCTGATATGATGATGCAGCTGCGCAACGAACGGGCATGTGTTGTTGGTGGGTACAGTCTGTCTGTCCTGTATTCTGTATAGCCGAGCAGCACGACCGCTTCGCCAGTTCTAACGATATCCATGTGCTTTCCATGTAGGGGACGCTGGCTATCCCAACATGCCTTGGCTGCTCACACCTCTCCGCAACCCCATCACGCCGGCCCAGCTCCACTACAACACCGCCCATGGACGGACAAGGCGTGTGATAGAGAGGACGTTTGGCATGCTGAAGAGCCGATTCCGGTGCCTCCACAAGACCGGCGGCGCACTCCCATATGCTCCGGCGAAGGTTTGCAAGATCTTCATGGTCTGCTGCATGCTGCACAACATGGCAGTTGAAAGAGCTGTGCCACTCATCCTGAATCAACATGACGAGGACCATCCACCCGTGGAGGACGAAGGCCTTGGCAATGGGGCTAGTGATGTGGAGGATGTGGAGCCGCAAGAGGACATCCGGACTCGGCTCATACGAGACCTCTTTGCTTAGTGGTGAGTACCAGTGTCTGAGTGTGCACGCCTTGGTCCCCGTGTGGCATGTGTTGTGATGTGTGTCTCCACCTGCATGTATGGCACGTGAGTCAGAGGTGTGTGTGGGTGTGTCACTGGAGTGATGGTGGCAGTGATGGTAGTATTTCCCCAGTCATAATTGTGACCTAGCATGTTGTCATCCATACATGTGTCAAGTCAATGCACATGCAAGTGGCTGTGCTTTTTGTGGCTGACTTCTTGTGTGTCTCTCTTCCCCAGGTACCTGCGCATGCCATCTGCTGGTTGCATTGTTGTGGCACTGCTATTCCTCATGGACATGGCATCGTGGGCTGACTCAGCGTTACAGGCACGGACACGTTTGAAAGTCTCCATGGGGTAAGGGATGCATCTGGGGTGTATTGGGTGTGGCAGTTGTTCACGATGTGTGCACACTGCCCAGGTCGGGGTTTGGTTCCTCTGCAGTCATGTGGCATCCCCATGGGACACGACATGCAGCTGGGTACACCAGAATAGATGGGCTGCCTGGTTGTCAGTCATCAGTGATGGGATGGTGGATTGTGATGATGGCATCAATGTGTGTGACACTGCCCTCGGACACATACGGTTGACATTGGCTTGACATGGCGTGGGACTTCCACATCAGCGGATCTATGGTGTATGGCAGGCTCTCCGTGTGCAGCTGTGGGTATTTAGCTGTTAGCCGACGCTTGTGTGCCAGTACCATGGCTATCACGCATTTGTGCTGCAGAAGGGGGGTGCCAGTGTTGGACCCACATGTTACTCCACATGAAGTGTTCATGTGTACTTCAAGTTGCCTCTGCTATCCCAAAAACATGACTAATAAAGGTGTCCCTATGCCTCCAAGGTGCCCCTTCTCAGTCAATGCTGGTGTGTTGGCACGGTGCATCCTGCATGTCTGGCATGGTATTCCCTGATTGTGGCTATGTGTCAATGTGTCGAGTGGCGAGATGCAAGCTGTGTGTGTGGGCTGACACTGTGTATTGGGCATGATGTCCATGACTGCGTGGGTATTGTGACATGTGCCATCCCCATGCATCCAATGTTGGCCAGGCCCCCATTCTCTGCATCCACCGGACTCAAGCTTGCAGGACATGGTTCTGCCACCTGTCTACACATACCTGGGTGCCCCCCAGGACACTGGACAGGATCCCTGACCTCTGCGCATGACTGTTGCTGTACTAAATGTGTCTGTCAGCACGGTTGTTCGGCCACCCCCTCAGCTGGTTGTGCCCATCACGGGTGTGTATGGTGCTCCATGTCTGTCTTGCCTAATAAACTGTGACCCATGTGTCCTGTGGCAGACTCAGGCCCCAGGGTGTGGATGGTTGAAGAGAACAGATAACTCAGGCATGTTTAGACTTTACAAGACACATGTTAGGTAATAATGCTACCAGCAGGCATCTACTCATCATAGTGTGATTTATTGGTGGGGGTGGGGGGGGGCAAGTAAGGGTCTTTCCGGGATGTTTGAATCCAAAGTTCAGTAGGGGAGTTGGGGTCCTTGGCATTGGAAATCCTCAGAGTCCATGCCACAGTCTTTGTCAACATTGGTCAGCCAGTGACCAGCAGGGCCATGTGGCAGAGAATGTCTCTTGATGCTGTGATGCTGTTGCTCCAGTGGGCCAGGTGCCAGGCCAGGTGTCCTGGGAGATGGTGATGTAGCAGCCACCCTCACGGTCCTTTCCGTGGACGACCCGGCCTCCTGCGGGGAACCTCACCAGCAGGCCGTGACGACGTCTGGGATGCTCCGTCGGATGTTTCCTCCTCCTCCTCCTGATCCCTCCCTGTGGGTGGTGATGTTCTCCGCCTTCTGGCACAGGGAGGGTCGGCCATGGTGTCGGCCATCCGACGGAGTGTAGCGTGAATCCCCTGGAATGCCGTCACTTGCTCAGCCTGTCTGTCCTCCATCCTCCGTTGGTGTTGCAGTTGACAGGCATGTTGCTGGGCCTGCTGGGTCTTTATCTCATCGAGGCTCCCCTTGATCTCATTGAGGGTGGACACAACCTGGGCCATGCCCGTGGTGTCCTCCCGGTATGTGTCCAGGATGTTACGGACATGGGACAATGCGGGATCCCCAGCCAACTGGTCAGGCTCGTGCCTCCGCCATCCTCCACTCCCACCACCCCTGCCCACTTGCGCCTGGACTGCCCTTGTGGGCACATGGGGTCTCCGGGACCCCTGAGGGGTGGCATTGGCGTTGTCGCCTGCCTCCTCCTGGGTGCCCGGGACACCGTGTCCCTCCTGGCGAGCCTGGCTGCATTGTGGTGTTGGGGCAGGGATCCTGGGTGTCTCCTGGGATGTGGCAGGAGTGGGGGTGGTGGTTGGCACAGTTGTACCTGACGCAGGTGCTGCAGGTGGTTGGACACCAGAGGGGCCAGGTTGGTCGGGGTCGTCCGCAGAGTGGTGAGAGTGGTCGCTGCCGGTGGGATCGGTCTCCTGCAGATCCGGGTCCTGTGAGTCTTCCCCCCCAGTGTTGGGGGGTGCAGCACGACGTTGACCTGTGTGTGAGAGAGACAATGTTAATTTTGGTCCATGCAACATCCATGTTTCATCCGTTTCACACTTGGCACATTTCCTCGTGGAATTAGGATCTGTCTTGCATTCCACTCACAGTGCACTTGTGCATGGGTGTGTCCCTTGGGCACCAATTTGGCACCTTTAACTATGTGTGGCACAGTCTTACTTGCTGCGTCACGTGTGACTGCAGTCAGCAGTGGAGTGTGCAGGTGTGGCGATCCATGCATTTGCGCCTTCCTTGTAGCACTGTACATGTGCACATGGAGTGGATCCACACACTTATATGATGCAGGTAGCTGTCCTTGTGCTCGTGTACAGGTTGTGACATGGCCCTGCATTTTGCCATGTTGAAGAGGGGGGGTTCTGGCACTGGCCACCCTTGTCTACATGCACGCAGTCCAGCTGCTGACGAGCAGACATTCCCACACACCAAAGGACTGATTTGCTCTCCCTGTGTCTCCCTCCTTCTCTGTCCCCCTCTCCCTCCCTCTCTGTCCCCCTCTCCCTCCCTCTCTGTCCCCCTCTCCCTCCCTCTGTGTGTCAGCCTCCTCCCTCTGTCCGTCTTCCTGTGTCTCCCTCCCTCTCTGTCCCCCTCTCCCTCCTTCTCTGTCCCCCTTTCCCTCCCTCTGTGTGTCACCCTCTGTCACCTCGGCCCAGCTTCCTGGGCACAGACTGTTAGCAGATCTTTGAATGGCCCTTGGCTTGTTGATGTGAGTTTGTTTCAGATCTCCAGGCACCAATTGGGTGTAGTGTCTGTGTGTGCGCTGCTGCTGTGGTGGTGTGTGCTGCCACTCTTTCACAATGTTGGCTGATCATTAGCTGCCGTCATGTGCAAACCAGTGCCTTCACCCCCATGTTTTAATGCAAGGCGTCCGCCATTTGCTGGCAAGTCATTCCTGTGTTGGGACACACTGTTTGTCTGGCTGTGACCTAGGCCATATGGGCAGAGGGCATTGTTGTCTGCTTTGGAGTCGCACTATGTGATTTTTGGTGCCCAGCCTCCCGCCATCCGGGTTACCGTGTCATGTGTTGTTGTCTTCTGTGGCCTGTGACTTGACATTGTCCAGCTGGGTGCATGGGGCATGGTGGCAGCAGTGGCATGTGCCTGCTCATGGAGTGTGGTTAAGTCATGCGATGGCTTGTGGTGGTTGCGTGCCTGTTGGTAATTTTGGTTGTGGTTGCAGTTCCCCCCATGTGAGGTGCGTTGTTTGTGTACTCACCCGGGTCTCGGAGTCCTTCTAATCCTTCGACTGCCTCCACCGGCAGTATGGCCATCACCCTCTCCTCCCAGGGATGGTACTGTACGGGTCTGCGGGAGGGCCCTCCTCCGGTGGCGTTGGCCTGGTCGTGTTCCTCCTGCCTCTTGGCTCTGACCCTCCTCCGCAGATCGTACCACCTGTTCTGGCAATCCTGCTTGGTCCTCCTGGTGTCCGCAACAGCATTCACAGCATCGACGATGGTCTGCCACATGGCTGTTTTGGCTGCCAGGCTGGTGCTTCTGACCAATGTTCCAAAGATCTGTGGCTCGACTCTGAGGATTTGATCAACAAGGACCTCCAACTCTCGGTGACTGAACTTTGGATTCTTGGTAGTGGGCATGGTGAGGGGTGTGGGTGGGGATGGTGGGGGGGGGTGTGGATGTTGGGGGGGGTGTGGATGGTTGTGTGTGTGTGTGTGAATGTGATGAGAGGGTGTTTGTGAGGGTGGTTGTGTAAAGGTGTGCAAGTGTAAGGTGTGGTGTAGCTTGTAGTCTGGTTCTGTGGTGTGTGGCAGCAGTGAGTCTGTTGCAAAGGCTCATGGTTTGTGTGTGTGGGCCCTTTTTATTGGTCCTTGGGTGGGTGTGGCAGTGTTTGAAGTTTGGGTGGGTGTGTTATAAGGAGTGGTGGTGTATTGGGCCTCTGTTTGTTTTTGGCAGTTGCAGGTCAGTGATAGTGTTTTTTTAGTGGTTGTTGGCCATGTTTAGTGGCTTTGTGCCTTTCGAATGGTGTATTCTTGTGTTGTTTTGTTTTGTCCTGGTTGTGTACGTGCGTTTTGAGCGTGTGTACGGTGTGTACATGGGCCATTTGGTTGTACGATGATGTCCTTGTGTGTGGCTTTGTACGACTCGTACATGCGGTTGTGATGTTGGGGCATGGGGTGCGCTCCGTACTTAGGTGGTTGTGTTGGGGGTGCGCCTGGAACTACTGGGGTGTAGGTACACGGGTGGTACGACACGTACTGGGGTGGGGGTACGTCTGGAACGTACTGGGGTGTGGGTACACGGTGGTCCGACACGTACTGGGGTGGGGGTACGACTGGAACGTACTGGGGTGTAGGTACATGGGGGTATGACACGTACTGGGGTGGGGGTACGACTGGAACGTACTGGGGTGTAGGTACACGGGGGTATGACACGTACTGGGGTGGGGGGGTGTACATTGACGGTGGTACGCAACGTACTGGGGTGAGGGTGGGGCTCGTACGTACTGGGGTAGGGGTACACGGGGGTACGACACGTACTGGGGTGGGGGTACGACTGGAACGTACTGGGGTGTGGGTACACGGTGGTACGACACGTACTGGGGTGGGGGTACGACTGGAACGTACTGGGGTGTAGGTACACGGGGGTATGACACATACTGGGGTGGGGGTACGACTGGAACGTACTGGGGTGTAGGTACACGGGGGTATGACACGTACTGGGGTGGGGGGGTGTACATTGACGGTGGTCCGACACGTACTGGGGTGGGGGTACGACTGGAACGTACTGGGGTGTAGGTACACGGGGGTACGACACGTACTGGGGTGGGGGTGCGTCTGGAACGTACTGGGGTGTGGGTACACGGTGGTCCGACACGTTCTGGGGTGGGGGTACGACTGGAACGTACTGGGGTGTAGGTACACGGGGGTATGACACGTACTGGGGTGGGGGTACGACTGGAACGTACTGGGGTGTAGGTACACGGGGGTATGACACGTACTGGGGTGGGGGGGTGTACATTGACGGTGGTCCGACACGTACTGGGGTGGGGGTACGACTGGAACGTACTGGGGTGTAGGTACACGGGGGTACGACACGTACTGGGGTGGGGGTACGTCTGGAACGTACTGGGGTGTGGGTACACGGTGGTCCGACACGTACTGGGGTGGGGGTACGACTGGAACGTACTGGGGTGTAGGTACACGGGGGTATGACACGTACTGGGGTGGGGGGGTGTACATTGACGGTGGTCCGACACGTACTGGGGTGGGGGTACGACTGGAACGTACTGGGGTGTAGGTACACGGGGGTACGACACGTACTGGGGTGGGGGTACGACTGGAACGTACTGGGGTGTAGGTACACGGGGGTATGACACGTACTGGGGTGGGGGGGTGTACATTGACGGTGGTACGACACGTACTGGGGTGGGGGTGGGGCTCGTACGCACTGGGGTGGGGGTACACGGGGGTACGACACGTACTGGGGTGGGGGTGCGACTGGAACGTACTGGGGTGTAGGTACACGGGGGTATGACACGTACTGGGGTGGGGGGGTGTACATTGACGGTGGTACGACACGTACTGGGGTGGGGGTGGGGCTCGTACGTACTGGGGTGGGGGTACACGGGGGTACGACACGTACTGGGGTGGGGGTACGTCTGGAACGTACTGGGGTGTGGGTACACGGTGGTACGACACGTACTGGGGTGGGGGTACGACTGGAACGTACTGGGGTGTAGGTACACGGGGGTATGACACGTACTGGGGTGGGGGGGTGTACATTGACGGTGGTCCGACACGTACTGGGGTGGGGGTACGACTGGAACGTACTGGGGTGTAGGTACACGGGGGGTACGACACGTACTGGGGTGGGGGTGGGGCTCGTACGTACTGGGGTGGGGGTACACGGGGGTACGACCCGTACAGGGGTGGGGGTACGACTGGAACGTACTGGGGTGTAGGTACACGGGGTATGACACGTACTGGGGTGGGGGTACGTCTGGAACGTACTGGGGTGTGGGTACACGGTGGTACGACACGTACAGGGGTGGGGGTGCGACTGGAACGTACTGGGGTGTACATAGACGGTGGTACGACACGTACAGGGGTGGGGGGGTGTACATTGACGGTGGTACGACACGTACTGGGGTGGGGGTACGACTGGAACGTACTGGGGTGTACCTAGACGGGTGGGGGTATACATACACGGGGGGTACGTGTCGTACGTACGGGGGCTGGGGGGAGTGTTGGGCGCGTATGCGGGCACATGTCTCCATGGTTGCTATGGATGTTCGGTGCGGACGGTGTTTTTTTCCATACGGTTGTACGCTCGGACGCACGGGATGGATCGTGATTCCTCGGTCGGACTTGGCTTTTCACGTTTGTAAGGTAAATCGTCCGAGGACGTGTCGGACACATTTTCCGACCCGAGGACGTGTGGGGACTGATTCCCAGTGCGGTTCGTATGGACTTTTTCCCATGCGAATCGTGATTGCCAGTTCGTACGGCACTTGTACGATTCGTACGGTAAAAAGACCCGATACGAGTCGCACGGGGATATTTTTTACCGGATCGTGATCGGCACCTAAGCCTGTGGGATCGGACGTTCACCATTTGAAATCACTCTGACACCCTATCTGAATTACGTTTGCCGAGCCTCTTCACCTTTTTGCCTGAGGACTCCATAAGAAACTACTCCAAACCTTTCTAAGTCTGTATCATCAACTCACACATATTAGCCTTCGCTGTCAGTCATCAGTTGAAACGTTGCCGGGATGAGGTCCAAGCTGCTGACACCCAAAAGATTACCTTCCATTGAGGAACATGATATCAGTTTCTCTCAGGAAATGTGGGATACTGTAGGGTTTGTTTGTTATTCTGTTCCTGCCACTTGATCTAGCTTTGGCCGAGCGAAAGGAGGACTGTCCACCTGGGTTAAAGATTCAGTGATGTGGAGGATATATCTTCAGTGCATCATAGCTTTCAATTGATCCTTAATATGGGGGGGCATCTGCAAGTTTACTTGATAGACTTTTATAATGATGATTTAAGTAACAGAGACAATAGCAATTATACACACTTGTTTAACTTTCTCACCAACCTAAAAACTCAGAGTCACACTAACAACTGAACTTTATGATTTGTGGACATTTTATTGCAAAATTTGATGTGGGAAATGAAATTTCTTACTATTCCACTTCAATTTGTGATTGGAGAGGTGTGGAGCTGGGGCAGTATCTTACTATGTTTGACTTGGAAAGGAAAGCCGTGCTGCAAAAAACCAAGGATACCATTTGAGGTAACATTAGCCAGATCACAGTAAAAACAACAGATCAGGAAAAGGAAGAATGAGCTTGATGATGAGGATTGGGAATGCCTTATCACCCCTGCTAGACAGAAAGACCATGAGGCCTTTTGGCTTCTACTTAAACTATGCAGGTTAAGGGGCGTCCCGAAAAATAAGATGTTTAGCAATATTAACTCCAGTGATTTAGTAAAGAATTTTTGGAAATATATTATCTTCCTGCAGAAGACCTTTTGTCTGACACCCCCCCACCTTGAGAATGATTTGGGGGATTCCCTAACCAGTGTTTCTTAACGTATGGTCCAAGGAACCATGAGGGTCTGCAAAGCCCACCCAGGGGTCCACGACTGCTTAGAAAATTGAATAATATTAACAGATTAATACATTGTAAATAAACAAATAAGACAATGCAAAGTTCAAAATGTTAAACGTTTGTAAAGCAATTTGAATTTGAAGGCTATAAATTATGATATACACAGGTTGATTCGTGGGTGCAGTGCAAGTGCATCAAACAGAATACAGTATGGTGGATGAATAGCTCAATTGGTTTTAGAGAAGCTTCAACCTTCCCATTAAAATTAACATTTAGATTTTTTTTAGATTTGATTGTGAATTAAATAGAATGTTTATTAATTTGTGTTTTTGTTTGTTTCTGTATTTCTGAGAATTGTTTTGTGATTCCAATCATCGAAAATGCTTAGGCCAGTAATGACTCAAAGGGGTCCCCAGATTACAATAATGATTCAGTGGTGGTCCCCAGGTTCCAGTAATGATTAAGTAAGGGTCCACCGAAGTCGAAAGGTTAAGAACCACTGCCCTAAACTAACTTTTTCCATTGAAGAAGTTACACATGCTTTACTTCCATATTCCAGTTCAAAAGATTACGTCTTTGATTTGATAAAATGCAATGTTGAGCTTTGGGTCCCCCTCCTTGCTAATGTAATCTAACTACCTTTCACCTGATAACCTGCTGGGGTCTTGGTCACTCTCGACGATTGTGCCTATTTTCAAGAAGGACAAGAGGTTTGAGCCTAAGATCTACCATCCTATTTCTCTGATTGATACCTCGGTTAAGGTAATTGGTAGGGTCCTTTTCAACAAGATGCAAGAATGGGCTTGTGAACACAATATACTGCATCCTAGCCAGTATGGGTTCAGAGAGAGGCTGGATACAGCGAAGCAGTGCCTGAACCTGCATCTTATTGTGAGGAAATATACCATTGTCAGGCGCTGCCCCCTTACCTGGCATTTATGAACCTCTCCATCACCTTTGATAGCGTTAATCGCTGTAGGCTGTGGAAAATGTTGCTGGAACTGGGTCTGGCCATTCCGTTAGTACACTTCTTCCATATTCATTATAAGAATCTATCAGCCAGGGTCCCTTTTGGCCCCTATTCGGGAGCTTACTAAGATATTTAGCCTTGCCTGCTGCATTTGTCAAAGTTGCAAGTTGGTACTGCTGCCTTTCATCTTCTATATTATTAAATTAAGCCCTGTCTTATCGAATATTTCAAAGGATGTCCCCTTAAAAGGCGATACCAAAGGGGATGATGGACGGAGCGCTTGAGCAAATCAAACACTCAAACCCAGTCAACTGATCTGGGTTTAATCCATCATCATTCTTTAACTCACTCCACCACCCCAGTTCAGACATGGCCATATGCAAATCAGTCCGACCCTGTGCTACATGGGAACAGTCCAGCCCGAACTGCCAAGCCATGTCTTCCCTGGGCCGGAAACAAGCATCCTGGGACCGGTTTCGGGTTCATAACGCTCATCAGCCAGGCTATCTTGAATCCAGTGGCAAAGTGAGCAAGGGACCCACGTCTGGGCATACCCTGCCAATTTAGGGCGAACAAAGCGATACCAAAGGGGATGATGGACGGAGCGCTTGAGCAAATCAAACACTCACCCCCAGTCAACTGATCTGGGTTTAATCCATCATCATTCTTTAGCTCACTCCACCACCCCAGTTCAGACATGGCCATGTGCAAATCAGTCTGACCCTGTGCCTCGTGGGAACAGTCTAGGCCGAACTGCCAAGCCATGTCTTCCCTGGACCGGAAACAAGCATCTTGGGACCGGTTTCGGGTTCATAACCCTCATTAGCCAGGCTACCTTGAATCCAGTGGCAAAGTGGGGAAGGGACCCATGTCTGGGCATACCCTGCCAACTTAGGGCGAACAAAGTGATACCAAAGGGGATGATGGACGGAGCGCTTGAGCAAATCATAACACTCTCCCAGTCAACTGATCTGGGTTTAATCCATCATCATTCTTTAGCTCACTCCACCACCCCAGTTCAGACATGGCCATATGCAAATCAATCTGACCCAGTGCCTCATGGGAACAGTCCAGCCCGAACTGCCAAGCCATGTCTTCCCTGGACTGGAAACAAGCATTCTGGGACCGGTTTCGGGTTCATAACCCTCATCAACCAGGCTATCTTGAATCCAGTGGCAAAGTGGGGAAGGGACCCACGTCTGGGCATACCCTGCCAACTTAGGGCGAACAAAGTGATACCAAAGGGGATGATGGACGGAGCGCTTGACCAAATCATAACACTCACCCCCAGTCAACTGATCTGGGTTTAATCCATCATCATTCTTTAGCTCACTCCACCACCCCAGTTCAGACATGGCCATATGCAAATCAGTCTGACCCAGTGCCTCATGGGAACAGTCCAGCCCGAACTGCCAAGCCATGTCTTCCCTGGACTGGAAACAAGCATTCTGGGACCGGTTTCGGGTTCATAACCCTCATCAACCAGGCTATCTTGAATCCAGTGGCAAAGTGGGGAAGGGACCCACGTCTGGGCATACCCTGCCAACTTAGGGCGAACAAAGTGATACCAAAGGGGATGATGGACGGAGCGCTTGAGCAAATCAAACACTCACCCCCAGTCAACTGATCTGGGTTTAATCCATCATCATTCTTTAGTTCACTCCACCACGCCAGTTCAGCCATGGCCATATGCAAATCAGTCTGTCCCTGTGCCTCATGGGAACTGTCCAGCCCGAACTTCCAAGCAGCATAGCTATTCTGGTGTTGGTGTACGCAGACGACCTGCTTTTAGTGGCCTACACACTAAAATCCTTACCTAAGCTGTTTGATTCTTTTGTTCAATTTATGGCTAATATGGATTTATCAACCAATGTCAATTAATCTGAGATCATGGCTTGTGGCCCTAAGAAGAGCAGGGTAACCTCACTAGCTTTTGGTATTTGGGAATACACTTCAAGCACATCTCTGTCAGTAGTTTAAAATTATGTAGGGCAGCTGGAGTACATTTGAGTGAGATGTCCCTAGCCAACTGTCTCAAGGCTCTGACTCCCCTTTTGTCCTTAGTGAATCCCAGTGGGAAATTATGTTGCAGGAATTTGGGGCTACTCAAATAGTCTTCCTTTGCAGTTTGAGGAAAATCACATATCCAGGCAATTGTTGTACCAACCACCTACTAGCTTGCTCTTCATTTGTCATGGAGATCTCTGTTTGTCCTATCTGAAAGACCTTATTAAATTAGCCCCCGGCCCCACCCTAATACGGATCTCAATTTGGCCCAATCCAGAGCCAAGGCCATTATTAAGGATTGTTTATCGCCAGATAAGGGAACTGCTATCCCATGGGTTGCTTATGTTAGCTCATCCTTAAAAGATCTTGGCAGCCTGGAGTTATTCCGTTCGCCATCTCTTATTCGTAAGGAGGATAAGAAGGTGGTGAATTCCCTCTTTTGATTTAAAGACACACTTTAAGGGAGCGCACTAAGTGATGCAACAGCACAATACTCCCTTAATCTGAAAGAAACATTTTGTATGGAGACTTATCTATCATGGGGAATGGGGATCTGAGAAGGATAGCTTTTATTCCACTTCAGGGCGGGCATCGTTCACCATCTGCTTAGGTTTCTCTTGAGATTCAGTGATGTACTTCCCTGAGGTGCCTGTTCAGGTGACTGTATCTCAGGAAAACCCAGCTCCATTTTGTTTTCTTTTATACATTTTATCTGACTTTTACTAAACAGTTTTTATTACCGCTTTTAAAGAAATTTCATCTGGTTCAATGCAGGATGGCTCTAAGATATTTGCAATTGTTAAGTAATGAGAAAGTGTCCAAAATAAATTTTTTGTTTTTTATAAACTTGCAGTTTAGCGTAGGAAAAGCATGGGTTACCGAATTCCCTACTATGTTCGTAAAATTGATTTTAGGTGTTGAATATTATATATTGAATTTGATGAATTAGTGTATTTGTTATATTATCATGTCTTTTAACTTGCTTTTATATATACCTCCAGTACGCGAATAAAGAATTTTGATGATGATGCCCGAATTTCAATGTGAATACATCCGGGTGGGCTCAACCTCCCTAGTCGAAAGAGCTCTTTAGATTTTGTTAGAAAGGAGGGATATTATTTAAAACTGCCTAAAGGAATACCCTATGTATATAGTTTTGATGTTCAGGGTCCTTTGGCAAGAATAAAAATAACTGGATAGGCGCCCCTAGAGTAAATTAGTTCTCCTACATCTATAACTCTGGTTTACATGTTTCAACCAGTTACCAATACATGTTACCTGACTTTCCTCTGGAACAAAGGAAGTTCCCTTATGTGTGTTTCATGATATCGAACACACTGTTCCTTAGTTAGGCACTTTGCTACATGCACACAATCATTAACCCTTTAACTGCAGGGGCTGCCCCCCCTCCTTCCCAAATCATAAGCCCTTATTTGGCTATTTGGGGTAGTTCGCTCTTAGGAACCTATAACGTTTTTCCACATAAGGTATCACATTAAATTTCTGTCCTTTTTTCCAACATCCTGGGAATTCTAAAGGCATTCAGGGTTTGTGGATTCTCCTGCAGGGGACCGAGAAAAATAGACAAGAGCTAAATCTTTGAGTTTTTGGGGACAAATAGGAAAATATTGCTCCATATAAAAGTGTCTGTTTTTTCCCCTAAAAATGGCATCAATGAACGGTTTGCTGTGCTAAAGTCACCATCTTCCCAGCTTTCAGAAAGATGCAGAGCTGATTCAAAAAAAGAGGTAGCCAATTTTGCCTATTTTTTTTACATTTCAACCTACTTCCAGTTTATGGTGGAAACCAGTGTGAAACCCATTAGTGATTCAGAAAAATCTATAGATTTCTGAAACGTAGACAAAATTCCAAATTTAGCAAGAGGTCATATATGTAGATCCCTCAAAGTTTTCCAAAATAAACTAACTGTTGAAATCAAGAAATATATTAAATGAGTAGGAAAAAAGGTCACTTGTAACAATGTTTTCATCTGTAACTTTTTGACATGATGGCAGATTTACAAATGCAATACAATAATATGCCAGCTAGAACCATTTAGTAGTGGGTATATATTGAGGGTGCTGCAGGCCTTCCTACTGCACCGTCCTACAGCATAAGAAATGGGCAGGAAGGTGCTGTATCTATCAGATATGGCGTAATCCGGTCATTTTCCCTAATGCTGCTGTACAATTGGCTGCCTAGCACCAACACTGGCACTTTTGCACCATAGTGCAAAGGTACCTGCTTTGCGGGGATGATTATTATTGTGCAGGAAGGCGACCTTCCTGTGCAAAAACAATCACAAGAGGCTTTTTCCTCTTTCTATGCGTGGTGCAGAATGCAGCACCCATAGAAAAATGAAAAACGAGGAGAAATAAAGATATTTCTCTTTGTTGAGCCTCCCTTATGCCTCCCCTGGGGAGGCTTACATTTTTGGCACTGCCTCAGATTTATGATTTTTCATAAATCTGGGGCAGTCTCAAAAAGCCATGGATGTTGCTGGGAACACTCCCAGCAACACCCATTGCATGCCCCTTTAACGCAGAAAACTACGTTAAAGAGAACAATATTTACGAGGCAGCATTAAGCTAAAAAAGTGGATAAGTGCTGCCTCGCAAATGTGGTCAGGCTCCTGTGTCACGGAAAGTCACAAAAAGTGATGTTCTGGTGGCGCAAGGGGCCTCATAAATGAGGTCCTGAGTTTGTAGACTCTCCAAGAGCCCGAGGTGCCTAGAGCTGCACTGTACAATGGTTTTTCATTGCATACCGAGTATATAGCAATTCATATGGTGAAATATTTAGAGCGAAAAATGGGTATCAAGGAAACATGTATTTCTGAAATAGGCACAAGATATGGAGTTTAGGAGCAGTGGTTATTTGTGCATCTCTAAAATTGTGGGTACCGTACTAGCGTATGATTTAGAGGATATTTCAAAATGCCTTCTTTCTTACACACTTTCTTACATTTGGAAGGCAAAATGCATTGAAATCCAATTGGTAATAACAAATGTTCTACTATTCTATGCTTCCACATGTCTTCAGATAAAAGTGGTACCTCACTGGGTGGGCTTAGTGCCGGGGACAAGAAAAGGCCCAAAACACAACATGGACACAATACATTTACAATACATTTATTCCACTCAGAACTGACCCTTTTTTGCAAGGTGGGTAGCTGTGGATTTTGGGTCCTAACTGAGATGGTATTTAGGGAAACCTAGGGAAAACTAGCAAACCTGCACATGTCTAAGAACTAGACACCTGAGAGAATCCAGAGTGGGGTACATGCATGGCTCTCACCTGATTTTCTACCCAGACTCCCTTGCAGACCTCACACTTTCCCTAAAAAAACATATTTTCTCACATTTCTGTGCTGAAAAGTCCTGGAATCTGTGGGGAGTCACAGACCTCATTCTACCCAACATTCCTCCAAGTCTCCCGATAAAAATGGTACCTCACCTGTGTGGATAGGCCTAGTTCCCGCACAGGAAATGGTCCAAAACACAACAAAGCCACATCACATTTTTACACTCAAAAATCACCCTACTTTTGCAATGTGGGTGGCTGTTGATTTTGGGCCCTAGCTCAGCCGGCATCTAAGGAAACCAAGTAAACATGCACATTTCGGAGAACTAGACGGTGAGCAGTCTAAATATCGAGTTTTAAATTTCGACCTACAAGTATATCGAGTTGTAAATATTGTAGGTAAAGAATATCGAAGTCAAGAATATCGATGGACAGAATATCGACCCCAAGGTAAGTATTATCGAAGTTAATAATATCAAAGTCATTAATATAGATGTAAGTAATATCGTAATCAAAAATTTCGATGTCAAGAATATCGATATTTTATTAGTGTAATGTATTTTAATATGTATTTTATTTGTATGTTAAAGATTATTGTAATGTATTTTAATACATTTAAAAATAAATGTTTAGAGATTAATAATTATTTAAAATATAATTTAGCGTTTTAGTATCAGAGCGGGTTGTGGGTTTATAGGGGAATAGGGTGGGAAGTAATTTAATTATAATTAATCAATTAATATGTATTGTTTAATTGGTATTTATGATTAATTAATTGTTAATTAATTACTAATTGTTAATTAAATATATTAATTGATTAATTAATTGTTAATTAATTATTAATTGTAAATTAATTGTATTAATTGGTTATTTATATAAGTTATAATTAGTTTAATATTAATATTTATTTATTGGTATTGTTAATTAATTAATTGTTAATTACTAATTAATTGGTGATTTAATTTTATTAAGTGATTAATTGATGATTAAATTAATTATGTGAATTTTTATGTGTAGTGGGTTTTGGGTTTATAGGGGAATAGGGTGGGATGTAATTAAATTCAAATAATTACTGATAATTTTTATTTATTTGTAATTAATAATAATTAATTGTTAATTAATTATTAATTGGTAATTAATTGTTATTAGTACGTTAAATATAGTAAATATAAATAATTTATTATTTTCTGTTATTTGTTGTTATTGCTAATTAATGTATTGTTAATTAATAATTAATTTGTGAATAATTGTAATTTGGTAGTTAATATGTATAAATTTGTAAATAATAAGTATATTAATTATAAAGAATGTATTATTAATTGTAAATAATAGATAAACTGATATTTAAATGTATTGTGTATTTTGTATGTGTAGTGTGTTGTGTGTTAAAGGGGGAATAGTGTGGGATGTAATTTAAAGTTATTTATATAAATATTTATTTTAAATAATTGGTATTTAATAATACATATTTTGTAAATTAATTATTAATATGCTATTTTTTTATAACTAATTATTTAATTGGTTATTATGTTTATAGAATCCCTATGCTATCCAGTGCTTTCCCAACTGTTTTACTATCTGGAGTTGGAATAGTAATTTTTAACCCTACACTATCCAGCGCTTTCCCTACTGTTTCACTTACTGGAGTGGGAATAGTAATTTGTACCCCTACGCTATCCAGCGTTTTCACTACTGTTGCACTCTCTGGAGTGGGAATAGTAATTTTTACTCCTACGCTATCCAACGCTTTCCCTTCTGTTGGACTCACTGGAGTGGGAATAGTAATTTTTACCCTTACGCTATCCAACGCTTTCCCTACTATTGCACTCTCTGGAGTTGGAATAGTAATTTTTACCCCTACGCTATCCAACGCTTTCCCTACTGTTGCACTCTTTGGAGTTGGAATAGTAATTTTTACCCCTACGCTATCCAGCGCTTTCCCTACTGTTTCACTTACTGGAGTGGGAATAGTAATTTGTACCCCTACGCTATCCAACGCTTTCCCTACTATCGCACTCTCTGGAGTTGGAATAGTAATTTTTACCCCTACGCTATCCAGCGCTTTTCCTACTGTTGCACTCTCTGGAGTTGGAAAAGTAATTTTTACCCCTACGCTATCCAGCGCTTTCCGTACTGTTTCACTTACTGGAGTGGGAATAGTAATTTTTACCCCTACGCTATCCAGCGCTTTTCCTACTGTTTCACTTACTGGAGTGGGAATAGTAATTTGTACCCCTACGCTATCCAGCGTTTTCACTACTGTTGCACTCTCTGGAGTGGGAATAGTAATGTTTACCCCTACGCTATCCAACGCTTTCCCTACTGTTGGACTCACTGGAGTGGGAATAGTAATTTTTACTCCTACGCTATCCAACGTTTTCCCTACTATTGCACTCTCTGGAGTTGGAATAGTAATTCTTTTACCTACGCTATCCAACACTTTCCCTACTGTTGCACTCTCTGGAGTGGGAATAGTAATTTTTACCCTTACGCTATCCAACGCTTTCCCTACTATTGCACTCTCTGGAGTTGGAATAGTAATTTTTACCCCTACGCTATCCAACGCTTTCCCTACTGTTGCACTCTTTGGAGTTGGAATAGTAATTTTTACCCCTACGCTATCCAGCACTTTCCCTACTGTTTCACTTACTGGAGTGGGAATAGTAATTTGTACCCCTACGCTATCCAACGCTTTCCCTACTGTTGCACTCTCTGGAGTTGGAATAGTAATTTTTACCCCTACGCTATCCAACACTTTCCCTACTGTTGCACTCTTTGGAGTTGGAATAGTAATTTTTACCCCTACGCTATCCAACGTTTTCCCTACTGTTGCACTCTCTGGAGTGGGAATAGTAATTTTTACCTTTACGCTATCCAACGCTTTCCCTACTATTGCACTCTCTGGAGTTGGAATAGTAATTTTAACCCTACGCTATCCAACGCTTTCCCTACTGTTGCACTCTTTGGAGTTGGAATAGTAATTTTTACCCCTACGGTATCCAACATTTTCCTTACTGTTGTTTTTGTTGGAGTTGGACTAGTAGTTTTATTGTGTCTGATATTTCATATGTTTTGTATTATTTTTGCTATTGTAATATATCATTAATAATAAAAATTATTCACATTAAAAATATTGATTATTATTTGCTATATGTAATTATTAAATATTTATTAATGTTATTATTTTATGTGTATAGATGTATTGGTAATTTTTAAAAACATTTAATAATTTATACGTTACAGAAATTAATATTAAAATTAATTATTAAGTAAGTATATATATTATATATTATATGTATATGTTTAATTAAAGTTTTATTAAATCATATATATTAATTATACATTTTAAATATTATACAATATATTTAATTATGTTTATTTAATTTCTAAGTATAATTTGGTTTATTTTACATATATTTTTAAAGTAAAAGAAAAACGATATTTTTAATAACGATATTTTTGACATCGATATTTAATTTTCGATATTTTTGTACTTACCATGTTGTAGATAGGATGTCGATATTCTTGACATCGATATTTTTGTTGCGATATATTTGTAGGTCGATTTTCTGTCTGTCGAAATTATGTCATACAACCAACTAGACACCTGGAGGAATCAAGGGTGGGGTGACCTCCATGGCTCTCACTGGGTTTTTCAACCCAGAATCCCTTGCACACCTCAAACATGACTAAAAAACACATTTTACTCACATTTCTGTGATGGAAAGTTCTGGAATCTGTGGGAAGCAACAAACCTCCTTTCACTCAGCATTCAGACAAGTCTCCTGATACAAATGGTTTCTTACTTGTGTGGGTAGGCCTAACGCCCACAACAGGATAAGGCCCAAACATGGACACATCTCATTTTTCCACTCAAAACTGACTTCTATTTTTGCAAAGTGGTAGCTGTGGATTTTGGGCCCTAACTCAGCCGCTACCTAGGGAAACATAGAAAACCTGCACATTTTTAAAAACTAGACATCTGCGGGAACCCAGGGTGGGATGGACTGCATGGATCTCTCTAGGTTTTCTTAGCCAGAATCCCTTGAATACCTCACACTTTGTCTAAAAAAACAAATTTTCCTTAGATTTCTGTGATGCAAAGTTTTGTAATCTGTGGAAAGCCACAAACCTCCTTTCACCCAGCACTCCCCCAAGTCTCCTGATAAAAATGGTACCTCACTTAAATGGGTAGACCCAGTGCCTGCGACAGGAAAGGGCCCAAAATACAACATTCACACATCACATTTTTACATTCAAGACTGACCCTTTTTTTGCATTATGTAGTTGTGGATTTTGGGCTCTAGCTCAGCTGCCACCAAGGGAAACCTAGCAATCTTGCAAATTTTTTTAAACTAGACACGTAGGGGAATCTATTGTGGGGAAACTTGCATGGCTCTTCTAAGGGTCGCCCCCCTCGCTGCTCCCGTTTCCGCCGCTGCATCCCCTGCGGCCCCGCCGCCCTCCGTGCCCATTCGCTGCCACCTGCCTCCCGCCTCCCATCTGCTCCTCCCTTCCACTTCCCCTTAAATGGCGAACGCTGCACAGCCGCGCAGCGGACACGCTGAAGGCGCGCCTGAGGCAAGCCCGTCTGCGCTCATCCGTGCCTGGACCGCGCCCAGCGCCAGAACCTTTGGCCCCCGCACCAGCAATGAAGACCGCTTCCGATACGACTCCAGCACCCTCAATGCTCTCAACTCAGGACGGACCCTCACCTGTTGCAGGGCCGCCCCGAAGCGCACCCACGGTCTCTTCACCTGCCAGAACTGCAGCTTCTCCTGCATCGAAGACGCCGAGACACCCACCACGACAGAACACAACCAGCTCCGATGCATCCTGATCAACACCCGCTCCGCACGCAAACACGCCGTCGAGCTCTGGGACCTACTAGACACCGCATCACCAGACGTCGCCTTCCTGACCAAGACCTGGATGAACGAAACCTCCTCTCCAGACATCGCCATAGCCATCCCCGACGGATACAAGATCGCCCGCAGAAACCGCACCAACGGAGTCGGAGGAGGAATCGCCATCATCCACAAGAAGACCATCAGGGTCTCAACAAACACCGACGACACTCTCAGCACCGCCGAAAACATGCACTTCCAGATCCACACGGACCCCAAGACCACCCTAAGAGGCACCCTCGTCTACAGACCACCCGGACCCCGACCACAATTCTGCCACGCCATCGCCGACTTCATCAGCATGCACGCACTGACCTCCACCGACTACATCCTCCTCGGAGACCTGAACTTCTATCTGGAGAACAACAACGACAGCAACTCCTCCACCCTGATAGACAACCTCGCCAACCTTGGACTGAAACAGCTCATCACGATGCCGACCCACATCGCCGGACACGCGCTCGACGCCATCTTCTCCTCAAGCCCCCACGTCTCCTTCAGCCACGTCTCCAAACCCACCTGGACCGACCACCACTGCATACACTTCACCTTCTGGAAACCCATCACACATCACCGCACCCTACAGATCCCCCGTCGCTGCTGGGGCAAAACTACCGAAGTACAACTACAGACAAACCTCGCACTCAACCCACCGACCAACCCCTCCAACCCTGACGATGGTACGCGCACCCTCAGACGATGGATGGACGACTGCGCCAACACCTTAGCCCCACTGAGAAAACAAACCCTCAAAGACACCAGCAAGAGAGCCAACTGGTTCACCCCGGAACTCCTAGCATCAAAGCGCACCTGCCGGAAGTTGGAGAACATGTGGCATATTGAGAAGTCGCCGGACAGCCACGCAGCCCACAAAGATGCCATCCGCAACCACCACCTCCTCATCAGGACCGCCAAGAGGACCTCCTTCAAAGACCGCCTCGACAACAACGCACACAACAGCAAGGAGCTCTTCAACGTCGTGAAGGAACTCTCCAACCCCAGCTCCAACGCCAACGACATCCCGCCGTCGCAAGCCTTGTGCGACTCCCTCGCCACCTTCTTCCACCCCAAGATCACCGACATCCACAACAACTTCAACTCCCGGATGACCCTAACAGGCCCCAACATGCCAGGCCCACCACACCCCACCGACCACGACCCCCTGACAACCTGGGCTAACATGAGCCTCGAAGACACAATCAAGACCATGGGCACAATCGACTCCGGCCCGCTGTCTGACCCTTTTCCTCATCACATCTTCAACAAAGCCGGCAGCTCCATTGCACCCCACTTGCGTAACATCATCAACCTCTCCTTTGAGACCGCGACCTTCCCTGAGAGCTGGAAACACGCTGAGATCAATGCCCTACTGAAGAAACCCAAGGCGGACCCGAGCGAACTCAAAAACTTCCGGCCCATCTCACTGCTTCCGTTCCCAGCTAAGATCATCGAGAAGATAGTCAACATCCAGCTCACCCGCTACCTCGAAGACAACAGCATCCTGGACCACTCCCAGTCAGGATTCCGCAGCAACCACAGCACCGAGTCCGCCCTCATTGCCGCCACAGACGACATCAGGATCCTACTGGACAACGGCGAGACGGCAGCACTCATCCTTCTGGACCTCTCTGCCACCTACAACACTGTCAGCCACCGCACACTACGCACACGACTCCACGACGCAGGGATCCGAGACAAGGCCTTGGACTGGACCTCCTCCTTCCTCTCCGGCAGAACCCAGAGAGTCCGCCTCCCCCATTCTGATCCAAAGCCTCCGAGATCACCTGCGGCGTCCCGCAGGGATCCTCCCTCAGCCCGACGCTGTTCAACGTCCACATGGCACCTCTCGCATGCATCGCCCGACATCACGACCTCAACATAATCTCCTACGCCGACGACATGCAACTGATCCTCTCCTTCACCAAGGACCCCCTCACCGCCAAATCCAACCTCCACCAGGGAATGAAGGGCGTCGCCGACTGGATGGAGGATAGCTGCCTTAAGCTAAACACAGACAAGATGGAGATCCTCATCCTCGGGCTCAACCCCTCAGCATGGGATGACTCCTGGTGGCCTGCATCGCTGGGGACACCCCCCACACCTACCAACCACGCACGCAACCTGGGAGTCATCCTCGACTCGAAAACTCACCATTACCAAACAAGTCAACGCTGTCACCTCCACCTGCTTCAACACCCTCAGTAAGCTCCGCAAGATCTACAGATGGATCCCGACAGACACAAGGAAAACAGTCACCCAGGCCCTAGTCAGCAGCAGACTCGACTACGGAAACGCCCTCTATGCCAGAGCCCCGACCAAGCTCATCAACAGACTGCAAAGAATCCAGAATGCCTCTGCACGCCTGATCCTCGACATCCCGCGCCGCGACCACATCACCCCCCACCTGAGGAACCTGCACTGGCTCCCCGTCGACAAAATAATCTCCTTCAAGCTCCTGATCCATGCACACAAAGCACTCCACAAGACCGGCCCAGCCTATCTCAACAGTCGACTCTCCTTCTACGTATCCAACAGGAAACTCTGCTCCGTAGACCTCTCCCTGGCTACCGTCCCATTCATCCGTAGAACCACAGCCGGAGGCAGATCCTTCTCCCACCGCGCCGCCAAGACCTGGAACACCCTTCCCCTCAACCTACAACAAACCGAAGGCCTTCTAACCTTCAGGAGACGACTCAAGACCTGGCTGTTCGACCAGTAGCAACAGCAGCCCCCCCACTCTCCATCCTCAGCGTCTTGAAACCCGTGCGGGTAAGTAGTGCGCTTACAAATTATTTGATTGATTGATTGATTGAAGGGTTAGTTACAAGGAATCCCTTGCAAGCCTCAAACTATGACAAAAAAACAAATTTTTGGCACATTTCTGCAGTGGAATGTTTTGGAATCTGTGGGGAGCCACAAACATACTGCCCTAAGTCCCGTGATAAAAATGGTTCCTCGCTTTTGTGGGTAGGTCTAATGCAGCAGGTAGGGGCCCAAAAAGCAGCAATGACCCGTCACATTTTTCCACCCAAAACTGACTCTTTTTTTTCCCAAAGTGGGTAGGTCTAGATTTTGGTTCATATCTCTGCCAGCATTCCAGGGAAGCCTTGCAAACCGGCACATTTTTGAAAAATAGAAACCTGGAAGAATCCCTGGGTGGAGTGACTTGCATGGCTCACACTATGATTTTTTACCCAGAATCCATCGCAAGCCTCAAACTTTAACTAAACAAACTGTATTGTGGATTTTTACTTACTGCATCCTTCCTACTGGCATTTCCCCTTGACACCAGCTGTGGCAGCTCTTTGCGCAGCAGATCTTGGGCTGCCGAGGCTTGAGCACACACCCGCCGCCATTCCCCACGGGCCCACAGGACACGCACACCGCCGCGAGGCCACGCCCCTTTTTTTCCTTGATAATGTGCATATGTCGTACGCGCAGCGGACGAGCGCAGCGGGCGCGCCGTCAGCGCGCCGAAGGCGCGCCTAAGGCAAGCCCGTCTGCGCCCGTCCGCGGCCGACCGGGGCAAGGGGCACACCACTATGCACATCTTTTAACATATACCACCGAACAACTGCGCTCCCTCAACAAAGATTGGCCTCTTAAACTTGCAACATGGACTCACTTCCAAGATCTTGGCATTGCCTCGACTAAAACTGTCTCGCTTGCCCTCCCCCCTCCCCCCACTGCTGTCCTTCTTTTGAACACAAGGTCTGCTGTCAAGCATCAGACCGAAATATTCGACCTCTTAGATTCCATTTCCCCTGATCTAATGTTTTTAACCGAAACATGGTACCTGCCTGATTCCTTACCGAATGTTCTGACGGCCCTCCCCCCCCCCCTACTCCATGCTCCGTGCAGATCGTCTGGAGGACAGAGCGGGTGGCGGGGTAGCCTTGATCGCTCGCAATGGACTTCATTTTCAGACACTCGATTCGCCCTTGATACCAGCAGCTGACTGTCTTGTAGTACGCTCTACCTCTTCTAAGACCCCAATCACCTGTGTATTAATATATCGGCCACCCCAGCCATCCCCCGGCTTTCTGCCTGCCTTCCAGGATCTATTGGCCACCCTAGCAGTCAATAGTAGATCTGTCCTCGTTCTGGGAGATTTTAACTTCTGGCCCACGGATCCTGCCGAGGATACCATATCCAAAAACTTTACTCAATTGCTCCTCAGTCTTAATTTTACTCAGCACGTTCGCGATCCCACCCATATTCGGGGCCATATCCTTGACCAGATATGGACTCTAAACATTCCGATTTCTGTTCCAACCATCTCGCCCTGTCCATGATCCGATCACTCCGTGCTCGCTTTCTCCCTAGACCTGAGCTATAAAACAACACCTTCCTTCTCCACTTTTACCCGGGCTAGGAATTGGAATCGAGTCGACACTCTGGTGCCAATCACGATCCGGTAAAAAATATCCCCGTGCGACTCGTATTGGGTCTTTTTACCGTACGAATCGTACAAGTGCCGTACGAACTGGCAATCACGATTCGCATGGGAAAAAGTCCATACGAACCGCACTGGGAATCAGTCCCCACACGTCCTCGGGTCGGAAAATGTGTCCGACACGTCCTCGGACGAATTACCTTACAAACGTGAAAAGCCAAGTCCGACCGAGGAATCACGATCCATCCCGTGCGTCCGAGCGTACAACCGTATGGAAAAAAACACAGTCCGCACCGAACATCCATAGCAACCATGGAGACATTTGCCCGCATACGCGCCCAACACTCCCCCCAGCCCCCGTACGTACGACACGTACCCCCGTGTATGTATACCCCCACCCGTCTAGGTACACCCCAGTACGTTCCAGTCGTACCCCCACCCCAGTACGTGTCGTACCACCGTCAATGTACACCCCCCCACCCCTGTACGTGTCGTACCACCGTCCATGTACACCCCAGTACGTTCCAGTCGCACCCCCACCCCTGTACGTGTCGTACCACCGTGTACCCACACCCCAGTACGTTCCAGATGTACTCCCACCCCAGTACGTATCGTACCCCCGTGTACCTACACCCCAGGACGTTCCAGTCGTACCCCCACCCCAGTACGTGTCGGACCACCGTGTACCCACACCCCAGTACGTTCCAGTCGCACCCCCACCCCAGTACGTCTCGTACCCCCGTGTACCTACACCCCAGTACGTTCCAGTCGCACCCCCACCCCTGTACGTGTCGTACCACCGTGTACCTACACCCCAGTACGTTCCGGTCGTACCCCCACCCCAGTACGTGTCGTACCACCGTCAATGTACACCCCCCCACCCCTGTACGTGTCGTACCACCGTCTATGTACACCCCAGTACGTTCCAGTCGCACCCCCACCCCAGTACGTGTCGTACCCCCGTGTACCTACACCCCAGTACGTTCCAGTTGCACCCCCACCCCAGTACGTGTCGTACCACCGTCAATGTACACCCCCCCACCCCTGTACGTGTCGTACCACCCGTGTACCTACACCCCAGTACGTTCCAGTCGTACCCCCACCCCAGTACGTGTCGTACCACCGTCAATGTACACCCCCCACCCCTGTACGTGTCGTACCACCCGTGTAGCTACACCCCAGTACGTTCCAGTCGTACCCCCACCCCAGTACGTGTCGTACCACCGTCAATGTACACCCCCCCACCCCTGTACGTGTCGTACCACCCGTGTACCTACACCCCAGTACGTTCCAGTCGTACCCCCACCCCAGTACGTGTCGTACCACCGTCAATGTACACCCCCCCACCCCTGTACGTGTCGTACCACCGTCTATGTACACCCCAGTACGTTCCAGTCGCACCCCCACCCCAGTACGTGTCGTACCCCCGTGTACCTACACCCCAGTACGTTCCAGTCGCACCCCCACCCCTGTACGTGTCGTACCACCCGTGTACCTACACCCCAGTAGTTCCAGGCGCACCCCCAACACAACCACCTAAGTACGGAGCGCACCCCATGCCCCAACATCACAACCGCATGTACGAGTCGTACAAAGCCACACACAAGGACATCATCGTACAACCAAATGGCCCATGTACACACCGTACACACGCTCAAAACGCACGTACACAACCAGGACAAAACAAAACAACACAAGAATACACCATTCGAAAGGCACAAAGCCACTAAGCATGGCCAACAACCACTAAAAAAACACTATCACTGACCTGCAACTGCCAAAAACAAACAGAGGCCCAATACACCACCACTCCTTATAACACACCCACCCAAACTTCAAACACTGCCACACCCACCCAAGGACCAATAAAAAGGGCCCACACACACAAACCATGAGCCTTTGCAACAGACTCACTGCTGCCAGACACCACAGAACCAGACTACAAGCTACACCACACCTTACACTTGCACACCTTTACACAACCACCCTCACAAACACCCTCTCATAACATTCACACACACACACACAACCATCCACCCCCCCCCCCCAACATCCACACACCCCCCCCCCACCATCCCCACCCACACCCCTCACCATGCCCACTACCAAGAATCCAAAGTTCAGTCACCGAGAGTTGGAGGTCCTTGTTGATCAAATCCTCAGAGTCGAGCCACAGATCTTTGGAACATTGGTCAGAAGCACCAGCCTGGCAGCCAAAACAGCCATGTGGCAGACCATCGTCGATGCTGTGAATGCTGTTGCGGACACCAGGAGGACCAAGCAGGATTGCCAGAACAGGTGGTACGATCTGCGGAGGAGGGTCAGAGCCAAGAGGCAGGAGGAACACGACCAGGCCAACGTCACCGGAGGAGGGCCCTCCCGCAGACCCGTACAGTACCATCCCTGGGAGGAGAGGGTGATGGCCATACTGCCGGTGGAGGCAGTCGAAGGATTAGAAGGACTCCGAGACCCGGGTGAGTACACAAACAACGCACATCACATGGGGGGAACGGCATCCACAACCAACATCACTAACAGGCACGCAACCACCACAAGCCTTCGCATGACTCAACCACACTCCATGAGCACGCACATGCCACTGCTGCCACCATGCCCATGCACCCAGCTGGACAATGTCAAGTCACAGGCCACAGAAGACAACAACACTGACACGGTAACCCGGATGGCGGGAGGCTGGGCCCCAAAAAGCACATAGTGCAACTCAGAAGCAGACAACAATTCACTCTACCCATATGGCCTAGGTCACAGCCAGACAAACAGTGTGTCCCAACACAGGAATGACTTGCCAGCAAATGGCGGACGCCTTGCATCAACACATGGGGGTGAAGGCACTGTTTTGCACATGACAGCAGCTAATGAACAGCCAACATTGTGAAAGAGTGGCAGCACACACCACCACAGCAGCAGCGCACAGACACACATCACACCCAATGGGTGCCTGGAGATCAGGAACAAACTCACATCAACAAGCCAAGGGCCACTCAAAGATCTGCTAACAGTGTGTGCCCAGGAAGCTGGGCCGAGGTGACAGAGGGTGACACACAGAGGGAGGGAGAGGGGGACAGAGAGGGAGGGAGAGGGGGACAGAGAGGGAGCGAGACACAGGGAGAGCAAATCAGCCGTGTGGCGTGTGCGAATGGCTGCTCGTCAGCAGGTAGACTGCGTGCATGTAGACAAGGGTGGCCAGTGCCAGAACCCCCCCTCTTCACCATGGCAAAACACAGGGACATGTCACAACCTGTTCACGAGCACAAGGACAGCTACCTGGATCATATAAGTGTGTGGATCCACTCCATGTGCACATGTACAGTGCTACACGGAAGGCGCCAATGCATGGCTCGCCACACCTGCCCACTCCACTGCTGACTGCAGTCACACTTGACGCAGCAAGTAAGACTGTGCCACACATAGTTAAAGGGGCCAAAGTGGTGCCCAAGGGACACACCCATGCACAAGTGCACTGTGAGTGGAATGCAAGACAGATCCTAATTCCAAGAGGAAATGTGCCAACTTTGAAACGGATGAAACATGGATGTTGCATGGCCCCAAATTAACATTGTCTCTCTCACACACAGGTCAACGTCGTGGTGCACCCCCCAACACTGGGGGGGAACACTCACAGGACCCGGATCTGCAGGAGCCCGATCCCACCGGCAGCGACCACTCTCACCACTCTGCGGACGACCCCGACCGACCTGGCCCCTCTGGTGTCCAACCACCTGCAGCACCTGCGTCAGGTACAACTGTGCCAACCACCACCCCCACTCCTGCCACATCCCAGGAGACACCCAGGATCCCTGCCCCAACACCACAATGCAGCCAGGCTCGCCAGGAGGGACACGGTGCCCCGGGCACCCAGGAGGAGGCAGGCGACAACGCCAATGCCACCCCTCCGGGGTCCCGGAGACCCCATGTGCCCACAAGTGCAGGCCAGGTGCAAGTGGGCAGGGGTGGTGGGAGTGGAGGACGGCGGAGGCGCGAGCCTGACCAGTTGGCTGGGGATCCGGTATTTGCCCATGTCCGTAACATCCTGGACTCATACCGGCAGGACACCACGGGCATGGCCCAGGTTGTGTCCGTCCTCGAGGGGATCAAGGTCCAGCAGGCCCAGCAACATGCGGAGCTAATAGCCTGTCTACTGGTACACCAACGGAGGATGGAGGACAGACAGGCTGAGCAAGTGACGGCGTTCCAGGGGATTCACGCTACACTCCGTCGGATGGCCGACACCATGGCCGACCCTCCCTGTGCCAGAAGGCGGAGAACATCACCACCCACAGGGAGGGATCAGGAGGAGGAGGAGGAAACATCCGACGGAGCATCCCAGACGTCGTCACGGCCTGCTGGTGAGGTTCCCCGCAGGAGGCCGGGTCGTCCACGGAAAGGACCGTGAGGGTGGCTGCTACATCACCATCTCCCAGGACACCTGGCCTGGCACCTGGCCCACTGGAGCAACAGCATCACAGCATCAAGAGACATTATCTGCCACATGGCCCTGCTGGTCACTGGCTGACCAATGTTGACAAAGACTGTGGCATGGACTCTGAGGATTTCCAATGGCAAGGACACCAACTCCCCTACTGAACTTTGGATTCCATAATCCCGGAAAGCCCCTCACTTTGTCCCCCCCCCCCCCCCCCTAATAAATCACACTATGAAGAGTAGATGCCTGCTGGTAGCATTATTACCGAACATGTGTCTTGTAAAGTCTAAACATGCCTGAGTCATCTTTTCTCTTCAACCATCCACACCCTGGGGCCTGAGTCTGGCACAGGACACATGGGTCACAGTGTATTAGGCAAGACAGACATGGAGCACCATACACACCCGTGATGGGCACAACCAGCTGAGGGGGTGGCCGAACAACCGTGCTGACACACACATTGAGTACAACAACAGTCATGCGCAGAGGTCAGGGATCCAGTCCAGTGTCCTGGGGGCACCCAGGTATGTGTAGACAGGTGGCAGAACCATGTCCTGCAAGCTTGAGTCAGGTGGATGCAGAGAATGGGGGCCTGGCCAACGTTGGATGCATGGGGATGGCACATGTCACAATACCCACGCAGTCATGGACAGCATGCCCAATACACAGTCTCAGCCCACACACACAGCTTGCATCTACTCGACACATTGACACATAGCCACAATCAGGGAATACCATGCCAGACATGCAGGATGCACCGTGGCAACACACCAGCATTGACTGAGAAGAGGCACCTTGGAGGCATAGGGACACCTTTATTGGACATGTATTCGGGATTGCAGAGGCCACTCGAAGTACACATGAACACATCATGTGGAGTAACATGTGGGTCCAACACTGGCACCACCCTCCTGCAGCACACATGCGTGTTTGCCATGGAACTGGCACACAAGCGTCGGCTAACAGCTAAATACCCACAGCTGCACACGGGGAGCCTGCCATACACCATAGATCCGCTGATGTCGAAGTCCCACACCATGTCCAGCCAATGCTAACCGTATGTGGCCGAGGGCAGTGTCACACACATTGATGCCATCATCACAATCCCCTATCCCATCACTGATGCCTGTCAACCACGCAGACCATCTATTCAGGTGTACACAGCTGCATGTCGTGTCCCATGGGGATGCCACATGACTGCAGAGGAACAAAACCCCGACCTGGGCAGTGTGCACACATCGTGAACAACTGCCACACCCAATACACCCCAGATGCATCCCTTACCCCATGGAGACTTCCAAACGTGTCCGTGCCTGTAACGCTGAGTCAGCCCACGATGCCATGTCCATGAGGAATAGCAGTGCCACAACAATGCAACCAGCAGATGGCATGCGCAGGTACCTGGGGAAGAGAGACACACAAGAAGTCAGCCACAAAAAGCACAGCCACTTGCATGTGCATTGACTTGACACATGTATGGATGACCACATGCCAGGTCACAATTATGACTGGGGAAATACTACCATCACTGCCACCATCACTCCAGTGACACACCCACACACACCTCTGACTCACGTGCCAGACATGCAGGTGGAGACACACATCACAACACATGCCACACGGGGACCAAGGCGTGCACACTCAGACACTGGTACTCACCACTAAGCAAAGAAGTCTCGTATGAGCCGAGTCCGGATGTCCTCTTGCGGCTCCACATCCTCCACATCACTAGCCCCATTGCCAAGGCCTTCGTCCTCCACGGGTGGATGGTCCTCGTCATGTTGATTCAGGATGAGTGGCACAGCTCTTTCAACTGCCATGTTGTGCAGCATGCAGCAGACCATGAAGATCTTGCAAACCTTCGCCGGGGTATATGGGAGTGCGCCGCCGGTCTTGTGGAGGCACCGGAATCGGCTCTTCAGCATGCCAAACGTCCTCTCTATCACACGCCTTGTCCGTCCATGGGCGGTGTTGTAGCGGAGCTGGGCCGGCGTGATGGGGTTGCGGAGAGGTGTGAGCAGCCAAGGCATGTTGGGATAGCCAGCGTCCCCTACATGGAAAGCACATGGATATCGTTAGAACTGGCGAAGCGGTCGTGCTGCTCGGCTATACAGAATACAGGACAGACAGACTGTACCCACCAACAACACATGCCCGTTCGTTGCGCAGCTGCATCATCATATCAGGCATCCCGCTACGCCTCATGATGTAGGCATCGTGTGCTGATCCTGGGAAACGAGCACAGACATGTGAAATCACCATGTTTGACTGACACACCACAAGGGCATTGATGGAGTGGTAGTGCTTCCGATTGCGGTACGCCACCTCCCGTGCGTGTGGTGGTACCAAAGCTACATGTGTCCCATCTATGGACCCAATGACATGGGGCATCCCTCCCAGGGCATAGAATCCACGCTTGACCTCTGTCATCTGTTCAGGGGTTGGGAACTTGATGAAGTCATCCAGGTGAATCAACATGGCCTCCAAGAAATCATGCAGCACACCGCTGAACATGCTCTGGGACATGCCACCAACATGAGCTATGGTATTTTGGAAGGTACCCGTGGCAAGGAAATGTAGGGCAGCCATTACCTTCAGCTGGGGTGTCAGTGCCGTAGGATACCTGTGCTGCGGTTGCAGGTGTGGTGCCAGTCTCGCCGTCAGCTCCAGAATCAACGGTTGGGTGAAGCGGTAGAGCCGGATCCTGTCATTATCCTGCATGGCAGCCAAGTCTGGAATAATCCGGGCAAGAGGCGGTGCTCTGCAGTAATGAGGAAGTGACAAGGAAGAGTGAGTGCACTACGACAACAACTCATGTCTACTGAGCACATGTAAATCTGGCAATACACACATGCCACATAGGGAGTCAGATATGTGCTACATGCCCAGGACACGTATGGATGCAAGGTGACACTCCTTCCAAGACCCAGCTACACACGGAGATTGAGAACCTCCCCATGCCACGCCATGGGAATAGCTGTGTCCCAGTGCAAGTGAACTGCCAGACGCAACACAGGAGTGACATACACCCACACATCAGCAGAAGTAGGATGCCGATTGCAGAGACTGGTAGCGGAACACTAGAGCCACAGGTCACATGACATTACACTAGGACAGCCCACACACCTTGCCATGAAGGTGCACATGTCATGACTCACCACACATTCCTTGTGAGGATGCTGACATGGCCTTGTCACGCTACTCCGTGTCCCATGCATACATGTGCACCTCACATACGATAACACATGTGGCATGGTGTGCGGAACAGTGTTCAATGACAATCTACACACAGACACATGTTGGTTGCTGCAACGGCTGCAGCTTTTGAGGGTGCTACTACATCAACCTGATGTAAATCCCGGACACATATATGACATGGTCACATTGTGCACTGTGGGCAGTGACAAGTCATGTGTCATGACCCCTGTACCGGGCATCATGGGACACTTCCGTGTGTTGGTGTCCGTGCCATGCCAGTGACGCTCACCCCAAGTGCGCAGTACGACATGCACACATGTCATAGGAGTCAAGGGCATGCCTGGCACACATTGCACCCTCACACAGTACACCTGTACACATCTCATCATACATCTGGTGCCTCCTCCACTCAGGTGGCATGTTCCACATCACAGCCTGTGACACCTGTGCCCCACACATGTAGTAATGCACAGACGATGCCTTGATGTCCATTCCTGGACAAGTATGTCCATCCATGGACATGTATGTGCGCCCTATTCCTACCTGTGTGTCGCCTCTCACCACAGTGATGTGTACAAACCGCCGTACTGCTGCTAAGAGGGCCTGTGTATGTTTCCAAATCACTGTGGGTGTGCTGACGTATGTGTACCCATCGTGATGGCGAGCGTACAGGCATTTGTACGGTCCGTACCACTACGAGTACGCATACGCGTGCTGAACCATAGTGAGAGGGCCGTACACTCGCATGTACGCTCACTATCACTATGGGTCTACACGCGTATGCGTACACGTAGTGGTAGGGACCGTACACACGCATGTACGCTCACTATCACTATGGGTCTGCACGCGTATGCGTACACGTAGTGGTAGGGACCGTACACTCGCATGTACGCTCACTATCACTATGGGTCTGCACGCGTATGCGTACACGTAGTGGTAGGGACCGTACACACGCATGTACGCTCACTATCACTATGGGTCTGCGCGCGTATGCGTACACGTAGTGGTAGGGACCGTACACACGCATGTACGCTCACTATCACTATGGGTCTGCACGCGTATGCGTACACGTAGTGATGTTGAGCGTACATGCGTGTGTACGGTCCCTACCACTACGTGTACGCATACGCGTGCAGACCCATAGTGATAGTGAGCGTACATGCGAGTGTACGGTCCCTACCACTACGTGTACGCATACGCGTGCAGACCCATAGTGATAGTGAGCGTACATGCGAGTGTACGGTCCTTACCACTACGTGTACGCATACGCGTGCAGACCCATAGTGATAGTGAGCGTACATGCGAGTGTACGGTCCCTACCACTACGTGTACGCATACGCGTGCAGACCCATAGTGATAGTGAGCGTACATGCGTGTGTACGGTCCCTACCACTACGTGTACGCATACGCGTGCAGACCCATAGTGATAGTGAACGTAGGCATGCATGTACGGGCCGTTGCCATGCATTTTGGGTGCCCTAGGGCCCCGAAACGCACCGTACCTGTGTGTGATTCTCCAAATTACATGGGGGACAAGTATTAAGGCCTACATGCATGCTGGTTGTCATGGAGACCAAGTTCAAATTTCACAATTGTTCTGGAAGGTGCACAGCAGAAGTCAGTTGGAATTGTTCTACTTTGTTGCAATGTGTTTGTGGGGCTGACATCATGCAGGAGAATGAAACTGATAGAGAACCCACAGACTGCTAGGTTTGAAGGGATTGGTGGAAACATAGGATGCAAATGTGAGTGACCAATCACTCTGTACTCCTGTGCATGAGACTGGGCAGAAGGGCACATATAAGGCAGCCAGGTCCCATGAGGGAGTACTTGCCTGCACATCTTTGCATTTGTCGACCAAGCTGCTGCTACTGATTCCCTGGAACCATGTCAAGGGCTGTGGAGAGGTCACAGCCATTCACCCTGGAGGAGAACATGGCTCTGCTGGATGTGATCCTCCCACAGTACCCCATGCTTTATGGGCGACCAGGGTATCAGGTGAGTGCATAGGCCACTGCCACAGACTGTCCCTATGTTCTGACTGTGAATTCCGGCATTGTGTCCTGGTGTGACACACATGCCATGTACTGTCGGGGGGTACCGGGGGGGGGGGTGCCTGATTCCTCCCAGCAGTGCCCTGAGACAGGAGGGGTGTGTGCCTAACACTCCCAGCAGTGCCCTGAGACAGGAGGGGTGGTTGCAGAGTCCTCCCAGCAGTGCCCTGAGACAGGAGGGGTGTGTGCAGATTTCTCCCAGCAGTGCCCTGAGACAGGAGGGGTGGGTGCAGAGTCCTCCCAGCAGTGCCCTGAGACAGGAGGGGTGGGTGCGGAGTCCTCCCAGCTGTGCCCTGAGACAGGAGGGGTGGGTGCCTAACACTCCCAGCAGTGCCCTGAGACAGGAGGGGTGGTTGCAGAGTCCTCCCAGCAGTGCCCTGAGACAGGAGGGGTGTGTGCAGATTCCTCCCAGCAGTGCCCTGAGACAGGAGGGGTGTGTGCAGATTCCTCCCAGCAGTGCCCTGAGACAGGAGGGGTGTGTGCAGATTCCTCCCAGCAGTGCCCTGAGACAGGAGGGGTGGGTGCAGAGTCCTCCCAGCAGTGCCCTGAGACAGGAGGGGTGGGTGCGGAGTCCTCCCAGCTGTGCCCTGAGACAGGAGGGGTGGGTGTGATGCTCAGTGTGAGCCTTGATCATTGATTGTGACATAGCCATCATTCCACCTGTGTACCCACTATGGCACGTACTGGCTTTAACCTCACCAGAGGATGATGTCCCTATGACAGAGGTGCAATGCGTTGGCTGCATGACATGCCTTGTTGTAAACAGCTAATTTGTTCTCATTTGTCTCTATGTGACATGTGGCTGGTGTATTGATGTGGTGTCACTTGTTCTTCCTCACAGGTAGGCGCCACTGCCAAGGAGCAGATCTGGCTGACCGCCGTCAGTGCCGTGAGGCGTGTGGATGGTCGGAGGCGGAGCCTGTCCCAGGTGAGGAAACGCTGGCAGGATATCCGGTGCTGGACGCGGAGGATTGCACGGCTCCTGCTGGGGGACTCACCTGGGAGCCACAAGAACCGCGGCCGCCGCCGTCTGACCCACCTCCACAGGCGTGTGCTGCCGGTGGTCTTTCCAGACCTGGAGAGGCGCTTACAGGCGATGCAGCAGGCGGAAGGGGGTAGGTACATGTGCGTTTGTTGTGTGTCACCGGCATTTGTAAGGGCACAGTGGCATTAATTGACTGTCAGGGTTTAAAGGTGCTGTGCACATCCAGTTTGCCCCAGTGTAGCGCTGCGCCCCTGCCACCCTTCCCCTCCTTGCAATGTGTTCCCTGGTCTGTGTGTAGTCACTCCTTCACAAGGTAATGTAGGCTGGCGCTTTGTCCACGAGAACAATGACTGTAGCATCATGTGTGGTGGTGGTGGGTAACAGGTTGTGGGACCTTGCCTGTGAACTGTCAAGTTCACTGCATGTGGGTTCCATGTCAGTTGGCACTGATGCTGGCTCCAGACATGGGAGTTGGTCTCTCATGTGTCATGCCTTACAGCGCGCATGTCCTATGTAGTGGCCTGTGACATGATGTGCATGAGTGTGCGATACGCATAGTGCAGGGATGGTGACGTGTGTAGCAGTCATTCCCATTCAGTAGCATGTAGTTGCGTGCCCAATACTGTCCCCTGGGGCACCTTATCCTCAGTGTTGTTTGTGTCATCATCAACTTGGACACTCTCACTGTCTACAGCGTAGGTTGTGCTCTGTGCCATTGTCCCCTGTCACCATGTATATAGACGTGCTATTATGTACAGGTGTCCACTGTGCAGCATGACCTGATTGTCCTTCTTCATACTCACAGTTGCCAGTGCCTGTGTGTCTTGTTATACTCATCTGAGGATGGGCACTGGTACCTCATTATTTGTACAGGCGCACCTTGGCTGTTTTGCGTCCAATCTTGCCTTTTGCCTGCCACTGTGTTTATCACCCAGACTATGAGATGTTGGTGCCACCTGTGTCTCAACAATTAGCATTGTGTGGGGGTTGCTTGGGGCGGGCAATGCCTATGTGTCAAATCCTGATTCCTAATTGCTGGGTCTGGCCAGTGTGTGATGTTACTGGACACACACGCAAGGTGCAGTGACCGAGTTATGTTGGGCATGTTTGCAGCATTACCTATGCAGCATGTGTCTCAAGTTCATGGTTATTGTCCCTGGTCATCGGTTTTTTCACCAACGCTGTGTGGTGCAGATGCAGTGCAGGATTGTCCCCAGGGCCTGGGTGCTATGTCAGACTCCGTTTCCTGTCTTCAGCTATTGTCTCATGTTCTCCATGGTATTTCAGTGGCATGGTGGCTCAACCAACTGTGTGTTTCATGCCCTACATCGGTACCTTGTTTTGCAGATGTTAGGGATCTTCCTCTTCAGGCTATGCAATGTTGACTATGTAGATTGGACTCATGTGACAGATGTGTACAGGTGTCTGAGTAATTTCTGTCTCTCCACCCTGCCCACAGCATCGTCGGGGGACACAGAGGGAGACATGGACACAGACCAGGCGGAGGGACCGAGCACCAGTGCCAGCCGTGACATCGGGGCTGGCACATCGAGTGGGACAGAGGCGGAGGATAGTGTGGCCGAGGACCTGTCGACTGGCACATCAGACTACGAAGCTGACAGGTCCGAGGAGGATGTCTCCGAGTTGGCGGAGGCTGCACCAGCAGCTGACAGTGGAACAACACCTGGCACCGCCCCCTCAGTTCCCACCAACCGCCTCCCACTTGCTCGTGTCCCTTCCCAGCGTGCCCGGTCACCGCATGTCTCCTTCCTGCCAGGCACCGCACCCCCTGCCCCTGTCTCCACTGCTGCCGCCAATGCTGAGTCTATGGACATCCAGCGGCAAATGCAGGTTGGTCAGGCTGCGATCCTCAATGTCCTCCATTCCCACGGGAAAACCCTCAGCAACATCGAGGCATTCTTGGAGGGCATTCATTCTTTGCAGGCTGACCAACGCAACTTTCTGAGGTCCATAGACTCCACACTGACTGCAGCAGTGGGTCTCCTGCAGCGCGACCTCCCCCCACCTACCCCTGCCCCATCCACACTTCCCACTTCCATGCCTGTCCCACGTACACCCAGACGTCGGCATGCACCCACCACAACAGACACAGGCACCACACCAGCAGGGAAGGTCCACCGCACTCCTCCTGACACGCACACACAGGGTGAGATAGGCACACCCACTGGGTCGGGGGGCAAACGTGTGACACGCAGCCATAGTGGGAGTCCGCATTCCACACAATCCACTCCCTCCAAATCCCCTCCCCTCAGCTCTCCTGGCCACATCTCCCCCAAGGACTCCTTCATGGCCGCTCTGTCCCTGAGCCCCACAGTTACGCCACCACGCAAGCGGTCAAGGAAGTCCTCGGTCAGGGTGGTTGAGTCTCCCCCCCTGTCTCCACCCTCCCCCGGTGGCGCTGCAACCCATCCCTCTGACCCCCCCCCCTCCTTGGGGCCTGAGGTCACTTCGGGTGCAGGGGACTCCCTGGAGGACCTTGCTAAGGTGTGTAGAGCCATCCTGGCCTCCGCCTTTGGCCATGACACACCCCCTGTGGTTGAGTCCTCCATCCCTGCACCCACAACGCCGCCCCTTTGCCCTGATGTCCCTGCGGTGCCTGTTGCTTCCCCCCCCCCTGATGCCCTCACCAGTATGGAAGACGATGGCATTTGACTGTGCAGGCAAGGTAGGGGACACACATCCCACTGTGTCCCCCATGCAGCTGGGAATCATTGACTGCCCTATGGCCTTTGTTGAATTTGAACTGCCTTTGATCCACGGATATTGTGCTCATGCTGAATAAAGCTTATTTTTGTTGTCATTATCACACTCCTGCTATGGTGGTATTGGTGTTGGTGGGGCTGCTACATTGTTTTGGGTGGTGTTTAAGGCTTTGGGTGTGTGGGATTTGTAGTAGTGTTCTGCTCTTTGGGGCGACCCTGGGATCTGTGTGCCATCACAAGGTGTTGGCTAACTTCCTTAGGTCATGTCAGCAGTTACTGCATGGTTCAATTGTCCCAGGGTGTATTCCTTCCTCTGTGTACCCAGTTTCTTCCCTGCAGGGTGTTCACAATGTTTAGCGCAGAGCTGTGTGTACATGAGCTGTGTGTGTGACGGAGCCCTTCTACTTTGGCCATGCATGCATGGCCATGTCTCCACCTGCAACAATCGTGGCATCCTTGGTGATCACTGTACTTGTGTGTGGAGTCAGTTGACATGAGTTCATGGGGACATGTTCCCTTGTAGGCAGTATGGATGTGGGTAATTCTGGCATCACACACATGTGTTACACCCCTCCTGTGTCTGGGCACTGCTGGGAGGACTCTGCACACACCCCTCCTGTCTCAGGGCACTGCTGGGAGGACTCTGCACACACCCCTCCTGTCTCAGGGCACTGCTGGGAGGACTCTGCACACACCCCTCCTGTCTCTGGACACTGCTGGGAGGACTCTGCACCCACCCCTCCTGGGTCTGGACACTGCTGGGAGGACTCTGCACCCACCCCTCCTGGGTCTGGACACTGCTGGGAGGACTCTGCACCCACCCCTCCTGTCTCTGGGCACTGCTGGGAGGTCTCTGCACACACCCCTCCTGTCTCAGGGCACTGCTGGGAGGACTCTGCACACACCCCTCCTGTGTCTGGACACTGCTGGGAGGACTCTGCACCCACCCCTCCTGTGTCTGGACACTGCTGGGAGGACTCTGCACCCACCCCTCCTGGGTCTGGACACTGCTGGGAGGACTCTGCACCCACCCCTCCTGGGTCTGGACACTGCTGGGAGGACTCTGCACCCACCCCTCCTGTGTCTGGACACTGCTGGGAGGACTCTGCACACACCCCTCCTGTCTCAGGGCACTGCTGGGAGGACTCTGCACACACCCCTCCTGTGTCTGGACACTGCTGGGAGGACTCTGCACACACCCCTCCTGTCTCAGGGCACTGCTGGGAGGACTCTGCACACACCCCTCCTGTCTCTGGACACTGCTGGGAGGACTCTGCACCCACCCCTCCTGGGTCTGGACACTGCTGGGAGGACTCTGCACCCACCCCTCCTGGGTCTGGACACTGCTGGGAGGACTCTGCACCCACCCCTCCTGTCTCTGGGCACTGCTGGGAGGTCTCTGCACACACCCCTCCTGTCTCAGGGCACTGCTGGGAGGACTCTGCACACACCCCTCCTGTGTCTGGACACTGCTGGGAGGACTCTGCACCCACCCCTCCTGGGTCTGGACACTGCTGGGAGGACTCTGCACCCACCCCTCCTGTGTCTGGACACTGCTGGGAGGACTCTGCACACACCCCTCCTGTCTCAGGGCACTGCTGGGAGGACTCTGCGCCCACCCCTCCTGTGTCTGGGCACTGCTGGGAGGACTCTGCGCCCACCCCTCCTGTCTCTGGACACTGCTGGGAGGACTCTGCGCCCACCCCTCCTGGGTCTGGACACTGCTGGGAGGACTCTGCACACACCCCTCCTGTCTCTGGACACTGCTGGGAGGACTCTGCACACACCCCTCCTGGGTCTGGACACTGCTGGGTGGACTCTGCACACACCCCTCCTGTCTCAGGGCACTGCTGGGAGGACTCTGCACACACACCTCCAATTTCTGGATATGTACGCTTGGGACATACACGGTGTGGGTGCGCTCCATGCATTCGAGGTGAGGGTTCGAGTCGTACTTACACTGTTGGGGTGGGGGGTGCGCTCCTTGCATACGCGGGTGATGGTACGGGTCGTACTTACACTGTTGGGGTGGGGGTACGCTCCTTGCATACGCGGGTGATGGTACGGGTTGTACTTACACTGTTGGGGTGGGGGTACGCTCCTTGCATACGCGGGTGAGGGTTCGAGTCGTACTTACACTGTTGGCATGGGGGGTACGCTCCATGCATACGCGGGTGGGGGTACGGGTCGTACTTACACTGTTGGGGTGGGGGTACGCTCCATGCATACGCGGGTGGGGGTACGGGTCGTACTTACACTGTTGGGGTAGGGGTACGCTCCTTGCATACGCGGGTGATGGTACGGGTCGTACTTACACTGTTGGGGTGGGGGTACGCTCCTTGCATACGCGGGTGAGGGTTCGAGTCGTACTTACACTGTTGGGGTGGGGGGTGCGCTCCTTGCATACGCGGGTGATGGTACGGGTCGTACTTACACTGTTGGGTGGGGGTACGCTCCTTGCATACGCGGGTGATGGTACGGGTTGTACTTACACTGTTGGGGTGGGGGTACGCTCCTTGCATACGCGGGTGAGGGTTCGAGTCGTACTTACACTGTTGGGGTGGGGGGTGCGCTCCTTGCATACGCGGGTGTGCGTTCGAGTCGTACTTACACTGGTGTGGTGGTGGTACGGTCCGTGAGTCCAGGAGTCGTACTTACACTGGTGGGGGTGGGGGTACGGTCCGTACGTCCGCGGGTGAGGGTTCGAGTCGTACTTACACTGTTGGCATGGGGGGTACGCTCCATGCATACGCGGGTGGGGGTACGGGTCGTACTTACACTGTTGGGGTGGGGGTACGCTCCTTGCATACGCGGGTGGGGGTACGGGTCGTACTTACACTGTTGGGGTGGGGGTACGGTCCGTGAGTCCGCGGTTGGGGGTCGGAGTCGTACTTACACTGGTGGGGGTACGGTCCGTAGGTCCGCGGGTGAGGGTTCGAGTCGTACTTACACTGTTGGCATGGGGGGTACGCTCCATGCATACAGGGTGGGGGTAGGGTCCGTACATATCCATCCCCACGCTATGTGATGCTTGTGCGGGCCGTACCCAGGCCTTTGCCACGTGGGTACGATCCGTCCCGCCATTGTTGGGGTGACGTGTGTGTGGGCGTGGTACGACTCGTACCCACGCTCTTCAGGCGTGGGTACGGGACGTACCTGTCTGGTTGTGTTGCCGGTTCGCGTGGTGACGGACTTCCGTTGTGGCGGTAGCTGGCTTATCAGGACACGCCCCCACCCCCTCGTGGTGACCAGGGCATGGGAGTCAGGTATGTCCAGGCCATGTGTGACTTATGTGGTTGTTTTGTGGCCTGCCCTGGTCGTGCCACCCCCACCCCACCCCACTTTCCCCCCTCCCTTAGTTATTCTTACCTTCTGCGGCGTCTGCGTCGGTGCCTGTAGAGCAGGTGGACTGCTATGAGGGCAGGGATGACTCGTAGGTTCGGGTCCATGTCTGTCCGTCGCGTACTGGTACTCCTTGCTCGCGTCGTCCTGTCGCGTACGGGTCCTCCTTGATCGCGTCGTCCTGTCGGGTACGGGTCCTCCTTGGTCGCGTCGTCCTGTGTGTCCGTCGCGTACTGGTCCTCCTTGTTCGCGTCGTCGTCTGTCCGTCGCGTACTGGTGGTCCTTGTTCGCGTCGTACTGATTTCCCGGCAGTTTTTGGCTGCCGCAGAATCTTCACCGTGCGGGGTGACGTCGGTGCGAATCGTGATTCCTGGTTCGTGAATGGCTGGCTGCGAGCGTCCCGACGTCAGGTCTGCGCTTTCCCGGATCACATTGGTAGGTGTTTTTTTGTTCGGTCGGGATTTTTTACGATTCGTACGGTGATGTTGTCCCCGTGCGAATCGTAATTCCTTGTTTGTTTAAATTGACGACCGGGTACGCGTCGGCCGGAGATTGTGCTCCGTCCGACGGTTCGTACCCGGTTTTTGCCGGATCGTAATCGGCACCTCTATCTCTGTGTAACTCCTTAACTGCCACTTGCCCGGATCTATCGGGCTTGGCTCCACATCTCCAGACCACCACTCTAGATGGCTGGCTTGCTAACGCCTGCAACCTAGTGGCCCCTCTGAAGCGAATCACCGTCAACCGCATCTACAACGCCAACAAGTGGTTCAGCCCCGGCCTTAAAGCCAAGAAACTGGAGTTACGGCAGGCTGAACGAGCCTGGAGAAGAGCATATTGCCCGACCCAGAGGCTACACTACATCACCATACTCAGCGAATATAAACAAGCTATCTTAGCAGCCAAGACAGACTACTTTTCGGGGCGCATTCTTGCCGCAGAAAGCCAGTCTCGCGCGATTTTTGCCACCGTCCACGAGCTGGCTTCATCGGACAGAACATTGCCCAAGATCACCCCTTCCCAGGCCTTATGCGACTCGCTTAATGAGTTTTTCATTGAAAAAATAGTTTGCAGTAAAGCCAACATTTCCACTCCTTCGCCCACTTTCACTCACCCCCAACCTCCTGGTAACAGCCAGTCCTTCACCTCTATTCCCACACTGACCAGAGAAACTCTGCCCCCCCTACTTAGACATGTTAAGTCGGGCTCTCCAGCTGATATCTGCCCGGCACGCATCCTCCGTCAGATCTTTGCTGAGTGCCCATCCCCTGTCCTCACTCTCCTGAATGATTGTTTTATACATGGCCTTGTCCCTGCCACTTTTAAGACCGCTATAATTCTCCCTATATTAAAAAAATCCGGAGCGGACCCCGCCTCCCCGGCACATTACCGCCCTATATCTCTTCTCCCCTACTTGGGGAAGGTAGCTGAGTCCCATGTCACCCAGGCGCTCAGCTCTTTCATAGAGGGCAGTAATTTTCTTTCACCCTGTCAGGCTCAGCTCTTTCATAGAGGGCAGTAATTTTCTTTCACCCTGTCAGGCGGGCTTTCGCCCCCGCCACTCTACTGAGAAGGTGAATATTTCGGTCATGGACCAACTCAGGGAGGGGCTTGATACCAACACCGCCCAGGCCCTCGTCCTCCTGGATCTGTCCGCCGCTTTTGACACAGTGGACCATTCCATTCTCTTGTCCCGTGTCAGGGCGGCGGGCATAGGGGGACAGGCGCTGGCCTGGATAGGCTCCTTCCTGGCTGACCGTACCCAGGCTGTCCATCTAGCCGAATTTTCCGCTCCGCCCCGTAGTGTACAATGTGGTGTCCCTCAGGGCTCTTCTCTTTCCCCTCTCTTATTCAATCTTTACATTTTTCCCCTTATTTCTGCACTGCAACAAATGGAGGTCACAGTTTACAATTACGCCGATGACCTCCAACTTATATTTAATTTCTCCTCTCCTTCACTAGGTATCACTAGCTTTCAGTCCGTCATGCTGTTTATCCGGGACTGGATGAATGCAAACCATCTTAAACTCAACCCGGATAAGACAGAGCTGGTACTGACTGGAGGCAGTGGCAACCCCTGGTCTCCCTCTTTCTGGCCTCCCTCTCTCGGCCTACCTCCCACCCCCTCTCATTCAGTCAAGACTCTTGGTATCACACTTAATCATCACTTGACTCTTCACTCCCACATAAGTGCTGTGGTTTCCTCTTGTTTTTTCTCCCTGCGCATTATTAGGAAAGTCTCCCGGTTCTTTTCTCCCCCTGCACTGGAATTGATTGTAATGGCTATGGTCTTATCCAAGATCGACTACGGAAACATTATTTATAATGGTGTTCCCGCCTATGCCCTTCAACGCCTTCAACTAGTGCAGAACCAGGCAGCTCGCCTGGTATATGGGCTATCTAAATCTCACCATTCCTCTCCCCTCCTTACCGCCCTTCACTGGCTCCCTATCAAACAGCGGGCCCTTTTCAAACTTGGCTGCCTTACTTTTCAAGCCAGGGCGGATACAGCTCCCGTCTTCATCAATTCGGCCATCACCAATTACCACCCTTCTAGAGACCTTCGCTCTTCCACTAAATCTCTACTTGTCATTCCCCGTTTTAAGAAAGAAAGATCGGGAGGCCTGAAATTTTCAGTCCTCGCGCCTACCCTCTGGAATACCCTCCCGCTTTCCATTCGTCTCTCCCCCTCCTATATTGACTTCCGCAAGGCCCTCAAGACCTTCTTGTTCCAGCAAGCTTTCAGCCCTTAGCTCTTAGCCTCCCGTACTCTTTTTCGCCTTAGGAATCCCTTCCAGCGCCATGAAACTGCATAGTGTACGTGCGCTTTATAAATTTTTAAAAATTCAAAATTCAAATTTAAACAAGATATATTCCTCAAATTTCTGTCAAGGAAAGTTCTAGAATCTGGGGGGATCCACAAACTTCCTTACACACAACATTTCCCTAGGTCTCCTGATAAAAATGAAACATCACATGTGTGGGTAGGCCTAGTGTCCGTGAGAGGAAAGGGCCCAAAACACAACATGGACACATCAAATTCTTTCACTCAAATCTGACCCTTTTTTTTTGCAAAGTGGGTAGCTTGGTTTTCGGGCCCTAGCTTAGCTGGCCTCTAAGGAAACCTAGCAAACCCGTACATTTTTTAAAACTAGACACCTAGGGCAATCCAGGGTGGGGTGATTTGCATGGCTCTGGCCAGGTTTGGTTACCCAGAATCCGTTGCAAACTTCAATCCTTGACTAAAACACTTTTTCCTCAAATTTCTGTAATGGAAAATTCTGAAATTTGTGGATAACCACAAATTTCATAGTGCCCTTCGTTTCTACATATCCCCCGAAAAGGACGATACCCCACTTGTGTGGGGGGGGGCCAAGAGACCATGACATTCATGATTACCATATAATCATATTTGAAATCAGGGTCCAACAAGCATACTCAACAAGCCAGTAACCATTTACATTTTACAGCTATAGCTGTCACCTTTTTCGCAATCTTGTTTGATATTAGAGTCAAAATCCCCCCCCCCCCCCCCCCCCCGTGGGGAGTCCCTGCTGTTTTTGCAGGCCGATTTAGTTCAACAAACCCTTCACTTTTATGGGTTTTGTCGCACAACCATGTTTCTTGCAGGCACATAATCTTTCTAGTTTTGACATTCTTCCAAGCCCATTTATGTTCCTTGATAAAATTCCAAGGTTGTGCGGCGACCCAATCAGTGGGCTTTCAGGTCCAGGTGCAGCTTTCTTTTTTGCATTTCTCCTCAATGGCCTTTTATCTCCTTCTTTAGGGTTCCCCGCACTTTCTGTGTCCCAATTTCTATTGAGGCCTCAAGATCCGTCTGTAACAGCCCATTTCGCCCTTTTTGTAATTTTCTTTTTCCAGGAGCCATTGCTTGGTGACTGAGGTAGGCTTAAGTTTACCTTATTAGCCCTTCTTGGAGCCTTAGCAACCCCACAACACTCTTCCAATGCTTATTTGCAGACTAACTGCTTTACGCACCTTATGGACAACTCCCCTTCCATCTTACGAACCACTGCACAGCTGTTAACGAACCGTCTGCCTCAATATTTCATCAAATCAGACTTCCTTTTATATTTTATATTCCTTCTATATTCCAAATGTTTCCCTACTAAATCATTATATCAAAAACACTTACCTCAGCTGTGCCATTACAATAGCTGTCAAATACTGAAGTCCGATGCTGTGACGCCACCGCCACTCCTCAGTCTTGTGAGTTTCCTTCCTTAATTTGCTTTCCTTTATTTAAAGGTAATTAAGTTCCTGCATGGTTCTCTACGTGATTCTCTCCCCAGATGGTCACTGGTTCCACACTTGGAGCCCCCAACACCCTTGCACCCAAACCGTGTAGACTTACGGGCACAGGAGCACTCTGCCGCTTGCCTAGCTGCTTGGGCCTCCCCCCAAGGGGCCAACGCAGTTGCACCCCTGGTCCTGCTGCAGGGGAGGGCACATAACTTCGAACACTCGTGTGGGTCTGGGGTGGGCAAGGCTGAGGTAGGGGCTACAGGCCCAAGAACCCTTGATACGAATGGTGCCTTGGGGCGCCCCGTAATACCTACTGGATCTCCTCCTGGGTTCACGCTCCTGTATCCCCACGATCAAACACTCCACCGGCACTTGTCTCCCGCAGAACGCTGCAGCCATACATGCACAAGGGCGAGCACAACAAGTCCACGGTGTTCGGCGCTCGGCACCCCGGTGATCAGCGGTTCAACGGCACAACAGGTCTGCAGGCACAACAGAGTATTATTTTATAGTCGTGTTGATTTCTGATAGAGCTTTGTTAGTTACTGTGTTGTGTTTTTTTTGTATTGGGAGTTTTCATGTTTTGTTTTGTAATGCTGTAATTGTGGTTTTATGTGTCATTGTCTTGTGTTGTTTTGCTGTTGGGTTAGTCTTGTGTTGGCATTAAGTTATGTTTCCTGTTATTGTGAGTTGGGATGCATGGTACTGTTTACATTTTGTGTGTTGTGTTGTTTGTTGTGTGGAGTTCTTGTTTTGTAATCTTCTGGTATTGTGTTAAGTCATTGTGATGTTACCTAATTGTTGTTTTGTTAGGTAGTTAAGTTGTTTGTTGTTTTGTGTCTAGTGTGATTGTGCTGTACTGTTTTTGCAGTTGACTTGTTGGCGGTGTTATATTGCTGGCATTGTGTTATGTTGTATTGTGTGTTGCTGTTGTTGTATTATTGTGCTATTGCTGTAATGTGATATATTTGTATTGTTGTTACCTCAACATTTAACTTCATTTGCGGGGTGTGGTTGTAGTACATATAGATGATATTGTACATGGTATGGTTTTAGACTGGTAGAACAGTGGTAGAGTTACTTTGGTGTTATAATTTCATAATGCACTAGTAAAGAGTGAATGTGTGGGGGTGATGGGTTTAGTTTGTTTGTCAGAGTTGAAAGTGTGGTGTTAGTTTATTATAAGTGTAATTTTCTGGTATGTGCCTTCATGCAGCTGTTTGGGTGGATTAGTATGTGCGCTGAGTAGATTGGGAATTGCTAGATTGGAGGATATGACTTTCAAAGAAGGGCAAGTTATGAACTTTGAGATGGGTTTTGGTAATCTGGCAAAATCCACTAATATAGATTAATGCAAAATACATAGTTAGAGTAGGCTGTACTCAGAGAGGGGAGACATGCAGAGCATGAAAACTAAGAAGAAAGTAATTTAAAGAAAGCAGGAGAGGAGATAATTAAAGTTTTGAGTCACTGTCAAAATAATTCATGCATGGTTTTAGAAACCTAGAGTACACCTTTGAGATAGCATGCACTCTGAGGAAGCAAAGCTGTAGAAGGAAACACCATTATTTGCATATGAGATCGTGCTGTAACTGGTACTTTTTGATAGACTCTAGAATCAAGCAAATAGTAGGTCCCTGCCAGGCTATTGCTAGATTGCAGCTTCAGCATGGACAGCTGATCACCTCTTGGATTGGAAGTGTAGAGAAATGGCTGGTCTCATACACAGGGAAATACTGAGAGCTTTAGGCTGCATGAAAGTGTTTTGAAAGCATTCATGTTTCTGGAGGGAGGAGACCCAGACACCAAAAGGAGGAAGGAGACACTTGAGGCTACATCTACATATTCCAAGAGCCCCCATATTTAACAAGAAGGTGCAGATTAGTCCTTCAGAGCACTGCCAACTAGCAGATCACAGGGGTAAGAAGTGTAACCACAGTGACGTTCTCCAAGGCGAGGAAGTTTGTAGGCCAGGCTGTCCCCCGTCTGTCTCTGATTGTTGCTTAAAGGAGATTCCACACCTCATTGTGGCCATGCCGCTGGCACCACAGTACATCCTGCTTTGAGAAAAATCACTCTACACAAAAACAGTGTCTTCAAGGCAGCCCAAGAAACATACTTTAAAAGGAGTCACCCAGCCCAAAATGCACTTTACTAGAAGCACATAACGTTTCAGCATTTCTGAACATTATTGCACAGAATGCATTTAGAATCTGTGTGTCTCATTAGAAAGCACTTTAAGATTAAAATTCCCAGATGATAAAAACAGTTGCTAAATATTTGGAAATGTACTTAACTTTTATCACACTTTAAATAACTACTGCTTTAAGAACACTTAAGTAAGCACAACGCCATATGAATAGCAAAAGAAAAAAGTTTTGGACAAAGAATGAATCATACTTTTCACCTTGTTTAAATTACATTTTAATGATTATGTTTTTCCTTTGACACTATTGCTAAAGACCCTTTGCCAGTCCATTACATTAACATCATCACTGCAGACTTTTCACCTCTTAATTAGTAAAAACAGTGATCAATGAACGAACAGAGCCCATTCATTTTTTTAAGCCTGTTATGATAAAACAGTATTCCACTTGCTCTGCATTAAAACATATATTAGTCTCAAAGGGTGGTTTAGGCGTCATTCTACCTTTCGCTTAAAGTAGGCTTTGCAGGTTAATTATTTCGAAGGCAATTGTATTCCTAATGAGGACAGTTTTATTACCAGATATATGATAACAAGGGCAGACACTGCCAACAAGTAGATTCAGAACATCCAACATGTGCAAACAGTCCAGTGACTGGAAAGCATTGACTCTGCCTCGGCAATGCAGAGACACCATTAATAGTAACTGTGGTGTAGAAGTAGCTTGAAGCTTCCACGTAAAAAGACGTTAAGGTGCCAATTACGATCCGGTAAAAACCGGGTACGAACCGTCGGACGGAGCGCATTCCCCGTCCGACGCGTACCCGGTCGTCAAAATATACAAACATGGAATTACGATTCGCACGGAAACACCTTTCCCGTACGAATCGTACAAAACCCCGACCGAACAAAATAAATGTACAAATGCGATCCGGGAAAGCGCCGACGTGACGTCGGGAGACACGCAGCCTGCCATTCACGAACCAGGAATTACGATTCGCACCGACGTCATCCCGCACGGGGAATATTTTCCGGCTGCCAAAAACTGCCGGGAAATCAGGACGACGCGAACAAGGAGGACCCGTACGCGACGGACAGACAGGACGACGCGAACAAGGAGGACCTGTACGCGACGGACAGACATGGACCCGAACCTACGTGTCATCCCGGCCCTCATAGCAGTCGACCTCCTCTACAGGTTACGACGCAGACGCCGCAGAAGGTCAGAACAACACCCATGGGCAAAGGGGGGGGGGGCAGGGGCAGGACACATAACCCCCACCCAAGTCACACAGCACACATGCCCTGGACATACCTGACCCTCAGGCCCTGGTCACTACGAGGGGGTGGGGGTGTGTCCAGCCAAGCCAGCGACCGCCACAACGGACGTTCTTCACGACGCGAACCGGCAACACAACCATACAGGTACGTCCCGTACCCACGCCTTAAGAGCGTGGGTACGAGTCGTACCACGCCCACACCTACGTCACCCCAACAATTGCGGGACGGCACGTACCCACGTGGCAAAGGCCTGGGGACGGCCCGCACAAGCATTCCACAGCGTGGGTACGGCAATGTACGGACCGTACCCCCACCCGCGTATGCATGGAGCGTACCCCCCACCCCAACAGTGTAAGTACGACACGTACCCCCACCCACGTACGTACGGAGCGTACCCCCCACCCCAACAGTGTAAGTACGACACGTACCCCCACCCGCGTACGTACGGAGCGTACCCCCCACCCCAACAGTGTAAGTACGACACGTACCCCCACCCGCGTACGTACGGAGCGTACCCCCCACCCCAACAATGTAAGTACGACACGTACCCCCACCCGCGTACGTACGGAGCGTACCCCCCACCCCAACAGTGTAAGTACGACACGTACCCCCACCCGCGTACGTACGGAGTGTACCCCCCACCCCAACAGTGTAAGTACGACACGTACCCCCACCCGCGTACGTACGGAGCGTACCCCCCACCCCAACAGTGTAAGTACGACACGTACCCCCACCCGCGTACGTACGAAGCGTACCCCCCACCCCAACAGTGTAAGTACGACACATACCCCCACCCGCATACGTACAGAGCGTACCCCCCACCCCAACAGTGTAAGTAAGACACGTACCCCCACCTGCGTACGTACGGAGCGTACCCCCACCCCAACAGTGTAAGTACGACCTGTACCCTCACCCGCGTACGCATGGAGCGTACCCCCCACCCCAACTGTGTAAGTACGACCTGTACCCTCACCCGCGTACGCATGGAGCGAACCCCCCACCCCAACAGTGTAAGTACGACCCGTACCCTCACCCGCGTATGCATGGAGCGAACCCACACCCATGTATGTTCGAAGCGTACATATTGTGAATTAGGAGGGGTGTGTGCAGAGTCCCCCCAGCAGTGCCCAGACATATGAGGGGTGGGTGCCTATCACTCCCAGCAGTGCCCAGAGACAGGAGGGGTGTGTGCAGAGTCCCCCCAGCAGTGCCCAGAGACAGGAGGGGTGTGTGCAGAGTCCCCCCAGCAGTGCCCAGAGACAGGAGGGGTGTGTGCAGAGTCCCACCAGCAGTGCCCAGAGACAGGAGGGGTGGGTGCCTATCACTCCCAGCAGTGCCCAGAGACAGGAGGGGTGGGTGCAGAGTCCCACCAGCAGTGCCCAGAGACAGGAAGGGTGGGTGCCTATCACTCCCAGCAGTGCCCAGAGACAGGAGGGGTGTGTGCAGAGTACCCCCAGCAGTGCCCAGAGACAGGAGGGGTGTGTGCAGAGTCCCCCCAGCAGTGCCCAGAGACAGGAGGGGTGGGTGCCTATCACTCCCAGCAGTGCCCAGAGACAGGAGGGGTGGGTGCAGAGTCCCACCAGCAGTGCCCAGAGACAGGAGGGGTGGGTGCCTATCACTCCCAGCAGTGCCCAGAGACAGGAGGGGTGGGTGCAGAGTCCCACCAGCAGTGCCCAGAGACAGGAGGGGTGGGTGCCTATCACTCCCAGCAGTGCCCAGAGACAGGAGGGGTGGGTGCAGAGTCCTCCCAGCAGTGCCCAGAGACAGGAGGGGTGTGTGCAGAGTCCCCCCAGCAGTGCCCAGAGACAGGAGGGGTGTGTGCAGAGTCCCCCCAGCAGTGCCCAGAGACAGGAGGGGTGGGTGCCTATCACTCCCAGCAGTGCCCAGAGACAGGAGGGGTGGGTGCAGAGTCCTCCCAGCAGTGCCCAGAGACAGGAGGGGTGTGTGCAGAGTCCCCCCAGCAGTGCCCAGAGACAGGAGGGGTGTGTGCAGAGTCCCCCCAGCAGTGCCCAGACATATGAGGGGTGGGTGCCTATCACTCCCAGCAGTGCCCAGAGACAGGAGGGGTGTGTGCAGAGTCCCCCCAGCAGTGCCCAGAGACAGGAGGGGTGGGTGCCTATCACTCCCAGCAGTGCCCAGAGACAGGAGGGGTGGGTGCAGAGTCCTCCCAGCAGTGCCCAGAGACAGGAGGGGTGTGTGCAGAGTCCCCCCAGCAGTGCCCAGAGACAGGAGGGGTGTGTGCAGAGTCCCCCCAGCAGTGCCCAGAGACAGGAGGTGTGGGTGCCTATCACTCCCAGCAGTGCCCAGAGACAGGAGGGGTGGGTGCCTAACACTCCCAGCAGTGCCCATGGAACGCAAAGGGTGGAGTAGCCACAGATACCATGCCCACAAATGTCAGTCAGGTGCACAAAGACCCTGCAGTACATGTACCACATGTGTGCGAGGCTGGGAGTATACGCATGCATAGCGCCGAAAAGAAAACATGTCCACATGAAGTCATGTCAATAGTCCACACACACAAGTACCATGACTACCAAGGATGCCACGAATGATGCAGGTGAAGACATCGCTCAGCATGCATGTGCAAAGTTGAAGGAGTCCGTCACACACCCAGCTGATGTAGACACAGCTCAGCACCACATATTGGGAATACCCTGCAGGGAAGATGTCAGGGTACACAGAGGAAGGAATACACCTTGGGACAATTTCACCATGCAGCAACTGCGTACATGGACAGAGAAACCTAGCTAACACCGTGTGATGGCACACAGATACCAGGGTCCCCCCTATGACCAGCACACTTTCCCACACACCCAACACATGATTACCACCCAAAATCAGGTCGCAGCCCCACCAACAGCAACATCAGAAAGGCAGTAGTGTTCAAAGGAAACAAAAATGGCTTTAATCAGCATGGTCTTAAATAGTGGGTTAGTAGAAAGTTCAATATTTACAAAGCCAATAGGGCAGTCCATGAGTCACAGCTGGATGGGGGACACAGTGGGATGCGTGTCCCCTAGCTTGCCTGCACAGTTACATTCCGTCGTCTTCCACAGGGGTGAGGGCATCATGTGGGGGGGAAGGAACAGGCACCGCAGGGACAGGAGGGCGAAGGGTAGGCGACGTGGGTGCAGGGATGGAGGACTCCACCACAGGGGGTGGGGCAGGGCCAAAGGTGGATTCTAGGAGCGCGCTGCACACCTTAGCAAGGTCCTCCAGGGACTCCCCTGCACCCGAAGGAACCACAGGCCCCAAGGAGGGGGGGATGTCAGAGGGATGGGTCACAGCACCACTGGGGGAGGGTGTGGACAGGGGGGGGGACTCAAGCACCCTGACCGTGGACTTCCTTGACCGCTTGCGGGGTGGTGTCACTGTGGGGCTCAGGGACAGAGCGGCCATGAAGGAGTCTTTGGGGGAGATGTGGCCAGGAGAGCTGAGGGGAGGGGATTTGGAGGGAGTGGATTGGGTGGAATGCGGACTCCCACTCTGGCTGCGTGTCACACGTTTGCCCCCCGACCCAGTGGGTGTGCCTACTACACCCTGTGTGTGCGTGTCAGGAGGTGTGCGGCGGACCTTCCCTGCTGGTGTGGTGCCTGTGTCTGTCGTGGTGGGTGCATGCTGACGTCTGGGTGTATGTGGGACAGGCATGGGAGTGGGAAGTGTGGAAGGGGCAGGGGTAGGGGGTGTGACGTAGCGCTGCAGGAGACCCACTGCTGCAGTCAGTGTCGAGTCTATGGACCTCAGCAAGTTGCGTTGGTCAGCCTGCGATGAATGAATGCCCTCCAAGTATGCCTCCATGTTGTTGGGGACCTGGCTGTGGGCATGGAGGACATTAAGGATCGCAGTCTGACCAACCTGCAACTGCCGCTGGATGTCCACAGACTCGGCATTGGCGGCAGCAGTGGAGACAGGGGCAGGGGGTGCGGTGCCTGGCAGGAAGGAGACATGCGGTGACCGGGCACGCTGGGAAGGGACACGAGCACGTGGGAGGCGGCTGATGCCAATGGAGGGGGCGGTGCGAGATGTAGGGCTGCTGTCAGATGGTGGTGCAGCCACCGCCCACTCGGAGAGATCATCCTCGGACCCGTCAGCTTCATACTCTGTTGTGCCAGTCGACAGGTCCCCGGCTTCACTCTCCTCCGCCTCAGTCCCACTCGATGTGCCTGCCACGATGTCACCGCTGGCACTGGTGCTCGGTCCCTCTGCGCCGTCTGTGTCCATGTCTCCCTCCGTGTCCCCCGACGATGCTGTGGGCAGGGTGAAGAGACAGAAATTAATCATACACCTGTATACATATGTCACATGAGTCCAATCTACTTAGGTTACAGTGCATAGCCTGAAACAAAAGAAGAGTTACAACTACAAAACAAGGTACATATGTAGGCCCTGCAAGACACAGTTGTTTGACCCACCATGGCACGGAAAAACTATGGAGAGCATGACACAATAGCAAATGAGATGACATGGAATTTTGACTGAGGAGCAAGGCCCTGGGGACAATCCAGCACTGCATCTGCACCACACAGCGTGGCAGGAAATAGGGATGAGCAGGGACCATATCCAGGAACTAGAGGCACATGCAGCATAGGTAATACTGATAACATGCCCACCCTGACTGGCACACTGCACCTTGAGTGTATGTCCAGACAAACATCACACACTGGCCAGTCCTAGCAAGGAGATTTCAGGTCTTGACATGTAGGCCATGCCCGCACCACCCACCCCCTACATGAGACAATTCTTTGGAGACACAGGAAGCACGTACATCTCTTAGTCTGGGTGAAATACACATGGGATGCAAAAATTCAATATTGCACACAAAATACCCAAGATGCGCCTGTCCAAATAATCATGTGCAAATGGGCATCATCAGATGATTGTAACAAGACACACAGGCAATGGCCACCGTGAGTATGTACTTGGAAAATCAGGTCAGGCTGGACAGTGGACACTTTTACTACATTTCACGTCAATATACATGGTGCCAGGGGACAATGGCACAGAGCACAACCTATGCCGTAGACACAGAGATTGTCGACATTTTCGGATTACACACATGATACCTAGGAAAAGATGCCCCTGGGGACAGTAGTGGCCGCACAACTCCATGCTCCTGAATGGGAATGACTGCAACACCTGCTAACATCCCTGCACTATGCGTACCGCACACTCATGCACATCATGTCACAGGCCACCACATAGGACATGCGTGCTGGAAGGCCTCGCACTTGAGAGATTAACTCCCATGTCTGGACTCAGCATTAGTGCCAACTGACATGGAACCCACAAGTCCAGAACTGGACAGGGCACAGGCAAGGTCACAAAACCTGTTACACACCACCCCCACACATGATGCTGCAGGCATAGTACACTTGGAGAAGGTGCCAGGCCACATAACCTTGTGACGGAGTGACTACACACAGACCAGGGAACACATTGCAAGGAGGGGAAGGGAGGCAGGCGAGCACTGCAATACTGTGGGTAACAGGATCTGCACAGCACCATAAAACCCTGGCAGTGTATCCATGGAACAGTGCACGTACAAATGCTGGTGAAACACAACAAACACACATGTACCTACCCCCTTCCTGCTGCTGCATCTCCTGTAGGCACCTGTCCAAGTCTGGAAAGACCACCGCCAGCACACGCTTGTGGATGTGGGAGAGACGGCGGCGCCCGCGGTTCTTATGGCTCTCAGGTGAGTCCCCCAGCAGGACCCGTGCGATCCTCCGCGTCCAGCACCGGATATCCTGCCAGCGTTTCCTCACCTGGGACAGGTGCCGCCTCCGACCATCCGCACTCCTCACGGCGCTGACGGCGTCCAGCCATATCTGCTCCTTGGCAGAGGCATCTACCTGTGAGGATGAACAAGTGACACTACATCAATACACCTGGCACATGTCACAGAGACACAGATTAGAACACATTTGCTGTTTACAACAAGGCATAGTATGCATCCAACGCATTGCACCTTTGTCATAGGGACATGATCCTCTGGGGAAGGCCAAAAGCAGTACGTGCCATTGAAAGGACACAGGTGGAATGAGGGCAACTACACAATCAATGATCCAGGCTCACACTGTGCATCACACCCACCCCTCCTGTCTCTGGGCACTGCTGGGAGTGATAGGCACCCACCCCTCCTGTCACTGGGCACTGCTGGGAGGACTCTGCACACACCCCTCCTGTCTCTCGGCACTGCTGGGAGGACTCTGCACCCACCCCTCCTGTCTCTGGGCACTGCTGGGAGTGATAGGCACCCACCCCTCCTGTCTCTGGGCACTGCTGGGAGGACTCTGCACACACCCCTCCTGTCTCTGGGCACTGCTGGGAGGACTCTGCACCCACCCCTCCTGTCTCTGGGCACTGCTGGGATTGATAGGCACCCACCCCTCCTGTCTCTGGGCACTGCTGGGAGGACTCTGCACCCAAACCTCCTGTCTCTGGGCACTGCTGGGGGACTCTGCACACACCCCTCCTGTCTCTGGGCACTGCTGGGAGACATCAGGCATTCCCCCCCCTGGGACCCCCCCTACAGTACATAGCATGTGTGTCACACCTGGACACAATGGCAGAAGTCACAGTCACAAAAAAGGGACACAGTCTGTGCCACTGCACTCACCTGATAACCTGGTCGCCCATACAGCATGGGGTACTGTGGGAAGAGCACATCCACCAAAGCCATGTTCTCCTCCAGGGTGAATGGCTGTGACCTCTCCACAGCCCTTGACATGGTTCCAGGGAATCAGTAGCAGCAGCTGGGTCGTGGAATACAGAGATGTGCAGGCAAGTGCTCCCTCATGGGACCTGGCTGCCTTATATCTGCCTTGCTGGCCCATTTCATGCACAGGAGTGCAGAGTGATTGGTCACTCACATTTGCATCCTATGTTTCCTCCAATCCCTTCAAACCTAGCAGTCAGTGGGTTCTTATTCTGTTTTTTTCTTCAGCATGATGTCAACCCCACAAACACATTGCAACAAAGTAGATTAATTCCAACTGACTTCTGCTGTGCACCTTCCAGAACAAAATCAAAGTTTAAACTTGGTCTCCATGACAACCAGCATGCATGTAGGCCTTAATACTTGTCCCTCATGTGTCCCCTATGTAATTTTGAGCTTCACACACAGGTACGGTGCGTTCCGGGGCCCTAGGGCACCCCAAATGCATAGCAACGGCCCGTACACGCGTGCGTATGTTCACTATCACTATGGGTGTCCTCGCGTATGCGTACTCGTAGTGGTACGGCCCGTACACATGCCTGTACCCTCCCTATCACTATGGGTGTCCTCGCGTATGCGTACTCGTAGTGGTACGGCCCGTACACACGCCTGTACGCTCACTATCACTACGTGTACGCATACGCGAGGACACCCATAGTGATAGGGAGCGTACAGGCGTGTGTACGGGCCGTACCACTAAGTGTACGCATACGCGAGGACACCCATAGTGATAGGGAGCGTACAGGCGTGTGTACGGGCCGTACCACTACGTGTACGCATACGCGAGGACACCCATAGTGATAGGGAGCTTACAGGCGTGTGTACGGGCCGTACCACTACGAGTACGCATACGCGAGGACACCCATAGTGATAGGGAGCGTACAGGCGTGTGTACGGGCCGTACCACTACGAGTACGCATACGCGAGGACACCCATAGTGAAAGTGAACGTAGGCACGCGTGTACGGGCCGTACCACTATGGGTGTTCTTGCGTATGCGTACTCGTAGTGGTACGGACCGTACACATGCCTGTACGCTCACCATCACGATGGGTACACATACGGCAGCACTCCCATAGTGATACGGGAAGGTACACAGGCCCTCTTAGCAGAAGTACGGTGTTTTTCACACATCACAGTGGTGACAGGCAGCACACAGGAAGGAATAGGGCTGACATACTTGTCCATGGATGGACATCAAGGCATTGTCTGGCCAGTACTACATGTGTGGGGCACAGGTGTGAAAGGCTGTGATGTGGCACAATACTCCTGAGTGGAGAAGGCACCAGATGTATGATGAGATGTGTACATATGTAATGTGTGACGGTGCAATGTGTGCCAGGCATGCCCTTGACTCCTTTGACATGTGTGCATGTCGTACTGCACACTTGGCATGAGCGTCACTGGCATGGCACGGACACCAACACACGGAAGTGTCCCCTGAGGCCCGGTACAGGGGTTACCACACCTGACATGTCACTACCCACGGTGCACGATGTGACTATGTCATGTATGTGTGGGGGGTTCACATTAGGTAGATGTTTGAGCTCCCTCAAAAGCTGCAGCCGTTGCAGCAACCAACATGTGTCTGTGTGTAGATGGCCATGGCACACTGTTCCGCACACCATGCCACATGTGGTATCGAATGTGAGGTGCGTATGTATGCATGGGACACGGAGTAGCGTAACAAGGACATGTCTGCATCCTCTCTATGAATGTGTGGTGAGTCATGACATGTACACCTTCATGGCAAGGTGTGTGGGCTGTCCTAGTGTAATGTCATGTGACCTGTGTCTCTAGTATTCCGCTACCAGTCTCTGCAATCGACATCCTACTTCTGCTGATGTGTGGATGTATGTCACTCCTGTCTTGCGTCTGGCTGTTCACTAGCACTGGGACACAGCTATTCCCATGCCATGGCATGTGGAGGTTCACAATCTCCGTGTGTAGCTGGGTCTTGGTAGGAGTGTCACCTGGCAGCCATATGTGTCCAGGGCATGTAGCACATACCTGACTCTGTATGTGGCATATATGTATTGACAGATTAACATGTGCATAGTACAAATCAATTGTCGTTGTGGTGCACTCACTCCTCCTTGTCACTTCCAAATTACTGCAGAGCGCCACCTCTTGCCCGACCAATTCCGGACTTGGCTGCCATGCGGGAGAATGACAGTATCCGGTGCTACCGCTTCCCCCAACCGTTGATTCTGGAGTTGACGGCGAGACTGGCACCACACCTGCAACCGCAGCACAGGTATCCTACGGCACTGACACCCAAGCTGAAGGTAATGGCAGCCCTACATTTTCTAGCCACGGGTACCTTTCAAAATACCATAGCTCATGTTGGTGGCATGTCCCAGAGCATGTTCTGCCGTGTGCTGCATGATTTCTTAGAGACCATGTTGATTCACCTGGATGACTTCATCCATTTTCCTACCCCTGCAATGTTGACTGGGGTCAAGCGTGGAATCTATGCCCTGGGAGGGATGCCCCATGTCATTGGGTCCATAGATGGGACACATGTGGCTTTGGTACCACCACACGCACAGGAGGTAGCGTATCGGAATCGCAAGCACTACCACTCCATCAATGCCCTTGTGGTGTGTCTGTCCAACATGGTGATTTCACATGTCTGTGCTCGTTTTCCAGGATCAGCACACGATGCCTACATCATGAGGCGCAGCAGGATGCCTGAAATGATGACGCAGCTGCGCAATGAACGAGCATGTGTTTTTGGTGGGTACAGTCTGTCTGTCCTGTATTTTGCGTAGACTTCCAGCACGACCGTTACTCCTGTCCTACTTATGTCCATGTGCTTTCCATGTAGGGGACGCTGGCTATCCCAACATGCCATGGCTGATCACACCTCTCCGCAACCCCATCACGCCGGCCCAGCTCCGCTACAACACCGCCCATGGCCGGACAAGGCGAGTGATAGAGAGGACGTTTGGCCTCCTGAAGAGCCGATTCCGATGCCTCCACAAGACCGGCGGCGCCCTCCCATATGCCCCGGCGAAGGTCTGCAAAATCTTCATGGTCTGCTGCATGCTGCACAACATGGCAGTTGAGAAAGCTGTGCCACTCATCCTGGATCAAGATGACCAGGACCATCCACCCGTGGAGGATGAAGGGCTTGGCAATGGGGCTAGTGATGTGGAGGATGTGGAGCTGCAAGAGGACATCCGGACTCGGCTCATACGCGACTTCTTTGCTTAGTGGGGAGTACCAGTGTCTGAGTGTGCACGCATTGGTCCCCGTGTGGCATGTGTTGCGATGTGTGTCTCCACCTGCATGTATGGCACGTGAGTCAGAGGTGTGTGTGTCACTGGAGTGATGGTGCCAGTGATGGGTGTATTTCCGAAGTCATAATTGTGACCTAGCATGTGGTCATCCTTACATGTGTCGAGTACATGCACATGCAAGTGGCTGTGCTTTTTGTGGCTGACTTCTTGTGTGTCTCTCTTCCCCAGGTACTTGCGCATGCCGTCTGCTGGTTGCATTGTTGTGGCACTGCTATTCCTCATGGACACGTCATCGTGTGCTGACTCAGCATTACAGGCACGGACATGTTTGGAAGTCTCCTTAGGGTAAGGGATGCATCAGGGGTGTATTGGGTGTGGCAGTTGTTCACGATGTATGCACACTGCCCCTGTGGATGTTTGGTTCCTCTGCAGACATGTTGCATCACCATGGGACACATTACATGCAGCTGGGTACACCTGAATAGATGGTCAGACTTGTTGACAGTCATCAGTGATGGGATTGTGGAATGTGATGATGGCATCAATGTGTGTAACACTGCCCTTGGACACATACGGTTTGCATTGGCTTGACATGCTGTGGGACTTCCACATCAGCGGATCAATGGTGTGTGGCAGGCTCTCGGTGAGCAGCAGGGGGTGTTTAGCTGTTAAACGACACTTGTGTGCCAGTTCCATGGCTATCACGCATTTGTGCTGCGGAAGGGGGGTGCCAGTGTTGGACCCACATGTTACTCCACATGAACTGGTCATGTGTGCTCCGAGTTGCCTCTGCAATCCCGAATACATGACTAATAAAGGTGTCCCTATGCCTCCAAGGTGCCTCTTCTCAGTCAATGCTGGTGTGTTGCCACGGTGCATCCGGCATGTCTGGCATGGTTTTCCGTGATAGTGGCTATGTGTCTACGTGTAAAGTAGCAAGATGCAAGCTGTTTGTGTGGGATTAGACTGTGTCTTGTGCATGATGTCCATGAGTGTGTGGGTATTGTGACATGTGCCATCCCCATGCATCCAACGTTGGCCATGCCACCATTCTCAGCATCCACCGGACTCAAGCCTGCAGGACATGGTTCTGCCACCTGTCTACACATACCTGGGTGCCCCCTAGGACACTCCACATGATCCCTGCCCTCTGCGCATGACTGTTGATGTACTCAATTTGTCTGTCGGCACGGTTGTGCGGCCACCCCCGCAGCTGGTTGGGCCCATCACGGGTGTGTATGGTGCTCCATGTCTGTCTTGCCTAATACACTGTGACCCATGTGTGTCCTGTGCCAGACTCGGGCCCCAGGGTGTGGATGGTTGAAGTCAAAAGAGAACTCAGGCATGGTTAGACTTTACAAGACACATGTAAGGTAATAATGCAACCAGCAGGCATCTTCTCTTCATGGTGTGACCTTTTTATTTTAGTGGGGGGGGGGTTTGACATGAGGGGCTTTCCGGGTGTGTGGAATCCAAAGTTCACTGGGGGAGTTGGTGTCCTTGCCATTGTAAATCCTCAGAGTCCATGCCACAGTCTTTGTCAACATTGGTCAGACAGTGACCAGCAAGGCCATGTGGCCGAGAATGTCTTTTGATGCTGTGATGCTGTTGCTCCAGTGGGCCAGGTGCCAGGCCAGGTGTCCTGGGAGATGGTGGTGTTGCGCCGACCCTCACGGCCTTTTCCGTGGACGACCCGCCCTCCTGCGGGGACCCTCAGAAGCAGGCCGTGACGATGTTTGGGATGCTCCGTCGGATGTTTCCTCCTCCTCCTCCTGATCCCTCCCTGTGGGTGGTGATGTTCTAGGCCTTCTGGCACAGGGAGGGTTGCCCATGTTGTCGGCCATCCGACGGAGTGTACTGTGAATTCCCGTGAACACCGTCACGAGCTCAGCCTGTCTGTCCTCCATCCTCCGTTGGTGTTGCAGTAGACAGGCATGTTGCTCCGCATGTTGCTGGGCCTTCTGGGTCTTGATTTCATCTCGGGTCCCCTTCATCTCATTGAGGGTGGACACAACCTGGGCCATGCCCGTGGTGTCCTGCCGGTATGTGTCCAGGATGTTTCGGACATGGGCATATACCGGTTCCCCAGCCAACTGTTCAGCCTGCGCCTCCGCCGTCCTCCACTCCCACCACCCCTGCCCACTTGCGCCTGGCCTGCCCTTGTGGGCACATCGGGTCTCCGGGACCCCTGAGGGATGGCATTTGCGGTGTTGCCTGCCTCCTCCTGGGTGCCCGGAGAACCTTGTCCCTCCTGGACAGACTGGCTGCTTTGTGGTGGTGGGGCAGGGATCCTGGGTGTCTCCTGGGATGTGGCAGGAGTGGGGGTGGTGGTTGGCCCCGTTGTACCTGACGCAGGTGCTGCAGGTCGTTGGACATCAGAGGGGCCAGGTTGGTCGGGGTCGTCCACAGAGTGGTGTGAGTCGTCGCTGCCGGTGGGATCGGCCTCCCGCAGAGCCGGGTCCTGTGAGTCTTCCCCCCCAGTGTTGGGGGGTGATCCACGACGTTGACCTGTGTGTGAGAGAGACAATGTTAATTTTGTTCCATGCAACATCCATGTTTCATTGGTTTCTAAGTTGGCACATTTCCTCTGTGAATTTGGATATGTCTTGCATTCCACTCACAGTGCACTTGTACATGGGTAGGTCCCTTGGCCACAGCTTTTGCGACTTTACCTTTGTGTGGCACAGTCTTAGTTGCTGCGTCAATTGTGACTGCAGTCAGCAGTGGAGTGGGCAAGTGTGGCGAGCCATGCATTGGCGCCTTCCGTGTTGCAGTGTACGTGGGCACATGGAGTGGTTCCACACACTTAGATAATGCAGGTGGCTGTCGTTGTGCTCGTGCACAGGTTGTGACATGGCCCTGTGTTTTGCCATGGAGGAGAGGGGGGGTTCTGGCACTGGCCACCCTTGTCTACATGCACGCAGTCTACCTGCTGATTAGCAGACATTCCCACACCCCACAAGGCTGATTTGCTCTCCCTGTGTGTCCCTTTCTCGCTCCCTCTCTGTCCCCCTCTCCCTCCCTCTGTGTGTCGGCCTCCTCCCTGTGTCCGTCTCCCTGTGTCTCCCTCCCTCTCTGTCCCCCTCTCCCTCCCTCCCTGTGTCAGCCTCCTCCCTCTGTCCATCTCCCTTTCTCCCTCCCTCTGTCAGCCTCCTCCCTCTGTCCGTCTCCCTCTGTCAACCTCCTCCCTCTGTCGGTCTCCCTCTGTCTCCCTTTCTCCCTCCCTCTGTCACCCTCCTCCCTCCCTCTGTCTGTCTCCCTGTGTCCACCTCTGTCTCCCTCCCTCTCTGTCCCCCTCTCCCTCCCTCTGTGTGTCACCCTCTGTCACCTCAGCCCAGCTTCCTGGGCACACACTGTTAGCAGATCTTTGAATGGCCCTTGGATTGTTGATGTGAGTTTGTTTGTGATCTCCAGGTACCCATTGGGTGTAGTGTGTGTGTCTGCACTGCTGCTGTGGTGGTGTGTGCTGCCACTCTTTCACAGTGTTGGCTGTTCATTGGCTGCTGTCATGTGCAAGAAGGTGCCGTCACCCCCATGTGTTGATGCAAGGCGTCCGCCATTTGCTGGCGAGTCTTTCCTGTGTGGGGACACACTGTTTGTCTGGCTGTGACCTAGGCCATATGGGCAGAGGGCATTGTTGTCTGCTTCTGATTTGCACTATGTCATTTTTTGGGCCCACACTCCCGCCATGTGGCTTACTGTGTCATGTGTTGGTGTTTTCTGTGGCCTGTGACTTGACATTGTCCAGCTGGGTGCATGGGGCATGGTGGCGCCAGTGGCATGTGCGTGTTCATGGAGTGTGGTTGAGTCATGCGATAGCTTGGGGTGGTTGCGTGCCTGTTTGTGAGTTTGGTTGTGGATGACATTCCCCCCATGTGAGGTGAGTTGTTTGTGTACTCACCCGGGTCTCGGAGTCCTTCTAATCCCTCCACTGCCACCACCGGCAGTATGGCCATCACTCTCTCCTCCCAGGGATGGTAGTGTACGGGTCTGCGGGCCGGCCCTCCTCCAGTGACGTTGGCCTGGTTGTGGTCGTCGGTCATTTTGGCTCTGACCCTCCTCCGCAGATCGTACCACCTGGCTTGGCATTCATGCCTGGTCCTTCTGGTGTCCGCAACAGCATTCACAGCATCGACGATGGTCTGCCACATGGCTGTTTTTTCTAAAATGCTGGTCTGTCTGACCAATGTTCCAAAGAGGTGTGGCTCAACTCTGAGGATTTCATCGACAAGGACCTCCAACTCTTGGCTAGTGAACTTTGGATTCTTGTTGGTGGGCATGGTGAGGGGTGTGGGTGTGGATGGTGGGGGGGGTGGTGTGGATGGTTGTGGGTGTGTGGGTGTGGTTGTTTGGGTGTGTGTGTGAATGTGATGTGGGGGTGTTTGTGAAGGTGTGTGTGTGAAGGTGTGCAAGTGTGAGGTGTGGTCAAGCTTCTAGTATGGTGCTGTAGGTTGTCTGTGGGGTCTGGCAGAAGTGAGTCTGTTGCAAAGGCTCATGGTTTGTGTGTGTGGTCCCTTTTTATTGGTCCATTGGTGGGTGTGGCTGTGTTTGAACTTTGGGTGGGTGTGTTATAAGGAGTGGTGGTGTTTTGGGCCTCTGTTTGTTTTTGGCAGTTGCAGTTCAGTGAATGTGTTGTTTTGGTAGTTGTTGGACATGTTTTGTGGCTTTGTGCCATTCGAATGGTGTATTCTTGTGTCGTTTTGGTTTGTCCTGGTTGTGTACGTGCGTTTTTTGGCGTGTATACGGTGTGTACATGGCCCATTTTGTTGTACAGTGCTGTCCTTGTGTGTGGCTTGGTACGAGTCGTACATTCGGTTGTGATGTTGGGGCCTGGGGTGCGCTCCGTCCTTAGGATGTTGTGGTGGGGGTACGCTCCATGCATACGCGGGTGGGGGTACGACTCTGACGTACACGGGTGTAGGTACACGGGGGTACGACATGTACAGGGGTGTACATACACGGGTGGGGCTTCGACACGTACACGGGTGTACATACACGAGGGGGTACGACATGTACTGGGGTGTACATACACGGTGGTACGACACGTACAGGGGTGGGGGTACGACTCGAACGTACTGTGGTGTACATACACGGTGGTACGACACGTACACGGGTGGGGGTAGGACTCGAACGTACAAGGGTGTACATACACGGTGGTACGACACGTACAGGGGTGGGGGTACGACTCGAACGTACTGGGGTGTACATACACGGTGGTACGACACGTACACGGGTGGGGGTACGACTCGAACGTACAGGGGTGTACATACATGGTGGTACGACACGTACAGGGGTGGGGGTAGGACTCGAACGTACTGGTGTGTACATACAAGGTGGTACGACACGTACAGGAGTGTACATACACAGTGGTACGACACGTACACGGGTGGGGGTACTACTCGAACGTACAGAGGTGTACATACACGGTGGTACGACACGTACAGTGGTGGGGGTAGGACTCGAACGTACAGGGGTGTACATACACGGTGGTACGACACGTACAGGGGTGTACATACACGGTGGTACGACACGTACACGGGTGGGGGTACTACTCGAACGTACAGGGGTGTACATACACAGTGGTACGACACGTACAGGGGTGGGGGTACGACTCGAACGTACTGGGGTGTACATACACGGTGGTACGACACGTACACGGGTGGGGGTACGACTCGAACGTACTGTGGTGTACATACACGGTGGTACGACACGTACGCGGGTGGGGGTAGGACTCGAACGTACAGGGGTGTACATACACGGTGGTACAACACGTACAGGGGTGGGGGTAGGACTCGAACGTACTGGTGTGTACATACACGGTGGTACGACACGTACAGGGGTGGGGGTAGGACTCGAACGTACAGGGGTGTACATACACGGTGGTACGACACGTACAGGGGTGTACATACACGGTGGTACGACACGTACACGGGTGGGGGTACTACTCAAACGTACAGGGGTGTACATACACGGTGGTACGACACGTACACGGGTGGGGGTAGGACTCGAACGTACAGGGGTGTACATACACAGTAGTACGACACGTACAGGGGTGTACATACATGGTGGTACGACACGTACACGGGTGGGGGTACTACTCGAACGTACAGGGGTGTACATACACGGTGGTACGACACGTACATGGGTGGGGGTACTACTCGAACGTACACGGGTGTACATACACGGTGGTACGACACGTATACGGGTGGGGGTAGGACTCGAACGTACACGGGTGTACATACACGGTGGTACGACACGTACAGGGGTGGGGGTACGACTCGAACACACACGGGTGTACATACACGGGTGGGGGTTTGACACGTCCACGGGTGTACATACAGGGGGGGGGTGTACATACACGGGGAGTACGACTCAAACGTATGGGTGCTGGGGGGAGTGTTGGGCGCGTATGTGGGCACATGTCTCCATGGTTGCTACGGGAGTTCGGTGCGGACGGTGTTTTTACCATACGGTTGTAAGATCGGACGCACAGGTTGGATCGTGATTCCTCGGTCAGACTTCACTTTTCACATTTGTACGGTAAATCGTCCGAGGATGTGTCGGACACATTTTCCGACCCGAGGACGTGTGGGGAATAATTCCCAAGGCGGTTTGTATGGACTTTTTACCATGCGAATCGTGATTGCCCGTTTGTACGGCACTTGTACGATTCGTACGGTAAAAAGACCGGATACGAGTCGGACGGGCCTTTTTTTTAACGGATCGTAATTGGCACCATTGTCTCTCATGGATATGGCTGTTTTATCTAACACACCCAAATTATCACAACTCACTTCAGGACTCAAGGTTCTCTTTTTGTCAGATGTAAAACCACATATAACAACCCATTCCCCAAAAAACGACAGGATCACTAAACTTTCTTACAACCTTCTTACAACCTTTTTTGGCATGCACATCTTTTTTAATGCAAAACAAGTTTCACATATCTACTTTCACCTTACTAACATGGTTGCGTTCATCAAAAGTTTCCTTTTGTTTGCTATTAGAATTGCCAAAATCTTTCTTGACTGTAGCTAAGAGAGACGAACACCAAACTTAGCTCACTTACTCATCCAGTTGGGACATAGTTTGGTGGCTGGCTTCCACCCTCTCAAAAGCTCAAAAGGGTAAACCTGTGTAGCAGCAAGAGGACTCGTGTGATAAAACCATAACATTGATTGAACTGCATTCACAACAACACACTTGTTAACAATTGGCCATTGGATGCATTGAGAAAACACCTATTAATTTGCTCCACCTGACTATCAGTTTGGGGATGATTAAGTGATGTCCTTAGGTGCTTAATATTACCCGCTTTGAGAAAGCCATCAACCTCACTATTCATGAATTGGACCACGTTGTCTGCTATCAGGAATGTGGGGAGCCCTTTTCTAAGAAAGATTTCCTTTAGGAATTCTATGACTGTCTTCAAATTGGGTTCTGTCACAAACTTGACTTCTGGCCACTTAGAATACAAATCCATTGCGACCAAAGCAAAGGATAGTTGAAAAGGCAAACAATAAAATGAACCCACCAAATCTATGCCAACCTTCTACCAAACTCTAGAAGGACACTCTATAGGCTGCAAAGGTGGCTTCCTTACAACAATGTTCTTCTCAGCAACAGCACACAAAGCACATTTCCCCAGGACACCATCAACCTCTCTGTCCATGGATGGCCACCACAAGGTCTGTCTAATTCTGCCTTTTGTGAACGTCTTTCCCAAATGACCCTCGTGTGCCATCAGTATCAACTTACACTTGACCTCTTCTGGTGGTACTAACTTGTCACTTGTCATTAATTAGAAGACTGTCTGCAACAATTTGTGTTTTATTGGAATTGACCCTTCTTCAACCTTGATCTTGTATTTAAACCCTTTTACAGTGCTCAAATTATCTGAAAATAGTTCAGGGAACCTGAACATGATGTTAGAAACAAAACTTTCTCCAGCAACGGACACCTGTTCTTTGGTACCGGGCCTCAACTCAATTTTGAAAAGGCCTTGGTGAAACCATCCTAAGATGCACAAACCCATGACAGCCACATAGGCTTTTCCTGCAAATGTTCCTGGGTTATTATTATTATTCTTGCCCCAGAGTCACCCACCATCACATCTGCATGTGGATCCACACAATCGTCTGGATAAACAATGCATACATCATCTCCAACAACCGACGCCATGTCCTGAAGATCTTCATGTAACTTTTCTAACTTTTATTCATACTTGTCGTCACCTAACTTAGCTACTACATTGTTCCCTCTGGAAGACATGTTGTGCTGGCAAACGTTAGCAAAGTGCCCTATCTTGCTACATTTCCTACAAACTACATTTTTAGCAGAACGCTGTTTACCGGATCTGTAATGTGGAACATTTCTACTCCTAAAGCATATATTGGACTATTTAAAAAAAACATAGCAAATACATATCTTAGTTTGTCTTTATGTATCAGTCTCCTTCGTTGAGACTTTACTTCTCATGTGAATATTTCCCACAACTTAATTTTTCTTCTCTTCAAGATCTTTGACTGATATCTGGGATGTCTCAATGCTTTTCGCTATTCACAGTGTTTCCTCCAGAGTAGGATTGCTGAGAGATAGCAATTTTTGTTGGATAGTTTTGTTTGAGCAGTGTCAAATAATCATGGATCATGGACAAATTGGTTAGTAAAGTTCTCAAAGTTACATTCTGCGTCCAACCTCCTAAGTGCTAACATATACATACCCACACTTTTGACACTGAATTGTTTCCTCATCAAAAATTTGAGACACAACACGACAATGCTATGTTGAACATCAAATCTTTTTTCTAATTTCTAAACCACTTCAGTGAACTCATCCCCTTGTTCCTCCTTTGTGATTTCAATTTCTGGGAGATGTTTATTGCACATCTCTCAAACCTAAGGGAGAGAAGAACTAAACATGTCTTTCTTTCTGCTCAGTACCTTGACATTCCAATTGCCCCCAAATATGTCTGAAAAGCATCAGACCAGTTCCTCCAATTCATTGGTGGTTCACCTGGACCATCCAGATAAGGTGGAGGTGGATTTACAGACTGCATGCTTGGTGTACCTACTCCTAACGTTACATAAATAAATAAATGGTTCACATATCAGTGTCGAAACTCAACTGAATCAGCAATACACCAAAACACAACAACCAGAAATGAGTGTATCACTGTTGAGAATTATGCAACAATGAACTCCCTACAAAATGTATTGTTTATGTTGTACAAGTGATTGTATCACTGGTTCTGTATGAGCAATAAGTAACACTGGTGCTGTAGCAGTAATAGATCGAAATTTACTGATGGTGTTCCACAGAGTGAGTGTAACACAGGTGCTGTAAGAATAGTGGGTGACACACTCTGTTCCCAGCAAAGTGATAGTATCATTGATGGCATAGAAGTGATAGATGGCACACTAAATATTCCACAAAGTGATATCATCACTGGTGACAATCATACACAAAGTAAAGTGTGTATATCACTGAATAACACTGGTGTCGATGATACACAATGTAAAGTGTGTGTGTTACTGAATACCCAAATGAAAGTATATCATTTATTTTTCTTCTTTTACTTTCCCAATGTTACTTTGGTTACACTGGCTTGATGGGGCATACTACGATAAACAACTTGGCTATATAACTAACTTGAATATGCCCCTGATTATAAATCAGTTTATTTCAGTATCTCACAATAATATCCAATGCAATATGGCCGCTGTTGAAGACTACATGAAAATGCCTGCGATAAATAGTCCGGCTACGGCTAAAACACTGTGGACCAATATTTCACTGTGCGTTAGCACAGTAACTAAAATAGCAGCATGCGCATCTACTGTGTGAAGTGCACCAGACTCCGAAATGGCTGCAGCTCAACGTCAATGAAAACACTGACCGACCATGTGTCCCCCAAAGGAACAACCTTTACAACGCAACTTTTACAACGCACTACCATTACAACAAAACTGTTACAACGCAAGTGGATTTACAACGCATGCCATTACAACGCAAGTCTTTACATCGACTTGCGCTAGATGGCGTGCTAACATTACAAATAGTGTAGTTTACTATCCCAACACCTTCCCTACTGTTAAGTGGACTGGAGTTGGAATAGTAAATTACACTTTTCTAATGTTAGCACGCCATCTAGCGCAAGTCGATGTAAAGACTTGCGTTGTAATGGCATGCATTGTAAATCCACTTGCGTTGTAACAGTTTCGTTGTAACAGCAGGCGTTGTAACAGCACCCGTTGTAACATCATACATCCGTCCCCCACTAATCGACAGTCATGAAAAGCGGGCAGGTCGTCAGACTTGAAAAGCGGGGAGGCTTAAAAGGAACAAACACTTGTGGTTACCGATGCATGGGTTCTGCTGTATCTTGACAGCGTTGGATTCCTGGCAGTTCCTTCTCCCATCCTCGTCGCCAACGAAGCTGTGGTGAAGATGGAGCTGGAAACTTCCAAGTAAAAGGAGATAAAGTCTTTATTTCGTAGGAGCCACCATAAGCTTCAGGAGCACCTCACCAACTCCCTGCAGTTCAAAATCGCCCAACATTCCATCAATTCTGTGTACTATGTTCAGTCATAACATTGCACTGTTACGTCTGAACATCACAGTAACCCCGCGGGCTGCCCCTCCTCATGTTCTCTATGTTCTGTTTCTTGGTGCTCCACTGGATCTCCTCATCACCTTCCCATACCTTCTTAATGGCATCATTAGTCATTAAAAATACCACAACTCCCCGGGACTGCTACCCTTGCTACACCACTGAGCTAAACTCAATAAATCCTATCTGAAATACACATAAAATATCTTGACCAGTGAAAGAACCATGAGCAGTAGTACACCTTGTGAACCTGAAGGTTAAATATTTGTGTTTCACTTGCTGCGCAAAAGGCAGCAGATCATCACATCCTGGTAATGAGGAAGCAGATAGTGCCTTGTGAGTCGCAGTGCAGTGGCGAGAGTGGTAGCATAATCTTGGGGTTCTGCAGTGCAGTGATGGTGTGTGGTACTGTGGTTCTGTTAAGAGGTTGAACAGTGGTGGCGTCACAGTGAAATGATACAGTACCCTTGTGATGGATATATTCATGGTGCTGTGTGATGGTTCTGTGGTGGAGAGTTGGTTAAATGTGTGGTGACACTGGTAGTGTGAGTCTGTTGGTGGATGAAGTGTGGGAGAAGTGCCTAGGAGTGTTGCTTTGTTGAGATGTATATCAGTGGAGGGTTGAATTTACATCATGTGTTTGGAGCTGTGATTGTGTGTAGTGGTTTTTCCTTGCTATGAGGGAGTAATGCAGAAGTGTGTGGAAATGTGTTGTTGGTGTGGATGTGTGATGCTGGAGATAGTTGTGTATTTTCTGAGCCATGATAATGTGGTGGTGGCTAGTCACAGTGAGATAGTGTTGGAGTGTAAAATGTTTTTCCAGGCTTGTGGTCATAAAAGGACAAAATAAAACATACACCCAGGTATAATAATTAGCAGCAATATGTACATATCACATAGCTAGGGCTTCCAAGTTACAAAAGGAAGGTGCACTTGAAGAAAAAACGTATTCAATTGAAATGCATAGTGACATAGCACAAAAAACTGTACATACATTATTAAAAAAGTACTACAATAAAAAACACAATCATTTAAAAAGCAATTCTATGAGTAACACACAGTTTGTACAAAAATGTCAGTATCAGAGTGTACCTAATACTACCCCTTTTAGCAGATTACATACCCAAAGCCGATATGATATAATATATAATAACATATGGTCAAGTAAGAAAAGTAAAGACAAAAGAGAAGGACAAAAACTTAAATTCAGGTTCCGTTATGTGCCTCTACCTTTGAATGACTAAATCTCAATACTTGTGGAAGTAGCAATATACCAATACATATCTTAGTTTTGGCAAGTGTACTAAAGAAGGACACAGCTAAAGCAACAAAAATTACCTGCATGTAAAATGAACACGAGCATGCTGGTCAACAGGTCTGTGAAAATAAAATCCAGTATATGAAATATCAGACAAGAATGCCTGCATATAATTAGAAAGGTACAAAACGTGACACTATCATTCTCCTCGGGCTATATTCATGCATGCCAAGATCACTCCATAGTCTGTTATGCTCAGCTTCTAGACCAATCCAACAACCTTTTAAGAAGAGCTTATTTGCTATATAAGGCTAACTTATTTATGGTCAAGTTAGTTTAATGATGATGCTACGTACGAGAATCCTATGCTCTCAGGTTCCATGCCCACGATAAAAAATGAGATACAGCAAACACAATCAGTTCACTTGTATCGCTTTTCAGAATTCTGAGTGTACCCTGGTATTTACTGTTCCCCTTTGCCTTGCATAGCAGAATGATCCACTTTATACAAAGTCTTCGATATTTAACACAAAGAAGAAAAAATGTGATTCCATTTTATTTCGTGCTGGACCCATCAGAGCTCTTGATATGAGAAGGGTAGCGTCCGCAAACATCAAGATTGGGACGAAAGCACCAATTAATTTGTGTGCATCATGATTACTTTGTGCTACATGATCTACATTAATGTATAGGCTGAACAAAGTGGGTGCCAGCACACATCCCTGTCTGAAGCCACTCTCTATAGGGATTTGGATCATAAGGTCCCCGCCTTTGTTCCGCCTCACCCTGGCATAAGTATCGGTGTGTAACAGTCTGATCATCTGTAGAAGATCATCTGGGAAGTTATAAAATTCTAGGACCCTCCACAGCTCCTCCCTCAGATCAATGAACGTGTCATAAAGATGGTCCCACATCATAGTAATATAATTCCAGCACAAGATTTGAAAGCAGAAAACTTAACCAATGGTACTAATCCCTTTCCTAAACCCTGCTCGGGAGTCAGCAAGGATATGATAATCATGAGTGTGACCTGACCAAAGTTTATCTAGTAAAAATCTTTTTGCTGCATTCCTCTGGGTGTCTAGTTTTAAAAAATATCAGGTTTGCTAGGTTTCCTTAGGTGCAGGGCCCAAAATCCACAGCTAGGCATGTTGCAAAATAGGGTCAGTTTTCAGTGAAAAAATGTGTTGTGTTCACATTGTGTTTTGGGCCGTTTCCTTTCGCAGGTACTAGGCCTACCCACGCAAGTGAGGCGCCATTTTTATCGGGCGACTTAGGGGAACACAGAATAGTAGAACAAGTGTTACTAAAATTTGTCTTTCTATGCAAGTCTGCCTTCCAAATGTAAGACAGTGTGTAAAAAATAAGTAATTTTGAAAATTACTCTCTAATTCACATGCTAAAATGGGTACCCACAAATTCAGAGATGCACAAATAACCACTGCTGATTCTAAACTCAGTATCTTGTTCCCATTTCAGAAATATATAGGTTTCCTTGAAACCTATTTTTCACTCTTTATATGTTAACAAATGAATTCCTGTATACCTGGTACACAATGAAAAACCATTTCAAGGTGCAGCTCAGTTATTGGCTATGGGTACCTCTGGTTCTTGGTGAACCTACAAGTCCTATATGTCTCCGCAACCAGAAGGGGCCCGCAGATGTAACGGTGTATTGATTGAAAAAATCTACCATAGTAAGGAGAAGTTACAGGTGATAATGTAGGCACAAATGGCTGTTTTTTCAACAAAATTTCAATATATTTTTATTTCAACTGTTACTTTCTATAGGAAAACCTTGCAGGATCTACACAAATGACCCCTTGCTGAATTCAGATCTTGTCTACTTTCAGAAATGTATGGCTTTCTGTAATCCATTATTGGTGTTAAAAAAAACAGGAAAAAGAGGCTGTGTCCGAGTATATTACCAAAACTGTGTAGAATATGTTGGTTGTCTGGCAAAAGTCTGCCTGTTCCTGAAAGCTGGGAAGATTGTTATTTTAGCACCATAAACCGTTGATTGATACCAGGCACAGGAAAAAACAGACGCCTTCTTCTGCAGCACTTTTTTTCATTTTTCCCCTCAAAAACAAACTTTTGCTGTATTTTGGCTAATTTCTCGGTCCCCTCCGGGTGAATCCACAAACCCTTGGTACCTTTAGAATCCTCAGGATGTTGAATAAAAAGGATGCACATTTGGCGTTCATACATTATGAGGACAAAAAGATATGGGAGCCTGCCCCAAATAGCCCAAAAAAGGCGTGGCACAGGGAGGGGGGAAGGCCTGGCAGAGAAGGGGTTAAAATACAAAAAGAGTGGCAATGGACATGTGTGCTCTTTCAAATTGCTCTCTGGCTCCTAGCAAGAACGCTACTACATGACTGGTGCCGCAAACAATAGATAGAGTAAGGGCCAATGAGTCAATTTGTGAAAATGGATCAATTCGTAAACAGAGACACAGCCTCTTCCATGCAAAGATAGGCCCATTGTAAGAAACCAAAAGAGGTTTGGCTGGCACATATGCAGGAGTCTGGCGTGGGTGATCGTCGTCTCCCCACATTACAGCAACCTGCTCACTGACAAGTGCCTTGAAACCTTTGTTTGACGCCTAGCCCTCTAGAGGCAGTGTCTGCTGTTTTAGCCGCATCCTTAAGGGAATGTGAGTAGTAGTAGCATTGTCTCCATTCCTTGCTGGTATCACTACCTTCCCAATATCCCCATCTCTTCTCCCATCAACCAGCTGGGGCTTTCAGAGGCACACTACAAATGGTGCATAGAGCAGCAAAGCGGAAATATCACCTTGCACTGTTTCATGGAAAAATATTCTCTGACCCAAAATGTGACTGCCCTGATTCAACGATTTATTAAGGTGTACTAGTCTTAGCGTCTGCTCTATTAAGAAACTGTGCCTTTTCTGCTGACATGCCAGGGAGCCCTTTAATACACTCTTACAGAATGACAGCTCTCTGAAATCTAACACTTTCATGTGTCTTGTGCACTCACACAGCCGCAGGAAAAACAATAACGAGGTTACTGCAAACCATACTGATCTTTTATTGAGATCCGAGATGGGCAAAGTCAGGGGCCGACATGAATACTGGTGTGATGTTTACAGCACCTGGTAATTATTGGGTGTAATGTCTGCATTCTACAATTTCCCCACCGTACATATCAGTAGGTCAGACCTATATACTGATATATACTGTGGGAAAATGTCCGGTAAGTACCAGGACATGATGATTTTTGTGTTGTAATCTACAAATCTAAATGCTATGCCAGGATCTGAAATGGTAAAAGCTTTATTAGGTGGCAAGTGTTGCATCTGATAAATACTGAACTCAGGGTGTCGGATTTCATCGAGGTGTCAGTTATTGACAAGCACCATGGGGCACTCATCATCAGGGCCTTAGCCGACTCTTGACATAGTAATGGAGCTCTTAAAACAAGAGAACACTTTTGAAAAGCGATTGCTGTGAAGGGACTCCACTACACCATAAAGCTATATCTTCCCATTATCTCCCAAAAGCAACAATGTGAATGAATCCCCTTTATCATCTTTCCCTTCCTGTTTCTTCCCATGTCTATCTGTGAAGCTCTTGACTCTGTGTAATATAAAGATGTGTGATTGCTCTGTGTGAGGGGGTGATGGGGTAGTAGTTGAAGGTAAAGTCTTAGTTGTTAACATCTATGGCTTCTGATCAAATGTCTAGCCCTCTATATATGAAATAAGCATAGGTGTCTAACGTAGATGAGTTTCGTTTAGATTCATGGCATTTGCTTGCATTTTATGTGTATATCCAGAAAATCTGCAATAGATCTGGCTCTCCTGGACCTACTTTGGACACCCCTTGAATTCAGCAACTTACAAGAAACATGGAGTGTTTTCTTTTTTTTCTTTTTTTAAATATTTTTATTGAGTACTTGGCAATCCATTCAACACAATCAATACAGTATATCCCCAGAGCAGAGAGCATACAAAAAACATAGAGATTAAAATTCTAACAACAAACAGCAAATTTCAACTACCATAATCAAACAAGTAATTTCAATCAAAATAGGATTCCCAGATTTTGGTAAATTTACACAATGCCCCAATCCTTTGAGCAAATATAAATTCACTTTTCCTGACTCTCTTAATTTTTTGATACCACTCGTCTACAGTTGGAACTGTTTCTGTCTTCCAATACTTAAGAATCAATGATCTGGCCACTGCTACTATTATATACAGAAGTTTCGCCAGAGAATCAACCAAATTAAGCTCTGGATCAAATCCAAAAATAATTAAATTTTCATAACTAGTGATCGTAAAATGTAAATGAAGAGAAAGCAAAGAGAACAATCCTTTCCAGAATGTCTTAATTTTAGGACAAAAGACCATCATATGGGACCAGTTAGCCAGGTCCGATTGAGTACATCTAAAACAAGTAGGCGACGTACTACTATACATTATAGCAATAGTTGCAGGGGTGTAATATAAAAGCCACTTACTAAAAAAAAGCATTCGTCGCCAGTTGGCACCTCCCAGGACCGAAAAGTTTTCCAAGAATTATGAGTTAATTTAAGACTTTCATGCTTCTGCCATTTTTTAATTGCTTTGGCGCTTACATCCTCCTCCTTGCTTTGGCGCTAAGCTTCTTCTACATTTTCCGGGATTTTTGAGAAGTGGGGACCAGAAAAGATCATTTGTTAAATGTGAGAATTGACTATTCTGCGTTAAATCGCTTTGAACCAGAGACTTATACAGTAGAACATATTAACCCATAAGAAGAAAGTTTCCACAGATTAAGATAGCCATCTCATCAAAAGTCAGCCATGCTCCATCTTTCACAAAATTTGATAAAGTTATAAACCCAGATCTGGCCCAGTTATGTATAGTTTCTGACCCCATGTTAATCCCAAATCTAGAGACAACACCGCTCAGTGGAGTTATTAAGTTCAGGAGGGAGAGTGAGTACCTATTCAGCATAGCATCGCGTTTTTTAAAAAACCAGCTCAGAGCCTTATATCTGACTAATTTAGGTGATTTGAATATCGAGAGTGGAGAAGGAATTTTAGTCTCTTTACAAATTAAATCAAAAAAAATAATAATAAACAATGCCTCTCTAGGTATTGAATGTTTAAATCTTGAAAGATACTGTGCAAAGTATGCATAATAATAGTCTTTCGGGCTTGGCAAGCCAAGGCCTCCTTGTTCCTTATCTACATATAGGGTTTTAATAGCTATTCGAGAAGTCTTTTTTGCCCAAACAAAGGCTGAGAATAAGGACTCGACTTTTGAAAAAAAAGGGCCTGGAAGGGAACAAGAAATAGTGGAGAACAAAAAATTAAATAAGGGAAGTACTGACATTTTGATTAATGCCACCCGGCCTAGAATAGATAAAGGCAATGGATTCCATCGTGAGAACATATCACAAACTTTTTGAATTAAGGGTTCAAAATTCAATGTATACAAATCACGAACTGAAGACATAAAATAGACACCCAGATACCTTTTGGGTCTGTTGATAATACAACTCTGAATATCTGGGTGCAATTCAGGATTTATATTACCACAGATTAGAATCTCAGTTTTCTTTTTGTTAATTCGATACCCCCCCAGAGCTTCGAATTCTGTAAAAACAGAAAAAACCTGTATTTGCGAATGCATCTCAGGTTTCAACAGCAACATTATATCATCCGTGTATAATTTGATCTTATCCATACCGGCAATAGGCGGAGAAATATCCTTACATTTTCTGATTGCAACTGCTAAAGGCTCAATAAAAAAAGCAAAAAGGATGGGGGATAATGGACAGCCTTGCCTCGTTCCTCTTTGCACTGAGATCGAGCCCACCATAGATGTATTGACAAGGATATGAGCTTTTGCCCCCTGATACAAATTTTTAATTAGGGGAATGATTTGAAGGGGAATACCAAAACGTTGTAAAATAAAGAAAAGTGTATCCCAAACCACCAGGTCATCTGCATCTAAAAGGAGAAATAAAGCCGGGACCTTCCGTATTTCAAAATAATCTAATGCCTCAATCAAATAGTGTGTATTGGTGATGAGTTGACGGCCTGCAATAAAGCCATTCTGATCTGCTTGAATCAATTGCGCAGAGACATGATTAAAACGAATAGAATGCAATTTTGTGATAATTTTATAATCTGAATTCAATAATGTTATGGGCCTGTAGGAGTTTGGGTCTTTAACTTCCTTTCCTTTTTTCAAAAAACTGACCACTGTTCCATCGTAAAAGGACGCGGGAATTGGACCACCCTCCAACATAGAATTTACTAATAAAAGGAGAAACTCAGAGAGAGAGCTAAAGAACGTAGCAAAAAATTCAGCCGGAAGTCCATCTGGGCCGCAGGCCTTACCACAGGAAAGACTTTTGACTACCAGCTCTAATTCATCACTCGAAAATGATGACGACATTGCTTCTTGTTCCAGATGAGGAAGGGAAGGGAGACGATATTTATCTAGAAAATCGTTTAATCTCTGCTGATCCGTGATGTGATGTGAAGTATAGATATTCTCATAATGGGGCAGCATTATTGCCCCTATCTCTCCCGCATCTGAAGTATCCACACCACTAATTGGAGATTTAAGAGATCGAATTACATTAGCTGCAGCTTGTTCTTTAACCTGTCACGGCAAAAATTTACCCGTGAAATTACTATGTATTGCTGGAGATAAACGTGTTTTTTGTGGTGGATCTTGTGGTGGACATAGATCAGGGTATAGATTGCTTAAAGAGGGTCTGGAAAAAGGGAGAAAAATGTGTTATTGGTTTTAAGTGATTACTTTAATGACTACTAAAATAGGTTTGAAAATTATTTCGTTTAATGTGAACGGCCTAAATAATAAGAAGAAAATGCGGGCAATAGAGACATGGATTTTGACTGAAATCCTGCAGTTATACTTCTGCAAGAAACTCATATTTCTATCTCAAAAGCTGATAATTTCTCTATGTTCAAAGGGTGGGCCTCTTACCGGGGCTTCTCCTTTTTTTCTAAGTCACATAGAGGAGCCGCACTTTTTCTTAACAGGAGAATGGAGGTGGAGATAATTCAAACTGATGCGGATAGCCAGGGTCGGTGGTGCTGGGCCACATGTAAATTAAAGAATAGACCATCGCATATCACCTTTGTAAGCTTTTATGCCCCTCTGAATGACAACCCTGCAATTTATGATGAAATGTTTCAGTCCCTACTGATGGTTGGCGGGGATATTGTGATTGGAGGGGATTTTAATATCCTCATGAAACCGAATTTAGATTCCACCACTGGTGGGAAAAAGCAGTCGAAACCTAAATCATTCCAGACAATTATGAATAATGTAAGGACTTTTGATCTTGTCGATCCTTGGCGTTCTATAAATCCTTATAAAAGGGAATATACTTGCTGGTCGGGAAGGTATAAGTCATTTTCTCGCATTGATTTTCTTCTTGTTTCTTCAAAACTTAAAAGCCGGCATCATCGGATTTTACACAATGGCTTTTCCGACCATGCGATGTTAGTTGCTGAATTTGTGTTGGATGAAAGCACGAACGTCCTGAAACGATGGGTCTTTAACAAATCTTATTTGTCTGATGATATATGGGTTACTTTTCTTAAAAATGAGATCAGGGAGTATATCGAACGAAATCTGGGGACAGCCCCTATCCATGTTGTATGGGACTCACTGAAGGCGTTTATTCGGGGGCAGTCATAGGAAGGGATGCAAGGGAATCAGTTATTTTTAGGGATACAAAGAATCAATTGCAGCAAAAAATACAGGTTTTAGTAGATCAAAAGTACCACAATCACTCTGTCAAGATACAGAATCAATTAAATGCCGCAAAACGGGAGCTGAGTGCACATTACTTCGTAAGAAGTGAGGAAATCTTTTGTAGATAAGCTCAAAAAATATACGGAGTGTTTTCTGCTTCTTCTTAGCGTACAGGCGATTATTTATTTAGAACACCACACCCTTCTTTTCTGGAAATGAGAAGATGGTGAAGCATTTCCCATAAGTGTTACTTAAACATGACATTGCCACTCAACCTCAGATTCAAGTACCAGAAACCAATTCTCTTGATAGCAAAGATAGTCTAATGTCTCACAATCGTTAACTCTAGCCTTTTGTGATCCCGTTTTGCAAATACAACGAAGCCACCAAGAAGTACAGAGTGCCACATAACTACACCATATTTATTTAGCAATTTTTGTCAAGTCCAAAATACTTGCCTTTGACCAGCATAGAGCACATACATGTGTGTCATTGTCCTTATCTGTGATAGATCTATGGAAAATGTACAGTGTCAGGGATCACCAGTTTGCAAACACTTTACTTACTGCAAGGAAGCAACAATGACCTGATGTGGGGTCTTATTCAGACTGTAAAAATTGGTTAGGTCATCGTTCCCATGCATTTGCATCCTGTTCTAGTTCCTGATCTCACCATTGGCCTTCATGATTTCATCAACCCATCCTTTTCCATTCCTTCTACCTGTCCATTATGGAGATAATTCTTGCTGCCTGTGTCTTCATCCAGCTGGCGGCTCCTGGGCACTCTTTCCCTGTCGTTCCAATCCATTCCCCGCTTCTTAGGAAGCCATGCAGACACATCTCTTAAGCTCCAAGCCTGAATGACTAGATTTACTAAGGGATTGTGCCAGGGCAAAGTAACACAAAGTGTTGCAAACTCTTGAAAAGTTATTAATTTCCAGTGCGGAAAGTATTTTGTGCAGGTAAGATGCCCTTTTCAAAGCCCAAATACACCAAATACAGATCTGAACAGCTTTGCACCCATTTGCATTAAGGGAGCATTACCTGGGTGTAATGTGTGTGGATCAGCTCAACTACCCATGGTTTTTGCACAAAACAAATCTATTAAAATAACAAGACAAGGCTTTGTGTGAATAAATAACACCTCCTTAAAGCATATGCTCACAAGAGACACAATTTTCATTTTTCCAAACATTTCCCATGTTGCATGTATGCTGCACTGTACAGCACACATACAATGTGTGATATATTTAAGAGTTTGTCTAGGAACAGTATTTTTACTCGAAGGGTGTGTTTCTAGTACCAATCCTATGCTATACAAAACACATACACCTCTGCACCATGGTGCGCCGGGTAGCGTGTTTGTGCACCAGGGCAGGAGTAGTGAGCAGAAGCAGGCCACTTGTAATTAACATGTCTATGAGCTGATTTCTGCCCCTTGCACAGTGTAGTGCAGCAACTTCAGTTGTGGTGCATTGTGCAAAAAAAAAACATCAGCCCCAAAAATTGCAGCTATTCCTATGCCAATAAAGGCGCTTAAATCTTATATCAAAAACTGTGCATGCGCCATGTTAACTGCTCATGAAACTTTCAAAACCCCAACATGAAACACCCTATTATATATCAATCTGAACATGTATGATTGAAAAATAGCTTGTAATGCTAGTCCATTGCAAGGGACTGTGTTCGACATCATGGCCACAGGTTTAAATTCCAGCGAGTCCACTCAGCCTTTCATCCATCTGAGGTCGGTAAAATGAGTACCATTGAGTTGGGTAACAATAAACATCTGTTATTCAGCGCCAAGATGCCTACGGGTGAACGTGCGCTTTACAAATACATATGTTATGTTATGTTTATGTTAATGCATGCAGTTGGAGACAACGATGTATTTTTCCTACTCACTCCCTTGCTTCCATTTTCCCAAACACTTGCTTGGGCCCTCATTACGAGCTGTAAACTTATGTTTACGACCAAACTTACCCTAGTGAATAGGATCTCTAGTACTACTGGTATGGAACCTTTGGTGATAAATGTTTAATTCTCTGCTGATCTAGGGAATTCGGGGTCTTGACATCTGGCTGTTATTGCCTTTATATATTTTAATTGCCTTTTGTTTGAGGCCCTGGTGGTCTAGAGGGTTCTCTACGATTTGCAAGTTATGTTGTCATTCAGGAAGCTTGCCAGGTAATATATTTTCTTCTTGACTGTCATTCTGCTGCTCCGCTCAGCAGGCTACGGTCTTATTTACTTTTTTGTTCCTACTAAGAGCTCAAACCAATGTCACCTACTCTCACCCCCAACTTCAATCTATTATTAAGGACCTCTGACAGTGCTTAATTTGTCAAATAAAGAGTGCCGGTGCCCAAAGCTCTGCTCAGAAGCCCGCGGCCGGTGCTATTAAGACTCTGCGCCTGACAAGCAAGGCTGCGTCCTAACTACACCTCAGCACTCATTAATCGCTGCCAGACTCTGCCTGCCCCTTTATCTCTCGATTGCAGGTTACTGCTCTCTCCATTTCTAATCTTTATTTCTTCTTTCGCTTCCTCCTTCTTTCCTGTCTGTGTGCTTTTCCCATCTTGCTCTGGGAAATGTCTGCTGGGTGAAAAATAAGTGTCGGTCCCCAAAAATAAGTGCCGGTGGCCCCCACCTGCTCAAGTTAAGCACCGACTCTGATTACAGCCCCAATAAAGGCAGCCTGTAGGGTTCACCTACAAAGTACGTTCTCCATGCAGCTGAGCCCTAATGACCTCGCCACCCTTCAAGCCCTTTCAGCTTTAACTGTGTTAGAAATGGGATTTCTGGTTGGCTAGGGCTTGCGCCAAAGCCAGACAGAAACCACCACTCTAGTCAGGGCTGGGGAGTTACACGCCAAAGATAACCCCTGCTCACCCCCTTGGTAGCTTGGCACGAGCAGACAGGCTTATCCCTGAGGCGATGTGTAAAGCGTTTGCGCGCGCACCCAGCAACAACACCCAAGGCCCACCACAAAGGAAACTCCACACAAGGTATTCTATAAAAATAGCCTTTGTATTATACCAAACACACTAGATAAAAACACACACTGTACAATGTGCCAACAGGCACGGGCAGAATTTACAAGGGATTATATATACAGGGGACAGGGCCACATGGACCACTGTCAGGAATTAGCACTTAGGACATAGCACAAATCACCAATAGTAAACGTAGAACATAACACAAAGTAAATGTAGAGCACAACCCGTCTCTACTGGCGCAATAATGACCTCAGCGTCATCACACTAGCATCAGGTATAAAACCTATCCTGTATCTATCACAGGGGCATAAATCACATTATGCAGTTCTCATTGGTCTAACTCATTAGACCTAACCACCTAGCTATAACTATACTAGGGGCGCACATCGCACAGGGAAGTACATTCTCCCTACCATCAACCTAAGCAGGTAAAACAACCTTCTAGGCAGAAATAACCACATTTAGAGGTATCAGACACAGGGTGCGCAAAACATGCTATACACAATACATTTCCTACTACCCAAAAGCACATTAGCATGAATCGCAATAACACCTCAATCACATTAGAGTCCAGGACGCACCAGAACCTAAACGTAGCAGCTGCCCACTACTTGCTGGGCAGCTGGGGACAAAGCAGGGCCTAAACGCTGCAGCTGGCACTAAGTGCTGCGCAGCTGTGGAAGGCAAATAGGGGCCTGGGCTCTCAAATGGCCCATGACACAATGTCACAACGTGGGAGCCCTCTAGGCTCTAGAAACAACATGTCCCCAAGTCCCCCTGGGACTTCTAAATATCAAATGGCCCCCTGAAACGTAGAGCGCACGGGCGCTTTAAACTAAGCATGTCCCCAAATTGGAGCCTCTCGGGGCTCTAGAATAATCATGTTCCCACACGAGGAACTGGCACCCGTCGTTGGAGCGCGGGAGCGCTCTAAAACAAATCAGTCCCCCACGTTGGAGCGGCCCGCTGCGCAAACGGGGCCGCTCTGACCGTGTGCCTCTGCCAGGCACCCTTGAATGCGAGCCCAACTCACCTGGGCTCTTCAGCGGCAGGACTCCGGTCTCCGCTCTTCGCACGCGGTGGGGGCAGGCACCGGCAATGTGCCTCGAGCCCCCTCCGCCTTCAGTCTCCACTTGCTGGTGCCCGCGGGGCTCTCCCTCAGCCATGGGAGCCCCGCACAGGCAGGCACCTTCACCTTCACTCCGGGCAGCTTCTCAGGCGGCGGCGTGCGCGGGACTTCCTTCGCAAAACCGGAAGTCCCGCCCGCCGCCAGGCACATTCTCGCCTGACTTCCGCTTTTGGCCGCGACTCGGGCCGCAGCGGTGATCTTCAAGAATCGCGGGGTGGGCACCCGCAATAAAACAAAGCAGTTCAGCGGGGTGGGCACCCGAAATAATATGAACATAAGTGGGGTGGCACCCGCGTTGGCTCACAACTAGCGGGGTGGGCACCCGTGACAGGACACGACGAGGGGGAATCCCTACGCCGGGGATTCCCTCCAAGGACTTCGCAGCACCGCAGGCGGCAGAGGGGCGCTCGGGGAAACCAGGGAAGCGCTCCTCCATAATCATAAGCGCTCCTCAGCAGTTTGGAGACACAGCGCTCCCCAAGCGCTAGGCAGGCTGTAACAAGCCTTGGCAAAGGGATAAGTTGTAAGCAGTCCTGGGCATCAGAAGCTGGAGCACAGCAGCTCCCAGCAAAGGAAAAAGGTCCAGTAAGTCCATCTGGCATCCAGGGGCTGGGCAGGGCCCAGGGAGGCAAGCCTTCCCCTGGGCCCCAGCAGCAGCACGCCCCTGGTAGATTCGAGTTAGAACAAGAACATTTTGTAAGGGGACACAGCCCCTTTTTATACACCACATCCCTTTGTTCTGGGTTCAGGGTGAGGGGGAAAACCAGTCGCAGCTGGTTGGGGAGCACCCTTGATGTGCTCAGCCCCTCACTCTATTCATTGGCAGGGCTAGGGTTGTCAGTCGCACCGCAGGGGGCGGGGCCAGCATTGTGTGTGGAAAACCCTGTCCTATTCAGGACCCAGGTGTACTCCTCCCACCCATCTAGCTGCTGATCTCCCCATTCACCACTGGGTGACTCATCCTGACTCTGGGGAATACCTAGCCCGTCACATGACATGACCAGCCAATCACGCGACAGACACACTGCACACAGAAGTGCTCACTTCTAGAAGTGGCACTTCCACACTAGGTACATGCACGCCGCACACATCATCGCGCAGCATTCACTCCCACGAGTCCGCACATACCAAACTCGGGCCTGCACACCCCACGCATCAGGAACTACTAGGGACACATACATTCCCCATGCATTCCTATGGGAGGGCAGGCCTATCTCACCACATGCACTCAGAGCGCGCACGCACTTTACCCTGGGACACAGGGAAAGTGCGCAGAAACCAAGAAATCACCACACCAAGTCGCCAATAAAAAGCAAAAAGTTCAGGGGTGAACCTGCCAGAAGGGCCAAGTCCAACACAACCCCCTTCCAGCCAAAACGCAGGGCAGACCAATCACCACCGTGATGGACTTCCCTGCTTGGGGCGATAGAACACGGACGCAGGCCCGCACTGCAGGGACACTCTCCGGTTCTACGCCATTCTCAATCAACATGGTTCCATCTGAAAAAAAAAACAACCGAAAAGAACTCAGGCCCAACTAGGCTACCCCACTGGTACTACCTAGTTGTCCACGGCCAGGACCAGGCCCTAGGCCACCCAGATACCACTGGTCCTTGCCAAACCCAGAGTGGGGGGTAGTAACCCCTGGCATACAAGCCATTCTCCACTCTCCCTCTCAGTGTAGTTCCCAACTACCACCGATCCTTCAACCTAGGGTCCGCACCCTCAGGCTGACCAGAGGTCACGGGCAAGAATGCCCCACCCTACCTCTACTTCTGGGGTTCCGCACCCTCCCAGGGAAGCACCCACCAGAACACAACTCTCCCACCAGTTCAGGACCTCTCTCCACCAACTGGTCTACCACCTGGGATCCAAGTTCACCGGCTGCACCGGGGTCAGAGGCGAGGCCGCCCTCCCTCTGCACCCCCTTCCAGAGTTCCGCACCGTCCCAACTGGAGTGGTACCCCTAGAAGGCAAACCGGCCAGGACACTGACTACAGTCGTCCTTACGTCCAGATCCGGAAACACCGGCTACTGGCTCCCCAACCGAGGGACGTACCCTTTGGTCAGATGCCTGGCGGACCAGGACTTCCTAAGGGTGACACATACCTAGCGTGTCGTGTGACAGTCTGCCTGGCGCAGAGCTCACGACCTCCTGTCCCTCTGACAGTGCGTGAAGATGCCCCAGCCACCTGGCGCAGAGCTCACGACCTCCTGTCCCTCCGACAGTGCGTGAAGATGCCCCAGCAACCTGGCGCAGAGCTCACGACCTCCTGTCCCTCCGACAGTGCGTGAAGATGCCCCAGGACAGAAGTGGCGTCACCATGGTCACTCCTTGGTGGCTCAGCCCATCTGGCCAGCCCCCTGACCCACTGGTTCCCACTGGGGACCTCTCCCCCTCTCACCCCTCACAACTGTACCCCACCTGCTATCAGGGGGGTATCACCTCACAATTGCCCGGAGAGCCAGGACTTCCTGGGAGTACATATACGCTCCCGAGGGTGACACATACCTAGCGTGTCGTGTGACAGTCTGCCTGGCGCAGAGCTCACGACCTCCTGTCCCTCTGACAGTGCGTGAAGATGCCCCAGGACAGAAGTGGCGTCACCATGGTCACTCATTGGTGGCCCAGCCCTTCTGGCCGGCCCCTGACCCACTGGTTCCCACTGGGGAATCCCTCCCCCTCTCACCCCTCACTCTGGACTTCTGCACCCTCCCAACTGGAGCGGTACCGCCAGACACCAGGACTACTGGAGCTCTGATTACAGACACTCCCCGTCCTCTAAACACTGGGAGATCCTCCTCAAATGACCTATTGGTACAGCCTAGGCCCCCGACCTGATGTTCCCTAAAGAAACCATCCAGGCCCTGACACTGGGTTTCGGGCACCTGGAGACACGCAGTCCCACCCACTCCTTCTCCGCAGAGACAGGACGTGAGCCCCTACACCGAGACCTAGCTGGGCTACTCTGAACCTCTTCCACCACGCTGGGCTGGAAGACACCTCAGCCACTACTTTTGGAATCACTCCCCAATGCAAGCTCCCTATCCCAGAGAACTCACACCCAATCAACCAGCAAGCTCCTTATTTCAGAGAACTCACATCATTCATCCACATACCCACACCCCCCAGACTAGTAAGACAGTTTCTACCGCCCCTGATTTCTCAACCTGACCACCACGTGACACAGGTACTATTACTCTGGGAACTGGGAATGGGAAATTCACATTCATCCAGCGCATTACACATTCATCCCCAAACCCCTCCCAAGACTGGTAAGACAGTTTCTACCGCCCCTGATTTCTCAACCTGACCACCACGTGACACAGGTACCACTACCCCGGGAACTGGGAATGGGAATACATGCACTGGACACACATCTGCTGCCACCACTGGATCCCACCCTCTGGTGAATCCAGAAAACACAATGCACTAAGGGGGGTGATCTACCCTCCCGAGCTAGGGACACCTAACTCAGAGTGCACAAGAACACATTTCAAAGAAATGACATTTAAAAACAAACTTAGAACAATAATCCCTATACCATGTGATTTATCTAAATGCAGAGTTTTGTAGTGCGGCCAGTTGCTGCTGCGGTACAGCGCAAACGCAAGTCCAAATCCCACCGCTGATCACCAATGTTAGAAATGGGATTTCTGGTTGGCTAGGGCTTGCGCCAAAGCCAGACAGAAACCACCACTCTAGTAGGGCTGGGGAGTTACACGCCAAAGATAACCCCTGCTCACCCCCTTGGTAGCTTGGCACGAGCAGACAGGCTTATCCCTGAGGCGATGTGTAAAGCGTTTGCGCGCGCACCCAGCAACAACACCCAAGGCCCACCACAAAGGAAACTCCACACAAGGTATTCTATAAAAATAGCCTTTGTATTATACCAAACACACTAGATAAAAACACACACTGTACAATGTGCCAACAGGCACGGGCAGAATTTACAAGGGATTATATATACAGGGGACAGGGCCACATGGACCACTGTCAGGAATTAGCACTTAGGACATAGCACAAATCACCAATAGTAAACGTAGAACATAACACAAAGTAAATGTAGAGCACAACCAGTCTCTACTGGCGCAATAATGACCTCAGCGTCATCACACTAGCATCAGGTATAAAACCTATCCTGTATCTATCACAGGGGCATAAATCACATTATGCAATTCTCATTGGTCTAACTCATTAGACCTAACCACCTAGCTATAACTATACTAGGGGCGCACATCGCACAGGGAAGTACATTCTCCCTACCATCAACCTAAGCAGGTAAAACAACCTTCTAGGCAGAAATAACCACATTTAGAGGTATCAGACACAGGGTGCGCAAAACATGCTATACACAATACATTTCCTAGCACCCAAAAGCACATTAGCATGAATCGCAATAACACCTCAATCACATTAGAGTCCAGGACGCACCAGAACCTAAACGTAGCAGCTGCCCACCACTTGCTGGGCAGCTGGGGACAAAGCAGGGCCTAAACGCTGCAGCTGGCACTAAGTGCTGCGCAGCTGTGGAAGGCAAATAGGGGCCTGGGCTCTCAAATGGCCCATGACACAATGTCACAACGTGGGAGCCCTCTAGGCTCTAGAAACAACATGTCCCTAAGTCCCCCTGGGACTTCTAAATATCAAATGGCCCCCTGAAACGTAGAGCGCACGGGCGCTTTAAACTAAGCATGTCCCCAAATTGGAGCCTCTCGGGGCTCTAGAATAATCATGTTCCCACACGAGGAACTGGCACCCGTCGTTGGAGCGCAGGAGCGCTCTAAAACAAATCAGTCCCCCACGTTGGAGCGGCCCGCTGCGCAAACAGGGCCGCTCTGACCGTGTGCCTCTGCCAGGCATCCTTGAATGCGAGCCCAACTCACCTGGGCTCTTCAGCGGCAGGACTCCGGTCTCCGCTCTTCGCACGCGGTGGGGGCAGGCACCGGCAATGTGCCTCGAGCCCCCTCCGCCTTCAGTCTCCACTTGCTGGTGCCCGCGGGGCTCTCCCTCAGCCATGGGAGCCCCGCACAGGCAGGCACCTTCACCTTCACTCCGGGCAGCTTCTCAGGCGGCGGCGTGCGCGGGACTTCCTTCGCAAAACCGGAAGTCCCGCCCGCCGCCAGGCACATTCTCGCCTGACTTCCGTTTTTGGCCGCGACTCGGGCCGCAGCGGTGATCTTCAAGAATCGCGGGGTGGGCACCCGCAATAAAACAAAGCAGTTCAGCGGGGTGGGCACCCGAAATAATATGAACATAAGTGGGGTGGCACCCGCGTTGGCTCACAACTAGCGGGGTGGGCACCCGTGACAGGACACGACGAGGGGGAATCCCTACGCCGGGGATTCCCTCCAAGGACTTCGCAGCACCGCAGGCGGCAGAGGGGCGCTCGGGGAAACCAGGGAAGCGCTCCTCCATAATCATAAGCGCTCCTCAGCAGTTTGGAGACACAGCGCTCCCCAAGCGCTAGGCAGGCTGTAACAAGCCTTGGCAAAGGGATAAGTTGTAAGCAGTCCTGGGCATCAGAAGCTGGAGCACAGCAGCTCCCAGCAAAGGAAAAAGGTCCAGTAAGTCCATCTGGCATCCAGGGGCTGGGCAGGGCCCAGGGAGGCAAGCCTTCCCCTGGGCCCCAGCAGCAGCACGCCCCTGGTAGATTCGAGTTAGAACAAGAACATTTTGTAAGGGGACACAGCCCCTTTTTATACACCACATCCCTTTGTTCTGGGTTCAGGGTGAGGGGGAAAACCAGTCGCAGCTGGTTGGGGAGCACCCTTGATGTGCTCAGCCCCTCACTCTATTCATTGGCAGGACTAGGGTCGTCAGTCGCACCGCAGGGGGCGGGGCCAGCATTGTGTGTGGAAAACCCTGTCCTATTCAGGACCCAGGTGTACTCCTCCCACCCATCTAGCTGCTGATCTCCCCATTCACCACTGGGTGACTCATCCTGACTCTGGGGAATCCCTAGCCCGTCACATGACATGACCAGCCAATCACGCGACAGACACACTGCACACAGAAGTGCCCACTTCTAGAAGTGGCACTTCCACACTAGGTACATGCACGCCGCACACATCATCACGCAGCATTCACTCCCACGAGTCCGCACATACCAAACTCGGGCCTGCACACCCCACGCATCAGGAACTACTAGGGACACATACATTCCCCATGCATTCCTATGGGAGGGCAGGCCTATCTCACCACATGCACTCAGAGCGCGCACGCACTTTACCCTGGGACACAGGGAAAGTGCGCAGAAACCAAGAAATCACCACACCAAGTCGCCAATAAAAAGCAAAAAGTTCAGGGGTGAACCTGCCAGAAGGGCCAAGTCCAACAAACTGTAAGAGGGGCAGTTGAAGGATACAACTGAGTGGACACACTCTAACGCATGACCCACAGTGTCCACCGTTTGCAAGCTTCACCTTCTTAGACTTAGCCAGTTTGGGTACCGATATCTCTCTGTGTGTCTGTGGAAATGCAAGGAGAGACATCAGCTCTCATCCTAATCTAGTGACTGGGCTTTTCTGCTTCATAGATCTAACGTATCCTTTGACATTCAAGCTGGTGCCCGTGTGAGAAATAGATCATTAATTTATATTCAGGGTGCACAGGGACATTCTTTGCTAACTCCAGTGCCCTCATTTGACCCTTTGTTCCTCCTATTCCTTCAGACAAAAAAAGGACAGAATGTTCTCTGCCAGGAATTGGGGTATTATCTACAGAAAACACATTTGTTTCTGTATGGCCATGCTATCCACATGGAACTAATGGCAGACACATTTTTTTTATTTTTTTTAATCTGGGACTACCAGGATTTCATTATGCCCACCACCTAACATGTGCGCTACCCATATATTGGTATGACCATCTACTTCCAGGATTCTCTCACTTGTGTTGTTGGTTCCCCCTGTGTACTCGCATTGATTATTTATCAAAATCTTTTTTGTGGTTTAACTCTACAATCTTTATTAATGTTAGTATGACACAATGTTGAAAAACGAAAATCACACAACTTCTTCTTTAATGTGTCTATGCATTTCACGACACCAAGATGAAATATCCTCTACGTGTGTCAACCTCCCTCACCTGTGGGCAGAGTGACTTACTGGGTTAAGCTCACTCCATCCACCAGTCCTGCCACTCCATCTAAGGATAGCTTCCAATCGAATACCTGTGCTAGTATTTGTCATTCCTTCATCCTTCTGAGCAAGGGAGTAGTCAGACAATCTCAATGCCTCCCCGCCTGAATAGACCTCTAATCAAAGAGAGCCTGTGAAATGGGCAAACGTCTCTCAGAAGAGTTCCCTTCACCTGATCATCCTCGTCCATCCATCTATTCATCCATCTTTTCACCCTTTCATTTATTTATTTCCATCTATTCATCCATCCATCTGTACACCCCTTCACCTTTCTTTCTCACAGTCTACCCATCCAACCATGCTTTCTTCAATTTTTTTATCCAGCCAGTCACCCTTTTATATATACTCCCATTCTTTCACCAATCCACCTGAGGATATCTCTGAATCATTTCATCCATCCTTTTACTCTTAATACCTCAATACTTTCACCTTTCTGTCCATTCATCCATCCTTCTAATTCCTTCATCTTTTCACCTATAGATCCTTTCACTATTCCATTCATCGTTTCACCTTACATCAATTATTCCTTTCATCCTTTGATCTTTTCACCCATCCACCTATCCATGCTTTCACTCTTGGACCCATTAATTCTTACACAATACCTTCCTTTCACCCTTCTAAAAGTGTTTTCACCTCTTCTTCCTTCTTACTTTTCACGCTTCTTTTCACCCTTCCTTCCTCCTTTTTGTTTTACCCCTTTATATCTACCCTTCTTTTTATGCCATTCATACTTTTCCAATTTTTATTTTTTTCTCTAGTGCTTACTTTTCTATCAATAACCTTTCTTTGATTCTTTCACTATGCATATCACCCACACCCCTTTGCCATGTTTCACGGTTTTCTATGACTGTGATATGTGAGCATTTTGCTTATAGACCTACGGACAGGTGTGGCCCATCATATGCATTAATATTTTAATTGGACCAAATTCACCAGTCCATTGGGCCCAGGGGCAGTCTCCGCTTAAGCTGCGAAAGTGGGGGCGTGGACTAAGCCACTGCTTTCTGACAACACTAAGTCCTCGCTATTTTGCGAGCCATTTGTTTTCACAGGGATCACAACTGCAGGTAGGAAGAAAAATTCCTGCAAGTCAGCGCCATTCTTTTTTTTGGTTTTCAAAATAACCCCCCTTCCACCGCCTCCCCGTTCTTGGGTTTGTTTCTCAAAAACAACATTTGCCGAACAGGCACTAAAACAAAATGCACAAGCACAGCAACGTTTAAAAATGGCGGCCCCCGGGGGAAGTGAAGGTCGAAGACCAGACTCCCCCCGTGGCTATTCGCGCAATGGCCGGAAGGACAAGGTGGGGGAGGGATTAGAGGATTAGGGAAGGGGTGGGGTTAGGAATGTATATAAAGTGTCAGGAGAGGCGGATCCGGCCTCTTCATGACACCTTAGCACCACCGTGGGGTTTAGAGTAAAAGGTTTGTCCACCCACCCACCCTACAGGTTTTAGGTGAGGGGCATGGGATTGAGATCGGTGTTAGGGTGCCAGTTTAGGGCAGGTTGCAGAGTAGCAACGTTACGGTACTTTGGAGGGGTGGTGAGTCACATACGGGCGGATCCACCTCTCGGGGGGGAGAACAGTACACAGGTGACTGATAGCGGAGCACGAGAGGCAATGAAGGAAAGTCAACAGAGGATGCTTGGAGGGCAAGTGAAGGTGAGAATGGGGAGAGGAAGGAGGTCACCGAGTGAATGGGGAAGAGTCAAACAGGTGAGATGGCTTTGAGAAGGCTGAACGGAGAATGTTTCGGTATGGGATGGGAAAAGTATATTTCTTACATTTATGTACTGTTAATAAAGTCTAAATGATTGCAACCTTGTCCTAATAAAATGGCCTTTTACGCTTCAAGTAACAGCGTGGCGTGTAGTTATTGCGCGATGAGTGCATTGGAGCCACTGCAATGATGGGTGAATTCAAAGGCTTTAGAGATCCCCACAATGCAGGTCAGGATCTCTAATTAGGGCTGGTGGTCCTCCACTAGGGTAGCAGAGACAACAGATTTCACTGCTGTGGCAGGCTAGCTGTCAGGCTTTAAATGGGCAGTATTTATGCCAGTGCTTAATTTGTAAAATTTTAAGTGCCAGGGCTCTGACCAGGAGGCCACTGCAGCTTGCACCACCCATAGCCCTTGTCATCACTGCCAAAACAATTACTAACCATCTCTCTCGCATTTAAATGCGACAGTTCAGATTATTACAGGTCCCCAAAGCTAAAGGAATGGCTTGGGAGGCAGATATGAGCAATCTATATGTATATTGTAGTCCTAAACTACCGTTGTTCTGCTCATCTCTAAATTAGATGAGCAGCGCCACCATGTGGTGGACTGTTCTAAGTATGGTGTTGACAATTAGGGGGCGGTGCTGGGTACAGGAAACCAATAAGTATGGCGCTGAGCACGGAAAAGCACCGGCTCAAATTAAGCACTTTTCTGCATTGCTTGGGCCGTGATGTTGCTCTAGAACGTTTTCACCCCAGTGTGATTTATGCAACTGTTGAATTGTTTTCCAAAAAGGCGCTGGAAATCAAGGTGAGTTCACACAAGAAGACGCTCCTAACATGAAGTTTTTCGTCTAAATTAATGACTTACTGAAACTATAATGTTCTGAATAAAAGAGTCAACTTAAAATTCTTAAGGCCTGCTCTAACTCACTTTTGTGTTGATTGTGGTAAAGGTCGGTTCCTGCTGCTTTTTGACCATCTTGGTCACCCCGCCCTTCTTCATGGTATTGGGCAGTTCGTACTTTTCAAAAGACGCGCACAATCTTTACGCGTCTTTTTCGCGGGCTTCTGCCCTTTGCACTTCTGGTGGTCCTGCCGCCATTAGGGGTTCCCCGCGGGCCCCTATCTGTTCGGGCTTCACCTCCCCCGGACTGCGTCACTACATGAGGCCTTTTGACAACCTAGAAACTTGGCCAAAGCAAAAATGTGTGACCAGTCCCATCTGAAGCTCACATAAGCTTTAAGGGAATTGGTAAACTCTATGACAAGATACATTACTTAGGAGTCTTTCCAATTACGCTTCTGCTAAAAAGTCTGGGGCAGATTAATGTTTCCTGGCGCATCCCTGCAAATCAGCAGGGATGCGCCAGGAAAGATGCGTCACAAAAGTTTACCCTTGCGCCACGATAGATGCGCCGCATTTACAATGCAGCGCATCGTGGCGCAAGGATAAACAGATGCGTGACGCATCTGATGGTGGAAGGTTGGCGCATTTCTGGAGTTGCGTCACAAGCGCGACGCAGCTCCAGCAAGGCTCGGGGGTGCCCTATCATTACAATGCTGCGTCAATCCTTACGCCTGCTTCAAGCAGGCGCAGGGTTTTGACGCAGCATGGCCGGAAAAGGGACTGAGTGAAAACTTGTAGATTTCCCTCAGCCACTTTTCGGAGGCGTTCCTGCACCGGAACGTTCCCCCCTGTGCAGGTACGCCCACATGTGGCGCAAGCTTTACAACGTGATGCATCTCCCTAGGTGCGTCACGTTGTAAATGGGGCGCAACATGGCGCAGGGTTTACGCCGCCGCTGCGTCACAAAAGTGACGCAACGGCGGCATAAAAGTGGCGCAAGTCCGATATAAATCTGCCCCTCTGTTTAAAGCTAACACTGAAATATCTCCAGAAAAATAAAGTTCACATTTCGTCCTTTAGGAGAAACTGCGGTGCTTGCAAAAGATGCTGAGAGCTGGAGACATATCATTGTTAATGAGGTTAAAGCCATTAAGAATCTCACTTCACTTCAGTTACACATATGACGCCAGGGTCTAATGGAGGGAAACCACAATGCAAGCCTTGCTATTCTATCTCACTGTGGGATCCATTGACCACCAGTGAATATGCATCTGGTGGCACAGCTGGAAAACAAGAAAGACTTCTGGTTTAATAATCCATCTGTATAATATGCAAAAGCACTGGAGGCGCCCGTAAATGTTAGTTTACTAATTGACTAGCAGCGCACAAGATCCACAACAGTAGGGTTCAGAACTTAATATCATATGCTTGGAGTCATGCTCATACCCACGCTAGGCTGGGTGTTGAGAGCAGGCACAGGCCTTGTGGGCGTACACAGTGGTGGCTGGCATTTCCCGAGAGTGGTGAGTGGGTGGGATATAAAAATAAATAAATTAAAAGCACTTACCTGCGAGTGCGACATCCTCCTTGAGACAGGCAGGCTCCAAACTCCTAAGCCAATCCTAGCTCTGCTCTCACCAGCATGACAGCAGCACCAGGATTGGTGGAGCGGCCTCTCTCAGCTCTCAGAAGAGCACTGGAGGCCTTTGCTTTCTCTAATGGGCTAGTGAGGTTAAAAATGTGCATGTGTGGCAGGCAATCGCAAGAAGGCCGGCCAAAAAGATATGCATACTTTAAATTGAAAGTGCCCTGCTCTCTCTACTGCTATCAGTCAGCAGCAGCCCCACACCCTTCCTGGCTCTCCGTTCAGGACGGGGTGACGAAAAATAAAATGGTAATGACTTAACTATATTACTATTTATTTTTTCGTCTCCAGGCGCATTTCAGTGGGGTGAAGCTCCTCTGCTCAAATGGAGGGCCTTCCCCTGGGCATAACCCTAACCCAGCACAGTAGCATTGAGACATTAATCGGCATCTCAGGGAAAATCTAACTAGCCCTCTGCAGGACCATGATAAAAACCCAGCCAAAGAATGGTGCACTCCCTGAGCCACCGTGCTCGTAAATCCTGAGGGTGGACTAACACTGCAAGTGCGGCTTGCACTGAGGAGCTTGGACACATTTTTCATTAGAGTTTTACTGTTTTGTTTTATACAGAACAAGAACAGAATATAAGTACTAGTAGCAATCAAAGGGATGAATCACAAGACTAAATCACTGGTGATGTGTGGATCTACCCCAATGAACAAAGTTAATCTTGTTGAGGGCATTGGATCAGAAATGGATTGGCATAGCAGGCAGTTGAGCATTGCCCGAGAGGCCGGTGTGTCAGTGCCCTCTGTGGGCCGTTTTCTTTCCTTCCCCAGTCCACAGGGGTCACTTGACCGGGATAGTAAAGCTGGGGGGCCGTGTGATAAGGACCTTGTGCCACAATCATCTATGGTCTCTCCACGACCGCCTGCCTTGTCAGACTATCGCCCTGATGGTGGGCTGGGGAGTGGGTGATTGTCAGAATCGGCATCCCTGTGGGCCAGGTGTTGCCCAGGCCATTAAGCCATTCTCATCGCCCCGGGGCTCTTGCAGCCCAGAAGCAGTGTTCGTATTTTACACCTCACCCACAGCCCTTCTCATTCAGAGCATGGTAGGCTTGGGAGGGTGGCTTTATGCTTGAGCCTCTCTGTGGGGGCCAGGTGATGTTATGGACTTGGGTCCTCTTCACCTCAGCCCTCGCCCCTATGCACAGCCCAGCAGCTGTATTTTATGCTTCTTATTCCCCTCCCCGGCCATTGCCCTGAGGCAGTGGAGGGGCGGGGAGGGCTTAAGTCATTTAGTAATACAAGGGGGCCTGGCAGTTGTTCTGTTGATCAGGTAATGGAGGGTTGGGGAGAGGTTGACTAATTATGTAAACTAAGGGGCCTCCCTGTTGTTCTATTGCTCAGGGTGTGGGCCATTGTTACCTTGGCCCCAGTGTCCTTCCCATGAACAATATCCTCCCACTTTCATGCCTTGCATGTGCATAGGCATATGTGGCCTGAAGGTCAGAGTTGCAGAGATGAGGGATCAGGTTCGAGTCCCAGCGTCTGCTCTCAACATCCTGTGATTCTGGGCAAATCACTTTATTTCCAAGGCCCTTAAATAAAAAATCGGATCTTGCACACTGTAATTGGTGCTCATGAATAGTGCTCAAATAGTCTTTGGCTGAGTTCACACTATATAAAACTGTCAAAAGGAAGAACAGCAATAAAAAAACATTGACAATGCAAATAGGTCTTGCATTTGCAAGAGTTTGAACTACTGGCGTTGTAAATGACAATGAGTTTTACCCATGTGTTATGGAGTGGAGTGGGGGTATGTTGTGTGGACTGGAATTATGTAGTTTGGATTGGAATTGTTAGTTGTGGAATCATGTGACAGAATTATGTGGCATGGTGTGCGGCGGAATTATGTGGATAGTAATTATGTGTTTTTGAATGTACTGGAATTATGTAGTGTGGGATTGTGTGTCATGGAGTGTAATTATGTGGAATTATATTTTGTGTTGTGTATTGGTATATTGTGCAGTTTAATTATGTGGTGTGTTGTTGAATTTTGTGGCATGATATTGTGTTGTGTGGTGTTGATTGGATGTATTTGGTGTTTTGTGTAAATGTATTGATGAGTTGAAATATGTGGTGTGTTAATGAATTGTGTGGAATGATAATGTGTGGAGTGGAACTGTGTTGAGTGGAAATGTGTGTAGTTGAGTGAAATTATGCTGATTAAAATTATGTGGTATGATGTGTAGTGTATTTATGTGTTTTGTTGCTATGAGCATCAAATGAACTTGAAAGCCACATTGCCTTTCAGATACTAGCAAAGCAGTTGTAAAAATGAGAAAACATAAATAAGGGCTGCCTTTTATCCCACAGAAATGCATGCTTAATTAACAATAGTGGCTCCTCCACTAAGGCGGAGGAGTGTCACCCCACTGCTGCAAAGCAGTGGAAGAAAGAATAAATACAATGGTAATGACTCAAGGTTATTATCATTGTATTTGCTCATGCTGCTGCGCAGCTTTGCGGTGTGGGCGGGCCGCTCTGCTCTAAGAGCAGGGGAGGAGTGGTTTACCTACTCCAAGTGTGCAATGACTGTGTGGCCAGCCCTCTGAGGTCGTCTATAACAGTCATGCGCACTTCGCATGTTCTCCATGCAGGCTGCATTACAGCCTGCGTGGAGAAAATGCCCAGGCTCCCATTCTCTAACTGAGCGCCGATCCACAGCACTCAGACCAATCACAATGCTGTATTGCAGCGTTCTGATTGGTTTAGAGGAAGGAGACGAGTTTCTTCCTGTTCCGGCCCTGGAGAGGAGAGATTGAGAGAAGCTGCAGGTGAGCGGCCGGAAGTTATGTTTTTTGGTTCTACATCACACCCCCGCCCGCCTCTTTACTCCTGATCCCTGCCGGCCACTACTTTTAATTAACATTTTGTACATTGTATTTATATAGCAATTACTATCCCTGACGATGAGTTGCAGTGCTTTGTTATGAGTAGCAAGCTACTCCGAAACACAAGATTAGAGGTTAATAGTATTTATTTATTTATTTTATTTTATTTAGTGCATTTTTATAAAGTGCAGACATTACCCAAAGGTGTCAGAGCGCTGTACAGTAGAGCTAGTTACGTTACAAGAGAAAAGTGGTACAAAATAGAACATTACACAGACTAAAAATGAAGGGTACAGAAACACAAAATCCAACACAGCACACAGGGGTGAGGAATGTACAGGAAAAAATACAAATTTACAACGAAGAGCGAACTTCCAAGAGGGGCCTGAGAATGAAGGGTACACAAACACAAAATCCAACACAGCACGCAGGGGTGAGGAATGCACAGGAAAAAATACAAATTTACAATGAAGAGCGAACTTCCAAGAGGGGCCTGAGTATGAAAGTATTAGTTCTGAAAGTGTCTTTGGAAGAGAAGAGATTTGAGTTCAGCTTTGAAGATCCGGGTAGAGGAGGTGGCACGGAGCCATGGGGGAGGTGAGTTCCATATTCTCACCGCATTGCCTGAGAAGGATTGCGCCATTGATCTTTCCCTTTGGAAGACGGGGGGCTCAAGCAGAAGCTTTTCCGCATTGCGAGAGGGTCAAGAGCCTCCGGACAATTTCAATTTATTTGCCAGGTAACGAGGGGAGGACGTGTGCAAGGCTTTGTGTGTGATGCAGGCAGTTTTGTAAATAGATCTTGCCTCGATCGGAAGCCATCGAAGATAGGACAGGATAGGAGTGATGTGGTCGCTTCGTTTAGACCCTGAGATGAAGCGAGCTGCTGAATGGAGGATGGATTTGAGAGGGGAGAGGTGGGATTTGGGTAGGCCCGTCAGAAGAGAATTGCAATAATCAGTAATCTTTTTTTCTTTGTGCATTAGTTGCACATCTTTGCTGTTGTACTCTTCAGCACTGATGTCTGTCCATCCAGACCTATACCAGCATCAAAGATGTGCACATCATGATCGGAGACTTTGATGTACTGTCCTTCAAAATCTGCATCTACAAAGGATGCTTCTGGGAACTACAACACACTCCAAGTATTGCGGGGGTGCAGAGATGCCATCCATTTGCACCCCATGAGAGCACCATCCTGGGCTGCAGTGCTGTCTGTATGGATAGCATGAAGGGCTATGTACTAGGAAAGCAGTAGTGTTTTTTACCGGTGCCTTTTCATCCACATGGGAAGGATGAAAATATTAGCGGACTCCAAGTTCCAACCTCCACTAAGTGCGTTTAACCCACTGAACGATCATCTGAAGTGAGAAGGCAGAAGAGGTGAAGTAGTGGAATATAAAAGTAAATAAATAATCGGCAAATAAAAAGAAATGAAATTCCATGTAGTGCAAAGCGCTTTTTGTAAGGTTGAGCAGCTGTTGGCAATTGTGGCCCAGAGAATGTGCTTGAGATTTGGTGCTGAGGGATTTGGTGCTGAGGGATTGTTACTCAGATGGAATATTTAAATCAATTTCACTAGTTGTCTGCAGGTCACTTGAACCATGATTCTGAGAGCAGAGAGTGTTTACTGCTTCCTCTGAATTCTGTGTGCCATTTGATACATATTCTCTTTGGAAAAGTGAAGAACGTTTGCATGTGTTTTTCTTTGACCATAAACTATTACCTATATCTCTTACACTCATTATCTACCTACCTCTTTCTCTTTCTATGGCTATGTACCTTTTCTTCTGGCTATTCAATCTTTCCGTATTGACTTTCTGTCCCTCCCCGTCACACCAATCACTACATGATTTCTAGTTCTACTTCACCTATCTCAATATACTGTCTCTTTACCTCTCCGTTCACCTCCTCTTTCCCCCCAGCCCCCAGGTGGTTCTACCCAGAGGAACTTGAGATCACTGTCTAACTAGAGAAGAATTTCTTTTGAGTGTTTTGCTAAATGTTTTTATGGCTGATATGCAAAATGTATTTCTTTACTGGTTGTCATTAGAGGTTCTATTCTCCAAGGCAAAGGTTCAGAGCTGCTCTTCCTGATACTTTTGTTATTAAATGTTCTACTCCTAGAGATTCTAGTCTCACCCTTTCCCCTTGACTGTGTACTAGAGTTCTGATTTATATGATGATCAGAGTCAAGGACATAGCTGGTTGGGAAAGAGTATCTAGATACATTGTGCAGGGCGTTAAGACTGCAAGCAAGTGTTCAGATTTCAGAACTGCAATGCTCCTAGTCTTTGCCAATGTTACTGGCTCTATAAGCTTTAAAATGCTTAATTTACCAAACATTTCTCTACAAATGAGACCTCTGAGAGTAACCAAATGGTGTTTCATGAAAGGGCATGCCCGCGAATGTGGGCAACGTTTTTTGGCAGTGCCCGGGCCAAATTGTGATCCCAATCTGACCCTGGTGTGGGATTCATATGTAAATTTTAAAAAAGTTTGTGGTTAAGAGAGATTTGTAAATCAGTTTCAGTAGAGTTTAAAAAGGCACTGTGGGGTAAAGCATTGTGTGTGTACTTGTGACAAGCACAATGGGATTAAACACTTGCTATCTGTAAAATGACGGATGGAGGAGGAGGGAGTAGGAGGCAGATATAAAAACAAGCATTGGTAAATGTATTACGTTTTGCCTATGTGATTAATAATAATCAGTTTTTTGTTGTAACTTGTAACTTGCTAAATAGTACTACAATATAAGTTACAGAGAGTCTGTAAAGTGTTATCACTTGTTTAAACACAAAAATACAGTATATTATGCTGTTACTAGTTGTATAGTGTGTGTAAAAGCAACCTTTTGAAAAATAAAATGGAAGAGGGAAATAATATTATAAGACTTGGTGGACCATAACCTGCTCTGGACGATACTAATTTCAATGGGAGCTCCTGGGGCGATTGCAGGGTTCCTTTCCAGGCTGTATGAGAAGTTATTTAGTCCGGTTTGTTTTGGCCCACAAGGAGAATGTACACCCAATTTTAGAGTGGGACTGGGGATAAGGCAAGGCTGTTCTTGCACCAATCTTATTTTCTCTATTCATTAATGGAATAGACAAACATCTACAGACAATACAGGCAGACACCACGAGGGTGGCAGGTCGTCTGATACCTGTCTTATTATATGCGGACGATGCCGTATTGTTAGCAAGAACCGTGATAGGCCTACAGAGACTGATGGACGCATTCTCTACCTTTATGGTACAGACGAAAATGGTTATAAACAAGTCCAAAACATACACCATGATCTGTGGGCCTAAGCCTAAACCGCTTAAGACATTTTTTATTGAAAAAGTGCAATCCATACCATCACTTCCTTTCGCTATTTAGGTATTCTTTTTATGGATAACGGCTCTTGGTCTCAAAATGTTAATAATATTAGAGCCAAAATGAACAGGGCAACCCAAGGAATTTTTTAATTTGCTTCCAAACTAGGGAACCGGCAGATTCATGAGATGGTAGCTTTATATAAAGCCAAAGGTGCAAGCATAGCCCTTTATGGGGCAAGGGCTATGGGGTCGTACAAATAACAAAGTCTTGCAAATACAAGAAAACCTCTTTCTGAAACGCTTGCTTTATCTACCACCATCTGCCTCAAACACCATTGCTCATCATGAGGCGGGCCTTCAGTTTATCGAAGACCTATTATCGGTACAGCCATTAGTACTTTGGGACTCAGTATGGGAAATGGAAGAAACTGCCCTTACAAAAGAAATTATTTTAGATTGCCTTAAATTGTATGACGTACTCAAAATACCATGGGTGTTGTATATTAATTCCTCTCTGGAAAATTTGTATAAGGTAACAATATGGTCAGAAACTTCTAAAACTCTGATGTACACAAAGAAAGAGATCAAAAACACATTCCTAGAACTTAGGTTGGATCTGAGACTCAAGGCAAAAAAGGACAAATCTATTGTTACACACTATATATTACATAGATTACAGGCTAGCACAATAAATTACTTGTCATACGTGACCTATGCCCATCATCTGTTTGTGTTAATTAGATTAAGATGTGGCATTGCTCATTATCCTGTAGCTTTTCCTACAATGTGGCTTCATCCATCTGAAGATGTACTTTGTCCATGTGACAACAGGAGTAAGCAGAGTGCAATGCATTTTTTACTATTTTGTAATTTTTATAAGCATTTTAGATGTTTTTCTTTGAAACCGCCTTTTCTCACTCATCATATCAGGTCACATAAAGTAGAGATGAAATTCCTGGTGACACTGGGAGACCCCTTGACTTGTTATAGTGTTGCCCTGTTTATCTTGAAATTACATGATCAATGGAATTTTAGAATATTAGTATCAGATTTTTTATGTGTAATTTTTAAGGCTTGATTTTATGATGATGTACCAATATGAACTTGGATGTTACAGTTTTAACATAAGAAAAGAAATGAATCTATCAATTTGATTGTATCTATAGAAAAAACATGTTTTTTTTAGAATGATGTGCTTTTATGACTATCTTTTGATAGACGAATGAAGATTAAACTGACTGACTGAATATAATTCATTGATGTAATAGCAATATTATGTGCTTAGAGGAGTTCTGAAAACTTTGGAGCCTGGTGCTACTGCACCAGCTGCACCATTCAAATCATACCATTAGTGCCTGCAAGATAACTGCATTCGTGACTGCCTCTTTAGCAGTAAAATATAGCAGAAATTGGTGGTTAGTGGGGTTCCTAGAGCTTTAGGTCCTGGTACCACTTCACTTGCTGCACTATTGAAGTCACGGTCCTAGTGAAGGAACAGGATGCAATCACAAAACTAGAGGAATACTTGCAATAATGTATGAAACTTAAGCAAAATCTGTCTGCCACACCACATAAACTCCAGTATGCCATATACAGGTAATACAATTACAGTGTATAAACAATGAGTATGCAGTTCCTAACAGAAAGAGAGATGACAGGTAATAACTGTGGTGTGAGCACCAGTTCAATACAGGAGAGTGATCTCCTTGTTGGAAAAAGACCCTCACACACCTGACAAGTAGGTGTCTTGCTTCATCATCGGGTCTGCTCCTACTCGGGCCGGCGCTGCAATGCCCGATCAGGCGCCCGTGATGGGGCCTACTTAACGGAGATCTTTATTACGAGGCCGGCGGGTGAAGTGCGAGTGAGGGTTCTAGTGTAGGTGAAAGTGAAGTGTAAAGTAAAATTAAAATAGGGAAAGGTGTGTGAGGGTCTTTTTCCAACAAGAAGTTCACTCTCCTGTATTGAACTGGTGCTCACACCACAGTTATTACCTGTCATCTCTCTTTCTGTTAGGAACTGCATACTCATTGTTTATACATAGTCTATTGGGTACGTATGCTGGACCTCATTATAAAAACCCTTGTTACACCTTCCCCCCGTTTTTGATTACAATACAATTACAGTGCAAAGAGTAATACAAAAAAATATTATAAAAAACGGCAGACAAGAATTCTCCCCAAGTCATAAACCCTTCCTTCAGTAATCAGGCTCTCATAATTAGAAGTAAACAGTAGTAGAAGTCTCATCAGTCACACCACAAACAAGTTCTTCACTAAGGGGTTCATAGTGACAAATTAGACAAAGAAAGAAAAGCTTGCATTGTTTATGACACTCACAACCAACAGGTGAAAAAAATCCCCTTTATTCAGTTACCAATTTACACATTTTTATTGTATATGGTTTCAAACACTGTCTGCTACTGTGAACTGGGTTTTACAATTGTGGTATTTTAAAAACAGATATAAATATGGACTGGAGAAGGCACTGACATCGTTCTGACATCTCACTCTTTAAATGGCCTACTGTTGACCTCACACATGTATGCAGAGGAAACATAATCTTAGAATGAAGTCTCCCAACAGCATTGAACAAGGAGCGCTTATAGAATGCATCCCAGTAGCTGATACCATAGGCTTTGGAGTGCTGATGGCTGCTGCAACACCCCCAGAAATGATCACACTGGAGTTCAGAAGGTGAATGAGCAATAAAGATGTCTCTACATTTTGTGCGTATCTTGTCATATTTGCTGCATTTCCAAAGATCAAATATCAGTCTATATTTCTGACAAGCTGCTGCTTATCAGGAAAGTAGAGTGTACTTTTATTTCTATGATTGCAAAGTGAGAGGATTTTGTAAAAGTGATCTAGGTGACAATCCTGCTGGGGTACAGAAAACGAAAGTAAAGGAGGCAGCATGTCAGTTTTTTTCTAACACACTACAACATTTAGATATCAGGAAATTACCAATGCACATATTTCAAATTATATCAGCAATTAGGAAAGCACACATGAAGCTCTCTTTTGTAAATCTTAATGGTAATGGAAACAAAGATTTTAATAAGATCAAAAGAAATCAAGACACTTTACTCTGTGATGTGCAAATGATAAATGTGAAGCAAAGCCAGCTTTCTTCACATTTGTATTGTGCAATATATTTTTACGAGTAAAACTGCATGTCTATGCAAATTTATTGGCCATTTCAATAAAAAATGTGCTGTTTGTAACAACAGTGCACTACCTCACCAGCCCTCCAAAACAAAATGCACCGCCAGCTACATACCACACCCATACCATTCCCCTTCTAAATAGGTATGGTAAATTTGCCACACTTGTCCTTTTTTGGTATGACACTTAGATCTATCACAGTCTCTATGACTTCAGTGATATAACATATGGCAGCATCCCCACTCTGAGAATTGTTCCAGCACCACTGGGTGATACTGCCCGGAAACAGTTCCAATATGGCTGTGGCGTTTAGCAGGCTTTTACAGAACATGCACATCCGGTACAGACTTGATCCTGTGAATTAAAACATGAAAAATGCCATGCACCGACTGGAGTATCAGAAATGCTTTGAAGATTACAGCTGCCATTGGTGGAAGTCACTTGAAATGCAACAGGCTATAAAAGCGCCATTCTTAATGTTTATCCAGGCTCTGCCTCTAACAGTGTAGATCTTCATTACTATGTATGACACATGACAATCTGCAATCACTTCATGTACACAATGTATGATAAAATAAGAAGAGTAAAAAAAAAAAAAGATTACAACTGCCAGACATACTTGGGCACCACATGGAATTGGCATGATTGGGGTATTGCTTCTGAACTAGCACCTTCTGGAATTCAAGACACTAGTACCAGATTTGAATGTTTCATGCAGACAATTCCTCACTTATAAGAAAATTAAAAGCTCACTGTATAGATAATGGTATGTTCAATCAACTGGACCACCTACAGATGCATTTCTTCAAACATTGTACATAATGGGCAATAGCAACTGTCTAATTAAGTGCCTTTAGGTCGCTTTCATGAAGCACACAGATGCATTGTACAGTAAACTCCACACACAATGGGAAGCAGATTTATCCAGGCCCTTACATGATTTAGAAAGGAAAAGCATTCTAATTCACCAGCAAAAACTATTGCACATGGAAACGTATTCAGTTTAATATCTTAACTAGAGTATATCTTACTCCTCAGAGAAATAGCAGGATTTACCCCTGAGCCTCCCCTCATTGCCCTCGCTGTAGTTTAATTGAAGCTGAGCTCCTTCATATGCTGTGGCTCCCTGTTGCTATACTGGGACTGGATCAAAACTACACTAACTACCATGACTGGTTATGAAGTTCATTAACCTTGAAGGAGTTTGTACTTGCCCTCCAAGCACCACTGACACGTGACAAAGCTTCTAAGAAAGTAGTTGCATTGGCAACATTACTGGTGAGACAAAATATAACTTTGAACTGGAAAACTGCCAATTCTCCTTCCACCACAGGATGGCAGGCAGTAGCTGTGCAATGGCTGGCAGTCGAAAGCAGACATTTACACAGGGAAGAACATGCAGAGCTACAGAAACATTTCGTAGCCCAAAGCTGAGATGATGCAATGTTGAAAGTATTGATAACATATTACAGCAAGCACTTTGCAAGTGATGTGCATGCAAAACCTTAAAAAAATTGTTCCTTAAAAGCGGATGGAAACAGTACTTGGTTGCTGGGAAACTGATAAGAGAAGCACATGAGGAAAGCACGATGAACAACAGGAAGCAGTATTCTACAGCCAATACAAACATAGGAAAAGTAAGTGGAAAGCACAGGAACCAATGAAAAGCAAGGACATCAAGGCAGCTGGATGTAAGCCCCTTTTAAGATCTATATTAAATACAATAGATTTCAAACACACAGCACAAGCACTGTGCAGGCCAAACCTAACAAGAGAGGGTCTGCTTATAACATTTTCATTGACGCTTGTGCAACAGAAAGGGTTCTTTCTTTGAAGATATACAATTAAGACTGCATGACCTTGAAGGAGAGGGAACTTGTGATTAGATAGTATTCAAACCAATGAAGAGGTCAATAGCATAAAAGGCTTTGCTGCAATCATTCTATAAAGGAGCCTCCAATCCACATATTTGGCTTCTTAATGTGCTAAAACGCCACAGGCAGTAAAACATGAATGCATGTTTATAAGTTAAATAAATGTGGAAATATATCATTTTGCAAAACACTAAATAAATAAGGATAAATACCAATAAGATGGGCAAAAAATAAATATGGATAAATACAGACGTAAATGTTGAAAAAATAAATAACATAAAACCGGGAGCACTAAACATGATCAAGTACTTTCAGAGAATGGCTGATTGTTCAAGAGAAGAGAGGCCTATCTATAAGAAAAAGCTTCTAACTAGCTCATGGTTTAAAAATATATTAAACTAGGTCTGCCTGATAAGGAATAATGAATATGTGTTAATAGCATCCTTTCTATATGTCAAATCTTTATACAATTGCATAATTCTTGTTTCAAAATCTGAATTGCATTAGTATATGCCATAGGGGTAGCATACTGTACAGTTCATCTGGATAGCAAAGTCGATAGTGATTAATTAAAGTTCTCTATTTCATTTAATTTAAATCAGTATTGACAAGAGTCTTTGGTTCACTTATATTTGTTGTAGCATGATCCTAGATAGAATTAACCATGTAATAACTGATTCTGTTTATAAGTGCTCAGCCACCAGATAGTGTTTCAATCGGGTCGATAATTTCATGAGCTTTCTCCAAGCTGAAATGAACTAAGTAGTTTGATTAGAAGGTATCGGAGTATAATGAATTAGTGATACTTCAATAAATGTCACCCATGGTAATTTATATGGGCCAACAACAGGTTCAAGTTCAAACTGCAGTGTGGTAGTTGTTGATATTTATCGAGCATGAAAACACCACTGAAAGAAATAGTCAATAAGTAACACCATTGTTAACCTCTTAACTGCTGCCCCCTCCCCAGTGGCGAGTCTTTTTTTTTGGCTAGCTGGGGTAGTTCGTGCTTAGGTCTCCATAACTTTTTGTTCACATTATGTAGGCACCTGAATTTGTGTCCTTTTTTTCTAAGATCCTGGGGATTCTAAAGGTACTCAAGGTTTGTGGATTCTCCTGCACGGGATGGAGAAAATAGCCAAAATATAGAAAAGTTTGAGTTTTGGGGAAAAATAGTAAACATTTGCTCTGGATAAATAGTGTCTGTTTCGTGTCATAAAATTGGCATCAACAACAGTTTGCTGTGATAAAGTCACCATCTTTCAAGCTTTCACAAGTATGTAGAGCTGAATCAAAAAACGTACATTTTTACCACAGTTTGGGCATTTTTCAAAAAGGCAGCCCATTTTTCCAATCTTTTGTGCGTTCAACCTACTTCAGTTGTGGAGGAAAGCAGTGTAAAACCCATGGGTGATCCAGGAATGCTATACATTTTTGAACAGTGGACAACATTTTGGACACAGCAAGGGTCATATGTGTAGATCCCTCAACGTTTTCCCAAAGAAACTAATGGCCCGATTAACATGGGGCAAGAAATGGATGCGACCGTCCATCGGAGCCATTCTTACCGCATCGTCATCTCATGTTTGGAATAATTTCTGACGACCCATTTTGATGGAGTCGATCAGAAATGATTCCAAACAGGAGTTCCAAATGACTTATGATGGGCTTCGAGAGCCCGTATGCCATTCGGAAGGCCTTCAGCAATCCCTCGGCCAGCTCTTTTGAGCCGAGGGATTATGATGGCAGTTTCCCACTGCCTTTTGTGCCGGCCATTCTGACACAGAAAGGCATTGGGAAGCTGTCTTTGGGGGCTTCATGGGTGCAAGGCCGCCGAATGGCGGCATAAGGGGCACCTATGGCCCCCGTTGATCCCTGCACCCTGAGGTGCCTGCCACGGGTGCAGGGATGAACTGCACCCCTGATCTGTGCTATGAGAGCATGTATTCCATTTGGAATGCATGCTCCCATATCAAAGTATAGGATTGCGACCAAACAATAGCTGGGATGGAACCAATGACAGGAAGTACTTCGGTTCCATTTCCAGAGCGATGTCGGACGGACTTCGGTCCGTCCGACATTGCAATCGGGCCCTAAGTGTTGAAATAAAGAAATATTGAAAACAAGTAGGAAAAGACAGCAATTTGTGACAATGTTTTCACCTGTAACTTTTTGCTACGATATCCGATTTACAAAACCAGTGTACCATTACGTTTGCTAGACACCTTTGTTTATGGGGATGTATAGGGTTTGTAGGTTCTCTAAAAATCCAAGGTACCCAGAGCCAACAGCTGACCTGCACCGTATAATGGTTTTTCATTATAGACCTGTTCATATGATGAAATATGTAGAGTGAAAAATAGCTATCAAGGTAATCTATGTATATCTGAAATGGGCACACAACATGGAAATTAGAAGGACGGTTACTTTGCACATCTTAGAAAAGGTGGGTACCCGTAGGAGTACATGATTTAGACAGTATTTTTTTAAATGTCTTCATTCTCACACACAGGCTTACATTTGAAAGGCACAAATGCAGCAAAATCCAATTGGTAATAATGAATATCCTATTATTCTTTGCTCCCACATGTCTTCTGATAAAATTGTACCTCACTTGTGTGGATAGGCCTAGTGCCTGCAGCAGGAAATGGTCCAAAACGCAACTTGGATATATCAAATTTTTCCTTTCAAAACTGAACAGTTTTTTGCAAATTGGGTAGCCGTAGATTTGGGCCCTAACTCAGACGACAGCTGGGAAACCTAGCAATCCTGTACATTTTTTAAATTAGACACCTAGGCGAATCCAGGATTGGGTGACTTGCATGGCTCTCACCAGTTTCTTTTACACAGAAACCTCAATTTTTCACAAAAAAAACACATTTTCCTCACATTTTGGTGATGGAAAGTTCTGGAAAATGCCTGGAGCCACAAACTTCTTTCAAGCCAGCATTCCCCTAAGTCTTTGAATCAAAATGGTAACTCACTTGTGTGGGTGGGCCTAATGTACATGACTGGAAACAGCCCAAAATGCAACATAGCTACATCATATTTTTTCACTCAAAACTGACCCATTTTTTCCAAAGTTCGTAGCTGTGGATTTTGGCCCTGGCTCTTCCGACACCTAGGGAAACCTAGCAAACCTGCATATTTTCAAGAACTAGATGCCTTGGTATTGGAGTATCTATGGTTTTGATAATGGATGTCTGAAATTTTGATTGAGTATATCAAAGCATGTGAGAAGATGCACTAATTTAGCACATGGATGACGTCATCAGTGATGTAATTTCAGATGTCATCAGTGATGTCATCAGTGATGTCACTGACCATATAATGAGTGATGTAATATGTGACGTCATCAGCAGTGCATTGCGGGGGCGCGAGTTATAGTTAGCTGAACTAACTATAACGGGGGAATTTCTAGGGTTTTGTATGAGGGAAATGTCCAGCTAACTATAACGCCCCTGAAACCTATGGTTTTTTCAATGAATTTCTAAGGTTTTTTAAATGCCAATTCCTAACTATAACGCCCCTGAAACCTTTGGTTTTTTCAGTGAATTTCAAAGGTTTTTTTAAATGCCAATTCCTAACTATAACGTACATGAAACCTATGGTTTTTTCAGTGAATTTCAAAGGTTTTTTAAATGCTAATTCCTATCTATAACTTATCTCTAAAGATATCATGTTTAATGATTTTCATTGGATTTCTATATTTTTCAATTTCAGTGTGTCAATTTCATTAATTATGTTTTTTTTAAATTCTTTTTTAACACTATTTTTTTAACCTATTTTTTCATTTAAATCTTTTCAAAATTAAAAAATATTATTTGTTTTCATTGAGTTTTTCAAACATTTCGATATATATTTTTAAAAATATTTTTTTAACTATATGTTCAAAACTTAATTTTATATATTTTTTCCATGTTTTTTGGATCCGCGCACCCTATGCACATCGTTCTCGATCCCTACACGATAGCATCCGCGCATGGTATGCATTGGGTACCTGTTTGATGCGTGATTCCAATGCGACCGGTACGCGACTCCAAGCCTATACGCGACACGTATGATGTACGTAACACAACGTTTATGCGCTTCCGCGATGTATCATGTGCGTCTATGACGCGGTAGGTGCACGGATCCCACGAAATATTTAACATTTAAAAAAACATATATATGTATTTCATGTGAATATTAATTGAAGACAAACTCTAAACTAGTCTTAAAAGTAATATATTTTTACATCTAATCCTATATTTCTTTTTAATTCAATTTCGCGGATGCGTGCTGGGTGCGTGTTGCCTATGCGCAGGGTGCGCGGATCCCATGTGACCTGCAAAAAAAGAGATTTGATTGGTTCATTACACTTCCTGTTCTAACTATTGAAAGACCCCACCCAATTCAATCATTCTTCTTTAACCTTCTTTGGAGGAGCATCTCTTTGCAGAGAAGAAGATTTTTTAGACTAAGTTTACACATAGCTCTAACTTTTTTCTACTAAAAATGGCTTCAGGGCAGCAGGCATCACCTGCATCTCCTCATACATCTGAGGATGAGTTTTTGGAGGAGACACCACGCACACCACGTTTTTCTTCAGTGGTGTGGACATTTTTTACTTTTCCCGAGGGGCAAACGAAGACCAATGCCACCTTGGTCAGGTGCAAGATTTGCAAAAGAGTGCTGTCTCGAGGGGATCCTTCCAAGAAATACTCGTGCGGGACGGCTAGTATGATGAAGCACCTAAGGACCCTTCATCCTAACAATCTTGCACGTGAAGAATGCCGACGGATGAGAGACACTCCTGCTCCTGCGCCTTCCACCTCATCGCAGAGTTGCATCCGTCAGCCCAAAACTTGGACATCCGTCCTCAATTTCAATTTTTAAAAGTGCTCTGCACTAAGTGCAATGCGACTTTGTGCTACTGTGAGCAGTGGATCGATCTGATCTGCCGCCGGCAAGAAAGTCGCAATTGCTAGGTTTTTTTTTTGGTTTTTTTTTGTTCCCTGAAGTTCATTGTTTGGTTCCTCCTGTTTTTTTTTTTGTTGTTTTTTTTCCAGAAAAACCCCAAAAATCACAAAATTGTTGGAAAAACCAAAACAATATATAAAAGAAGAAAGAAGAAAAAAAAAGTTCTTCTAAGAACTAACTTTCCTGGTTTAAAAAAAGAGCTACATTTCTTTGTTAGTGTGTGAAAGTTTAGATGAATGTATGTGTAGTACGTAATTGACTGAATGAATGCATTAGTAGCGTATGGTGAATGTATAAGTGCAGAACTATGAGGAAGTGCTGCAGCATCACACAGTAACCTCTTTAACTGCAATGTGCTGTAGTACTTCCGAAGCAAAGGGATGCAACATATGTACATAAATATGTTGCAAATCTATGCTTCTCTCTGCACGGCTGCTTAAACTGCAGCCATGTGGTGACACAGGCACCCTTGCACCATAGTGCAAGGATATCTGTGTCATGTGCTGTTTGTTTTTCTGCAGGAAGACACACATTCCTGCACAAAAACAATGAGAAAATGCATTTTTCTCCTTCAATGTATGCTGAACATTTTAGCATGCATTGAAAATGTAAAAATGTGGAGAAATGAAAATAATTCTCCTTGTTGTGCTTTCCTATACCAATTTTAGAATGGTGCAGCATTCACACACATATTGAGATTTATGATTTCTGATAAATCTAGAGATGTGTCTTGTTCTATGAGTATTCAGTGCAATCATGCACAACAACACTTATAGAACACCCTTTCAACGCAAAGTGGTGTGTATAATGACGTTGTATTTACATGGAGTAGAAAAAGTGCCACAGAGTGCCTTTTCCTCTCTTTGTAAATATGAAAGACTGTCTTGCGCAATAACTATGTTACAAAAAGTGACATATTTCTGTTTTTAAAATTGCTTGTGAATGAAAGAAGGTAAGCACAGAGTTTTGTCTGCAAAGATGTTCAAAGAAGAATGATTGAAATGATTGCAGTCCTTCAATAGGTACAATGGGAAATATTATGAACCCCTCAAATCTCTTTTTTTGCAGGTCACATGATATCGGATTATGGCCAGATTTTAAAACTACATAGGTATAAACAAAGTGTTTTTAGAAACGTGTTTCAACTTTGTAGCTTCTTGCAGACCTCCTCAGTCTGCATATTGAGACTTAGTTAAACTTACCTTCACAGTAATAGGAATAGAAAATGGTATACATTTTTTCCAGATTTTCATTGCGATCTAAATTGATATAAATTGCTTATTTTAAAATTTGGATCTGTGAAAGAAAAAAAAAAAAATTATAACATGTAATAATACATTTTTTACAACACAGCATAATTTCCACAAAGTAATTTGTTTGCCTTTTTTGCTGTTCTCAGAATATATTGAATTTCACTAGAAATAGTGATTTCAATCGTACTCATCACTTAACAGCGGGCAAAAAAAAAACAATCAGAAAGATTGTTAAAAAAAAACAACATGCTATTCTCAGTAAAATACCAGAAAATACAAATCACACATATATGAAATGCTTACGGCTTACAAAATTTTATAACTTTAACTTATAAAAACTGTAAATGTTGCCGCTTTAAAATATTCACCGAATCAATGACCACCAAAAAGTCCATAATTCAAAAATATACCTTTCCTTGAGGCCAAATGGTATTTTTGCACTCCTTCTTTATGTAAATTGTCCAATGGTAGTCGTATTAAATTATAATAATAAATTCCTCAGAGAATGAATTATCTTCCTAAAACTTTGGCTTTAAAAATATTAGGTAGGAATTTTGTAATTCCCTAGGCAAACGTTGTTTAAAAACCAACTGAGAATCATTACAAAGAGTCCAGCCTTTGTCACATTTTAGAAAGGCAGCGTAATGTCCAAATGTGGTGGAAGGACCATCATGGAAAATTATAGCAATTGCTACAAAAGTCCTTCCTGATATTGATAGTTGTGCTACTACAAATTGCTTTATTAAAGTATCCAATTTTCTTCCGTCAGCTGTACAACGTTGCATCATTAAAATTATGTATTTTCCATATTTTGTAAAGAATAATGTGGATAACATTTCTGATTTACATTGGCTACACTCCATGTTTTGATTTGCACCTTTAACTAATTTATTGAAAGACACTGATTTACAGTCTGGTAATGTTAAATACAGAAATCTCTCAGTGTCTACATTGGTGCTACATGTATACATGCAATTTTCACAATCATGTTCCCATTTGTAAGAAAGGCCAAAAATATTTTCTATTTCTACACCTTCATTTTCAAAAATGGTAAGCATATACATTAAAAATTCTTGAGCATCTTGTTGGATTTTTTGTGAAAATTGTCTAGAACCAGAACACACATCCAAAACACTACGAATATCTGAAACAGATTGTATTTTACATTTATCTGTTGTCAAATTTTCATAAACAGAATGCAACAGAGAACAAAATCTTTTTTGCAGATTTTGCATAATTTGTTCTCGCAAACCTTCCAGATAAATAACAACATTGACCACTACATTTGCATAGCATTTGACACCTGAGCTATTTTCAAACTGATAACCAACAATCTCTTCAACAGTGTCCAATTTCTTTTTACCTGAAATCACAACATTATCGTGTTCTTTTCCCTTCTTGACATCTTCAGTACAGATAATAACAAACCTTCTTTTTCAACCAACCACACACTTTTCAAATACAGGATATTGACCTAAATTGGGAGCATACACCCTTCTTAAACTATTATACTCTTTTACACAGTTTGCATCTGCAATAACCTTCATCTCATCAAAATCAATCAAAAACAAACCAGATAATGTTCTGACTCGTGACAAAGCAACATATGCCATACCCTCTTTAAATATGGTAGATCCAATGTTCTCCAATGCACTGTCTACACTTAATCCTTGAGATTTATGAATAGTCACTCCGTATGCCAGAGAAAATGGAAATTGTTTCCTACAGACATATAAATCTTTAACAAGCAAAAAACAAACTGAACAACAACCAATTTCTTTAACTTCATCAATCTGATCAAATTAAATTTTTTTAAATTCAATTCCTTCTTTTTTCTGATAATTCACAAAATCCACCACTTTACCCATTGCACCATTAACTAAACCTTTCTCTACATACAAATTACGCCTTAAAATTACCCGACAGTTTACACATGCATATAGTGTCTTTTCTAAACCAGCAGTTTTAGATATTTTTTTTTCTAAACAATCCAGTTTTGATCTCAACTTTCCCGTCAAAATAATAGTGATTCCTTCATGCTGTATTTTATCGATGGCTTCCATTTTTACAATTTCTTCATTTTCCAGTTACAATAGTTCTTCGTTGAATATGGAACACTCGCGCAGTGTTGGCATTAAGCAAATCACTGATTTATTTTGAGCAATTTCCACGTACACTTTTGCAGGAACTGCATTTTCATTTGGAAAGACATTGCAAAGTAACCGACTCTCCAAAGCTTGTTTGCCTTGTTTTGAAAGAATTCCAATTCTTATATCATGAAGAATACTTCCATATTCAGCATCATTTGCCTGTCGCATATTTGTTGTCAGTTCTTTGTATTCAAAATGAGTCCAAATGTTCACATTACCAACACTGCCAAGAGATTTTATGCTATCTTCATGGGCTAGTGTTTTAAATAACGGTTGTCCTTTTACCGGAGTCAGTTGCACTAGATCTCCAAAAACTATGACGTGTTTTCCTCCAAATAACACGTCATACTCTGTTTTAAGAATTTGCTGCATTCTTAAATGCACAAAGGCAAGCATCAAGTTTGAGACCATGCTCACCTCATCAATAATGAGAAGTTTCATTTTCTTCAGGACTCTTGAAACTTCACAACACGCGTCTCCAGATAGCTTGTGGTATTCCAATGTGTTCTCATGCTCATCTGGCAGCATTAGTAAACGATGTAAAGTAATTCCTTTAATGTTATGTGCTGCCAACCAGTTGGAGCAGTGACAAATGTGAATCAGTTGTTTTCTGCAGATAACTTGTAATTACTTTAATTAAGAAACTTTTTCCTGTTCCAGCTTGACCCTTCACATACATTCGGATAGGTTGAAATGATGTACATGAGCACCCTCTTTATTCATGAAGTAATCCATGGTCAATCTGCTCTTTCACTTGCTGATATATTTGTTTCTGTTCAACATTTAGTTGTTCTTCCAAGTTTCCTATCTGTATTGCATCTTCTTGAGCTTGACACATTGCTGTTTCCACCTCATTCATTGTAATCGCTGCTTCATTTTCAACAATTGGTTGTCCTAGTGGATCTTGATTCAGTGCAGCACAACTTTGACTGTCTTGAGAACTGTCTCTAGCAATCTCAGCTGCAATTGTAGCTTCTTGATCAATTTCATCATTCAACATTTTGACATAATTTGCTAAAGCACTGCATTGTATGCTACCTTTAGAAGCATTAAATGAATCTTCATAGCTGGGAAAATCTCCAAGTAATTCCAGTTCTGAACGCCATGGTTTGAACATTTGCAAAAGGGCTAAATAGTAAAATTCCCTTTTGTCAGCAGTGTCGCAACTCAATTTCCTGTGATTAATTATATTTCCTTTCCTTTGTTTCACCAGACATCCTTCGGAACCAATCACTGCATATTTTCCATCGTTGATGTTCTCTGTAGTATTCCGTTTAAAAGTGTAGTTTTGCAGCACTTCATAGAGACACATGTTCTCAAGATGATGACTTCTATTTGGGTAGTATGTGTCCAACATATTCGTTTTCAAAATATCTGTACTTTCTGGTTCATTTTCTGCTAAATATTCAATTTCTTGAACAGATTTCAGTACCCGATTTCGCATTCCTGAAAGACCGAGACTCACCCAAATGATTCTTCTACTTTTGGAATATAGACTTGCAGATGATAACTGATCTGAACATTCATATGCTCCAATTTCACGATGCGATAACATCTTCAAACTGAAACTGTATAATTTCTTACTTAGAGTCTTCTCGTGAGAAATCTCTTCCCACATTTCTTTCAATTCAGTCTTTTCTGATTTAGTAATGTAAGACATTACATATCGAGCAACAGCAATGGAATTGTCCGCAACATACTGAATATCCATGTTAGCGTTCCACATGGATAAAATAACTGGATTGTAGTCATTTATGTATTTCGATTCTTCGCTTCTTCTTAAGTTGTAGGTGTTTTTCGGAGACTTTCTTGTGATGGTATGTCGCATAGCTGACATAAAACTGTTCACTCTTCCTTTGGATAATACAGGATGTAGAAATCCAAAACGACATTTGGTATAAAACTTATCCTTTGACTTGTACTTTCGTCGACAGTATTTTCCACACCTGTGGGTTTGAAATCGTAAGACTTGTTGTTTTAAGTTTTTATCTTCTCTGCTATTGGGAAGAGCACATGTAGCATAATCTTCAATGAAAGACAAAACAGTTTCATCTGAATATGTTCCAAATTTGGGGGCGTCCTTGATCCATAACAACATATGTATGTGAGGAGCACCTCTTCCTTGATACTCCTTTCTCCAAAAGAAATCCACAACTTCTCCAAGAGGAGGATTCTTTTTATTGCAGATGAAAGACATCATAGCTTCAAATCTATGATTGAAATATCTGCATACATTGACAGGATCCAAAGAGCACAATTCTCCAGGTGTCTTGTATTCAATAATTTTTATATTGGAATTTGCCTCTCTAAGAAATTCAAGTAAATCATCCCAAGCATACTCAGCATACATTTCAGTTCTCCATGTCGACGGTACCAATATTCATTAGTCCCACGCTGACATGCCATCAGATTAATCAACTGAGATTCTAAATGATCATCTCTCTGATGCACTTTATCCATAAAATCCTTTGCAGTTACATTTTAAAGATGCATTCCAGTTTTTAAAATGTGATTTATTGCATTTGAAAGTCCAGACAAGTCACTTTCAAACAGAAGATGAAACATATAAGGGATACATTGTCGAAATCTTTGATCTTCTGCATATAATCTTGTTGTCCGATATTCAGATGCAGGAATCTGCACAGGACGTTCATCATATCGTCCACTTTTTCCTGTTGGAAACAACTGCGGGAAACAACGAGCTTCCAAGCTCTCTTCCCATACACTCATGGGACTTCCTGTTGCTTTTTTAATTTGAAACAACTCAATTGTATTCCCCATCACCTCTTTGGAATGAAGTGGATGTACACTGTAATGTTCATAGATTTCTTCACATCTGGACATGTCCACTTTTTCTATTTGTCCACTTAATGTTTCAGTATTTTCTGCTAAATCTATTTCTTCTTCTCCTACAAACACATTTCTATAGTACTCATTATTTTTTAACAGATACAATGATGCCTTTTGCACTTTTCTAATATCCACTAACTCTTGCCAAATGTTCTTATTCTTAGTAGGAACAACATTAACTAGAATGACTAGTGGCTCATTTTCTGCATGGCTTACACCAATAGTTTCAATATTTTTCCTTAAATCTAACGGTAAATACACAACTCTTCCTTTCAATCCTCTTTGCAACTCTGATGGAGGTAATTTACCTGTTTTGGGCTCCATACGAACAATAGCCTGAAACTGGTGGACACATTGTATGAGAATAGACTCATACGTATTTAAATCTATCAGCTCTGGTGGAATAGCAACCAACTCTAGATTATTATGAACAGCTCTAGCAGGCATTTTATTCTCATCTAATTTGTTATAACAATATTTGCAAATACGCTGCTCAGATGCCAAATCAAAACAATCCTCTACCAACAAATAAGTTGCAAATTCCATCCACTTATCATTATCTTCTATTTCACTTTTTAAATACAGATTGACACCACTAGTCTGATTTTTATAGTGACTTCGCCGACAACAAATACAAGAAACATTTGGTCGTTCACCTGAAATTACCTTAAACTTTGTGATTTCATCCTCAAATTTTTCTGTAATTACGGGTTGTACATTGTCTTCAACATTTTGTCCTACTAATGTGTCAGTTTCTTCACTCTCTTGCTGAGAACCAAAGTAACAAAACTCAATATCATCACAGACCTGCTTCACATCTGATACTGACCCACGCAAAAGAGCACTGTTCAACTCACTTAACTTTAGTGCTGGACTTTTTGCTTAAGACAACCTTCTCACTAAATTCCGCATTTGAGTATGATGTACTGCCAGCATTCTGAAATGGTGAAAAACACTTTGACAAACTTTCCTAGAAAGACAAGCCAGAGAATGACCTTGCAAACCAGTATGTTTTCTCACTCTGCAAGGGTCTAGTCCTTGCAACAGCTTAATATTTTGTTTTACACTTTTTTTAGTATAGGCTCGTAAAAAACGACATCATTTTTCAATAGATTCCTGTCGTACACTGCAAATACTACTGCAATCCCAAGTGTACACAGCGTTTTTAGCACGTCTCCCTAAAACTTCATCAGCTATCACTTCTTCTGCATTTCTTTCAACCATTTTCTCTTTCTCAATTGGACAACCGTCTCTAACCTCATAACCTCTACCACTGGTGTCAACTGCATACAATAATTTTTCGCTCTGTGAATAACTCTCTTCGTTGAAAAAAGGCTCTGAACTGGAACTGTGTTTCCATTCTCCCAAAAAAACATCACCATTTTTTTTTTCATTAATAACTCTTTTCCTCCTACTTTTGGCCTTCATTACATGGATTGGTTTATCTAGTGTCCAATTCTGTTTAACACTAAAATGAATAGTTTCCTTTTTACTTCAAAAGCCTTTTCCACAATGTTTTCAATATGCTTCTTCTTTTTATAAAATAAAGCTCTCTTTTTATATTTCTTAACATCTATCAGCAAATTATGCACTACTCTCTTGTGAAATATTTTTTTGCGTAGTTCCTTATACTGATTTTGCCTTCTTTTACCATACTTTCTCTCCTTTGACTGACCATTTGCTTTTTTGCTTTTCCTCTTATTTTGAATTTTTTCCTTACTTGAATAATTCTCAGTAATTCCAGCATTATGTACATTCTGTTTGGTCCTACAAACATTTTTAATAAATTGCTTTGTGATCTTACCAGAAGATTTTTTCCTTTTAGCCACATTATCTTGTACATTCAATACTTGTGGTTGATGTTTCTTCAAGTAATCCTCCTGTCTCTGTTCTTTTCTTTTTCTTTTTCTTTCTGGCATGATTTCTCTATTTTAACGTTGAAAAACAGTATCTGTAAAAAAGAATCACAAATAAATGTATATTAATAACTTTCAAATGTATACGATTCTATTACTGTAGAAACACATTTTATATAAAAACTGACTAAGAAACTATAGCCCTGAAGCACAAGTGTGAGAATGGTTAAAACACTACATGCATAGTGCATACTACTTTGAAGCAGTTCATGCTCTAAAGCCTACCTGACTAAAAGACTACATGCTAACTGACTGAATGATTACAGTACTATAAGGAGACACACTGGGTGAGTGACAGGGTGTTAGCTAGAAGTGTATGAATACTGACTGGGGAATTGAAGGTGTGAAACACAAGTGTGTAGGTGGTTAGAGTACTGCATGCATAGTTGATAGGTGTTTGAAGCAGTCCATGTGCTAAAGCCTGGCTCACTGCATGAGTACTTGGGTACTGACTGAATGATTAGAGTACAGCAAGGAGAGTGCCTGGGTGAATTTATAAGTGGTTGGCTTTTGGCGCAGTGAATGGATTAGCACTTGGTACTCAATGGGTCACTAGAGGAGTGGAAAGGAAGTGACAACATGTTTGCTGGACTGTATGGAAACTGACTAGGGAATTGAAGGTGTGAAAGACAAGTGTGGAGGTGGTTAGAGGACTGCATGCATAGTGGATAGCGGTTTGAAGCAGTTCATGTGCTAAGGCCTGGGTCGCTGAATGAGTACTTGGGTACTGACTGAATGATTAGAGTACAGCAAGGAGAGTGCCTGGGTGAATTTATAAGTGTTTGGGTTTTGGCGCAGTGAATGGATTAGTACATGGTACTGAATGGGTCACTAGAGAAGTGCAAGGGGAGTGACAGGGTGTTTGCTGGAGTGTATATATACTGACTGGGGAATTGAAGGTGTTAAAGACAAGTATGTAGGTAGTTAGAAGACTGCATGCATACTGGATAGGCATTTGAAGCAGTCCATGTGCTAAGACCTGGCTCAGTGCATGAATACTTGGGCACTGACTGAATGTTTAGAGTACTGCAAGGAGAGTGCCTTGGTGAATTTATAAGTGTTTGGGTTTTGGCACAGTGAATGGATTAGTACATGGTGCTGAATGGGTCACTAGAGGAGTACAAAAGGAGTGACAGGATGATGGCTGGAAGTTAATGAATACTGACTGGGGAATTGAAGGTGTGAAAAACAACTGTGTAGGTGGTTAAAGGACTGCATGCCTAGTGAATAGGCGTTTGAAGCATTCTATGTGCTAAGGCCTGTGTCGCTGCATGACTACTTGGATACTGACTGAATGATTAGAGTACTGCAAGGAGAGTGCCTGAGTGAATTTATAAGTGGTTGGATTTTGGCACAGTGAATGGATTAGTACATGGTGCTGAATGGGTCACTAGAGGAGTGCAAAGAGAGTGACAGGAAGTTTGCTGGACTGTATGGATACTGACTAGGGAATTGAAGGTGTGAAAGACAAGTGTGTAAGTGGTTAGAGGACTGCATGCATAGTGGATAGGGGTTTGAAGCAGTCCATGTGCTAAGGCCTGGGTCGCTGAATGAGTACTTGGGTAGTGACTGAATGATTACAGTACTGCAAGGAGAGTGCATGGGTGAATTTATAAGTGTTTGGGTTTTGGCGCAGTGAATGGATTAGTACATGGTACTGAATGGGTCACTAGAGAAGTGCAAGTGGAGTGACAGGGTGTTTGCTGGAGTGTATATATACTGACTGGGGAATTGCAGGTGTGAAAGACAATTGTGTTGGTAGTTAGAGGCCTCCATGCATAGTGGAAACACGTTTGAATCAATCTATGTGCAAAGGCCTGTCTCACTCCATTAATACTTGGGTACTGACTGAATGATTATACTATTGCAAGAAGAGTGCCTGGGTGAATTTATAAGTATTTCAGTTTTGGCACACTGAATGCATTACTACATGGTGCTGAATGGGTCACTGGAACAGTGCAAGGGGAGTGACAGAATGTTTGCTGGAAGTACATGGATACTGACTGGGGAATTGAAGCTGTTAAAGACAAGTGTATAGTATGTTACAAGACTTCATGCATACTGCACAGACATTTGAAGCAGTCTATGTGGTAATGCGTGGTTCACAACATGAGTACTTGGAAACTAACTAAATCATCAGACTACTGCTAGGACAGTGCCTGAGTAAAACTTTTAAATTTTCAGTTCTGGCGCAGTGAAGAGAATAGTACATGGTACTGAATCAGTCACTGGATGTGTGTAAGATGACTGACAAGATGTTTATTGAAATATATAGGTCCTGACTAGTTAATTAAAGAAGTGAAAGACAAGTGTGTAGGTGACTAGAAGCCTGTACGCATACTGTATAGTGTTTAAAGCAGTCCATGTTGAAAGGCCTGGCTCACACCATGAGTACTTAGACACTGACTGAATGATTAAAGTACTGCAAAGAGAGTGCCTGGGAGTATTTATAAGTGTTTGGGTTTTTGCGCAGTGTATGGATTAGGACATGGTGCTGAATAGGTCACTAGAGGAGTACATGGGGAGTGACAGGGCGTTTGCTTGAAGTGTATGGATACTGACTGTTGAATTAAAGGTATGAAAGAGAACTATGTAGATGGTTAGAGAACTGCATGCATAGTAGATAAGCATTTGAATCAATGCATGTGCAAAAGCCTGCCTCACTCCATTACTACTTGAACATTAACTGAATGTTTACAGTATTGCAAGGACAATTCCTCGGTGAATACATAAGGAATGACTACCTTTTAATTCTACCTAAACTTGAGAACAGGAATTTTTTTAAGCAGTTATGCATATTCTAAGAAATGAACTACTCAAATGCTTCTCTCACAGTGGTTACACAACTGCACACAGACTCACAGTGTGATTCTAGACAACAACCACTATCCCTAGGAGTTTACCAAAACTCATTCACTACTGTGGAAGTGGTAAGGGAACTGCACACAATCTACATAATTCAGGACTGCACTTTTGTGTCAAAGCCTGACTCATTTAATCAAAGCATATGCTAAAACTGCTTTCTAATGCTACTAAAACTTGACAACAAGACAGGTTTTAAAACAGTTATCTGTCAGAAAATACACGATGTTACCAAATGCTTCTCTCACAGTGGTTCCCAAATGCACACAGACTCACTGTGTGATTCTAGACAAACAACACTACCCCTTGCACTATACCAAAACACATTTCTTTATCTAGAAGGAATACTACATTTTAGTGTAGAAACATAACTCATTTCACAAATTCAAAAACAATGACTGGTTTCTAATTCTCCCAAAATATAAAAACAGCACAGTTATCTGTCTGCAAACACATGAAAAACACAAATGCTTATCACAGAATAGTTTCTACATGCACACACACTGTCAATAAGATTGTAGACAAAAAAAGTACTCCCTACACTTTAGCAGGAGAAATACATTAGTCAGATTAAAATCAAAATAGACCACATACATCCCCTCACAATTAAATAACTCACCTTTCAAGTTGTTTTGTAGATTAAGACGTATATCAGTCACACACCAGATTTTCTTATACAGAATCTCTGCACTGTGCACCTCTCAGCAAAACCAAAGAATGGCAAAGTTTCCCTCTCATTTTCCACACATATACATGTAAACATTAAATCACATTCCTTTCCACATAAATTCAAAAGCAAACACACATTTCTATTGGTTAAACATTTCTACCCTTTCCAAATGACATAAATTTGAACCCTTCCCCCAATCTGCCTTCTGCCTGTTACATAGAAACAGGTCATGGAACACCTAACTGAGCACACAGGTCACAAGTTGCTAATCAAAACAGCAAGTGTGCTTGACTTTTCAACATATCAGCTTATCATATATAATGTTCCTTTCATGCACTTTTTGTTAACCAATAAGAATCATGCGTTTAAAAAACAGAAACATACACCCTACCTTTCAGTGTAGAAGGTTGTCAAACAACCAATGATTTCTTGTCTTTTTTCAAAACTGCATCTTAGCCACCATTTTAGAAAAATCTTACTTTCCAAACTCTCATTTCATTTACAGAGACCATCTGAGTGCATCCAGACCGCCTTTCAAGATGCTTAGAGTGTGGATTGTGGGACACAGCTATATTTTCTGGAGCCAAAGGTATGCAGAAAACAAAGGCATTCACAAAGACCTAGGTTTGCCAAATGTAGACATTAAATGGATTGGACAGAGAGGGTTAAAGTGGCACCAATTGATGCCATTGGTGAAATCCCTCATGCATATCCAACACCCTGACCTCATAATAGTGCACTGTGGTGGCAATGACCTAGGCACTTTGACTGGGGTAGGTCTGGAAATGCTCATGAAGGACACCTTTGCAGAACTGATTTCAGTTTTCCCCAAAACTGCCTTTGTGTATTCTAACATATACCAAAGGCAGAAATGGAATTGGTCCGATGATTTTTGTCCACAGATTGAGAAAGCTAGGAAACATGTGAATAAATCTGTTTCTGCTTTTCTCCGAGACTCTAGAATGGGGTCCATTTTCAATAACAATCTGCACTTTCATATGCAAGAGATGTATAGGAGAGATGGAGTACACTTTACTGATGAAGGAAACAGAGTCTTCCTCAACAACTTTAGACTCTATATAGGTACTTCCTTATAAGTACCAAAAACTCTCAATGAACACAACGGCTCTTTTTAGAGCCACTCAAGAACAAAACACTTAAGCTTGATGTTTATCTCCCAAAAATGTAAAACATTTTTTCCTTGGTTCTGCGCACCAAACGCGTTAGGAACCGCTCACCCAACGCGAGAGAATCCGTGCACCCAACGCGATAGGATGTGCGCACCCTCCGCGCATTTCGCTGTTTTTTATTTTTTTTTAAAAGGGGGCCCCAGGGGGTCCTTCTGGGACCCCTAAGCAGATCTAGAGTGTCAGAGTATTTCCACTCTGCCCCCTTTATATGTTTTACACACTTATTCCCCTTGCTTCTTCAGCCTCGCTTCTACCGAGGCAGAAAATGGCCGCCAACAGTTCCTGGTTTCGAATGTAGACAGACACTCGACAGCCAATTAGCATTCAGCGCGTGATGGTCAGGGTGCGTGCTCGGTTCGGGGAGGGTGCGCTTACGTTGCGGGTAGGGTGCGCGGATCCTCCCTGGCCATAGATATCACTAACTTTTTTACCCTAATTTTCTCAGGAACTACTGAACAGATTCACACCATTTATGCAAAAGGCACGAGTCTGAACTGAGGACTACCTCTTTGCCAAATTTGGTGTAATTCCGTTCAGCAGTTCAGACTGTAGCTGCGACAACAGATCCTATGGGAAATTGCATGGGGAAAACGCGTTTTGGGACCCCCCATTTTTCTCGGCCCCCGTGGAACGCGATGCAGAGCCGTTCTCCCACCATCGTGACGTAAGTACCATACCAACATAAAAATCCGTATTGGGACGTAATTTATAAAAACTACCTCTTAACTAGGTGGAAAAGTAATTCAGGATGGTGTTAGTTTCTTCATCGCTCCCTGTGTAACCGCTAGTATGGACTAAACTATTTTACCTAACATCTTCTGGCCCTTTACTAGTAATACTTATTGCCTTTATTTAGTTCACCCTAGTATCTTGCTTTTTTCTATACTTGCCGTATGTTTTACTTAATTCATTTGTAATCTTGCATTTCGAGAGACACAAGTCTGTCCGAGTGACAGTGATTTATTGTATTTTCGATCTTCGCTCTATACGACGACTCAAGTCTCATTCATGTTGTCCCTTTCTTTTATATAATTTCTCTCTTTTTGTTGCCATAGAAGTCCCGATGTTATATCGTATATAGACTAGATCTATATTTTGGTGCTACTTTGACACAACGTTGGGAAAAAAACGGAGTTATAAGAACTGGAAATTACTTTTGAAGGTATTATCATTTGTGCCTGTATATCCTTACATTTAGATTTATTCTGAATAATCTATGTTGTTCACGCTACTATATTTTGCCATCTTTTTTAGATTACCACACTTTCAAACTGCAAGTGCAATCTAATAAGCAGAATTCCATCCTCCATCACTTAATACAAGCGTGTTTACTTGAATCTCTTGTTTGGTGGCCTTATCCTTTAGCCTCTAATTTCAATTGAAACGATTTTTTCAAAAAGCATATCAACTACCTACTATAGATCCTTGGTTACACAGGTAACTATCCTTTACTGCTGCTTGATACTCCATATGGAATGCAAAAGACACATTTGATTCATTTTTTTTTTATCGGTTATTTATTTATGTAATGCGCGTCTGCATCCGTCCATTCCTACCATTAGAGATTTATTCTATTACCATTCGGGTAAGCTTCAATACATTATCCAACAAGAATCCCTTCCTTTTTCTGGGATCTTTGTATCACCAATGTTTTATCTGCATGGCACTTAGTTCGGGATATCTATAGGCGGCTATTTCTTCTTCTTTTTCTACATTTTAAACTTTCTTGAGATTTTTTCACACTTTATTCTTTGCACACAATATTGCATTTTCCCTTCTTTTTATGAGCACCCTTGTATGTCCTTTATTGTACAGCCCTTATCCTCACATAAGTTTCAGTGTACTGTTACATGTTCGATATTTTTTATATATATACATGTTGTCTTTGTACAGAATCGATTGTGGCTCTTCCTGAAGAAGGCGTTCTAAACGCCGAAACGCGCGTAGAAGAACTCATTGAGGAACTTACAAATGTTATTACATCTCTGCCACTATGGTTATTTCCACTAGAATTGATTATCTGTCTTTGTTTTGTGAATTATTATTGTTAGATGTATTTGTTAGTCAGTCAATACATTTCTTATATGTCATGTTATGTATATTCTCCATCATGTGTGTCTATGTCATAATTTTAAATTTTATAAGAATAAAATGAAAGAATTTTAATTGATTTTGTGTGGTACACTGATCTTATGTGGCTATCGGTTGGTTATGTATAAGAACTAATTTTCAGTGGGTCCTGAGTTGCCTAGGAAAGTTATTTCAATTCAGTTGTTACCCTGTCCTAGGAACTCCTAGAGTTTTCAGGGGGTCCCTCATTTTTTGATATTCTCCATGTTAATTTCCATAGGAAACTTTAGACAAGGCTGCAGGTCGAACGGATGAACGGAATTACCCCAAATTTGGCAGGGAGAAGGGCCTTGGTCTAGAAAGCATGCTTTTGTTTATTTGGTGTAAATCCGTTCAGTAGTTTTTGAAAAATATTGACATTTACAGATATCGATATTTGGGAATTCTGCCATCTGATTGGCTGAGGCGTTACAAGCACGAGCTTGCTGCTTATTGGTTGGGAGCGCTGCGAGCGGTTGCAACTAGGAAATGTTGGCCGCCATTTTGTGATTCTGTTGAAGCGAGTAAGGGGAAAAAGGACGAAAAAAGTAGAAAAGAGGAGGGTATGAGCACTGTAACCTCTGTGGGGTGTTTAGGGTGTGCTATAGAGGGGGTGCGGAGCGAACTACTCATACCTACCGGTCCGAAAGTGCTGGGTACAGAAATTAAATGAGGTATTGCGTAGTGTCTGATGCTGCTAAGGTGAGCTGCTGTGGGAGTCGGGCTGAAAGCGTGAGCCTAAACTGTGTGTCTTATCGTGTGAAGTCATGTGCCCTGGCCGCTGCAGCACACCTGTGGAACTAGTGTCAGCATGTGTTTATACCTACTAGGACGAACTACTGACTCCTACTGGTTTGAAAGTCCTGGGGTACAGAAAATATGTGAGGTATTGTCTAGAGTCTCATGGTGCTAAGCTGAGGTGCTGCCGGAGTCGGGATGAAAGCGTGAGTCCAAACTGTGTGTCATATGCTGTGAAGTCATGTGCTCTGGCCGCTGTGCCACATCTGTCAAGTAGTGTCAGCATGTAGTTATATCTACTCTGAGGAACTTTTTTTCCGAACATTGTATCTTGTGTATGGTGCTTACGGGGTGTTTTACAGGGAGTGCGAAGGTAAATTTGCGTGTATCAAATCAATACAGTATTTGTAAAGCGCAAACTACTCACCCCTATGGGTCTGAAGACCCTCGAGGCCGGCGTGGAAATTATGTGAGCTATTAAGTGAACTATTGCCCAGAGTCACATGGAGCTGAGCTGAGGTGTCCAAAGGTGTCCTTCATAAGCATTTCCAAACCTACCCCAGTCAATGTGCCTAGGTCATTTCCACCACAATGCACAATCATGAGGTCCGAGTGTGGAAGATGCAAGTAAGTTTTGACCAAAGGTAGCAATTGGTGCCACTTCAATCTTCTCTGTGCAAACCAGTTAATGTCCACATTTTGTAAACCTAGGTCTAAGTCAATACGTCTGTGTTCTGCATTCCTCTTGCACCAGAAAATATAGCTATGTCCTACGATCCACACTAGCATTTTGAAGGTATGGCTGGAAGGTATGGAAAGATGTCTGTAGCTTATGCAGTTCCTTGGTAGAATAAGAGATATGTTAAAAGATGGGGAACTACTTTTTTTGCCATACAAAACGATACGTGATTGGAAGGGTGCCCATTAGTTTTGTGGAAAAGCATCTTTGTGATTGGTTAAGAAAAAGCAGTTTCAACTTGGAGTACAAAACATAGGATAAAATTTGCTCAACTCAACCACACCTGCTACTTGCATTTGGAAGGCACTGTTCAAACTTAAAACAATCGTGAACTTTTAACCTGCACGTGCCGTTAAATGTTCGAGAAAATGTTGCAAAAAAATATCGTTACATTTTAAAAAATTGATGAACTTTTTACTTGCACGTGTTGTAGAATGTTCTAGAAAGTGTGTTGATAGAATAAGTTGCACTTCTGACTTCTATGTGTTGTTGAATATTTAAAAAACGGTTTATATGGAAAATTAAAAAGAAACCAATAGAGAGAAGTTTTGAAACCTAAAAGAATCAAGGAACTATTCTAATTTATTCTTTACATGTATTTATGTATGGAGCAACAAAATTATAGACGTAACAGCACCAGGAAGAGTAAGAGGCAGGGAGTGGGGGGACGGGGGGAGATGGGCAGAATGGCACACATGCACAATTAAGTACAGCACAAGTATAGACAAACAATGGCCAAAATGAAACAAGCCAACAAGGAGCAGAAGTCACAAAACCCACCAACATCACACCACTGAACGAGAATAGAAGTGAAAACCGCACTGCATTCATACAGGATGTGTACAAAGACCGGTCGTTGGTGTTGTGGGATGTCTGCAACCGTGGTCATCATGGATGAGATGCCCAGCACGTGGCACATGGGCGAGTTGACTGTGTGTTACGTTGCCAAACAGCTGCTCCTCCCTCCCATGAGCCCCCACACTTTTGTACGGTGTGCTGTTGTATCCCGTGCACTTGTGCGGCACACCATTGTAATGCCTATTCGCGCATGTCCTGCTACATTCCAACTACACCATCACAGTGCCGTTTGGAGGTGGTGCATGCCACTTTAAAGCATTGACTGCTGCGGCCCTTGTGGCAGGCCACACCAGAACACAGAGACACACTTACCGCACTTCCTGTACACGGACATGTCCGAGACACCCCGTTCCCCTTGCCGGATAGGTACACCCCTGCGCTGACCTGTGTACCCCGAACCAGCACATGCCGGTTGTGCATGTAAGGAGGATGCGTGCGTAGCTACATGTCCAGGCTCACTGCCAATGTTGAGTTGACAGCACACTGTGATGTTGCAGGGCTCGTGCCTATCATGCTAAGACAATGACCACAGGGACACACTTGCTCAGATGCGGGTTTGGGGGGCGTTGGTGGTCCTGGAGTTGTTGCGATGAGTCTTGTGGCCCTCATGGGTATCCCTGTATCATGCTCATTGACTCTATGGCATCTGTGGGTGTTCTGGTGTGGCTCTTGGCTGTGTTCCCTTTCATGGTGCAGGTAGTCGTCCTGCTTAACACCAGCAGAAAGCAGGTGTAAAATACGTGGTGCTAACGTGGCTTATCGTCGGAATTTGTTTCACATTGCAGTTAGTGTGAAAGTTGTGATGTGATTTTTTTTGTGTGCAGAACAATATACGAACTGAGCAGTGTATCTCGTCAAGATCCAGCACCTGATGCACTATTCCCAATCAATATAAATACAATGAGATTTCTTAATTGATTTTGTGTGTACACTGTAAGTGCAGCCACTACCTCAGTGCAATTCACTACAGGATTTTAGTATTTAGAATAAATTGTAAAGGTGCACCTCGTATCTTTTTGCACGGGAACGGCTAGTCTGCATTTCGTTATCAGCACTTTAATGGAAGTAAAGTTGAGATAAATCTAACACACTATTCAGAAGTTGGTGCAAACTGCAGACATCACCAGTATTCCCGTGATAAGTGCCACAAAATTTAACACCATGGTGGACTCCATCAAATAACAGTAATAAGAACAAGAAAGAGTCACACGGTAGTTAAGAGAACAACCAAAAACGTTATTTTTTTTTTTTTCTCAAACTTTATTTTTTTATAAACATATATATGTAAACGATAAACTATTTTCAAACTTTATTTTTTTATTAACATATACATATGAACGATAAACTAATAAACAAAATTATGCAAAACAACAAGGCGGAACACTCCTGGGGGGACCATGGATGTCGACGACAGAGCCTGGAAAATAAAGCACAAAATAAGGACGTGTGTAATGGGCATATCAAAGGAGAGAGACACAGAGAAACAGAGAAGGAAAAAAAAGCCAGAGAGAAAAAGAGAGGGAAGGAAAGAAAGGGAATGAGAAAGGGAGAAGGAAGAGAGAGAATTAGAGAGATAGAAGGAAAAGAAGGGAAAGAGAGAGAGACAGACACTGTTGCCCCTGCGCATCCATGAGCAAATAATTACCTGGTGCCACCACGCATCCCAGATATGTCGCTGATTCCTGAGTCATGAATGGCGGAGACCACATCAGCTTCTCCGCGGATCTCACAGATGTCGCTGAGTCCTGAGTCATGAATGGCGGAGACCACATCATCTTCTCCACGGCCCGGCAGATCTCACACATGTCGCTGAGTCCTGAGTCATCAATGGCGGAGACCACATCAGCTTCTCCGTGGCCCGGCAGATCTCACACATGTTTCTGTGTCCTGAGTCATCAATGGCGGAGACCACATCAGCTTTTGGGGACGCTAAGCCTGTGGAACTCAATTCCGTGCCACATGGCGGTAGACCCTTGATGGCCATATGAGCTTCGGGTGGCACTAACCCTGTGCATCTGAAGTCCGCGCCAAGGGGGTGGTAGGCCCCTGATGGCTATACAGATCAGGGTGCAACTAACCTTCTGCGCAACTTTTCAAAGACTCTTGATGGTTGAGACATGTGGAGCGTCCGCCATCTAGTCAGCACCGGCAATAAAGGATGTGACGTTGTCGATCTATTATATTTGCGTGGTCACATGGCCTGTGACGCATGTGCCGGATGTATGTGGTGTGTGTGCAAACCTGTCCTCAGGGCGTGGCCATGAGAGGTTGAGAACTAGACCACTGACCTGCACACCAACCGCGAGTATGCCTGCGACAGGTAGCTATGTGGGGCCAACGTCGGAACGTAATCGGAGTGGCGTGGCGGGGCATGGCGTACGACGGAACAGGGCAGGGATAGCTACAATGGACGGCTCGTAGTACTGCGTCTGTGAGTTGGGCGGGTGTGCCGCAGCTGTCCTTCTGCGAGCCTGGGTGCAAACTGTACATAACTCACACTACATAAGCATTGAAAAAACATTTTGTGATTCAGTCCATCAGCTGGCATTTGTCCGAGGCATTTGTGAAAACATATCGGAGTTCTTTCTGTGATAGATACCCCTTTGACGCTGCCTCTCCCCACATCAGCAGGTAACGCACCCTCTTCCCACATTACCATCATCCCCCAACAACCTTCTTGGGCCTGGAAGTGTCCCTGTGTGGTTGGAAAAGAAGAATCTTATCATGTATAGATTTACATATAAAAAAAAATATTTAAAGAAAAGAACAACAAATAAGACTGAAGGGAGTCTGGTGCTGTGGTCGCTGCCACGAAGTTGGGGTCACTGCCATTCAGGACTCAGGACACAGTTACACATGTGGGATCGGCTTGTGTTAAAGAGGGTTAGTGGGACTACGTGTCGCTGGCCTTGCATATCAAAATATGCCTCACTGATCGAAGGGAGTGTGGTGCTGTGGTCAGTGCCACGGACTTGGGGTCACTGCCATTCAGGACTCAGGACACAGTTACACATGTGGGATCGGCTTGTGTTAAAGAGGGTTAGTGGCACCAGAAGCATTGAGACTGTATGAGCCTGTGATGATGCTTGGTGTGGACGGGCCGCACTGGGAGCAATGTGTCTTGGCTACTGGACTGCGTCATGTGGAATCAGGACTCTATCTGAATTGTGAGGACTACTGACCGTAGTGTAGGCCAGAGGTAGCGGTGAGCAAGGGCCCACAGCCACATGCATACGATGGTGGCCCCACCGGCCTGCGTAGTGCAGGTTCAGGGGCACCACGTGTTGCCGGCCTTCCATATGCAAATACCCCTCACTAACCGAAGGGAGTGTGGTGCTGTGGTTGCTGTCAAGAAGCTCGGGTCACTGACGTTCAGGAATCTGGACACAGTTACACATGTGGGATTGGCTTGTGTTAAAGAGGGTTAGTGGGACTACGTGTCGCTGGCCTTGCATATCAAAATATGCCTCACTGATCCGAGGGAGTCTGGTGCTGTGGTCGCTGCCACGGACTTGGGGTCACTGCCATTCAGGACTCAGGACACAGTTACACATGTGGGATCGGCTTGTGTTAAAGAGGGTTAGTGGGACTACGTGTTGCCGGCCTTGCATATGGAAATATGCCTAACTGATCAAAGGGAGTATGCTGCTGTGGTCGCTGCCACGGACTTGGGGTCACTGCCATTCAGGACTCAGGACACAGTTACAGATGTGGGATCAGCTTGTGTTAAAGAGGGTTAGTGGGACTACGTGTTGCCGGCCTTGCATATTGAAATATGCCTCACTGATCGAAGGGAGTCTTGTGCTGTTGTCGCTGCCATGGACTTGGGGTCACTGCCATTCAGGACTCAGGACACTGTTACATGTGGGATCGGCTTGTGTTGGACAGTGTTAGTTGGCAGCATGTGTCCAAAATTCAAACTGCGATGTCTGCTGCCCGCAGTGTAGATTGCTGAGTGTTCGTTTGTACTTGAAAATGAATTTGGTGATTGTACTAAAGCTATAACTGATATAAAAAATGTTCAAGAAGAAAGGATACTAAAAGGATATTATGTAGATTTGAGGCCTGTAATAGTCACTTGCCTAGTGGACTCTGTAGTTAATGAATGAAGAAATAATTTTCATTGTAAGCCCTACTGAGTGCAGTGTAGGCGTATGATGAAAAGATTAAATAAGTGTAGACTACACTAACGAAGTGTTGTATTTTCTGAGTACAATCTTGTTGTTAGAAATTAGCATTTAAAATTGGAATTGTGAGCTGTACTGCCTGCACTGTAGACTGCTATTTCATGTTAGTTTGCATTTGAAGATTAACTTGGTCACTGTAGTAAAGCTATAACTGATATAAAAAAAAAGGTTCTTGAAGCGAGGATACTAAAAGGATAATATGTAGGGTGTAGGACTGTGATAGTTACTTGCCTACTGGAGTCTGTAGTTGCATATGGAAATACCCCTCACTGATCAAAGGGAGTGTGGTGCTGTGGTCGCTGCCACGGACTTGGGGTGACTGCTATTCAGGACTCAGGACACAGTTACACATGTGGGATCAGCTTGTGTTAAAGAGGGTTAGTGGGACTAAGTGTTGCCGGCCTTGCATATCGAAATATGCCTCACTGATCGAAGGGAGTGTGGTGTTGTGGTCGCTGCCACAGACTTGGGGTGACTGCCGTTCAGGACTCAGGACACAGTTACACATGTGGGATCGGCTTGTGTTAAAGAGGGTTAGTGGGACTACGTGTTGCCGGCCTTGCATATGGAAATATGCCTAACTGATCAAAGGGAGTATGCTGCTGTGGTCGCTGCCACGGACTTGGGGTCACTGCCATTCAGGACTCAGGACACAGTTACAGATGTGAGATCAGCTTGTGTTAAAGAGGGTTAGTGGGACTACGTGTTGCCGGCCTTGCATATTGAAATATGCCTCACTGATCGAAGGGAGTCTTGTGCTGTGGTCGCTGCCATGGACTTGGGGTCACTGCCATTCAGGACTCAGGACACTGTTACATGTGGGATCGGCTTGTGTTGGACAGTGTTAGTTGGCAGCATGTGTCCAAAATTCAAACTGCGAGGTCTGCTTCCCGCAGTGTAGCTTGCTGAGTGTTCGTTTGTACTTGAAAATGAATTTGGTGATTGTACTAAAGCTATAACTGATATAAAAAATGTTCAAGAAGAAAGGATACTAAAAGGATATTATGTAGATTGGAGGCCTGTAATAGTCACTTGCCTAGTGGACTCTGTAGTTAATGAATGAAGAAATAATTTTCATTGTAAGCCCTACTGAGTGCAGTGTAGGCGTATGATGAAAAGATTAAATAAGTGTAGACTACACTAACGAAGTGTTGTATTTTCTGAGTACAATCTTGTTGTTAGAAATTAGCATTTAAAATTGGAATTGTGAGCTGTACTGCCTGCACTGTAGACTGCTATTCCATGTTAGTTTGCATTTGAAGATTAATTTGGTCATTGTAGTAAAGCTATAACTGATATAAAAAAAAAGGTTCTTGAAGCGAGGATACTAAAAGGATAATATGTAGGGTGTAGGACTGTGATAGTTACTTGCCTACTGGAGTCTGTAGTTGCATTTGGAAATACCCCTCACTGATCAAAGGGAGTGTGGTGCTGTGGTCGCTGCCACGGACTTGGGGTGACTGCTATTCAGGACTCAGGACACAGTTACACATGTGGGATCAGCTTGTATTAAAGAGGGTTAGTGGGACTAAGTGTTGCCGGCCTTGCATATCGAAATATGCCTCACTGATCGAAGGGAGTGGGGTGTTGTGGTCGCTGCCACAGACTTCGGGTGACTGCCATTCAGGACTCAGGACACAGTTACACATGTGGGATCGGCTTGTGTTGAACAGAGTTATTGGCACCACGTGTCACCGCCGTTGCATATGGAAATATGCCTAACTAATCAGAGGGAGTATGCTGTTGTGGTCGCTGCCATGAACTTGGGGTCACTGCCATTCAGGACTCAGGACACAGTTCCACATGTGGGATTGTTCGGCTTGTGTTGGACAGAGTAATTGGCACCACGTGTTGCCGCCGTAGCATATGGAAATATGCCTCACTGATCGAAGGGAGTCTGGTGCTGTGGTTGTCTCACGGAGTTGGGGTCACTGCCATTCAGGACTCAGGACACAGTTCCACATGTGGGATCGGCTTGTGTTGAAGATGGTTAGTGGCACCATTTGTCACCGGTCTTCCACAGTGTAGACCAGAGGTAGCGGTGAGCAAGGGCCCACAGCCACGTGCATACGTTGGTGACCCCACCTGGCTGTGTAGTGCAGGTTCAGTGGCACCACGTGTCGCCGGCCTTCCATATGGAAATACCCCTCACTGATCGAAGGGAGTCTGGTGCTGTGGTCGCTGCCTTTCAGGACTCAGGACACAGTTACACATGTGGGATCAGCTTGTGTTGAACAGGGTTAGTTGGCACCACGTGTCGCCGGTCTTCCACAGTGTAGGCCGGAGGCAGCAGTCCGCAAAGGCCCACAGGCAGGTGACGTTGACTTGAGCTGCACAGATTGGGAGCATTTGGTCTTCTTAACCCATTATAGCCTCTTACACAATTTAATACTAATCTTGAATTGTGAACCGTGTAACCCCAGTATAGGGCGGAGGCAGCAGTCAGGATGGGCGCACAGCCACGTTGCACAGTTAGTGGCACCTGGAGTACTCAGTGTGTGCACACCCTGCGATGCTACGTGGTCCCGGCAGGCCACACTGGGAGCAATGTGTTTTGTCTAAACGGATTCTGCCTTGATGAGGCCACGTGGTGATGACTTATGGTGCAGTGAGTTAGTAGCACCTGAAGCACACAGCGTGTGCGCACCCTGCGATGATGCGTGGTCTGGGCGGGCCGCACTGGGAGCAACGTGTCTTGCGAACTGGACTGCGACATCTGCAATCGCCACTGCATTGAATTGTGAGCCCTGCTGTCCGCAGTGTAGATCAAAGGCAGTAGTCGGTACAGACATAAGTCTGCGGTGCTGTGCCGCTGGGTTCGCAGGGGGCCTGTGTCAAAGAAGCTCGCGGTTATGGCGGCAGCCATGTGCCAGGCTGAGAGCTGCTGCTGTGACAGACTCGTTGGTCTTCCCACAAGTGAACCACGCCTAGGGCCTGGCCTATTTATTCATACTCCTACGCTGGAGTGGCGTACGTTGGAGCAGCCCACTCCGCTTCCGCTTCCAGGGGGGACAACACAGCTACATGACCGAGATCTTCCCCACTGCCTGAGGTAACATGGTTGCATCCACTGTGCACGACACTACAAGTATCAATAGTATATCTCCACATGGAGAGGTTTGTGCTTTGCTTAGTGAAGTCTGTGCAACACATCAGTGTTACACTTGGTATTGTGTGGTTTATTGTTGATGGGTGACTTGCCTCCTTCATATATAGTTGGTTGCCACATCTCCCAACATTCAGCTATTGTGTGGGTGAGGGGCATGGCATTTGGGAAGGTCCGTTGTCCGGTTTTGCGCTGCCTCGGTGGTAGTAGGGGGGTGGTGGTGCGGGGGGAGGTTCTGGTGGTGGTGGCCTTGTTGGGTGTCGGAGCTGCATGATCAGTAGCTCTATCACATGTTGGTCTTTAGATGTGGCTGTGAGTTGGGTCCAATTCACGGAGTAGATAGTCGACCTCCTTACACCAGTTAAAGGTTAATGTTAATTTGTTACTGCTATCTCGGCTTATCGCCTGCTTTTTGAATCGCATTGCAGATTTGGCTGGTCGTTGAAAATATGGGGAAGTGGTTTTATTTTGCACAGGAACGCCTACTTTGCATTTCATTAGCATCAGTTGTGGCTCTCATTTGTGGCAATTTTTTCCATGAACACACCAATACCAGTTAGTACATATCCACTCACTAATTTGTAGGTCTACACACACATCCATTCATTCATCCATACACTCACTCATAAATACAGTCAGCCATCAATATAGCATTGTCATATCCAGTGACATATCTATACAGACACTCACACACCGCCTCTCATTCATAGAGTTATACACACACCTAGTCAGTAATGGAAATAATCAATCACACTTTCATTTACTCACCTGTACAGTTACACACATACCACATCACTTATTTAAACATATACTAACACATACTTATACTCTAATACAATAACTAATACAAGCACACACTGATACATACAAGCACTCTCACAATCACTCACTCTCACATATAGTCATTTATACAGTCCAACACTCATATATACTGCCTTTCACATATGAAGTTACTCACACATGTACCACTGAGGCATCCATTCACTCACCAAGACACTCATACACACACTCACCCAGCCATACAGACCTTCACAGATACAGACTTGAACACATATACCCAGTGAATTATCCACTCACACATCTATGCACAGAGTCACACCCCCTATCCACCCACACAGACACTCAGGCACCCATACAGGTACTCAGACAAGCAATCAATAACTCATATAGATCCTCATTTAGTTGCTAACCAAACCATGGAACTGCTTACACACCAACTGACAACCTAAACTCTGTGAATGTCTTTATCAGTCACTAACACATGCATTAAGCAAGACACAATTAATCACTCACTTATACAGTCAGTCACACACCTACTTAATCATCCATCCTGACTCTAATTCACCCATTCATTCTTCAATGCACCTTGGCATATATATATGAAACATATTTACATTTTATGGAAACACACATTCACTGGATGATGTCATCAGTGATGTCATCAGTGATGTCATTTGAGATGTCATCAGTGATGTCATCAGTGATGTCACTGACCATGTCATGAATGATGTAATATGTGACGTCATCAGCAGTGCATTGTGGGGGCGCGAGTTATAGTTAGCTCAACTAACTATAACAGGGGAATTTCTATGGTTTTCTATGAGTGAAATGTCCAACTAACTATAACATCCATGAAACCTAGGGTTTTTTCAGTGAATTTAAAAGGTTTTTTAAATGCTAACTTCTAACTATGCCTACAGAGATAGGACATGTGAAGAAAGAAGAAAAAACACACAGAAAGAAAAAAAAGAAATGCAGAAAGAAGCAGCAGGAAGAAGGAAAACATGCAGAAAGAACAAACAGAAGAGCAGAAAGAAGCCTTGTTGCAAAATCATCCTGTACCCTCAACTTTTTCAGACGGATACAGGTGGTAACTGAGTCTGACTAACCAGTCCTAGAGCCAGTGCTATGTTAAAAGACACTCAGAATACAGTGAAAACACCTACATACACTAGGGAATACTATGCGTTGGGGTCCCCCTGTGATTAGCATGACCTCCTCTGTAAGCCCCTAGTATATAATAGGGAAGGGGATTAAAACTACCTCTTAAAACGCACCACAGGGCGTGTTTTCACACGTCACCTCAGGCCCCGTCCCCTCCCTTCCCCACTGTGTAAACATGCCCTGTGGCCGTTTTAAGTTGGGAGATTAAGTCCCCTTGAATCCTGAGGGACCCTAGGGTCCAACTAGACCACTAGGTACCTCCAGTAAGTGCCAAAGAGCTGCGTTGCAAAGAGATGTAAAAAGGGGCACGGCCTAGACCACCTCTGCAACGCATAGCAGTGGCGCTTACTGGAAGCACCTGATGTCCTAGTTGGCCCCCAGGGTCCCTCAGGATTGAAGGGGAATTATTTCCCCAACTTAAAACGTGCCACAGGGCTTGTTTGCACACATTAACTCAGGCCCCGTCCACTCCCTTCACCACTGTGTAAACATGCCCTGTGGCCGTTTTTAGTTGGGAGATTAAGTTCATTTGAATACTAAGGGTCCCTAGGGTCCAATTAGCCCACTAGGTACCTCCAGTAAGCACCACAGAGCTGCGTTGCAGAGAGGTGTAAAAAGGGGCACGGCCTGCACCACCTCTCTGCAACGCAGAGCAGTGGCGCTTACTGGAAGCACCTGGTGAGCTAGTTGGCCCCCAGGGTCCCTCATGATTGAAAGGGAATTATTTCCCCAACTTAGAACGCGCCACAGGGCGTGTTTGCACACATCACCTCAGGCCCCGTCCCCTCCCTTCCCCACTGTGTAAACATGCCCTGTGGCCATTTTTAAGTTGGGAGATTAAGTCCCCTTGAATCCTGAGGGTCCCTAGAAGCAAAATAGCCCACTAGGTACGTCCAGTAAGCGCCATTGCAGAGAGGTGTAAAAAGGGGCACGGCCTGCACCACCTCTCTGCAACGCAGAGCAGTGGCGCTTACTGGAAGCACCCGGTGGGCTAGTTGGCCCCCAGGGTCCCTCATGATTGAAAGGGAATTATTTCCCCAACTTAGAACGCGCCACAGGGCGGGTTTGCACACGTCACCTCAGGCCCCGTCCCCTCCCTTTCCCACTGTGTAAACATGCCCTGTGGCCATTTTTAAGTTGGGAGATTAAGTCCCCTTGAATCCTGAGGGTCCCTAGGGGCAAAATAGCCCACTAGGTACGTCCAGTAAGCGCCAATGCAGAGAGGTGTAAAAAGGGGCACGGCCTGCACCACCTCTCTGCAACGCAGAGCAGTGGCGCTTACTGGAAGCACCTGGTGGGCTAGTTGGCCCCCAGGGTCCCTCATGATTGAAAGGGAATTATTTCCCCAACTTAGAACGCGCCACAGGGCGTGTTTGCACCCGTCACCTCAGGCCGCGTCCCCTCCCTTCACCACTGTGTAAACGCGCCCTGTGGCTGTTCTAAGTTGAGAGATTAAGTCCCCTTGAATCCTAAGGGACCCTAGGGTCAAACTAGTCCACTAGGTACCTCCAGTAAGCGCCACAGAGCTGTGTTGCATAGAGGTGTAAAAAGGGGCGTGGCCTCAGAACACGTGTCTGCAACGCAGCTACCTGGTGCATACTGGAGATACCTGTTGGGCTAGTTGGCCCTCAGGGACCCTCAGTATTGAAGGGGAATTAATTCCCCAACTTAAACCTGGCCAGGGGGCACGTTTGCAGAGTGCTGCAAGGAGGGGGCATGGCCTCCGGTGCGATGCCGGTCTTTTATTTATTTTATTTTTTTAAGAAGGAGGGCTGTGTGGCCCCCATTCTTATTCTAATTTATTGGCCCTGGGAAATCCATCCCCCAGGGCCTGCACCCTAATTTCTTTTGTTGAAAAAAATAAATTTGGCCCTCCCAAGGACTTAATCGACCCAAGGGACCCCAACCCCTGGGTCTTGGCCTTTTTTTCTTTTTTTATTCTTTAGAAGGGGGCTGCATTGCCCCCCTCCTCAGGCGCCTTATGGCCCTGGGGACCGCATCCCCCAGGGCCGGCCTTTGTTTTTTATTATTTTAAAAAAATATATATTTATAGAAACACCTAGGACATGCTGGACAAACCGTATGTACATATCACCATGACGATTTGCGTGATATTCATTAAATGGCGACTATGCATACAATGAATCCACGTGGAATGTATTTACACCGCTAGTGAAGCTCTGACGTGTCTGACGCCCTACCGTGCCTAATCCCGGCACCCCCACCGGTGGGTACTCTCCAAGTAGACACGCTTGTCGTTTATTTATACAAACATGGGTAGCTATTGACGGGCACATTAAATAAACACGCACACCAAGCCATTCAAAGGGGATTTGATGAAAATTCGACCAAACTATGCAAGAAAACCCCCTCGCGGTTAATAAAACACACATCCACCGCCTGATGTGTAATACTTTTTATTTTACTCTCTGGAAAGGAGACAAACCTCACTTGAGAGTCACAGCGTGCTCCTGGCTGAGCCCAATGCTGTGTTACACCCACCAGTGCCCGCCGAGTGCCACACACCTCTGTGTTGTATTCCACCAGCTAGTGTGTATGCTATGACACTCTCTAGCCCATGTGCACTGTAACACCACCCTGTGAATATGTCATGCCACACTTGCCTTCGCACGGGTTATATTGCCCCATCTAACGTGCCTTCCTCGATGTCTATGTTATAACGCACAGCGCTATGCCATACATATTACAATCTGGGATCCATATCTTTGTCACAGTGCATATGCAACGTTACACTCCCCAGAACATATTTTATATTACAACTTTAGAGACTAGTTAGGTTACACAACACCGCCCTGTGCATATTAAACTCCAAGGCGCATATCGCATAGTACGCGCTAGTGCATGTGCTATCTCGCGCTTTCCAATGAATCTGTCATTGCGCACAATGTATTTCATATTATATTTCACGCCCCGGTTCATCTTATATCACACTTTATGGTGCATAGTTTATACCATATACTATATCTAGTTTTCATTTTCAATCGTGCTCTCAGGACTATGTTCTATATAACACTGCGTCCACCTACCCTTTTCACGGGCATTACATTTTGCGATGGGGGTGGAGGGTCAGGGGGTGTTTCTGCCAAGTGAGCCCGGAGTCACAGTCACAAACGTCCTCTTCTTCCTGAATAAAAGTGAGATTATGCTGCATACTTGTTCGTATTTTAAGTAGTTCGCACAGACACACATTTTAAAAACAATAAAGTACCTAATACCCACCTTCTCTGAACAGATAGCTTGCTGCCCCATCCACCTCCTCCCTATCCTCTGTTGTCTGAATCCATGGACTAGCCTCCTCCCTCCTGCCATGCAAGGTCTGATGTGCTGCCACTGCCCTCCATTTAGCATGATGTACCAGTCCACTCCTCCTGCCCTCCATTGCCCAATTCTATGGCCCATCATTGACCTCCTGCTTAGCCTCTGTGCTTAGCTTGCTGCCCCTATTCTCCTTCCCCCTGCCCGCCGATGTCTTTGTGCATGCCCCTGCTCCAAACTTTTTGCCCACCATGTTCCATGGACCTGCCACTCCTATCTACTCTGAGTGTTCTGTTGAGCTGCCACTCCCCTCCCACCTGCATAGCATTGTCAGATGACTGTAACCTGTCCCTGCCACCTCCACCCTGCCTGTCCACATGCCATGCCCCTATCCCCTTCCTCCTGTCCTCCATGGTCCATTTTACTGCCACACCCTTCTGCCCTGCCTGGTCTGTTGTGCTGCAACTACTCCTCCTGCCTGCCCCATGCGGTCTGTTGTGAGGCCCCTTCCCCTGAACTCTCTTGTCTATGCCCAGGTCCTGACCCTCCCTTCTATCCTCCATGGTCCTTTGTGCATGCCCCTGCATCCTCCTTCTTGCCTATCATAGCCATTGTGCTGCCACTAACCCTCCCACTTGCCATGCATGGTCTTCTGTGCTGCCATGGCCCCTCCCACCTTCCCTGTGTGGTCAGCTAGCTGCCCCTGACCCCCTCCCACCTTCCCTCCATGGTCTGTCTGTATGCCATCATAGTCTCATTGTTGCTCTCCATGGTGTGTCTTGTTTCTAATGCCCATCCTGCCTGACCTCCATGGTCATCTTGCTGCTCCTGCCCTGCCCCCTTGCCCCCAGCCCTCTGTTTCCATGTGCAGACCCCTATTCCCTCCCTCCTGGCTTGTCTGTTCCATTGTAATGCCCCTGATCCGTCCCTCTTGCCCTTTATGGTCTGTTATGCTGCAGCTTTCTCTCCTGTCTGTCCATTATGGTCAGCTAGCTACCATTGCCTCTATCCCCTCTGTTCTCTGTTGTCCATGTGCATGGTCCTGTCCCCTCCCTATTGCTTTCGTCCCGCATGCCCTGTGTGGTGTATTGTGCTGCTGCAAACCCTGATGCCTGCCCTGTAGATCTGATTGGCTGTCAGCACTTCATGTTGGCAGCCATCTTGGGACCAATATACATGATAGCACCTCATTAAAAAGCATTGCAGTTAATAGAAGGTTTAAAGACTTTAGTTACATTATAAATCATTTGTTGATGGTACCATACTCATTTTAGGAATTGTGGTATGTTCTAAGGTGATTTTACCATGTGAAAAAGCCTTCTGCTGGGATATCATGAATCATGTTTGAGAGAAAACTATTTTCACATGCTTTTCCCACAGAGGTTTGGAAGGTGATCTATAAGCTAAACTGAGAGCATATTTTCTGTAAATTCACATTATCTTTCTTAGTCATGTGAGAATGAAGTCTGACATTCTCAGTAAAACATGTACATCCAACAAGGGCAGAGACTGTCAGTTGATTCCTTTGTGTTCTACTGCAGCTTCCCAGAGTGTTCCAAAGAACAACTAGAGCGCTTACTCTACTACTTATGATAAACGTATGGCACACCTGAAGCCATCTTGATTGGAATAAAGTGGTAACTCATAAAGCATTTAATTTAAAAAGGAACAAAATGGAGGGTGTTCATTTTGCCATAGAATGTATGATTAGTGCTGCAGAAAGAAAAATTAGGGCATATTTTGAGTGACTCCTCAAATCCTCTTCTATTTCATTAAATAATTCTGACATGCAGACTGAAACATGCACTTTCAATACCAGCAGCAGACTTCCCTGGTGAGCAGTAGCTTTACTACAGTGATCTAATGAGCAACTAGAGTGCTACCATTCAGAATTTATGGCAAATGTGTCACAACTGAATGCCTTCTTGATGGAACCAAAGTAAACAAGCATTGAAAATACAATAGGTCTCGCCCTCGTTTAAGATAAAGCAATTCTGTTTGTAATTAGGTGGCTTTTTAGCTTTGCTTTTATTAGTGTTTTTCAAAATTTCATGTACATAACATGCATATATGTATATGTAAGCATGCATTTATATTTGTATTTATATAGATATGCAGATTATATATATGTTTATATATGTATGTGTATATATATACACATACATATATATAAATGCATATGCATACATGTGCATATGTGTGCGTGTAGAGAGAGGTAGAGAGGTAGAGGTGTAGAGGTAGAGACGTAGAGGTAGAGAGGTAGAGGTAGAGAGGTAGAGAGTAGTAGAGAGAGAGGTAGAGAGAGGTAGAGAGGTAGAGAGTAGAGGATGAGTAATAGAGAGTAGAGAGAGAGTAGTAGAGAGTAGTAGAGAGAGTAGCAGAGAGTGAGTAGGAGAGAGTAGTAGAGTGAGTAGTAGAAAGTGAGTAGTAGAGATTAGTAGAGAGTGAGAAGTAGAGAGTAGTAGAGAGTAGTAAAGAGTGAGTAGTAGAGAGTAGTAGAGAGTGAGTAGTAGAGAGTAGTAGTGAGTGAGTATTAGAGAGTGAGTAGTAGAGAGTAGTATAGAGTGAGTAGTGGAGACTGAGTAGCAGAGAGAGAGTAGTAGAAAATGAGTAGTAGAGAATGAGTAGTAGAGTGAGTAGTAGAGAGTAGTAGAGAGAGAGTAGTAGAGAGTGAGTAGTAGAGAGTGAGTAGTAGAGAGTGAGTAGTAGAGAGTAGTAGAGAGTAGTAGAGAGAGAGTATTAGAGAGTGAGCAGTAGAGAATAGTAGAGAGTGAGTAGTAGAGAGAGAGTAGTAGAGAGTGAGTAGTAGAGAGTAGTAGAGAGTGAGTAGTACAGAGTAGTACAGAGTGAGTAGTAGAGAGTGATTAGTAGAGAGTAGTGGAGTAGTAGAGAGTGAGTATTAGAGAGTAGTAGAGAGTTAGTAGAGTGCGTAGTAGGGAGTACAGAGTGAGTAGTAGAGTGAGTAGTAGAGTGAGTAGTAGAGAGCAAGTAGTAGAGAGTGTGTAGTAGAGAGTAGTAGAGAGTGAGTAGTAGAGAGTGAGTAGTAGAGAGAGTAGTAGAGAGTAGTAGAGTAGTAGAGCGTGAGTAGTAGAGAGTAGTAGAGAGTGAGTAGCAGAGAGAGTAGTAGAGAGTAGTAGAGTAGCAGAGAGTGAGTAGTAGAGTGAGTAGTAGAGAGTAGTAGAGAGCGAGTAGTAGAGAGCGAGTAGTAGAGAGTGAGTAGTGGAGAGTGAGTAGTAGAGAGTGAGTAGTAGAGATAGAGTAGTAGAGAGTAGTAGTTAGTGAGCAGTAGAGTAATAGAGAGTGAGTGGTAGAGAGTAGTAGAGAGTAGTAGAGTGAGTAGTAGAGAGTAGTAGAGAGTGAGTAGTAGAGAGAATAGTAGAGAGTGAGTAGTTGAGAGTGAGAAGTAGAGAGTGAGTAGTAGAGAGTAGTAGAGAGTAGTAGAGTAGTAGAGAGTGAGTAGTAGAGAGTAGTAGAGTGAGTAGTAGAGAGGGAGTAGTAGAGAGAGAGTAGTAGAGAGTAGTAGAGAGTGAGTAGTAGAGTAGTAGAGAGTGAGTGGTAGAGAGTAGTAGAGAGCAGTAGAGTGAGTAGTAGAGAGTAGTAGAGAGTGAGTAGTAGAGAGAGAGTAGTAGAGAGTAGTAGTAGAGAGTAGTAGAGAGTAGTAGAGAGAGAGTAGTAGAGAGTGAGTAGTAGAAAGTAGTAGCGAGTGAGTAGTAGAGAGTGAGTAGTTTAATTTTAAAGGAACAGGTTCATTTTGCCATTGAAATTATGATTAGTGCGGAAAAAAGAAAATTAGGGCACATTTTGAGTGACTCCTCAAATCCTCTTCTATTTCATTAAAAAATTCTGATATGCAGACTGAAACATGCCCTTTCAATACCAGCAGCAGACTTCCCTGGTGAGCAGTAGCTTTACTACAGTGATCTAATAAGCAACTAGAGTGCTAACATTCTGAATTTATGGCAAATGTGTGACACATCTGAATGCCTTCTTGATGGAATGAAAGTAAAAAACCTGAAAGTATTTCCTACTGAGGAGACTGTTGTAAATGAGGAAATTAGGAATCTTCAAAACAAATAAGTCTCCCAAGATGGCCACCAGAGACAAAAGAGCCCAAATGTAGCACATATATCACCAAGATGTAGCCCAAGTATAGCCCAATGACAGAATGTCCCAGAGTGTTTTAAAGAACAACTAGAGCGGTAACAGTCTTACTTATGACAAAAGTATGGCACACCTGATGCCATCTTGATTGGAATAAAGTGGTAACACTTAAAACATTTAATTTGCAAAGGAACAAATTGAGGGGGTTCATTTTGCCATAGAAATTATGATTAGTGCTGCAGAAAGAAAGATTAGGGCACATTTTGACTTCTCAAATCCTCTTCCATTTCATTAAAAAATTCTGACATGAAGCCTGAAACATGCACTTTGAATACCAGCAGCAGACTTCCCTGGTGAGCAGTAGCTTTACTACAGTGATCTAATGAGCAACTAGAGTGCTACCATTCAGAATTTATGGAAAATGTGTGACACATCTGAATACCTTCCTGATGGAATAAAAGTAAACAAGCATTGAAAATGCAATAGGTCTCGCCCTCGTTTAAGTTAAAGCAATTCTGTTTGTAACTAGGTGGCTTTTTAGCTTTGCTTATATTAGAGTTTTTCAAACTTTCATGTACATACCATGCATATGTATGCATATATGTATATGTATATGTTTGCATGCATTTATATTTATATAGATATGCAGATTTTATTTATATGTTTATCTATGTATATATATATATACAAAATACATATATATAAATGCATATGCATATATATGCATATATATATGTGCATATGTGTGCATGTACAGAGATGTAGAGAGGTAGAGGTGTATAGGTAGAGGTGTAGAGGTAGAGTTAGAGAGATAGAGAGTAGTAGAGAGAGAGGTAGAGAGGGGTAGAGAGGTAGAGAGTAGAGAGTGAGTAATAGAGAGTAGAGAGTGAGTAGTAGAGAGCAGTAGAGAGTAGTAGAGAAAGTATCAGAGAGTGAGTAGTAGAGAGTAGTAGAGTGAATAGTAGAGAGTGAGTAGTAGAGAGTGAGTAGTAGAGTGAGTAGTAGAGAGTAGTAAAGAGTGAGTAGTAGAGAGTAGTAGAGAGTGAGTAGTAGAGAGTGAGTAGTAGAGAGTAGAAGAGAGTGAGTAGCAGAGAGAGAGTATTAGAGAGTAGTAGAGAGTCAGTAGTAGAGAGTAGTAGAGAGAGAGTAGTAGAGAGTGAGTAGTAGAGAGTAGTAGAGAGTGAGTAGTAGAGAGTGAGTAGTAGAGAGTAGTAGAGAGTGAGTAGTAGAGAGTGAGTAGTAGAGAGTGAGTAGTAGAGAGAGGGTAGTAGAGAGTAGTAGAGTAGTAGAGAGTGAGTAGTAGAGAGCGAGTAGTAGAGAGTGAGTAGTAGAGAGTAGTGGAGTAGTAGAGAGTGAGTAGTAGAGAGTGAGCAGTAGAGTGAGTAATAGAGAGTAGTAGAGAGCGAGTAGCAGAGAGCAAGTAGTAGAGAGTGTGTAGTAGAGAGTGAGTAGTAGAGAGTAGTAGAGAGTAAGTAGTAGAGAGAGAGTAGTAGAGAGTGAGAAGTAGAGAGAGTAGTAGAGTAGTAGAGAGTGAGTAGTAGAGTGAGTAGTAGAGAGTAGTTGAGAGCGAGTAGTAGAGAATGAGTAGTGGAGAGTGAGCAGTAGAGAGCAGTAGAGAGTGAGTAGTAGAGAGTGAGTAGTAGAGAGTGAGTAGTAGAGAGTAGTAGAGAGTGAGTAGTAGAGAGTAGTAGAGTGAGTAGTAGAGAGTGAGTAGTAGAGAGAGAATAGTAGAGAGTGAGTAGTAGAGTAGTAGAGAGTGAGTGGTAGAGAGTAGGAGAGAGTAGTAGAGTGAGTAGAAGAGAATAGTAGAGAGTGAGTAGTAGAGCGAGTAGTAGAGAGTAGTAGAGTAGTAGAGAGTGAGTAGTAGAGAGTGAGTAGCAGAGAGAGTAGTAGAGAGTATTAGAGAGTGAGTAATAGAGAGTGAGTAGTAGAGAGTAGGAGAGAGCGAGTAGTAGAGAGTGAGTAGTTGAGAGTGAGTAGTAGAGAGCGAGTAGTAGAGAGTGAGTAGTAGAGAGAGTAGTAGAGAGAGAGTAGTAGAGAGTGAGTAGTAGAGAGAGAGTAGTAGAGTAGTAGAGAGTGAGTGGTAGAGAGCAGCAGAGAGTAGTAGAGTGAGTAGTAGAGAGTAGTAGAGAGTGAGTAGTAGAGAGTAGTAGTAGAGAGTAGTAGAGAGAGAGAGTAGTAGAGTGTAGCAGAGACTGAGTAGTAGAGAGTAGTAGCGAGTGAGTAGTAGAGAGTGAGTAGTAGAGTAGTCGAGAGTGAGTGGTAGAGAGTAGTAGAAAGTAGTAGAGTGAGTAGTAGAGAGTGAGTAGTAGAGAGTGAATAGTAGAGAGTAGTAGAGAGTGAGTAGTAGAGAGAGTAGTAGTAGACAGTGAGTAGTAGAGAGTAGTAGAGCGTGAGTAGTAGAGAGAGAGTAGTAGAGAGTAGTAGCGAGTGATTAGTAGAGAGTGAGTAGTAGAGCAGTAGAGAGTGAGTAGTTGAGAGTGAGTAGTAGAGAGTGAGTAGTAGAGAGTAGTAGAGTAGTAGAGAGTAGTAGAGTGTGAGTAGTAGAGAGTGAGTAGTAGAGAGAGAGTAGTAGAGAGTAGTAGAGAGTCAGTAGTAGAGAGTAGTCAGTCAGTGTCAGTCAGTGTCAGTCAGTGTCAGTCAGTCAGCCAGTGTCAGTCAATCAGTGTCAGTCAGTGTCAGTCAATCAGTGTCAGTCAGTCAGTGTCAGTCAATCAGTGTCAGTCAGTGTCAATCAGTGTCAGTCAGTGTCAGTCAGTCAGTGTCAGTCAATCAGTGTCAGTCAGCGTCAGTCAATCTGTGTCAGTCAGTGTCAATCAGTCAGTGTCAGTCAGTCAGTGTCAGTCAGTCAATGTCAGCTAGAGCAGCTCTGCTGACCTGGTTCTCTGGCTCTAAAGCAGCTCTGCTGACCTGGTTATCTCTCTCTAAAGCAGCTCTGCTGACCTGGTTTCTCTGGCTCTACAGCAGGTCTGCTGACCTGGTTCTCTAGCTCTTGAGCAGCTCTGCTGACCTAGTTCTTATGCTACAGAGCAGCTCTGCTGATCTAGTTCTCTGGCTCTACAACTGCTCTGCTGACCAGGTTCTCTGGCTCTAAAGCAGCTCCGCTGACCCAGTTCTATGGCTCTGAAGCAGTTCTGCTGACATGGTTCTCTGGCTCTAGAGCAGCTCTGCTGACCTGGTTCTCTCCCTCTAAAGCAGCTGGTTTCTCTGGCTCTGCAGCAGCTCTGCAGACCTGGATCTATGTCTCTAGAGCAGCTCTGTTGACCTGGTTCTTAGGCTCTAGAGCAGCTCTACTGACCTGGTTCTCTGGCTCTAAAGCAGCTCTGCTGACCTGGTTCTATGACTCTAAAGCAGCTCTGCTGATTTGGTTCTCTGGCTCTAGAGTAGCTCTGCTGACCTGGTTCTCTGGCTCTAAACCAGCTCTGCTAACCTGGTTCTCTGGCTCTAAAGCAGCTCTGCTGGCCTGGTTCTCTGGCTCTAAAGCAGCTCTGCTGACCTGGTTCTCTCCCTCTAAAGCAGCTCTGCTGACCTGGTTTCTCTGGCTCTACAACAGCTCTGTTGACCTGGTTCTCTGGCTCTAGAGCAGCTCTGCTGACCTAGTTCTTAGGCTCTAGAGCAGCTATGCTGACCTGGTTCTCTGGCTCTACAGCAGCTCTGCTGACCTGGTTTTCTGCACTCACGATGCACGCACCCGACTTCGCGAAAATATATTTAAAAATAATATAAGTTTATTATAAGTACAATTATATTATTTTGATGAATATCTTACATAATCTCTTGCCTTAATATGTATATTAAAGACACATACATATCATTTTGGAACATACATTTTTTTTGCGGGAGTCGCGCACCCAGCGTGCCCCAGCACGTATATGATGTCAAGCGGTACCCGCAACCGCGCAAACATCTCATACCGTAATGCACATGTGTCGCGAATGCGCAGGAGCAGGAGTCGCAGACTGGTCGCATACCAATCGCGCATATCACGTGATATTAAATGTATATGATGTAACTGAAAAACACGCAGCCGTTGCACACCATACGCTTTGAGTGCGCGACTACGAAAATATTGGATTTTTTTAAAGACTATAATATAAATATATTAAAATAAAAAATGAAAAGAAGAAAATTAATCAATATTTCAGTTTTAATTTAAAAAAAAATTCTGCAATTTTCAGAAAAATATATAATGTTATTTAATTAAAAAAATATTTATAAATAAACAGTTAAAAAACTGTAGAAACTCAGTACAAAAAAATAGATATAACTACTATCACACTTAGAAGTTAGCATTGAAAAAACCTTTGAAATTCACTGAAAGTTGGTTATGCAGCGATCCTACTCACTCATGAAAAAAATGTATTGCACTTAAATTTACTCACACAATTATCCAACAGCACCTCATTTATTCAAACACATAGTAACTTATCGTTAATATGTTAAAAAAGCACCATTACAATTATACACTCATTCATATAGTTACTCTCACAATCACTGACTCTTACACATACTTATTTATATACACCAACTCTCACATACAATGCCTTTTATTTTTTTACTTTGTTGAAGATGTACAACTAAAACATATATTCGCTCTCCAACACACAAATAAATACACTCAGTCACCCAAACAACTGTTTCCACATGCACTCTTAAATCCATACACCTAGTCAATCAACCATTCACACATCTATGCATAGAGTTACACACACCCCATCCAACCACACACAAACTCAGTTTCCCATACAAATACTCACCCAACTAATCAATAACTAATATACACACTCATGTAGTTAGTGACCAACTGATGCAGCATGTTATACAACAACAGAGACAGTGCTGCACACATTCACATAGTTTAGTTACTAATCCATGTATTAAGTGAGACACTTTTAATTACTCACTTAAAAAGACAGTCAGACAGCTACTAAATCCTCCATCCAGACAGTTATATATCCACTCAATCTTCAATACAGATTGGTATATATATAATACATATTTAAATTTCAAACTACACCACATTCAGTGGATGATGTCATCAGTGATGTCATCATTAAAGTCATTTGAGATGTCATCAGTGATGTCATCAGTGATGTCACTGACCATGTCATGAATGATGCAATATGTGACATCATCAGCAGTACATTGCGGGCGCATGAGTTATAGTTAGCAGAACTAACTATAATGGAGGAATTTCTATGGTTTTGTATGAGTGAAATGGGCAGCTAACTATAACACCCCTGAAACCTATGTTTTTTTCTGTGAATATATATATATATATATATATATATATATATATATATATATATCAGAAAGACTACTTCCAACAGCCTTGAGGATCCTTCAACTGCCAAAGGAAAGAGTACACGAGCCTGATTTGGTGCTGGTTTCTTTATTTGCCCAGAGCGACGGCCATAACGTTTCGGCTCCGTGGAGCCTTGATCACATGACACACATTCACTGGATGATGTCATCAGTGATGTCATTTGAGATGTCATCAGTGATGTCATGAGTGATGTCACTGACCATGTCATGAGTGATGTAATATGTGACGTCATCAGCAGTGCATTGCGGGCGCGCGAGTTATAGTTAGCTGAACTAACTATAACGGGGGCATTTCAATGGTTTTGTACAAGTGAAAAGTCCAGCTAACTATAACACCCCTGAAACCTATGGTTTTTTCAGTGAATTTCTGAGTTTTTTAAAATGCTAATTCCTAACTATAAAGTGCCTGAAACCTATGGTTTTTTTCTGTGAATATATATATATATATATATATATATATATATATATATATATATATATATATATATATATATATATATATATTACCTACTGGCGGTCGCCAGTAGGTAGTTACAGTTAGGACCCTGTTTCCATAGGAAATCCGCAACATTCTATTTTGAATAACTTTGGCGCCGGTCGACGAATCCTCGCGAATATTTCAAAATAGGTGGGGTGCTACACTCCGCTCCTACCCTGAAAGTCTCGGGGGGATTCGTCAAGCGGGGGCTGAGATAAAAGGGGGGTCCCAAAACGCGTTTTTCCCATGCATTTTTCCATAGGACCTTTAGACACAGCTACAGCCCGAACGGCTGAACAGAATTACTAGAAATTTGGCAGAGAGGTAGTCCTCAGGTCAAGGAAGTGCCTTTTGTAGGTTTGGTGTAAATCTGTTCAGTAGATTCTGAGAAAATAGCCTTTAAATCAATATATATATCTGAGCCAGCTTACGGTGCGCTTACGGTGCGCTTACCGTACGCGTACGGTGGCGTGCACGAGCGCGATTCTGATTGGCCCTTAGATCTTAGTAAACATTCGAATCGGTCGAAACCAGGAAGCGGCGGCCGCCATTTCGTGTGTTTCACTCAGAAAAAAAAGAGTGATATCTTGAAAAGGGGGCAAGGAGGAGAGTTACAGACCCCCTAACATTTGTAAGGGGGTCAAAGAAGGACAGAAAAGTACAAAGAAAACATTTATTGATTTTAAAAAAAATCGCGGGGTACGCGTACGGTAAGCTCACCGTACGCGTACGGTAGAAAAAAAATAAAATAAAAGAAATGAAATGCAGATTTAAGAGTTTAGATATTAGGGGGCTCTAAAAAGAGCCGTTGTGTTTATGAAGTGATTTTTTAGTGGTACCTACAAGTAAGTACCGATGCAGAGTCTAAGGTTCAAGAGGAAGACTCTGTTCCCTTCATCATTGAAGTGCACACCATCTCCTCTATAAATGTCTTGCATGTCGTAACGCAAGTTGTTGTGGTAAATGGAACCCATACCATAGTCACGGAGGAAAGCAGAAACAGATTTGTTGACGTGCTTTCTTGCTTTGTCAATCTGCGGACAGAAATGATTGGACCAGTTCCATTTTTGCCTTTGGCATATGTTAGAAAATACAAAGGCAGTTTTAGGGAAAAGTGAAAACAGTTGTGCAAAGGTGTCCTTCATAAGCATTTCCAGACCTACCCCAGTCAAAGTGCCTAGGTCATTGCCACCACAGTGCACTGTTATGAGGTCAGGGTGTTGGATTTGCATGAAGGATTTCACCAATGGCATCAATTGGTGCCACTTTAACCCTCTCTGACCAATCCATTTAATGTCTACATTTGGCAAAGCAAGGTCTCTCACCATATCTGTTTTCTCTGCATACTTTTCACACCAGAAGACATAGCTGTGCCCTACAATCCACACTGTGAACATCTTCAAAGGAGAACTGGATGCACTCAGGAGGTGTAATTCAGTAGAATGGTAAAAAGAAATGAAAGACAGTTTGGAAATGGAGGCATACATATTTTTTTCATTAAAAAAAGAACTGATTGGCTGTTTCATACCATTCTAGAATAAAAACTAGGCTGTATGTGTAAATTAATAGAAGCATGTTTTGTATTGGTACAGAAAAATGTGTTACCAAAGAACAGTACTATGGATTTGCTGTTAGGTTTGAAAAGTCAAGCACTCCTGCTCTTTGGAAATGAAACATTGTGTGGCGAACTTCTGACCTAACTCCACACAGCAGTGTTCCATGAGCTGTTGCTATGGTAGCAGGCAGAAGTCAAGTTGGGGGAAGGGTACTAGGCAGAAGTCAAGTTGGGGGAAGGGTACTTTTGGAAAAGGGTTGGTTTTCAACCAATAGAAATGTGTGATTACATTTGAAAAAAAGGGGGAAGCACTGAGATTTGAAATTAACATGTATATGTGTGGAAAAAGAGAGGGAAAGTTTGCCGTTATCTGGTTCTTCTGAGAGGAGAGAGGTGTAAAGAACAGAGATCCTGGCTCTGATAATCTGCTGTTTGAGTGCCACATTTCTTTCACAGCTAACTAATTTTAAAGGTGAGTTTAGAGTTTGAGAGGGGATGTATATGGTAAATTAAGAAATGAATAATAGAAATGGAATTCCTTTTGTTGAAGTTGTGTTTATTATTTTCTGTTTTGGGAGAAATTTAAATGTGAGGAACATGTAAAATAATATGGACTATGTTTTCACGATAAATTAAGGTGTACTGGTAAAAATAAAGAATACTTTAAGGGTTTGAGGTTGGACTCAGTAATGCAAATACATACAGCATTAGTAAGGCTGGTTGCCCTTGCTGGAGTGTAGGCAGTCACCCAGGTTACACATGGTGCTGGTCTGAAAAAGCAGTTTGGACATGTGCTTTTTTAAGAATCTGAAAAGTGGATTCATAATGTGTCAGTCTGTAAAAGTGTTTATCACTTGCCAAAAAAAAGAGTAGTAAGTGTGCTTTCAAATTGGCAAAGAAATTTCGTTTTGTAACTAATGTGAAAACATGACTCTGTGTGCAAATAGGAATTACAGGCAGAGATTTATTGCATATTGCTCTGGTGATTTCACAGTTGCATTAGATGGAAAGGGGGAGCCATTTTTTGGTGCAGAAGCAGACTCTTAGCACACACCCAGCTGCTTACCCTGTGGCATCATGCACAGTATTCACAAGCGAGTGGGGTTTGAGGTTTCAGTCAGTAATGCAAATACATTCAGCATCACTAAGGCTGGTTGCCCTTGCTGGAGTGTAGTCAGTCACCCAGGTTACACATGGTGCTGGTCTGAAAAAGCAGTTTGGACATGTGCTTTTTTAAGAATCTGAAAAGTGGATTCAAAATGTGACAGACTGTAAAAGTGTTTATCACTTGCCAAAAAAAAGAGTAGTAAGTGTGCTTTCAAAATGGCAAAGAAATTTCGTTTTGTGACTAATGTGAAAACATGACTCTGTGTGCATATAGGAATTACAGGCAGAGATTTATTGCGTATTGCTCTGGTGATTTCACAGTTGCATTAGATGGAAAGGGGGAGCCATTTTTTGGTGCAGAAGCAGACTCTTAGCACACACCCAGCTGCTTACCCTGTGGAATCATGCACAGTATTCACAAGCGAGTGGGGTTTGAGGTTTCAGTCAGTAATGCAAATACATTCAGCATCACTAAGGCTGGTTGCCCTTGCTGGAGTGTAGTCAGTTACCCAGGTTACACATGGTGCTGGTCTGAAAAAGCAGTTTGGACATGTGCTTTTTTAAGAATCTGAAAAGTGGATTCAAAATGTGACAGACTGTAAAAGTGTTTATCACTTGCCAAAAAAAAGAGTAGTAAGTGTGCTTTCAAAATGGCAAAGAAATTTCGTTTTGTGACTAATGTGAAAACATGACTCTGTGTGCATATAGGAATTACAGGCAGAGATTTATTGCGTATTGCTCTGGTGATTTCACAGTTGCATTAGATGGAAAGGGGGAGCCATTTTTTGGTGCAGAAGCAGACTCTTAGCACACACCCAGCTGCTTACCCTGTGGAATCATGCACAGTATTCACAAGCGAGTGGGGTTTGAGGTTTCAGTCAGTAATGCAAATACATTCAGCATCACTAAGGCTGGTTGCCCTTGCTGGAGTGTAGTCAGTTACCCAGGTTACACATGGTGCTGGTCTGAAAAAGCAGTTTGGACATGTGCTTTTTTAAGAATCTGAAAAGTGGATTCATAATGTGTCAGTCTGTAAAAGTGTTTATCACTTGCCAAAAAAAAGAGTAGTAAGTGTGCTTTCAAAATGGCAAAGAAATTTCGTTTTGTGACTAATGTGAAAACATGACTTTGTGTGCATATAGGAATTACAGGCAGAGATTTATTGCGTATTGCTCTGGTGATTTCACAGTTGCATTAGATGGAAAGGGGGAGCCATTTTTTTGTGCAGAAGCAGACTCTTAGCAAACACCCAGCTGCTTACCCTGTGGAATCATGCACAGTATTCACAAGCGAGTGGGGTTTGAGGTTTCAGTCAGTAATGCAAATACATTCAGCATCACTAAGGCTGGTTGCCCTTGCTGGAGTGTAGTCAGTCACCCAGGTTACACATGGTGCTGGTCTGAAAAAGCAGTTTGGACATGTGCTTTTTTAAGAATCTGAAAAGTGGATTCATAATGTGTCAGTCTGTAAAAGTGTTTATCACTTGCCAAAAAAAAGAGTAGTAAGTGTGCTTTCAAATTGGCAAAGAAATTTCGTTTTGTGACTAATGTGAAAACATGACTCTGTGTGCAAATAGGAATTACAGGCAGAGATTTATTGCGTATTGCTCTGGTGATTTCACAGTTGCATTAGATGGAAAGGGGGAGCCATTTTTTGGTGCAGAAGCAGACTCTTAGCACACACCCAGCTGCTTACCCTGTGGAATCATGCACAGTATTCACAAGCGAGTGGGGTTTGAGGTTTCAGTCAGTAATGCAAATACATTCAGCATCACTAAGGCTGGTTGCCCTTGCTGGAGTGTAGTCAGTCACCCAGGTTACACATGGTGCTGGTCTGAAAATGCAGTTTGGACATGTGCTTTTTTAAGAATCTGAAAAGTGGATTCAAAATGTGACAGACTGTAAAAGTGTTTATCACTTGCCAAAAAAAAGAGTAGAAAGTGTGCTTTCAAAATGGCAAAGAAATTTCGTTTTGTGACTAATGTGAAAACATGACTCTGTGTGCATATAGGAATTACAGGCAGAGATTTATTGCGTATTGCTCTGGTGATTTCACAGTTGCATTAGATGGAAAGGGGGAGCCATTTTTTGGTGCAGAAGCAGACTCTTAGCACACACCCAGCTGCTTACCCTGTGGAATCATGCACAGTATTCACAAGCGAGTGGGGTTTGAGGTTTCAGTCAGTAATGCAAATACATTCAGCATCACTAAGGCTGGTTGCCCTTGCTGGAGTGTAGTCAGTTACCCAGGTTACACATGGTGCTGGTCTGAAAAAGCAGTTTGGACATGTGCTTTTTTAAGAATCTGAAAAGTGGATTCAAAATGTGACAGACTGTAAAAGTGTTTATCACTTGCCAAAAAAAAGAGTAGTAAGTGTGCTTTCAAAATGGCAAAGAAATTTCGTTTTGTGACTAATGTGAAAACATGACTCTGTGTGCATATAGGAATTACAGGCAGAGATTTATTGCGTATTGCTCTGGTGATTTCACAGTTGCATTAGATGGAAAGGGGGAGCCATTTTTTGGTGCAGAAGCAGACTCTTAGCACACACCCAGCTGCTTACCCTGTGGAATCATGCACAGTATTCACAAGCGAGTGGGGTTTGAGGTTTCAGTCAGTAATGCAAATACATTCAGCATCACTAAGGCTGGTTGCCCTTGCTGGAGTGTAGTCAGTTACCCAGGTTACACATGGTGCTGGTCTGAAAAAGCAGTTTGGACATGTGCTTTTTTAAGAATCTGAAAAGTGGATTCATAATGTGTCAGTCTGTAAAAGTGTTTATCACTTGCCAAAAAAAAGAGTAGTAAGTGTGCTTTCAAAATGGCAAAGAAATTTCGTTTTGTGACTAATGTGAAAACATGACTCTGTGTGCATATAGGAATTACAGGCAGAGATTTATTGCGTATTGCTCTGGTGATTTCACAGTTGCATTAGATGGAAAGGGGGAGCCATTTTTTGGTGCAGAAGCAGACTCTTAGCACACACCCAGCTGCTTACCCTGTGGAATCATGCACAGTATTCACAAGCGAGTGGGGTTTGAGGTTTCAGTCAGTAATGCAAATACATTCAGCATCACTAAGGCTGGTTGCCCTTGCTGGAGTCTAGTCAGTCACCCAGGTTACACATGGTGCTGGTCTGAAAAAGCAGTTTGGACATGTGCTTTTTTAAGAATCTGAAAAGTGGATTCATAATGTGTCAGTCTGTAAAAGTGTTTATCACTTGCCAAAAAAAAGAGTAGTAAGTGTGCTTTCAAAATGGCAAAGAAATTTCGTTTTGTGACTAATGTGAAAACATGACTCTGTGTGCATATAGGAATTACAGGCAGAGATTTATTGCGTATTGCTCTGGTGATTTCACAGTTGCATTAGATGGAAAGGGGGAGCCATTTTTTTGTGCAGAAGCAGACTCTTAGCACACACCCAGCTGCTTACCCTGTGGAATCATGCACAGTATTCACAAGCGAGTGGGGTTTGAGGTTTCAGTCAGTAATGCAAATACATTCAGCATCACTAAGGCTGGTTGCCCTTGCTGGAGTCTAGTCAGTCACCCAGGTTACACATGGTGCTGGTCTGAAAAAGCAGTTTGGACATGTGCTTTTTTAAGAATCTGAAAGTGGATTCAAAATGTGACAGACTGTAAAAGTGTTTATCACTTGCCAAAAAAAAGAGTAGTAAGTGTGCTTTCAAAATGGCAAAGAAATTTCGTTTTGTGACTAATGTGAAAACATGACTCTGTGTGCATATAGGAATTACAGGCAGAGATTTATTGCGTATTGCTCTGGTGATTTCACAGTTGCATTAGATGGAAAGGGGGAGCTATTTTTTTGTGCAGAAGCAGACTCTTAGCACACACCCAGCTGCTTACCCTGTGGAATCATGCACAGTATTCACAAGCGAGTGGGGTTTGAGGTTTCAGTCAGTAATGCAAATACATTCAGCATCACTAAGGCTGGTTGCCCTTGCTGGAGTGTAGTCAGTTACCCAGGTTACACATGGTGCTGGTCTGAAAAAGCAGTTTGGACATGTGCTTTTTTAAGAATCTGAAAAGTGGATTCAAAATGTGACAGACTGTAAAAGTGTTTATCACTTGCCAAAAAAAAGAGTAGTAAGTGTGCTTTCAAAATGGCAAAGAAATTTCGTTTTGTGACTAATGTGAAAACATGACTCTGTGTGCATATAGGAATTACAGGCAGAGATTGATTGCGTATTGCTCTGGTGATTTCACAGTTGCATTAGATGGAAAGGGGGAGCCATTTTTTTATGCAGAAGCAGACTCTTAGCACACACTCAGCTGCTTACCCTGTGGAATCATGCACAGTATTCACAAGCGAGTGGAGTTTGAGGTTTCAGTCAGTAATGCAAATACATTCAGCATCACTAAGGCTGGTTGCCCTTGCTGGAGTGTAGTCAGTCACCCAGGTTACACATGGTGCTGGTCTGAAAAAGCTGTTTGGACATGTGCTTTTATCAGAATCTGAAAAGTGGATTCATAATGTGTCAGTCTGTAAAAGTACTTTTCACTTGCCTAAAAAGTAGTAGAAAGTATGCTTTGCAATTGGCAAAGAAATTTCGTTTTCTGCCTAATTTCAAAGCATGACTCTGTGTGCACACAGGAATTGTTTTTAGATATTTAATTGGTGAAGGTGTTATTGTGATTTTCATTTATAGGAAAGGGGTTTATAGTATTTTAAGATTTCTAAAGAACATAAAAATGTAGTAATATATTTAAATAAAATAAAGGAATTTTTTTTTAGTTTTTTTCAGGTATTGCTGAAGAGCAGTGAACAAAATTTAAGATGCCTACAAAATCCAGAGTAAAGAAAGACCACAAAAAAAACCTATATTTGAAGACAACTGGAGGACCTAAGTTAGTTGGAGATGCTCATGTTGGGAAAAAGAAAAAATCTTCTGGTAAGCAGACAAAAAATGTTTTAAAGAACATATTCAAAAAAAGGAAAAATGTACAAAATGTCTGTACTGGAAAGAATGTTTTCAATAGAAAAGGACAGGAAAAAATTGAGAATTTAGTTAATGCAAATATACCTTCTGCAACTAAAAAGATTAACTTAAACAGAAAAACAGCGTTTAAAGAGATACGTAGAAAAATGTTTCAGAGAAGAGTTATGTCCAATTTGATAAAGGATGTGAAGAAATATAAGCAAAAGGCTAAGTTTTATAAGAGAAAAAAAGAAATTGAAGCCATTGCAGCAAAGGCATTAGAATTAAAAAGGAAACTATTCATTTTAATTTTGAATAGGATGCGTACATTAGATAAAATGGTTAATGTGCTGAAATCACAAAGCAAAAGGAAAAGAGTAGTGAACAGAACAAACTTTTGTAAAGTGTTTTTAGGAAAATGGATGCATAGTTCAAGTAGTGAACCTTTTTTTAATGAAGAGAGCTATTTTCAAAGTAATAGTTTGCTGCATGCAGTTGACACCAGAGGTCGTGCTTACGAAGTGAAAAATGGTTGCATAATGGAGAAGGAGATAATGGTTCCAAGAGATGAGGTACAAGTGATGGCGGATGAGGCTATGTGGAGACGTCCTAAAGCCCCAGTGTACACTTGGAATTGTAGTAGTATTTGCACTGTGCGTCAGGAATCTATTGATAAATTTCGTGAGTTTCTAAGAGAATATAGTAAAAAAAGTGTAAAACAGAAGATTAAGGTGCTTCAAAGTCTAGATCCATGCAGAGTGAGAGAGAATACTGGTTTGCAGGGTCATTCTCTGGCTTGTCTATCTAGAAAAGTGTGTAATAGTGTTTTCCATCATTTTAGGATGCTGGCTGTTCATCATACTGAAATGAGAAAGTTTGTGAGACGGTTGTATTTTGCTAAAAGTCCAGCAATAAAGTTAGATGAATTGAATAGGGCTCTGTTCCGTGGATCGGTATCAGATGTAGAGAAGGTTGTTGATGAAATTCAGTTTTGTTACTTTGGTCCTGAACAAAACAGTGCAGAAAAGGACACAGTAAATGAGGAAGAAGTGGAAGAGAATGTAGAACCCTCTGTAAGTAAGACATTTAATGATCACATAACAAAATTTGCAATAATCTCTAATGAAAGACCAAATATTACTTGTATTTGTTGCCGCAGAACTCATTATAGAAAACAAACTAGGAATGTTGATCTCTACAGAAAGAGTGAAAATGAAGATAATTATAAGTGGAAGGATTTTGCCACATATATATTTCTTGAAAATTGTTTTGAATTGGGTGAAGATCAGCGTATTTGTAAATACTGTTACAACAAGTTAGAGGAAAATAGAATGCCGACCAGAGCTGTACATAATAATTTAGAATTGGATGCTATTCCTGCTGAACTTTCTGAATTAAATACATATGAGTCTATACTCATTCAATGTGTTCATCCGTTCCAGACCATAGTACGTATGGAGCCCAAAACTGGTAAATTACCTCCTTCAGATTTACTGAGAGGTTTAAAAGGTAGAGTGGTGTATTTGCCCTTGGATTTGAAAAAAAATATGGAAACTATTGATGCGGATACTTTGGAAACTGAACCATTAATTATTCTGGTTAATGGTGTACCTACAAAGAATAAGAAGATTTGGCAGGAGCTGGTAGATGTACGGAAAGTACAAAGAGCAAATTTGTATTTGAAAAGGAATAACAAATGGTATGAATCAATTTATATAGAAGAAGAAGAAGAAGAAGATTTACAAGAAGACACAGAAACACCAACTGGACAAATTGAAAAAGTGGACAAGTCAAAGGAAGAAGAAATTTATGAACATTTTAGCATACATCCTCTTCATTCAAAAGAAGTTATGGGAGACAATATTGATCTGTTTCAGATGAAGAAAGCAAAAGGAACTCCCGTGAGTGTATGGGAGGAGAGCTTGGAAGCTCGATGTTTTCCCCAGCTGTTTCCTAAAGGAAAAGGAGGACGATACGATGAACGTCCGGAACAGATTCCAGCTTCTGAGTATCGGACTACAAGACTATATGCTGAAGATCCCAGATTTCGACAAAGTATTCCTTATTTGTTCCATCTTTTATTTGAAAGCGACTTGTCTGTACTGTCTTATGCAGTAAATCACATTTTAAAAAGTGGAGTACATTTACAAAATGTGTCTGCTAAGGATTTTATGGAGAAAGTGCAGCACCGAGATGATCATTTGGAAACCCAACTGATCAATCTGATGGCTTGTCAGCGTGGGACTAATGAATATTGGTACAGACGCCATGGTGAATTAAAATGTATGTTACGGAATTTAGGAACACCAACATGGTTCGTTACCCTAAGCTGTGCTGAGTACGCTTGGGATGATTTACTGGATTTTCTACGAGAGGCAAATTCAAACATTAAAAACATCGAATACAACACAGCAGGAGAACTGTGCTCATTGGATCCGGTTAATGTTTGCAGATATTTCAATCATAGATTTGAGGCTATGATGTCGTTCATCTGCAATAAAAAAAATCCACCTCTAGGAGAAGTAGTGGATTTCTTTTGGAGAAAAGAGTACCAGGCAAGAGGTGCGCCTCATATTCATATGCTGTTGTGGATCAAGGATGCCCCAAAGTTTGGAACAGATGCTGATGAAGCAGTGTTATCTTACATTGAAGAATATGCAACATGTGCTATACCAAAAAACACAGAAGAGAAAAAGTTAAAGGAGCAAGTTTTACGTTTCCAAAGTCATCGGTGTGGAAAATACTGTCGACGGAAATACAAGAGCAAAGATAAATACTACACTAAATGTCGATTTGGATTTCCTAGACCTGTTCTTTCAAATGGAAGAGTAAACAGTTTTATGTCATCTGTGAGACATACTATCACAAGAAAATCACCTAAGAATACCTACAACCTTAAAAGAAAAGAAGAATCAAAAAATATAAATGACTACAACCCAGTCCTTTTATCCATGTGGAATGCTAACATGGATATACAGTATGTAGCTGACAATTCCATTGCTGTTGCTCGATATGTAACGTCTTACATTACGAAATCAGAAAAAACAGAATTGAAGGAAATGTGGGAAGAGATTTCTCACGAGAAAACTGTCAGTAAGAAGCTGTACAGTTTCAGTTTGAAGATGTTATCGCATCGAGAAATTGGATCCTACGAATGTTCAGATAGGTTATCTTCTGCAAGTCTCTACTCGAAATCAAGAAGAATAATTTGGGCAAGTTTAGGCCTTGCAGCAATGAGAAATCGGGTACTGAAATCTGTTGGAGAATTGAATATTTGGCCGAGAATGACCCAGATAGTACAGATATTTTGAAATCAAACATGTTGGACACATATTATCCCAAGAGAAGTCATCATCTGGAGAACATGTGTCTCTATGAAGTGCTGCAGAACTACATTTATTCACGGAAAGCCACAGAAGACATCAACAATGGAAAATATAAAGTCATTGGTGAGGAAGGATGTTTGGTGAAGCAAACAAAAGGAAGTTTGATAAATCACAGGAAGCTGAGTTGCGACACTACTGACAAAAAGGAATTTTACTACTTGGCTCTTTTACAGCTGTTTAAACCATGGCGTACAGAGGATGAACTACTGGGAGAATTTCAAAGCTATGAAGATTCTTTTAATGCTTGCAAAGACAGCATACAATGCAGTACATTCTCAACTTATCTGCAAATGTTAAATGAAGAAATTGAACAGGAAACTACAATTGCAGTAGAAATAGCTAGAGACAGTTCTCAGGACAGCCAAAGTTCAGGAACACTCAGTCAAGATCCCCTAGGACAACCAATCGTTGAAAATGAAGCATCAATAGCCATGAATGAAGTGGAAACGGCTATGAATCAAGCTCAAGAAGAATTTATAGACTTACAAAATTTGGAAAGACAACTGAACGAAGAGCAGCAACAAATTTATGAAGAGATCAGAAACAAAATTGATCACGGATTTCTACATGAAAAAAAAGAGTGCTCATGCACATCATTTCATCCAATCAGGATGTATGTAAGCGGACAAGCTGGAACTGGAAAAAGTTTCCTTATAAAAGTCATCAGAAGCTACCTACAGCAAAAAACGGATTCTACTTTGTCTTGTGTGGTTACTGCTCCAACTGGGTTAGCAGCATATAAAATAAAAGGAATCACTTTACATCGTTTGCTAATGTTACCAGTGGACCATGAGAACAAAATACAATACAACAAGCTAACTGGAGAAGCATGCTTGGAAGTTTCAAGAGTATTGAAGAAGATGCAAGTTCTCATTATTGATGAGGTGAGCATGGTATCAAACTTAATGCTTGCCTTTGTGCATTTAAGAATGCAGCAAATTCTGAAGACAGACTATGACGTGTTATTTGGAGGAAAACACGTCATAGTTTTTGGAGATCTTTTGCAACTTACTCCAGTTAAAGGACAACCAGTGTTTAATACTGTGACACATGAAGACACGAAGAAGTCATTGGGAAGCATCAGTAATGCAAATATTTGGTCCTTCTTTGAGTACAAGGAACTTACTACTAATATGAGGCAAGCAAACGATGAAGAATATGGAAGTATTCTGAAAGATATCAGAATTGGACTACTCACTGAAGCAGGCACGAAAGCATTACAGAGTCGGCTGCTACATAATTTATTTCCAAAGGAAGAAATAGTTGCAGAGAACATATACAAGAACATTGCAGAAAAGAAAAGTGTCATCTGCTTAATGCCAACTCTACGTGAATGCTCAATATTCAATGAGGAGCTTTTGAAATTGGAAAAGGAAGATATCAGGAAATTGGAAGCAGTGGACAAAATTGAGGATGGAAGAATTACTGTCACATTAACAGGCACACTGAAAAATAAATTGGATTCACTAGAGAAGAACATTTCCAAAACAGCTGGATTAGAAAAAAATCTATATGTTTGCATGAACTGTAGAGTATTTTTAAGGAGAAATTTGGATGTTGAAAAAGGTTTAGTTAATGGAGCTATGGGAAGAGTTGTGGGTTTTATTAATTATCAGAAAAAAGATGGAATTGAATGTTTAAAAATAAAATTTGATCAGATAGAAGAAGTTAAAGACATTTGTCGTTGTTCAGTTCGATTCATGCTTGTGAAAGACTTATATGTACGTAGGAAGCAGTTTCCGTTTTCTCTAGCATATGCTGTAACTATTCACAAGTCTCAAGGATTGACTGTAGATTGTGCATTTGTGAACATTGGTTCAACTGTGTTCAAAGAAGGTATGGCATATGTTGCTTTGTCACGAGTGAAAACATTATCAGGTTTATTCATGATAGACTTTGATGACTCAAAAGTTAGTGCTGATGCAAATTGTGTAAAGGAGTATAATAGATTAAGAAGAAGCTATGCTCCTCATTTAGGTCAGTATCCTGTGTTGGAGAAACGTGTAGTTTCTCGTAAAAGGAGAAATGAGAATATCTGTAATGAAGATGTAGAGAGGAGGAAAAAAAAGAGGAGTGATGTAATTGCAAGCAAAAAGAAAAAGGAAAATGAAGAACAGGTTGTAGGATGTCATTTTGAAAATAGCTCTGGTGTCAACTGCTACGCTAATGTAGTGCTGAATGTTGCATTTTATCTGGAAAGTGTGCAAGAGCAGATAATAGTAAATCAGGGAAAAAGATTCTGTTCTGAGTTGAGTCTCCTTTTTCAAAAGCTGAGTAATGATAAAACTCAAATAGAAAGTGCTACTGAAATTAGAAAACTTTTAGATGTATGTTCAGGACGAACACAGTTTTCTCAAAATGTACAGCAAGACGCACAGGAATTCTTGATGTTTTTTCTTCAGGTACTGGAAGAAGAAGGGGTTCCCATTGAAAATGTATTTGGTCTCTCTTATAAATGGGAACATAGTTGTGAAAACTGTTATAATATATGTGGCTCTAATGTTGATTCTGAAAGGTTTATTTATTTAACATTGCCAGAAAGTAAAACAGTCACTTTTGCTAAATTAGTTAAAGATGCTAATCATAGCATGGAATGCAGTGAGTGTCAATCTGACATGTTTTCAACGTTAATTTTAAAGGAATACGGAGAGTATGTAATTTTAATGATGCAACGTTGTAAAGCTGATGGTTCAAAATTAGATACTTTAATAAAGAAGTTTACAGGACAGCAATTATCAATTTCAGGAAAAACTTTTGTAACAGTTGCAATAATTTTCCATGATGGACCTACTGTAACTTCTGGTCATTACACAGTTTATCTTAAATGTGAAAAAGGCTGGACACTGTGTAATGATTCCCAATTGATTTTTAAGCAACGTTTGCCTTTTGATTTAGCAAATTCCTATCTAATCTTCCTGAAACCTAAATTTTAGAGAGATTTGGCAACATCTGGACAAAACAATTTTACCATTTTATTGGATTACCATTGGAATTTTCAAAAAAAATGATTTTACAAATTACCATTTGGCCTAATGGAAAGGTAACCAATTGTAATGTGGACTTTTTCAATTTTTAATGAAACTTTGGAAAACCAAAAATTTAGAAAAAATCGGTAACATCTGCACAATTTAAATTTTGGAATGTTATTGGATTGCCATTGGAAATTTATTCAAAAAAGATTTTTAAAATTACTATTTGGCCATGCGGAAAGGTAAACAATTCTATTGTGGACTTATTTAATTATTAATAAATCTTTCAGAAACCAAAATGTTACAGAGAATCGGTGAGATCTGTACAATTTAAACTTTAGATTTTTATTGGATTACCATTGGAAATTTAATCAAAAAAGAATTTTAAAATTACTATTTGGCCTAAAGGAAATGGAACCAGATGTATTGTGGAGTTATTTGAGATATATTTTTGTGATTATACTTCTGAAACAAAAATATCAGACGGTATTTTAAAGAAATAAGTATTGATATTAGATGATATTTTTTAAGAATATTATGCATTTCTATAAAGTTATGTTTATGCAAAAAGAGATTGTGGGCTTTTTTAAAACAATCTTTGAGATTGTTAATTTTTTTTTTGCCCGCTGTTAAATGATGAATGCAATTGCTTTCACAATTTATAGTGAAATGCAATATATTCTGAAAACAGCAAAAAAAAGGCAAATTTTTTTTTTGAAAAATATGTAAATATGTGTACTGTATTATAAAATGTTTTATTAAATATTAATACTTTTTTCTTTTTTTTCAGATTGAGATAGAAAATTTTCGAAAACTAGAACCATTTTTAAAGCAATTAAAAAAAATTTAAATGAATAAATATTTTTTTGAGTGGGTATGGTAAGTCAAAAATTTCATGGTCCCTTTTTTCCACTTCTCCACAATCACATTTTCAGTTTTTCATTGTAGTCTCTCAAGGACCTTGTAATGTGATAATTGATTTTTAGTGTTTTTTAAAAAAAATAATAATAATTAAGCGTACCGTACGTGTACGGTAAAAAAAAAATCAAAAAAAAGTTTTAAAAAATATATAAAAAAAAGTTGAAAGGTAAGGTTGGCTCTTAAAAGAGCCGTTGTGTTCATGCAGGGACAGAGGAAAGAAAGAATGGGAATATTAGTCGGTACGACAAATGTGCTGATCTATTTTATTGTTCACTAGGGAAATACTGGTCTCCCTAGGACAAATTAGATCATGACAAGTGGCGCACCGTATTTCAACCCTCAGAAACCGAGGGTTAATTTCCAGAGGACGAGAAAAAGGAGATGCTCCCCCCACAGATGAAGGGCTCACCTGACCTGCCGAAGATGGACTCGGCCCTGCAGATGATGGTCCAGGCTGAGCTGCTGTGGATGTGCTTGGTTGACTTACTGAAGGGTTACCTTCAGTATGTCGAGCATGTGTCCTTCTGTGTACATCCTTAAGGTGTCTCAACATGGTGTGATTCCCGAAGGAATACTTCTTGTTGGGATTCCCTCTTGAAAGTACACGCTTACACAGCTTACAAGTCACTAAGGGTGCATTTACCTTTTGCTGGCCCTCTGGAAAAGAAAAATACTCCCATATGAAAGAGGTCTTTTGTTTCCTCGTTCTCTGCCTCAAGGTAGTGCTGCTAGCCTCACTCTCAGAAGGGCTCTGCTGTTCTGCCATCGTATCACAAAGACAACCCAGCTCCTTCTCCTAAGGGATCACAAGCAGAAATGAGGGGAATGGGTGTGGTGTAGGAGAGTTTTAGAACTGAAAGTAGTTTCAACCAATCAAAAGTTGTGTTTCATGATCACATGACCAACCGTACGCTTACGGTGCGCTTACGGTACGCTTACGGCAAAAGTACGCATGCGCGTAAAAAAGACACGCGCAAGCGCGCATGCGCAAAACAGGCACGCCCCTTCACTTCCGCGTAACGTGCGCGTGCAGCGTACGCGTTACGCGCTGTGCGTGCGTGACGTGCGTCTACGCAAATTGCGTAAATGAACGCAAACAGCGTAGAAATCTAACGTAATTAAAGCAAGACGTGCGCTTACCGTACGCGCACGTTAAAAAAAAAAAATTAAAAAAAATAAAAAGGAAAAAAAAAAATATATGTTATACTAATAAATTTTACCTGTTTATTTTATAAAAATGGTAAAATAAAAACATATTGTAGAATTTTTAAAATTTAACCATAGTCTTTAAAAAAGGATAGAAAATTAAAATAAAAATATGTTAAAAAAAAGAAAAAAAACAAAAAAAAATTAGCATTTAAAAAACCTTGCAAATTCACTGAAAAAACCATGGGTTTCACTCACGTTATAGTTAGGAATTAGCATTTAAAAAACCTTGCAAATTCACTGAAAAAACCATGGGTTTCACACACGTTATAGTTAGGAATTAGCATTTAAAAAACCTTAGAAATTCAATGAAAAAACCAAAGGTTTCGCACATGTTATAGTTAGCTGGACATTTCACTCGTAAAAAAACATTGAAATTCCCCCGTTATAGTTAGTTCAGCTAACTATAACTCGTGCGCCCGCAATGCACTACTGATGACGTCACATATTACATCACTCATGACATGGTCACTGACATCACTCATGACATCACTGATGACATCTCAAATGACATCACTGATGACATCACTGATGACAGCATCCTTGTGATAGAGTGGCAGACCTCCTCTTCCCCTAATATAACCATTGAAACACACATTCAAAAATAGAAACTAAAATGTTCAAAATAATGAACATATCAATATCAGTTACAACAACCTAATCAGTAATTCTAAGAACCACATACACATACAGTCATTCACCAACAGTCCTCTACAGTCACTCATACATGTACTCACTCATCATATGTATTCATACACCTATACATCCTGTTACACAACGCCACTCATCCATAGAGTTACTCACACACATAGTCACTCATGCTAATAAAGAATCAAACATCCATTTACTTGCATATACAGTTATACACACACCACCACACTTACTTCTAAAGAAACTTACATATACTTACTCTTTTAAACAATAATTTATAGAAACACATACTTATTCATACAGGAACTCTTCCAATCTCTCACTCTCACATATACTCACTTATATACACCAATAGTCACATATACTAGTTTAAAACATATGTAGTTACTCATAAAGACACTATAGAGACAGTCATTCACTCACTAACACACCCATGCACACACTCATCCACCCATACAGTCCTGCACACATGCTGTATTCAACACATAAAAACAGTGAGTCACTCATTCATGCACCTATGCACTAAGTAATACCCCCCACCGAACCATACAGAAACTCAGACACTCATACTGATAAGAAACCAACTAATAACCTATATAGACACTCATGTAGCTACTCACCAACCCATGCAGCCACTTATACACAAAGTAAGAAACTGATACAGATATTTTCATATTTAAAGATTACTCAGTAAGCCATGTATTCACTATGATACACTTAATCAATCAGTTACACACATTTTTTTTTAAAAAAAGCATCCATTTAGACACTTATATACCCATTTATTCTTCCATTGACCTTGAGATATACATAAATATAAAACATATTTAATTTTCAGAAAAACACACAATCACTGGATGATGTCATCAGTGATGTCATTTGAGATGTCATCAGTGATGTCATGAGTGATGTCATGAGTGATGTCAGTGACCATGTCATGAGTGATGTAATATGTGACGTCATCAGTAGTGCATTGCGGGCGCGCGAGTTATAGTTAGCTGAACTAACTATAACGGGGGAATTTCAATGGTTTTTTACGAGTGAAATGTCCAGCTAACTATAACATGTGTGAAACCTTTGGTTTTTTCATTGAATTTCTAAGGTTTTTTAAATGCTAATTCCTAACTATAACGTGTGTGAAACCCATGGTTTTTTCAGTGAATTTGCAAGGTTTTTTAAATGCTAATTCCTAACTATAACGTGAGTGAAACCCATGTTTTTTTCAGTGAATATATATATATATATTATCTACTGGCAGTCGCCAGTAGATAGTTATAGTTAGGACCGTGTTTCCATAGGAAATCCGCAACATTCTATTTGGAATAACTTTGACGCCGGTTGACGAATCCTCACAAAATTTTCAAAATAGGTGGGGTGCTCCGCTCCGCTCCGCTCCTACCCTGAAAGTCTCGGGGTGATTCGTCAAGCGGGGGCCGAGAAAAACGGGGGGTCTCAAAACACGTTTTCCACATGCATTTTTCCATAGGGACCTTTAGTCCAAGGTACAGCCCGAACGGCTGAACAGAATTACTTGAAATTTGGCAGAGAGGTAGTCCTCAGGTCAGGGAAGTGCCTTTTGCAGGTCTGGTGTCAATCTGTTCAGTAGTTCCTGAGAAAATCAAAAGTAAATTCATATATATATGTGGGCAGAGCCTAACCACACATCTCATCCTGAGATCTGATTGGCTGTCAGCACTTCATCCAAGAAGTGTTGTCAGCCATCTTGGGGCCAATATACATTATAGCACCTCATTAAAAAGCATTGCAGTTAATAGAAGGTTTTAAGACTTTAGTTACATTATAAATCATTTGTTGATGGTACCATACTCATTTTAGGAATTGTGGTATGTTCTAAGGTGATTTCACCATGTGAAAAAGCCTTCTGCTGGGATATCATGATTGAGAGAAAAATATTTTCTCATGCTTTTCCAACAGAGGTTTGGAAGGTGATCTATAAGCTAAACTGAGAGCATATTTTCTATAAATTCACATTATCTTTCTCAGTCATGTGAGAATGAAGTCTGACATTCTCAGTAAAACATGTACATCCAACAAGGGCAGAGACTGTCAGTTGATTCCTTTGTGTTCTACTGCAGCTTCCCAGAGTGTTCCAAAGAACAACTAGAGCGCTAACAGTCCTACTTATGATAAACGTATGGCACACCTGAAGCCATCTTGCTTGGATTAAGGTGGTAACTCTTAAAACATTTAATTTAAAAAGGAACAAAATGAGGGGGTTCATTTTTCCATAAAAAGTATGATTAGTGCTGCAGAAAGAAAAATTAGGGCACATTTTGAGTGACTTCTCAAATCCTCTTCTATTTCATTAAACAATTCTGACATGCAGACTGAAACATGCACTTTCAATACCAGCAGCAGTTTTCCCTGGTGAGCAGTAGCTTTACTACAGTGATCTAATGAGCAAAAAGAGTGCTAACATTCTGAATTTGTGGCAAATGTGTGACACATCTCAATGCCTTCTTGATGGAATGAAAGTAAAAAACTGAAAGTATTTCCTACTGAGGAGACTGCAGTAAATGAGGAAATTAGGAAACTTCATAACAAATACGTCTCCCAAGATGGCCACCAGAGACAAAAGAGCCCAAATGTAGCCCAAATATCACCCAGATGTAGCCCAAGTATAGCCCAATGACAGAATGTCCCAGAGTGTTCTTAAAAACAACTAGAGCGCTTACTGTCTTCATTATGACAAAAGTATGGCACACCTGAAGCCATCTTGATTGGAATAAACTGGTAACACTTAAAACATTTAATTCAAAAAGGAACACAATGAGGGGGTTCATTTTGCCATAGAAATTATGATTAATGCTGAAGAAAGAAAATGAGGGCACATTTTGAGAGACTTCTCAAATCCTCTTCTATTTCATTAAAAAATTCTGACATGCAGACTGAAACATGCACTTTTAATACCAGGAGCAGACTTCCATGGTGAACAGTAGTTTTACTACAGTGATCTAATGAGCAACTAGAGTGATAACATTCAGAATTTATGGCAAATGTGTGACATATCTGAATACCTTCATGATGGAATCAAAGTAAAAAACTGAAAGCATTTCCTACTGAGGAGACTGCAGTACATGAGGAAATTAGGAAACTTCATAACAAATAAATCTCCCAAAATGGCCACCGGAGACAAAAGAACCCAAATGTAGCCCAAAATCACCCAGATGTAGCCCAAATATAGCCCAATGACAGAAGTGTGCAAAACACTTATTATTTTGTGTTTTTGCAGTGTTATATAGTGCAGACTTGTCAGGTATTGGAGTGCTTTACATGAGCATTGGTTACATCACACAAGAACAAATTCATTTTGGTTGTAGACATGGGGAGACTAAGTGATTTGACCAGAATCACAGAATGTCGAGCTGAAGCAGAAACTCCAACCTGGTCCCCAGTTGCAAAGTCTGCAGTTCTGGAAGTAACACCACATCCTCTCCCCTAAGTGCAACATTTAATCAAGTGGTCAACTGGATAAAAAAACATAAAGATAACAAATAATTTAAAAGTGCTTTGTCGCTATTTGAAAACTCAGAAAATATGTCCTTATTTTAGTCTTTTAGAGCACTAACCATAATTTTGATGCCAATAAGACCCTCTCATATATGTAATTTCTAAAGGAAATGCTCTAGGTATTACAGTTTTGATTACATCAAGATGACGTCAAGCGTTCCACACTTTTGTAATAAATATAGAATGTTAGCAATCTAGTTGTTCATTAGGATACTGTTGAGAGGCAGAGGCCAGGGGCACGGACTCTGAAAATTGAAGGCAGGTAGGAGGGTGCAAAGGCAACAATTTAACCACACTGAGCAGGCAGGAAGGGCCGTGGCAGCACAACAGACTATGGAGGGCAGTGGAAAGGGGGGCAGGGGCAACAAACCAACAATACAGGACTTGCAAGAGAGGCTGTGGCAATGTAATAGACCATTGTGGGCAGAAGGAAGAGGCAATGGTAGTACAACCATACCTGCCAACAGACCCGATTCAGCCAGGAAACGTCCAATGTTTTTAAGCTCAAATGGGCTTTATTTGATCTGTCTCCTGTGTACAATCTCCTCTTTTTCAATGTAACTCAAAGGGGAAAATCAATACCCCAGCTTTTTTTCAAAATCTCCCTCTTACCAAGTTCAAAATGTTCGCAAGTATGGTACATTGGATCATGGAAGGAAATGGGGTAGGGACATGGACTTGGATAACAGAGGACAGGAGGGACATGGAGAGGTGTACCAAACTGACCCTGCAGGGCAGGCATCAGGGTTTGCAGCAGCACAATACACCACACAGGGCATGCGGGAAGGGAGTGCAGCACAACAATCCATAGAAAGCAAGAGGGAGGGGACAGGACCATGCACATGGACAACAGAGAACAGAGGGGCAAGAGGCAATGGTAGCTAGCTGACCATAATGGACAGACAGGAGAGAAAGCTGCAGCATAACAGACCATAAAGGGCAGGAGGGACGGATCAGGGGCATTACAATGGAACAGACAAGCCAGGAGGGAGGGAATAGGGGTCTGCACATGTAAACAGAGGGCTGGGGGCAAGGGGGCAGGGCAGGAGCAGCAAGATAGCCATGGAGGTGAGGCAGGATGGGCACTAGAAGCAAGACACACCATGAAGAGCAACAGTGAGACTGTGATGGCATACACACAGACCATGGAGGGAAGGTGAGAGGGGGTCAGGGGCAGCTAACTGACCACACAGGGAAGGTGGGAGGGGCCATGGCAACACAGAAGACAATGCATGGCAAGTGGGAGGGTTAGTGGCAGCACAATGGCTATGATGGGCAAGAAGGAGGGTGCAGGGGCATGCACAAAGGACGATGGAGGATAGAAGGGAGGGTCAGGACCTGTGCACAAACAAGAAAGTTCAGGGGAAGGGGCCTCACAACAGGCCGCACGGGGCAGGCAGGAGGAGCAGTTGCAGCACAACAGACCAGGGAGGGCAGAAGGGTGTGGCAGTACAATGGACCATGTGGACAGGAGGAAGAGGATAGGGGCATGGCATGTGGACAGGCAGGGTGGAGGTGGCAGGGACAGGTTACAGTCATCTGACAATGCTAGGCAGGTGGGAGGGGAGTGGCAGCTCAACAGAACACTCAGAGTAGATAGGAGTGGCAGGTCCATGGAACATGGTGGGCAAAAAGGATGGAGCAGGGGCATGCACAAAGACATCGGAGGGCAGGGGGAAGGAGAATAGGGGCAGCAAGCTAAGCACAGAGTTTAAGCAGGAGGTCAATGATGGGACATAGAATTGGGCAATGGAGGGCAGGAGGAGTGGACTGGTACATCATACTAAATTGAGGGCAGTGGCAGCACATCAGACCATGCATGGCAGGAGGGAGGAGGCTAGTCCATGGATTCACACAACAGAGGATAGGGAGGAGGGGGATGGGGCAGCAAGCTAACTGTTCAGAGAAGGCGGGTATTAGGAACTTTATTGTTTTTAAAACGTGTGTCTGTGCGAACTACTTAAAATATGAACAAGTATGCAGCATAATCTCACTTTTATTCAGGAAGAAGAGGATGTTTGTGACTGTGACTCCGGGCTCACTTGGCAGAAACACTCCCTGACCCTCCACCCCCTATCGCAAAATGTAATGCCCGTGAAAAGGGTAGGTGAACACAGTGTTATATAGAACATAGTCCTGAGAGCACGATTGAAAATGAAAACTAGATATAGTGTATGGTATAAACTATGCACCAAAAAGTGTGATATAAGATGAACCGGGCGTGAAATATAATATGCAATACATTGTGCGCAATGACAGATTCATTGGAGAGCGCGAGATAGCACAGGCACTAGCGCGTGCTATGCGATATGCGCCTTGGAGTGTAATATGCACAGGGCAGTGTTGTGTAACCTAACTAGTCTCTAAAGTTGTATTATCAAATATGTGCTGGGGAGTGTAACGTTGCATATGCACTGTGACAAAGATATGGATCCCAGATTGTAATATGTATGGCATAGCACTGTGCGTTATAACATAGGCATCGAAGAAGGCACATTAGATGGGGCAATATAACCCTGCGAAGACAAGTGTGGCATGACATATTCACGGTGTGGTGTTACAGTGCACATGGGCTAGAGCGTGTCAAAGCATATGCACTAGCTAGTGGAATACAACACAGAGGTGTGTGGCACTCAGCAGGCAATGGTGGGTGTAACACAGCATTTGGCTCTGCCAGGAGCGCGCTGTGACTCTCAAGTGATGTTCGTCCCCTTTCCAGAGAGTAAAATAAAAAGTATTACACATCCGGCAGTGGATGTGTGTTTTATTAATCGTGAGGGGGGTTTCTTGCATAGTTTTGGTTGAATTTTTGTCGAATCCCCTTTGAATGGCTTGGTGTGCATGTGTATTAAATGTGCCCGTCAATAGCTACCCATGTTTGTATAAATAAACGACAAGTGTGTCTACCGGGATTAGGCACGGTAGGGCATCAGACATGTCAGAGCTTCACTAGTGGTGTAAATACATTCCACGTGGATTCATTGTCGCCTTTTAATGAATATCACGCAAATCGTCACTATGGCACGTTTTAAATTGGGGATATAATTTCCCTTCAATACTGAGGGCCCCTGGGGGCTAACTAGCCCACCAAGTGCTTCCAGTAAGCGCCACTGAGCTGCATTGCAGAGAGGTGGTCCAGGCCGTGCCACTTTTTACACCTCTCTGCAACGCAGCTCTGTGGCACTTACTGGAGGTACCTAGTGGACTAGTTGGACCCTAGGGACCCTCAGGATTCAAATGAACTTAATCTCCCAACTAAAAACGGACACAGGGCGTGTTTACACAGTGGTGAAGGGAGGGGACGGGGCCTGAGTTAACGTGTGCAAAAACGCCCTGTGGCCTGTTTTAAGAGGTAGTTTTAATCCCCCTGTCCTATTATATACTAGGGGATTACAGAGGAGGTCATGCTAATCACAGGGGGACCCCAACGCATAATGTTCCCTAGTGTATGTAGGTTTTTTCACTGTATTCTAAGTGTCTTTTAACATAGCACTGGCTCTAGGACTGGTTAGTCAGAGTTAGTTACCACCAGTATCCGTCTGAAAAAGTTGAGGGTACAGGATGATTTTGCAACAAAGCTTCTTTCTGCTCTTCCTTTTGTTCTTTCTGCACGTTATCCTTCTTCCTGCACTTTTCTTCGTCTTTGAGGACTTCTGTTGCTTCTTTCTGCACTTCTTTTTTTTCTTTCTGTGCATTTTTTCTTCTTTCTTCACATGTCCTACCTCTGTAGGCATAGTTAGAAATTAGCATTTAAAAAACCTTTGAAATTCACAGAAAAAACCATAGGTTTCAGGCACGTTATAGTTAGGAATTAGCATTTAAAAAACCTCAGAAATTCACTGAAAAAAACATAGGTTTCAGGGGTGTTATAGTTAGCTGGACTTTTCACTTGTACAAAACCATTGAAATTCCCCCGTTATAGTTAGTTCAGCTAACTATAACTCGCGCCCCCGCAATGCACGGCTGATGACGTCACATATTACATCACTCATGACATGGTCAGTGACATCACTCATGACATCACTGATGACATCTCAAATGACATCACTGATGACATCATCCTTGTGATAGAGTGGCAGACCTCCTCTCATCCTAATATAACCTTTGATACACACATTCAAAAATAGAGACTACAATTTTCAAAACAATGGACATACCAATACCAGTTACAACAACCTCTTCAGTAATTCTAAGATCCACATACACATCCACTCATTCACCAACAGTCCTATACAGTCACTCATACATGTACTCACTCATCATATGTACTCATACACCTATACATCCTGTTACACAATGCCACTCATCCATAGAGTTACTCACACACATAGTCACTAATGCTAATAAAGAATCAAACATACATTTACTTGCATATACAGTTATACACACACCACCACACTTAATTATACGGAAACTTACACATACTTAGTCTTTTAAACAATCACTTATAGAAACACAAACTTATTCATACAGGAACTCTTTCAATCTCTCACTCTCACATATACTCACTTATATACACCAATAGTCACATATACTAGTTTAAAACATATGTAGTTACTCATAAAGACACTATTGAGACAGTCATTCACTCACTAACACACCCATACACACACTCATCCACCCATACAGTCCTGCACACATGCTGTCTTCAACACATACAAACAGTGAGTCACTCATTCATGCAACTATGCACTACGTAATACCCCCCACCGAACCATGCAGACACTCAGACTGATACTCAAAAAACCAACTAATAACCTATATAGACACCCATGTAGCTACTCACCAACCCATGCAGCCACTTATACACAAAGTGAGAGACTGATACAGATATTTACATATTTAAACATTACTCACTAAGCCATGTATTCACTGTGATACACTTAATCAGTCAGTTACACAATCAATTTTTCAAAAACAAATCATCCATTTAGACACTTATATACCCATTTATTCTTCCATCGACCTTGAGATATACATATATAAAACATATTTAATTTTCAGAAAAACACACATTCACTGGATGATGTCATCAGTGATGTCATTTGAGATGTCATCAGTGATGTCATGAGTGATGTCACTGACCATGTCATGAGTGATGTAATATGTGACGTCATCAGCAGTGCATTGCGGGCGCGCGAGTTATAGTTAGCTGAACTAACTATAACGGGGGCATTTCAATGGTTTTGTACAAGTGAAAAGTCCAGCTAACTATAACACCCCTGAAACCTATGGTTTTTTCAGTGAATTTCTGAGTTTTTTTAAATGCTAATTCCTAACTATAAAGTGCCTGAAACCTATGGTTTTTTTCTGTGAATATATATATATATATTCACAGAAAAAACCATAGGTTTCAGGCACGTTATAGTTAGGAATTAGCATTTAAAAAACCTCAGAAATTCACTAAAAAAAACATAGGTTTCAGGGGTGTTATAGTTAGCTGGACTTTTCACTTGTACAAAACCATTGAAATTCCCCCGTTATAGTTAGTTCAGCTAACTATAACTCGAGCGCCCGCAATGCACTGCTGATGACGTCACATATTACACATCACTCATGACATGGTCAGTGACATCACTCATGACATCACTGATGACATCTCAAATGACATCACTGATGACATCACTGATGACATCATCCAGTGAATGTGTGTTTTTCTGAAAATTAAATATGTTTTATATATGTATATCTCAAGGTCGATGGAAGAATAAATGGGTATATAAGTGTCTAAATGGATGATTTGTTTTTGAAAAATTGATTGTGCGGGGTCCCGCATCGTTCTGAAGGAGGAGGTGGAGGCTCACATTACCTGGTTGCAGTTTTTTGAAGGAGTCGCCGGACGGGACTGCAGGTCCCAGGAGCCCTGAGCACCGCAGCGCCGCAGCTGTGTAGCGGCACGCCCTCCCGCCATCCCGCCCACTAACGGGATAAAATTCCTCGCGGAACCCGCTGCCGCGGGTCCCGCATCGTTCTGAAGGAGGAGGTGGAGGCTCACATTACCTGGTTGCAGTTTTTTGAAGGAGTCGCCGGACGGGACTGCAGGTCCCAGGAGCCCTGAGCGCCGCAGCGCCGCAGCTGTGTAGCGGCACGCCCTCCCGCCATCCCGCCCACTAACGGGATAAAATTCCTCGCGGAACCCGCTGGCGCGGGTCCCGCATCGTTCTGAAGGAGGAGGTGGAGGCTCACATTACCTGGTTGCAGTTTTTTGAAGGAGTCGCCGGACGGGACTGCAGGTCTCAGGAGCCCTGAGCGCCGCAGCGCCGCAGCTGTGTAGCGGCACGCCCTCCCGCCATCCCGCCCACTAACGGGATAACGATCCACCCCTATTTCCCATTGGATGTTGTTTTGGCTAAATAGCACCATTACAAGCGGAGCGGGACGCGACGCGGGACGCCCTGGACGAAGCCCGGACTAAGGGCGGACAGTCTGAGACAGTCCGGGACAGGAGGGGGCAGGTGGGAGCAGCAGACTGGCTTTTGGATACCTGTGTTACTTAAGTTTACCATTGCACATTTTGTTGTGTGTATCGATTGCCAAGTTACTGTTGGTTACTGTTTAAAGCTCCCTGGGGATCGGAGGTTGTATGTGATAACCTATTTGGGAAACCCTGGTATATTGTTGTTGGTGTCTACAATAAGAAATTTCAGGGGGGTCCCGGAGCCCGATCAGCTAATTATGCCTAAAGCAAAGTTAGCAGCCTCGACCACAACCATGGACAATTACCTGGTTAAGATGGTCGATAAAATTAATCAGGAACGTAGGAAATCATTAGGTCGTCCAGGGTCACAGAGTTTGGTTTCCCCCCCGCCCATTTGTTTGGCCTCTGAGTGCCCCCTTGTTCAGGATCTTAATACTCCCTTATTACCCACTGATTGTATATCTGAGGGAGTTGTTACTGACACTATTAGTTCGGATAGTGACACTCCTGAGTCCACGATCGACCCTGAACCAGGCCAAGCTATTTTACCTGATGTACCTATCCCCAGTCAGTCTGTTCCCAGACGCCAAAAATTAATACGCACCTGTAGGAACACTACTAAACCCATACAGTCTAAGCGAGGAGGGAATCGCCATACTAACAAAAAGGACACCACCCCGCAGATAAATGTCCCAGCCCAATCTGTGCTAACGGAAGGAGTTAAGGTCACTTTAGATAAAGAACAGCTGGATCTTATAACCCAGGCTATAGTTGCCAAGTTTGACATATTTGTTAAACCTCTATTGACCAAACTTTCCACTCTTGCCGACGAAGTAGTCAGATTGGGAGGTATCTTGGATTCTTTTATCAAGGCTAGACCAGCCCCAACCAATATTACTGGTACTCAGGTGCCTGAGGAGACTTCTTTAACTACCTCTGATACAGCCCCAATGATGGCCGAGAACAGTAGTTCTGAATGCAGACCTGGGTGTGCCCCTGGAAAGCCTGTTGCGGTTCCCAATGTACCATCTCAGCGGCAAAACACTACAAAACCACCCGCCGTTTTAGTACCAGGGGAATCGTTGGGCCACGATGTTAACTTCCCTAGCTCCAGAAACCTCCAACCGAACCTGCCACCTACGTGTGCACCATTTGTTGCTGTCCTTATGAACGTCCCCCCTGTTAAGAGGCTTGATAGCAATCCTGCTAGTGTAGAATCACACTCGTCATTAAAGAATAAAACTGTGGACTGGCTCCACCGACAGTGTGATTTCCCTATAGCACTATCCAGAGATATACTTTGTACCAGGAGAACTAACTGGGTTGGTAAGTCCCGTAAGACCTGCGATGGCGACTGTATAGTCATCAACTTTCGCAACCCCCAACTTACCTCCACAGTTTTAATTAAAGCCGCTTCTCTCCCAGTGACCGAACATGGTATATCCCTGCGGCCGCTTGGGTACTTTTATAGAGATTTTGCAACTCAACCTGTCATTCAATCTGTTGATGAGCGCCATTGGTATAGGCCTAGAGTACAGGATATGGGTGCTACACCCACTATCTCTACGTTTAATAGATTCCAGCCATTAAGTGGGCTTGATTACAATGACTGACTGGAGCCGACCATAGATGGTGTTAGGTCGGAGGATTTGGACCCGAGCAAAGTGAGCTACATTGGGGCCCCCAGGATATCAACAACTATTATTAACAATATTGGTGTAAGCAAACTGGACTCTACTTTGGCATGCGACCAAGAAGATCTGGTTAACGCGAGAGGGGATAGGTCCCCGAAGAACCCTTCCACATGTTTAGTTAACTCTGGTTCAAGTGTCATAGCTTGTTGGAATGTTGCGGGACTTTCCCTCAAGGATGATTGCTTAGGTTGGTTTGATTTTATCAATCTTTTTAATATTTTATGTTTCCAGGAAACCTGGAGTTTGGTCCCCATTAATTATAACGGGTTTGTCTCATATTCAATACCTGCAGTGGCTTCAAACTCAGGAAGAGCCAAGGGTGGCCTCCTGACACTGATTTCTGTTGACGCCCCGTTTGTAGTAAAGAAACATGTCTCGGTGGGGGACCATTCCCAGATCCTTTGGCTTTGTAAGGAGCAGGATAGGAATATCCTTTTAATTAATTTTTATAATAATGTTTTTGATAATTCTAGGCAACGGATAGCTTTTGCTTTGGAGGAAGCTTTGGTTAAAATTGTTACAGGAAATGAAATCGCTTTTGATTTTATCTGGTTGGGTGATTTTAATATTTCTACCTGTGTGTCCTCTGCCCATAGGGTCTGTGGTTTTTTAAGCACCCAAGGAGAGGGAGTCGCCCATTTTCCCCATAATCCTTATGGGGATTCATTAAATAAAATCCTGATGACATATGATATGGAGATCATGGGGAATGCGAGGGGTGTCCTTGATGAAATTGTCCCTACCTTCACGGGCAGAAACGCTAACTCTGTCATTGATTTTATTTGTACTTCCACTAGCCTTATTCCATGGTGTTCTGCCCCTCTGGTAGTAGATAATCTGATTAGTGATCACAACTGCCTGACCATGGAGATGGCTTTTTGGAAAACTAATATAGGTCCCAAACCTAGTATTGTGGATAACATTGAACCACATAGACCAAATGGATATAGAATTAGGTGGAAGGGAGAGAAGGCAGACCTCCTGTCTAGTTCCATCATTGAGAACTGCTCTAAAGAAATTGAAACTATCCTAGCGAGTGAAGAATCGACAGCTGTAATCCTGAATACATTTGTCGACATCAATCACACCATAGAAGCAGTATTCACCAAAAATTTTAAGGGCGATTCAAATCGGCTAAGGGGGTGGTTTGATCATGCCTGTACTGTTGCCCTGAAGAGCCTTAAGGTGGCATTGGCAGAAAAACAGAGGGACATTACTCTTATCCGGCATCTTAGGGCAACCTATAAGGCAGCCGTGGCGGAAAGAAAGGCAGAACTTAAGCGTGAGGCATGGGATAAGTTAGACCGGGCCGCCGAAACCTCTGACTCCTCGCTGTTTTGGGCCACAGTCAACAGCCCTTTTTTAAGGGACGAGGCTGCGCCTATTCTGTCAGCTAACGTTAGCGTGGAAAGCTGGGTTTCCCACTTTTCCCTGATTTTTGATTCTGATAAACACATGGACAATGGTGGTGGGGTCCGGCCAATTCTTCCCCTAGACATTACATGTGGCGAGGTTAAGAAATGCATTATTGCAAGTAAAGGTGGGAAGGCTCAGGGACCTGATGGTGTGCCGGTGGATATTTACAAAAAAGAACCTGAAATCTGGGGCCCATTATTGACCAAGGTATTTAACACTGCTGTGAGACATGGTGCACCGCCTACATGGGAGGAATCCATTATTATTCCCATCTATAAAAAGGGGGAGAAGGGTGATGCTAAGAACTATCGGCCTATCTCCCTTCTCGATTCGTCCGTGAAAATTATGAGCCGGGTGCTCCTTGTCAGACTAGAAGAATGGGCTGAAGATAATAATATCCTGGCCAATTCCCAATATGGATTCAGGAAGGGCAGAGGCACAGTTGAACAGTGCCTCAACCTAGAACTACTAATTGGGAAATATACTATGGCCAAGAAAGGTTCCCTCTTCCTCTGTTTCGCCGACCTTAGTAGTGCCTTCGATATGGTTAATCATCAGATTCTTTGGGAGACACTACTTGGAATGGGGGCTCCGGAGGGCATTGTCCATTTCCTGGCCAGACTGTACGTTAACCTTAGCTCTAGCGTTCGATACGGCCCGGGTGGGGAGTGTACTCCTAAGTTTCCTGTTAAGCGTGGCATTAGGCAGGGGTGTGTGTTAGCCCCATTGCTTTTCACACTTTTTATCAACGAGGTAGACTCTGTCTTAAGGTCTGTGGGGGCAGATGCCCCAACCATTCTTGACTCCTATATCCCGGTATTACTGTATGCGGACGACGCAGTACTTCTTTCTAGGACCCCTGTAGGCCTTCAACGCCTCATGGACAGGTTTTCCTTGTTTATTGGGGAAAGGAAGCTGGTCATTAACAAAACAAAGACCTTTGTCATGGAATGTGGTAAGGGCCGTAAAAAACCTCATTCATTCTTTATGGAAGGACAGAGGGTACAGACGGTAGATACATTTAACTACTTGGGTATCACCTTTTCCAAGACAGGTAGCTGGACCAGCGAAGTCACCCACGTTAGAGCAAGAATGGCGAAATGTGCTCACGGGGTATTCACGTTCGCCTCTAAGATCGGGGATAAACGGATTAGCGACATGCTGAAGATCTACCAAATGAGGTGCCTTTCAATTGCCCTTTATGGAGCAGGTGTCTGGGGGCATGTTTCGGTTGGGAGTCTCCAAGTGGAGGAAAACCTGTTTCTAAAAAGGTTACTCTGTTTGCCTACTTCAGCATCCACGCATTTGGTCCATAGGGAATTCGGAATATCCCATCTTCTAGATTCCATTGCCCATAGACCTTTAATGCTGTGGCGTGCGATCTGGGCTAAGGAGGAGACCTCCATGAATAGAGCTATTATTAAGGACTGTTTATCTCTAGATAATCATTTGAAGATCCCCTGGGTAAAATTTGTTATGCACAGTTTTAAGGACATATATGGTGTTAATCTATACGAGGACTGTTATGCTGCCAATAGTATGTCCAAAAGCGAAATGAAGTCTGTTTGGTTGTCACTAAAGTTTGAGCAACATTTGAAGGCCAGTAGCAATTTATCCACCTGCAAGCTCTATGACAGCTGCTGTGAGATGTCAGGTTATCAATCATATTTGAGCTTTGTTACTAGGCCCTCTCACAGGTTCGTTTTTACCAGACTGCGCTTCGGAATTGTTCACCATTTGGTGGCGTTTCCTAATACCAAAAAATACCCCATGGGTCCTTGTCCCTGTGATGGAACTACAGCCCAAAGTACAATGCACTTTCTATTGTTTTGCCCACTATATGGTAACTACCGTATTGCATTTTTAAAACCCCTGTATAAGAAACTCGGTGTCAGAACAGTTAAGGATGTCATGAAACTGATATTTAACCCCTCTCCCGATGTCTGTTTTTTTACAGCCACATTCCTTTTAAAAGCTATCAAGGCTAGGCCTAGTATTATCATCTTTTAAAATTGATATTGTCGTTTTTTATGTATTATCTGTTTTAACCCCATTGATGAAGTTTTTATGAATTATTCTTGCTATTATCCTATGTGTATCATTGATGTTTTTATGTGTATTGCTTTTATGGACTTTGTTGTCAAGCTCCGAATAAAGCTTTATGAATTGAATTGATTGTGTAACTGACTGATTAAGTGTATCATAGTGAATACATGGCTTAGTGAGTAATGTTTAAATATGTAAATATCTGTATCAGTCTCTCACTTTGTGTATAAGTGGCTGCATGGGTTGGTGAGTAGCTACATGGGTGTCTATATAGGTTATTAGTTGGTTTTTTGAGTATCAGTCTGAGGGTCTGCATGGTTCGGTGGGGGGTATTATGTAGTGCATAGGTGCATGAATGAGTGACTCACTGATTGTATGTGTTGAACACAGCATGGGTGCAGGACTGTATGGGTGGATGAGTGTGTGTATGGGTGTGTTAGTGAGTGAATGACTGCCTCAATAGTGTCTTTATGAGTAACTACATATGTTTTAAACTAGTATTTGTAACTATTGGTGTATATAAGTGAGTATATGTTAGAGTGAGATATTGAAAGAGTTCCTGTATGAATAAGTATGTGTTTCTATAAGTGATTGTTTAAAAGACTAAGTATGTGTAAGTTTCCGTAGAAGTAAGTGTGGTGGTGTGTGTATAACTGTATATGCAAGTAAATGTATGTTTGATTCTTTATTAGCATGAGTGACTATGTGTGTGAGTAACTCTATGGATGAGTGGCATTGTGTAACAGGATGTATAAGTGTATGAGTACATATGATGAGTGAGTACATGTATGAGTGACTGTATAGGACTGTTGGTGAATGAGTGGATGTGTATGTGGATCTTAGAATTACCGAAGAGGTTGTTGTAACTGGTATTGGTATGTCCATTGTTTTGAAAATTGTAATCTCTATTTTTGAATGTGTGTATCAAAGGTTATATTAGGGTGAGAGGAGGTCTGCCACTCTATCACAAGGATGATGCCATCAGTGATGTCATCAGTGATGTCATTTGAGATGTCATCAGTGATGTCATGAGTGATGTCACTGACCATGTCATGAGTGATGTAATATGTGACGTCATCAGCAGTACATTGCGGGCGCGCGAGTTATAGTTAGCTGAACTAACTATAACGGGGGAATTTCAATGGTTTTGTACAAGTGAAAAGTCCAGCTAACTATAACACCCCTGAAACCTATGGTTTTTTCAGTGAATTTCTGAGGTTTTTTAAATGCTAATTCCTAACTATAACGTGCCTGAAACCTATGGTTTTTTCTGTGAATTTCAAAGGTTTTTTAAATGCTAATTTCTAACTATGCCTACAGAGATAGGACATGTGAAGAAAGAAGAAAAAATGCACAGAAAGAAACAAAAGAAGTGCAGAAAGAAGCAACAGGAGTCCTCAAATACGAAGATAAGTGCAGGAAGAAGGATAACGTGCAGAAAGAACAAAAAGAAGATCAGAAAGAAGCCTTGTTGCAAAATCATCCTGTACCCTCAACTTTTTCAGATGGATACTGGTGGTAACTGAGTCTGACTAACCAGTCCTAGAGCCAGTGCTCTGTTAAAAGACACTTAGAATACAGTGAAAACACCTACATACACTAGGGAACATTATGTGTTGGGGTCCCCCTGTGATTAGCCTGACCTCCTCTGTAAGCCCCTAGTATATAATAGGGCATGGGGATTAAAACTACCTCTTAAAACAGGCCACAGGGCGTTTTTGCACACGTTAACTCAGGTCCCGTCCCCTCCCTTCACCACTGTGTAAACACACCCTGTGTCCGTTTTTAGTTGGGAGATTAAGTTCATTTGAATCCTGAGGGTCCCTAGGGTCCAACTAGCCCACTAGGTACCTCCAGTAAGTGCCACAGAGCTGCGTTGCAGAGAGGTGTAAAAAGTGGCACGGCCTGGACCACCTCTCTGCAATGCAGCTCAGTGGCACTTACTGGAAGCACTTGGTGGGCTAGTTAGCCCCCAGGGGCCCTCAGTATTGAAGGGAAATTATATCCCCAATTTAAAACGTGCCATAGTGCGTGTTTGCACACGTCACCTTAGGCCCCGCCCCTCCCTTCACCACTGTGTAAACGCGCCCTGTGGCTGTTCTAAGTTGAGAGATTAAGTCCCCTTGAATCCTAAGGGTCCCTAGGGTCACACTAGACCACTAGGTACCTCCAGTAAGCGCCACAGAGCTGCATTGCAGAGAGGTGGAAAAAGGGGCTTGGCCTCAGAACACTTGTCTGCAGCGCAGCTCCCTGGCGCATACTGGAGATGCCTGTTGGGGGCGCGTTTGCAGAGTGCTGCACGGAGGGGGCATGGCCTCCGGCACGATGCCAGTCTTTTATTTATTTGAATTTTTTAAGAAGGGGGGCTGTGTGGTTCCCCTTCTTATTCTAATTTATTGGCCCTGATGACCCCATCCCCCAGGGCCTGTCTCCTAATTATATTTTTTTGACCCCAATCCCCAGGGCTGGGCACTGTTTTTTATTATTTTAAAAAAATATATATTTATAGACACACCTAGGACATGCTGGACAAACCGTACGTACCTATCACCATGACGATTTGCGTGATATTCATTAAAAGGCGACTATGCATGCAATGAATCCACGTGGAATGTATTTACACCACTAGTGAAGCTCTGACATGTCTGATGCCCTACCGTGCCTAATCTCGGTAGACACCCTTGTCGTTTATTTATACAAACATGGGAAGCTATTGACGGGCACATTTAATACACATGCACACCAAGCCATTCAAAGGGGATTCGACAAAAATTCGACCAAAACTATGCAAGAAACCCCCCTCACGGTTAATAAAACACACATCCACTGCCGGATGTGTAATACTTTTTATTTTACTCTCTGGAAAGGGGACGAACATCACTTGAGAGTCACAGCGTGGTCCTGACAGAGCCCAATGCTGTGTTACACCAACCATTGCCTGCCGAGTGCCACACACCTCTGTGTTGTATTCCACTAGCTAGTGCATATTTTATGACACTCTCTAGCCCATGTGCACTGTAACACCACCCCGTGAATATGTCATGCCACACTTGTCTTCGCACGGGTTATATTGCCCCATCTAACGTGCCTTCCTCGATGCCTATGTTATAACGCACAGTGCTATGCCATACATATTACAATCTGGGATCCATATCTTTGTCACAGTGCATATGCAACATTACACTCCCCAGCACATATTTTATATTACAACTTTAGAGACTAGTTAGGTTACACAACACTGCCCTGTGCATATTACACTCCAAGGCGCATATCGCATAGCACGCGCTAGTGCCTGTGCTATCTCGCGCTCTCCAATGAATCTGTCATTGCGCACAATGTATTGCATATTATATTTCACGCCTGGTTCATCTTATATCACACTTTTTGGTGCATAGTTTATACCATACACTATATCTAGTTTTCATTTTCAATCGTGCTCTCAGGACTATGTTCTATATAACACTGTGTTCACCTACCCTTTTCACGGGCATTACATTTTGCGATAGGGGGTGGAGGGTCAGGGGGTGTTTCTGCAAAGTGAGCCCGGAGTCACAGTCACAAACGTCCTCTTCTTCCTGAATAAAAGTGAGATTATGCTGCATACTTGTTCATATTTTAAGTAGTTCGCACAGACACAATGTTTTAAAAACAATAACGTTCCTAATACCCGCCTTCTCTGAACAGTTAGCTTGCTGCCCCATCCCCCTCCTCCCTATCCTCTGTTGTGTGAATCCATGGACTAGCCTCCTCCCTCCTGCCATGCATGGTCTGATGTGCTGCTACTGCCCTCAATTTAGTATGATGTACCAGTCCACTCCTCCTGCCCTCCATTGCCCAATTCTATGCCCCATCATTGACCTCCTGCTTAAACTCTGTGCTTAGCTTGCTGCCCCTATTCTCCTTCCCCCTGCCCTCCGATGTCTTTGTGCATGCCCCTGCTCCATCCTTTTTGCCCACCATGTCCCATGGACCTGCCACTCCTATCTACTCTGAGTGTTCTGTTGAGCTGCCACTCCCCTCTCACCTGCCTAGCATTGTCAGATGACTGTAACCTGTCCCTGCCACCTCCACCCTGCCTGTCCACATGCCATGCCCCTATCCTCTTCCTCCTCTCCTACATGGTCCATTGTACTGCCACACCCTTCTGCCCTCCCTGGTCTGTTGTGCTGCAACTGCTCCTCCTGCCTGCCCCGTGTGGTCTGTTGTGAGGCCCCTTCCCCTGATCTTTCTTGTCTGTGCACAGGTCCTGACCCTCCCTTCTATCCTCCATCGTCCTTTGTGCATGCCCCTGCACCCTCCTTCTTGCCCATCATAGCCATTGTGCTGCCACTAACCCTCCTGCTTGCCATGCATGGTCTTCTGTGCTGCCATGGCCCCTCCCACCTTCCCTGTGTGGTCAGGTAGCTGCCCCTGACCCCCTCCCACCTTCCCTCCATGGTCTGTGTGTATGCCATCACAGTCTCACTGTTACTCTTCATGGTGTGTCTTGCTTCTAGTGCCCATCCTGCCTGACCTCCATGGCTATCTTGCTGCTCCTGCCCTGCCCCCTTGCCCCCACCCCTCTACATGAGCAGACCCCTACTCCCTCCCTCCTGGCTTGTCTGTTCCATTGTAATGCCCCTGATCCGTCCCTCCTGCCCTTTATGGTCTGTTATGCTGCAGCTTTCTCTCCTGTCTGTCCATTATGGTCAGCTAGCTACCATTGCCTCTTGCCCCTCTGTTCTCTGTTGTCCATGTGCATGGTCCTGTCCCCTCCCTCTTGCTTTCTATGGATTGTTGTGCTGCACTCCCGTCCTGCATGCCCTGTGTGGTGTATTGTGCTGCTGCAAACCCTGATGCCTGCCCTGCAGGGTCAGTTTGGTGCACCTCTCCATGTCCCTCCTGTCCTCTGTTATCCAAGTCCATGTCCCTATCCCATTTCCTTCCATGATCAAATGTACCATACTTGTGAACATTTTGAACTTGGTAAGAGGGAGATTTTGAAAAAAACTGGGGTATTGATTTTCCCCTTTGAGTTACATTGAAAAAGAGGATATTGTAGACAGGAGACAGATCAAATAAAGCCCATTTGAGCTTAAAAACATTGGACGTTTCCTGGCTGAATCGGGTCTGTTGGCATGTATGGTTGTACTACCATTCCCTCTTCCTTCTGCCCACAATGGTCTATTACATTGCCACAGCCTTGAAGGAGGGTAGATTTTGTATCACAGGGGGGCCCTGGCCCGTTCTGTCCACACCTGAAGTATGAGACCCTTGTCCTTGCCCTGCCAGCCGCATTTGTAGGCCGTATTAAATTGACCAGCGGGTCCTGTGTTGCTATATAATTATCCTGAGACATCCTTACCACTCAGCCAGCATAAAACCCCTGTGTAGGCCCTTCTATTCAATATGTAGGCCTCTTTGTTAAATTGACCATAGCTCTGCAATTTTAGTGTATAGCAGTCTGAAGGCAGGTCTGCGAGGCCTTCTGCTCTAAACTAGTAGCCCCCACCCTACCCGAGTGCTCCGTGCTCGGTATCAAAGTTCAACATCCCCTTGAAGCTGTCGACGTACAGTAGGCTGCATCCTGGACTGGTACTTGCTTCCTGGGCAGGTTTCCCGCTTTTAAGGAAGTGGCAACCGCAGAGCGTCAAGTTAGGAGAACTGAGGAGATTTTATACATGAATATATTGAATTCCCGTACAATACCCATTATTTTCTGCTTGCTCTATGGAACTTACGATAAGCGATTGGCCTGAGAGACTGACCTTTTCACCCAGTCCATTGTCAGCATTAAGTGGGTAAATGACGAAATGTCTGGTAAAATCTGCAGACGAAGCTTTTGGGTAGCATACGTAGGTAGATGTAGCGTGCAAAGGAGCCCACAAAATGATATAAAAAGGGAGCACCCACAGATATCGACGGACTACCTCGCCGTCTGTATGTAGGTTAACAGGCTGTGCAGGTTTTCCCCAAGAGCTGGGAGCTCTTGTCTTCCTTTGCTTAAAATGTCTTGCTCTGCTTTGCTTGAAGTATCTTATTCTATTTTACCTATATGAAATGTCATGTTATGTTTAACCATTGTTCTCTTTACTTTTGCATTTAAAAGATTTTGTATTGTAATTGCAGGAATGCTTGCTCTAAGAGTAAACGTGAGTGTTCCTAGGTAACATTTTCCTTGGTGTAACTTGTTTCTCATGATGCATTTATAGATGCGTTTTCTCTCTCTCTCTGTCAGTACATTAATTGAGATACAGAGAATATCATGACAGCTGTATGATTATCTGGATTCTGTATTTTGTACTTTATGTCTCTATTCTGCGGTTTCTTTGAAGTTGCATCTTCTCATTAAACTGCCATTGTATTCTGCCTCCAATTCCATGTCTCATATGTCTGTTTTCTTCATTTTTGGAGCAAGCATTCCTAGGCACCCCGGCTCAAATTAAGGTGCCCCTTTTGTCCCTGACTAACTCTCCTGCTCAGTTCTGTGGTGGCTCCTGGGGCTCTGGGGACCGCCCCTAGCTTCCTTGACCCGTAATAGATCTTCCCTCCAACAGCCTCTCTTGCAAGTCCTGTATTGTTGGTTTGCTGCCCCTGCCCCCCTTTCCACTGCCCTTCATAGTCTGTTGTGCTTCCATGGCCCTTCCTGCCTGCTCAGTGTGGTTAAATTGTTGCCTTTGCACCCTCCTACCTGCCTTCAATTTTCAGAGTCCGTGCCCCTGGCCTCTGCCTCTCAACAGTATCCTAATGAACAACTAGATTGCTAACATTCTATATTTATTACAAAAGTGTGGAACGCCTGACATCATCTTGATGTAATCAAAACTGTAATACCTAGAGCATTTCCTTTAGAAATTACATATATGAGAGGGTCTTCTTGGCATCAAAATTATGGTTAGTGCTCTAAAAGACTAAAATAAGGACATATTTTCTGAGTTTTCAAATAGCGACAAAGCACTTTTAAATTATTTGTTATCTTTATGTTTTTTTATCCAGTTGACCACTTGATTAAATGTTGCACTTAGGGGAGAGGATGTGGTGTTACTTCCAGAACTGCAGACTTTGCAACTGGGGAACCAGGTTGAAGTTTCTGCTTCAGCTCGACATTCTGTGATTCTGGTCAAATCACTTAGTCTCCCCATGTCTACAACCAAAATGAATGTGTTCTTGTGTGATGTAACCAATGCTCATGTAAAGCACTCCAATACCTGACAAGTCTGCACTATATAACACTGCAAAAACACAAAATAATAAGTGTTTTGCACACTTCTGTCATTGGGCTATATTTGGGCTATATCTGGGTGATTTTGGGCTACATTTGGGCTCTTTTGTCTCCGGTGGCCATCTTGGGAGATTTATTTCTTATGAAGTTTCCTAATTTCCTCATGAACTGCAGTCTCCTCAGTAGGAAATGCTTTCAGTTTTTTACTTTGATTCCATCATGAAGGTATTCAGATATGTCACACATTTGCCATACATTCTGAATGTTAGCACTCTAGTTGCTCATTAGATCACTGTAGTAAAACTACTGTTCACCATGGAAGTCTGTTCCTGGTATTAAAAGTGCATGTTTCAGTCTGCATATCAGAATGTTTTAATGAAATAGAAGAGGATTTGAGAAGTCACTCAAAATGTGCCCTCATTGTCTTTCTTCAGCATTAATCATAATTTCTATGGCAAAATGAACCCCCTCATTGTGTTCCTTTTTAAATTAAATGTTTTAAGTGTTACCAGTTTATTCCAATCAAGATGGCTTCAGGTGTGCCATACTTTTGTCATAATGAAGACAGTAAGCGCTCTAGTTGTTTTTAAGAACATTCTTGGACATTCTGTCATTGGGCTATACTTGGGCTACATCTGGGTGATATTTGGGCTACATTTGGGCTCTTTTGTCTCTGGTGGCCATCTTGGGAGACTTATTTGTTATGAAGTTTACTAATTTCCTCATTTACTGCAGTCTCCTCAGTAGGAAATACTTTCAGTTTTTTACTTTGATTCCATCAAGAAGGCATTCAGATGTGTCACACATTTGCCATAGAATGTTAGCACTCTTTTTGCTCATTAGATCACTGTAGTAAAGCTACTGCTCACCAGGGAAAACTGGTGCTGGTATTGAAAGTGCATGTTTCAGTCTGCATGTCAGATTTTTTTAATGAAATAGAAGAGGATTTGAGAAGTCACTCAAAATGTGCCCTAATTTCTCTTTCTGCAGCACTAATCATACTTTTTATGGAAAAATGAACCCCCTCATTTTGTTCCTTTTTAAATTAAATGTTTTAAGAGTTACCACTTTAATCCAAGCAAGATGGCTTCAGGTGTGCCATACGTTTATCATAAGTAGGACGGTTAGCGCTCTAGTAGTTCTTTGGAACACTCTGGGAAGCTGCAGTAGAACACAAAGGAATCAACTGACAGTCTCTGCCCTTGTTGGATGTAGATGTTTTACTGAGAATGTCAGACTTCATTCTCACATGACTGAGAAAGATAATGTGAATTTACAGAAAATAAGCTCTCAGTTTAGCTTATAGATCACCTTCCAAACCTCTGTGGTAAAAGCATGAGAAAATATTTTTCTCTCAATCATGATATCCCAGCAGAAGGCTTTTTCACATGGTGAAATCACCTTAGAACATACCACAATTCCTAAAATGAGTATGGTACCATCAACAAATGATTTATAATGTAACTAAAGTCTTAAAACCTTCTATTAACTGCAATGCTTTTTAATGAGGTGCTATCATGTATATTGGTCCCAAGATGGCTGCCAACACTTCTTGGATGAAGTGCTGACAGCCAATCAGATCTCAGGATGAGATGTGTGGCTAGGCTCCGCCCACATATATATATGCTTTTAAATGCTATTTTCTCAGGAAATACTGAACAGATGTACACCAGACCTGCAAAAGGCACTTCCTTGACCTTATGGCTACCTCTCTGCCAAATCTCAAGTAACTCTGTTCAGCCGTTCAGGCTGTAGCTGTGTCTAAAGGTCCTATGGAAAAATGCATGGGGAAAACGCGTTTTGGGACCCTCCTTTTTTCTCAGCCCCCGCTTGATGAATCCCCCCGAGACTTTCAGGGTAGGAGCGGAGCGTAGCGCCCCACCTATTTTGAAAATTTCGCGAGGATTCGTCGACCGGCGCCAAAGTTATTCCAAATAGAATGTTGCGGATTTCCTATGGAAACAGGGTCCTAAGTATAACTACCTACTGGCGACCGCCAGTAGGTAATATATATATATATATATATATATATATATATATATATATATATATATATATATATATATATATATATATATATATATATATATATATTATCTACTGGCGGTCGCCAGTAGATAGTTATAGTTAGGACCGTGTATCCATAGGAAATCCGCAACATTCTATTTGGAATAACTTTGGCGTCGGTTGACGAATCCTCGCAAATTTTTCAAAACTAATGGGTCGCTACGCTCCGCTCCTACCCTGAAAGTTTCGGGGTGATTCGTCAAGCGGGGGCTGAGAAAAAAGGGGGTCCCAAAACGCGTTTTCCCCATGCATTTTTCCATAGGACCTTTAGTCCGAGCTACGGCCCGAACGGCTGAACAGAATTATGTGAAATTTGGCAGAGAGGTAGCCCTCAGGTCAGAGATGTGCCTTTTGCAGGTCTTGTGTAAATCTGTTCAGTATTTCCTGAGAAAATAGCATTTAAATCAATATATTTATCTGTGGGCGCGCTCCGTGCGCTTACGGTATACTTACCGTACGCGCACGGTGCCGTGCGCGAGCGCGATTCTGATTGGTTGTTAGATCAAAGTAAACATTCGATTCGGTCGAAATCAGGACGTGTCGGCCGCCATTTTGTCTCTCGCAGTCTGAGGGGGTGAAAAACAAAGGTGGATAACGTGAAAAGGGGGCAGGCTGGACAGTTCCTGACCCCCTAGCCTTTGTCAGGGGGTCTCAGAAGGACCCCCAAGGGCAAAAAAATTAATTTAATTTTTTTTTTAAAAATCGCCGAATGTGCGTAGCGTACGCGCACGGCGTAAACGGAGAAATTCCGCGAAATTCGCGGAATTACGCGTACCGTGCGCGCACGGCAAAAAAAAATTTTCAAAAAGGAAAGCTTAAAAAAAAATAAAAAATTGTGAGGTAAGGTTGGCTCTTAAAAGAGCCGTTGGGTTCATAGAGGGATGGAGGAAAGAAAGAATGGGAATATTATGAGCGTCTACAAACGTGCTGGTCTATCTTATTGTTAATAAGGGGAACACTGGTCTCCCCAAAAACAATAAGACCAGAACACGTTATACACCTCATTACAACCCTCCCAAATCGAGGGTTAACGTCCAGAGGAGCAGAAGAAGGTGATGCTCCCACCTCAGAGGAAGGGCTCAGCTGAGCTGCCGATGATGTACTCGGCTGAGCTTCTGAGGCTGGGCTCTGGTGACTTACTGAAGAGTTTTCTCCAGTATGTCGAGCAAAGGTCCTGGGATGTTTATCCCTAAGGTGTCTCATCATAGAGTGATTTCCAAAGGAATACTTTTTCCTTGGATTTCCTCTTGATAAAACACGGTCACAAAGTGTGCAAATGACCAATGGAGCATTGACCTTTTTCTCCCCCTCTGGAAAAGTAAAATACTCCCATACAAAAGAATTCTTCTGTTTCCTCCTTCTCTGGATGATGGTGGTGCTGCTAGCCTCACTCCTAGAAGAGGTCTGCTGTTCTGCCATTGTATCCCAAAGACAATTCAGCTCCTTCTCCTAGAGAATCACAAGCAGTAATGAGGGGAATGGGTGTGGTGTGGGAAGTTTCTGGAACTGAAAGTAGTTTCAACCAATGAAAAGTGTTCTTTCAAGCAGTAATGAGGGGAATGGGTGTGGTGTGGGAAGTTTCTGGAACTGAAAGTAATTTCAACCAATGAAAAGTGTTCTTTGTGGATCACATGACCTACCGTGCGCGCTCCGTAAGCTTACGGTACGCGCTCGTAAACAAGTACGCATGCGCAAACGTGAAGCTTACGGAGCGCTTACGGAGCGCGTACGTAAGATGCACTCGCGCATGCGCATTACACGCCCCTGCGTAACCGCGACGTTGCTTCCGCGTGTACGCGTACGTCACGTACGTATCATGTTAGCGCGCTGTACTTATGACGTGCGGAGCGCGTAGCGTCAGCTTACCGTACGCGTATCCTATTACGTACGCGCACCGTACTTATGACGTACGGAGCGCGTAGCGTCAGCTTACCGTACGCACACGGAAAAAAATGCATAAAAAAAAAAAACCTTTTCATAATGCTGGATATAGTACATATATTATTTTATACATAGGTTTACAAAAAATCTCCCAAAAAAATTTGCATTTAAAAAACCGTACAAATTCACTGAAAAAACCATAGGTTTCACACACGTTATAGTTAGGAATTAGCATTTAAAAAACCTTGCAAATTCACTGAAAAAACCATAGGTTTCACACATGTTATAGTTAGCTGTACATTTCACTCGTAAAAAACCAATGAAATTCCCCCGTTATAGTTAGTGCAGGCAACTATAACTCACGCGACCGCAATCCTCTGTTGATGCTAATACTGTATCTTTAGCTATACATATATTACAAATATTTATTTTTCATAAAGACACATATGTCATCAGTGATGTAATATTTGACATCATCAGCAGAGGATTGCGGTCGCGTGAGTTATAGTTGCCTGCACTAACTATAACGGGGGAATTTCATTGGTTTTTTACGAGTGAAATGTACAGCTAACTATAACATGTGTGAAACCTATGGTTTTTTCAGTGAATATATATATATATATATATATACATATATATATATTACCTACTGGCGGTCGCCACTAGGTAGGTATATTTAGGACCTCATTTCTATTCAAAAAGCGTTTTTTCTTTTACCAATATCTTTGGCGCCGTTTGACAAATCTTTGCGAAGTTTTTAAACCTAATGACCTGCTCAGATCAGCTCCTGTCTTGAAAGTTTTGGGTGATTTGTCAAGTGGTGGCTGAGAAAAAAGGGGGTTCCAAAACACGTTTTCTCCATGTTTATTTTCATAGCTACAGCCCAAACTGCTGAATAGAATTATACCAAATTTGGCAGAAAGGTAGCTCTTTGTACAGAGTGCACTCTTTGCTTTAAATGGTGTAAATCCCTTCAGTAGTTCCTGAGAATTTCAAAAATAAAAAAGATTATATATCTGGTGACTGCGGTGAATCTGCGAACCCTTCCGATCATGAGCTTGTCTCTGATTGGCTGCCAACACTTCAAACTAAGAAGTGTTGGCAGCCATCTTGTGACTCAGTAGAACCAAGTCACAAGAAAAAAGGTGAACCAACATGATAAGGGGACAGAGTTGAAACACCCTTACCCCCTAGGCCTGCTCAGGAGGTCCCACAGGGATCACCAGGACCAAAAAAAATATATATATTCGGCGGATTTTGCATATGGTGCGCAAATCCAGCTGAAATGTTTTTAAAAAAAATGAAGAGCAGTGTCCCACGCTTTGCTTTAATAAGCCGCCGAGTGGGCCAGGTCCCAGGAACAATGTGATAAAAATTAGCATGGACTGCGCAGCCCCCCGAAGCCCCGGGGACCGCCACCTCCCCTGGGCTTTAGAATAAAATGTGGTGGGGGGGGACTCCTGCCCCCCCACACTGACCTAGGAACGACAACCTCCTTGGGGCATTCTGGTTTTATGGGCAGAGGGCCTCTTGGGCCCCTCCAGTCCCGGGGACTGCCACCTCCCCGGGGCTCAAATGTTTATGAACAAAGTGTGGGGGCTCCTGTTCCCACACCACACTGTGCCGGTGACCACCACTTCCCCGGGGAAAACCTAAATAAAGGGTAGGGGTCCGTTGGAGACCACCGGCCCCAGAGACCACCACATCCCCAGGGCTTTAAATATGATGGGAGGGGGGGCCATGTGGATCCCCTCCTGGAACGCTCTATGGCCCTGGGGACCGCCTTCCCCCAGGGCCGGCTCCAGCAATGTCCCGTTTTGCCCACCCCCAGGACATTGCAGTTTGCTATGGCAGGGCAGGAGCATGGCTCCAACCCTGCCATTGCAATCACTGCTTTGCTTCATGGAAGCGAGAGCAGGAAACCTGTTCTCGCTTCCATGAAGCAATGCAGAATTGCTATTGGGCAAAGGGAGCTGCATGTTTTCAGCTCCCTTTGTCCAAAAGCAATGCCGACTCCCCTAATGGACCGCAGGGGCATTTGGGCTCCCCCCACGGTCCCCAATATTGAGGCCAGGCCATGGGGGATGGGGTCAACAGGGACAGAAGTGGCCCAGGGAAGGGGGGCCATGCGGCCCCTTCCTGTAGTAATTAAAAAAATAAATTCTAAAAGAGGCAATGCCCCTTGAGATGGGATCCTCGGGCCGAAATTGCCCAAGGGAGGGAGGCTGCACGGCCCCCTTCCTGTTTTTTTCAAAACAGAAAATGTTTCAGGCCCTGGGGGATGGGGTCCCCAGGGCCCACAAAATATTAGGAGAAGGGGGGCTACACAGGCCCCCTTCTAACAAAAAAGAAAAGAAAAGCAGGCATTTCGCTGAAGGTCATGCCCCCGCCCTGCGCCACTCTGCAAATGCACCTCCTGGCATGTTCTGGGTTGAGGGATTAAGTCCCCTAGAATCTTAAGGGTCCTTAGGGGCAACTAGCTCACCAGGTACCTCCTGTAAGCCCCAAACAGTAGGATTACAGTAGGATTACGCCCCTTTGTAAACCACTCTGCACCTCTTGGTGTACTGATGGTAGGGCTATGAGGTCCTCTTGGGTCCTGAGGACCTTAGGACTAAAGTGGACTTCATCCCCCAAGCAGCAGTGCACCAGGAGGCATGTCTGCAGAGTAGTGTAAAAAAGGAAAATGGCCTCAGACCACTCTCAGCAATCCAGCTGTGTGGGGCTTACTAGAGAGAACAGGAGGGCTAGTTGGTCCCCAGGGACCCTCAGGAGGCAAGGGGACTTCATCCCCCAACCAAGAGTGCGCCAGGAGGGACGTTTCCTGAGTGGTGCAGAAAGGGGGCATGGCCTGTGTCAGCCTCTCAGCAATCCCACTCTCTGGGGTTTACTGGAGATGTCAGGTAGGATAGCTGGCCTCTAAGGACCCCCAGCATTGAAGGGGAATTTAATCCCCATCCAAGAGCGCAACAGGGAGCGCCTTTGCAGAATGGTGGGCAAAGGGGGCGTGGCTTGCTATGAGAACTTACCAATGCTGCGGTGTGGGGCTTACTGGAGGTAATAGGAGGGGTAGTTGGCCCCCAAGAACATCCTTGGGGGCCAACTACCCTCCTGTTACCTCAAAAGAGGCCCACACAGTGGTATTGCTAAGGGGTCTTCGGAGGTCACGGCCTCTTTCTCCACCACTCTGCAAATGCGCCTCCTGGCACACTACGGGTGTGGGGATGAAGTCCACTTTACTCCTAAGGGACTTTGGGGGCCAAGAAGTCCTCCTGGTACCTCCTGTAAGTCCTACGCAGCAGAATTCCTGAGCACTGGTACAAGGTCCACCCTCCTTTCTGCATCACTCCGCAAACGATGACTACTACGTTAAAGTTATAAATTGGCATTTAAAAAACCATAGCAATTTATTGAAAAAACCTTAGGTTTCAGGGACGTTATAGTTAGTTTGACATTTCACTTGTACAAAACCAGAGAAATTCATCTGTTATATTTAGTTGAGCTAACTATAACTCGCGCCCCCGCAATGCACTGCTGACGATGTCACAGATTACATCACTTATGTTATGACATGGTCAGTGACATCACTGATGACATCACTGAAGACATCTCAAATGACATCACTGATGACATCATCAGCTTAATATCTGATGCACATCCTCACACCTAATATAACCTTTCATACACACCCACTCTAAAATACAGACTACCATTCTCGAAACCATAGACACATCAATACCAGTTAGTACATACCTACTCACTGATTCATAGGTCTAAACACATCCACTCACTCACCAATATAGTCACTTATACACGCAGTCACTCATCAATACAGCCTCTGATATATGCACTCATACACCCATACAGACACTCACATACTGCCACTCATCCACAGAGATACTCACACACCTAGTCAGTCACCAAAAGACTCAATCACAGTGCCATTTACTCACAATAAAATTATGCACACACCACTTCACTTATTCATACAGATACTAACACATACTTATTCTCTTATACAATCACTAACACAAGCACACACTCATCCATACAGCCACTCTCACAATCACTCACTCTCACATATAGTCAGTTACATTCTCCCACACTCACATATACTGCTTTTCACATATGTAGTTATTCACACATATACCACTGAGACATCCATTCACTCACCAACACAGCCATACTCACACTAACTCACACATACAGCCCCTTGTAGATGCACTCATGAACTCATACATCCACTGAATCACCCACTCACACATCCATGCGGGGAGTTACACTGCCCACCTACCCACACAGATACTCAGGCACCCATACAGATACTCAGACAAACAATAAATAACCCATATAGAACCTCATTTAGCTACTCACCAACCCATGCAACTGCTTGCACACCAACTGACAAACTAAACTGTGTGAATTTCTGTATCAGTCACTAACCCATGCATTCAGTAAGACACATTTAATCACTCACTCATACAGTCAGTCACACACCTACTAAATCATCCATTCAGACACTTATACACCGACTCATTCTTCAATACACCTTGGCCTATATATATAAAAAATATATTTACAGAAACACGCAGTCACTGGATTATGTCATCAGTGATGTCATTTGAGATGTCATCAGTGATGTCACTGACCATGTCATGAATGATGTAATATGTGACGTCATCAGCTGAGTTATAGTTAGCTGAACTAACTATAACAAGTGAAATGTACAACTAACTATAACGTCCCTCAAACCTGTGGTTTTTTCGGTGAATTTTTATGGTTTTTTAAATGCTAATTTCTAACTATAACGCCCCTGAAACCTATGATTTTTCAGTGAATTTCAAAGGTTTTTAAATGCTAATTTCTAACTATAACGCCCCTGAAACCTGTGTTTTTTTCAGTGAATTGCAAAGGTATTTTAAATGCAAATTTCTAACTATGATTACAGAGGTAGGACATGTGCAGAAAGAGGAAGAAAGGTGCTGAAAGAAGCAAGAGATGTGCACAAAGAACCAACAGAGGAGCAGAAAGAGGCCTTGTTGCAAAGTCAAGAGGCCTTGTTGCAAAGTCATACTGTGCCCCAACTTTTTGCTGACGGGTACTGGTTGTAACTGACTCTGACTAACCAGGCCCGGAACCAGTGCTATGCTGAAAGACACTTAGAATACAGTGAAAACACCTACATATACTAGGGTACACTATTGGTTGGGGTACCCCTGTGATCGGCATGGCCTGCCCTGTATGGACATAATACATAAGAGGGCAGGGGGATTAAAACTACTTCTAGCTAAGAGGTGCAGAAGGAGGCAAGAGAAGTGCAGAAAAAAGCAAGTGAAGTGCATAAAGAAGCAAGTGAGGTACAGAAAGAAGCAAGAGCAGTGCAGAAAGAACCAACGGAGGTATAAAAAGAGGCAAAAAAGGTGCAGAAAGGGGTAGGAGAGGCTAGAGAGGTACAGAAAGAGCCAGGAGGGGTGCAGAAAGAGGGAAGAGAAGTGCAGACAGAGGCAAGAGAATTGCTGACAGATGCCACAGAGGTGTAGAAAGAAGCAAGAGAAGTACAGAAAGAGGCTAGTAAGGTGCAGATAGAAGCAAGAGCAGTGCAGAAAGAATCAACAGAGGTTCAGAAAGAGGAAAGAGGGGTGGCAAGAGAGGCAAGAGGGGTGCAGAAAAAGGAAGGAGGGTTACACAAAGTGGCAAGTGATGTGCAGAAAGTAGCATGAGAGATGCAGAAAGAAGGAAGAGAAGTGCAGAAAGAAGTAACAGAGGTGCTGAAGGAGTCAAGAGAGGTGCAGAAAAAAGCAACAGAGGTGCTAAAAGAGGCAAGACGGCTGCAGAAAGAAGCAAGAGAGGTACAGAAAGAGGCAATAGAAGTGCAGAAAGAAGCATCAGAGGTGCACAAATAGGCAGGAGAGGTGCAGAAAGAGGAGACAGAAGTGCAGAAAGAATCAAAAGAGTTGCTCGAAGAGACAAGAGGGATGCAGAAAGAGGCAAGAGCAGTGCAGAAAAAAACAAGAGAAGTGCAGAAAGAAGCAACAGAGGTGCAAAAGGAGGCATGAGGAGTGCAGAAAGAAGGAAGAGAAGTGCAGAAAGAAGCAACAGAGGTGCTGAAAGAGGCACGAAGGGTGCAGAAAGAGTCAAGAGAAGTGCAGAAAGAAGCAACAGATGTACAAAAAAAGGCAAGAGTGGTACAGAAAGAGGGAAGAGAGGTGTAGAAAGAGGCTAGAGAGCTGCACAAAGAGGGAAGAGAGGTGTAGGAGGAGGCTAGAGAGCTGCACAAAGAAGGAAGATGGGTGCAGAAACAAGCAACAGAGGTGTAGAAAGAAGCAAGAAAAGTGCAGAAAGAGGCAAGTGAGATGCAGAAATAGGCAAGAAAGGTACAGAAAGAGGGAAGACAAGTGCAGAAAGAGACAACAGGGTTGCAGAAAGAAGCAAGACAGATGCATAAAGAAGCATACAAAGTGCATAATGAAGCAACAGGGGTAAAGAAAGAGGCAAGAGAAGTGCAGAAAGAAGCAACAGAGGTGCAAAAAGAGGCCCGAAGGATGCAGAAAGAGTCAAGAGAAGTGCAGAAAGAAGCAACAGATGTACAAAAAAAGGCAAGAGTGGTGCAGAAAGAGGGAAGAGAAGTGTAGAAAGAGGCTAGAGAGCTGCACAAAGAGGGAAGAAGGTGCAGAAACAAGCCACAGAGGTGTAGAAAGAAGCAAGAAAAGTGCAGAAGGAGGCAAGTGAGATGCAGAAACAGGCAAGAAAGGTACAGAAAGAGGGAAGACGAGTGCAGAAAGAGACAACAGGGTTGCAGAACGAAGCAAGAAAGATGCAGAAAGAAGCATACAAAGTACATAATGAAGCAACAGGGGTGCAGAAAGAGGCAAGAGAAGTGCAGAAAGAAGCAACAGAGGTGCAGAAAGAGGCAAGAGAAGTGCAGAAAAAGGCAAGAAAAGTGCAGAAAGAGGCAAAAGAGGTACATAAAGAGACAACAGCGGTGCAGAAAGAAGCAAGACAGGTGCAGAAAGAAGCATGGAAAGTACTGAATGAAACAACAGGGGTGCAGAAAGAGGCAAGAGAAGTGTAGAAAGGAGCAAGTGAGGTACAGAAAGAGCCAGCAGAGGAGCAAAAAGAGGCAAGAGAGGTGCAGAAACAAGCAAGAGAATTGCTGAAAGAAGCAATAGAGGTGTAGAAAGAAGCAAGAAAAGTGCAGAAAGAGGCAAGTGAGATGCATGGCCTCCGAAGACGTCTTAGCAATGCCACTGTGTGGGACTTACTGGAGGTAACAAGAGGGGTAGTTGACCCCCAAGGACATCCTTGGGGGGCAACTACCCCTCCTATTACATCCAGTAAGTCCCACACAGCAGCAATGCTAAGTTCGAAGAGCAGGTCACGCCCCCTTTGCCCACCACTCAACAAACGCGCTCCCTTGCACGCTCTTGGATGGGGATTGAAGTCCCCTTTGCTGCTGGGGGTCCTTTAGGGGACAACTAGCCTACCTCTTACCTCCAGTAAGCCCCACACAGTGGGATTGCTGAGAGGTGGACAAAGGCTACGCCCCCTTTCTCCACTACTCTGCAAACGTGCCCCTTGGCACGTTCTAAGTTGGGGGATCAAGTACCCTTGAATACTGAGGGTCCCTGGGGGCCAACGAGCCCACCAGGTACCTCCAGTAAGTGCCACACAGCTGGATTGCAGAGAAGTGGTCCGAGTCCTCACACCCTTTTTACACCACTCTGCAAACGCACCTGACATGCAGCTCCCCTTGCTCAAAAGCAATCCTGCTTTGCTTCATTGAAGCAAGAGCAGGTTTTCCTTCTCTCGGTTCATGAAGGAAAGCAGAGTTTGCAATGACAGGGCGGGAGTTGTGCTCCCGCCCTGTCATTGCAAACAGCAATGTCCCGGGGGTGGGCTCCCAGGGACATTGCATGAGCTGGCCCTGGGGGTGGCGGTCCCCAGGGCCATCAAGGGCTCCAGTAGGGGGGCTATGCGGCCCCCCTTCCTTCAAGTACAAAGCCCCGGGGAAGTGGTGGTCTGTAACAGACCCCCAAATTTGCATATTTAGTGCACTGGGGAGGTGGTGGTCTGCGGGGTGTGTGGGTGGGCTTGAGCACACCCAAACACGTGTTTTAAAAATAAAGAGAGCCCGGGGGAGCTGGTGGTCACCAGGGCTGCGGGGGCGCGTACCCCCCGCATTTAATTTGCAAAGCCCCAGGGAGGTGGGGGTCCCCGGGGCGTGTGGAGGGGCTCGAGCCAACCACACACATGTATTTTGTAAAATAAAGAGAGCCCCGGGGAGGTGGCGGTCCCCGGGGCTGCAGGGGGGACCATGCACCCCCCTGCGTTTAATTTGCAAAGCCCAGGGGAGGTGGAGGTCCAAATTGCGGGAGTCTGCACTTCGTTTTTTAACATTTTCTCGGCCAGATTCGCGACCCCAGAGCAAATTCAGCCGATTTGTTTTTTAAAAAAATGCTTTTTTTGCCCCTGGGGGTCCTTGTGGGATCCCCTGAGCAGGCCTAGGGGTCAGGGTGTTTCTACCCTGCCCCCTTTTCTTGTTTTTTAACCTCTTTTTCACTGTTTTCTTGTCACAAGATGGCTGCCAACACTTCCTAGTTTGGAGAGTAGGCAGCCAATCAGAGTGAAGTTCCTGCCTGGGAGGGTCCGCAAACCCTCCTCGGTGCTCAGATATTGATATTTTTCATTTTTATAATTTCTCTGAAACTACAGACCAGATTTACACCATTTACAAAGAGGGCTCTTTCTGAACCAAGACCTACCTTTCTGCCAAATGTGGAGTAATTCCATTCAGCAGTTCGGGCTGTAGCTTTGTATAAAGTTTCCTATGGAAATGAACATGGGTAAAATGTGTTCTGGGTCCCCCCTATTTTCTCGGCCCCCGCTTGACGAATCACCCCAAAACTTTCAGGACAGGAGCTGACGGGAGCAAGCCCCTAGTCGCCAGTACGTAGTTATAGTTAGGACCTATTATCCATAGGAAATCCGCAACATTCTATTTGGAATAACTTTGGCGCCGGTTGCGAATCTTCGTGAAATTTTCAAAACTGGTGGGGCGCTCTGGTCCGCTCCTATCCTGAAAGTCTCGGGGTGATTCGTCAAGCGGGGGCCGAGGAAAAAGGGGGTCCCAAAACATGTTTTTCCAATGCAATTTTCCATAGTAACCTTTAATCGCAGCTACAACCCGAACTGCTGAATGGAATGACACCAAATTTTGCAAAAAGGTAGCCCTTGGTTCACACTCATGCCTTTTGGTTAAATGGTGTAAATCTGTTCAGTAGTTCCTGAGAAAATCAAAAGTAAAATCATAGATATATCTGGGCAGAGCCTAACCACACATCTCATCGTGAGATCTGATTGGCTGTCAGCACTTCATCCAAGAAGTGTTGGCAGCCATCTTGGGACCAATATACATGATAGCACCTCCTTAAAAAGCATTGCAGTTCATAGCAGGTTTTAAGACTTTAGTTACATTATAAATCATTTGCTGATGGTACCATACTCATATACGGAATTGTGGTGTGTTCTAAGGTGATTTAACCATGTGAAAAAGCCTTCTGCTGGGATATCATGAATCATGTTTGAGAGAACTATTTTCTCATGCTTTTCCCACAGAGGTTTGGAAGGTGATCTATAAGCTAAACTGAGAGCATATTTTCTGTAAATTCACATTATCTTTCTCAGTCATGTGAGAATGAAGTCTGACATTCTCAGTAAAACATGTACATACAACAAGGGCAGAGACTGTCAGTTTATTCCTTTGTGTTCTACTGCAGCTTCCCAGAGTGTTCTAAAGAATAACTAGAGCGCTAACAGTCCTACTTATGACAAACGTATGGCACACCTGAAGCCATCTTGATTGGAATAAAACATTTAATTTAAAAAGGAACAAAATGAGGGGGATCATTTTGCCATAGAAAGTATGATTAGTGCTGCAGAAAGAAAAATTAGGGCACATTTTGAGTGACTTCTCAAATCCTCTTATATTTCATTAAAAAATTCTGACATGCAGACTGAAACACACACTTTCAATACCAGCAGCAGACTTCCCTGGTGAGCAGTAGCTTTACTACAGTGATCTAATAAGCAACCAGAGTGCTAACATTCTGAATTTATGGCAAATGTGTGACACATCTGAATGACTTCTTCATGGAATCAAATTAAAAACTGAAAGTATTTCCTACTGAGGAGACAGTAGTAAATGAGGAAATTAGGAAACTTCATAACAAATAAGTCTCCCAAGATGACCACCAGAGACAAAAGAGGCCAAATGTAGCACAAATATCACCCATATGTAGCCCAAGTATAGCCCAATGACAGAATGTCCCAGACTGTTCTAAAGAACAACTAGAGCGCTAACTGTCCTACTTACGACAAAAGTATGGCACACCTGAAGCCATCTTGATTGGAATAAAGTGGTAACACTTAAAACATTTAATTTGCAAAGGAACAAAATGAGGGGGTTCATTTTGCCATAGAAATTATGATTAGTGCTGCAAAAAGAAAAATTAGGGCACATTTTGACTTCTCAAATCCTCTTCTATGTCATTAAAAAATTCTGACATGCAGACTGAAACATGCACTTTGAATACCAGCAGCAGACTTCCCTGGTGAGCAGTAGATTTACTACAGTGATCTAATGAGCAACTAGAGTGCTACCATTAGAATGTATTGCAAATGTGTGACACATCTGAATGCCTTCTTGATCAATCAATCAATCAATCAATCAATCAATCAAGAAATTTGTATTGCGCACTACTCACCCGGAAGGGTCTCAAGGCGCATGAGGGAGGGGGTCTGCTACTGCTCGAACAGCCAGGTCTTGAGCTGTCTCCTGAAGGCGAGGTGGTCCGGGGTCAGTCTCAGGTGGACGGGCAGGGAGTTCCCTGTCTTAGCCGCCAGGTAGGAGAAGGATCTTCCTCCGGCGGTGGTTCTCTGGATGCGAGGGACGACGGCGAGGGCGAGGTTTGCGGATCGTAGCTGGCGGGTGGGCGTGTAGAAGGTCAGGCGGTCGTTGAGGTATCTTGGGCCAAGGTCGTGGAGGGATTTGTGTGCGTGGGTGAGGAGTCTGAACATGATCCTCTTGTTGACGGGGAGCCAGTGCAGGTCCCTCAGATGGCTCGAGATGTGGCTGCGTCGGGGGACGTCCAGGATGAGTCGGGCGGAGGCGTTCTGGATAAGTTGAAGTCTTTTCTGAAGCTTGGCTGTTGTACCGGCGTAGAGGGTGTTTCCGTAGTCTAGTCTGCTGGTGACGAGGGCCTGGGTGACCGTCTTCCTGGTCTCGGTCGGGATCCAGCGGAAGATCTTACGGAGCATGCGAAGGTTGTGGAAGCAGGCTGAGGATACGGCGTTGACTTGTCTGGTCATAGATAGGGAGGAGTCCAGGATGACGCCCAAGTTGCGTGCGTGGTCCGTAGGCTTGGGTGCGGTGCCTAGGGCCGGGGGCCACCAGGAGTCGTCCCATGCGGAGGGCGATGGTCCCAGGATGAGGACTTCTGTCTTGTCCGTGTTCAATTTCAGGCGGCTGATGTCCATCCATTTGGCGACGTCTTTCATCCCTTCGTGTAGGCTGGTTTTGGCGGTGTCGGGGTCTCTGGTGATGGAGAGAATCAGCTGGGTGTCATCGGCGTAGGAGATGATGTTGAGGTTGTGTTGGCGTGCGATGGCAGCGAGGGGTTTCATGTAGATGTTGAAGAGAGTGGGGCTGAGCGATGATCCTTGCGGGACGCCGCAGATGACTCCGGTGGCCTCAGAGAGGAAAGGAGGGAGGCGTACTCTCTGTGTTCTGCCGGAGAGGTATGAGGTGATCCATTCCAGGGCCGTCCCTTGGATGCCGGTGTCGTTGAGGCGTTGGACTAGGGTGCGGTGGCAGACAGTGTCAAATGCTGCGGAGAGGTCTAGGAGGATGAGTGCCGCTGTTTCACCGTTGTCAAGCAGGGCTCGGATGTCGTCGGTGGCTGCGATGAGGGCGGTCTCGGTGCTGTGGTTGGCTCTGAATCCGGACTGTGATGGGTCGAGGGATCCGTTCGACTCGAGGAAGGCGGGCAGTTGCTTGTTGACGACCTTCTCGATGACTTTGGCGGGGAAGGGAAGGAGCGAGATGGGGCGGAAGTTCTTGAGGTCGGTTGGGTCCGCTGTTGGTTTCTTCAGCAGAGCGCTGAGCTCGGCGTGCTTCCAGGTTTCCGGGAAGGTGGCTGTGTTGAAGGAGGTGTTGATGATGTCTCGGAGGTGGGGTGCGATGGTAGAGGCGGCCTTGTTGAAGACATGGTGGGGGCACGGGTCTGTCGGCGATCCGGAGTGGATGGTGTTCATCAAGCGTGTTGTGTCTTCGGGGGTCACCTTGGTCCATGTCTGGAGGATGGCGGCGGGGTGCGTAGGTTCGACCGATGGGTGCGGGGGTGAAACGCCGAAGCTGTTGTGGATGTTGGCGATCTTGCAGTGGAAGTACGAGGCGAGGGAGTCGCATAGCTCCTGTGAGGGAGTGATGTCGTTGTTGCCGGTGCTGGGGTTAGAGAACTCCTTGACGATGTTGAAGAGCTCCTTGCTGTCATGGGCGTTCTTGTCCAGTCGTTCCTTCAGAGATTTCTTCTTGGTGGTGCGGATGAGCTGGTGGTGTCTGCGGGTAGCGAGTATGAGGGCGGTCATGTTGTCGGCGGTCTTGTCGAGGAGCCAGGCCTTCTCGAGGGTGCGGCAGGCCTTCTTGGAGTTCTTGAGTTCGTCGGTGAACCAGGGGGCCTTCTTGCTTCTGTGCCTGGTGAGTGGGTTCTTCAGTGGGGCGAGGTCGTCGGCACAGGAGGTCAGCCACTGAGTGAGGTTGAGGGCTGCTGTGTTAGGGTCCGTTGTCCTGACAGGTGGGTTCTGGCTGAGGGAGGTGGCGAGCTGGTCGACGGTGATCTTGCTCCAGTTCCTGTGGGGAACCCGCTTCGGGTGTTGGTGGACCGTGTTCTTTTTGAAGCTGAAGTGGACCAAAGTAAACAAGCATTGAGGATGCAATAGGTCTTGCCCTCGTTTAAGTTAAAGCAATTCTGTTTGTAATTAGGTGGCTTTTTAGCTTTGCTTGTATTAGTGTTTTTTAAACTTTCATGTATATAACATGCATATGTATGCATATATGTATATGTATATTCACTTAAAAAAGCATAGGTTTCACACAGGTTATAGTTAGGTGGACATTTCACTCGTAAAAAAACAATTAAATTCCCCCGTTATAGTTAGGTCAGATAACTATAACTCGCGCGCCCGCAATCCAGTGCTCATGACATGGTCAGTGGCATCACTCATGACATCACTGATGACATCATCCTTGTGATAGAGTGGCGGTCGCGCGAGTTATAGTTATCTGACCTAACTATAACGGGGGAATTTCATTGTTTTTTTACGAGTGAAATGTCCACCTAACTATAACGTGTGTGAAACCTATGGTTTTTTAAGTGAATTTGTACGTTTTTTTAAATGCTAAGTTATGTATATTTAAAAAAAAAAAATTCACCCTTCGGGGTCCTTTAAGGACCCCCTGACAAAGGCTAGGGGGTCATGAACTCTCTACCCTGCCCCCTTTTCACGTTCGCCACCTCTCTTTTTTCACTCTCGCACCCACAACAAACAAAATGGCGGCCGACACTTCCTGATTTCGACCGATTCGAACGTTGACTGACATGTAACCACCAATCAGAATTACGCTCGCGCACGTTAGGGTGCGCGCACGGTGCACGGCTATAGATATTTATGAGGTTTAACTGCAATTTTCTCAGGAAATACTGAACAGATTTACACCATACATGCAAAAGGCACATGCCTGACCTGAGGACTACCTCTCTGCCAAATTTCAAGTAATTCTGTTCAGCCGTTCGGGCTGTACCTTCGACTAAAGGTCCTATGGAAAAATGCATGGGGAAAACGTGTTTTGGGACCCCCTTCTTTCTCGGCCCCCGCTTGACGAATCACCCCGAGACTTTCAGGGTAGGAGCTGAGCGGAGCGCCCCATTAGTTTTGAAAATTTCGCAAGGATTCGTCAACCGGCGCCAAAGTTATTCAAAATAGAATTTTCAGATTTCCTATGGAAACACGGTCCTAACTATAACTATCTACTGGCGACCGCCAGTAGATAATGTATGCATGCATTTATATTTGTATTTATATAATTATGCAGATTATATATATGTTTATATATGTGTGTGTGTATATATATGTTCACTGAAAAAACCATAGGTTTCAGGGGTGTTATAGTTAGCTGGACTTTTCACTTGTACAAAACCATTGAAATTCCCCCGTTATAGTTAGTTCAGCTAACTATAACTTGCGCGCCCGCAATGCACTGCTGATGACGTCACATATTACATCACTCATGACATGGTCAGTGACATCACTCATGACATCACTGATGACATCTCAAATGACATCACTGATGACATCATCCAGTGAATGTGTGTTTTTCTGAAAATAAATATGTTTTATATATGTATATCTCAAGGTCGATGGAAGAATAAATGGGTATATAAGTGTCTAAATGGATGATTTGTTTTTGAAAAATTGATTGTGTAACTGACTGATTAAGTGTATCATAGTGAATACATGGCTTAGTGAGTAATGTTTAAATATGTAAATATCTGTATCAGTCTCTCACTTTGTGTATAAGTGGCTGCATGGGTTGGTGAGTAGCTACATGGGTGTCTATATAGGTTATTAGTTGGTTTTTTGAGTATCAGTCTGATTGTCTGCATGGTTCGGTGGGGGTATTACGTAGTACATAGGTGCATGAATGAGTGACTCACTGTTTGTATGTGTTGAAGACAGCATGTGTGCAGGACTGTATGGGTGGATGAGTGTGTGTATGGGTGTGTTAGTGAGTGAATGACTGTCTCAATAGTGTCTTTATGAGTAACTACATATGTTTTAAACTAGTATATGTGACTATTGGTGTATATAAGTGAGTATATGTGAGAGTGAGAGATTGAAAGAGTTCCTGTATGAATAAGTATGTGTTTCTATAAGTGATTGTTTAAAAGACTAAGTATGTGTAAGTTTCCGTAGAAGTAAGTGTGGTGGTGTGTGTATAACTGTATATGCAAGTAAATGTATGTTTGATTATTTATTAGCATGAGTGACTATGTGTGTGAGTAACTCTATGGATGAGTGGCATTGTGTAACAGGATGTATAGGTGTATGAGTACATATGATGAGTGAGTACATGTATGAGTGACTGTATAGGACTGTTGGTGAATGAGTGGATGTGTATGTGGATCTTAGAATTACTGAAGAGGTTGTTGTAACTGGTATTGGTATGTCCATTGTTTTGAAAATTTTAGTCTCTATTTTTGAATGTGTGTATCAAAGGTTATATTAGGGTGAGAGGAGGTCTGCCACTCTATCACAAGGATGATGTCATCAGTGATGTCATCAGTGATGTCATTTGAGATGTCATGAGTGATGTCATGAGTGATGTCACTGGTGATGTAATATGTGACGTCATCAGCAGTGCATTGCGGGCGCGCGAGTTATAGTTAGCTGAACTAACTATAACGGGGGAATTTCAATGGTTTTGTACAAGTGAAAAGTCCAGCTAACTATAACACCCCTGAAACCTATGGTTTTTTCAGTGAATTTCTGAGGTTTTTTAAATGCTAATTCCTAACCATAACGTGCCTGAAACCTATGGTGTTTTCTGTGAATTTCAAAGGTTTTTTAAATGCTAATTTCTAACTATGCCTACAGAGATAGGACATGTGAAGAAAGAAGAAAAAATGCACAGAAAGAAAAAAATGAAGTGCAGAAAGAAGCAACAGAAGTCCTCAAAGACGAAGAAAAGTGCAGGAAGAAGGATAACGTGCAGAAAGAACAAAAGGAAGAGCAGAAAGAAGCCTTGTTGCAAAATCATCCTGTACCCTCAACTTTTTCAGATGGATACTGGTGGTAACTGAGTCTGACTAACCAGTCCTAGAGCCAGTGCTATGTTAAAAGACACTTAGAATACAGTGAAAACACCTACATACACTAGGGAACATTATGCGTTGGGGTCCCCCTGTGATTAGCATGACCTCCTCTGTAAGCCCCTAGTATATAATAGGGCAGGGGGATTAAAACTACCTCTTAAAACAGGCCACAGGGCGTTGTTGCACACGTTAACTCAGGCACCGTCCCCTCCCTTCACCACTGTGTAAACACGCCCTGTGTCCGTTTTTAGTTGGGAGATTAAGTTCATTTGAATCCTGAGGGTCCCTAGGGTCCAACTAGCCCACTAGGTACCTCCAGTAAGTGCCACAGAGCTGCGTTGCAGAGAGGTGTAAAAAGTGGCACGGCCTGGACCACCTCTCTGCAATGCAGCTCAGTGGCGCTTACTGGAAGCACTTGGTGGGCTAGTTAGCCCCCAGGGGCCCTCAGTATTGAAGGGAAATTATATCCCCAATTTAAAACGTGCCATAGTGCGTGTTTGCACACGTCACCTCAGGCCCCGTCCCCTCCCTTCACCACTGTGTAAACGCGCCCTGTGGCTGTTCTAAGTTGAGAGATTAAGTCCCCTTGAATCCTAAGGGTCCCTAGGGTCAAACTAGACCACTAGGTACCTCCAGTAAGCGCCACAGAGCTGCGTTGCAGAGAGGTGTAAAAAGGGGCTTGGCCTCAGAACACCTGTCTGCAGCGCAGCTCCCTGGCGCATACTGGAGATGCCTGTTGGGCTAGTTGGCCCTCAGGGACCCTCAGTATTGAAGAGGAATTAATTCCCTAACTTACAATTCGCCAGGGGGCGCGTTTGCAGAGTGCTGCAACGAGGGGGCGTGGCCTCCGGCACGATGCCAGTCTTTTATTTATTTTAATTTTTTAAGAAGGGGGGCTGTGTGGTTCCCCTTCTTATTCTAATTTATTGGCCCTGATGACCCCATCCCCCAGGGCCTGTCTCCTAATTATATTTTTTTGACCCCAATCCTCAGGGCCGGCCACTGTTTTTTATTATTTTTAAAAAATATATATTTATAGACACACCTAGGACATGCTGGACAAACCGTACGTACCTATCACCATGACGATTTGCGTGATATTCATTAAAACGCGACTATGCATACAATGAATCCACGTGGAATGTATTTACACCACTAGTGAAGCTCTGACATGTCTGATGCCCTACCGTGCCTAATCCCGGTAGACACCCTTGCCGTTTATTTATACAAACATGGGTAGCTATTGACGGGCACATTTAATACACATGCACACCAAGCCATTCAAAGGGGATTCGACAAAAATTCAACCAAAACTATGCAAGAAACACCCCTCACGGTTAATAAAACACACATCCACTGCCGGATGTGTAATACTTTTTATTTTACTCTCTGGAAAGGGGACGAACATCACTTGAGAGTCAGTCAGTCAGTCAGTCAAAATTACTTTATTCGGTTCATAGCAAAAACCATAAAAGTACGACGAACATAAAACAGTACAACCATTTAAAAACATTTGACATAAAATTACAATAATTATTTACTCAGACAATAAAAATGATATACACTATAACCATGTGATCTTTTTCCTCAATCTCATTGATATTACTAAAAAAGTGGCAATATTAAATATCTCCCAAGGAGAACCCAACATCTGAAGATGCATGAGAGCTGGTTTCGCCTGTCTGAAACCTTTGTTTTTTAAAAGAGGAATAATGTATTTTTTACGGATTAAAGACAGGTGGTCACTGAAAAAGATAAAGTGCATAGTGTCTTTTATGGAGAATCTGTCGCACGAACAGATCCCCAAATCCTTCTCCTTAGTCCAACCAGGGGAGTCAGTCAATAAGAGATGGAATTTGTTCAATCTGAACTTAATTAATAAAAAACGATGGTCCATCTTATTGACAATACCCAGGTAAGGCTCTAAACTGTTAGATGTAGTGATCAGCTGGTGTGCCTTTACAGTGGGTTTGAGTAATTCTCTTTCCTCCCTTATTATCATAGCCCTCTGTTTATAGGTGATTTTAGCCCATTTTAAATCCCCCCTTACTATAGTGCTTGGATTCTCAAATAACTCAGGTCGGCCCAGATACCTTACTAGAAATTTAATATGGTTCAACCACGGTATAGTTTTGCCATACTCTAAGGATAAGCAATCTTTTAAAATTGCATGGTTCAGTTCTAGTTCAGGATTTAGCCAAATTGAGATCCATTTCAAAAGTGGGGCAATGGCTATACGATCAGTTAAGTAGTCAATCCCACACTCTTGATGAACAATATAGCCTGATGTTGAACATGGGAGGGATAATAGTGATTTTAAAAATCTATTTTCTACAACTTGTAGGTCAGAAATATTTTTAAAACCCCACAGGTCTGCCCCATATAGTGCAATGGAGGTGCATTTTGCTACGTAAACCTTCAACATAGCTTGCATGGGCTTCACCCCCAATTTGCGTCCAAACTCTAAGACAGCAAGTGTGGCCCTAGCAAAAGCGTTGCGTTTGGCAGCCAATTGTGGGGCCCAGGTAGACTTGTCGTCAAAAATGACACCTAGATAAGGGAATCTTGAGACCCGTGATAGAACATGACCTTCACAAGACATGGTTTTAACTCTCTTTGGGATAGAACCCACAAACATCACATGGGATTTGGAGAAGTTCACTCCAAGATCAAGTGCAATCATAAATTTAGCAAAAGAGTCTAAAAGATTTTGGAGCCCTACAGCCGTACGTGCTAAGAGAGCGGCATCGTCAGCATACAATAATGCTGGGATGGCGAATTTGCCTGCCCTAGGAATATCCTTACATGACTTAGTTAGTGTAGAACCCAAATCATTATTATATAAAGTAAAAAGCAGGGGGGCTAAAATGCATCCTTGCCTAACGCCGTTAGTGATTCCAATTTTATCCGTGGAATTGCCCTGCCGGTCATATCTGACCGTGGCGGTGAGGTCTCTATGCAGATCCGCTAGAAAATAAACAATGTTGGCATCTATTCCACATTTAAGTAATAACCCCCACAATTTTGAACGATTCACTCGGTCAAACGCCGAGGACAAGTCCATAAAGGCCAAATACAGAGCCCCTTTTTTTGCAATGGTATACTTGCCTATTAGAAGTTGGAGGTTCAGGCTCTGGTCTATGGTCCCGCGGCCCTTTCGAAACCCATATTGTAGACACGAGAGAGTAGCTGTGTCTTCTAACCAATCAGTTAGTCTGCCCAGGACCACATGCCCCAGAACCTTCACAGCTGAATCAATAAGGGAGATAGGTCGATAGCAACTAGGATCCCCCCTGTTACCTTTTTTAAAAATGGGTATGATTACTGATTTGGACCAGGTGTCAGGAATCCCAGCGACACATACCCGGTTAAAAACATTGGTTAGTACTATGGACCATGTCTCAGGATCAGATTTAAAGAGGTCCGCTGGTACGCCATCGGGGCCAGGGGCCTTATTACTTGTCATCTTATCGATGGCCTCGACCACCTCTTGCTTAGAGACTAATAAAGTATATGGGTTCGCAGTGGTGGGAGAAATACTCAATTCACCACTAGATCCCATTTCATAGACTGTTTTAAAATGAGAGTGCCACGATTGTTTCCCGATGCCGCAGTCTAGTTGATCATTTCCTATATCGGAAAAAAAGGGTTTATTGACCACAGACCAAAACTTTGCACTGTTTCTTATTACGTCCACGCAGGAAAGTTCTTCCCATGCTTCCTCCCTAATCACCTTTTTCCTGGCATCCAGAGTTTTCTTGTATTCTTTTCTCAACTCCGCGACCAAAATCCTATTCACTGGCTTAAATTTCAAGGCGGCCATTAGCTTTGTGTTAGCGGTTGAACAGCTTTTGTCAAACCAACCTAGCTCTGCCTTATCTATGTGTTTCCCAGGACGACTCAAGTCGGCAAAGATCTGACTACAGATAACTGAGTAAGCCAAAAGGACCTCATCATCCCCTGCTTCGAGGTCCAGGCAAGTTTTTAGCTCAGAGCCTACCTTACTGTTCAAGTTGTTATAAAAGTCGCCAGGGATTACTTTGCACCATCTGATTCTACGCGCCTGATCTGATGGGCAAATGTCGGATTTATCCACTCTTGTTGGGGGTTTAGCCGGTTTTTCAAAAATGTTACAGAGAATTAGGGTCACGGGGTTATGATCACTTAAATGGGACCGGGTCGTCTCGTATTTTTTAATATTAGCCCCCAAAACAGAACTAACAAAGATGTAATCAATAACCGAGTCTTTCCCAGTTCCTTTAAAAGTGGGAATAATTTCTCCCTCCATAAACGGGAGGAACAGACCGTGGTCTGCCAAGATGGATTCAAGGAGAAGTCCCGCCGCTGAATGTTCAAAATGTGCAGCACTTAATTCAATTGGTCCCAGAGGATCCGAGGAGAGACAAAGATGTGGACAGCCATGGATGTTAAAATCACCCATCACTATGGTAAGGCAATTCTTACTGTTAAGTTTATTGGTCTCCATGTGGTCAGCTAAAAAACTATTTAATGCGGCCAGGTGATCGGTCGTGGCAACTCTATCATAAGAGTTATAAAAATTCATAACCAAAAAATCAGGTCCCTCATTCATCAGGATAAAAATAGCCATAAAGTTTGGCGAGCCTGTTTCTAATTGAGAGAATGAGCCAGGTATAGATGCTGATATTAACATAGCCAGCCCACCCTTCGCCCTCCCCGAACTAGATGGAGTAGCGGATACAAAAAAACTCTCGTACCCATCCATGTGCAGCGTGTCCTCAGTGTCCCATGTCTCTTGTAAGCCAATAATGTAACCTGATCTGATTAGATCTCTCCAGGTGGGATCATCTACTTTGCTTCTGAGACCAGCTATATTCCAAGAAATCAATTTAGAAGAAAAACCCATTGACTCCTGATTTGGACCTAGTGAGATGGAACCGCAATTTGGGGGTTTCACAATTGGAAGGACAGGGACTTGTATATCAGGGAAGGTGACTTGATCGCTGGTCTTTAGTCACTCAATGTCATCCAGATTGGAGAAGACCTCAAATCTATTGGAGACAGGGACAGCAAAGTTATTAGTGGAACTAAATCTAGTACCGAGTCCAATTGGTTGAGAGGAAAATGATGAGCCAAAGTGAGATGGAGGATAAAAGAAACCCAAGGGGAGAATATTCACATAATCTTTATGGATTCTCACAGACCCTGCCTGTCTTAAAATGTCATTTACTAGCCCTGGGGATCTGAAACTTATAACTATACAGTCACCCTCTAGATGTTTAACAGTCTTTCCAACCCATGGTACCCTTCTAATCATCATAAAGTGCTTATTAAGATGATGGCCCAGAACCGTTTTATTAGACAGATGATGAAGGGCCTTATTTTTCAGAGAAGACCAATGTTCCTTTTTATTTTGCTCCAATTTAGGCACATTGGCTAGAATAATAGTGTAGGGGCATGCCTCAGCTGGTGAATGTAAGGAAAAATCCCCTCCTTGCTGAGGAACAGGAAAATATGAGCACCCCTCCTTAGTCTGCGTTTGCCCTGCCGTTCCTAAGGTCTTGCCCAAATTATCTAAGACTGGTTGAAAAGTAGTAGATCCTGGGCAGATGGGCACTACAGAAGGTGCTGGTTGTTGTGAGGAAGTGATCATGGAACTCAACAAGTTATCTACCGAAGCCGTGAGTGTACTTAATGTATCCCCTGCAACGATTTTTGGGCCTGTTTGGGGTTCTTTGCTTCTAAGGTGAGATTCCATAATACAAATACGGTCCTCTATTCTTTTCAAGGTAACTATTAGGGGCTGAATAAGTGAGGTAAGATGTGCTTCCATAATTGTGATAATACTAGACATAAATGTCTCCCTACTCTGGTCCACCTCTACATTTGAACTAGTACGTCTATTCTCGCCAGAATCTGCCCTATCCAAGTGAAGAGAGCTAGAATTCACTTTCTCCTGCCTAGAAAGAGAGGTAGTAATCCTTGGTTGCTTAGCCTGCTTTCGATTCCCCGCAGGGTTATTTATGGCTTTCCTTTTACCAGTAACAGAGCTCCCCCCATTACACTTAGTGCCATTTTTCGACCTGGACTGTCTAGTATGGATAGCCACGGGTGAGGGGGCAATGCTATCTGTACTTAAAGGAGTAATAATAGTGGGAATGGGAATAGAGTCTTCCGCCATCAACTCGTTAGGGATAACTCGGGGATACAAAACTGCCGGTATAACATTCGAGGAGGGAATATCAACTGTAGGTTGCGGGATACTTAGGTGGCCAATAGGCTCAAGAGATAGTCGCCGTTCAACCAAAGCAATTTCATTTACTACGGCTGTTTCAGCCTGTTTTAAATAATTGTCCAAAGTCCCCATGCCTGCAGCCCTCGTACTTGGTTTTGAGTTCCCTCTTTGCATGGCTCACGCCGGTGTTGACGGGATACGTAACAAAGGGTTGTGCGACTCACCACAGAACAGCAGTCAATGAGGGATCAGGGATCAGGCCAGATGTAAGGGGATAGTCCCAACCCAACCTCTTCCGACCTCTGACGGCCTCAGACGGTCCGCCCTTTGTCCGGGCTTCGTCCGGCGCCCGCCCGCGCGCGTCCCGCGTCGCGGGGGCTCTCAATCGCTTTATGCGCTTCAGGCGCGCTTCCGCTGACGTTACACCCACCATTGCCTGCTGAGTGCCACACACCTCTGTGTTGTATTCCACTAGCTAGTGCATATGCTATGACACTCTCTAGCCCATGTGCACTGTAACACCACCCCATAAATATGTCATGCCACACTTGTCTTCGCATGGGTTATATTGCCCCATCTAACGTGCCTTCCTCGATGCCTATGTTATAACGCACAGTGCTATGCCATACATATTACAATCTGGGATCCATATCTTTGTCACAGTGCATATGCAACGTTACACTCCCCAGCACATATTTTATATTACAACTTTAGAGACTAGTTAGGTTACACAACACTGCCCTGTGCATATTACACTCCAAGGCGCATATCGCATAGCACGCGCTAGTGCCTGTGCTATCTCGCGCTCTCCAATGAATCTGTAATTGCGCACAATGTATTGCATATTATATTTCACGCCCGGTTCATCTTATATCACACTTTTTGGTGCATAGTTTATACCATACACTATATCTAGTTTTCATTTTCAATCGTGCTCTCAGGGCTATGTTCTATATAACACTGTGTTCACCTACCCTTTTCACAGGCATTACATTTTGAGATAGGGGGTGGAGGGTCAGGGGGTGTTTCTGCCAAGTGAGCCCGGAGTCACAGTCACAAACGTCCTCTTGTTCCTGAATAAAAGTGAGATTATGCTGCATACTTGTTCATATTTTAAGTAGTTCGCACAGACACACGTTTTAAAAACAATAAAGTTCCTAATACCCGCCTTCTCTGAACAGTTAGCTTGCTGCCCCATCCCCCTCCTCCCTATCCTCTGTTGTGTGAATCTATGGACTAGCCTCCTCCCTCCTGCCATGCATGGTCTGATGTGCTGCCACTGCCCTCAATTTAGTATGATGTACCAGTCCACTCCTCCTGCCCTCCATTGCCCAATTCTATGCCCCATCATTGACCTCCTGCATAAACTCTGTGCTTAGCTTGCTGCCCCTATTCTCCTTCCCCCTGCCCTCCGATGTCTTTGTGCATCCCCCTGCTCCATCCTTCTTGCCCACCATGTTCCATGGACCTGCCACTCCTATCTACTCTGAGTGTTCTGTTGAGCTGCCACTCCCCTCCCACCTGCCTAGCATTGTCAGATGACTGTAACCTGTCCCTGCCACCTCCACCCTGCCTGTCCACATGCCATGCCCCTATCCTCTTCCTCCTGTCCTACATGGTCCATTGTACTGCCACACCCTTCTGCCCTCCCTGGTCTGTTGTGCTGCAACTGCTCCTCCTGCCTGCCCCGTGCGGTCTGTTGTGAGGCCCCTTCCCCTGAACTTTCTTGTCTGTGCACAGTTCCTGACCCTCCCTTCTATCCTCCATCATCCTTTGTGCATGCCCCTGCACCCTCCTTCTTGCCCATCATAGCCATTGTGCTGCCACTAACCCTCCCACTTGCCATGCATGGTCTTCTGTGCTGCCATGGCCCCTCCCACCTTCCCTGTGTGGTCAGTTAGCTGCCCCTGACCCCCTCTCACCTTCCCTCCATGGTCTGTGTGTATGCCATCACAGTCTCAGTGTTGCTCTTCATGGTGTGTCTTGCTTCTAGTGCCCATCTTGCCTGACCTCCATGGCTATCTTGCTGCTCCTGCCCTGCCCCCTTGCCCCCAGCCCTCTGTTTACATGTGCAGACCCCTACTCCCTCCCTCCTGGCTTGTCTGTTTCATTGTAATGCCCCTGATCCGTCCCTCCTGCCCTTTATGGTCTGTTATGCTGCAGCTTTCTCTCCTGTCTGTCCATTATGGTCAGCTAGCTACCATTGCCTCTTGCCCCTCTGTTCTCTGTTGTCCATGTGCATGGTCCTGTCCCCTCCCTCTTGCTTTCTATGGATTGTTGTGCTGCACTCCCGTCCCGCATGCCCTGTGTGGTGTATTGTGCTGCTGCAAACCCTGATGCCTGCCCTGCAGGGTCAGTTTGGTGCACCTCTCCATGTCCCTCCTGTCCTCTGTTATCCAAGTCCATGTCCCTACCCCATTTCCTTCCATGATCCAATGTACCATACTTGCGAACATTTTGAACTTGGTAAGAGGGAGATTTTGAAAAAAAACTGGGGTATTGATTTTCCCCTTTGAGTTACATTGAAAAAGAGGAGATTGTAGACAGGAGACAGATCAAATAAAGCCCATTTGAGCTTAAAAAAATTGGACGTTTCCTGGCTGAATCGGGTTTGTTGGCATGTATGGTTGTACTACCATTGCCTCTTCCTTCTGCCTGCCCACAATGGTCTATTACATTGCCACAGCCTCTCTTGCAAGTCCTGTATTGTTGGTTTGTTGCCCCTGCCCCCTTTCCACTGCCCTCCATAGTCTGTTGTGCTGCCACGGCCCTTCCTGCCTGCTCAGTGTGGTTAAATTGTTGTCTTTGCACCCTCCTACCTGCCTTCAATTTTCAGAGTCCGTGCCCCTGGCCTCTGCCTCTCAACAGTATCCTAATGAACAACTAGATTGCTAACATTCTATATTTATTACAAAAGTGTGGAACGCCTGACGTCATCTTGATGTAATCAAAACTGTAATACCTAGAGCATTTCCTTTAGAAATTACATATATGAGAGGGTCTTATTGGCATCAAAATTATGGTTAGTGCTCTAAAAGACTAAAATAAGGACATATTTTCTGAGTTTTCAAATAGCGACAAAGCACTTTTAAATTATTTGTTATCTTCATGTTTTTTTATCCAGTTGACCACTTGATTAAATGTTGCACTTAGGGGAGAGGATGTGGTGTTACTTCCAGAACTGCAGACTTTGCAACTGGGGAACCAGGTTGGAGTTTCTGCTTCAGCTCGTCATTCTGTGATTCTGGTCAAATCACTTAGTCTCCCCATGTCTAGAACCAAAATGAATTTGTTCTTGTGTGATGTAACCAATGCTCATGTAAAGCACTCCAATACCTGACAAGTCTGCACTATATAACACTGCAAAAACACAAAATAATAAGTGTTTTGCACACTTCTGTCATTGGGCTATATTTGGGCTACATCTGGGTGATTTTGGGCTACATTTGGGCTCTTTTGTCTCCGGTGGCCATCTTGGGAGATTTATTTGTTATGAAGTTTCCTAATTTCCTCATGTACTGCAGTCTCCTCAGTAGGACATGCTTTCAGTTTTTTACTTTGATTCCATCATGAAGTTATTCAGATATGTCACACATTTGCCATAAATTCTGAATGTTAGCACTCTAGTTGCTCATTAGATCACTGTAGTAAAACTACTGTTCACCATGGAAGTCTGCTCCTGGTATTAAAAGTGCATGTTTCAGTCTGCATGTCAGAATTTTTTAATGAAATAGAAGAGGATTTGAGAAGTCTCTCAAAATGTGCCCTCATTTTCTTTCTTCAGCATTAATCATAATTTCTATGGCAAAATGAACCCCCTCATTGTGTTCCTTTTTAAATTAAATGTTTTAAGTGTTACCAGTTTATTCCAATCAAGATGGCTTCAGGTGTGCCATACTTTTGTCATAATGGAGACAGTAAGCGCTCTAGTTGTTTTTAAGAACACTCTGGGACATTCTGTCATTGGGCTATACTTGGGCTACATCTGGGTGATATTTGGGCTACATTTGGGCTCTTTTGTCTCTGGTGGCCATCTTGGGAGACTTATTTGTTATGAAGTTTCCTAATTTCCTCATTTACTGCAGTCTCCTCAGTAGGAAACACTTTCAGTTTTTTACTTTGATTCCATCAAGAAGGCATTCAGATGTGTCACACATTTGCCATAAATTCTGAATGTTAGCACTCTTTTTGCTCATTAGATCACTGTAGTAAAGCTACTGCTCACCAGGGAAAACTGCTGCTGGTATTGAAAGTGCATGTTTCAGTCTGCATGTCAGAATTTTTTAATGAAATAGAAGAGGATTTGAGAAGTCGCTCAAAATGTGCCCGAATTTTTCTTTCTGCAGCACTAATCATACTTTTTATGGAAAAATGAACCCCCTCATTTTGTTCCTTTTCAAATTAAATGTTTTAAGAGTTACCACTTTAATCCAAGCAAGATGGCTTCAGGTGTGCCATATGTTTATCATAAGTAGGACTGTTAGCGCTCTAGTTGTTCTTTGGAACACTCTGGGAAGCTGCAGTAGAACACAAAGGAATCAACTGACAGTCTCTGCCCTTGGTGGATGTACATGTTTTACTGAGAATGTCAGACTTCATTCTCACATGACTGAGAAAGATAATGTGAATTTACAGAAAATAAGCTCTCAGTTTAGCTTATAGATCACCTGCCAAACCTCTGTGGGAAAAGCATGAGAAAATATTTTTCTCTCAATCATGATATCCCAGCAGAAGGCTTTTTCACATGGTGAAATCACCTTAGAACATACCACAATTCCTAAAATGAGTATGGTACCATCAACAAATGATTTATAATGTAACTAAAGTCTTAAAACCTTCTATTAACTGCAATGCTTTTTAATGAGGTGCTATCATGTATATTGGTCCCAAGATGGCTGCCAACACTTCTTGGATGAAGTGCTGACAGCCAATCAGATCTCAGGATGAGATGTGTGGTTAGGCTCCGCCCACATATCTATATGATTTTACTTTTGATTTTCTCAGGAACTACTGAACAGTTTGACACCAGACCTGCAAAAGGCACTTCCCTGACCTGAGGACTACCTCTCTGCCAAATTTCAAGTAATTCTGTTCAGCCGTTCGGGCTGTACCTTGGACTAAAGGTCCCTATGGAAAATTGCATGGGGAAAACGCGTTTTGGGACCCCCTTTTTTCTAGGCCCCCGCTTGACGAATCCCCCCGAGACTTTCAGGGTAGGAGCGGAGCGCCCCACCTATTTTGAAGATTTCGCGAGGATTCGTCAACCGGCGCCAAAGTTATTCCAAATAGAATGTTGCGGATTTCCTATGGAAACACGGTCCTAACTATAACTATCTACTGGCGACCGCCAGTAGATAATATATGTATATATATATTCACTGAAAAAACCATAGGTTTCAGGCACGTTATAGTTAGGATTTAGCATTTAAAAAACCTTAGAAATTCACTGAAAAAACCATAGGTTTCAGGGGGGTTATAGTTAGCTGGACTTTTCACTCGTACAAAACCATTGAAATTCCCCCGTTATAGTTAGTTCAGCTAACTATAACTCACGCGCCCACAGTGCACTGCTGATGACGTCACATATTACATCACTCATGACATGGTCAGTGACATCACTGATGACATCACTGATGACATCTCAAATGACATCACTGATGACATCATCCTTGCTGATAGAGTGGCAGACCTCCTCTCCCCCTAATATAACCTTTGATACACACATTCAAAAATAGAAACTAAAATTTTCAAAACAATGGACATACCAATATCAGTTACATTTTTAAATGCTAATTCCTAACTATAACGTGCCTGAAACCTATGGTTTTTTCAGTGAATTTCAAAGGTTTTTTAAATGCTAATTTCTAACTATGCCTACAGAGATAGGACATGTGAAGAAAGAAGAAAAAACGCACAGAAAGAAAAAAAAGAAATGCAGAAAGAAGCAACAGAAGTCCTCAAAGACGAAGAAAAGTGCAGGAAGAAGGATAACGTGCAGAAAGAACAAACAGAAGAGCAGAAAGAAGCCTTTTCGCAAAATCATCCTGTACCCTCAACTTTTTCAGACGGTAACTGAGTCTGACTAACCAGTCCTAGAGCCAGTGCTATGTTAAAAGACACTCAGAATACAGTGAAAACACCTACATCCACTAGGGAACACTATGCGTTGGGGTCCCCCTGTGATCAGCATGACCCCCTCTGTAAGCCCCTATAATAGGGCAGGGGATTAAAACTACCTCTTAAAACGCGCCACAGGGCATGTTTGCACACGTCACCTCAGGCCCCATCCCCTCACTTCCCCACTGTGTAAACACGCCCTGTGGCCGTTTTAAGTTGGGAGATTAAGTCCCCTTGAATCCTGAGGGTCCCTAGGGTCCAACTAGACCACTAGGTACCTCCAGTAAGCGCCACAGAGCTGCGTTGCAGAGAGATGTAAAAAGGGGCACGGCCTAGACCACCTCTCTGCAACGCAGCGCAGTGGCGCTTACTGGAAGCACCTGGTGGGCTAGTTGGCCCCCAAGGTCCCGCAGGATTGAAGGGGAATTATTTCCCCAACTTAAAACGCACCACAGGGCTTGTTTGCACACGTTAACTCAGGCCCCGTCCCCTCCCTTCACCACTGTGTAAACACGCCCTGTGGCCGTTTTTTGTTGGGAGATTAAGTTCATTTGAATCCTGAGGGTCCCTAGGGTTCAACTAGCCTACTAGGTACCTCCAGTAAGCGCCACAGAGCTGCGTTGCAGAGAGGTGTAAAAAGTGGCACGGCCTGGACCACCTCTCTGCAACGCAGCTCAGTGGCGCTTACTGGAAGCACCTGGTGGGCCAGTTAGCCCCCACGGGCCCTCAGGATTGAAGGGGAATTATTTTCCCAACTTAAAACGCGCCATATTTCGTGTTTGCACACATCACCTCAGGTCCCGTCCACTCCCTTCCCCACTGTGTAAACACGCCCTGTGGCCGTTTTTTAAGTTGGGAGATTAAGTCCCCTTGAATCCTGAGGATCCCTAGGGGCAAAATAGCCCACTAGGTACGTCCAGTAAGCGCCATTGCAGAGAGGTTTAAAAAGGGGCACAGCCTGCACCACCTCTCTGCAACGCAGAGCATTGGCGCTTACTGGAAGCACCTGGTGGGCTAGTTGGCCCCCAGGGTCCCTCAGGATTGAAAGGGAATTATTTCCCCAACTTAAAATGCACCACAGGGCGTGTTTGCACACGTCACCTCAGGCCCCGTCCCCTCCCTTCACCACTGTGTTTACGCGCCCTGTGGCCTTTCTAAGTTGAAAGATTAAGTCCCCTTGAATCCTAAGGGTCCCTAGGGTCAAACTAGCCCACTAGGTACCTCCAGTAAGCCCCACAGAGCTGCGTTGCATAGAGGTGAAAAAAGGGGCGTGGCCTCAGAACACCTGTCTGCAATGCAGCTCCCTGGCGCATACTGGAGATACCTGTTGGGCTAGTTGGCCCTCAGGGACCCTCAGTATTGAAGGGGAATTAATTGCCCAACTTACAACTGGCCAGGAGGCGCGTTTGCAGAGTGCTGCAAGGAGGGGGCGTGGCCTCCGGCATGATGCCGGTCTTTTATTTATTTTATTTTTTTAAGAAGGAGGGCTGTGTGGCCCCCCTTCTTTTTCTAATTTACTGGCCCTGGAGACCCCATCCCCCAGGGCCTGCACCCTAACTTTTTTTGCTGAAAAAATTAATTTGGCCCTCCCAAGGCCTTAATCGGCCCCGGGGACCCAACCCCCGGGTCATGGTCTTTTTTTTTTTATTATTCTTTAGGAGGGGGCTGCGTTGCCCCCCTCCTCAGGCCACTTATGGCCCCGGGGACCCCATCCCCCGGGGCCGGCCTTTGTTTTTTATTATTTAAAAAATATATATATTTATAGAAACACCTAGGACATGCTGGACAAACCGTATGTACCTATCACCATGACAATTTGCGTGATATTCATTAAAAGGCGACTATGCATAGAATGAATCCACATGGAATGTATTTACACCGCTAGTGAAGCTCTGACGTGTCTGACGCCCTACCGTGCCTAATCCAGGTGCCCCCGCCGGTGGGTACTCTCCAAGTAGACACCCTTGGCGTTTATTTATACAAACATGGGTAGCTATTGACGGGCACATTTAATATACACGCACACCAAGCCATTCAAAGGGGATTCGACAAAAATTCGACCAAACTATGCAAGAAACCCCCCTCACGGTTAATAAAACACACATCCACCGCCGGATGTGTAATACTTTTTATTTTACTCTCTGGAAAGGAGACGAACCTCACTTGAGAGTCACAGCGTGCCCCTGGCTGAGCCCAATGCTGTGTTACACCCACCAGTGCCCGCCAAGTGCCTCACACCTCTGTGTTGTATTTCACCAGCTAGTGCGTATGCTATGACACTCTCTAGCCCATGTGCACTGTAACACCACCCCGTGAATATGTCATGCCACACTTGCCTTCACACAGGTTATATTACCCCATCTAACGTGCCTTCCTCGATGCCTATGTTATAACGCACAGTGCTATGCCATACATATTACAATCTGGGATCCATATCTTTGTCACAGTGCATATGCAACGTTACACTCCCCAGCACATATTTTATATTACAACTTTAGAGACTAGTTAGGTTACACAACACTGCCCTGTGCATATTACACTCCAAGGCGCATATCGCATAGCACAGGCTAGTGCCTGTGCTATCTCGCGCTCTCCAATGAATCTGTCATTGTGCACAATGTATTGCATATTATATTTCACGCCCCGGTTCATCTTATATCACACTTTTTGGTGCATAGTTTATACCATATACTATATCTAGTTTTCATTTTCAATCGTGCTCCCAGGACTATGTTCTTTATAACACTGCGTCCACCTGCCCTTTTCATGGGCATTACATTTTGCGATGGGGGTGGAGGGTCAGGGGGTGTTTCTGCCAAGTGAGCCCGGAGTCACAGTCACAAACGTCCTCTTCTTCCTGAATAAAAGTGAGATTATGCTGCATACTTGTTCATATTTTAAGTAGTTCGCACAGACACATATTTTAAAAACAATAAAGTTCCTAATACCCACCTTCTCTGAACAGTTAGCTTGCTGTCCCATCCACATCCTCCGTATCCTCTGTTGTCTGTATCCACGGACTAGCCTCCTCCCTCCTGCCATGCATGGTCTGATGTGCTGCCACTGCCCTCCATTTAGCATGATGTACCAGTCCACTCCTCCTGCCCTCCATTGCCCAATTCTATGGCCCATCATTGACCTCCTGCTTAGCCTCTGTGCTTAACTTGCTGCCCCTATTCTCCTTCCCCCTGCCCTCTTTGTGCATGCCCCTGCTCCATCCTTTTTGTCCACCATGTTCCATGAAACTGCCACTCCTATCTACTCTGAGTGTTCTGTTGAGCTGCACTCCCCTCCCACCTGCCTAGCATTGTCAGATGACTGTAACCTGTCCCTGCCACCTCCACCCTGCCTGTCCACATGCCATGCCCCTATCCCCTTCCTCCTGTCCTCCATGGTTCATTTTACTGCCACACCCTTCTGCCCTCCCTGGTCTGTTGTGCTGCAACTGCTCCTCCTGCCTGCCCCGTGCGGTCTGTTGTGAGGCCCCTTCCCCTGAACTCTCTTGTCTGTGCCCAGGTCCTGACCCTCCCTTCTATCCTCCATGGTCCTTTATGCATGCCCCTGCACCCTCCTTCTTGCCCATCATAGCCATTGTGCTGCCACTAACCCTCCCGCTTGCCATGCATGGTCTTCTGTGCTGCCATGGCCCCTCCCACCTTCCCTGTGTGGTCAGCTAGCTGCCCCTGACCCCCTCCCACCTTCCCTCCATGGTCTGTGTGTATGCCATCATAGTCTCATTGTTGCTCTCCATGGTGTGTCTTGTTTCTAGTGCCCAACCTGCCTGACCTCCATGGTCATCTTGCTGCTCTTGCCCTGCCCCCTTGCCCCCAGCCCTCTGTTTTCATGTGCAGACCCCTATTCCCTCCCTCCTAGCTTGTCTGTTCCATTGTAATGCCCCTGATCCGTCCCTCCTGCCCTTTATGGTCTGTTATGCTGCAGCTTTCTCTCCTGTCTGTCCATTATGGTCAGCTAGCTACCATTGCCTCTTTCCCCTCTGTTCTCTGTGGTCCATGTGCATGGACCTGTCCCCTCCCTATTGCTTTCTATGGATTGTTGTGCTGCACTCCCGTCCCGCATGCGCTGTGTGGTGTATTGTGCTGCTGCAAACCCTGATGCCTGCCCTGTAGGGTTAGTTTGGTGCACCTCTCCATGTCCCTCCTGTCCTCTGTTATTCGAGTCCATGTCCCTATCCCAATTCCTCCTGCCTACCATGATCCAATGTACCATACTTGCGAACATTTTGAACTTGGTAAGAGGGAGATTTTGAAAAAAAACTGGGGTATTGATTTTCCCCTTTGAGTTACATTGAAAAAGAGGAGATTGTAGACAGGAGACAGATCAAATAAAGACCATTTGAGCTTAAAAACATTGGACGTTTCCTGGCTGAAACGGGTCTGTTGGCATGTATGGTTGTACTACCACTGCCTCTTCCTTCTGCCCACAATGGTCTATTATATTGCAACAGCCTCTCTTGCCAGTCCTGTATTGTTGGTGTGTTGCCCCTGCCCCCGTTTCCACTGCCCTCCATAGTCTGTTGTGCTGCCACTGCCCTTCCTGCCTGCCCAGTGTGGTCAAATTGTTGCATCTGCACTCTCCTACCTGCCTTCAATTTTCAGAGTCCGTGCCCCTGGTCTCTGCCTCTCAACAGTATCCCAATGAACAACTAGATTGCTAACATTCTATATTTATTACAAAAGTGTGGAACGCCTGACGTCATCTTGATGTAATCAAAACTGTAATACCTAGAGTATTTCCTTTAGAAATCACATATATGAGAGGGTCTCATTTGCATCAAAATTATGGTTAGTGCTCTAAAAAACTAAAATGAGGACATATTTTCTGGGTTTTCAAATAGCGACAAAGAACCTTTAAATTATTTGTAATCTTTATGTTTTTTATCCAGTTGACCACTTGATTAAATGTTGCACCTAGGGGAGAGGATGTGGTGTTACTTCCAGAGCTGCAGACTTTGCAACTGCGGAACCAGGTTAGAGTTTCTGATTCAGCTCAACATTCTGTGATTCTGGTCAAATCATTTAATCTCCCCATGTCTACAACCAAAATGAATTTGATCTTGTGTGATGTAACCAATGCTCATGTAAAGCACTCCAATACCTGACAAGTCTGCACTATATAAAACTGCAAATACACAAAAAATAAGTGTTTTGCACACTTCTGTCATTGGGCTACATGTGGGCTACATCTGGGTGATATTTGTGCTGCATTTGGGCTCTTTTGTCTCTGGTGGCAATCTTGGGAGATTTATTTGTTTTGAAGTTTCCTAATTTCCCCATTTACTGCAGTCTCCTCAGTAGGAAATGCTTTCCGTTCTTTTACTTTGATTCCATCAAGAAGGTATTCAGATATGTCACACATTTGCCATAAATTCTGAATGTTAGCACTCTAGTTGCTCATTAGATCACTGTAGTAAAGCTACTGCTCACCAGGGATGTCTGCTGCTGGTATTCAAAGTGCATGTTTCAGTCTGCATGTCAGAATTTTTTGATGAAATAGAAGAGGATTTGAGAAGTCAAAATGTGCCCTAATTTTTCTTTCTGCAGCACCAATCATAATTTCTATGGCAAAATGAACCCCCTCATTTTGTTCCTTTGTAAATTAAATGTTTTAAGTGTTACCTCTTTATTCCAATCAAGATGGCTTCAGGTGTGCCATACTTTTGTCATAAGTAAGACTGTTAGCTCTCTAGTTGTTCGTTAGAGCACTCTGGGACATTCTGTCATTGGGCTATACTTGGGCTACATCTGGGTGATATTTGTGCTGCATTTGGGCTCTTTTGTCTCTGGTGGCAATCTTGGGAGATTTATTTGTTATGAAGTTTCCTAATTTCCTCATTTACTGCAGTCTCCTCAGTAGGAAATGCTTTCAGTTTTTTTACTTTGATTCCATCAAGAAGGTATTCAGATATGTCACACATTTGCCATAAATTCTGAATGTTAGCACTCTAGTTGCTCATTAGATCACTGTAGTAAAGCTACTGCTCACCACGGAAGTCTGCTGCTGGTATTAAAAGTGCATGTTTCAGTCTGCATATCAGAATTTTTTTAATGAAACAGAAGAGGATTTGAGAAGTCACTCAAAATGTGCCCTAATTTTTCTTTCTTCAGCACTAATTATAATTTCTATGGCAAAATAAACCCCCTCATTGTGTTCCTTTTAAAATTAAATGTTTTAAGTGTTACCAGTTAATTCCAATCAAGATGGCTTCAGGTGTGCCATACTTTTGTCATACGTAAGACAGTAAACGCTCTAGTTGTTCTTAAGAACACTCTGGGACATTCTGTCATTGGGCTATACTTGGGCTACATCTGGGTGATATTTGGGCTACATTTGGGCTCTTTTGTCTCTGGTGGCCATCTTGGAGATTTATTTGTTATGAAGTTTCCTAATTTCCTTATTTACTGCAGTCTCCTCAGTGGGAATACTTTCAGTTTTTTATTTTGGTTCCATCAAGAAGGCATTCAGATGTGTCACACATTTGCCATAAATTCTGAATGTTAGCACTCTAGTTGCTCATTAGATCACTGTAGTAAAACTACTGCTCACCAGGGAAGTCTGCTGCTGGTATTCAAAGTGCATGTTTCAGTCTGCATGTCAGAATCTTTTTATGAAATAGAAGAGGATTTGAGAAGTCAAAATGTGCCCTAATTTTTCTTTCTGAAGAACTAATCAGAATTTCTATGGCAAAATGAACCCCCTCATTTTGTTGCTTTGTAAATTAAATGTTTTAAGTGTTACCACTTTATTCCAATCAAGATGGCTTCATGTGTGCCATTCTTTTGTCATAAGTAAGACTGTTAGCGCTCTAGTTGTTCGCTAGAATACTCTGGGACATTCTGTCATTGGGCTATACTTGGGCTACATCTGGGTGATATTTGGGCTACATTTGGGCTCTTTTGTCTCTGGTGGCCATCTTGGGAGATTTATTTGTTATGAAGTTTCCTAATTTCCCGCAGTCTCCTCAGTAGGAAATACTTTCAGTTTTTTACTTTGATTCCATCAAGAAGGCATTCAGATGTGTCACACATTTGCCATAAATTCAGAATGTTAGCACTCTAGTTGCTTATTAGATCACTGTAGTAAAGCTACTGCTCACCAGGGAAGTCTGCTGCTGGTATTGAAAGTGCATGTTTCAGTCTGCATGTCAGAATTTTTGTATGAAATAGAAGAGGATTTGAGAAGTCACTCAAAATGTGCTCTAGTTTTTCTTTCTGCAGCACTAATCATACTTTCTATGGCAAAATGAACCCCCTCGTTCTGTTCCTTTTTAAATTAAATGTTTTAAGAGTTACCACTTTATTCCAACCAAGATGGCTTCAGGTGTGCCATACGTTTGTCATAAGTAGGACTGTTAGCGCTCTAGTTGTTCTTTAGAACACTCTGGGAAGCTGCAGTAGAACACAAAGGAATCAACTGACAGTCTCTGCCCTTGTTGGATGTACATGTTTTACTGAGAATGTCAGACTTCATTCTCACATGACTGAGAAAGATAATGTGAATTTACAGAAAATATGCTCTCAGTTTAGCTTATAGATCACCTTCCAAAACCTCTGTTGGAAAAGCATGAGAAAATATTTTTCTCTCAATCATGATATCCCAGCAGAAGGCTTTTTCACATGGTGAAATCACCTTAGAACATACCACAATTCCTAAAATGAGTATGGTACCATCAACAAATGATTTATAATGTAACTAAAGTCTTTAAAACCTTCTATTAACTGCAATGCTTTTTAATGAGGTGCTATCATGTATATTGGTCCCAAGATGGCTGCCAACACTTCTTGGATGAAGTGCTGACAGCCAATCAGATCTCACGGTGAGATGTGTGGTTAGGCTCTGCCCAGATATATATGTGATTTTACTTTTGATTTTCTCAGGAACTACTGAACAGATTGACACCATATATGCAAAAGGCACATGCCTGACCTGAGGACTACCTCTTTGCCAAATTTCAAGTAATTCTGTTCAGCCGTTCGGGCTGTACCTTCGACTAAAGATCCTATGTGAAAATGCATGGGGAAAACGCGTTTTGGGACCCCCCTTTTTTCTCAGCCCCCGCTTGACGAATCACCCCGAGACTTTCAGGGTAGGAGCTGAGCGGAGCGCCCCATTAGTGTTTAAAATTTCACGAAGATAAGTCAACCGGCGCCAAAGTTATTCAAAATAGAATTTTCAGATTTCCTATGGGAACTCGGTCCTAACTATAACTATCTACTGGCGACCGCCAGTAGATAATATATACAAATACATATATATAAATGCATATGCATATATATATGTGCATATGTGTGCATGTAGAGAGAGGCAGAGAGAGGTAGAGAGGTAGAGGTGTAAAGGTAGAGGTGTAGAGGTAGAGAGCTAGAGGTAGAGAGGTAGAGGTAGAGAGGTAGAGAGTAGTAGAGAGAGATGTAGAGAGCGGTAGAGAGTAGAGAGTGAGTAATAGAGAGTAGAGAGTGAGTAGTAGAGAGTAGCAGAGAGTGAGTAGTAGAGAGAAGTAGAGTGAGTAGTAGAGAGTGAGTAGTAAAGAGTGAGTAGTAGAGAGTAGTAGAGAGTGAGTAGTAGAGAGTGAGTAGTAGAGAGCAGTAGAGAGTGAGTAGTAGAGTGAGTAGTAGAGAGTAGTAGAGAATAGTAGAGAGTGAGTAGTAGAGTGAGTAGTAGAGAGTGATTAGCAGAGAGAGAGAGTAGTAGAGAGTAGTAGAAAGTGAGTAGTAGAGTGAGTAGTAGAGAGTAGTAGACAGAGAGTAGTAGAGAGTGAGTAGTAGAGAGTAGTAGAGAGTGAGTAGTAGAGAGTGAGTAGTAGAGTGAGTAGTAGAAAGTGAGTAGTAGAGAGTAGTAGAGAGTGAGTAGTAAAGAGTAGTAGAGAGTGAGTAGTAGAGAGTAGTAGAGAGTGAGAAGTTGAGAGTGAGTAGTAGAGAGAGAAGAGTAGAGAGTGAGTAGTAGAGAGTGAGTAGTAGAGAGTGAGTAGTAGAGAGAGAGTAGTAGAGAGTAGTAGAGTAGTAGAGAGTGAGTAGTAGAGAGTGAGTAGAAGAGAGTAGTGGAGTAGTAGAGAGTGAGTAGTAGAGAGTGAGTAGTAGAGTAAGTAGTAGTGAGTAGTAGAGAGTGAGTAGTAGAGTGAGTAGTCAAGAGTAGTAGAGAGCGAGTAGTAGAGAGCAAGTAGTAGAGAGTGTGAAGTAGAGAGTGAGTAGCAGCGAGTAGTAGAGAGTGAGTAGTAGAGAGAGTAGTAGAGAGTGAGAAGTAGAGCGAGTAGTAGAGAGTGAGAAGTTGAGAGTGAGTAGTAGAGAGAGAAGAGTAGAGAGTGAGTAGTAGAGAGTGAGTAGTAGAGAGTGAGTAGTAGAGAGAGAGTAGTAGAGAGTAGTAGAGTAGTAGAGAGTGAGTAGTAGAGAGTGAGTAGAAGAGAGTAGTGGAGTAGTAGAGAGTGAGTAGTAGAGAGTGAGTAGTAGAGTAAGTAGTAGTGAGTAGTAGAGAGTGAGTAGTAGAGTGAGTAGTCAAGAGTAGTAGAGAGCGAGTAGTAGAGAGCAAGTAGTAGAGAGTGTGAAGTAGAGAGTGAGTAGCAGCGAGTAGTAGAGAGTGAGTAGTAGAGAGAGTAGTAGAGAGTGAGAAGTAGAGCGAGTAGTAGAGAGTGAGAAGTAGAGAGAGTAGTGGAGAGTAGTAGAGAGTGAGTAGTAGAGTGAGTAGTAGAGAGTAGTTGAGAGTGAGTCGTTGTCAAGAGAAACTACAAGAGTTGTACAGCTGGTCTCACAACTCGTACTTACCCCAGGTAATACTCCATGTTACTTTCTGTGTATGAAAACCCACCCCTTTCCCGTGCTCCAGCACCTCGTTATTGTGTTTAGTGTATTTTTATGAATGAGGTGTATTTGATTTGTGGTTTATGCCTTTAGCCATTATCATGCTGCATTGTTGTTTATTTTTCAGCTTTTGCTGTTAAGGAATTAGGACTTGTCCTGTTCTCGGAACGAAGGTTTGTGCGCTCGCACCGCCCGTCAAAACTTAACGGAGCGTGCGAGCGCTGAGTTTGTTATGCGTATGAATGCTTGGGTGCGGTTAGCTATTTAAACCGCACCCAGCGTTCTGGAAGGTGCTTTGCCTTCCGCTTGTCTCCCGCGAAGGATCGCGTCGTAGAACTCCCTGATTGAAGAAGCAAACAAACGCTTACCTGAACTTCTTCTCATGCCGCTTCTTTGTTCCGGTCCTCCGCTGTGGACATAGTCTTCTTCCTTCCCGACAGGATCTACAAAGAAAGACAAGAGAAGAAGATAAGTGAACTTTAGTTATTTTAAAGGCGCCCAACGCAAGAAAGGCTATTTAAAGAAAATATGAACAACTAACCCAATTTTTGGAACCTTTTCTTTCAAGAAAGGATATTGCAACTTCGGACACTTTCATGATTATTTTGATGGACATTGAAAAACCATGTTATAGGGTTTTGTTTAAAAACTGACAACTCTACAAAAGCATAGGTGATTACAATGTAATAGTTTGGTGATAAATATTGTTTATGAGCAAATAACTTTTGTGTTCTCAAAGAAAAGAAGTGAACATGCAGGAGAGAATAGAAAATAATTCATCATGCTGTGCCTGTTAACAGAGTGAGTACGTAAAAGAGAAAAGTTTAACTAGATCTCTAGATATACCTATCATGAAGAAAGGTTACTAAAGTGCTTGTATTTTTTAGTGCCAGCAGATGCAATCAAGATTCTAAAAGCTGGAACAACATCTAAAGAAAAGCCCAACCCAATCTACTACTCCAAAAGAAAATACTAGGACGTAGGCCCGACAAGAGTTGTTCGCAGGTAGGCTTTGTAGTTGCATGTATAATTCAGATAAAACCCTATAGTTGGATGATGCTTCAGTACTAAGAGGCTTAAATAGTAGACTTAGAATTTCTGTAATTGTTTTTGCAGGTCGACAACTGAACACATCATCACGTCCAGTATCCGGCCCTCCTCCCAAATAGCTATCTTAAAATCTTGTAGTACATCCTAAGCTTACAAGTTCTAAATTAGTTATTAGGGAAGATGGTCCCTTGCGTCCCTGCGAAATTGTACTACGTCCCTGAAAAACGCCTCAAGGTAAGAGACGACGTAGTGCCCTGACAGTCGTAGAGAGTGAGTAGTGGAGAGTGAGCAGTAGAGAGTGAGTAGTAGAGAGTGAGTAGTAGAGAGTAGTAGAGAGTGAGTAGTAGAGAGAGAGTAGTAGAGAGTGAGTAGTAGAGAGTAGTAGAGAGTGAGTAGTAGAGAGAGAGTAGTAGAGAGTGAGTAGTAGAGTAGTAGAGAGTGAGTGGTAGAGAGTAGTAGAGAGTAGTAGAGTGAGTAGTAGAGAGTAGTAGACAGTGAGTAGTAGAGAGAGCAGTAGAGAGTAGTAGAGTAGCAGAGAGTGAGTAGTAGAGAGTGAGTAGTAGAGAGTAGTAGAGAGCGAGTAGTAGAGAGTGAGTAGTGGAGAGTGAGTAGTAGAGAGAAGTAGAGAGCGAGTAGTAGAGAGTGAGTAGTAGAGAGTGAGTAGTAGAGAATGAGTAGTAGAGAGTGCTAGTGAGTGAGTAGTAGAGAGAGAGTAGTGGAGAGTGAGTAGTAGAGAGTCGTAGCGAGTGAGTAGTAGAGAGTGAGTAGTTTAATTTAAAAGAAACACAATGAGGGGGTTCATTTTGCCATAGAAATTATGATTAGTGTTGAAAAAAGACAAATTAGGGCACATTTTGAGTGCCTTCTGAAATTCTCTTCTATTTCATTAAAATATTCTGACATGCAGTCTGAAACATGCACTTTCAATACCAGCAGCAGACTTCCCTGGTGAGCAGTAGCTTTACTACAGTGATCTAATAAGCAACTAGAGTGCTAACATTACGAATTTATGGCAAATGTGTGACACATCTGAATGCCTTCTTGATGGAATCAAAGTAAAAACTGAAAGTATTTCCTACTGAGGAGACTGTAGTAAATTAGGAAATTAGGAAACTTCATAACAAATAAGTCTCCCAAAATGGCCACCAGAGCCAAAAGAGCCTAAATGTAGCACAAATATCACCAAGATGTAGCCCAAGTATAGCCCAATGACAGAATGTCCTAGAGTGTTCTAAAGAACAACTAGAGCGCTAACAGTCTTACTTATGACAAAAGTATGGAACACCTGAAGCCATCTTGATTGGAATAAAGTGGTAGCATTTAAAACATTTAATTTGCAAAGGAACAAAATGAGGGGGTTCATTTTGCCATAGGAATTATGATTAGTGCTGCAGAAAGAAAAATTAGGGCTCATTTTGACTTCTCAAATCCTCTTCTATTTCATGAAAGAATTCTGACATGCAGACTGAAACATGCACTTCCAATACCAGCAGTAGACTTCCCTGGTGAGCAGTAGCTTTACTACAGTGATCTAATAAGCAACTAGAGTGCTAACATTCAGAATTTATGGCAAATGTGTGACACATCTGAATGCCTTCTTGATGGAACCAAAGTAAAAACTGAAAGTATTTCCTACTGAGGAGACTGTAGTAAATGAGGAAATCAGGAAAATGCAATAGGACTCGCCCTCGTTTAAGTTTAAAGCAATTCTGTTTGTAATTAGTTGGCTTTTTAGCTTTGCTTGTATTATGTGTGCATTTAGAGAGAGGTTGAGAGAGGTAGAGAGGTAGAGAGGTAGAGGTGTAGAGGCAAAGGTCTAGAGGTAGAGAGGTAGAGGTAGAGGTAGAGAGGTAGAGAGGTAGAGAGTAGTAGAGAGAGAGGTAGAGAGAGGTAGAGAGTAGAGAGTAGAGAGTGAGTAGTAGAGAGTAGTAGAGAGTAGTATAGAGAAATAGAGAGAGTAGCAGAGAGTGAGTAGTAGAGTGAGTAGTAGAGAGTGAGTAGTAGAGAGTGAGAAGTAGAGAGTGAGTAGTAGAGAGTGAGTAGAAGAGAGTAGTAGAGAGTGAGTAGTAGACTGAGCAGTAGAGAGTAGTAGAGAGTGAGAAGTAGAGAGTAGTAGAGAGTGAGTAGTAGAGAGTGAGTAGTAGAGAGTAGTAAAGAGAGAGTAGTAGAGAGTGAGTAGTAAAGAGTAGTAGAGAGTGAGTAGTAGAGTGTAGTAGAGAGTGAGTAGTAGAGAGTGAGTAGTAGAGAGTGAGTAGTAGAGAGAGAGTAGTAGAGAGTGAGTAGTAGAGAGTAGGAGAGTAGTAGAGAGTGAGTAGTAGAGAGAGAGTAGTAGAGAGTGAGTAGTAGTGAGTAGTAGAGTAGTAGAGAGTGAGTGGTACAGAGTAGTAGAGTAGTAGAGAGTGAGTAGTAGAGAGTGAGTAGTAGAGAGAGTAGTAGAGAGTAGTAGAGAGTGAGTAGTAGAGAGTGAGTAATAGAGAGTGAATAGCAGAGAGTGAGTAGTAGAGAGTGAGTAGTAGAGAGTAGTAGAGTGAGTAGTAGAGAGTGAGTAGTAGAGAGAGTAGTAGAGAGTGAGTAGTGGAGTAGTAGAGAGTGAGTGGTAGAGAGTGGTAGAGAGTAGTAGAGTGAGTAAACGAGAGTAGTAGAGAGTAGTAGAGCGTGGGTAGTAGATAGAGTAGTAGAGAGTAGTAGAGAGTGAGTAGTAGAGTAGTAGAGAGTGAGTGGTAGAGAGTAGTAGAGTGAGTAGTAGAGAGTAGTAGAGAGTGAGTAGTAGAGAGTGAGTAGTAGAGAGTAGTAGAGAGCGAGTAGTAGAGAGTGAGTAGTAGAGAGTGAGTAGTAGAGAGTGAATAGCAGAGAGTGAGAAGTAGAGAGTGAGTAGTAGAGAGTAGCAGAGTGAGTAGTCGAGAGTGAGTAGTAGAGTAGTAGAGAGTGAGTGGTAGAGAGTAGTAGAGAGTAGTAGAGTGAGTAGTAGAGAGTAGTAGAGAGTGAGTAGTAGAGAGTGAGTAGTAGAGAGTGAGTAGTAGAGAGGAGTAGTAGAGAGTAGTAGAGAGTGAGTAGTAGAGAGTGAGTAGTAGAGTAGTAGTGAGTGAGTAGTAGAGAGAGAGTACTAGAGAGTGAGTAGTAGAGAGTGAGTAGTAGAGAGTGAATAGTAGAGAGTAATAGAGAGTGAGTAGTAGAGAGAGTAGTAGAGAGTGAGTAGTAGAGAATGAGTAGTAGAGAGTGAGTAGTAGAGAATAGTAGAGTACTAGAGAGTGGGTAGTAGAGAGTAGTAGAGAGTGAGTAGTAGAGAGAGAGTAGAAGGGAGTAGTAGAGAGTGAGTAGTAGAGTAGTAGAGAGTAGTCAGTCAGTGTCAGTCAGTGCCAGTCAGTCAGTGTCAGTGTCAGTCAATCAGTGTCGGTCAGTGTCAGTCAATCAGTGTCAGTCTGTCAGTGTCAGTCAATCAGTGTCAGTCAGTGTTAGTCAGTCAGTCAGTGTCAGTCAATCAGTGTCAGTCATTGTCAGTCAGTCAGTGTCAGTCATTGTCAGTCAGTCAGTGTCAGTCGATCAGTGTCAGTCAGTGTCTGTGTCAGTCAGTGTCAGTGTCTGTCAATCAGTGTCAGTCAGTGTCAATCAGTCAGTGTCAGTCAGTCAGTCAGTGTCAGTCAGTCAGTGTCAGCTAGAGCAGCTCTGCTGACCTGGTACTCTGGCTCTAAAGCAGCTCTGCTGATCTGGTTCTCTCCCTCTAAAGCAGCTCTGCTGACCAGGTTTCTCTGGCTCTATAGCAGGTCTGCTGACCTGGTTCTCTGGCTCTAGAGCAGCTCTGCTGACCTAGTTCTTAGGCTACAGAGCAGCTCTGCTGATCTGGTTCTCTGGCTCTACAACAGCTCTGCTGACCTGGTTCTCTGGCTCTAAAGCAGCTCTGCTGACCCAGTTCTATGGCTCTAAATCAGTTCTACTGACATGATTCTCTGGCTCTAGAGCAGGTCTGTTGACCTGGTTCTCTCCCTCTAGAGCTGCTCTGCTGAACTGGTTCTCTCCCTCTAAAGCAGCTCTACTGACCTGGTTTCTCTGGCTCTACAGCAGCTCTGCTGACCTGGGGCCATATGTAGGTAGCTAAATACCGGCCGGTAACGGCCGAAAATTGGTAATTTTCCCGTTACCGACTGGTATTTAGCCCTTTCTAATGTAGGAGGCAGGTTTTAAGGATTCGGTAATTTACCGAATCCTTATTTTAAGGAATCGGTAAAATACCGAATCCTTAAAAGCTATGTAGCAGGCACTCAAGTGAGTGCATTTTTGCATTCAGGATTCGTTATTTACCACCAACTACAAGTTGGTGGTAAATACCGAATACCTTTAAGAAAGCAATGATTTGCTTTTCTCACGGTGCCATGTGGCAGACATACATGCCCTTGCGCCACATGTGCACACATGCACGATTCAGGGGTGCAACAGGGTGTCAATGTGACACCCTGCCACCCTTGAATATGCTCCCCCTATTACCGATTTGGTATTTACCGAAATCGGTAATAGTGAATGGCTTCCCATTCATTCCTATGGGAATGAATGGGAAGGTGATTCCTTATTACCCAATTGGTATTACCGATTCGGTAATAACGAATATTACCGATTCAGTTTTTTTCACCGAATTATTAGCTACATATGAAATACCGATTCCTAAATACCGAATCGGTAAAATTCGGTATTTAGTAATCGGTATTTCATATTTACCTACATCGGGCCCCTGGTTCTCTGGCTCTAAAGCAGCTCTGCTGGCCTGGTTCTCTGGCTCTACAACAACTCTGCTGACCTGGTTCTCTGGCTCTAATGCAGCTCTGCTGACCTGGTTCTCTCCCTCTAAAGCAGCTCTACAGACCTGGTTTCTCTGTTTCTAGAGCAGCTCTGCTGGCCTGGTTCTCTGGCTCTAAAGCAGCTCTGCTGACCTGGTTCTCTCCCTCTAAAGCAGCTCTGCTGACCTGGTTCTCTGACTCTAGAGCAGCTCTGCTGACCTGGTTCTCTGGCTCTAAAGCAGCTCTGCTGACCTGGTTCTATGGCTCTAAAGCAGCTCTGCTGACCTGGTTCTCTGGCTCTAGAACGCCTCTGCTGACCTGGTTCTCTGGCTCTAAAGCAGCTCTGCTGACCTGGTTCTCTCCCTCTAAAGAGCTCTGCTGACCTGGTTCTCTGGCTCTAAAGCAGTTCTGCTGACCTGGTTCTCTGCCTATAGAGCAGCTCTGCTGACCTGGTTCTATGGCTCTAAACCAGCTCTGCTGACCTGGTTCTCTGGCTCTAGAACGCCTCTGCTGACCTGGTTCTCTGGCTCTAAAGCAGTTCTGCTGACCTGGTTCTCTCCCTCTAAAGCAGCTCTGCTGACCTGGTTTCTCTGGCTCTACAGCAGCTCTGCTGACCTGGTTCTCGGCCACTAGAGCAGCTCTGCTGACCTGGGTCTCTGGCTCTAGAGCGGCTCTGCTGACCTGGGTCTCTGGTTCTAGAGCAGCTCTGCTCACCTGCTTCTTAGGCTCTAGAGCAGCTCTGATGACCTGGTTCTCTGGCTCAACAACAGCTCTGCTGACCTGGTTTCTCTGGCACTACAACAACTCTGCTGACCTGGTTCTCTGCACTCACGATGCATGCACCCGACCGCGAAAATATATTTAAAAACAATATTTATTATAAGTACAAATATATCATTTTTATGAATATCTTTAATAATCTCTTGCCCTAATATGTATATTAAAGACACATACAGATAATTTTGGAACATACATTTTTTTTGCGGAAGTCGCGCACCCAGCGCGCCCCAGCACGTATATGATGTCATGCGGGACCCGCCACTGCGCAAGCATCTCGTACCATAATGCGCATGTGTCACGAATGCGCAGGAGTCGCAGAGTGGTCGCATACCAATCGCGCACATCACGTAATATTAAATGTATATGATGTAACTGAAAAACACGCAGCCGTCGCACACCGTACGCGGATCCTTCACGAATTTTCTAAAACGGCAGCTAGAATCCGCGCACCCACCGTGATGTGTAGGATTTGAGTGCGCGTCTCCGAAAAAAAGATTTTTTTTTTTTTTTTTTTACAATTTTCAGAAAAATATATAATGTAATTTAATGAATAAAATATTTATAAAAAAAATAGGTATAACTGCTATCACACTTAGAAATTAGCATTTAAAAAAGCTTTGAAATTCACTGAAAAACATAGGTTACAGAGACTTTATAGTTAGAAATTTGCACTTAAAAAACCTTAGAAATTCACAGAAAAAACCACAGGTTTCAGGGGTGTTATAGTTAGCTGGCCATTTCACTCGTACAAAACCATAGAAATTCCTCCGTTATAGTTAGTTCTGCTAACTATAACTCGCGCGCCCGCAATGCACTGCTGATGATGTCGCATATTGCATCATTCATGACATGGTCAGTGACATCACTGATGACATCACTGATGACATCTCAAATGACATCACTGATGACATCACTGATGATATCATCCAATTGACAATCTGATACACCTCATCATACACTAGTATAACCTTTCATCACTCACTGTAAAATACAGAGTACCATATTTGAAACCATTGACACACCAATACCAGTTACTGATTCCTAAGTCTACACACACAACTACCCATTCAACAACAGAATCATTTATTACATGCAGTCACTAATTAATAGAACACTATCAAATGCACTTATACACAGATATAGACATTGACACATCAGCAGTCATCTTAGTCGGTTATGCAGTCATCCTACTCACTCATGAAAAAAATAATCACATTTACATTTACTCACTTACACAATTATCCAACAACACATCATTTATTCAAACACATAGTAACTCATAGTTAATATGTTAAGAAATCACCATTACAATTATACACTCATTCATATAGTTATTCTCACAATCATTGACTCTTACACATACTTATTTATATACACCAACTCTCACATACAATGTCTTTGATTTTTTTACTTTGTTGAAGATGTACAACTAAAACATATATACGCTCACCAACACACAAATAAATACACTCAGTCACCCAAACAACTGTTTCCACATGCACTCTTACACCTATAAACCTAGTCAATCAACAATTCACACATCTATGCATAGAGTTACACACACACCCATCCAACCACACACAAACTCAGTGTCCCATACAAATACTCACCCAACTAATCAATAACTAATATACACACTCATGTAGTTAGTGACCAACTGATGCAGCATGTTATACAACAACAGAGACAGTGATGCACACATTCACATAGTTTAGTTACTAATCCATGTATTAAGTGAGACACTTTTAATTACTCACTTAAACAGACAGTCAGACAGCTACTAAATCCTCCATCCAGACAGTTATATATCCACTCAATCTTCAATACAGATTGGTATATATATATAATAAATATTTATATTTCAAACTAAACCACATTCACTGGATGATGTCATCAGTGATGTCATCAGTGATGTCATTTGAGATGTCATCAGTGATGTCACTGACCATGTCATGAATGATGCAATATGTGACATCATCAGCAGTGCATTGGGGGCGCGCGAGTTATAGTTAGCAGAACTAACTATGACGGAGGAATTTCTATGGTTTTGTACGAGTGAAATGGCCAGCTAACTATAACACCCCTGAAACCTATGTTTTTTTCTGTGAATATATATATATATTACCAGTAGGTAGTTATAGTTAGGACCTCGTTTCCATAGGAAAAGTGTTTTTTCTTTTCCCAATAACATTGGCGCCGGATGACGAATCTTCGCGAAATTTTCGAAACTGATGGGGCGCTCCGGTCAGCTCCTATACTGAAAGTTTCGGGGTGATTTTTTAAGTGCGGGCCGAGAAAAAAGGGGGGTCCTCCGCAAGGGAAACGCTTTCACTTTTGCTGACACTTTTTTTAGGCGCCCACGCTACTTTCAGCGCGAGGGCTTATTTTTTGGGCTATCACACTGTACTGCGTGTTATCACACTGTACTGCGTGTGATGGCCTTTGCTCTCTCCAATAATATTAGTTTTTAATTAGCGGGGCCAGGAGGAAGTTTCTTTTATCTTTTGTTGATCCGAGGCCGGGGCTCGAACACGGATCCCCAGCTCCAAAGTCTGTAGCTGTAACTGCTGCACCATCTTCTCTAACTCTGGTGATCCGTGTTGGAGTCTCCCTTTGTTCGCCTAAAGCCGCACATGAGCAGCAGCTCACTGTGCATACTTTTTGTTTAATTTTCGTTGTGCTTTCCTCGAGCACCAGTTATGTACACAATTAAAGTTTCATATTTTTGTAGACATGTGGAAAGTAATCGGTATTTCAGGACATGACTTTAATGCCTTTACAGCCTTTAATACAACTGCCGATTATCTCCCTGTGTCTACAAAAAATATGAATGTGTAATGTAACTGATGCCCGTGGAAAGCGCTGCTGGTCATCCTTTTTATACAAGCAGCATTACTCCTTTCACTATGTATCTGTCACTTCACTGCCTCCCCGGTGCTCTGCCTGCTTCCCTCAGTGTCTACAGATGTCCCGCCCTTAAGAGGCACTGTACTCGACTGTCAGCCAGGCAGGAGTGTCTGGGTGTCCCATCACTCAGAGTAGAGATCAGAGGCACGTCCACCTTTCCTTTCCACTATCTGTCCAAATCATTTCACTGCCACCTTCAGACTCCACCTGTTTCTCTCGCTGTCTCCAGAGATGTCCCACCCCTCAGTCACTCTCCGCTCCTGTGTCATCCCGGAGGGAGGGTCTGGGGTGTCCCATCACCCAGAGGTCCAATGAGCTTCCAACCTGGCTTTCCACTGCCTCTATCACTTTGCTGCCACTCTGCCCTACAACTCCCACTGTATGCTGCGGTATCTGCCCCTAGGAGGCAGTATCCTGTCCCTCTCACCCGGACAGGTGGTTCTGGGGCCGTCCCGCCACTCGGCTTTCCCAGATGCTTCAACCATTCACTATCTCTATCACTTCAAGTGGCTTACATCCTGCCCTGGTCCTCTCTTGAGACACCCAACCCTTAAGGGGGCACTCTGTCAGCCCTCCGTGCCCGGCATCCCCCAGCCCTCCCTGCCCCACTCTGAGGGCGCCCCGCATCACCCGGTGAGACTTTAAAGAAGCGCTGCTCGTTCATCCAGAGAGAGGGAAAGAGGCGCTTTTCAGAGCAATCGGAAGCAGCCGGAGGCGCCTCTCCCGGGACTCTCTTAAAGTGACAGCCTCCGCCGGAGGGCAGGTCACCCAAAGGTCGCCTGAGGACAGTCCCGTCTGCTTCAACCTGTGCAGGCTGCCTGCGTGGGGGAGGGTAATGTGCCTAGGTGCTGCAATGTGCCTGTGTGTGCTGTGCCTGCGTGTGCAGTCCAAGCCACCGGCCAGAGATAAGGTATGACTTCATACTAACAGAGTCAGGTGGGCTGCTCAGGGGAGCCCGGGAACTGCAGGCAACCTGTCCCCGTTTACAAACTTAAGGGTTTCCATAAAATACCATCTGAACGGTGCATAAAAAGCCTTGGAGTTTGAAATGGAAGTCGTACAAAAAGTACACAAAAAACAAAACAGGCGCAATCCTACCCCACTTGTTACGTTTGCTGTGTTTGGAATAGGGTGCAATTGCTCGCACATGTTTCGCTGCTTGAACTTGTTAGTTGTTGCAGCCCAGCACAGGGAAGGTAGCTATGTTGAATCAAAGGCAATCTTTCATTATTGGAATTGGCTGAGTTCAGGAAGACACTATGAACTGACATCAAGAATTAAGTGGTCAACACTTGTGTTTCGTTAAGCAAGTAAAAAACAATTATTTGATGTCTATCGGTGCATATATACCAAACGTGAATGTATTAAAATAAATGCAAATTGAGATTTCGCAATAATTTTGTGGTTGTTATATAATATATATTTGTTTAAAGGTATGTAAAAGCTTAAAAAAAAAGTTATTCCGTTACAGTCAATGAACGGAAGTTAATCTATACGCCCCTATAAACAATAAAACTGTCTTATATCTTTGTGTGTTGCTTGTAGGTATATGTAAGTACCAGTAATATTATAATTTTGTGTAGACGTAAACAAGAAATAACGCCAAATCTGCATTCATTTTTCAAAATAAAATGGCAGTTTGATGGCCACTTGAAAGGCTTTCACCAGTAACAGCTTTACGATTTGTGCAGTATTGTTTAATTGGTGTGACCCGATCTCCTGGGCTGCGTTAATTTTGGGTGACCTGGCACTTTAGCACGCACTTCGGGAGGGCTCCGCTTTATTTTCTTTACTTGCTGAAACCTCTCCGGAGTCGTTTTATTATACTTTTAATGAGTGTCTGGGTACTTCTCCCGCACCAGAACTGCACTTTAAAGAGAAGGAGGTCACGACAGGCGATTGTGATCCATGCGTCTCACTGCCCTGCTATCTGTGACATTGACCCACCATCGGGATAATCGCCACCCGTCGAGCAATGGGAAAACCCAACCTTCACAGCACTAGCACCGCCGATGCGAGGGCTCGGGGGGCTTTCCGCGTGTTTTAGGACGCTTCTGACGAGAGGCGCTTTTCTCTAGCAGACAGGGTAAGGTTCACGAGCCAAAGAAAGCACACAAGTAAATACACGTGCGTGCTTACAAAACACAACAAGACGGTTCAGCTGCTGGGAGGGGGGAAGCCCTTGGACAAACCAAAACAGTTTCTTCTGCCGCCCTCATCCGTCAAAGAGGATTTAGGAATTGTAGCGCTGTGAAGCAGTTGAAACATCAAAGCTCTATCAATCCTCACTAAAAGTAAGCGAACTTCATCCATTGATGACACCTCTGTTGCCACTAGGAAAACTCATTCCAAAAAAGGAAAAAACAAGCACTGGCATAGCCAATAGGTCTCGCTTTTGGGACCTTAAAAGTATTTAGTTATGCAGGACTATATCCTTGGTGCAACAACATTAACTTTTGCATGGTTAGACACTTATAAGGTCCCAAAGGCGAGACCTATTGGCTATGCCAATGCTTGTTTTTAAATGGTGTAAATCCGTTCAGTAGTTGCTGAGAAAATCCAAAAATAAAATGTTCAATATCTATGGCCGCAGGGGATCCACGCACCCTCCCGACCACGAGCTTTATGCTAATTTGCTGTCAACACTCCAAACTAGGAAGTGTTGGCAGCCATCTTGTGCCTCGGTAACCGAGGCACAAGAAAACAGAAAAATTAACGCGCAAAACAAGAAAAGGGGTCCGGGTAAAAACACCCTCACCCCCTAGGCCTGCTTAGGGGGTCCCACAAGGACCCCCAGGGCCCCAAAAAGCATTTTTTTAAAAATGAAAATCGGCGAGATGCGCAAAGGATCTGCGGATCTGGCCGCAAAAATAAAAAAAAGAAGTGCGGGCTCCCGTGATTTGTTATTAATTAGCCTCTGGGTGGGCCAAGTCCCCCCACAGGCCCGGGAACTGCCACCCCCGGGGGCTTCTTTTTACAATGTATGGGGGGCCTCAAAGGGCCCCCAATCCCCGGGGACCACCACCCCCTGGGGCTTTCATTCATTATTTGTGAGGAGGTACACTGTCCCCCTCCACAGCCCCAGGGACCGCCACTCCCCGGAGATTCTTTAAAAAAAAAAACCTGTGTGGGGGCTCGAGTCTCCTCACATGCCCCGGGTGCCCCGGATACCGCCACCTCCCCGGGGCACTAATGGACCCCTGTACACTGGAGACCACCACCTCCCTGAGGCTGTGCAGATTTTGGGAGGGGGCAACGGGCCCCCCTCCCCTTACATAATTTTGGTGGGAGCCACTCTCACAATCACACACTCTCAGTTGTAGCCATTTATGTACTCCAACACACATATATACTGCCTTTCACATCTGTAATTACTCACATATATACAACTGAGATATACATTCACTCACTAACACACCCATACACACACTCACCCAACCATACAGTCCATCACAGATGTACTCTTGAAACCATGCACCCAGTGAATCACCCACTCACACATCTATGTACAGAGTTACACACACCCCACCCACACAAACACTCAGGCGCCCATACAGATACTCAGACAACCAATCAATAACCCATATAGACACTCATGTAGCTATTTGCAAACCCATGCAGCCGCTTTCACACCAACAGACAGACGGATACAGACATTCACACAGTTTACTCACTAACCCATGCATTCAGTATGATAAGTTTAATCACTCACTTATAGAGTCAGTCACGCACCTACTAAATCATCCATTCAGACACTTATACACCCACTCATTCTTCAATACGCCTTTCCCTATATATATTAAACATATTTAAACTTTACAGAAACACACAGTCACTAGATGATGTCATCAGTGATGTCATTTGAGATGTCATCAGTGATATTACTGACCATGTCATGAGTGATGTAATATGTGATGTCATCAGCAGTGCATTGCGGGGGCACGAGTTATAGTTAGCTGAACTAACTATAACGGGGGAATTTCTATGGTTTTGTACGAGCGAAATGTCCAACTAACTATAACTTTCCCTAAAACCTATGTTTTTTTCAGTGAATTTCTAAGGTTTTTTAAATGCTGATTTCTAACTATAACGTGTCTGAAACCTATGGTTTTTTTCAGTGAATTTCAAAGGTTTTTTAAATGCTAGTTTCTAAATATAACGTGTCTGAAACCTATGGTTTTGTAAGTGAATTTCAAAGGTATTTTAAATGCTAGTTTCTAACTATGCCTACAGAGATAGGACATGTGAAGAAAGAAAAAAAAACGCACAGAAAGAAGCAAAAGAAATGCAGAAAGAGGCAACAGAAGTCCATAAAGATGAAGAAAATTGCAGGAAGAAGCAAGACGTGCAGAAAGAACCAACAGAGGAAAAGAAAGAGGCCTTGTTGCAAAATCATCCTGTGCCCACAACTTTTTCAGACGGGTACTGGTGGTAACTGACTCTGACTAACCAGGCCTAGAGCAAGTGCTATGCTAAAAGACACTTAGAATACAGTAAAAATACCTACATACACTAGGGAACACTATGCGTTGCGGTACCCCTGTGATTAGCATGACCTCCTCTATAAGCCCCTAGTACTAAATAGGGAAGGGGGATTAAAACTACCTCTTAAAACCCGCCATGGGGCGCGTTTGCACAGTGGTGAAGGGAGGGGGTGGGGCCTGAGGTGACGTTTGCAAACACGCCTGTTGGCGTGTTTTAAGTTGGGGAATTAATTCCCCTTCCATCCAGAGGGCCCCTGGGGGCCAACTAGCCCACCAGGTACCTACAGTAAGCACCACAGAGCTGCATTGCAGAGAGGTGTAAAAAGGGGCATGGCCTGGACCACCTCTCTGCAACGCAGCGCAGTGGCACTTACTGGAAGCACCTGGTGGGCTAGTTGGCCCCCAGGGGCCCTCAGGATGGAAGGGGAATTAATTCCCCAACTTAAAACATGCCAACGGGCGTGTTTGCACATGTCACCTCAGGCCCCGCCTCCTCCCTTTACCACTGTGTAAACACGTCCCATGGAACATTTTAAGTTGGGGGATTAAGTCCCCTCAAATCCTGAGGGTCCCTAGGGTCCAGCTAGCCCACCAGTAAGCGTCACTGAGCTGTGTTGCAGAGAGGTACAAAAAGGGGCTTTGCCTGGAACACCTCTCTGCAACGCAGGTCTGTGGCGCAAACTGGAGGTACCTGGTGGACTAGTTGGCCCCCAGGGGCCCTCAGGATTGAAGGGGAATTAATTCCCCAACTTAAAATGCGCCACAGGGCATATTTGAACACATGTCACCTCAGGCCCCGCCCCCTCCCTTCACCACTGTCAAACGCACCCCGTGGCGCATTTTAAGTTGGGGAATTAAGTCCCCTTGAATCCTGAAGGTCCCTGGGGTCCAACTAGCCCAGCAGGTACCTCCAGTAAGCGCCACAGAGCTGCATTGCAGAGAGGTGTAAAAAGGGGCATGGCCTGGACCACCTCTCTGCAATGTAGCCCTGTGGCGCTTACTGGAAGCACCTGGTGGGCTAGTTGGCCCCCATGGGCCCTCAGGATTGAAAGGGAATTAACTCCTCAACTTTAAATGCGCCACAGGGCGTGTTTGCACACATGTCACCTCTGGCCCCGCCCCCTCCCTTCACCACTGTGCAAACTCGCCCGTGACGCGTTTTAAGTTGGGGAATTAATTCCCCTTCAATCCTGAGGGTCCCTGGGGGCCAACTAGCCCACCAGGTACCTCCAGTTACCACCACAGGGCTGCGTTGCAGAGAGGTGGTCTGAGGCCACGCCCCTTTTAACACCTCTCTGCAACGCAGCACTGTGGCGCTTACTGGCGGTACCTGGTGGGCTAGTTGGCCCCCAGGGACCCTCAGGATTGAAGGGAAATTAATTTCCCACCTTAAAACGCGCCACAGGGCCTGTTAGCACACATGTCACATCAAGACCCGCCCCCTCCCTTCACCACTGTGCAAACGCGCCCCGTGGTGCGTTTTAGGTTGGGGGAATAAGTTCCCTTCAATCCTGAGGGTCCCTGGGGTCCAATTAGCCCACCAGGTACCTCCAGTAAGCACCACAGAGCTGCGTTGCAGAGAGGTGTAAAAAGGGGCGTGGCGTCAGACCACCTTTTTGCAACACAGCCCTGTGGTGCTAACTAGCGGTACCTGGTGGGCTAGTTGGCGCCAGGGACCCTCAGGATTGTAGGGGAATTTATTCCCCAACTTAAAACGCGCCACAGGGTGCGTTTGCATAGTGTTGCTGGGAGGGGGCGGGGCCTCGGCGTGATGCCAGCTTTTAAAAAATATATATTTTAAGAAGGGGAGCTGTGTGGCCCCCCTTCCTCTTCTATTTTATGGGCCCTGGGGACCCCATCCCCCAGGGCCTGTCCCCTATTTTGTTACTTTTTGTTAAAATGAAAGGGGTCCGAGTGGCCCCCCTCCTGAGGCCATATTCTGCCCCGGGGACAACATGTTTTGGTTTTTAAAATTTATTTGGAGGGTGGCTGCGTGTCCCCCTCCTCAGGCCATTTATGGCCCCGGGGACCCCATCCCCCGGGGCCGGCCTGTGCGTTTAAAAAAATAATCAATATTTAAGGGGGAGGGGGGCCCGTGGTCTCCCTCCCGGGCCACTTCTGGCCCCGGGGACCCCATCCTCGGGGCCTGGCCACTTCGTTGGGGACCGTGGGGGGAGCCCCAATGCCCCCACTGTCCCAGCCGGCTCCCTGCCTCCTGCGGGAGCCGGCATTGCTTTTCTACACGGGAGGCTGCTAAGATGCAGCTCCCCGTGTGGAAAAGCAATGTGGTTTGAATTTTGGAAGAGAGAGCAGGTTTACTGCTCTCTCTTCCAAAATCCAAACCAGTGTGTATATATATATATATATATATTCCATATCAAACTGCAGTCTACATTCAGCAGCGGTCATGGCGGCAACCACAAAAAGGAGGAATCAGGAGCCAAATTTATGTTCAAAAGAGTTCCAGATTTATTATCAAGTTGTGTGCAAACACAAAAAAGCACACATGGGTGCAGAGAAAAATACGCTGTTAACGGCCAACGCATTTTGGCTGCACGCCTTTTACTGGGCTTGATATATGTCAATTTGTAATTTCTTACATCAAAAGTACATATTTTTGTCTCTCTTGCTAAAATTCTTTCTTATTGTCTCTGCTCTCTTATAGATGAGTGCAAATATATATAGGCTTGCCTTTCTTATTGAAAGATAGATAGTTTGTTTTTCTGCCTGGTGTTTGTCACAGAATGGTTCAAATTATGCACTGTTTTGTGATTGTCGAATTTCTTTAGGCTTTTGTGGATGGCAAAAAAGCCATTCATTTGCTAAATCAAATTTGCAATAAAGGTTGGTGAATTTCCAATTAATATTATTCTAATTTTATATGTTATTGTTCAGCATTTGCAGCAGTATGTGATGCATGCATGATCCTCAAGGCAAATTTACATTCAGGTCATTGCTTTTTCTGAGTAATTTACTACTGTTGCCCTTTGCCAGGATTACTTTCTGTCTGAAAGATCAACCCTTGGCATCCCTTGCCTTCCCCACTCAATAATGTTCACTACTACTCACTGCCTTGGGGGATGGCATTTAGCTTAATGTGCACATTGCTCAAATGGTTTCGTGAGCACATTATACTTAATTAACTAACACTTCGATCAGTGGCATTACACGTAAATGAAAAAATGAACATAAATATAAATGGCAAAGCGTCCTTGGCCTTGCAAAGGAAAAAAAACGAAGAAGCTAAAGTGGGCAGCAATCGCTTTTTTTATGAAAAAACTTCTGGTAACTTGGTGTTGGGGGCCGCATTGATGTCTTCATTAATGTGCTTAATGCCACAATATCATACTTACCTCTAGAAGCAGAACAAAATCTGAAAGCCCCTGCAAATTGGTAAATAGCTCCACTCCTCCAGCCAACAATCCTTCTACAACGCCATGGGCCTTTCAAACTCCTCCATCAGTTTCCCTCCTTGGGTCATTTTTTCCATTGAACTATTTTACTTGGATCTGAGCTCCCGACCTGGACGTTATAAGCAATTCTCTGCTTTAGGTGCATTTACGGACTGAGCTATCTTGTGAGCATTCACTATGTGTTGCCCTTTGATGGTGATACTGGGCAGATCAGGATAGACACACATCCATAGTGTTTAGGAGGTTCCTAACCTTTTGCACTTGTACAAACTCTGCATATAGAAACACTGTGAATGCAGATAAAACCCAGACTCGACAGCACATTCTACATTTTAGGAAGCCCTGAGTAGTTTTAACATTACTTTCTTTCTGATTACAAATTAACTGAAACTTGAAGTGCCTCCAAGTCCTAGCAATGCACTCATATAAGTATTTAACCATCACACTGCGATGAGGGGCTTCTATTTTGAAAGGAAAAGAGCTGTTGATTCCAGAAGTCACAATGTCTTCCCCAGGGCCTGATTTAAAGTCTGCTTGTCTTTACTCTTCTTTAGGGTGGCGGAGGACCTAAGGTCCCCAACCGAGGCACAGAGGAAACTGTCCTATTTACAGATCACTGCCATCCCAACTGTGATCTCTGTACCTTTGCAGGGTCCACCGCCACAGACATTCCTCTGAAGGTATCGCACATTTGGTGAAAGGCCGCAGTCGGTTTTGACGGCTGACCACCAAAATTATATATTTTTTTAAACATCCCCCCATTGTGTGTTTGTTTTTGAAAAACAAATAATTACCCCCACACCAAAGGATTTTTCGCATCACCAGGTTTTACTGAAAACTTCTGATGATGCATCTATCAAAGAACTGGAAGAGTGAAAGGTGGATGCATTTCTCGGTGGTAGACCTGAGGAGTTCCCAGCTCACTGTTAGGCTTCAATGTGATCTTGACACACCTCAATTGGTAAAGCTAGATTATTTCTAATTAGTTGTGCGGCCAGGGTGATACATCTCCGAGGTTATTGCCTTTAAATTCTGTTTCACCTGAAGGATTGCTCAGCTATTATAGACCTGAACTGAACATTTTGGCTTACTGGTACCAACTATGCACAGACATTACAACTCCCTCATCACCATTTCCTGTCCTTCATATCCTTCAATCAATCAATCAAGGAATTTGTAAAGCGCACTACATACCCGTGAGGGTCTCTAGGCGCTGGGGGGGGGGGGCTGCTACTGATCAAAGAGCCAGGTCTTGAGAATTCTTCTGAAGGCCAGTAGGTCTTGGGTCTGTCGTAGGTTGGTGGGGAGGGTGTTCCAGGTCTTGGCGGCAAGGTGAGAGAAGGATCTGCCGCCGGCGGTCGTTTTACGGATGCGGGGGACTGTGGTGAGGGCTAGGTTGGCTGAGCAGAGCCTCGGGTGGGGGTGTGGAAGCTGAGTCGTCTGTTGAGGTATGCTGGTCCGGCGTTGTGTAGGGCTTTGTGTGCGTGGGTGAGGAGTTTGAAGGTTATCCTCCTGTTGACGGGGAGCCAGTGTAGGTCTCTCAGATGGGGGGTGATATGGCTCCGTCAGGGGATGTCGAGGATAAGTCGTGCCGAGGCGTTCTGGATGCGTTGCAGCCGTCTCAGGAGCTTGGTTGTTGTTCCTGCGTAGAGGGGATTTCTGTAGTCCAGCCTGCTGGTGACGAGGGCCTGGATGACGGTTTTTCTCATTTTGGAGGAGATCCACTTGAAGATCCTACGGAGCATTCGGAGGGTGTTGAAGCAGGATGCGGAGACGGCATTGACCTGCTTAGTCATGGAGAGGGTGGAGTCGAGGATGACCCCCAGGTTGCGTGCGTGGTCGGTGGGTGCTGGAGCTGTTCCCAGGGAGGTAGGCCACCAGGAGTCGTCCCAGGCTGAGGGGGTGGAGCCGAGGATGAGGACCTCCATCTTGTCAGAGTTTAGCTTCAGCCTGCTGTCCTTCATCCATTCGGCGACGGCCTTCATTACCCTGTGGAAGTTGGCTTTGGCGGTGAGAGGGTCTTTGGTGAGGGAGATGATCAGCTGGGTGTCATCGGCGTAGGAGATGATGTTGAGGCTGTGCTGTCGGGCGACGTGGGCGAGTGGTGACCTGTAGATATTGAACAACGTCGGGCTGAGTGAGGATCCTTGTGGTACGCCGCAGATGATCTCGGTGGTCTTGGAACGGAAGGGTGGGAGGCGGACGCTCTGGGTTCTGCCGGAGAGGAAGGATGTGGTCCAGGCCAGAGCCTTCGCTTGGATTCCGGCATTGTGGAGGCGTGCTCTTAGGGTGTGGTGGCAGACAGTATCGAAGGCAGCTGATAGGTCCAGAAGGATGAGGGCAGCTGTTTCTCCTTTGTCCATCAGGGTCCTGATGTCGTCGGTGGCGGCGATGAGGGCGGTTTCGGTGCTGTGGTTGCTGCGGAAGCCAGACTGGGATAGGTCCAGGATGTTGTTGTCTTCGAGGTATCGGGTCAGTTGTCTGTTGATGATTTTCTCTGTGGCTTTCGCCGGGAATGGGAGCAGGGAGATAGGACGGAAGTTCTTGAGGTCCTTGGGGTCCGCCATGGGTTTCTTGAGTAGGGCGTTGATCTCAGCATGCTTCCAGCTCTCCGGGAAGGTTGCTGTCTCGAAGGAGATGTTGATCGCTTTCCGGAGATGGGGGGGCGATGACTGTGCTGGCTTTGTTGAAGACGTGGTGTGGGCATGGGTCAGACGGGGATCCAGAGTGGATGGAGGTTATGGTCTTGATGGTGTCTTCGTCGCTAACGTTGGACCAGGAGATGAAGCGGCTGGTGCGGATGGTGGTCGCAGAGGTGGTGGGCTTGGCGGTGGACGTGGGGGTCGGGGTGTTGAAGCTGTCGTGGATGTCGGCGATCTTGCAGTGGAAGAAGGAGGCCAGCGAGTCGCACAGGTCTTGAGATGGGGTAATGTCGTTGGTGTTGGAGCTGGGGTTAGAGAGTTCTTTCACGATGCTGAAGAGCTCTTTGCTGTTGTGTGCGTTGTTATCCAGGCGGTCCTTGAATGCGGTCCTCTTGGCAGTCCTGATGAGTTGGTGGTGTCTGCGGGTGGCGTTCTTGTGGGCTGTGTAGCTGTCTGGTGATCGTTCGCGGAGCCAGTTCTTCTCCAGTTTCCGACAGGTGCGCTTGGAGGCCTGGAGGTCTTCAGTGAACCATGTGGCTTTCTTGCTGGAGTGGTTGGTGGCGGAGGTCCTGAGTGGAGCGAGGGTGTCAGCGCAGTCGTTGATCCACTGTTTGAGGTTGAGGGCTGCGGTGTCCTTGGGTGGAATGACCTAAAGATGGAAATGATAAATCAAAAGACGGCACCTGACTGTGAATACAAGTATGTTCCAGGGACAGTGTTCATATAAGAAGGAGCATGCATGGTCAGAGTGGGAGGCTGGAGGGGGCTTTGTATGAGATACAAAAGGGATGGCCAAGTGCTAGTGGAAATAAGAGGCAAGACTGAAACTTTGCTCAGTGGAGGGTGCAAGGCTCAGAACAAGAGACTGGACCTGGCTGCTGACAACACAAGTAACTATGTTCTCAAAATAATGGAGTTGAACGTCTTCATACTTCACAACTTAGCACACTCCTAGTTATGTGTAGCCATATTTGTGGCACTAAAACCTGTTTTTGGTGATTGTTATTTGTCAACGGAGAGGTAGCTCTGATTTTAAAGCAAATTACTAGAAACTGTTGTGAGATAAATGCCTTGACTTATATTTGGAATCGCAATTGTAACCCAAATACTGTAAGGCATCAAAATTTATAGCAAAGGCAGTACTCTCAAACAATACTGTGTCTAATGAGCCTAGATCCATGATATGACGTTGCATTTAGTGCTACTACTTTGTCAATTTGTTCAACCAATTCCTTGTTTCCCAACCACACACAGCCCATATGTAAGAAAGTCATCCTTTTTGCCCTGATCAACCCCATTTGTTTCGATTGATACTGGTGGTAACTGACTATGACTGTGCCCCGGGCTCTGCTAACTATGCCCAGGGCCTGTGCTCTGATTAAAAAGGTATATGGTGATTAGGTGGAATTACAATTGTACAACCTATCTGTAAGTCTAGTATATGGTAGGGCATGTAGGTGTAGAGGCCCAGCAGCCTTGGGGCACTTAGGTGTGTACTACTTTGTTGCCTGTTGTCATTTTAAAAGTCAGCCCTGCTTTGCAAGCTGCTTTTACATTGAAATTACATACAGATTCGACTTTGGATTTAAATGTACTTTCAAAGTATTACACTGCCTTATTGTTACATGTAAGCCATCCCTAAGGTCTTGCCCTAGTTGTCCCCAGGGGGGTAGAGTGCCATGTACAAATAAGCAGGGACATTTTTAAAATATATTGTATATGCCCTGGTGAAGGAAAAACTACCAATTTAGTGTCCCCCCATTGTAGCCTTTTAGCTCCAGAGACTAACATGGGACTGCTGTAATACAGTGCATCTATCGACAGGAGTGAGCTAAAATAATTTTTTTAAGGAGTTACTCGATTGCTAATGATAAATTCAACAACTTGCCACAGTTGAATTTATCATAACTAATGCAGAAACGAAGTTATAAAAGTTTCTTTTCGGTGAGTCAAAATCCAGTCTTCTAGCAGACTTTCCTGATTGGCAAGCCCGTAACAGGCTTGCCCAAACTGCTTTGATGAGGTGATAAGAGGCCTACACAGAGACAGAGGTTATCTGATGGGGGAGTTTTGCAACTGCAGAAACCAGGCAATGACGAGGGCAGGGTAAATCAAACTGGGATTTAACGAAAGCAGGAGAGTAAGGAATGCCAGCCAAGCCTACTCCCTCCTCCTGAACCCCAGAGCCTGATGGCAGCCCCGGGAATGGAATTTTCAGGAGGACTGGAAAGGGAGGCCTGAGCCAGTAGCTTGGCTTAGCCAGCTCCTACTCCCAAGGAGAGGAATTCTCCATTTTGAATTTTAAAGTGCAGTGCTTGATGGAACAAGAATATGCCACACTTTGGAGGAAGCTGTCATGCTTTTGGGGTGCCACAGGCACTAGGTTTGGGTGCTAAATTCTGTTCTGCTCGCGGAGATTACAGAGTTTTTCCCACTTAGTGCTCCATGGAGCATGAGGAGTTCCAAAAAACCCCGCAGAGAGGAGTCATTCCCTCGCTCGCTCTCGCCAACGTTAAGTTGGCGAGTGCGAGCAAGGAAAATCTTACTTCAGACCACCTCTAGGTGAGATTTCTCGAGATAGTTGCAACCGCTTGCGTTGAGAAACCTTCCATTAGCGTTGAGGAATCTGCCCCCATAGTAGAATATCTACTTGAGACAAAAAGAAACAGCGCCCTCTTGCGATGCACTTGGTGCCATTTGTGCTGATTTTACAGCAAGGGACAAACAGCCAGTGCTAAAAATCAGTGCAAACAACGTGACGTAAAGCACTCCACCGCTTGCAGAACTCCGTGTAGTGCGGTGGACTTTTATGGTCACTTCACACGGAACTCTGCGAACCTTACCCAGGCATACCCTGCACCCCATTGGTCATGGGTGCCCCCGGCTTGTTGCCCCAGAAAAGTGGATAGATATGAGAGAGGTGCACAGCAACTCAGATCTGCTGCCTGAAACTACAAGGAGAAGGACTGCCCCGCTGAAACCCTGGTCTGCACCCCAAAATGTTGCTCTCTGAAGTACTGCTCCTGCTGCACACTTGGAACTACAGCCCTGAGGACTTTGACTTGCTTCAAAAAGGATTAAGGAGTGGACTCCCTGTAAGCAACAGGTTAACAGAGCTCCCCTGCACCATCACCCCAAGAAGTCCCCAGCTGGAGTGCATCCAGTGAACATTTAAGTATTTGGCCAGCAGCATTGTGGGAACTGTAATCCCAACTTTCTCGGAGCAACTCAGAGACTCTGGATTCTTGGATTTGTGTTGAGGTCAATTTCAACCCTCAAGTGGAACTTCAGGAATACGTTCCAGAAGTTTGTAGAAGTTTAGAGCAACCTTTGGAAAAAGCTCCATAAGGTGACCAACCCGGCATTGAGAGTCAAGCCGACTACCTCGCACCACTACCCGGCCTGGATTTCAGGTTGTTCCACTGATCTCAAAACTTCCAAGAGTTGACCTGGGCTCCTGCCGAACCGATGAAGCCTCTGTGTGTCCGGCCTGCTAGAGAGGCCCGTTCGACGTCGAGAGAATGTCCTCCAGAAAGGTTTTTAAGTGCGAAGGTAGCATTTTGACCGATGCATACGCTTGGTGTGTCTGACCAGGGCTCCATTGTTGTCAGCCTCAAACTTTGACTTTGCCCCGTTCAAGTGCGACCAGATGTCCCAGATTGTTATAAAGCAATAAGAAAGTGTTTATTCTTTAAAAGTTACTGGTTCCCTGTAATGGATGTTTGCCGTTCTGGTGTCATTGTAATCCTAAAAATATTTCCCATGTTTATACATTGGTTGTGAATTTCTATTGTGTGTTGTGCCTTACTTATTTAATACATTGGTGTTTTTAAATGCTTCACACACCTGTCTCCTAAGTTAGGCCTGCCTGCTTGTTGCCAGCTCCCAAGGGTTGAGCAAGGGAGTAATTTATTGAGACCTTGTCTGGACCTTAGATTGCGTTGGTTGCCTTATAGCTAGTGGTAAGTGCCTACTTACCCCAGCTAATAATCCACCTTCCAGCACCATACAAAAATATTCCGTTGAGGTTGGCAGGCCTTACTTTGATTTACAGTGATAGGTGCATGAAACTGAATGCAAGAAAGGAAATGGCTACCTTATGGTAACATGTTTGAGCCCATTGACTGGTCTAATGCCAGCAGAAACTTCATGATATCGTCATTCTACTTGTAACACAGACATTGGGCTGCTGGGCATAGCCACCATGTCCTGGAAGAACACTGCAGCATGGTTGGATTAATTATGATAGATGATGATTCTGATTAAACAAAATTCAAACACAGCTCCTCTCTTGCTCTTGGCCAACTCTCTCACTTGGCACTAACAGATTCATTCACAGGGGTGTGGGAATTCTAAAGCAATGTTCCAGAATTTGTGATATGGGGTAGCCTTAATTTAGAAATGTGAAAATTCTGCAGTATTTCAACTTGCCCCCCGGATCCCCTCAGAATTGGTCAATTACTTAGGACATTGGTTTAACTGCACCCTTTTCTGTTGTACTCGACTGTTATTGGCTTTTCATCACCACAATATATTGCCAGCTTTTGATGTCAAAATGTATGGGTGAGGTAGGGGGGAGTTTGTGTTGTAGTCCCCATCTCATATAATTCCTGATTCAGCCAGGAATACTGTTTTAGGCTGAATCGAGAAGTGCACTTATTTTGGTAAGGGAGCTTAAGACTTTTACTGAGAACGAACTCTAGTGGAGGAATAACACTAGCACAAAAGGCGGCAAAGAACAAGGAAGGACCCCTATATTGTACTTGCCTCATCTTCTCAGATGGATAATCAAGACCTGCCTTTACAAGATTTTGGCAACAACTTGTTATACTTGTTATGTAGTCTCTAAAGTGCTATATAGATAATGGTTAACTCTATAACACAGTACTAAATTGCCATGAGAGGGTATGGTATCATCATAAACCAGGAGACCAAAGGCTGGATAAAATAAATTACATTTTTGCAGTAAGATAACATTTCATTAGTTATGACCCTACAATCTATAATGTACTTAAGAATAAGGGGCACTCTCTTTTCCTTTTTTAGGTGCCAAGACAGTTGACTCTAGTACTGATGAGACCAGCCAATTAATGATCAGGTGAAATGTTGAAAACACACTCTTGGTTGTAGTGTAAAAACTCAGTGGGACTACCTCGCAGAAATGTTGGCAGTATTCTTGATGATTTAACATAAACCAGTGTTTTTATGTGATCTTGTACATAATCTTCACACCTTTTCCAGCCCTATGTCGTCTAGACTATAGTCACTTTGAAATATTATTTTAGCTCGTTTTGCATAGCCCTTGCACCATGCAATGTGGTGCAAGAGCGACACAAGCCTTAAGTCAGATTTTTGAAGCCATGCAAAGCCACTTTGCTTGGCTCTGGATGGCTCACAAAATCAAGAGAAACTCAATGCAGTGCAAATCACTGCATTGCTTTACTCGGCCCTGGGAAGGCATTCCATGGGCATTGCGCGGGTGTTCCCACACAACTCCCTTGGTCTGTGATGCATTCATAGATTTACAAGACCTTGTAGACCTGGGAATACGCCAAAATACTAAGCCTTTCAATGCAAGGTGTAAGGAGGAGAAATATCTTTATTTCTCCTTTTTAATTTGCCTTTCTGTGTGAGCTCCAGTCTGCAGTACACATAGACAGAGGAATATGCCTCTCAGTACTGCTTTTGTGCAGAAGGTGTCCCTTCATGCACAAAAACACCTGCATTCAACACAGGCACCCTTTCACTATGGTGCTATGGTGCCTGCATTACACTAGGCAGCCCATTATGTGCCAGCGCAGGGGAAAAGTCAGAAACGTCCCTCATGCTTTATATACAACACATTTGGACCCTTTCCCAGTGACACCATGCAGCGCAGCATGGAGAATTGCTGCACTGCACTGCGCCACTCTTTGATAAATGTGCCCCTGGATGTATTGCACCAATGTGTTTGATGTGAGAAATATATTCCTGCTAAGAAGAAAAAGTGAACCTCAAAGTACTTTGTGTTCGCCTATTGAGTGGTAATTTGTGACAGAATGTGGTATTGATTGATTCCATTAACTTTGATTATTTCACATAGTAATAAGACAAATGGAATCCGTGTTAAATTGTTTACAGATACCGTTGAAACTACTGCCAGCAAAGCAGAGCTAATAATACATCTTGATTGCATTTAGAATGTTATGGTTTCAATTGGATTCCACAAATACACTGATAACAATGAGCCATGCTTAAACTCAGAGAAGCATACACATCTTCTTTATTTATTAAACAAGGGGCAGTGGTGCAGCTCTGCAAAGAGTGTGTTGATGTCACAGTAATGAATAATAGAAAATATTTCACGATTGAAATATGGGCTATATACCACTGAATTTGGTTCTAAAAAGCATTTAAGCCTGTAAATTGTATACAGTTGTGTAATTAAAAATGCTCTTAATAATGAGTGTTGAGTGTGGGGAAGGGCCATGACCCATGAGATTTTATCTTACTGCACAAATGTAAATCCTTTCATCCTAGTTTTGTTTAATTTGCTTGTTTTTAAATAAATATACAGGCCAACTGTCACAGCATAAATCATATATTCAGATGCACATAGAGTAATATGCTGTTAATTACCATTGTTACTGGAGGGGAGGGGCATCATGATCTCTTGTGAGTCATGGCCCCTCCCCACGCTCACAAATGGTAATAGCACATTACACTCTGTGCATCTGAGTATATATTATACGAAAAACAGGTAAGTGTTTAATTTGTCCACTATTGCCATTGAAAGGCTCTGGTGAAATCATAAACCAGAAGGCTGAATATATTTCACAGGTGCAGACACTTCATAGGCAATCTCATGTTTGCACTCTTAATATTTGCCAGCCCTTGAACTACATTAATTAAACTTCCAAGAGCTGCCTTTCAACCACTGAGCATGCCAAATGTGGTGCTGGTTGGCCAAAGGGTTCAAAACCTGAAAAGTAGAGCCAACAACTTGAATCCTTTATGACTAACACATTATCCCATAGGCAACTATATCCACGAATCAATCCAAAACATTTGAACAAAAATAAAGCCCATTTGAATGGCACAGTGGCTTTTCAGTCATTTTGGGCCTGATTACAAGTTCAGCGGTCTTACATCTCTGGCAGCGGTCTCCCGCCTGACGTAATATAATGTCACCGCTGGCCCAGTGGCAGTGTTTCTGACGGCGAGGATTTTTTTTGCATATGTGTTGATGCATGTGTGTATATTTTGACTGCACAAGTGTTAAATGTACACATCTGCATGACAGGTAAAAAAACACCTACTACCAGTACTTTCCCATTGTTGGAGTCTGGACCATATGTGTTCACTCCAGTAAATGGGTAAATACTGCAAAACAGATTTACCTGGATTTCAGCACCAACAGGGACGTTTTCTTCAGGATCAAGATGCTGCTGTGAAGGGGGACCCTGACGAAAGGGATCCATGTGGGAGATTAAAGCGAAGGAAAGGAAACGGTTGAGCTTGCATCCCAAATCCTTTGATTCAGCCGACTCTAAGCAGGCTGTCTACCCGCCACGGTAAGCTCGACGAAAAGCCAACTCGTAATTCTGACGGTGGTGAACTTGTCAGTAGCAGCCTCGGACAGCTTCTTTCCCCCTACCACTGTCAAGTTGGTCAGTGAATGGCTGATGGTGACGGCGATGTTCCAGCGGTCTATCGTTCTGCAAACCACCAACATTGTAATACGGTGGACGGACCGCCAACTAGGCAGTGGGGTTTCCGATGTTGTTTCGATGGTTGTTCCCTTACCGCTAAACTCGTAATCAGGCCCTTAGTGCCTTTTCTTGTTTTTGGTGACTGCAGATATTAACAGAGCATGTGATACTGTTTGGCCACACTCTGTGACATGATCCTTGACAGACATTACACAAGGACACAAAATTGTTACCATTATTGGAGATACCAAATACTTTATCACTGCATCTCCTAGATTTATGAAGTTAACACTCCAGAGATGCAATAGCAGGATGAGTTCTCACCATGGTGTTATGTCATCCTGCTACAGGCAGTTCCTCATCACTATCTTGTTAAGTCAGGATGAACACATCTTTCATAAAAATACAAGCAGTGTCTGACAGGGATTGAATTTTGCTTAGGCTGTCCGGTTTTAGGTTTAAACCTAATATAACTGATAAAACCCCACCAGAAGGGAAATAGCCCTTACCAGTGTAAACATATAAACACTGCAAAAACCCCTGCACAACCACAAACTAAATGCCATTCAAAGAAAGGAAAATGATAGTGAAAGAGTCCTTTTTATTTCTTCCGGAAGGGGCCAATACAATGTAACTTTGTTATGTAAGGTAGCAGTAAGAAAGACTGGGCTAACATTATTCTGCTTGAGTTTTGTTGTTAAGGGATGTCACTAAATATTGTTTTTTCTTTCTTTTTTCAGTTTTGAGGTCTTTGGTCTAAAGATACAGGGTTAGAAGCATATTTTAGGTATTGTTTATTTATTTTATAAACTGTAGAAAATCAGGAAATATCAAAATCATATTTGATTTTTTGGCTACGTTTGAGTCTTTCACTGATAGGAAAAATGTAGGTTTAATAAGAATCTTTCCCAATATGTAACATCACATTTACCCACAGAAAATGGGTAAAAACCCTTGATAGATCAGATTCCTTTTCTAGTGAGTCAGTATTGATAGTAAGTGAATTACCAAACACCCCAGGCTTTAAACATTCAATGCAAAGTATGGTGATAGGCATATGTGAAAAGAGTACAGTCACATAGCATCTGGGATACTGGTGAAAACATGACACCAGACTTTTAGAAAACATGGAACGCAGTGTTACTTGGAATGCTGCTGCAAAAAGTTCTTGCGAAGTTAAACAAAGATTGGAGTGATTTTGTTTGTATTTACATTGATTCAGCTACGTATATGAAAAGGTTTGGTTTGACACTCAAAATCGATACCTGAGCTGAAGTGCTTCCCTGTAAGAGATTGCCACTTGTTAGATGGTATGCTGAAAGCATCTTTACAATCTTAAGAGTTGCTGAAGAATGCTATTGACTTTTTAGTCCATTCTGGTGCACTCTTTTGTTATACACGGAAACTAAGATGCAAATTTTGTGCTTTGTATGGCATCAAAGAAAGAGTCATCCCAATCGTGTCACTTAGCTGGTGGTTCTCTGACCTAGAGGCCATGAATGCTATATTATCCATGTGGCAACCGTTAACAGAACTTTTGCTGAGTGATGATGCCAAAGGCAAGAAAGGTGAGGATCTTTGGTTACATATTGATAGTGATTTGAAAAAAGTACACTCTACTGCATTCTTAGATTTTTACAGGAAAGCATGACTGCTGTAGTAGACATGATAAAAAAACTAGAGTCTGAAAACACCCTTGTTTACCAAATGTTCAGCATAATTGGTGTAGATGTGAAACATCTCCTTGAGAGTAGGCTGGGAGACACTTTTAGTGACTTTGGGGCATATGTATCAAAAATCCGATTAGCGATTCTCAAAATGCGATTTTTTGAGAATCGCTAATCACGATGTAAATAAAAAGTCGCTAACTTTTTGCGATTCCTTAAAAATCGCAGAAAATTTTGAGAATCATGTTTTTGCGATTCCTTAATTGCGATTTTCGCAAATAAGAAATCGCAAATGTAGGGAATCTGCAATTCAGGTGCAGCTTGATGGCAACACATCCAGGAAGTGGGAGTGATTTGCTGCACCTGATTGCCTGAGGCAGAGTCAGAGGCTGTGAGGAGAGGCAGAGGAGTGAGCACAGCATTGAAACTGATACAATGGAGTCACAGGACAAACAGAAGGACATGGAGGGTGCAGGAAGAAAAAGAAAACAGAAATTCAGTGAAAGGGAGCAGGAGGTACTTATTGAGGAGCTGGTGTGCAGCCATGAACTCCTATTTGGCAAGAAGGCACCCGAGTCCAGGAAGAGGAAGATCGGGCTGGACATTCAGGAAAAGGTCAATGCAGTTGGTGTGACCCAGCGCACTGTGGAGGAGTTAAGGAAGCACTGGTATGACATGCGCCAAAGGTCGAAGGAGAAGGTGGCAGCCAGGCTGGCGGAGGCCAGCAAGACCGGGGGTGGAACATCTACTGCCACCGACTCAACACCCCATGAGGAGATTATGGAGTCAACCCTCCTGCCCTAGAGCGTCAGTGGTGTGGCTGACATAGACAGCTCCAACCCTGCTTCCACCAGCCAAGGTAAGATACATGCCAAATGTAGCCGCACACTTCGGGGCTATAAAATTGTAAGGACTGACCGTAAAACTGGTCGGGGTGGTGGGATTGCAGTGGTGTTCAGGGACACTTTTTACCAGTGAAGAAACTCTAGGGATAGTGGATGGGGAGGCCCTTGATTTTAGCATTGTCATTTTGCCTCACTTCACGCTAGGCGGCACATTGGTGTATCGGCCCCCTGGTCCCCCCGGAGCATTTCTGAAAGCACTGGATGATGTCATTGTCCCCCGCGTCCTTTAATTTTCAAACTTTCTACTTTTGGGCGACCTTAACAGCCACTTAGACTGTCTGGAGGCTACTGACTCCAGGGAACTAATGGACTCGTTTAATTTGGCACAATTGACCCAATGGATCAAGTCTCCTTCCCACAAGGGTGGACACACGATTGACTTGGTTTGCTCCAACTTTCCCCTGTCCATTAGTGACCCCCTCCAGGTCACTTGGCCAGACCACTATCTGATCCGGTTTTCTTGGATCATTGCGAAATCCCCCTCCTCTATAACCTCGGCCCAAAGCAGACCGTCATGGAAGATTGATATCCCGGCTCTCTCCAAGGCTCTTCTAGTTTCATGCCCTACGGCCGCCCTTGATCTTGAAGGAGCGGTAGATAGCTTTGCCACCTGGATTGACCAAGGGGTTAGCTCTGTATCTATACCTCTCTCCAATAGGCGAGTGAGACACGCTCCCTCAAAACCCTGGTACTCTGGGACACTTAGAGAGCGCAAGCAGGGATGTAAAAAACTGGAACGGTGCTGGCGCCGGGAGTACTGTCCCCTGGCTAAAAATGCTCTTTTCAAAGCTCAGAGAGACTACTATGAAGCAATTCGGGAGGCAAAAAGTAGTTTCTATGAGGAGCGGATTGCTAAATCTAACAACAATAGTAAGGACATTTTCTCTATTGTCCAGAGCTTTTTATCACCCTGTGCCGAACAAACTGTTCTGCCAGTTTCATCTCAATGGTGTGAGGAGCTGTCATCTTTTTTTATCGAAAAAATACAGAACATCCAGGATAGCTTAGGGATCGGTCTCCCTGTTCAGGATGATTCCCTGCTTCCACCTTCTTCAGCCCCTACTCCTTCTGCTACCCCATTTACGCACTTTCTCCCCATTGCTAGGTCAGACACACTGGATATTCTTTAATCGCTCAAGTCAGGCTCTCCCACAGATCCATGTCCAGCCAGGGTATTGGCTGGGGTTGCGGAGGTTGTTAACTCAGAGGTAAATGCTATTATTAATTTATCCTTACAGACTGCCACTGTCCGTCAGAATTGGAAACAGGCCAAACTTTTGCCTCTTTTAAAAAAGTCTTCTCTAGATCCCTCCAAACGTACTAGTTATCGCCCTATCTCTCTCCTACCGGCACTGACTAAGGTGTGTGAAAAAGTGGTCTTCAGACAGCTTGAGGCCTATGTCGAGTCATCTGGTGCTGTCCACTCGGCTCAATCCGGTTTTAGGGCATCTTACAGCACAGAGACCGCACTTGTGGAAATGGCTGAGGCAATTAGGGAGTGCTTGGACGCGGGTGGCAGGGCGGCCTTGATTTTGCTTGACCTCTCTGCCGCCTTCGATACGGTGCCCCACCAACAACTTCTTGCCCAACTTTCAAATATTGGCATTATTGGTCCCGCTTGGGATTGGTTGAAATTCTTCTTGGAGGATCGCACTCAGCAGGTCTGGATGCCACTTTTTTCTTTGGCCCCCAGGAAAATGTCAACAGGAGTACCACAGGGCTCTACTTTGAGCCCTTTGCTTTTCAATATCTATCTCACACCTCTGATTTATCTGGCGGAGGAGCTGGGTGCTAAGATCATAGCGTACGCTGATGATACCCAGCTCCTATTTACTTGGAAGGACACCGACTTGTCATCCGAAACTGCCCAGAACTGTCTTTCGACTGTTTTCAAGTGGCTTGCACATGCCCAACTGAAGTGCAACGAGGACAAGTCGGAGGTCCTCCTGTACGGACAGTTTCCTCTTTCTTTTAGAGAAACCCTGTGGCCTCCAGACTACCCACGGCTCAACTCACTGGGTAATCCAGCAAAGAACCTGGGGATCTGGTTTGGAGAAAACCTTAGGTTCTCCACGCAGATTAGGAAACTTACGGGGGTATGCTTTGGTATATATCAAAAAAGGGGGGAAGGAGAGGTTTTAACGGTTAGGTTCACCCTCCAATTGTATACATAGATAAATAAATAGCCTGAACCTTCAGGTTATAGGAACCTAACCTAGGGGTGTCAGGAAGGCACTTGTTTCCCGAAAAAACACCCAAGGAAAAGAAAGGGGCAGAACAATTCCTTTCTTGAGTCCCCTCACTCACCAGGGTTTCCCCACGGTGACATGCTTCATCATTGGGGTCCTCTCAGTCCTCTACGGACTGAGGCGTGCTGTTTACCCATTAAAGTAGTTTATTCTAGCATATTACCCACTTTTTTAACCAATTAGCTAGGAGCAAGAATAAAATATATTTGGCCCACTAGTTGATTATTTTAATTCACTTTAAACCACTCCATACCAAGACACTTGCACCACACATAGTTTTGTTCAGTTCTCCTACGTAATCCGCAAGTTGCAGCACGCCTCAGTCCGTAGAGGACTGAGAGGACCCCAATGATGAAGCATGTCACCGTGGGGAAACCCTGGTGAGTGAGGGGACTCAAGAAAGGAATTGTTCTGCCCCTTTCTTTTCCTTGGGTGTTTTTTCGGGAAACAAGTGCCTTCCTGACACCCCTAGGTTAGGTTCCTATAACCTGAAGGTTCAGGCTATTTATTTATCTAGGTATGCTTTGGTACTCAGTTAGCCAATACAAATGTAGAAAACTTTATTGAGTGAGAAATGCAGACAAAGTCACAAAATCATATATTCCCCTTTCCATCCGCAGCACAAGCCAGGACACAGGAAGACAGCGCAGGCTGCAAGGAGTCCGAACATTTGGATGACCAGGCAGGACATGGGGACTCAGACGAAGACACAGAGGCCACACCTGTCCCACGTAAGAAGCGCACCATTGTGCCACCACTGGAGGATGAAACACAGTCCACAGCAGAGGAGGATGTACAGGCAGAGCCAGGGCAGCGTGTGACCCAGGTGCGTGAGCAGCACACACCCCAACATAGGGAGCTAGGAGCAGTCAGAAGCAGATCAAGGGCCAGGACCAGCTATGCCACTGATGAAGATGCCACATTGTTCGCAGGACTGGAGGGCAGCAAGCTGCAGATTCAGCGTCTGCAACACAAATCAATGAGGTCCAATAACCTTGCAGAATGAACAAAAGCCTGCGCTACATGGGGGAGGGCATGATGGGCATGGCAGGTGCCATCCGTGAACTCTGTGCAACATTAAACAGGGACAAGGCAGCCAGGCACAGGGCTAGCCAACGTTCAAATCTCCGTCTGCACAGCTACACCAAGGCGGTGAACCACCTGTGCACTGCCACTAGACAGCTGACACTTCGCAGCGTCAGCATGTCCCACTGCTGCCACGACGTTGCAAAAGGCCCGACGCAGGTCACCACTGCCGTTAAACAACTGCAGACGGAAAAAGCAGGTGGCCCAGCACTCATGGCCACAGGGGAGAGTGAGAAAACATCCAGTAGGGGCATTATCACCCCACCAGTGCCAGATCCAAGAAGGCGCAGTGGGAGACAGGGTGCAGCACCTGTGGACCCAAGGGAGGGCAATTAGCCCCCAGATTGGGCTGCAGCAGTCCGTCCTAGAAGGAGATGAATTTGAAACAATGAGTCACGCAAATGGGTGAGGCAACCCATTCCTACAAGGCTCAAGACATGCCTGACTACCATGCACTGTAGACCTAACATGTGCTACAGACAGCAACACTCTTTGTGTTGGTCAGACTGTGTGACGAACTTTCATCCTGCAGTTAAAGGTGTGAATAAACACAGATCTGCTACAAAATTTATGTTGCCTCATGTCATCATTACTCACCTAGAAGTAGTTCTGTGTGATCTCAGCCTGTCTCTGCCGTCCGGCAGCTGCCCCAACTTCAACTGCTGGTCTGCCAGGGGGACCTGGGCCATCATCATCCGATGTATCAGTATCACTCAGTTCTATTGGGATGCCTTTTTTCATTGCTATGCTGTGGAGCATTGCACAGGTAGCCACAATCTTACAGCAGGTCTCAGGGCTGTATTGGAGTGCTCCTCCGCTTTTATGCAGGCAGCGGAAACGGCTCTTCAGGATCCCAAATGTCCGCTCTGTTACACAGCGCATAGATTTGTGTGCACGGTTGTATCTCCTCTCCCTTGCATTGGCTGGATTTAGGTACGGGTTCAGAATGAAGTCCCGCACTGCATATGAACTGTCACCTGCAGGGATGGAAACAACAGGTGAGTCAATGTCCCACCCCCAAAGATGTACTGTATGTAGGGATGTGTGCTATGCATTTACCTAGCAGGTAGCCCTCACCAAACTCGCCAGCATTCAGACGTCTGTGTATCCCACTATTTCTAAAGATGAAGGAGTCGTGAGTACTGCCTGGGTATTTGGCTACAATGTCATTGATGATATGTTTGGCATTGCAGACGACCTGTATGTTCAGGGAATGGCATGATTTACGTTTTCTGAATACATATTCATTGTTTGATGAGGGTGTGAGGGCCACATAGGTCCCATATTTGCAGCCTATTACGTGGCGGAATCGTGCAATCTGGTAAAAGTCCAGTTTTGTTGCTGTAATGCCTGTTGTGTGCTGGGGAATTGTCTGTGATGTTGTAGCCGCTGTAGCATTGCATCTAAGAATGCATGGAAGAAGTGTGACAGGCAACTCTGTGAGACCCCACCTGCCACTGCTATCACCCCTTGAAAACTCCCTGAGGCCAGTAGGTGCAGTGAGCACAGGACCTGCATATGGGTGGGAATAGTTTGGGTCCTGCGTGTTGGGTGTTCCAGATAGGGTTTCAGCTCCTCTATCAGGTCTAAAATGGTATTTGTGTCCAGCCTGTACTTCTCATGGATCTCCTCCTCAGTCTGCTGGAACAGAGTGATGCGCACTCTGAAGATCCGTTCCTGTCGCATCCTCCTCTGTGCTGCTGCCGCCTGAATTCGCAGCCTCCTGGCTATAACAGATAGCGCAGCCATTGTGGAAGTCCCTATTGCATTGTGGGCCTGTTTATATAGCTTGAACCTGGTTGCCACCTGCATTCACTTGGTGGTAATATTGAATTGCAAATTTCAAAAATTGCAAATTGCGATTTTTTCATACATTCCTTAGCGAATTCTTAAATTGCGATTTCTCACTTTGCGATTTTCTCAGCCTGCGTATCGCAGACTGTGAATTCGCAGGGATATTAGCAGATTTCGGGCCTCGCAAATTAAGAAATCGCAATAAGTTGCGTTTTTTAAATTTGCGATGCGAAAATGTGTCATACATCGCGTTTCTCTATTTCGCATTCGCAAACCCAGTTTTTTTGTGATTCGCAGCATTTGCGAACGCGAAATAGTTTCACACATATGCCTCCTAGGCACTGCAACATATTCCATGTTAGAGTGCTTGCCACTTGGTAAGCAAAGAAAGGTTGAGCAGCAATTCAGGAACTTTTATTTTACAATGTATGAGAAATAGCCCTTCACCAACCATGGCATTTGAAGTCAATGAAGCCTCACTGTGGTACTCTGCACAAGTTATAGATCTCTTGCATGAAGGGAAATTTTCTCCGGAGTTTCAAAAGTGCTGCCTCATTTTTGACCGCTTCAATAACTCTGAGGGCATATGCGCCCAGTTCAACGCATATGTTGCAGGACCTGTCGCACAGAATCACAATCTTCAGGTGCACCAGTATTGGCATGGATATACATGTCAGTGGCCTGAGTTAGCAAATTGTATACAGGCTATTTTGGCGTTGCCTGTCTCAAGTGCCAATGTTGAGGGGGCCTATTCACAGATAAAAGTTTGCATGGGAAGGAAAGAGCGAGTGTGCATGACCAAAGACTCACTGAAGAAGTATTGTATGGTGTACTACGATAAGTTTTATTTGTGAAAATGTATTTGGACCTCATTTACACTGTATGCACACTGTCTATATACCATGCACTATCAGTGCAGAAAGCAAGCAACAATAAAAGCAAAAAGTTCCATAAACACCGGAAAAACACTGTTTCTGTTGTTTTTAATTGCGTGAAAATGTGTAACCACTGATAACCACTGTTTTTTAAGGTATTGAAATCACTTGAAAACACTGAAAAAATCCCACCAGAATTTACCAAAAATAGAAACTGAAAACAGGAAAGCCTAATTATGCTTTTTATGCCAGTGAAACTTCCCTAATGTCATAAATGTTTAGATCACACACACTCACACCAACCTCTCCACCACCAGAGGTAAATGATACGTATATCAGAGAAACAGTAATGGAGAACATTACATTCATTTGCAAGTAGCGGCTACTTTTAAAATCTGTTATAATTGATGCATTTCCCTGTTTACCAGTAAATGGCCTCCACATTTTCAGACAGCGCTATCCATGGTAAATATGCAGATGTAGATTTAAGACACGGTTAGTTTCTTGGCAAGTTCAGACATACCTATTAATGGCCACACTGTACCCATGCATGCATTTTCAATGAAAATATTATCACCTATAGGCGGGAGACCATGTGTAAAACATACAAGCTTATATAATGATACTGCTTAAAGTAGAATTAAATCAAGATCTCTTATTCCATTTCAGATACTGCTAAATTGATAGGTGTCATTCTGAAATCATGTCTGGCATACTTGTTACTGTTTAATTCCATGAGACTCTGCCAAACAAATGCAAGCTATAATGTATTGTACAATGTAGCCCCCTGGAGGTAATAGCAAATTGAGCAGGGCTTAGAGGGTCAGGAACAATCATATTTCCCTCCGCCTATAGTGATGAAGAACGAATCCAAAGTGTAGGTTACATGTGTAAAACAAGACATGCAGACCTATCTTTTTAAGCAGAACGAAGACACACAAATTCAGATCATCAATTTTAACTATAATTTATTGAATAAAGTCCACAACTATTTTAATTATCTCTATATCTGGCAGAATCAATATCATGGCACACAATAAGCAAAGAGCAATGTATAATATTCACAATCTGGTAAACTGTGCATAGAAAACAACTAAGTCAATCCAATTAGCTCTCCTAATGCTGCTTAATCATTAACTTTGTTATGTTTCCCAGCTTTCCCAACTCAATGAAATTACCATTTTCAGACCTCCCTATTAAACTGCAACTGTCAAACATGGCCATTTATTACACCTCTGACAACCACTCATGAACTAATGGTGTTTGCTTCTCTTTCCAATATTTGCAAATGTAGGTCCTAGTCAACACCAAAAAGTAAGATGACAATTTACTTTGTGGCTTAGTTATGATTCCCATGCATTCATAAGCCCCAAAGATAATCAAAGTGTCACAAACCTGGGGCTGACAGCAAGACTATTCACCGGCCTGGTGCAGACTGGACCCTTCTGCTGCAGGGCCACCTCGAGAGTGGAAGTCAGGCAAACCGGGAGAGGCTAGAACTTCAGAGGAAGGAAGCGTATCGAGAAGACAAGACGAGCCAGACCCAAAAGAAGAGGAGGGCGGAGACTCAGAGAGTGCGTCATTGATCACGTGATCGGAGGAGATTTACCGACTCAAATTGGGAACCAAGACTCCAAGGGACCGGACGAGCCAGGTCAGGAGGGAACTTTGGAAGGAGAGAAGGCTTCTCCTGTCTGCCTGTTAGACTCCACTCCTGGCCACGTCCTCGAAGGAATGTAGCTCAGCCAGGTGCGTTCCAGGATCCTGAACAGAGCCTCTAAGCGAGAGGGTAGGTCACAAGCAGGAGGTGGTTGGAAGAGGGAGGAAAGAGGAGAAAGCTGGATAGACAGCAAAACCCTGTGGAGGCAATACCATTTGGGTGAGAGACAACTCTACTTGAGGTTAGAGGCAAGAAGACCTGACCTGAGTTGATTTGTTTTCCTTTATTTATCTTTATTCTTTTGACTTCCATCCCGCACGGAGCATTTCTCCTTAATCACTCCTCCACTAACCTCACAATTTTTTTAACAGATGTAAGGTGATCACTACTTTAATACACGAATAAGACAAATTATAGCAATGACTTACCTGATTTCTTCTTTCTGTTGAGGGTACCGTCGGACAGGAACTCCAAAGGCCCTATGGAAGAAAATAAAACATTGCTAATATTGGACTTCTAGCTCTTTATTTTTTTGTACCTACTTCTGGAAGTGTAGAATGTGGAATAAAGAACATTGAGTTACCACCAAAAGTAGATTGACTTTGTATTAGCTGCTCTATACAAGATCACACAAACTAACCCTGACCACCAGTCTCTTCTGAAGAATCTTATCAATGATCTTACTAACTTCCACCCAAAATGGTTGGAAGATATCACTCATGGAGAACATATCAATGTCATCTGCACCTTCCTAACCATACTTTGGGCACAACTTACTGGAAAGTTTGGCTGAACCTCGGAAAGTTTCTACAGTGACCAGTATGGAGCACAGATTGTAAAATATTAGTTTACTTTTAGTGCACTTGATCAAACACTTTGTACAAGGGATTCTTACCATAAATTAATTCTCTTTAACCAAAATTTCATCCAATTTGGCAACTTTTCATTGCCCCTTTACAGCATTAGCTGATAGCATTTTGGAAATCTCCTTCTGCATTGCTCCTCTTAACACGTGTTCAAACAGAGACAGGTAGGTGAAAGCATCTTGTACTCTAATGTCTTCCAGCCACTTAGCTAGCTGGTAGTGTTTGAATATAGTAACACTCTCTGCAACTTAATTAATAAAAGCCACACATGATGTAATTTTTAAAAAATAAGCAGATCAGCAATTACATTTGAGTCTGCAGAGATCAGTGGAGCACTACATTGATTGTGTTCAAAACAACAAGAGCAACCCTTATGTCCTTTTGAACCGGGTAGGTACAGAGTACAAAACAATATCCACAAGGAACTCACTTGTAATCATAATACACAATTTGTGACTAAATACGTCACTCTGATTTAATCACAACAAAAAATAGCTATTCTTTTTTGGAAAGCATATCAAATCAATTTCACATCCACTTTCATAATAAGCCCTCACCAAGGCCTATACCTTTTTTTTGTAAAACCTAACCTCAGCCGAGGTAGGTGTTTATTTTATTCAAAAGTTCATTTGTTTCATATCAGAAAAATATATACATTTCTAAAGTTGGACATATATACACAATTCAATATTTACAGTGATGTGTGACCCCAAGTGAAAAAAACCATAACCTATTACATTACATATGTATAAACAAGGAAAAAGAATTAAAAAGGGTTATTGGTGATATATATAAGGACAGATTTTGTAATTTGTAAATGATTCAACCCGAAACTGTCTCTATTATATGTGTTGTCGACGGCGTTTCGACCCACTCTAGATACCGGGTCTCTTCAGGACTGTATTTCTGGGGACTGAAACATATGGACTAATGTTAGTGACCTTGGTGATATGGTGAATAAACAAAATTGGGCTTAGGAAGGCAAGGGAGGTCTCTTACCCAGATGTATACACTCGAGTCCAATGGATCCCGTATGAATTGGTAAGGAAGATTACTCTCAACCTATAATTAAGGATACACAGGTTGAGTGCACGCGCTACAATTGGTGTAACAGTGCTCACCCACGTGATAAGGAGAGAAACTTACTTCAGTTTACTGTCTCACTAGTAACGGCCAAGACACGGACCGGAATACTCCAGTGTGTTTCCAATGGTAATATAACCTCTCAATCGGTAATTTCTGTAAGTGTTTTTACAAAGGTTAGCCCGTTTTATGTGTATCATATACAACATACACATCCGTATAAATAAATGAAACTTACTTAGCATCTTTTAATTTCGCATAAGGAGAGATCTCACTGATGAGCTGGATTACTCCCGTAGCGACTGGGGCGTCTGTCACTGGGGAATAAATAAAGTAAAAATGAACTAAAATAAGAATTTTAACTAAGGGATATCTATAACACAAAAAAAAAAATTTTATATAGATAAATCAGGCTCCGTAGGACAATTACTTACTTTAATGAGGACGATAGCCAGAAAACGCTGTAACCATGCGGGACGCAATCCGTCGAATACCGCGGTTACCCGGAAGTAATCTATCCCATTAACTATAGTCGCGCTCAGAGAGATAGAAGACGGCTGAATGGCGGCCATCTTGGAACGGGCAAATCGTACCTAATCTCAAGGACATTTTATCTCGGGTCTATTGCGAGACGGGTTTAGAAGTATAGCCCGGCTCTCAAGATACATCCTAATTTAACGGAAAGATGACCCTACGCAACATTTTTAGATATAGCATAGATAATATGCGTACCACATTAGTACTGACTCCGAATTGAATTAAATAGGAGGTGTTCTAAGGGATTATTTTAATGTGTGTTTATCATTGGTTATTTGAGAGGAAGCATAAAGGAAAGAAAGAGGGATGGGGAATAAAAAGAAGAAAGGAAGATGAGAAAAACAATTTGAATTTTTCATTAAATTCCCACTGGGCACAGTGTGATACAATGTATCTCTATTTATATAATCTTAGAGCATATCACATATTGCCCCATACACTTTGGAACTTCTCATTTTCTCATTCGCTGAACATGACAATACAAATTTATTAAAACTTTACACGTGATCATTCATCTTCATTATCTCTTACACATGAAAAAAATTATACTTAAGGCATTTCAAGTATACTATTCTGAATGTCAAGGAGGAGCTCTGCCATATTGTGGAACGAACACTAAACTGCCGGTCATTAGTCAATGTAAACTTATGAACCTACGCCACTCTTCAAGACTATTCAACCCAGTATGGATAGATCCACATTTGTCGATCCATTTACATTCCAATGTTTGAAGGATGAGAGACATATCGCCTCCTCTAGGCGGAATCTTGGCTTTCTCCACCACTTGCCACTGTACCTCATCAGCCGAGTGGCCTTTCTCTACATAGTGGTCAACTAGAGGAGCGTTTGCCACCTGACATCTAATACGACTTCTGTGTTGACCGATGCGTGCTCTCACGGGTTGAGTGGTTTGTCCGATATATATCAGTTTGCATGGACACCAAATGCAGTAGATCACATTCATCGTTGCGCAGTTAGTCAAAGTTTGCAATTTGATATTCACATTTCCATGTGTAAAAAATTGCGTTTCCTTGGTGAAGTTACATGCTATGCAGTTTCCGCATTTGTAATTGCCTGTAATGGCCGGTAGTGACCATAGATCTTGTATAGTTTCTTTGTTTTTCTGATGTATACTGGTGTCTGAGCGAACCAAATGATCTCTTATGTTTTTTCCTTTTTTAAAGGAAAACATAGGTGGTTCGCGACAACATTCTAGGGTGTTTAAAGTAGACCAGTGTCGTTTAATGATCTTCTGTATTTGTGTACTTAATGGACAGAAGGTGGTGACACATACAGTTCTCTTTACACTTTCTCTCGTGGTTTTTTCAAGTAACACCTCCCGGGGACTAAACCAGGCTCTTTTCATTGAAGTCTTTATCAATCTCTTGGGATAGCCCCGCTCACGTAGCCTGGAACTTAAAATCTCGGCCTCCATGAAAAAATCGGCTTTCTCTGTGCAGTTGCGCCTTAATCTCAAAAATTGGCCATAAGGGAGGCCATCCTTAAGGGACCTTGGGTGAAAACTCGTATACTGAAGTAACGTGTTCCTATCTGTTGGTTTTCGATATAATGTCACATTCAGCCAATTTCCACTGCATCTTATTTTTAAATCCAAAAAAGGTACCATCTCTTTATCTTTATGGAGTGTAAAAGTTAACGCAGTTTGGCATGTGTGTAAATAGATGACAAATTGATCGAGGTCTTCCTCACTTCCTACCCAAATAAAAAAGATGTCATCGATGTATCTTTTCCAACATCGTATATTTGTGTGGAAGGGGTTGTTAGTGTTGTTAATATATTTATCCTCCAGATCCCCTACAAATAGATTCGCTAGATTTGGAGCAAAAATTGCCCCCATGGATGTTCCTGAGCATTGTTGATAATAATCCGCATTAAATTTGAAGTAGTTCTTTGTTAAGGCAATTATCAATAAATCAGTGATGAACTTAGTTGGTACCTCCACTGGTGCTGGTCGACTGTTCAATATTTCTTGTATGACCTCTATACTTTGTTGTTGAGGGATATTGGTGTATAAGGAATTTATATCCATGGTTACCATGGTTTCCCTTCTGGGGTCAAATTCCATACCCTCCACTAGATTAATCATGTGGGTGCTATCTCTCACATAGGTAGGCAAATTTGGAACATATTCTTTGATGAAACTGTTGATGTAATGTCCCAGTGGTTCCATAACCGATCCACATCCAGATAAAATAGGTCTCCCTGGGGGATTATTTCTATCTTTGTGTATTTTTGGTAAAGTGTACAGGACTGGAGTCCTAGGGCAGCTTTTATTTAGAAACTCAAATTCCAATTTGGATAGAAAGCCATCATCCAAACCTTTCTTAGTGATTAGAAGTATTGACTTTTGTACATCTTTCAGGGGGTCACCTCTCAATAGTTTATAATGATCAGAGTTATTTATTTGTCTCATTATTTCTGCCTCGTATTTGCATCTCTCTTGAATTACGATGCCTCCACCCTTATCCGCTGGTTTTAAAATGATCTTATCATTGTGTTTTAACGAAAGCATAGCTTCTCGTTCTGCTTTTGAAATATTGAAGGGAGTAAATCTTTTTAGTTCTTTCATTTTCAAGACATCTTCTAATACCCCTTTCTCAAATGCCAAGATTTCAGGTGGCATCATACTGTTAGTAGGTATAAAGGATGACTTGGGACGCATAAGTGATCTTGAGGTAGTTGGAATCTCTTCCTGATCACTGAAGAAAACCTTCAATCGTAGGGTCCTGAAAAATTTATGAAGTTCCGTTTGTAACTTAAAAAAGTCGGTGGATTCTGTTAACACAAAAGATAAACCCTTACTTAAAAGAGATATTTCATGACTATTCATCAAGTGTGTTGATAAGTTGAAGATTGGTATAGTGCCAACCACATTATCATTTAGTAGCCCCATCTGAGCTGTGATATTATTAACGGATAATCTTTCATTAATATTAGTCATGGGGTGTTGTGTTAACTCTACAGAACTCATACTTGTAGTTATGACCATGTTGTCTTCCTGTCTTGTTTCTTTTTCGAGGGTAACTAATTTTCTGGGCCCCATGAGTAGCACTGTTACACCAATTGTAGCGCGTGCACTCAACCTGTGTATCCTTAATTATAGGTTGAGAGTAATCTTCCTTACCAATTCATACGGGATCCATTGGACTCGAGTGTATACATCTGGGTAAGAGACCTCCCTTGCCTTCCTAAGCCCAATTTTGTTTATTCACCATATCACCAAGGTCACTAACATTAGTCCATATGTTTCAGTCCCCAGAAATACAGTCCTGAAGAGACCCGGTATCTAGAGTGGGTCGAAACGCCGTCGACAACACATATAATAGAGACAGTTTCGGGTTGAATCATTTACAAATTACAAAATCTGTCCTTATATATATCACCAATAACCCTTTTTAATTCTTTTTCCTTGTTTATACATATGTAATGTAATAGGTTATGGTTTATTTTCACTTGGGGTCACACATCACTGTAAATATTGAATTGTGTATATATGTCCAACTTTAGAAATGTATATATTTTTCTGATATGAAACAAATGAACTTTTGAATAAAATAAACACCTACCTCGGCTGAGGTTAGGTTTTACAAAAAAAAGGTATAGGCCTTGGTGAGGGCTTATTATGAAAGTGGATGTGAAATTGATTTGATATGCTTTCCAAAAAAGAATAGCTATTTTTTGTTGTGATTAAATCAGAGTGACGTATTTAGTCACAAATTGTGTATTATGATTACAAGTGAGTTCCTTGTGGATATTGTTTTGTACTCTACATTGATTGTGCCCAGAGTCCCTGATGAATGCCACAACGGTTGGTAACCCTGATAATTGTGGACTTCCACAAATTTACCACCAAAACTTGGAGACTGTCTCCAGAACCCTCAGTCTCCCTTTTCTGAAGTTATATAAAAAACCTCTTGATGATTATGATTATATTTATTTATTTTTATTTGCAAAGTTTTATATAGCACTGGCTAGACTAGGAGGTATCAGAGTGCTTTACATGAGGATCAGCGAGTTACAGGTTACATAATTACATCAAGTACAGGAGTACAAGTATAGACATAGGGGCAAAACATGAGATTACACATTAATATGAGTTAATAGCACGTAGCATAGCCATGACGCACGTGTTATGGGGAATGAAAGGTATAGGGGAATGGTAAACAGGGGTAAGGAATACAGATAGAGTCAGGGGGGAAAGTACTTCGGGGGAACAAAGCAGTCAAAGTAAAAGAAAGACAAACTGATCTGAGAATCAGTGAAAGTATACGAAGGGGGGGGTGCTGGAGACCATAGGGGGGGAGTCGGGGGGGGATTAGAAGAAAAGGTCTATCAGGCGAACAAGGAGCAGACCAGTAGCAAAGAGGATAGGTCAAAGCCACCATGATGGAGGACCCTCAGAAGCCGATAGCATTATCCCAAAATGGCCGGATATGCAAAATCAAAAAAGGTTCCATGCAGGGCTGAAGAAGGGGAGGCAGCCAAAAAATCACGGAGGGAGGAGGCGGGAGAGGAAAGGAAACACAACGGGGAGATGAGGAAAACAATGTCTGATGTCCAGCTGGGTAGGTGACGGCCAAGGGGGTGAACCAGAGCCAAACACCTCTATAGGTGCACAGGACAGCTCCACCGGGCATCGGCCAAGGTCGCTTGGGCTCCTCGGTAAGTACAGTTATGGTTTCCGCCCAGGGGGCATCATTATAGTTCCATCTAAAGCACCGGTCCCGGTGTTGCTGGGAAGCGCCGTCCGCCTCGTCCTCCAGCTCGCCCCCAGGTCACGAGTGGTGAGAGGAGAGGTGGAAGGGACAGTTTCAGAGACTGCAGATGCATCATGGTAGGCCGCCACATTGTAAATAACATTTGAGTGCCCACTCGCGCAGCACCCGAGATTGTAATTTGGGATTACTACAGGTCCCAGGAGATTTGCACAGGCGCTGCATTAGCGATTGTCTCCTATGGTATAGTCGCATTGGCCCTCCGCAAGTGGTCTAACTTCTAGGGATCGTAAGCATCCTCCATATTAGGGACAGGCAACAGTCAGGCGATGATGTGCCAGCTGTATTGTATTAAGGCGCTTTAAACTGTACTTAACTCTGAACGTGATGGCCCTTGATTATTGATCGTGCTTGTATAGTGCTTTAGAGATAAAATTACGTTGCTCCTTTTTTATGGCCTCACTTTGAAAGATTTATTTAGTTAGCATCCGCCATTTTAGGGTCAGGCAGATAGTCAGGCAAAGACACGACGTTTGAGTTAATAAAGAATTCACCACTCTACAAATAACTCATGACCTTACAAATAACCTTACTTATAAGGACACCGCCGATGATCTTTAGGCTGTGGCTTCCAACTTAAAAACATTGGTATCTCCTTCACTGGCGCGTGGAGAGGTCGGTAGGTGCAAACTTGAGGTCAGGTATTGTCGGGCTGGGGGCCTTACTTTAATTACTTTAGCATGCAGATGCTGTGGGGGGCATACAAAGATAGCCTGCTCAGCACTTGTTGTCAGGGTTTCATGGTGACCTTCGGATTGCTCCTCCCCTACCTACTCCAAAGCAGTCTCCCTGCATAATCCCGCAGCCGTACCTTTCTCAGAAGCTCTTCTGTCTGTCTGATTACTACCTTAACGTCCACTATTAAGCAGCAGATCACTTTGAGAGGGAAGAGACAAACCGTTCCATTGGTCCAAGAATGGACTAGTAAGATTTGGATGTTAATAGCAATGCAGAGGCTGACACTAGACCTTCAAGGGCAAGGTCAATAGTTTGACAAAATGTTAATGCCGGTGCGGTACTGTTTGGATACTTCTTGCTGAATTGATGGTCAGATCACTACACTCTTTGAGGTTTAGCAAGGCCCACCAACTGTGAGTCTTTTTTATTTTGAATCATCTTATAATCTATGTCATCTCTATATAGAGAATTGTGAAATGTCTGTTGCTCTATGTCTTTTGCAGTTTGTCACTCTCTGGAGAAGGGAATTGTGGGTGGAGGGAGGCAAGGTACTGCTAGTTGTAATGTTTACCTAAAATCACACAACATATTGGTGAATAAGAAAAGTAAAAGGATCACTACACAATGACAGTCATTCTAAAAAATATAGAGATATATTTTATTCTTCAGTATGGATTCTTTTTAGGAGGAAGCCTTCTTGCTGGATTCCCCTGAAGCTTGAAGGATGTCTACAGTGAACAGGGCCTCTCTGACCTGTTGTGGGCTGCCTTATACTGTGCTCCTTCCAGTTTTGAGGACGAAGGTTATCTGCTTCCACATTCAGCTGGTGCTGTCAGAGCATGGTGTCCTCCATCCTTTTCTCAACAATGATGATATATGAAAGACTGTAGGAACTTTCTTTGTTCCACATTGGTGCAAAGCAGAGGCCAGAGAGAACCAAAGATTAAAAAGGCTGCCTATTTTGGAAGTGAGCCCATGCCCTTTAGTAAATTAGGGCCAACCAGTGCATGACATCCCCATTGATAGATTAAGTTGATCAGATTCAGAACCTTTTGGAGGGATTATTACAAACCCTGCTTATTATTGCTCAATCTGCTTGCCTTTTCTCTGTCTTTCTTCTATTAACAAGAGGGCTCGGTCTTTAGTTTTATACAAAGTCACTGTGCAGTTGATATTCTGCCTAGTTCCATCAGTGCTTCCGAATCAAACTGTGCAAGTTATTAACTGGTTGTTCTCTAGTATCTTCACAATTCCTTAGTAAACCACAGCAAGGATCCACCAACGGACATTATTTATATGTAATGCAAGCTCTACAGCCCTGTCAACTGCTTCCTCATCCATTCACTATCTGCCTCACTCATATCTTTAGCACTTGAGAATGACAAAAAGTCTCATTTTAAATATAAGAATGCACTCCTTAGGGAGAAATAGCAAAGGAACTCTCTTTGAAGTCTATGGAGCAACAAGATTTAGATTCACCAATATGCTGATAATACACAAGTCTACTATGCTTCAGAAATCTAGCACTTCAAACACTCCTTACAGATCATCCAGCACTGGATGTCCAGTGCCTTCCTGAAGCTCAGTCCAACCAAGACAGAATTCTTTTTACTTGCCAAGAACTACAAACACAATACAGGGTAAACTTGGCTCAATGGCATGAACCATCACAGCTTCGAAACCCAACTATTAGAGAATAACAAGTTATTAAGATTCACCCTGGACACCAACCTCACCCTCAAGGAATACATTGCCAAGAGGGCACTAGGTGGGGCACATCCAAGATGGCCGCACACCTGTGAGGCTCGGGAAGCTTGGTGACTAAATCCACTATTTATCCTTAACTCTACCATCACAACTACAGTGGGCCAATCTCTACCTGTTCCATGAACTATCCGGAACCTCTGTGAAAAAAATCGCGGCTCTCCCGGCCCCAGAAGCTACTTAAATCTGCTTCCAGAACTGCAGCGACCACCGGGGATGGAGTGCCTGGAGACCCGAACGGCAGCCACCGTCACTCGAGCCCCGAGGTTTCCACGTGGCGGACGGCCCTGGTTGCAACCGGCCCGTTTTCTGCCCATTCCCGCATGTGAAGACCTGCTCCCCACCGGATCGCTCCCTATTGAGATTGCCAGCGTGACATACAGAGGCTCGGGCATTGGACACCGGAGGAGACACGGTGAGGTGCCCGGGTGCAATCTCTGCTGTTAGGGTTGCGCCTTTTTTTCCTACCGCTACTTAACATATGTGGGCAAACCCACATGAGCCCACGCACTCGCCTTGGGACTGCTGCTGCTCACTGAGCCACCCCCTGAGGGCCCCTTCTGGCAGGCGGACTGAGCGTTACTTAAGAGGGGTGCATACCACATATCTCCCCAGCACACCACGTCGAGGATGGCGCCATCTTAGCAGGCTGGCTGGTTGCTTCACTACTGCATGGACACTGTGCCCTGCCTCGTCCATAGCCCATAGCACATCTGCCCGCCTGTCTGAGTTCCCGAGACACTCACTCGAACTTATCTACAGGACACCACAAGGCCACTCCTTTACATTCGTGCGATCACTGGCGGACCTGGCGGCGCTCGGTGCCCGGTGTACTCTACATCTCCCAGACTGAGCCTGTTGGTGGTGGCACGGCCCGCAGTATCCAAGGTCCACCCATAATCGCACACCAGCACCCTGGTAGTTTCTATGAAGTTGAGACGCACAGAGGAGGCAGTTGGGCCGTGAAATGCCTCACACAAGATCAGACGCAGCCGTTTGAGACCCGGAGGGGGGTGCTACTGGTACGCTGCTCTCGATCGATCTATCACCTGAGGGTGCTGCCCACGACGAGCATGCGCTTTCTTGACCAGCAACACTGCATCCACGTTTTGACAACTACCAGTCAGAGGACACCTGCCCATCTATACTACTGTGGTATCTAAACATATTGTGGAAGACAAACCACAAGAAACCTGATGGCCGCCAACCTAGGCTTACCTTTGACAACAAAAAAGCCACTACACGATCCACCTCTGCGGATTCCGGGCAGGCCAGTACAGACCAGGCATCAGCTCCCTCGCCATCCTCAGAAGATGACGTGAAGACACTACTCCTGGCTGTTCAGCACAGCCTCACTGACCTCTCCGGCAAAATGGACATGATGAACAGCCGGTTAGATTTCCTTGTCCAGAAAGTCGACAAACATGATGGGCAGCTGAAAGAAGCTGAGCGTTGCATATCTGAGAATGAAGATGCCACCGCACAGATGCAACAACAGATGTCGCAAATGGACAAACTGCTTAAAGTGATTGCGGCCAAAAATGAAGACATAGAAGCTAGGAGCCTCCGGAACAATATTCGCATTATAGGCATTCCTGAAAGAACAAATATGGGGCGCATGGAGGACTATGTTGAACGCCTCCTGACTGGTACCTTCGATGCAGACTCTTTTTCGCTGCAGCTGATGGTAGAACGCGCACATCGCTCCCTTGGGCCCCGGCCTCCGCCGGGCGAAACTCCGTGGCCCATTGTAGCCCGTCTCTTGAATTATCGAGATCGTGATGCGGCACTGAAGAATGCCTGAGAACAGAAACCACTGCAATTTGAAGGTATCACGTTCAGCATATATCCGCATTTCACTATGGCAGTGCAGGAGGCGCGCCGCAAATTCCTCCCCGTCAAACAGAAACTGCGCAAGGCTCAAATAGAAAATGCCCTCATGTACCCTGCACGACTTCGGATTTCGAGTCATGGCAAACACATCTTCTGCACAAATCCGCAACAAGTGGAGGAATTTCTGAAGACCAACCAACGACGTTCGCCAAGACAGGGTGGTGCTTCCAGATCCCCTTCTTCATCCTTGGACTGGCCGAGGGTCCGTGGACATAGCTGAGCTGCCCAGTGATAATCCTCCTGCTTTTGATGATTTTGCTGAACAGTATCGCTACGAAGTTGGGATTCGCGGCATCCGTCCCCTCCCTGATGGGGCCCCTATAGACCCTCAGACGGAACTCTTCTTCTACGAGATGGTCACAGACAGCTAAGTGCCCCTTTGGGCTTTGAACAATATTTGTGGTTTATGACTCAGTACTTGTTTTTTTTTAGTGGTAGACTTGCACCATACACCGCCAAGCACCCTTCCCCCCACCACTCTACCCCCCTGTCACTCTGTGACATTCGGGGACTGCACTGCAGCTAGAGGTTGGGAACGGGAAGGTTTATGGCCCACTGGCACCACCCTCCTTATGGGAGATCACCCACACTGTCCCTATTTCTATGTTTCTTATTGTTTTTTAATATTGCTTTTCTGGCCTTATTTGGCCACGATAAAATGGCCTTGTTGTTTGATGGTATTGGGTGGGTGACTTAGTACCAGCACATTTGGGGTGCTGTTGTGGGTGGGGGTGGCATGGGCATTCGCCAGTTGCGGCAATGCTGGCACGCTGAGGTTGTTTTTAGCGGGGGTGAGTGAGTTGGGAATGTTAGATGTTACTATTATGTATTTTGCACAACAGCATACAGACATGTCAGTACCTGGAGGCACGGACACACAACATATACGCACTGTCATAATCACCATAATCGTACAACACAATTGTAATGGCAACGCACGCTGAACAACTACGCATCAAAGTGATCACATGGAATCTCAGAGGCCTACGTGACCCTCGTAAACGGAGACAAATATTAGCGTATCTTGATAGACATCACATACAAATTGCAATGCTTCAAGAAACGCACATCGATCCCCGACGCCCTAACTGTTTTGGTAGAAAATGGGCCTCTGCCCGAGTATTCTCATCCTACTCGTCATACTCACGAGGCACACTTATATTGGTAAAGAAAAATACGCGCTTCATACTAGGGGACACATTTAGTGATCCCTTCAGTCGGTGCTGCCTGCTCTAGGGTAGGCTGGCCACACAGTCGGTCATCCTAGCTTGCTGTTACGGCCCTAACACGGATGACCCAGACTATTTCACTACTCTTTGGGGACATATACTTAAGGTGGGGTCCACTCACGTCATATCGGGCGGAGATTTTAACACTACCCTGCGCCCATCCATGGATCGATCCAATCCCCTTCCTCACCCCTACACCAACATCCAAGACACCCTTTCTGGTTTATTTCTTGATCACTGACTCATTGACGTGTGGCGATACATATATCCAACCGACAGGGAGGGCACCTGTTATACAGCTGGGCACTCGACTTGGTCGAGGCTCGATTACTGGGTATGCTCCCTAGGGTGGGTCCTTGGATCCACTCGGCAGAGCATTTGGCTCGCACATACTCGGATCATGGGTCAGTATGCCTAGAGATAGCCCCCCCTAACTTAATTGCTACCCTACGCTGTTGGAGACTAGTGCCGGAGGCACTGCTGGACACTGTCTTTCAGGCTGAAATCGTTGAGGAAATTACCGATTTTATTGCCAGAAATAAGGTCTTGCCTTACCCACGTGGGCACTATTTGGGAGGTTTTAAAGCCACTATATGCGGCTCATGCATGTCAAAGAGCTTTGGGGTACTCTAAGATATCCACAGAAATCTGGGACGCCTGGAAACTGAGATAAAGCAACTAGAGACCGAAATGTGGGGTATAGGGTCCGGTGCACAGAGAGCCACACTCCGAGAAAAAATTACAGACTACACTACCACTGCAGATCAGGAAGTCAAATTTAGAGGCAAATATTTTATTGCCGTTGGTACGGTGAGGGTGAGCAACCCGGCTGAGCATTGGCGAATAATATTAGACAACCCCGCTTCTCTAACTATATCTTGGATGTGGTTGATGGAGATGGGATACGACACAGGGACAGTCTCGAAATTTTAAATACTTTCACTACAGACTATGCCGATCTGTATAGCTCGCGCCGCACCTCTTCCCCTGATTTTTCTCACTACCTTAAGGATATAGCGCTGGGATGGCTGGGTGACCACCATAGGGAATTTTGGGCGGCACCATTCGAGGAAGATGAATTTCGCGAAGCCATCATGCAAATGAAATCAGAGAAGGCGACGGGGTCTGACGGCCTTTCCATAGATTTCTACGAAACCTCTATTGATCACCTTCTTCCAGTGCTAAAAGAGTGTTTCTAGAGGCTCAGGAGACTCAAATTCTGCCTGCTTCGATGAGAGAGGCACTAATCACCTCTTTACTTAAGCCAGGCAAACCTGTAGACAAATGTGAGTTCTACCGGCCCCTTTCTCTAATAAAGTCTGGAGCAAAAATCCTTGCTAAACACATAGCAAATCGTCTCAATCTCCTAATGGAGAATTTCGTTCTGCCGGATCAGGACGCTCTTCTCGATCCTTCAAACTGTTGACCCGAAATTGGCTCTGGTGGTGGTATTTCTCGACGCCACCAAAGCCTTTGATTCTGTGGAGTGGGACTACCTGTTTACTATATTGCAATATATGGGACTCCCTGTGGGTTTTTTGGCCTGGATCCGACTTCTCTATACTTCACTGAAAGCAAAGGTACTGATAAACGGGCATGTCTCTGCCTCGATCTCCCTCTCTCGTGGCACTCGGCAGGGATGTCCACTGTCACCCCTTCTTTTCGCCCCAGCCATGGAGCCGTTGGCAGCTAAGATCAGGCAACATCATCACGAAAAAGGCCTTTGTTGCTTTCTCCGCCCAATCCTCATTTCCCTTTATGCTGACGACGTCACCCCATATATTAGGGACCCGCAACAAAACCTCAATCCGCTACTTCGAGAATTCGTCAAATTCGTCGGCCAATCCGGTATCCATATCAACTAAGCCAAATCCCGGATCTTCCCACTTACCGCTGCAGCCACACCATTTGAAACAGACTTCCCCATAGAGTGGTGCTCTGATGATGCGAAGTACTTACGAATACGTATTACGACAGACCGCGAAGAGCTGGTGAGACTAAATTATGGGTGTGCGATGGAACATATTACTGTATGTATCACCAGATGGATTGCACTTCCCCTGACCATGGCTAGCCGCATCTCCCTTATTAAAATGATAATACTTCCTACATTTTTGTATCTATTTGTCAATATACCAGTCAACATTTTTTCACCTCCCTCCGTTCTGAGTTGATTCGACTAGTATGGGGCAGTTAGCAATCTTGCATACAATGGGACACACTTATGCGACCATACTCGTAGGGGGGTTTTGACATTCCCAATTTCGAATTATACTATATATGTGCCCAGGCACATTCTGCCCATTTCTGGTTTCACCCTCCCTGGTATACACCACATGTTGTTACTGAACACTGGCTTGCAGACCCTATTCCTTTGGAAGGTGTCATACTGTCCAAGGGTGAGGCACGTGGGCCTCATCTGTCTTCTGTGGACTACACGATCAAAGCATGGTCCCGTATCAACGATCGCATGCTAACGCCCTGCCTGTATTCCCCACTACTCTTCTCGTCTATCATCCAGGGCTGTCATTATTGCAAGAGGGTATATTTAAGAAAGTTGCTACTATCCGTCGCATCCACTGCTGGGGCGACTTATACCTTAATGACAAATTCCGCACTCTCCAACAACTCTTTTCAGACCCCCCCACTCTCTACTATGGAAACCTTCCTATACGCCCGCCTTAGACATGGGATTAGAGACTGCACCCCATCATACTCACTGGAACCTACAGTGGTGGCCCCACTGTATCATGTCCTCCACGCACTCACTGCCGCACACTTAGTATCCACGCTCTATCACAGTTTATATGTTGTCGCTGAATACCCCCAATGCGCATCCCAAAATAAATGGTCTATTGAACTGGAACACGATATCACGGATGCACAGTGGTCTTTCTGTTGTACACAAATGGCACAAATCTCCTCCAACAGCAGGCTTTGAATCATTCACTCCATATACCTTTATCGAAGATACTACACCCCAGTAAAACTCCATAGATTTGGCAAGTAGATGTGATAGATGCAAGACAGAGGCCGCCAACTTCCTCCACCTAGCTTGGGGATGTCCGACTGTGCACACATACTGGCAACAGATCTTCACGGCATTAGATTGCATGATCTCTACACCTCTTTCGAGGTCCCCTTTTATAGCCCTACTAGGCTACACTGAGCAGATTCCGGTTAAACATTGCAAGTTTGTGTCTTTTAGCTTGGTTCTAGACAAACGTCGCGTGGCTTGTAGATGGGGTCGCTGACGTGCCCCCACATTCAAGAACTGGCTTGGGGATATGATACTATGGCAGGACCAAACCTGCGTGTATGCTGAACTCATTCCACTCTCCTCACGGCCCGTGACATATGGGCCCACCTTCAGTCATATCTGTTGGAACACCCAGATCACATTCAACAAGCGCCTTGATGCTCACATTAACCAGCATATCCTTGTCCTACCCTACACCATACAAGATCTATCCCTGCACATTCCCCGGTGTAAACCACTCACTTTCCTACACTCCCCAGGGCTGCACATCAGTCTCTATATGTTACGTTCCAATGCAGCAATGCTGCGAAGCCATTATATATATGTATAACTGTTCTATTTACCTAATGTATTTGATCATGATTCATGTTGTTCCACATGCCATCCTACCTACCGAACTCTCTTCTATTGTTCCTTTGCTGTCTGTACACTGCATATGCTGAATCTGTATATGTGCATTGTCAATAAATAATAATAATTAAAAAAAAAGTACATTGCCAAAATAAAAAAATGGCTGTTGACACATTTTTAATAAATAGTTAATATTACTTTGTTTGAATGTGTTTAGTTATTATAACTAGGCGTCAGTTGACATGACTTGGCCAAAGTCAGTCTACAATGACAGAAAATGTGGCTTTTGTAATTACATGAACGAGTTTCCTACATTCATGTTTCTCTTCTGTGTTTTTCCTTTTCAGAAAGTAGGCAAAATAAAAAATAATTTCACGGTTGTGAATATTTGCTGAGATGAAATGTATTAATTTATGTTCATTGTGAAGGAAACCATGTGCTGAATGTTCCTATATTGGCAACATGTCCAAGGCTCTTTTCCCGGGTCTGCTCTAAGCAGTTGCACTGTGTATTATTTTCACGTGTTGAATAAATATCACATTAGTTTTCTTGTTTCGTAGGTATGCCTTATTATAATTATACATGAAAGTAGCTGTTCCTTCATGCGTTTTATTCGATGTATCATATTTTCTTGTTTTACTGTTGGTTTGCATGGGTGAAATAGAATTGGTACAGCTCCAAAACCCACTTTGTCAAGAGTGTGCCTTTCAGTGTTTGAACCCTATAAAGTGTGCCCTTTGTGGGAAATGTGCCAGACTTTTTGCTCACTTCCAAGATGTCAGGCACTGCGCTAGGCTGTCTACTTATTTAGCCATAGAGTTTATTGCTTTCCAAACCAAGCGGATTCCAGGCTAACCTATCTGTTTCATTTATAGACTTTCCTTGACTTTTGAACTGACCACATTTATGCTAGTCCTCTTGCTGAACTACATTTTGGTTCTGGATATTTACTTGCTTTTAAGGTGGACCTTATGTAGTTACCTCTTGCAATTGGTATTATTAGATGCATTGTTGATCCTAATGAGTTTGACCAACGACTTTTGCCTTCTGTAATGATTCTTAAAGTTGAATATACCTTTATGGTTTTGACTTTGAATTTTATCATGTGAATGTATTCTTTATTGGCATAAAGCTGCTGACTTTTGAGACTCACATTGCCCCGATCTTGAAACTCAACAATTTTAATTTATTAGTTAAAAGCCCTGACACAACCTGGTGTTGGCTCTCTCTTAAAAATAAAGTCAACCCAGTGTCATCCAGAAAGCGACTGCGGAACTCTGTTCAAGTTCTCATTCTCTTGCTTCTGGATAGTATAAATGCCCTACCTCATGACCAACCAGACTCCCCACCTGCACCATTTAGGGTCATCCTTCATGCATGTCTCATTGACGGCCCAAAGAAATATGCCATCCCACACCCTCTTCAAAACCAGCTCCATAATTTACAAAGGCATCACAACTAGCAACTTTGCTTATCTTACAGAGAAGCTCACCATCTCTCGTCATTCTAGTCATATCTGCAGCCCCTATACAATTGGACTGCAGACTAGAAATTGGAAAAAAGAAAAAAAAAGACATCAGGCCTTTTCCATCTATGCACCCACAATCTGGAACAAGATCCCCATATCCATGAGGACTGCCCCAAAGCCGCTCCAATTTAGGAGAGAAATGAAGTTTCACCTCTTTAAAAAAAACTCTACATCAGAATGCATTAACCGTCCACAACCTAGCTTCCTCTCTATTTACTCATTGACTTTATGCGTGTCTTTGACCATGGACAGAGCTTCACTGCTTTTTGCTAGGATTCCACTATTAAAATGCCATATGAATACATACATACACACGTGCATTGAGTTACTTACAATCTACCCTGTTTGTTCCAGACATGGTGAAATATGCATAAGTTGCATAGAATGTTTCTGCACTGACTCGTATTACTATTATGTAGAGGTCAGATTTTGTGTTTATCTCTACAGTGCAGTTGCTGACACTGTCTACCACAACTTATTGACTATTCTAGGGTCTATGTAACTCACAACACGGCACATCAACCTATACACATCCACATTTCCTGGTCACAAATACTGTTTACGTTTTCCTGGAGGAACATACTCGATGACTTTTCTATTCAACCGGAACTGAGTTTGCATACTATTACTTGGGGGTATTCTACCTTTACTACGCGGTCATTACTTCGTATTACCATTACTACGCATATTTTAGTTTGCAGATGCCATTACTTAGCATGCATTTACTTAGCATGCATTTACTACGCATGTTCATTACTCAGCATGGGTTCAGGGTGCATTTAGGTTTTGGGGTGCTGGGGTAATTTTAGAGGTTCAGGGTGCATTTAGGTGTCAGGTGGGTTAGGGTTTTGGGGTGTAGGGTGTATTTTTAGGGTTCAGGGTGCATTTAAGGTTTTGGGGTGCTGGGGTTTTTTGGGGGTTCAGTGTGGGTTTAGGTTTTGGGGTGCTGGGGTAATTTAGGGGTCAGGGTTGGTTAGGGTTTTGGGGTGCATGGGGTATTTTGAGGGTTCAGGGTGCGTTTAAGGTTTTGGGGTGCTGGGGTATTTTTGGGGTTCAGGGTGCTTTTAGGTTTTGGGGAGCTGGGGTAATTTTAGATGTCAGGGTGGTTTAGGGTTTTGGGGTGTAGGGGTAATTTTAGGGTTCAGGGTGCATTTAAGTTTTGGGGTACTGGGATTTTTTTAGGGGTCAGGATGAGATAGGGTTTTGGGGTGTAGGGGGTATTTTTGGGATTCAGGCTGCATGCAAGGGGATAGGTTACTATTACGATTATTTTTTTGTTTTAAAGTACCAATAACGCGTTGTAACGGTGCAAAGTAAAAGCATTTTTAATGTATTTGTATATATAAGTAAAAGCATGTGCACTAAAATCATGCGTAGTAAAGGTATTTGCGAACTAAAAACTTCGAAGTAAATACCTGCGAAGTAACGGTATGCTAAGTAACATCATATGGTCATAACACTCAGAGAGGCACCAACCTCTTGCTACTCCATGTCCTAGATTAACTCAATGACTCAGTGCTTTTCATCACCTTGTGCCATGTGAGCACTCGTGCAAAACAGTAATAAAAAAGGCCCTAAATATTTAAATGTGTGTGCCCCCGTGAAGATACCTGGGATTTTTTACGTTAGGAATTTCTTAAAACGTTTGGCAAATGGCAAAGCACCTTCTAAGACTTATAAGGACAAATCCCCTTTTACTGAAAGCTAGCTGTTGTAGAAGTAAGAGAGACATAAATATGTTGCTCTTTAATTTAGCCCATCTCATTACAATTCACTGACCAGTTTGCGAATTCAAATACGATTTTGCACCCAATAACTTAGCCTTTTCCGAAAAATCAGTGCTTTGATAATTATTTCTGTCATTAACTAGGCTATACCGTTAGGGCTACAGGAAGGAACCTGCTTCTATGTTTCCTGCCTTACCATTAGCAGGTTTAATTGTTTTTGCCCAAAGGAATTCTTACAAGCTCTACCTTGAAGTTTCAGTTACAAATGATTAATTTCTCACACATGGTTAGCCATTTATTAGCCAGAGGAAGCAGCTGGTAGGGTCAAGTAATTTAGCTTCCTGTCAGCGGTATTTAGATTAAATAATATGTTCACAGATAAATCTCAACTGAACGCCTTAAAATAAAATCATATTTAATAATTGATTTGAAATATGTCAGCCCTCTTACATTTTGAGTTAAAAAGCGGAGAAAAGTTTTGTAGGAGCAGGGTCAGCTTTATGCCCTATTGGAATTCAAAGAGGAACATGCATTGCCAAAGGCAATAGGTTTTGCTTTTTTAAAGCTAATGCACAGAGCACATAACACGACATTCATCAACACCTGTAGCATGTGCACGTACAAACAAACCTAGAGACACACATTTCAAAAGGTATAATAGATCTACAGACATGTATGCTCAATACAAAACCAATAAGGGAAGCACAAAGGCATGACAATAAAACAGACCACCAATCATATTTATTTCAGTACAGCACAGGGAGCATGGTGGGTTGCATCAACAGAGTGCATAATGATCAGCAGGGGGACCACGTTGATGAACATAATGGGTGCAGAAGGAGATGTGCTGCTGGGTAACACAGTGATGCATGCATCTGGTGGAAGCTGGGTGATGCACCTTGGGGGGGACCTGGATGGTGCCTCATGGAAGCGCTTGGTGTGATGCTTCATGGAGCACTGGATGCTATGCATCTGGCGAGCCCTGAGTGTAGTGCATCAGTGGGACTCTTGGCTGATATACAGTTCACGGTTTTAGAGGATTAGGTAAATTATGGGTCAAAGACTGATGTGTAGGAAGGGGTACAAGGTGATAGGCAGTGGGAATACATGCTGACATTCAATATAGGGGGCAAATTGAAATGTATTTTGTAATGTATGAAATCTTCAATCAGCAATTTTTAGGCTACTACTTAGAATGTTAAAATCACTAGTGAAAGAATCGATTGTAGAGTCCTCCCCAGCCTCGGAGCATGTAAATGATTACGTCACAGATGGAACATGGTATTACACGTCTTTTTAGTCCTCAGTGTGGAACTGTTAATGGAACAGTCTACGTCATGAATTCTACCAAAAACACTCAAGCACTTACTTCACTGTTCTACGCAGTCCGTCAGGAACCAAAAGGGTCCCGTCATCTCTTTTTTACAAGACCCTACATCTCCTCCTTTGTTAAAGACTGGCACTGGTGACACAGACACAGGTGCAGTCATTAGGCTCTCAGGATTCTCAGGTGGAGAAGTCTCACTTCTGACGTCTGGAGTTGGCAAATGTCGAGGTAGGTGCTTTGAAGGCAAAGAATCTCACGTAAAGCATTTCCCAGGATGGTGAGCAGTCATCATGTGTCCTTCACTAGTCACAACCCTCAGTGGGCCAACATCGAAAGGAGCATCAGACTTGCGTTTTCATTTCTGTCTCACAAGGACTCGATCTCCTAATGTAAAGACAGTGTTCCTCGCACATCGGCATTTGTCTGCATAGGTCTTTATTTTGTTTTTGTGACATGAATCTGTTTGACGAAGTTCATCATCATCAAACACTCTTTTAGTGGTCCATTGTGGCAACTTGGTCTTAATGGCTCTCCCAAACATCAGGGTTGCAGGACTTTCACCTGTAGTTGAATGTAGAGTTGACTGGTAATCATGAAGAGCAGAATGAAGAACTGATTTGAGTTGAAGCTTTTCCAGTGCAGTACACTGAACAGTCTATTTAGGGTGCTCATGAAACGCTCAACAACGCCGTTTGCTTGTGGTCAAAGAGGTATACGTTTCTGATGCTTGATGTTCAATGAGTAAGAAAGTCTTTGAATTCTCAACTGTTGAAAAATAGGCCATTGTCGGACTTCAGAATTGAAGGAATGCCCCAAGTTGCAAAAATACAATCTAGCCTCTTGATTACTTTTTCCTGAGTGATCGACAAGAGGTCTTCTACCAAGGGAAAACGAGACTACTCATCAATGACTACCATTAGATGATGTCCATTGTCAAGGGGTCCAAAGAAGTCAACAGCGATTCTCACCAACACATGCTTTGGAAGATAAGACATGTTCAATGAATGCTGGGTTGTTTTTGGAGATAAACAGTTGGACAAATGACAGGCCTTTAATTCCCTTTCAACTCTTTCATCAAGATGAGAAACCATATTTGGTCTCAGAGAGATTGCTTAGTGGCAATAATTCCACGATGTCCCTAATGTGCCACCTCAATGACTTGCTGCCTCAGACTCTCTGGTATACAAGTCTTGAACCTCATAAGACGATACCTTCTTGGGTAACAGAAAGTTAATCTTTCACATTTTTGGGAATTTCTGATATTCACCGTCATTTGTAAGCGGTTGAGTGTGCTGTTTCCAGGATTGATGTGCAATAATGTCTTTGGGTATTAGCATATCACTGTCTGTGTTTGTTGCAGCAATGATTTGTTACGCTCAGTTTGTGACAAACTTCTGCTAGCATAAGCCACAATATGCCTTCAAGCATTTGGATGTCCATTGTGTTGGGCAAGGATCGCACCCAACCCTAATGGGTTTGCGTCAACAACAACTTCTGTATGTAGCTTTGGATCAAAGTAGAACATTTCAGTGGTGTTCTCAATTGCATGTTTGAGTTTCTTTGGGCTTTGTTCACATACATGTGACAACTAAAATGAAACATTTTGTTTCATTAAGTCTGTTAATGGAGCATTTGCTGTGGCAAAATCACAGATGTACCTAGAACAATAGCTGGCCATGGCAAGAAAACAACATAACATGGTAACATATTGTGGGGTACAGGTGGATGATAAAGTCTGTATTTTAGCTGGATCTGGAGTGATTCCTCCATCAGACAAAAAATGGCCAAAGAGTTTGAGTTTTGTTTTGTGGAACTCACACTTCTCTGCAATCAAAGTGAGCCCTGCATTAGCAAGTGAATGGCACAATTGCATAAGAGCTTTATCATGTTTCTTTTGTGTGACCCCAAAGGCCAATAGATCATTACAGTAATTCAAAGCAAGCGTGACAGGCTATATTATGCTGTGAATGACCCCTTGAAACAGATCTGTAACTGATGACATGCCAAAGTGTAATCTTTTATATCTGAACAAACCAATATGGGTAGAAAAGGTAGTAATGTGCCTGCTATTTTCTTGTAGTTCCAATTGATGATAACCTTTGTGCAGATCAAGGCAAGAAAAGACTTTGGCAACAGTCAGCTGTGTGACCACATCGGCCACGTATGGACCTGGATGTCATTCTCTTTCAATTGCCTTGTGAGCTTGAGCCATATTAATGGAGATGCGTACAGCTCCTTCATTGTTTAGGCACTACTAATATGGGTGAAACCCTTGGTGTCGGTCCAGTAGATCTCTCAAAAATATAATGCATTAGTAATGTCTCAAGTTCTTTTTCCTTTTGCTTCCTGTAAATGAAATGCAATTTTAAGATGCCACAGAGCAACAGGACTCGCATTCTAATTAATATGAAGTTGCACTTTGATTGTCTTAAGTTTACCCAATCCATGAAACAACGATGGAAACTGAGTCACTATTTTGAGATTGAGCATTCATGTCGTAATTTACAGATATCAGTCCCTTTTCAGCATCAGTACAGAAACTGAATAAACAAGCACTTGCCGTATTACCTTGAAGTACGTGTTTTTGGTGCTTGAACTTTCGTCTGTTTGTGCTTCGTGGTTGCTACAAATAAACCTTGACTTTTTAATGGCATAGATGCAGGCCATGTATACACTTTAGTCTTTAACGGTGTGAGGCGAGGCACTGGAGACAGTGTTTTGTACATCTCCTCGGGCATGATGTTCATCGACCCACCACTGTCTATGAGAAAAGATATGGCACAACCTTTAGTGTGATTTTAGGACAGTATCTAAACAAATTTTGTAACTTCACTTGTCGATCTTTCTTCACTTGCATTTTTCCTTGCATGGGGCCAATCCGACATGCACACATTTGCCTTTTTGATTGATATCAACATTGCACATCCATCTTCTTCATTGTCGCTTGACAATGACTTTGAAGAACTTTTGGATGAAGATTTAGTTGACAATAAACTTTGTTTAGTTTCTATTTGTCTCAACTGATGTGGCCACTTGGCCTTCTGGGCGTGAGTAGAATGTCACTTCTGGAACGTTCGGGTGTCCATTTTGTATTCTCAACATGACACAATTAGTTTTTCCTTTGCTTAAAAAAAGTTAAAAAATGGTTCTCTTTCTCTCAGCTCTTGCCTTCTTGTCCAATGGTGGGACACTTACCTTCATGAGGAAAAAAAAATACACATCTGAAGCATGGTTTATTTTTCTTTGGAGACATCACTTTGTGCCCCTCAACCTTGTGTCTCTGCTTCACATTCAAGGCTGACTCACACTGGGCTCCTCCAGCCTCCATGTCAGCAGCTTGTCGTTCTGCACATTCCTTGGCTCTTGCAGCTATGAGTACTCACTCCAGACTAAGCATTTCTCTCAACACTCGTCGTCTGAGTGAATCGGAAAGAAAACCATCTATGACACTGAGACATGTTGCTTCTTCATCATTGAATTCATTGAAGTTACGTTTGAGGAGTGTATCAAGTCTTTTGACAAGCTTGTAAATTGTTTCACCAGCTTTCTTCCTTTCTTGGTTTAAAATTTATCTTTCATAATCGGCATTCGGCATTGGATTAAACTTAATATTTAGCGCCTTTTTGATTTAACGCTATGAGACTTCAACAGCATGTGGTATTTTCATTATTACTTCCTTTACTCCTTCAGCTGCAAAATTCTTAGATATTTAAAGATCTTTTTTGTTTTCTGCTTCTTCCAGGGCACAAATAAAATCAACAAAAGTTTCAATCCAGGTAGTCCATCTGGTGCCGATATTCTGCTTTTCAGTTGTATCAAAGGAAAAGCTGTGGTTTCAGGAAAACAGCAGCCTTATAACCAGTTGTGGAACTTACTGATGCTGAGAGCATGTGCTGTTCAGACAGCTCTGGATGGGCACCTATTTCTGTACCTTCTGGAAGTACTGGATCGGTATTTGAACGCGGGTCATCTGGCCCACTCACAGAATGCTCAGCGTCTTCTTCCTCTTTTACTTATTTTGTCTCTTGCATGTGTTCATCACCATCATCTTCTTCAGTGTACCTTGTTTCCACTGCCTTCAGCGTTTTTCTATATCTGTCTATTTCTCTTCTAGCCTTCCTTGCACCTGTGTACCGCTGCCTTTAGTGCTTCTCTGTACCCGGTGGTCGCTGCCTTTAGCATTATTGTTCTGTAAGGGTTATGGCTCATGTTGCGTTGTGGTGCAGTACCTATTCATGGCCTCACCAGCAGGTTCCTGGATGATAATACATAGATTTCTCTGTAAGGCCTTCTTCTTCTTTGAAAGCATTGCACTGGCTGAAGTGGCACTTTGACTCCAAATACACCAATAGTCGATCTTCACTTTGTATGAGAGGTGTATGGCACGCACAAGCAGTTTGCTGGACCATGACAAACTCTCTGGGAGAGCACTGTCGGTTCTTCAGGTTGTGCATTTCCTATCTCATCTCCAGTTTTAGCATCCTCCCCAGCCTTGGAGCATGGAAATTATTACACCTCACATGGAGCTTAGTATCACACATCTTTATTCCTCAGTGTGTAGCTGTTAACTGAACATTCTACATCATGAATTCTATCAACCACATCCAAGCACTTACTTCACTGTTCTACAGAGTCCATCAGGAACCAAAAGGGTCCTGTCATCTCTAACTTACAAGTTACTACAGATGTCTCCCTTTGTTTTGCTGAAAAATTGGAAGAAACTAACAGGTTGATTAGGATGTCGGATGGAGTTTCCTCTGACTGACATCCCTGCAGTTTCAAGACCGACCTAACTCGGCTCAGTGGTCCAAAACCGCAATTATGATGCGACTGCATAGAGAAATGGGAGTCAATGTAAATCCTTGCACCGTGTGCCGTGTGCGGGGGCCCTGCTGGAGTCCTCAAAACTTGCTTTCCAACAGGCTTTCCATGTCAGAAAGCCCGACATGGAAAGTCTTTCGGAAACCTGCATCATAATAGCAACAGCGAAAACGCCGTCCGCACAGGATTATGTTTGGTTTCCGACTGGTCGACGGGCTCCATGATCCCATCGGTAGCCAGCCGGCATGACCGGCCGGTTTGAATTCCGACCACCATAACCCTAATACGGCATTGGAATTCAAATTAAGCATGTCGGTTGGAAAGCCTCCGAACTGTGGTCGGAGGCTTTCCGACCGACAGCCTAATTAGGGCCTAACTATTAAAAAAAATACTTAGTTCTGTTCACTAAAAAAAGCCAGATCTTGCAACCAGTCATTCATTACACATGACATTGGCAACTATGCACAAGGACATATCTAGGTAAAATAAAAATCAGACAATTCCTCTTTAAGATGCCATTATTTATGTGAATTTTGTTGCTGCAATTATTCTCTGCTTTCATATTGCATTGTGAACAAAAAAGTGTATTTTTAAAAACAAGTTTGTGTACTTTCATTAGTCTTTACAAAGTGTGATAAGGCTGTATCCTAGCACAGGAGTCAGCATATGTGGAACCCTCACACTAACCTCAACACCAAACCTAATCTTAACCAACTTCCAACCCAAACCCTAACTACAGCCGAAACTCTAAGCTAACTAATATACTCAAACTCATATGTCAATCCTCATCCTAAAGCTATATTTTAACACGGCCCTGACTCTTCAAAAATCCCAAAGCTAATTTTATTCCTAACCCTACAGTACTTACACCATTAATAAAAGAATATGTGAAAAATAAGCAATGCTCGTTTTTTTAAATATAACTCAAATAAACAACATTATTTATTCATTTTTTAATTCATATGGGTTTCGTAGTTTCCCCCATAATGTCGATAGCAAATCTTTGGACAATGGCCCCTTGTTGCAAGCATCTGAGGCTGTAACCCGCGGCCATATTTATCAGTCTTTCATGCAACACAGCAAGGCAACTTTCTGCACTGCACTGCATGAAATAGAAAGTTCAGAAATGTACTATATTTGCCAATATTTGGCAAATGCATGCTCTCTACCTGCGCTGGGGACCAATCTGCTGCATAGCTCCAATGCAGCCACTCTTGTGCAATGGTCCACGGGTGCCTGCATTGCAGGCAGGAGTGTTTTTGTGCAAAAAGTAACACCTTCCTACACAAAAACACTCCTCTGAGGCGTTTTCCTCTCGTACGATGCAACACACTTAGAAAGAGAAAACAACAAGGCAATATAAAGTTATTTCTCCTTGATGAGCTTCCCCTGGGAAGGCATAGCATTTTGACTCATTCCCAGGTTTACCAGTCGCTGTAAACCTGGGAATGCACCAAAAAGCATGGGTGGATGTGCTGGAATACCCACTCTCCACCCATGAAATGCCTTCCCAGCACAGAGTACTGCAGCCTTGCGTTATTCCATATTTACCAAGCAACTAAGCGTCACGCAAGGTGGCCTTGTGTTGCTTGATAAATCTGACTTACTATTGCGTTTCCTTTGTGACACCATGCATGGATCAAGGGCAATGCAATACTATGATAAATCTGGTCTCAAGTATATAGGTCCCTTTTAAAAGGTTAAAAAAAGTATATAGGTCCCACTTTAGAGTAAATTAAAGGGTGACATCTATGCCAAGCCACTGTTAGGCTTGCAATACGAGCGTGATTGTGCACTGTATGTTCGATTCCTCTGAGTCATAGTAAATGATACATGGTTCAGAGCGGGTAGGATAAAAGCGAATGTACATTAGAAATAAAAAGAACGCCAAAGGACTACCTGGGAGGGCCTAATTGTCGGTAAGTATGATTATGATTTATTCAGTGACAGACAGGGAATATCAAAGGGCTAGCAAGTCAGAGAGCCCTCTGGAGGTCTGTGGGAGTTCTTAGAGGTCCTGAAAAGAGATAAGCGGCCAGAGGCAGCTTCCACATCTGTAATATAATCATAGGTGTGTTCCCCTGGATAACTTTCCCAATCGAATCTGCAATCCAGAGCTGATACAGGCTTCAGGAAGTACAACTTCATTGGCTTTCACTATGTTTTCCTGAGTCATTACCACATAGTTGCCTGACTTGTCTGGTCCCCAAGAACTCCAGAAACACTGGAGGGGGCTCAGATTTGGGTGGAGACATTACATAGTCAATCTCGAATAAAAGCACTAAATGTGTGAAAGCCACATGGATTTCTCAAACCTCTTGATTGGTTAGATGTAGCCCTTTAACAATGGTCTGGGTTGGTGGTGGACCACAGCAGCTGATAGCAATAAGCCCTAGTTCCTGACAACCTAATGCTAGTGAGACATTCAACCCCCTACATTTAATCCCTAGACCCTGATATTTGTTGTTTTCTTATATGTTCAGCCTGTTGAACGTCCCCTTGCAAGCGTGTTACCAGTGGCTCAAGATTATGTTCATACAAAACGCCAGGGTCCATGATGACACTGTTATTTTTTATTTTTTTACTTTTTATTTTACAGAGTTTAATATAGCGCAAACTTGACCCGAATTGGGTATCCAAGCGCTTTACATAGCACCAGTTGCATTACATGAGGACACATTCATTTATTTATTTTTTGGCGCACGGGGAGATTAAGTGATTTGCCCAGAATCACAGGATGTCCAGCGTCATTGCCAAGACTCGAACCCAGTTCCCCAGATTCGAGGTAGACCGCCCTAGCCGTTAGGCCAACTCCTCTCCCTACAGTTAGTGGGAACCAGGCTAGTGGACATAAGGGTTAAATGCAAAGAGATTAAAAACATAATTTTTAACAAGATCTCTATCCTCAAGGAATCGATAAATCTTAGCAACAACTTATCCCAAGCAGTATGATATTTTCACTTCTCTCACCTCAGCTGAGACAATTGTCTACCCATTTTTTAAGAAGATCTAGTAAAAGACATGAAACCAACATTTTACTGTGACAACGTAATTCCTGCCAAAATTATTAAAAAATAACGTCTATTTTTTCTGCAATGTATGTTGGCAACTAATCAACATCACAATCCCTAAGTCTTTACAAGCAGACCAGAACACTCCTCTGCTATACATCTGCTATCTGACCTAAATAAACTTGATAACTATCAATCATTCACCAACCTCCCTTGGTTCACCAAAGACACAGAAAAATGTGTTTCAGAGCAACTTGGCTACTTTATTCAAAAACATGAAACATTTGTCGCCTTATCAATTTGGATTCTGCCAAGGATGCAGTATTGAAATAATGAAAATTGCTGAATATATACACTGAATATTGGACAGTCAGTCTCCTCATCCTTCCAGACAGCATGGCTGCCATTCGATTGATCATAAGAGACTTATCCACATGCTGGATATATGCATGGGTTTTAAGGACAAGGTTTATTGCTGTTTTTTTTAACTACTTCATCTATTCCTAGCCAACTGCAAACCATTGGTTGGACTGGACAACTCCTGTTCTGATATGATGGTGTACTACAGGGTTCCTTCCTAGATAGCACATATTTTAATCTGAGAATCTTGATGGAGGATTCAGGCATGTTTATTTAACAATATTCATTGTAGTCCCTAGTAACAATCTTCTCCATTGAAGATTAACATCAGTTGAGTTGACAACCTGATAAAAAATATTTAGATCTGGATGCCATTGAACTTTCTTCGAATCAACCAAGAAAAGACCATCTTTATTTTGTTTTCCAGACAATGAAAATTCACCAAATCATTAATCTCATAATTCAACATCCGTAACTTTACTCCAGATTTCTTTGTTAAAATGGACGGGCTTTTGAACTGATCTCACCATAATTGATCATATACAACATCCACTAATATATACTGGAGCCACACTCCAACCTCTGAAAAATACTAAAACAGTACCTAAAACTTTAAGACTTTTTTGCTGAGTGGTACAGTCTTTAGTTATTTCTAGCACTGATCATGAAAGATATCAGTCCCGATAGGCTTCTAAAATCCTCCTTGTAACTTCTGCATTCAGGATCAAGATTACTGTCTGTAAAGAAAACGTTTGATCATCCTCTGCTGAAACAACTCCATTGGATGCTAGCAGGGGCACAAATACATTCCAAATTGGCCTGCATCTTATTAAAAAAAATCATCTTCAACATTTCTCCCACCTCATATCATCACCTTTGAAGAGCTTAGAAGGAAAGAAAATCCCCAGGACTGAACAAAAACGTAAGCCATTAAACTAGAAAATTCATTCCTCATAGGTCTGAATTGTAATATTTTTCAAGTTAACTCTGATACTGTGGCTCCCTCTTTCCGAAAACCTCAAGGGTCAAGAAGATACCCTTTAATTCAAGCAATAAATGAAAAACCTGTTTATTTGCAATAAACTTAATAATCCTAAACCACCCCCTGACCTCTAAATGTTGGCAATCTCATCTCCCTGTTATCTACACATGGCACTGTTTTGAATTCTCCATTACTTATGTTAATTTGTCCAACTGCTTTTCTGTTTTTCTATTTCCTAAAGTGTCATCCCTTTCCTCCATGTTTGTCCACCTTTTTATTCTGTGCAGCATTACAATCTGATTGTGAGGATAATTCGTTGTCCCATGGTTGGTATTCTGTAAAGCATGCTTAGTTAGACCCTTCTTACGGCAAAGCAGTGCTATCTAAGGGGCATATTTACAAGCTGGCGATAAAAAATTATCGCTACTTTTGCGGCCGATTTCAGCCGAAAAGCGGCGATAATTTTATCGCCTAATTAGCAAGGCCACGCTAACGCGTGAAAACTTGCTTTAGCGTGGGGATTCCTAACGCCCAGCTTTGCATCTCTAATGAGATGCAAAGTGAGCGTTCCTGACCTGACATGACAGGAGAAAGGTCGCTAAGCGACATTTCTCCTATCATCAAGATCCACGCTATGAAGCATAGCGGCAGGAAAAGTACCGATAACCCCTGTTATCGCTACTTTCGTTATGCCTGCTTCAGGACTGACTTAGCCATGATATCCTATGGAAGGTGGATATCATGGCTAAGTTTGTGAGTCCCTATCAGCAAGCTAACGCCACACTACGTGCGATAATCTCACGTTAGGCAGTTAGCGTGAGGATTTGTATCGCTGAGGAGATAAGCGTTGCTAATAGCACGCTATCTCAACGATAAAAATCCACGATAGCCGGCGATAATTATCCTCACGCTAAGAGCGCTGAGCGATACTTATCACCGGGTGTTGCTGATATGCCCCTAAGAGAGTAAAAACAAATAAACACTCACACCAGAGAAAGGCCAAAACATTATACAAAACTGTATTTATCAATTCAAAACTAGGGCACAGGGGGCACCAATCACATTAAATGCAGTAGATACTCATTGTTTACTGAGCATAGATGAGCAGCCCAAGTCCAAATTCAGAAGAGGCAAACAGCCTAATAGAAATGGGCTTTTAAACCATTCTGTGTGCTGCACTGTTGTGCAGTCCCTTTGAACTATATGGGCTGGGTAGTATGGTAAACAGAAGCTTCTAAGATATAGCCTATCCCAATTTATCATCCACGTTAAGCTGAATGGTTGTATGGGCCAAATGAACATGGTAACAGGATAAAAAGTTATTGGGAGGGTGGTAACATGGGTCAGTTGTTGCAGGTCTTCTGCAGGTGCTGTAGCTTGGCAATATCAAGAGACAATGAGTGAAAAGAAAGCCAATCGAAAATTATGGCGATGTAATTGCGTGTTCTTATCCAAACTCTAATACTACAAACCAGTCTGCAATGTTATAAAATGGTTTGACAACATTAAAAGAGGCTGACTAACTGTGAGCTGAGTATGAAATTAATGCAGTCATTACTGCTTGAAAAGTGGTTTAGAAATAAATATTACATACTTTATCTTAAGTGGATGATGTGGTATGTGATACCAACATTTGCAATCGGCCATTACAAATATGGGAATTTATATACCATGACACAGAAAATTAAGGAAGGCTATTATTTTCAAACTCTATTAGGGCAATAAAACCTCTTTCCAAACTTTTCTCGCCCTATGTAATAAAAGACAGGAAATAACACCAAAGCAGATATTGGTCAGCACCTTAACTTATTGAAGAATTACATTGTCTTACCCACTGTGTCAGTTACATCATAAGCGGGATAATTTGCCAAAACCAAGTGAGACAGTGTAAGAAATTGGGTTGTTAGTTGAAGGGAATAATTAGCCACCAAAAAAATATTTATCACAATCTCAGTCAGGGGTGAACTGCTTTAGTCACTAAACAAACCTGAGCTCACCCCAGGTGGCTAGGGCATAGTGCAGGCGGGCTTAACTTAGAGTCAGTACTAAAAAAGTAATAAAGTTGACATCCAAAACAATAAAAATCCCAAAATGAATTAGAACCAGAAAATAAAATTTTATGAACAAAATGACACCAAAAGTAGCAAAAAACCAATAATGAAAATGGAAATATGATAGCCTGGCAAGAAGCATAAACTATCAATGAAAATCAATTGTCACAATAGACCAAGACCTAGGCACAATGTGATGCTGACCATGATGTAGCATGGGTTGCATACACCAAACAGTTTTGTCCTGGTCGAAAATGTTGCCCTCTGACTTTAGTTCTTTAAGTTCCAGTCCACCAAAGGAGTACACATCTAAAGCCCTCCAGGCCCAAAAGGTAAGTACTTTGAGACTCACAGTTTGTCAGGCAGAGGGTAAAAAGCACGGTCCAGTACAGGTCCAGTTGCAACTGATCAGCTGGGCAGTAAGGGGAAAAGGTGTCTTGTATCTTGTTGTGTCCCTGCAGCTTTAATTGGAGGTAATAACCCTTGGATTCCACTTCTTTGACCTGGATACAAAATGGAGAGTAGATCCAGTCTTCTAGGTTCTTTCCTGGGTCTCGAACAGTAAGTGTAAGTCTCAACTGTTGATTCCGCAGGAGCGAGGTGCAAGGTTTCGATGCTGGATCCCAACTTCACACACCAACCAGAGCCAGCCCAACAATGTCAATGCCAGGATGGTGGGAATGGGGGAAGAGGGGAAACAAAAGAAGAAAAGGAAAAGGGAGACACATCACCAACGCATTTCATGTGCAGATATTCTCGTGTAGTGGTCTGTATGTGGTTCTTGTAATGGAAACAATGTTACAAGTGTTACCAAGTATAGGCGTATAGGGGTACCCTTTACTAACATATGCTGTTATTCCACTAAATATAACTACCTGGGTAGATTCCCTCTTCCATATTAGCAGTATACAGGATAGTAGAGAACAGATACAATTTCGATTAATCTAGAAAGTAAAGCATCCATTGTTAGGTGATTTACTCAGTGTAACAGCAGGATACTATATAATAGTAAGTAACGTAACTGACTTAGAATATTTCAAGTAAAACTAATATAACTATATCCAACATATATCAGGTAAAAAACAAAAACTATATTTTTCCATACTGGATACAAAAAAAGAAAAATAATACACAAAAAGGTGCAGGGCCAGGTACAATAATAATCAGCTCCTTGTGTTTATCAGGAAACTAATATCTATTCTTTTGTCCTTACAGCCATCAAGTAATGCAACAAAAAAGCAGGATCTCCAAACACCAAGAATTTATAAATCAGATAAGTATCTTTTGAAAAGCTCAATAGTAAAGTTAAATGTTACCGCCGTTTGCAACATAAAGATTCTTTAAACCTTGATTGCATTTTGTTCCTTTGTCTTTAGCAGGAACAATAATGAGATCCACCAGGAGCTTGATGATTTAGCCAGAGAGAGCAGACAAAATATGCAAGCAGACGTCCATTGAGGGAACGCTGTACCCGACTGTGACCAGGAAGGACTCCAGGTCAGGAGATGCAGGGAGCCAGCTACTTCCATCTATTAACCCATGATTTTTTCAACTTGCATCATGTGGCAATGATCCTTTATAATGCAAGTACTTTTCAAGCCCAAGACTCACCTCGCATGCCAAATAGGACATAATAGACAGTCCTTGCCAAATGCACCCAGCATATGTCTAATAGCTCATAGTTTGGGTCTTATTAGATTTCCAACATCACTCTCCACTGAACAATATCATCACACATTATCAATTCAGATACACCTTCAAAGAACAGCCTCAGACAGCACATTAGGCAGAACCTTTACAACTTCATGAATCAAACATGACAACAAATCTATGTAGTTGGGAAAACACTGTCAAGTTATCAGCACTATGTCAGGAGGCTTGGCTTACTACTTATATCTCGGCATGCACAGGGTGCAATTCCCATTTGCTCTGGGTCCATTGTAGGGAAAGAAAGGCTGTTGGTCATTACAGAGTGTCAATAATGTCTCTTGTAAGGATTGGTGTGTGGAGAATATACTTTGTGAGGGTGTGCCGAAGATGAAAAACATTTCCCAACAGTGTCTTGTGTTGTTTGTAGATGGCAGTGGCATCTTGGATTATCAGCTAACTTCACTTGTGTTTCACTGAGTCCTTGGGAGGTAATCATGCTACAGTGTTGCTGTAGCTAGAACCCTGATATTCGGAATCAGGAATTTCTTTGGTCAAGAACAGTTGCTTCCTTTAGATTTGTTGGAGGATATTTGTGTACACAGAGAAGTATTGAAATTCAAGTTGTGTTGAGAAAGCTAACTGTGAACTTTTTTGAACAATTGACTTTACCACTCCTAAAGACTGTAGAATTGTTTTCATTGTCTTGCACTGCAAACAGTGTTGCCAAAGTGAGTGGTGCTCCTGGAATCCACTCCCCAGGAGGACAGACTCCTTGATGAATACATGCGACACAAAGCCACCTCCCTAACATAGCAAAAACTGATTAATAATGCTCCTGACATCCTTATGTGACTGAAAGAGCGGTGGGACCAAGATCTGGGAAGTCCGGAGGATGATGACTGGGCGGAAGCCTTGGCATCCCCTAGGGAAGTGGCTATAAGAACAGGGTTCCGACTAGTTCAATTAAAGATCCTCCAATGCTCCTACTACGCTCAGATCACATTGGTGAAAATGGGTAAAATATCCAATGAAAGTTGCCGTCGAGGGTGTGGACAAACTGGTACCTTTTACCATACACTATGGTACTGTCCAATACTTCAGAATTTCTGGGTGTCAGTGGTTGCATGGATGTGTAAGATGTGTGATGGCCCCCTCACTGTCTCACCAAAGTGGTGTCTCCTGAATGTCTGGGGGGAGATGGAATGGCTCTGCCTGGATTGTATATATGGATCAACCTTGGGCTCGCTGTTGCCAAACGGAATGTGGCAGGACTGTGAGGAGCAGAACATGTGCAGTAATTGGAAAATTGGAAATATGAAATTGAATTGGTGCATGCTGGCTGAGAGGGTAGTGTATAAAGATCGAGGATGCCCTCAAAAGTGGGCAAACATTTGGGGATGCTGGAATAGTTATAGAGCAGTTGTTCCAAAACCTTTTCTACCCGCTGCTTCCTTGACCCATTGGCCATTGCCTGTGGCTCCCCACTGTTACTTTTTTGAAGGGTGGGGGGATGTAAGCCCGGCCTTTGGAGTTCTTGCATTTTTCTCCCTGAAAATATTTGGGATGATGCTGATGAAGGTATTATAATCATATACGCAGGGTGTTTCGTATTACTAAGGTGGCACCTCTAATAAAATATTCCTAGTTACACTTCTTTGCCCATGCCGATTTTAGAGTAGCCTCTCAAACTTTTAGTGCTAGATAGCACCCATATGCATGTAGGCCCCATTGCCAAAGTGTTTCTGCGCTTGAAGAATATTTGCATTCACTTCCATTTCTACCCATGTCATACCTGCCAACACACCTTGCTCAGAAGGGTGACTCACGATTTTTAAACCACATACAGCTTTATTTTTTTCTGTCTGCTCCCTAAAATTGCCTCCAAATCAATGCAAGTTAAAAAAAATCCTTAGATCCTTCTTTCTTGCTTCCAAATGTTGGCATTATGCCGTATATGGTGTTTTACTTCCCTGTGCTCAAGAAGAGAGCAGGCCTGTCTGGAAATGTGTGTGTGCCTAAAGAAATGTGTACTGGAAGTACCTATGATTTAAGTATAAATGTCAATACTTACTAATGCTTAGTGTGTTTAATAGACAGGACAACTGTACTTTCCTGATAACTTGCATTGGTGTGAAATGCATTTGGAGAAAAACAAAACTATTAACAAGTCTAACAAAATAAATTGGGCCTTTTCAGCTTACTTTGGGAGTTTCGGAACATGGGGATCCAGTGAAATATGGAGGTCATGTCACTTACAAGATCTCTGTACTGGGGTGAATGTATGACATTGTTCTGCATTCTGTCCATCAATTGTTCTTTATGCATTTGTCGCCCTGTGTGGGACAGGTATGCCCAGACGTGGGTCCCGTGCTCTACTGGCTGATGAGGGGTGAAACCCCGAAACCGGTCCTAGGATGATTTTTTCCAGTCCAGGGAGGACCTGGCCTGGTAGTTTGGGCTGGACTGTTCCTATTGGGCACAGGGTCAAAACTGATTTGCATATGGCTGGGACCAAACTGGAATGGCACGGGGAGCAAAAGAACGATGGATTTAGGCCCAGATCTCTGTATTGGGGTGAATGTATGACATTGTTCTGCATTCTGTCCATCAATTGTTCTTTTTGCTCTTACAAATCATCAACATCATGCATTTAAGGCTAATTAGTTTAACTGAAGCCAACAGACCCTTCAACATTAAATGCATTAAAGTTATTGGTGCATGGCTCTCCTGGCTAGGTTTGATGGCTCCCTAGGGAGCCATGGCACACAGTTGGGAAACCACTGCGATAGAGGTAATGGGTGTAACAATCTCATTTCTATCAGCTCGTAAGACTTGCCATCTGTTGTGCTTCAGTCAGTGTCTGTTGGCGGTTATGGTGGGTAGGGGGGAGATGGGAATGGAGCATGTCCTCGTGTCAGCTCCCCCTGTGCCAGTTCTCCTTTTCAGTTTGCCCACAGTCCGCTACCCTCCGCTGCCTGTCTTCCTGATGCCCTCTGTATGTGCCTCCTCGGCTTGTTTCATGCTCTGTTTTGCCTTTTCTGCTAGCTTTTTGACCCTTTGTTTTGCCTTTTTTTGCTTATTTTTCTGCCTTCTGCTTTGCATTTTCTGCTCATTTTCCTGCCCTCCATTTTCCCTTTCTGCTCATTTTTCTGCCTTCGGATTTGCCTTCTTTGCTCTGTTTCTTCCCTCTTCCCGCTGTTTCCCTCCTCCCATGATTTCCCTCTTCCCACCACCTAGCGCCCCCACCCCAGGACCTACTTAATTGAGGCTGCAGAGGGACCCATTGAGTAGGTCCTTGTGCCTGCTCCCCCTGCGACAGTTCTCCTGTCCAGCGTGCCCGTAATCCGCTACCCTCTGCTGCCTCTCTACATGCTGCCTTTTGTTTGTGCCGTCTCTGCTCATTTCTTGCTCTGTTCTGCCTTTTTTGCTAGTTTTTCTGCCCTCTGTTTTGCATTTTCTGCTCATTTTCCTGTCCTGTTTTCCCATTTCTGCTAATTTTTCTGCTGGCCATTTTGTCTTTTCTGCTGATTTTCTGCTCTCTGTTCTGCCTTTTCTGCTTGTTTTTCTGCCCTCTGTTTTGCCTTTCTGCTCGCTCATTTTTCTGCCCTCTGTATTTGCCTTTTTTTCTGCGTATGTCTACCTGCCGTTTCCTCAAGAATTGGATTTTTGATGGAAATCTCACACTTCAGCGTTCATATACTCCCAGGGGTGACAGTGCTGTGCTCTAAAAATGCTGATTGAGCGATTGATTGATTGTCAGGATTACTGCTTTGAGTATGACAGAGTTGGTGAATTTAGCAGTGCCCGTTTGATTCTTAAATTTGTTTTTGTTAAAATGCCAATAAAATGATTTATTTAAAAAACAATATTGTTTTAATTTACATTTTAGGTTGATCCTTTGATGGAACAGAATGAATTCTCATAAAAAATAATGCCACAAATGACTTGTGTATATAATTTAAAATGCATGATATGAGGAGTTCTTAGAAGTGATATTTGAACTGTCAATATTAGGAACCACAGAATAGTAATCCCTTCTCCAATTCATAAAGAGTCAAGTAGAAACTAAGCTCATTTCCAGCAGAGAAACTTAGAAAAGTAACCCTACTAATAGTGAAAAGTGTATAAGAGCATACATAAAAGTACTTGTCTCATGTTATGCTTCTGTTCAGGGATAGCAAGATTTATACCAGGATATCGAGTCCTGATAAACATATATTCAGCTAGAGATTTTTCTTTCACAATTATGGTTAGATGCGTAACCTTCATAGAAAATGACTACGATATAGCTTACTGTTTACAGACTCACTCCAACTGTCCGGCCAAAGTAATAAGCCAGAGTAGTCTATCTGGTGTCTCTGTTTTCTCTCTTAACCCATTCCTCTTTCCTCACTTCTTCTACTGTCCCTCAAACTCTTGTTTTATGTGGTCATTTGTGTAGGTGGCGACAGCATCCCTTCAATTGGATCAGACAAAATATTGAATTAAAAATATTGTGATACAAAAATAGTATGTCAAGAATATTGGGATGTCAAAAATATCGTTGACAGGGATATCATATGTAAGAATATCATTCTATGGGGCCGATTCCGATCCGGGTCGGAAGGGCACCGAACGCGATCCAGCCGGAAAAACTACGAGCCGTACGCGTGTTTTCCGGCTGACTCGTACAGCTGTACGAGGGAGCAAGTACGATGCGAGCTACATGAAATTCACCGACCAATTTGTTTCCGGGTCTGAACCGCTCCGTACGTCTCGGTCGTAAGCTAACCGTGGCATGCAATGGATGCGATTCACGACCGAGCCAGTACGATGCACGCATCGGACAGCCTGTCCGGATGGTTGCCTTTGGGGGTCCGCGTCGGACACCCTGTCACCCGCAGCCCTACAACTCGGACACAAAACACAGGCATTTATGGTGCAGATGGCACCAACGCGTACCCACTGTAGGGGGCACACTTGTCCGCGACGTACCCATTCAGTCAATGGGAGCCCATGTACGCGTCGTACGACCGGCTCCCATTGACTTCTATGATAGTCCGACCGAACCGAGTCCGGCAGCATACGGCCGCATCGTACTTGCTCGGTGGGACGGCAGGACTCCGACTCGGTCGGAAAACACGCCGGATCCGGCTCGGTCAGAGTGCTTTCCGACGCAGATCAGAATCGGCCCCTATGTGTTGTTTTCAAAATTGTAAAACAATACCAATTAAGAAAATATTGCTGTATGTATCATTTATCATTTATAAGTGCTATTTTATATGTAATTTATTGTAGTGTGTTTGATAATCTGTTTATTATTTTTTATTTGTGTTTGTAATGAGATAATTTATTAATTTTGAATGTGTTGAAATTAGTATTTTTTGTTGTTTTAATGTCTGACAATAATGGGTTTATATTTGTTTGTTTAGCAGCAGGATATTGTTTTTTAGGGGATAAGGATGTGGAAATCATTAAAAAGTAGAACATTTTATTTAAATTCAATGTTCATTATTTTAATGTTCTACCATTAGTTAACCATTAATGTGTTACCATTAGTATGGTAAAAATGTTACATTTCTTGTGTTACATTCATAATTTTCATTAATGCCAGTTATACTAATTTTGAATATATATCTTAATTTCATTAAATTAAAAAAATATTATTTAATTGATAAAAAAAGAAATAATACAATTATAACACATTTGTGTGCAATAAAAATATTTACAAACTTAATTTATCATTGTGAAAAAATGTTTTTTATATCTTTAATTTAAGTTTTTTAAAATAAATAAAAAATGTTATCAACATTAAAATAAAGTATTTTTATTTTTAGATTTGAAAATATAAATTTAATGTGAAAACATTTTTGTACACATTTTATTTTTATATTTACACTTATTTTAAAAAATGTAAAATTTTGTTTGATTATAATATGATTTCAACACAAAAGTACTGGCACCCAGTAGCAAACATTTATTTTTGATCTGGAATGGGTGGAGGGAGAATGCTTTGTCAAAAACCTCCAACGCTCATTATATTATATAATATCGCCCCATCCAGTATGCTACAATATTAAAAATTGTGTAGGTCAGCAGAGAAAGGGGAAGCAAAGGAAGTGTGAAGTCAGTCCACAGATTGATTAACTCTACACAAACCCTCAGTCATGAAAAAAAGAGGTGAAAAAATGTGTAAAGAAAGAGAAAGTACCTCACGTGCGCACCACCAGAGGAGCTACTGGTTGGTTCTCACCAGCTTGCCCACGTCTATTTCATCATTGGTAACTTTCTCTTAAGAAAAGTGTGCAGTGTCCAGTGAGAAAAAACACATAACACAAGACGGTGTAGTGTGAGAACAAAAACACACAAACTGTGCAAGCAAAGACAATAAAAAGGGGGGTTTTAGACTCTCAAATATTTGTTTATTCTGGTTAGGAGTCTATCCCGCTGTTTAAAAACACAGCATGTTGCATACCTTGGCCGTCATTACCAAGGTATGCAACATGCTGTGTTTTTAAACAGCGGGATAGACTCCTAACCAGAATAAACAAATATTTGAGAGTCTAAATTTTGAGTATTATATTATTTTTTTGACATTCAAAATTTAGTAACGGGAGTAAATATTTTACAAATATATTAATTATTAAAAGGATAAGAATAATCTAATTTATGTAAATGTTTAATTATGAATATATAGGTTTGTAATTGCGGTTAGTAATTTTGTATTTAATTTAGAGTTAAAGAGTATATATGAGTATGGAGAACTGATTGTGTATATTACATTTTTAGTGTGTAACACCTTCCACAAAATGTTTAGATTGTAGTGCAAATAGTTTATTTCACCCCTTTAGCACCCAATACCTTCTCCTAATTGGTTTATACTGGAGTGGAAATAATAAATGTAATCGCAGACTTCATCAGCCCACACGCCCTCCCCTCCGCCGACTACATTCTCCTAGGGGACCTCAACTTCCACCTGGAGAACAACTACGACAACAACACCACCACCCTGCTGGACAACCTCGCCAATCTCAGACTCAAGCAACTGGTGAACACCCCCACCCACTACGCCGGACACACGCTCGACCCAATCTTCTCCTCCAGCAAGTACATCTCCTTCAGCCACTCCACCGGACTCAACTGGGCAGACCACAGCTGCGTCCACTTCAGCTTCAGAAAGACCACGACCCACCACCTCCCGCAACAGGTTCCCCGTAGGAGCTGGAACAAGATCACCACCGACCAGCTCACCACATCACTGAACCAGAACCCTCCCGCCAGATCAACGGACCCCAAACAAGCAGCCAACAAACTCACACAGTGGATCACCAACTGCGCTGATGACCTCGCACCCCTGAAAAACCATCCCAGCAGGCCTGGAAGCAAGAAGGCCTCCTGGTTCAATGACGACCTCAAGAACTCTAAGAAGAACTGCCGCACCCTCGAGAAAGCTTGGCGAAAAAACACAACCACAGACAACATAACCGCCCTCAAGCACGCCACCCGCAAACACCACCAGCTGATCCACACCACCAAGAAGTCAGCATTCAAGGATCGACTAGACAACAGCGCACACAACAGCAAGGAACTCTTCAGCATCATCAAAGAGCTCTCCAACCCCAGCGCCGGAAACAATGACATCACTCCCTCACAAGACCTCTGTGACTTATTCGCCTCGTTCTTCCACAGCAAGATCGCAGACATACACAACAGCTTCAGCGAACAGTCCACGCACCCTACCACAGAACCAATGCCCCCCACCATCACCCTCCGCGCCTGGACCCTGGTCAGCACCGACGACACCATCTGCACGATGAACACCATCCACTCCGAATCGCCAACCGACCCATGCCCCCACCACGTCTTCAACAAGGCCGACTCCGTCATTGCACCCCATCTCCGGGACATCATCAACTGCTCCTTCAACACCGCCACCTTCCCGGAAAGCTGGAAGCATGCCGAACTCAGCGCCCTCTTGAAGAAACATTCAGCAGACCCCACCGACCTCAAGAACTACCGCCCCATCTCGCTCCTCCCGTTTCCTGCCAAAGTCATCGAGAAGACCGTCAACAGACAGCTTGCCGCCTTCCTCGAGACGAACGGATCCCTCGACCACTCACAGTCCGGATTCCGAGCCAACCACAGCACCGAGACCGCCCTCATCGCAGCCACTGATGACATCTGAACCCTGCTCGACAACGGGGAAACAGCGGCCCTCATCCTCCTGGACCTCTCCGCAGCGTTCGATACTGTCTGCCACCGCACCCTAGTACAACGCCTCAGCAACGTCGGTATCCAAGAGAAGGCACTGGAGTGGATCATCTCGTTCCTCGCCGGAAGAACCCAGAGAGTCCGCCTCCCCTCGTTCAGATCCGAGGCCACCGAAGTCATCTGCTGCGTACCACAAGGATCATCACTCAGCCCCACCCTCTTCAACGTCTACATGAGCCCCCTCGCAGCCATCGCACGCCAACACAACCTCAACATCATCTCCTACGCCGACGACACCCAGCTGATCCTCTAGCTCACCAACGACCCTGCCACCGCCAGAACCAACCTACACGAAGGGATGAAAGAAGTGGCCGAGTGGATGAAAAACAGCCGCCTGAAACTGAACTCAGACAAGACGGAAGTCCTCATCCTTGGATCATCACCCTCTGCCTGGGACGACTCCTGGTGGCCCCCGGCCCTAGGCAGCGCACCCAAACCAACGGACCATGCACGCAACCTGGGCTTCATCCTGGACTCCTCCCTCTCGATGACCAGACAAGTCAACGCCGTCTCATCATCGTGTTTCAACATCCTACGCATGCTCCGAAAGATCTTCCGATGGATCCCCACCGAAATCAGGAAGACGGTCACCCAAGCACTCATCACCAGCCGACTGGACTACGGTAACACCCTCTACATCGGAACCACAGCCAAACTACAGAAAAGACTCCAACGCATCCAGAACACCTCCTCACGACTCATCCTGGACATCCCCTGACACAGCCACATCTCCGGACACCTGAGAGACCTGCACTGGCTCCCCGTCAGCAAGAGAATCACGTTCCGTCTCCTCACCCATGCACACAAGGCCCTCCACGACCTAGGCCCCAGGTACCTCAACAACCGCCTGACCTTCTACACTCCCACCCGCCAACTGCGATCGACCAGTCACGCCCTCGCCGCGGTTCCACGCATTCGAAGAGCCACCATGGGAGGAAGATCCTTCTCCTACCTGGCAGCCAAGACTTGGAACTCCCCCCCCATCCACCTCCGTCGTACCCAAGACCACCTCTCCTTCAGGAAGCAACTCAAGACCTGGCTGTTCGAGCAGTAGCGGACCACCCCCAAGCGCCTTGAGACCCTCCGGGTGAGTAGCACGCTATACAAATTTCTTGATTGATAGATTGATTGATTGATTAATAGTGTCCAAAACCTTCTCCAAAGTGATTTCGATTTCGATTAGAGTGGGAATAGTAAATATCATCCCTTTAGTGTCCATCTCCTTCCTCAATTGGTATAGATTCTAGTGGGTGTAGTAAATTTCAACGTTTTAGTGCCCAACGTCCTCCCCAAATTGGTTTAGATTGGAGTGAGAATAGTAAATGTCCCCCTTTAGGTGTCCAACACCATCGCAAATTGGTTTATATTGGAGTGGGAATTGTACATGTTGCTCCTCTAGTGCCCCACAACTTCCTAAATTGATTCAGATCGGAGTACAAATAGAAAATGTTTATGATATGGAACTGTGGTTGGAAAGTGTCTCTGTGGGCCCCTAGCAGGGCCCCCTTCCCCCCTGGCCATCCGCATGCGGTCCGGGGGCACCTATGGTACCCCCTTCAAAACCCTGCACTGTGTGGCAGGCACCATGATTTTTTAAAACTTCCATTTTACAATGGGAGCATGTGCTGCAGGTGGTTTCGGGCTGCCGTATAAGCTCCCACTGAAAAGTTGAAGTTTGTGATCGTACCATGTGCGGCCGCATCCTAATTGAAGTGTTGGAACCGTCAACCTGAGGCTGGTCGGTTCCCTATACGCAGCGATGCCGGTTGGAGGCAACTCCGACCGACATCGTAATCAGGGCCTATGCTTAATATTTATATAAATATTGATTTGTGTTGTTGGTTTCGATTTTGTGACAGTTTTTGGGACTTTTTCAGTTTACTATTGATTACATAATATACTTTTGACTATTATTTCTAAGTAATCTATTCCTTTGTCGTTTATGAAGATTTTGACTTTACATTGTAGAATGTCGTACATTCTTTTGGTTGCTTTGATAAGTTTAGGTGCAATTTGAGTAACAGATTGCTCCATTCAACGATATTGGTAGCTTTGCTTATTTTGTAATGCTTTTATAAATAGAAACAGTGTAGGTTGCGTTCTGTCTAGTGTGCATTGGAAGGCATTGTGCAATCCTTCCACTGCATTCTTGTTTTGGCTTTCTGTGTCAAGTTGCTGTCCTAGATATTCTACCTTGGTATTTGGAATTTGGCCTGTGATGTGTTCGGGAACTGTAGGAAGTATATATTTTAAGGTTTTTGTTGAGGGTTCCTGGGATACAGTGTTTGCCTTGCTTATATCCTGCAATATGTCCCTTACTTCCATTTTTGTCACATTTGGGGGTGGTTGTTCTTACAATATCATCTTTTGTAGTAGCCCTCCTATAGCATACATTAGAATAATACTTGGTACATTGTTAATTCACATTTTCTGTTAATGTGCTTTCTTGGTTGTAGGTGTAGCCCAAGTGGCTTGGTAACTGCTTTCCATTTTAGGATGTTGTCTAGCTCTCTCTGTCATTGTATCTGAAAGTAATTTAGTAGTATAAATAAATAAAAAAAATAAAGTTAATACATTTTTTTATTTACATATAAAATGATGCAACCTCTTCTGTTGTTTATTCTTACATGTATGTTTTTTTTTAGATGTTTTACACTGTTTTCAGCTTTGCCTTTGGGGGTGTTGTAATGTGGAGTAGGTGCTTTCTTTTCTGTTCGAAGTAAAAAAAAAAGTGTTAATTTCATTTTAAATAGTTATTTGTTGGTAATTTGTAAAGGCTGAGGTTGTTGAGGTCATTTTTACTCGCTTTTGAGGTAAGTTTATATATGTTTTAAAAGCGTATGTATGCCTACTTTGTTATATCTGTTTGCTAGTTTGTGATATGTGTTTTTTTTGGCAGGTTATCACTTTTGTAAGTTGTAGTGTTTTCTTTTAGAAAGTACATGTAAAGAGATTGGATTTGGAAAGTGTTTTGTTAATACTTTGCTATTTTACATGTTAAATTTTATTTACCAGTAAGTTTTAGCTTAAATATAAGCTTTACATGCCTGGTTAGGTAGATGTGAAGATTTCTATATTTCTTCTTTAAGTAGTTGGTCAGAGAAGAATCCAGCAGAGTTTCCTAATCTTGCAGTGTTTGTTGTTTTTAAAATATTTAGTTGATAGAATGAGTGTGCCTTTTATATTGGTTACTTAATTGTTTGTCTGATTTTATTGGTCAAGGTTGTTAATAGGTTAGTTTAGTTTTAGTTGAATGTTTTTTTTATCATTTATATCCTTCTATGGTAAACGCTTTGATTCATAATGTTTGATAAACAGTTTGATGGTTTTTAATATAACTTTATGTATTTATTTATGTATAGAGTTGTATATATATTTTTTTTCTCAAGGTCCGCCCATCACCAAAAGAAAAGTGGGCACTCCAGGATGCATGTGCAAAATCCTTTTTTTTATTTTTATTTAATGGATCTCAATCGCTCTGATGCGTTTCGGCTACAAACAGCCTTTATCAAGGTGAACAAGCCCCTTTTCCCATAAAGAATAAATAATACAACACGATAGGCACTGAAGAGATACTGTGTGTCTCTACAAGTCAATATCATACTGTCAGTTTCAGTGTACCAAGGCATGCAAATCAGATAATCCATCACAGTACAAATGATGATACTAATCAACCATAATTAAAGTGCGTTCATCCATATTCCCAATATTGCACCATGATTCTTGAAAAATCATAAACATAGAAAAATCTTCTTATTTGACTTATAATGCCAACATAACTTTGACAAATGAGGGCTTATGAGAGAAACCGTAGGCAGTCCATTTTCAAGGGCTAGATCCCTGTATTTTATACTCAGTGACAGAACATTCAACAAAATCAATTGCACAGGGGAAGAAATTATAAACCTCCCCCTAATGCACTACAGCATTTCACATGACCATAATCATCCATATAAATAATCATCTCAAATGGACATAACAAATAAATAATTCTCAATTTTGGATGATGAATGAGGCAGGTAGCACCAAGTCATGTCCAAGTGGGCACTTGCACCTCCAAATTCATGAATTAATTAATAAGGTTACATCGAATAGGATGTCAAAATACCCAGCAAGTGCCCATACCTTGTCACATATAGGCATCAATACCAATTCTGTGTGTGTATATAATTCCATAAGACAAGAGAAAGATACAACCTCAAAATTAAGCTCAATTCAGCACGCATCATAAAGGCAACCCTACGTATAGAGTAACATGTTACTGGCTCGATCAACCACCCCATATTACTCAATCAAATCAAAATTTAAATTAAAATCAGAATTCAATTTTAACTCTAATTTCAAGTCAAGGGACACCACTCTCCTCAGCAGTCAATGGACTCCTCAGCTTATGTTATACTGGGATGGGGTGTCAGAAATTAGCAGGGTACGAGGAGTGAGAAAAAAAGGGAAAGAGAGTCAGAGGACACAAAGGGGAGGATGGAGTAAAAAATACACTATATTGGCCCCTGACCCCCCGTTATTCTCGCCTAAACCTACCATCTGCCAGCCCCCTGCCACTAACAGACAACCCAAACCCCAACCAAAAGGCACAAGGAAAATGGCCAAAAGAAATAAACATAAGCGGGACTTTTTACCCAGTCGCAATACATCGGAGCCTACCCAAGTGAACGCTGATTCCCTTCATTCATCTGTCCGGGACTTGGTGGAAAATATTTTCACTAGTAGACTTGAGGAGTCCCTTACTAACATTGCTAAAGACATAGTTGATACGCTGAATATGTGTGTGGCCAGTTTATAAGAGAAATGTGCCCGAATTGAGTCTACACTTTTAGCTATGACCAAGGCATTTGAAACACTACAAAAGAGTACTTCCCTTAGCTCGACCCATTTAATATCATCTGGCCCCTCTAGTGGGTTATCGGGAGTATCTCCCAGGTTACAGCCTGGTAACCCATTGTCAAACCCAAGTCCCACCATTATAGTTCCAGTGTCCAGAGCTCAAGCGGGGCACCCAAATAGGGATACGAGCTCACAGCCCCATGTATCATCTCAGGTTAATGTTGCTAGTGAGTACACTTCAAGCACTACCCCAGTCCACCCTTACATTAATCTTCCCCCTGAGGCTGTTCCATTGGTGGTTATCTTGGTAAATGTGCCTCCACTCTTGCAAGGGAAAAGCGAAACACCTGAGGAACTACTGGCAGATATCAGAATCTGGTGTGACCAGAACTGCTCGGGTGATGCCAATATATCGCCCTATATTTTGACAGCCAGGCGGGTTGGATGGATAGGTAAAACAAAGAAAAAATTTAAGGGAGACTGTGTGGTGGTAAATTTTAATAATCCTTATGTAGCCCCTCGTTTGTTATGGGACGCCTCTGATTGGGTTAGGGATTCTAACATTAGGGCTGTCCCTTTAAGCCTCTTTTATCCATTGCCCCTTACCTCCTCTTCGACTCGAGGGAGATATCATCCCCCAACACGAACGGTGCGCCTTTTGCCTGTGGCTCGTTGTGCAGTCCCTAGTGCTGATCCCGATCCTTGGTGCTCTATTAAAGCCCCTTTCCAGGGTCACCCCAGCAACAATAGGATAGACACGCCCATAAACACTATCGCCTTAGCAAATAGGTTTTTACCCTTGTCACAACTAGACGCTAATGATTGACTACCCTCATCAGTCCCCATACTTAGTGACATCGGTGGTGATCCTACTAATCTTGAGGATTATGGTGTATGTGTGAAACTAATGAGCTGGAACATAGCCGGGCTACGGTCTAAACAAGAAGATGCAAATTGGTTAAAATTCATCTCTTCATTTGACATTATAGCCTTACAAGAGACGTGGTCTAGGGAAAATATCCTGTGGCTTGATGGTTTTAAATCTTTCTTTCTCCCTGCATCTCCATCACCCGCCGGAAGAGCTAAGGGTGGCCTACTATTCCTTTGTTCTATAAAATTAAAGGCCAAGATCACTCAGCTAGACACGAATTCTCTTAACTGTCAAATATTGGAATGTACACTAGAGTCGCAACATAAAATGTTGTTTATTAATTTTTATAATGCTGGGGATTGTGTTCCTGTGAACGCGAATCTTAGTTTTTTATTACATTTTTTGGAATCTTATAGGACTCGTCAGACCACTTTGGTACAAATTGTTTTTATGGGTGATTTTAATATTCATCTTTGTGTAGATAATTGTAAGATTGTTGATTTACATGGCCCCCCGCACGCTGTATCCCCTCATTTTGAACATTCTATAAAGGGAGAAGCCCTTGAGGAGCTGCTTCACTCAGCGGACCTGTTTGAGCCCTGTCATTTATCCAAGAGTCAACGGGTGGCCACGTTTGAAGCGGGGGACAGTGAATCAATTATCGATTATATTTCTTTATCACCAGCTCTTTTAAAGTGGGTTTTTAGGTATTTTGTTCTCCGGTCTCCATTTAGTGACCACAACCCTGTTATTTTAGTTTTAGATAAGGGTTTTTGCCGCAAGGATGTAACCCTGGCTCTACCCTCACCTGTTACGTTAGTCCCCTGTGATCACGGAAGGAAATTAAAATGGGCCAAAGTAGTCCCAGAGGATTTCATGGAAAACTTACTGGTAAAAAATAGTTCTGCGTTTGGGAAGTGTTTGGACCCCTCCTCTACAGGGGGGGAAATTATTTCTGCCTATGATCATATCTGTTCCCAGGTTGCCTCTGACCTTACCATTACCAGTAAATTGCGCCCATCTCAGGGGAAAAAGTGGTTTGATTCCAGCTGTTCTAGGGCCCATCAAACCTTCTTAATTACACTGAAAAAACAACCCCGGGATAAGGCCCTAATTTCTAATTTAAGGAAAAATTATAAAATAACTATTCAGAGGCTTAAAAATGAATTTAAGAAAGAGGCCTGGGAAGCACTAACCTCGGTGGAGGTCCTCAAGGATAGTGCCAAGTTTTGGAATATTGTGAATAGCCCACTCCTAACAGGAGAAGAAAATGCCCCTTTGGAAATAAATATCCCAGAGGAGGAGTGGCTGGCGCACTTTGAACAAATTTATGCTAGCAATATAACCTTGGTCAACCCTGAGGCCTCTGAAACACCGTCTCCCACTAACCACCTAACCTTTGATCAACATGAAGTCTGTAAGGCTATAAAAGATTCGGCCTCAAATAAAGCCCCAGGACCAGCCGGAGTCCCTTTGGATCTCTACAAAGGTGACACCGAGCTTTGGAGTATCATTTTAACTAACGTTTTTAATGCTAGTGTGGCGAATGGGTTTCCGGAGTCCTGGTCCAAATCGATTATTGTACCTGTTTTTAAGAAGGGAGAGAGGGGGGACCAGAGATGTTACCGGCCCATCTCGCTAATTGACTCAGCAGTGAAAATCCTGGGCAAAGTGATTTTGCACAAAATTTCAGACTGGGTATCGGAGAGGAGGATTTTATCGGAGGCCCAATATGGTTTTAGATCTGGCAGAGGTACCATGGACCAATGTCTTAATTTGTACATGTTAATCAACAAGTACACTAAATCAATTAAAGGTACCATATATTTGGCTTTCATGGATCTGTCCACAGCTTTTGATCTGGTCAACAGATCAAAGCTGTGCACGATCCTGTTGGAAATGGGCATCGATCCTTGCTTGGTCCTTTTTCTTGCGGATTTGCCCAGAGACCTACATGCTGCTATAAGGGTGTCTCATGAGGGGAAATGCACACAGCACTTTAAATCATCTAGAGGGGTTCGCCAGGGTTGCATCCTTGCCCCTATACTCTTCACTTTATATATTAACAGATTGGATATTGTTTTAGGTAAGGCCTGCCTGGACACCCCGCGTATAGGGAACAGTGGTTTACCTGTTCTCCTGTACGCGGATGATTCCGTGTTGTTGGCACGTACCCCTCTAGGTTTGCAGCGACTATTGAACTCCTTTGGGGAGTTCATGAACTCTCTCGATTTAGTGGTAAATAGCACTAAGTCACACGTTATGTCCCTGGGTATGTGTAAAAACAGAGGAAAAACCTTTTACTGTAATGGAGTTGAGGTTACAAAGGTAAAGGTTTTTACTTACCTGGGGGTCCTGTTTGAAGATAGGTGCTCTTGGACCCCCCAGCTTTTAGCTAAGAAGAATAGCGTAGGTAGAGCTTCCTCAGCTATATTAAGTTTTACTCGACGGCTGGGTGGCAAACCATGTGAGGCAGTTCTTGCCATTTATAGGGCGAAATGTCTGGCCTTAGCGACCTATGGAGCTGCTATCTGGGGATATAAAAAAGCAGAGGGCGTACAAACTGTAGAAAATAAATTCCTTCGCTCTATTTTCTCCGTCCCCCAGTCTACCCCGACTTTTTCAATCCATCAAGAATTGGGAATGAACTATGTGTCTGATTATATTAGCCTGGCCCCCCTGGTATTCTGGTTGAAAACATGGCTGAACCCCGAACTCTCCCTGAATCGATTGATTTTAAAAGACTGTATGGGGCTAGATAGAGCTCTAGATATACCGTGGCTCCTGTACATTAAGAAATCATTTTACATCTTAGGGCGCCCTGAGCTCTATGACAATCCAGAAACAATTGCTAAAGGGGATGTTAATCAGATTAAACCCCAATTCCTGACTTTAAGGTCTCTAGAGCGGGAGGGGGTGGAACTCAATAAAGCATCAGTAAGGACACATTTTTTATTAATAACTTCCCCCCAGATTGAGCCCTATCTTAGACTAGTCTCGAATCATTTTCACCGCTGGCTGCTGACTAGATTTCGTTTTAATTTAATACATTTTAATTTAGGTAGTTTTCAAGGTTGGTGCAAACCAGAAGATGCTGCTTTGTGTAATTGCGACGACAGTTCAATTCAGGATACTACGCATTTTATCCTATTCTGTAACCATTACACAGTAATTAGAACAAAGTACATTTTACCTTTGCTACAAGGGAGAGGCTTCTACCAAGTAAAACCAGCACTGATGTACCTTCAATTACTTGACTCCCCATGGATAATTTTTAATATTGCTAATTTTTTAGTAACTGCGGTAAGGAAAAGGAAAAAACTTGATGCTCAGTTTGTATACTGTTGTTAGGGGCATATTTATTGGCTTGGTCGACCACTATGTGAACTATTTTTTAAACTGTATTTTGTAAAGTTTTTATGTGTACGAATTATTGTGATGTACTTTTATGATTTTAATTAATCGATTAAAGTGGTTATGACTAGGGGGCGCTAGGTGGCGCTACACCAAGATGGCTGCACTATCGTGAGGCTCCTGCCCGACCGGGCACTTCAACATCCTTCACTTCATCCTGCCCTCACTATCCTAAAAACAGACCTCACCGAAGTATCCGGGGGAGCCTGCTAGTCACAACGGTGTGCTCCTCGGCGCGCTCCCGTGCTGGTGGACGTTGCTGTCGGCTGCGTTTAGTCCGGCGGAGGCCGCTCCCTGTGTGCAGCCCGGTGCATCGCGGCGACACGGACTGCTGGGTCCCGCGGCTTTGGGGCCTGCCCTGGCCTAGCGACGCGGCGGCTGCCTGACGACTCCGGAGCTCGGGGGTCAGTGGCTCTGCCTTGCGGGCTTCCGGGGGACTGCAGAAGAGGCCTGCCCTGGAGACCCCGACCGATCGCTGCCTGCTGCCTGGTGCTGTCCTGGACTGCGGGCGCTGGGCGGGGTGAGGAGCGCCGCCATCACCGCCGCTTGCTCCCTGTCTGCCGCGAGACACCCTTCCGCGCTGGACCGCCCCTGGGCTGTGGGGGGTCCGGTCGCCAGCCCTTTCTGCCGGAGAGCAGCTGCTGTGCCCTACCACGGTGCGGTGCCCTGAGCTGGGAGGTGCCTGGGGCCCCGTCTGTTCACCGCGTGGGGGCTGCCCTCTGGAGCCCTGCTGAGCACTTGTTTTCCCTGCGCCGCCCCCACGCCACGAGGTGACGGACGCCTGCTTCGACTCTGAGGGGCACACGCCGATTCTCCCGGTGGCGAGCTGCGCGGGTGACGTGGCCTGGACTCGCCCCTGCTGTGGAGGGACCCTGGGGCTGTGCCGCGACAGAGGCCCCATCGTGACTGACAACTGGCAGGCCCACTGGCTTGGACCCTTCTGCCGACTGAGGTCTCCGGCCATCTCCCCCCACCGCTCTTGCTGCCTGCCTTGCCGGGTGCTGCCCCGCTTGCCCTCGCGCCCCCTTCGGGGCCCTGGATACCTTTCCTCCTGCCTGTGGGCTCTCTCCTGTGCTGGTGGTTGCTGCCGGGGGCTGCGGCCCACCTGCTCCCGGGGGGTCCACCCTGCTAGTGCTCCCCTCTGGGCCGCGGACCGTTGCCCGACTCCGGTTGGACCCCTACCGTGTGGTGCTTTGGGATGGTGTTCCCCCCATACCTTTGCCGGTCTTCCCTTCAGGCGAGGTTACGAGTGGCGGGGAGGGTCCCCCCCCCCTCGGGGCGTGCCATGGGACGCAATGACGCCCGCCAGTCCCGGCTGCCTTTTGAGACCAAGAAAACCCCCCCTCCACCGGCGCCCGGGGCAGGTGGCGGGTCCCCGTCCACCGAGGCCCCTAATGAGGATTGGAAGTCTCTACTGCTTGGCATGAAGCAAAGCCTCTCGACCATCGACTCCAAGATTGACACCATCACTACCCGACTGGACGGGGTCGTGGCCAAACTTGATCAACATGACGCCCGCCTTCAGGAGACCGAGGAGCAGATCTCTTCCTTGGAGGATGGCGCCACCTCCGCAGGCAAACAGATATCTCAAATGGACCGTCTTCTTAAACTAATTGCGGACAAGAATGAGGACTTGGAGGCCAGGTCCCGTCGCAATAACGTCCGCCTTTTAGGCTTTGCGGAGACCACCAACACGGGGAGAATGGAGGCCTACGTTGAAAACCTCGTGATTGAGTTATTTGGGAAAGATTCCTTCTCCCCACACTTGATCGTTGAGAGAGCGCACAGGTCTCTGGCGGCTCGCCCTCCCCCTGGGGCCCCTCCGTGACCCATTATCGCACGTTTCCTGAACTACAGGGATAGAGATGCAGTGCTCCGTCGAGCACGGGAGATAGGTACAGTGCGACACGGCAATGCGACATTATCATTCTTCCCTGACTTCACTGCATCAGTACAAGAGTCTTGACGCAAGTTTGCTACCGTAAAAAAGAAATTACATGCCCGTGAGATCCCCTATGCTATGCTCTACCCTGCGAAATTAAAAATAACTCATCAGGGCAAACAACTCTTTTTTCAGCAGCCACAGCAGGTTGAGGACTTCCTTAAGCGGCATGGGAGAGCAGAGACTCGAGAGAATGAGGCGCCGCACCGCTCCAGGTCGCCCTCACCGATGGGACAGCAGGACTGACTGTGCTCGCGGTGGTATCAGGGTAATGTACACATGCAGCTCCAGGACTCTCCTGATCCAACTACCAAACGTTCCGGGTGAGGTAACCCTTTATTAATATGCATGACTGAATGGGTGATCGCTTACTTCAGTGCTCGGTCACCCACCTCCGTCCCACGCTAAGAGTCCGGACTAGCCGTCTGGACGCTTGTGGGTGAAAGTAAGGAGCTGGGTGGCAGGTTGGTTGCCCCTAGACACTACCCCCCTACGGGCGAGCCCCTCTACACCCTCCCCCCTAGCGGGGGGTAGGGGTTGATGCCTTACTATTTCCTTTTCCTGGGTTGGGTTTTTTGGAGATGGGGAGGGGTGGGTGGGACCAATATTCCCGGCCAGTTGGGGTTGCCGGTGTGGGAGGGACTCAGTTTCGATGTTACTGTTCTCGAGCCACTGAAACACGAGTGAGTTCTGTGCAGACCGGGGAAAAAGGGAAGGTACCTAGAAGGGTCCTTTTTGATTGTCATGCTTATTTCATTGTGTTGTACCATGCTGTGAACAACTATAGCACATTACGGGGCCGGGTGCGATGGAAGATGTAGGGGACACGGGGCCTATGCAACAGTTTAAGCTGATCTCCTGGAATGTTCGAGGACTAAATGACCCGAGAAAAAGACGCCAGGTCCTGGGGTACCTAGATAGGCAGGGAGCGTCCATTGCCATGCTTCAGGAGACTCACCTACGGCCTGTGGGGGACCCCTCATTTGCGTCACGCTGGGCTGCATGCAGGGTGTTCTCGTCCTACTCCACTTATGCTAGAGGCGTGACGGTGTTGGTGCGGCGCGGGCTGGGTTTCATACCAGCGGGAACCGAGGTAGGGCCCTGTGGCAGATATTGCATGATTTGGGGGAGGCTCCACTGTCACACTATACTGTTCGCTTGCTATTACGGCCCCAATGTTGACGACCCGGCGATGCTTCTGAATATGTGGGGGAAGATACAGACACTAGGCATTTCCCATGTAATCCTGGGTGGAGATTTCAATACCGCACTTCGGCCCGCCATGGACCGCTCACACCCCCAGCCGTCCCACTACTCGCATACCCAGCGCACCCTGGCTAACTTAACAGACGAACATCGGCTGATTGATGCCTGGCGACACCTCCACCACTCGCTTCGGCAGGGCACGCACTACTCTGCTGTACACTCCACTTGGGCCCGCATCGACTATATGTTTCTTTCTCCCGGCCTTACCCCGTGGTTGGTCAAGGCGAATCACCTAGCGCGCACATTCTCCGATCACTCCCCGGTATTGGTCTCTCTGCGCGTTCCCCTAGATGCGTCCCCATACCTCAGCTGGCGCCTCAACCCTGTGCACCTTACAGACTCAGTGTTCCTGGCAGAAATGGAAGATGACATCACAGACTTCTTTACCCGCAACACTGGCTCAGTCACCGAGTTCACTACTGTATGGGAGGCTTTTAAGGTTACTGTGAGGGGGTGGTGCATAGCGAAGGGTGGGGGATCCTCAAATGCCTGCGCGGGGATGTGCATAGACTGGAGGCTGAACTGCTGCTACTAGAGCGTGAGCAGGCGCTGAACACACAAGACCAGGGGATCGCAGCGTGCCTTAGAGAAAAATTGAATGAGTATACAGACGCGGCTGCTAAGGAATGCAAATTTCTGGGGAAGCCTTACGTTGCGAGGGTGTACGGAGAAGGCGACCGACCCGGTAGAGCACTGTCTTCGGCGGTGCGGCAGCCCCGCTACCACAATTACGTGTCCTCTCTGCTGGATAGACATGGGGTCCCGCAGAGGGACACTTCTGCCCAGCTCCGCGTCCTTACGGAACATTACATTGGACTGTACACCTCCGGTAGACAGACCCCGGTTGCACTCTCTGAGTACCTCGATGACACCGCAAAAGCCTGGTTAGGTCCATCCCAGCAGAAATTTCTGCACCACGAACTGGAGCTGGACGAGATCAAGGACGCGATAATGTCCATGAAGTCAGGCAGGGCACCAGGCTCGGACGGCTTGCCGATAGATTTTTACAAAGCCTTTATCCATGTCCTCGCCCCTATTCTAAAGCAACTGTTTTATTCTGCCCTTGAGGCGGGCATCCTGCCGGGGACGATGCGTGAGGCCCTCATCACTTCTCTGCTGAAGCCGGGCAAACCCCCGGAGTACTGTGACTCGTATAGACCCCTCTCCTTGTTGAACACAGACAGTAAGATACTCGCGAAGGTCCTCGCAACACGGCTCAATTTGCTGATGGAGCGCCTCGTTCTTCCCGACCAAGCCGGGTTTGTCCCGAATCGGTCAACTTCCCACAATCTTCGTACCCTGCAGGCGGTGATGCAAGACATCGACCCCCACTGTGAGGCGGCGGCGGTCTTCCTGGACGCCACCAAGGTGTTCGACTCCCTCGAGTGGGATTACTTACTGGCCTTGTTGGAGCGGATGGGAATTCCCTTCAGCTTCCTGGACTGGATCCGGTTGTTGTACCGCCGCCCTAAGGCGGCGGTCCTGCTCAATGGATCCCGATCTGCCCCATTCCTTATTCACAGAGGAACTCGTCAGGGTTGCCCTCTCTCACCGGTCCTCTTCGCCCTCGCTATTGAGCCGCTTGCGGCCAAACTTCGCCAGCACCATAAACACCGCTCTCTTATGCACCCGGAGCGACAATTGCTCATTGCATTATATGCGGACGACATGACGCTATACGTTCATAAGCCGCGAGACAATCTCAACCCATTGCTGCGAGAGGTGACTAAATTCGGGGCCATATCGGGCGTACAAATAAATTGGGCGAAGTCTGCGTTATTCCCCCTGACTGACCATACCACGAGGTTCCCGCTAGATTACCCCTTGCTGTGGGAGTCGGACGAAATAACTTACTTGGGGGTTAAGGTGACCAGGAACCGGGACGCCCTTCTTAGAGCAAACTATGGGACGGTCATGGACAAACTCTCCGACCAAATCTCGCAATGGAACCATCTTCCGCTGGGCATGGCAGGACGCATCTCCCTGATCAAGATGGTGATACTTCCCAAATTGTTGTACCTTTTCACCAACATACCATATAGCCCAGGGGCAAACTTCTTTCGGACCCTCAATTCCCAGCTGTCCCGCCTGGTTTGGGGCGGGAAGCAGGCCAGGATCGGGCTGCGCACACTCATGTTGCCCTATCATCAGGGTGGGCTCGACGTTCCGAACTTTCAACGCTACTATGATTGCGCCCAGGGCCACTTTGCGGTGTACTGGTTTCACCCCCCCCCCCTTCATGGCACACCTGGCAGTGGAAGACGGGTATATGAGACCCGAGAAACCTGCCGGGTATCTGTACACGGAGACCAGAATGGGGACTCGTGACCCCACCATGGTAGATTGCACCGTACAAGCCTGGAAGCGCATGGCGGATTGTATGGAGGTTAAATTTCTGTACTCTCCACGTATGACTTTGGCCCATGATCCCAGACTCAGTATTACCCGCGAGGAGCTTGGACGTCGGTTGCTCACGCGGCTGGCGATCCATACATGGGGCGATCTATACCACCAGGGGACCTTTCGTGCTGCGTCCCACTTCTTCGGAGACAACATCCCGTCGGTGATGGATACATTCCTATACACTCGTCTCCGGCAAAATATTTGGGCGGTCACTCCTAATTTCCCAGATGAGCCGGACGTTGTGGTGCCTCTGCACACCCTGCTCCAGGCGACCACCCCGACACACGTCGTCTCGATGTTATATAAACATGTACAGGTGGCACCTTCTCTCCCCCCTCTCAGGGCACGGACGGACTGGGACAGCGATCTGGGTGCACCAATGACAGATGCCCAGTGGGAGGAAAGCTGCTGTCACACCAACGCTGTGACGGGCAATGCCCGCCTCCGCTTGCTACATTTTAAGTTCTTACACTGTCTTTACTTCACTCCGGCTAAATTGCACCGCTTCGGACTCCGGGATGATGATCGCTGCCTTCGGTGCCGTCTGCCTGGAGCGGACTTCATACACCTGGCATGGTCATGTCGGCCCGTGGCTGAGTATTGGATCGCGATTTTCGCGGCCCTGTCTATAATGGTTGGGACAGACATATCCCTGTGCCCAATGATTGCCCTTCTGGGCCGCTCCTGCCCCTCGTTAAAGGCACACCGGAAATTTTTCTCATTGGGACTATTACTGGCTAAGCGTCATGTGGCATGCAGATGGGGACGGGGGCGAGCGCCCAAGTTCAAGACCTGGCTGGCCACGATGTCGACCTGGCAGGAACACCTACACAGCTATGCTGACCTCCTGCCACACTGATCTCATCCCAAAGACCTATGGGGACCACTCACGACATACCTTCTGCGCTCTCAAGCCTCGACTGACAGAGGGGGGGGACTTCGGGAGGACTCGGAGAGAGACGTGCCGCCTACCCCGCGTGGGCCAGGGTCTCCCCCCACGGATGGTCAGGGCTGATGCATTACCTTGCCCCCGCTTGCGCCCTCCCCTCGCATCACACTCCGCGTGCGGCGCCCCCTCCCTGCCCTGCCTTGCTGCACGCTCTCGGTTGCGTCTACACGCCCCGAGTCGGATGCTCGGGATGGATGACCGGAGGCTCCCTTGCTTCCCCTTACCCCTAAACAGTGAGATCCTGTTTCTTTAATGGATCGAGCGGCATGGCGTTCTAGATGGCGACACTGTTCGCTGGCTCCCCGACTCGCTCATATTACCCCCCCCCCCCAGCGCGCTTGACCTGGCTACACGGGCACCTACTCCTTTCTCCAGTGCGCCTTGCCGTGCAGTGACCCTGCGCCGCTCAGTCCTTTCCACCACATGTTGTGTATGGTGGACACACCCTGGGAGGGAATTGAAGTTTGATGTTTTTTGTGGCTCCTAAGTTGGTTATTATAGATAAATGAAACCTCAACTACTCACTGTCGACTTTGCACCGCTTTGTCACTACACGTCCTTGCATTTCTGTGCGGTAAATATGTTAATCCGCTGCCGGCCCTTCAGGGTTGTAGGCGTTCAAGCTGTGTTAAATCATTGATCATCGTCATACACTGTTCACTGCTCATTATACTGCACTACCGCTCCCGGCCTGCCCATGCAGGTTGTAGGTGACAAGCTGTGTAAGATTTTATTGCGCCCAATAAAGGTTTTTTTAAAAAAAAAAAAAAAAAAAAAAGTGGTTATGACTGACTGACTGACTGACACTAATTACCCCAAATGTACTTCTAATTCCTCATCCTTATTTAACCCACATAGGAATTTTGTGAAGAAGTCCAATATATATCTTGGCTCGAGCTGTCTGAAACGTCTCACTCTATCACCACCCCGTATGCTCTTCTCTACTCTATCAATGGCAAAGAGTCTCGATTTAGACATATCACTGTTGTGTTGCTCTGAGAAATGCCTCACCACCGGATATGTAAAATCTAAATTTCTGATGGCACTCTGATGTTTCAATGTGCGGTTACTTAGGGGAAAAATGTGCTGCCCACATACTTGAGCGAGAGAGAACACTGAAGGACATAAATGCAGAAATCAGATGCACAGTTAAAAATTGCATGATCTCCCTTTTGTGACCACTAGATGTTCAAAATCCTGCAGTATTACATATGTCCCTGCAGGCCTTACAATGACTACACTTGTAGAATCCCTTGGATTTAGTTAGCCAAGTGGTAGATTTCTAGGTCCCCGTGTGGTAGCTATGTGTAAGATGATCCCCCAAGGTCCTCCCTCTTCTATATGTGGTGGAGGGTTTGAGTGACCATTCCGGACCTGTGACAGTGTCATTTATCGAAATAACCCAATGTTTGCACATCATATTCTAATCCTATGTGAAGAGGCATTGTAAGTGGTTATGACTCAAGCTAAATTGCTCGAGAAATGCATTCACACACAGCTCTGCAACCACATTGAGAAATTTCAGCTCCTTGACCCATACCAGTCGTTTTCAGAGAGGGGCACAGTACTGAAACAGCACTAACTCACATTGTTGATCACGCCTTGAGATCTCTTGATCAAAATGTTCCTTGACTTCTGATCCTTCTTGACTTGTCCTCAGCATTCGACACCATCAAAGATGAAAACCTGATTGCTCTTCTTCAATGTAGGATGGGGCTATCGGGCCCTGTCTTAAATTGGTTTGCCTCTTTAGTACATAACCGCACCCAAAGAATCACAGTTAACTAATCCCTTGCAACATTCATTACCATATGTATGCTGATAACACTCAACTATATTTAAAGATCTGCTCTACAGATGACATAAAAACTCTAAATGATGTGCTCCTAAAAACGCAACAACGGCTATCTCATAATCATCTATTTTTAAATACTCTCAAAACAGAATTCCTTCTGATTGCCCCACGTAACCACTCTGCACCTACCCAGGACTGGCTCAAACAACTTACTGCTCTTAACTGCAACCTTCATGTTGTTGACTCTGCTAAATATTTAGGCAAAACCCTGGACAGATGCCTAAATATGCAAGATCACATCAGTTCTACTATTAGGGGAGCCAATTTTCAGCTCAACACTCTAAGGAAAATCAATCCAATCCCTAGTTATCTCACTTTTGGAATATGGGTTGGTAACCCTTGATGGGCTACCTAAAGCTAGTTTGGCTCGACTTAGAGCCACTCTGAACTCTTCGGCCAGACTCACAATAGGCTCCAGAAGACATGACCACATCACTCCAGACCTAATGCAACTAAACTGGCTGTCCATCGAAGCCAGGATCCGGTTCAAGATAGCTTGCCTCCCCGTGCCCCTCATGACCTTGGTATTGTTCAAGTACCTCATTTGTACCATTGTGTTGTTATGCTCATGTTTTTTCCTCATTACACTTACGCTCCTTTGTACAGCACCTGGATGCCTGTATGAGTCGTGTTCATGCTTTATAAAACTTTTCAAATAAATAAATAGGGTTCCTTTCATTGTTGGGATATAACATTTGGTCCCTTGTGAGAGGATATGCCTTCTTTTCACATATACTTAATAATTTGCTGTATACCCCCTCACAAAATCTTTGCTTCATATGGGTTGTCTGTTTCCTAAATTTAGGGGCATATGTACAAGAACTTAATGCTGCCATAGCATCAATTTTTTGACATCACAGCTGCTTTTTTTATCGCCTTATTTACAAAGTGGCGCTAGCGGGTGCAGTTAGCGGCACTTTTCGGTGTAAACGTGAATTTTTATGATCGCCTCTTCTTTTAGCGGTACTTAACAAAAATAAGATGCAAGGTGGGCGTTCCCGTGCAAAAACTGCTGCTAGCTCCATATTTATAAAGAAATTCCCATTCGGCGATAACTCCCCCAAAACTGCCACTAAATCCAGTTAGAGGCAGTTTTTTAAGACCAGAAAATAGCTGGTCTAAATGTTGGTGTAAACACTTGACTCCACATATTAGATGTTTGGGTGCTGGTCAGCACTGCAAGGAACATTGCTGCACTGCTGTACACCAGTACAAAAGGACCGGGATGCGCCCTATCAATAAGAATGGGCCCTATTCATGAAAAGTGTTGCATCGCTGTGACAAAACAGTGCTGCAACAATTTTCACTGCGTCCTCCTTGCGACACCATGGATGCGCTGTATTCAATGTACGGTGCTCCATGTCGCAATCAATGACAGATACATATGGAATCCTGATGTATCTGGCAATGCTAAAGTCAAGCATTGCTACAGTTGTGTTGCAAGCATGACGTAACTCCAGCAATCCATGGGGCCAGCCTATCCCTATGCACTGCATCACCCTACGCCTGCAATGAGGCAGGTGTAAGGTTTTGACGCAGTGGTGTCCTAGAATTGTCGCAGTGAAATCTGAGACACTTCACTGCACCAATCCTACAATGCGTTGGAACACCCACCCTGCATACATCATCCCTGACACCGGTTTAATGTGGTACAGGGCTTTACAAGGCAATTTGGTGCAAGATCACTGCTGCAAGTATGTCAAGAAAATGATACACCGGCAGCGTTAAGCTGCCAGAAGGGGCTCAGGATTAAGCCCCACTGTCTTTTTCCCCTACAATGGTGCACAATGGCTGCCATGCACCAACACAGGCACCCTTGCACCATGGTGCAGGGATGACTGTGTTGCGGAGTTGATTGATATTGTGGTTCTATCTCTACCCGAGACGTCTGCAGGTGCAACTGGACCAGTGGAGGGCGGGAGTGAACCAGTTGGCCTTCTTGGATTGTGGTTTGCCTTTTCTTTCCTTGAGGGGTGCCAGGGTGTCAGCACAGTTGGAGATCCATCGGTGGAGGTTGCGTGTTGCGGTGTTGGCGTCTGGAAGCGTTGACGGAGTGGTGGTGCTGAGGGAGTTGATGAGAAGTTCCTCAGTGGCCTTGATCCAGCTACAATGGGGGATGATAATGGTGGTGGTGTACAGTGGGCATGGCGAAGGCATGATGTATACAATGATGGTCGGTGCAGGAGAGTTCTGTGGTGTGGCTGTAGTTGAAGTTCCCGCTGGCTCGAGCTTGTGTCCGGCTATGTGGGGTGGTGTGGTGAATAGCTGCTTGAGTCCAATGTTGGTGAGGTTCCCCCAGAGAAGGGTGGTGTTCTGGTCACTGGGGTTGTCCAGGTAGAACTTGAGGTCTCCGAGTAGGATGTAGTCGGTGGTTGGGAGATCCTGGGGTGCGATGAATTGGTGAATGGGGGTTCATGTGCCGGGGACCTATAGATGAGAGTATCACGGAGGGTGGTGTTGGGGTTGGTCCGGATCCGGAAGTGGAGGTGTTCCATTGTCGCTGTGGAGCCATTAGAGTGCATGCTCAGTCGGAGTGTGCTTTTGTAGACGATTGCAATGCCTCCTCCTGGATGGTCAGGTGGTCCTTGCGGCTGATTTTGTATTTGTCCAGGATGGCGAAGGCGATGTCCGGTGCAGAGTAGAGGTTGGTCCAGGTTTCCATGAAGAAGGCAAAGTCTGAAGAGGTTGCATCGAGTAGGTTCCAGATTTCTGTGGCGTATTTGTGGAGGGACCGCATGTTGAGGAGGATGCAGTTGAGCCGATTAACTGGGCAGCAAGAGGCGCTGGTGTGCTGATGTGGCAAGAGTGCATTTGCAGTTTCGGCAGCCACAGGGTGAAAGGGTATTCTTTGGTGATGCTAGATGGTAGGCGGTGTGGCGTCCAGGGTTGAAGGCCAGGAGGGTGCTAGCGTCGTATCAGTGGAGTGTCCGAGAGGCAGGGTCCCTGGTGCTGAGCGTGGTCCAGGGTCAGACGGATGCAGACAGGCATGCATTTGGCTTGCCTTCATGGCACCAGTGGCACGCCCGCTGTGCATGGCCACACAGCATCCACCATTAAGTAGTGCTGCAGGGTGGCTGGACAGCTGGGAGGTGGGAAACGTGGGAAAGGACACTGGAGGGGGCGGGGATGCAGGAGATCACAGTGGAAACGAGGGAGAGGATAGGGAAAAAGGAACTGCAAAAAAGCACAGGAAAAACACAGCCAAAAAAAGCAAATATGAAAAAAGATAAAGGTAGAAAAGCAATGGAGAAGAGCAGAAAGATTAACAGGAACAGCAGAAAAGAGGGACTGGAGGGCCGTCAGCTGCATAACAGTGACGCTCTACCACTGGACCATCAGGGATGAGGCCCAGGCAGGAGCCTGCAGGTTGAGGAAGGACTCAAACACCTGACCTCCAGCTCAGAGGAACCAGCAGCAGCAGATGGGGACAGCAGCAACCAGACAGCACAGCATTGTGGAAAGAGGAAGCCCACTAAGGGTTAGTCCCCCGTAAACCCAAAAGCAAGCTAACGGGAGGCAACCACCCAGTTGCCTCTTCTGATCTAACAGTGGTGACCAGATTCTTTATTACCCAGTTCCCCAGCGAGTAACGGTGGATCAAGCAGCATACCGAAGGTCCTGAGCCAGAACCGGCCCCTGGCACCCACTTCCACCAATGGCCGATCTCAGCGACTTGAGCCAGTTAGTGGAGTCCCCCACCAGTCTTGAGCAGTGCCCTCAGTGATGTAGGTCAGCCACAGCACAGTGTTTGCTCAAGGCATGGTGTGCATCACCCACAGGTGCTAGGCCCCCAGGCCTCCTCTGATTCCCATCCCACCTTCTCCTCACCTGGAAATTGACAACGCAGTTTTGATGCGCTGCACTCTATCCAATTCTGTGACTCCGGAGCCGGAGCCTCACCCACATGGAATTTCACAAGCCTGGGTTCAGTAGTTGCCGCCAAGTCCACTGGGGAACCTCCAGATGCAGGTGATGTAATAGGGCCCCCTAAGGCGTGAAGTTGCAGCGCTCCCACCACACAAGTTTGGTGAACCTCAGGGGCCTCACCCTACACAGTGCCCGGCCAGCGCAACATGCTCCAGCCTGTGACGCAGAGAGGCACGTCCCACCATTGGTAATCTCCTCCATACACCTCGGTGTACTGGTATGAGATGCAGACCTCCCTACGTTGGTGCGCATGAGCGCCTCTACTGTTCACAGCTCCAAGGTGTGCCAGGCGGTTGTCTCACATAGGCCAGCAACTTGTCTCCATGCGACCTGCCAGACTTCACCACCATCGCTGATGCCCCACTGTCTACCGCCATGGCCCAGCAACTCCACAGCACCTCTGTCTCCCACTCCGGGTCACAGGCACAGGCCCAGTGAGGCCTCATCCCCCGGGGACTGTCCACACTTTCAAGGTTTTGGCTGTCATGGTGTTGCAAGGAGGGCGCTATAAAAAGTGATGCATCACTGGTTTTTCCTCCAATGTGCCTAGTTTCATAACTAGCTTGGAATCTACATTTCCTCTACCTCTGGGACTCTGGCTGGTCATCCTGGCAGTTGGGGTGTTTAGGGGGGTTGTTGATCTGTGCTGCACTTGGCCCTGGCTGCTCCATTCTGCATTCCATTGGTTTTATTTTGTATTTTTCATTGGAGGTGGACTTACAGTGTATTTCGGCCTCTACAGTCTAAAAAGGCACGCTGAGCTGAATAACATGAGTTTTGTTGCTGCTAATGGGCCTTTCGTCACTTTTCTCTCGCTAACGTCAATATTTTTATCACCTTCACACTAGTGTTAGTGGCAGTTTTCACTGTGGCTAGATGTTACTATCTCCATGTAGTGACATGTTGTAAATACATTGCTAGCAGGGCGATAGTGTTGGTGATAGGCCGAGTGAAGAAAACTGCTGCTAACTAACACTTATGCTATATAGCGGCAGTTCTTGTACATATACCTCTCAGTGTCAGTGCTGCAAACTCTTTTTAGTTCAGTCTTAACATTTCCCTACAAGGGATACTGTTAATTAAATTCTGGTGATGATAACCACTGTAATCCAGCACACTGTTGGCAGCCGTTTTTTTCTGATGTATGGTGGTATGTACTCCCACCATATTCCACCCATAATCTGGCACCCAAAGAAAATTTCCTTGGTACTCATTGTGTTGGTAAATCTCAGATTAAAGGGATTATTGTTAAATTTATCCCAGAAAGTGCATGCTTTCTCCCAAGGGCTATATATATATATATATATATATATATATATATATATATATATATATATATATGTATATATATTACCTACTGGCGCTAGCCAGTAGGTAGTTATAGTTAGGACCTATTTTCCATAGGAAATCCACAACATTCTATTCCCAATAACTTTGGTGCTGGTTGACGAAACTTCGCGGAATTTTCAAAACTTTTGGCCAGCTCCGGTCCACTCCTATCTTGAAAGTTTCAGGGTGATTCGGCAAGCGGGGGCTGAGAAAAAAGGGGGTCCCAAAACGTGTTTTCCCCATGCAATTTTCCATAGGAACCTTTAGTCGCAGCTACAGCCCGAACTGCTGAACGGAATTACACCAAATTTTGCAAAAAGGTAGCCCTTGGTTCAGAGTCATGCCTTTTAGTTAAATGGTGTAAATCCGTTCAGTAGTTTTTAAAATATTAATGGAAAAAGAAATATATATCTGGGCGGAGCCTAACCGCACATCTTATCATGAGATCTGATTGGCTGTCAGCACTTCATTGAAGAAGTGTTGGCAGCCATCTTGGGACCAATACATATGATAGCACCTCATTAAAAAGCATTGCAGTTAATAGAAGGTTTTAGGACTTTAGTTACATTATAAATCATTTGTTGATGGTACCATACTCATTTTAGGAATTGTTATGTGTTCTAAGGTGATTTTACCATGTGAAAAATCCTTCTGCTGGGATATCATGAATCATGTTTGAGAGAAAACGATTTTCTCATGCTTTTCCCACAGAGGTTTGGAAGGTGATCTATAAGCTAAACTGAGGGCATATTTTCTGTAAATTCACATTATCTTTCTCAGTCATGTGAAAATGAAGTCTGACATTCTCAGTAAAACATGAACGTCCAACAAGGGCAGAGACTGTCAGTTGATTCAGTTGTGTTGTACTGCAGCTTCTCAGAGTGTTCTAAAGAACAACTAGAGCGCTAACAGTCCTACTTATGACAAACGTATTGCACACCTGAAGCCATCTTGATTGGAATAAAGTGGTAACTCTTAAAACATTTAATTTAAAAAGGAAAAAAATGAGGGGGTTCATTTTGCCATAGAAAGAATGATTAGTGCAGCAGAAAGAAAAATTAGGGCACATTTTGAGTGACTTCTCAAATCCTCTTCTATTTCATTAACCCCTTCGCTGCTGCGGACATTCCGCTGCAGCGCTGGGGGGGGCAGGGGGGCAGCGCGGTGGGCCTGTGCTCATGACGGAGCCGCTCCGTCATGAGCCACAGTTGAGCTGTGCTCATGACGGAACGGTTCCGTCATGACTCCGCCCATTTGCGTTGTCGCCCCGCACAGGCGGGGAAACAGCGCCGCGCAGGCAGAGCGGCCGCCGACAGGATTGTCATGACGGAACCGTTCCGTCATGAGCACACGACAACCGTGGCTCATGACGGAACGGTTCCGTCATGAGCAGGGAAGGGGTTAAAACAATTCTGACATGCAGACTGAAACAAGCACTTTCAATACCAGCAGCAGACTTCCCTGGTGAGCAGTAGCTTTACTACAGTGATCTAATGAGCAACTAGAGTGCTAACATTCTGAATGTATGGCAAATGTGTGACACATCTGAATGCCTTCTTGTTGGAATCAAAGTAAAAAACTGAAAGTATTTCCTACTGAGGAGACTGTAGTAAATGAGGAAATTAGGAAACTTCATAACAAATACGTCTCCCAAGATGGCCACCGGAGACAAAAGAGCCCAAATGTAGCACAAATATCACCCAGATGTAGCCCAAGTATAGCCCAATGACAGAATGTCCCAGAGTGTTCTAAAGAACAACTAGAGCGCTAACAGTCTTACTTATGACAAAAGTATGGCACCTCTGAAGCCATCTTGATTGGAATAAAGTGGTAACACTTAAAACATTTAATTTGCAAAGGAAAAAAATGAGGGCGTTCAGTTTGCCATAGAAATTATTATTAGTGCTGCAGAAAGAAAAATTAGGGCACATTTTGACTTCTCAAATCCTCTTCTATTTCATTAAAAAATTCTGACATGCAGACTGAAACATGCACTTTGAATACCAGCAGCAGACTTCCCTGGTGAGTGAGCAGTAGCTTTACTACAGTGATCTAATGAGCAACTAGAGTGCTAACATTCAGAATGTATGGCAAATGTGTGACACATCTGAATGCCTTCTTGATGGAACGAAAGTAAAAAACTGAAAGTATTTCCTACTGAGGAGACTGCAGTGAATGAAGAAATTGGGAAACTTCATAACAAAAAAGTCTCCCAAGATGGCCACCAGAGACAAAAGAGCCCAAATGTAGCACAAATATCACCCAGATGTAGCCCAAGTATAGCCCAATGACAGAATGTCCCAGAGTGTTCTTAAGAACAACTAGAGCGCTAACAGTCCTACTTATGACAAACGTATTGCACACCTGAAGCCATCTTGATTGGAATAAAGTGGTAACTCTTAAAACATTTAATTTAAAAAGGAAAAAAATGAGGGGGTTCATTTTGCCATAGAAAGAATGATTAGTGCAGCAGAAAGAAAAATTAGGGCACATTTTGAGTGACTTCTCAAATCCTCTTCTATTTCATTAACCCCTTCGCTGCTGCGGACATTCCGCTGCAGCGCTGGGGGGGGCAGGGGGGCAGCGCGGTGGGCCTGTGCTCATGACGGAGCCGCTCCGTCATGAGCCACAGTTGAGCTGTGCTCATGACGGAACGGTTCCGTCATGACTCCGCCCATTTGCGTTGTCGCCCCGCACAGGCGGGGAAACAGCGCCGCGCAGGCAGAGCGGCCGCCGACAGGATTGTCATGACGGAACCGTTCCGTCATGAGCACACGACAACCGTGGCTCATGACGGAACGGTTCCGTCATGAGCAGGGAAGGGGTTAAAACAATTCTGACATGCAGACTGAAACAAGCACTTTCAATACCAGCAGCAGACTTCCCTGGTGAGCAGTAGCTTTACTACAGTGATCTAATGAGCAACTAGAGTGCTAACATTCTGAATGTATGGCAAATGTGTGACACATCTGAATGCCTTCTTGTTGGAATCAAAGTAAAAAACTGAAAGTATTTCCTACTGAGGAGACTGTAGTAAATGAGGAAATTAGGAAACTTCATAACAAATACGTCTCCCAAGATGGCCACCGGAGACAAAAGAGCCCAAATGTAGCACAAATATCACCCAGATGTAGCCCAAGTATAGCCCAATGACAGAATGTCCCAGAGTGTTCTAAAGAACAACTAGAGCGCTAACAGTCTTACTTATGACAAAAGTATGGCACCTCTGAAGCCATCTTGATTGGAATAAAGTGGTAACACTTAAAACATTTAATTTGCAAAGGAAAAAAATGAGGGCGTTCAGTTTGCCATAGAAATTATTATTAGTGCTGCAGAAAGAAAAATTAGGGCACATTTTGACTTCTCAAATCCTCTTCTATTTCATTAAAAAATTCTGACATGCAGACTGAAACATGCACTTTGAATACCAGCAGCAGACTTCCCTGGTGAGTGAGCAGTAGCTTTACTACAGTGATCTAATGAGCAACTAGAGTGCTAACATTCAGAATGTATGGCAAATGTGTGACACATCTGAATGCCTTCTTGATGGAACGAAAGTAAAAAACTGAAAGTATTTCCTACTGAGGAGACTGCAGTGAATGAAGAAATTGGGAAACTTCATAACAAAAAAGTCTCCCAAGATGGCCACCAGAGACAAAAGAGCCCAAATGTAGCACAAATATCACCCAGATGTAGCCCAAGTATAGCCCAATGACAGAATGTCCCAGAGTGTTCTTAAGAACAACTAGAGCGCTTACTGTCTCACTTATGACAAAAGTATGGCACACCTGAAGCTATCTTGATTGGAATAAACTGATAACACTTAAAACATTTAATTTAAAAAGGAACACAATGAGGGGGTTCATTTTGCCATAGAAATTATGATTAGTGCTGAAGAAAGAAAAATTAGGGCACATTTTGAGTGACTTCTCAAATCCTCTTCTATTTCATTAAAAATTCTGACATGCAGACTGAAACATGCACTTTTAATACCAGCAGCAGACTTCCGTGGTGAGCAGTAGATTTACTACAGTGATCTAATGAGCAACTAGAGTGCTAACATTCAGAATTTATGGCAAATGTGTGACATATCTGAATACCTTCTTGATAGAATCAAAGTAAAAAACTGAAAGCATTTCCTACTTAGAAGACTGCAGTAAATGAGGAAATTAGGAAACTTCATAACAAATAAATCTCCCGAGATGGCCACCAGAGACAAAGGAGCCCAAATGTAGCACAAATATCACTCAGATGTAGCCCACATGTAGCCCAATGACAGAAGTGTGCAAAACACTTTTTATTTTTTGTGTTTTTGCAGTTTTATATAGTGCAGACTTGTCAGGTATTGGAGTGCTTTTCATGAGCATTGGTTACATCACACAAGAACACATTCATTTTGCTTGTAGACATGGGGAGATTAAGTGATTTGACCAGAATCACAGAATGTCGAGCTGAAGCAGAAACTCCAACCTGGTTCCCCAGTCGCAAAGTCTGCAGCTCTGGAAGTAACACCACATCCTCTCCTCTAAGTGCAACATTTAATCAAGTGGTCAACTGGATAAAAAAACATAAAGATAACAAATAATTTAAAAGTGCTTTGTCGCTATTTGAAGACTCAGAAAATATGTCCTCATCTTAGTTTTTTAGAGCACTAACCATAATTTTGATGCAAATAAGACCCTCTCATATATGTAATTTCTAAAGGAAATGCTCTAGGTATTACAGTTTTGATTACATCAAGATGACATCAGGCGTTCCACACTTTTGTAATAAATAAAGAATGTTAGCAATCTAGATGTTCATTAGGATACTGTTGAGAGGCAGAGGCCAGGGGCACGAACTCTGAAAATTGAAGGCAGGTAGGAGGGTGCAGAGGCAACAATTTGACCACACTGGGCAGGCAGGAAGGGCAGTGGCAGCACAACAGACTATGGGGGGCAGTGGAAAGGGGGACAGGGGCAACAAACCAACAATACAGGACTGGCAAGAGAGGCTGTGGTAATATAATAGACCATTGTGGGCAGAAGGAAGAGGCAGTGGTAGTACAACCATACATGCCAACACACCCAATTAAGCCAGGAAACGTCCAATGTTTTTAAGCCCAAATGGACTTTATTTGATCTGTCTCCTGTCTACAATCTCCTCTTTTTCAATGTAAGTCAAAGGGGAAAATCAATACCCCAGTTTTTTTTCAACATCTCCCTCTTACCAAGTTCAAAATATTAGCAAGTATGGTAGATTGGATCATGGAAGGCAGGAGGAATTGGGGTAGGGACATGGACTCAGATCACAGAGGACAGGAGGGACATGGAGAGGTGCACCAAACTAACCCTACAGGGCAGGCATCAGGGTTTGTAGCAGCACAATACACCACACAGGGCATGCGGGACGGGAGTGCAGCACAACAACCCATAGAAAGCAATAGGGAGGGGACAGGACCATGCACATGGACAACAGAGAAAAGAGGGGAAAGAGGCAATGGTAGCTAGGAGGGACGGATCAGGGGCATTACAATGGAACAGACAAGCCAGGAGGGAGGGAATAGAGGTCTGCACATAGAAACAGAGGGCTGGGGGCAAGGGGGTAGGGCAGGGCAGGAGCAGCAAGATGACCATGGAGGTCAGGCAGGATGGGTACTAGAAGCAAGACACACCATGGAGAGCAACAGTGAGACTGTGATGGCATACACCTGACCATGGAGGGAAGGTGGGAGGGGGTCAGGGGCAGCTAGATGACCACACAGGGAAGGTGGGAGGGGCAGTGGCAGCACAGAAGACCATGCATGGCTAGCGGGAGGGTTAGTGGCAGCACAATGGCTATGATGGGCAAGAAGGAGGGTGCAGGGTCATGCACAAAGGACCATGGAGGATAGAAGGGAGTGTCAGGACCTGGGCACAGACAAGAGAGTTCAGGGGAAGGGGCCTCACAACAGACCATGCGGGGCAGGCAGGAGGAGCAGTTGCAGCACAACAGATCAGGGAGGGCAGAAGGGTGTGGCAGTAAAATGGACCATGGAGGACAGCAGGAAGGGGATAGGGGCATGGAATGTGGACAGGCAGGGGGGAGGTGGCAGGGACAGGTTACAGTCATCTGACAATTCTAGGCAGGTGGGAGGGGAGTGGCAGCTCAACAGAACACTCAGAGTAGATAGGAGTGGCAGGCCCATGGTACATGGTGGGCAAAAAGGATGGAGCAGGGGCATGCACAAAGACATTGGAGTGCAGGGGGAAGGAGAATAGGGGCCGCAAGCTAAGCACAGAGGCTAAGCAGGAGGTCAATGATGGGGCATAGAATTGGGCAATGGAGTGCAGGAGGAGTGGACTGGTACATCATGCTAAATGGAGGGCTGTGGCAGCACATCAGACCATGCATGGCAGGAGGGAGGAGGCTAGTCCATGGATTCAGACAACAGAGGATAGGGAGGAGGTGGCTGGGGCAGCAAGATAACTGTTCAGAGAAGGCGGGAAGGCCAGTGGCAGAACAACGGCCAGACAGGGCTGTAATAAGGGAGCAGGGACATAGACTTGGACAATGGATGGCTAGGAGGAGGGAGGGCAGGAGCAGCAAGCTTGGGTGGAGGCAGCACAATTCCAGGCCGTGCTTCCAACCCCCCACCATCCATTGTGATATGCATCTTACTTAACGTTAAAAAAAAACTAGAAATTTGCTGAAAAAAACAAAGATTACAGGGACGGTATAGGTAGACTCAGATTTCACTCACACACAACCAGTGAAATTCAGCAGTTATAGTTACCTGAGCTAACTATAACTTACGCCCCCGCAATGTACTTATAATGACCTCAGACATTACATTATTCATGACATGGTCAGTTACATCACTCTTAACATCTCAAATGAGCTGTGAATGGAATGGAACTATAATCGCGAGAACTTTATTTAGGGATAGCGTGTGTATATTAACACCCCTTTTTTTCCTTTTCTTTCATGTAAGAACCATCATAATACACAACATGCCCAGATTAATATGCCCGATAGACTTTCACTTTAAAGTAATATGTAGTCCATTGTTTATGTTGATGTTTGCAATTCTAAGTATGTTTATTATGAATAAGTCACGTTGACGAACATACAGGTATGGCGGTCACGGGGCAAGATATGCTGAAATGACATTGTGTGCATATTAACACTTGTTTTCTTTTCTTTATTGTATCAATTCCTGAATTTTCACATCGTGACCAGGCCAATATGGCCGCCAGTTTTTTTAATTAAAGTAATGCACTGCTGATGACGTCACATATTACATCACTCATGACATGGTCAGTGACATCACTGACGACATCACTGATGACATCTCAAATGACATCACTGATGACATCATCTACGTGATCATCTGATGCACCTCCTCACACCCTAAAATACAGACTACCATTCTCGAAACCATAGACACACCAATACTAGTACAGCTACAATATTCTGTGCACTATGCATGCAGACCTCTAATCAGCTACATAGTTTTGATACAGTCTTTTAAATACTCAGTTTGTACCTATGTAGTCTAGGAATCCTTCTGTCTGTCCCATGTACTTCTCCATTCAACCATCCAGCACTATCTACGTATCCTATCACTCTGTCAATACCTAAGCACTAATACAGTTAGCGTGCACTCTCTTTGCAGCACTGAAATTACTCCAGTTATTAGTCGTATACTTAAGGAATGGCGTAGTCAAAAACACAAGTGCAGGTACAATATTTTGTACACTATGCATGCACACCTCTAACCAGCTACAAACTGTTGATACGCTCTTCTAAATACCCCGTTAGTACCTATGCAGTGTAGGAATCCTCCTGTCTGTCCCATGCATTTCTCGAATCACTCATCCAGCACTATCTACTTATCCTATTACTCCACCAATACCTAAGCACTTATACACTCTGTTTGTAATACTGTAATTATTCTAGTTACTAGTCATGAACTTATGGAATGGCCTAGCTACTAACACAAGTATATCTATAATATTGTATGCACTATCCAAGCAGACCTCTAACTAGCTTTATACTATTGATACACTCTTCTAAATACCCAGTTAGTACTCATACCCAGTTAGTACTCATGCAGTGTAGGAATCGTCCACTCTGTCCCATGCACTTCTTTAATCACTTATCTACCACTATCTACTTATCCTATCACTCCACCAATACGTAAGCACTTATAAATTAAGTGTTCACGTTGTTAGCAGCACTGTCATCATTCCAGTTACTAGTGGTATTCTTATAAAATGACCTAGGCACCAACACAAGTACACATAAAATATTCTGTGCATAATCCCTACATATCTCTAAGCAGATACATACTATTGGTCCACTCCATTAAATACTAAAGTAGTACCCATGCAGCGTAGGATACCTCCTGTCAGTCTCATGCAATTCTTCAATCACCCACGCAGCACTATATTCTTATTGTATCAGTCTGCCAATACCTAAGCACTTATGGGGCAGATTTGCAAGCACCCTACGCCACCAGTACGTCACTTTTTGTAACGTAGTGATGGTGCCAGGCACTCCTTCATATTTACAAGGAAAGGAAAAGCCACCCTGATTGGCATTTCCTCTCCTTGTAAATACGACCCCTTCATACACAGAACTTTGTGTTGAAGGGTCGTCCCATAGGTGTTGCTGTGGGTGTTCCCACGCAACACCCATAGAACAAGACACATCTCCAGATTTATGAGAAATCGTAAATCTGGAGATGTGTGTGAATGCTGCGCCATCCTAGAGTTGGTGTAGCAAGGCGCAACGAGGAGAATTGTTTTCATTTCTCCTCATTTTTTCCTCTTTCAATGCATGCTGCATTCCACAGCATACATTGAAAGAGGAAAATGCCTTTACTGGTTGTTTTTGTGCAGGAAGATGTCCCTTCCTCCACAAAAACAATCTCCACATGACACAGACATCCTTGCACCATGGTGCAAGGGTGCCTGTGTCACCGCATGGCTGCAGTTTGTGCAGCAGTGCAGAGGGAAGCTCAGAGTTGCAACATATTCATGTACATATGTCACATCCCTGTGCTTAGGAAGTGCCACAGTGCTGTGCAGCTAAAGAGCTTACAGTGTCACGCTGCAGTACTTCCTCATAAATCTTCACCTATAAATTCACCATACACTACTAATGCATTCTTTCAGTCAATCATGCTGTATACATATATTCAACCAAACTTTCACACATTACCTTGAAATTATAGTTCTTTCTTTAACAAGATAAGGTAGTTCTGATAAGAACTTTTTTTTTCTTCTTTTTTCTCTTGTATTTTTATAATTTTTTTGAACAATTTTGTATTTTTGTTGTTTTTTTTTCAAAAAACGAACAAAAAAAATAACGAATAAAACAGGAAACATTTGGAATTACTTATCATTCCAAAAACAAAAAAACAAAAAAATTAACAACGATGGTTGCGTTGCGCAGCACAAACTGCAACCACCGACTGCTCACTGAAGCATATAGGGGCCATATGTAGGTAGAACCGAATTTGCGATTCTCAAATTGCATTTTTAGGCGAATCGCAATTTCGGAATCGCAAATTCCGATGTAGGTATTATTTCGCTATTATTTAGCGATTCCCAAAAAATCGCAGAATTATATTGCGAGTACCCAAATAGCGATACCTTAATTGCAAAATCGCAAATAAGGAATCGCAAAAACGGGAATCTGCAATTCAGGTACAGAATGATGACATCACACCCAGGAAGTGTGACTGCCCATGCTGCACCTGATTGCCAGCAGCTGTGATTGAGCCAGTAGCTGTGTGAGAGCCTGTGTGGAGAGGAGAACAGTTTTGCTCAGCTTTTGGAAACAAGCCAAATGGAGTCCCAGGGGCCTGAGAAGCAGCATGATGAACCAGCAAGGAAGAGGAAACATAAATTCAGTGACAGGGAGCTGGAGGTCCTCACACAGGAGGTTGTCACCAGCCATGATCTCCTTTTTGGGAAAAGTTCCCTACGAGTTCCAGAGGCCAGAAAGCGCAAGATATGGAGTGACATCCAAGAGAAAGTCAATGCCATTGGTGTCACACACCGCAGTGTCGAGGACCTACGAAAAAGGTGGTATGACATGCGGCAGAGGTCAAAGGAGAGGGTGGCCACAAGACTTGCAGAGGCCCAAAAAAACGGTGGGGGGCCTTCCACTGCAACAGAACCAACGCCCCTGGAGGAGCTGGTGGAGGGCACACAGCAGCCTGAGAGTGTTAGTGGAGTGGCTGACCTGGACAGCTCAGAACACACAGACACCAGACAAGGTAAGATGCATGCCAAAACCCCCTGATACATCCCAACCCACCCCCAACCCCCAAAATGCAACCTGACTGCAACTCCAGTACATGTCACACAGCACACCCAGAAATGCATTATGGGAGACGTAGTTACATGCACTGATAACTGTGCCAGTGAGACACAGCCAGGTGGAATAGGGAGGACTCCATCATGCAGATAGTGAAAAAGACAGATAGTACCCATGTGAATTTATTGTGTAAAACTAATGCATTACAAATGCCACACAGGACACAGAACTAATGTGTGCCATTCAATCCACAGCACCTCCACCAACACAGGATAGTGAGGCTGAATGCGAGGCAACAGCTGAGATGGAGGACGAGGCAGGCCAGGAGGAGCAGGGCGAAGCCAGAACTGCAGGCACAGCACCATGCAGGTGCCGCAATATTGTACCACCACTACCACTGTTGGAGGCACAGGCACCAGACACAGCAGAGGAGCAACAGCCAGTGCACAGGCAGCGTGCAGAACAGCACCAACCACAGTCCCCTGAACACTCCAGAGTAGGGAGAGGGATGAGACGCAGGGCACGCCCGTCCACCAGCACTGCTCCTGGTGAAGAGGACACGGTGTTCTCGGGCCTCGAGGGCAGCATGCTCAAGCAACAGCGCCTGCAAGTAAAGGGGATACGGTCAATCCAACGCCAACTGGCTGCGCATAACCACAACATGACCGAGTTGCGCGCAGGTTTAATGGCCATGACTGGTGCATTGGAGGGCCTGTGCAGGGAGATTGCGAGGGACAGGGCAGCCCGGTGCCGGGAGAGACATCGCCTACACACACGGCTGGACCTATACACCAGGGCAGGGAACCACCAGTCAACCGCCACATCCCTGCTAGCCAGAAGATGTGTCAGCATGCAGCGCGAGATGGCCCACTGCTGCCAGGACGTTGGCAGTGTCCTGGTGCAAGTTACACATGCGGTGGACCAGATGCGCGCGACTGCCACAGGTGGCATAGGCACACTTGGTGCCATGGACACTGATGAACAATCAAGCAGGAGCAGCATCACTCCCCCAATTCCACAGGACAGACGCCGGAGTGCACGGCAGGGCAGAGTGGATGATGACACCAGGGAGGGCACTGCGCAGGCACAGCGAGGCTCAACAGGCCGTGCACGGAGGAGGTGAAGGGACACAAGGGACTAATGGCCATGTGTGACGCAACACAGTCCATGATGACTCAGTGGCTGATGGTAGTCAGTGCACTGTGACACGAACATGTGCATGCAGGGACTATTAAGTCACAATGTAAGATACCTTCATTCCTGAAGATAAGGAAATAAAAATCCCTGTAAGAAACCAATCAGTCACATTGTGTCCTCATTACTCACTTAGAAGTAGTTTTGTGTGATCTCATCTCGTCTCATGCGTCCGGCAGCAGCACCATCACCACCTGCCGGACCGCGATGTGGTGCTGGTCCATCCTCATCTGATGATTCAGAGTCTGTCAGGTCCACTGCGGTTCCTTTTTTGGTAGCGATGTTGTGTAGCATTGCACAGGCAACCACAATTTTGCAACATTTCTCAGGTCTGTACTGTAGCGCTCCTCCACTCTTATGGAGGCATCGAAAATGGGTCTTTAGGATTCCAAAGGTCCTCTCAATGGCACAGCGTGTGGCTCTGTGTGCGCTGTTGTACCTCCTCTCACCAGCAGTTGCTGGATTCAGGTATGGTGTGAGGATGTAGTCTCGTACAGCATACGCACTGTCACCTGCGGGGCATAAGCAGATTCAGGTTCAATAGTGTCCTGCCACTGCATCACTCTACTGCCTCTGTATGTGTTTGGCATACATTTACATAGCAGGTAGCCCTCTCCAAAATCACCATTTGTGAGTCTTCGATGTAATGCACAGTGGCGAAACATAAATGAGTTGTGTGTGCTTCCAGGGTATTTGGCCACAATATCAGTGATTATATGTTGGGCATTGCACACTACCTGGAAGTTCAGGGAATGATATGACTTCCTGTTGCGAAATACATACTCGTTATGTGATGGGGGAGAGATTGCGACATGGGTCCCATCTACGCAGCCAATCACATGGGGGAATTGGGCAATTTGGTAGAAATCCTGTTTGGTCTGATCTAGTGCCTGTGGTGTGCTTGGAAATTGCATGTGGTGATGCAGCCTCTGTACCATTGCATCCAGGAAAGCGTGGAGGAAGCGCGACAGTGCACTTTGCGAGACACCCCCTGCTGTGGCAATGACCCCCTGAAAACTCCCTGATGCCAGGAGGTGCAGTGAGCACAGCACCTGCACATGGGTGGGAATGGAGTGTGCCCTGCGTGTGGGGTGTTGAAGTATGGGTGTCAGCTCCTCTATTAAATCCAGGATGCTGTGTGGGTGCAGCCTGTAGTTCACATGAATCTCCTCATCGGTCAGTTGGAAGAGGATGATGCGTGCTCTGTAGATCCTTTCCTGGCGTCTCCTTCTCTGCATGGCATCCCTGATTCGGAGCCTCCTGGCTATCACGTACAGCCCAGCCATGGTGGGAAGTCCCTGTGGCATTGTGGGCCTGTTTAAATAGGTTGCACTTGGTTACCACCTGCTCTGACTTGGTGGTAATTGAGAAGTGCTAAACTGCGAATTTTGAAGAATCGCTATTTGCGAATTTTTTGAACATCTAATTTAGCGATTTCGCAATTTGCGATGTCGGTAATTGCGATATCCGCAAATACTGGGACGCAGACGCTAAAATATTCGCAAAATCGGCTTTACGCTAAATTGCTAATCGCTAAATTAGCGAATCGCTACTTTTTGCTGCTGACACCTCTCCTACATAGGTGAAGTCAGTTTTGCGATCGCAAACACCCAGATTCTTGCGAATCGCAGTGTTTGCGATCACAAAAGTGTTTCCTACATATGGCCCTAAGTTTCTTACACTTCACACAGTGTTGTTCGAGAAAGGTGAATTTTGGCCTAATGTCCATTACAGGTGTTCCTGAGGACGCTCCAGATCTACTTGCCACAGTAGGTGAGGGGTTCAAAGCAGCTCGCCTCATTTCCTCCCGAGCAAGATTGAGAGGAAATGTGGTCCGGAGATGCTTGTACATAGAAGCAGTGCCACAAGGGTATTTTTTTTCACTGCCTCTTGACTGGACTCGGTCACAAATTTTGCACGTCACCTTTCTCGCATTTACTTTATTCTCTCCAGGTGGAAAAGTGAAGAATTTCGACACGACAGATTCCGGCCTCTGTGGACGTGGTGCCTCCTGCAAGAATTCTTCTTCAGAAGATACTTCCTCCTGCTGCTGCTGCTGTCCAAGCAAAAAAGGTTCTTATAGGAAAAGAGATGTCTCTCTAAAGATGTTCCAACAAGAATGATTAAAATGGGTGGGGTCATTCAATAGTTACAGTGGGAAATGTTAAGAACCAATGAAATCTTTTTTTTTAGGTCACATGGGATCCGCGTACTCTGCGCTCACGAAGCACGCACCCGATGCGACTTCGCGAAAATATATTTAAAAATAATATGTTTATTATAAGTACAAATATATTATTTTTATGAATATCTTAGATAGTCTCTTGCCCTAATATGTATATTAAACACACATACATATCATTCTAGAACAAAAAAAAAATTCACGGGAGTCGCTCACCCAGCGCGCCCCAGCACGTATATGATGTCACGCGGGACCCACCACCGCGCAAGCATCGCGTACCATAATTCGCATGTGTTGTGAATGCGCGGGAGCAGGAGTCGCGGACTGGTCGCATATCAATCGCGCACATCACGTAATATTAAATGTATATGATGTAACTGAAAAACACGCAGCCGTCGCACACCGTACGCGGATCCTTCATGACATTTCTAAAATGGCGGCTAGAATCCGCCCACCCACCGTGATGAGTACGCTTTGGGTACGCGACTCCGAAAAAAAATTGGAAAAAATAATTAAAAAAGAAAATAATATAAATATATTAAAAGAAAAAAAGAAAACAAGAAAATTAAACAATATTTCAATTTAAGTTTTATTTTTTATTTTTGTGTGCAATTTTCAGAAAAATATATAATGTTATTTAATGAATAAAATATTTATAAATAAACAGATAAAAAACTGTAGAAAATCAGTTCAAAAATAGGTGTAACTACTATTACACTTTAAAATTAGCATTTAAAAAACCTTTGAAAGTCACTGAAAAAACCATAGGTTTCAGAGACGTTATAGTAAGAAATTAGCATTTAAAAAGTTTCGAAATTTACTGAAAATACCATAGGTTTCAGAGACGTATAGTTAGAAATTAGCATTTCAGTGATGTCATTTGAGATGTCATCAGTGATGTCATCAGTGATGTCACTGACTATGTCATGAATGATTTAATATGTAACATCATCAGCAGTGCATTGCGGGCGCGTGAGTTATAGTTAGCAGAATTACCTATAACAGAGGAATTTCTATGGTTTTGTATGAGTGAAATGTCCAGCTAACTATAACACCCCTGAAACCTATGGTTTCTTCTGTGAATTTCTAAGGTTTTTTAAATGCTAATTTCTAACTATAACGTCTCTGAAACCTATGGTTTTTTCAGTGAATTTCAAAGCTTTTTTAAATGCTAATTTCTAACTATAACGTCTCTGAAACCTATGGTTTTTTCAGTGAATATATATATATTTATATATCAAACCAACAAAGTTTGCCCATTTAGGAGAGCCACTTTCAGGTACATGCAATTTTGTTTTGAATTATTGGCACTACTGAGACCAGCAGGCTCAGCGAGAGCCGACACCCACTGTGACGGTTGGTTTATGCGATAAGTACTGCCTTGCGCTTTGTGTGGCATGAAACGCATCGGTTTCCTGAATTTGTAAAGACTTCCTTTCAGACACGCTGTAGCCTTTGCAATAAAACGGAATTGCACCTACCTGAAAGTGGCTCTCCTAAATGGGCAAACTTTGTTGGTTTGATAGTTGTACGGCCAGCCCGGTCGTGGGAGAAGCCCTGCCAAAAATGAGATCGACCAGGCTGGAGTCACATGGCAAGCAACCAGCTTTTGGACAGGAGATCGTTTTGCAGAAATTATACAATGCAGCCTGTTTTGAAAAGGACTCTTTCAACACCCACTGTGGTTTTATAATGTTTTATTTTGACAAACGCAGAGCGGCTCACTCGAGTTGAATTATTGGCACTACTGAGACCAGCAGGCTCAGCGAGAGCCGACTCCCACTGTGACGGTTGGTTTATGCGATAAGTTCTGCCTTGCGCTCTGCATTGTGCTAATTGAACTGCCTCTGATGAAATGCTTGTGTGGCATGAAACGTGTCAGGCTCCTGAATTTGTAAAGACTTCCTTTCAGACACGCTGTAACCTTTGCAATAGAACGGAATTGCACCTACCTGAAAGTGGCTTTCCTAAATGGGCAAACTTTGTTGGTTTGATATATATATATATATAGTTAACAATGGCCCAAAAGCTTAGAAGGGAACACGCAGGTCACCCACCATGCGGTGTATCTCTTCACCACTTGTGCAGATTCGCTGGATAATTTAGCCTTTTGCCAACGCGTTTCAAGGTAAATCCTCTTCTTCTGGGCTATTCAAACACATAAGCATTACGTCATGCTTTGTATTTCTCTTTTATTTGTTTCGTCGCCCCCTGGTGGGCTGTACTTCCTTGTTAAATTCCATTAAAGCATTATGGGACTTAGTCTCCAAAGCGAGTTACATTTTTCCCTTGGTAGGTGTAAGTGCAACTATGACTTTCTAAGAACTTTAAAATCCTTTAGTAAGTCTGGCATCTCTGAGTGAGTGTAATTAATTCATGGTTCGCCGCACTGAATCTGGTTACAAAATAGTTTTGATCCGCAGCCTCCCTTTACATTTGAGGGACGGTTCTCCTCCTCACGGCAGGGCTGGCGTGTTGATATAGTCAACAATGGCCCGAAAGCTTAGGAGGAAACACGCAGGTCACCCACCATGCAGTGTATCTCTTCACCACTCCTGCAGATTCGCTGGATAAATTAGTCTTTAGCCACATGGCAGGGCTGTCATATTAATATAGTCAACAATGGCCTGAGGCTAAATTATCCAGCGAATTTGCATGAATTGGCCAGCTCCGGTCCGCTCCTATCCTGAAAATTTCACGGTGATCCGTCAAGTGGGGGCTGAGAAAAAAGGGGGGTCCCAAAACGTGTTTTCCCTATGCATTTTCCCATAGGACCTGTTGACACAGCTACAGACCGAACTGCTGAACGGAATTACACCAAATTTGGCAAAGAGGTAGTCCTCAGTTCAGACTCGTGCCTTTTGCTTAAATGGTGTAAATCCGTTCAGTAGTTCCTGAGAAAATTAGGGTAAAAAAGTTAGTGATATCTATGGCCGAGGAGGATCCGCGCACCCTCCGCGCACCCAGCACGCACCCTGCCGTGCACAAGCTGAATGCTAATTGGCTGTCAACACTCCAGATCAGGAAGTGTTGGCAGCCATCTTGTGCCTCGGTAGAACCGAGGCACAAGAAACCTATAAAACAAACGCGAAAAACGTGACAAGGGGGCAGGGTAGAAACCCCCTAACCCCCTAGGCCTGCTCAGTGGGTCCCACAAGGACCCCCAGGGCCCAAAAAAGCATTTAAAAAAAAAAATCGGCGAGATTCGCGCACCCAACGTGAATTTCGGCCGAAAATAAATAAAAAAATTCAGCGCCGGCTCCCGCGCTGAATATTCTAATTTGCCCCCGGGGGCCAAATCCCGGGGCCTTAGTTAAAAAAAAAGTGTGGGGGGGTCTCAATCCCCCCCACACTGCCCCGGGGACCGCCACCCCCCCGGGGCTCCAAGATTGTAAATAAGGGGGGGCTCATGGCCCCCCGCAGCCCCAGGGACCGCCACCCCCGGGGCTTCATTATCATAGGTGGGGGGCTCACAGCCGCCCAGCCCCGGGGACCGCCACCCCCGGGGCTTAAAGCTATTTGTTGTGGGGGGCTCTCAGGCCCCCCCCAGCCCCGGGGATCGCAACCCCTGGGGCAACTTGTACATGTTGGAGGGGGGCCGTGCGGCCCCCCTCCTGGAGCCTTGTATTGGCCCTGGGGACCGCCACCCCCCAGGGCTGGCTCCTGCAGTGTCCCGGGGTGCTGTTTGCAATGGCCCCGGGGGATGGGGTCCCCGGGGCCTTAAAGTGGTCAGAGGAGGGGGGCTATGCAGCCCCCCTCTATAAAGAAAAAAAGGCCCATACCCCGGGGGATGGGGTCCCTGGGGCAAATTATAGCCTCTGGAGGGGGGCCACGCAGCCCCCTTCCCGAGGGGGATTGGGATCAGGCCAACTAGTCCACCAGGAACCTCCAGTATGCGCCAGGGGGCTGCCTTGCAGAGAGGTGCAATGAGGCTACACCCCTTTTTTACACCTCTCTGCAATGCAGCTTCGTGGCGCTCACTGAAGGTACCTGGTGGCCTAGTTGGCCGCTAGGGGACCTCAGGATTCAAGGGGACTTAATCCCCCAACTTAAAACGCACCACGGTGCGCGTTTGCACAGTAGTGAAGATAGGGGGCGGGGCCTGAGATGATACTGTGTAAACACGCCCTGTGGCGCGTTTTAAGTTGGGGAATTCATTCCTCTTTAATCGAGAGGTCCCCTAGGGGCCAACTAGCCCACCAGGTACCTCCAGTAAGTGCCATGGAGCTGCGTTGCAGAGTGTTGTAAGAAGGGGCGTGGCCTCTGAACACCTCTCTGCAACACAGCTCCCTGGCGCATACTGGAGGTACCTGGTGGGCAAGTTGGCCGCCAGGGGACCTCAGGATTCAAGGGGACTTAATCCCTCAACTTAAAACACGCCACGGGGCGTGTTTGCACAATGGTGAAGGTAGGGGGCGGGTCCTGAGGTAATATGTGTGCAAACACGCCCTGTGGCGCATTTTAAGTTGGGGAATTAATTCCTCTTCAATCCAGAGGTCCCTTAGGGGCCAACTACCCCACCAGGTACCTCCAGGAAGCGCCAAGGAGCTGCGTTGCAGAGTGTTGTAAAAAGGGGCGTGGCCTCTGAACACCTCTCTGCAACGCAGCTCCCTGACACATACTGGAGGTACCTGGTGGGCTAGTTGGCCTCCAGGGAACGCAGGATTGAAGAGGAATTCATTCCCCAACTTAAAACTTTACCATTGTACAAATATTCCTCTAAAATCAGCCAAACTATGAATTCCGATTTACTCACCTGTTATCAGGAGAGAACCCAGGGCTGCATCTTTTAGCCCAGCACTGACCCTGAAAAGTAATTCTAAGCGTACTTACCAGTAACTTGTATTTCCTTCCATAGTAATCCAATGTGTGGTTTTCACCAGAAAAGTTTCTGTGTCCATTTTTTAAACGTACAAATATTCCTCTAAAATCAGCCGAACTACGAATTCCAATTTACTCACCTGTTATCAGGAGAGAACCCAGTGCGGCATCTTTTAGACCAGCACTGGCCTTGAAAACTAGTTCTAAGCGTACTTACTAGTAACTTGTATTTCTTTCCATAGGAATCCATTGTGTAGTTTTCAGCAGAAAAGTTTCTAAGTGTCCATTTTTGAAACGTACAAAGATTCCTCTAAAATCAGCCGAACTACGAATTCCGATTTACTCACCTGTTATCAGGAGAGAACCCAGTGCTGCATCTCTTAGACCAGCACTGACCCTGAAAAGTAATTCTAAGCATACTTACCAGTAACTTGTATTTCCTTCCGTAGGAATCCATTCTGTGGTTTTCAGCAGAAAAGTTTCTAACTGTCCATTTTTGAAACGTACAAATATTCCTCTAAAATCAGCCGAACTACGAGTTCGAATTTACTCACCTGTTATCAGGAGAGAATCCAGGGCTGCATCTTTTAGACCAGCACTGACCCTGAAAAGGAATCCTAAGTGTATTTACCAGTAACTTGTATTTCCTTCCATAGGAATCCATTGTGTGGTTTTCAGCAGAAAAGTTTCTAAATGTCCAATTTTGAAACGTACAAATATTCCTCTAAAATCAGCTGAACTACGAATTCCGATTTACTCACCTGTTATCAGGAGAGAATCCAGGGCTGCATCTTTTAGACCAGCACTGACCCTGAAAAGTAATTCTAAGTGTACTTACCAGTAACTTGTATTTCCTTCCATAGGAATCCATTGTGTAGTTTTCAGAAGAAAAGTTTCTAAGTGTCCAATTTTGAAACGTACAAATATTCCTCTAAAATCAGTTGAACTACGAATTCCGATTTACTCACCTGTTATCAGGATGGAACCCAGGGCTGCATCTTTTAGACCAGCACTGACCCTGATAAGTAATTCTAAGCATGCTTAACAGTAACTTGTATTTCCTTCCATAGGAATCCATTGTGTGCTTTTAAGTAGAAAAGTTTCTAAGTGTCTATTTTCACAAACTAAAAATATTCCTAAAAAATCGTCTGTATGACTTAAACACATTCTTTCAACTGTTTACAGGAGATTCACCTGTGCTGGATCCAGGATCTACCACTGAGTAAGAAAAAGTAACGATAACACTACTTACCTGCTAAGTGAATTTTCTGCCGTAGGATAACATTGGTGATTCTATGTGAAAAATGTTCTGTCGACTTTTAAAATACAATAATAATCCTTAAAAATCACTACTGTAACCAAAACGCTTTTACTCAACTTTTTACAGGAGATGTCCAAGGTCTGAATCTAGCATCCAGTCCTGTGGTTAGAAAAGTAATCCATAAAGTAACTCATTGCATTTGACTAGAAATTCACATTGAGCTCAATGGTGCTTTGTGTTTGAAATTGTGTTGCCCATTGCAACAACTGTAACTACTGTACTTAAAGGTTTATTGCCTATTTGCAAAGTATTTAAACTAAAGTAATTCATTCTGAGAAAGTATATTTTGTATTGTTGTGTATAATGTAATTAAAAAAATGAAATATCTAAAAATAAACAGTTTAAACAATGTAGTAAATCAGTATCAAAGAAATCAGTATAACAATTAATACATTAAAAATTGTCATTTACAAAACCTTTGAAATTCACTGAAAAAACCATAGGTTTCAGGCCTGATTTAGTTAGGAATCAGCATTCAAAAAACCTTTGAAATTCACTGAAAAAAACCATAGGTTTCAGGCCTGATATAGCTAGGAATTAGCATTTAAAAAACTTTTGAAATTCACTGAAAAAACCATAGGTTTCATGCATGTTATAGTTAGGAATTGGCATTTAAAAAACCTTTGAAATTCACTTAAAAAACCATAGGTTTCAGGCACGTTATAGTTAGGAATTGGCATTTAAAAAAACCTTAGAAATTCACTGAAAAAACCATAGGTTTCAGGGGTGTTATAGTTAGCTGGACATTTCCCTCGTATAAAACCCTAGAAATTCCCCTGTTATAGTTAGTTCAGCTAACTATAACTCGCGCGCCCGCAATGCACTGCTGATGATGTCACATATTGCATCATTCATGACATGGTCAGTGACATCACTGATGACACAAATGATTCAACAATGCAACAGTATTGTGCCTTAATATGTATATTAAAGATACATACATAGCATTTAAAAAACCTTAGAAATTCACCGAAAAAACCATAGGTTTCAGGGGTGTTATAGTTAGCTGCCCATTTCACTCATACAAAACCATAGAAATTCCTCCGTTATAGTTAGTTCTGCTAACTATAACTCACGCGCCCGCAATGCACTGCTGATGATGTCACATATTGCATCATTCATGACATGGTCAGTGACATCACTGATGACAGAAATGATTCAACAATGCAACAGTAACCACTACACAAGCTTCTTGAGTTCTCGATGCCACAAGTAGGTCATCGATATATTGGAGCAATACCAAACTTTGGGGCTTTTTTAAAATCTTCTAGGGACTTTTCCAGAATCTGATTAAATGTCGAGGGACTCTCTGTATACCCATGTGGGATTCGGCACCATGCCAAGGTACGTTCGCCAAACTGGAACGCAAAAATCTGTTGGCTGTCAGGGTGCAAAGGAATGGAAAAGAAAGCATGACACAATCAATCACTGTGTACCATTCTGCATCATGAGGACTGTGATATAAAATCACAGATGGATTTGGTACAATGGGACAACATGACACAACAATTTTGTTCACTTTTCTCAGGTCTTGTACTATCCTGAAAGTTCCATTAGGCTTTTTCAGACCCATAATTGGTGAATTACATGGGCTGCTCATTATTTCTCTCAAAAGACCTTGTTCAATCATTTTGTCTATTATAGGACTAACTCCTGCAATTATCTTGGGTGTCAATTTGTACTGTGGAATATTTGAGTAACTTACACCTTCTTTTACCGAAATTTTTACGGGATCTACATTCTTCATTAATCCCACATTTCTCCTGTGAAATCCCATACCTCCCTTTTTACTGTTTTCTTCAATTCTTGAGGCAATTCCTCTGGGTCAAATACAGCAAATACCTCAGTAATTTCAGGTTCCATACTAGCTATAGTCATCTTGTACAGTACATCCTCATCAGAAGTCTCAAAAGCTATACCGTCAGGAGTACAGAAAATTGTGCAGTTCATTTTGCACAGCAAGTCTCTCCCTAACAAATTTACAGGGCTTGAATTGCACACGACAAAACGGTGCATTTCAGAAAATTTCCCTATTTTAACCTTAACTGGTTCTGTGAGATACGTCTTTATCTATCTGTTGGATACTCCAACTACTTGGATTGTTTCATCTGAGAGAGGAAGATTTTTGACATCAGCTGACCTAACAGTTGAACAAGTAGCACCAGAATCTACTAGGAAAGTAATGTTTTCATCATTTACCTTTCCATCCACAAAAGGGCCTGTCTGGTGTACTTCTAGAGTTGTGCCAAGTATGCACTCTTCTTCCTCCCCTCGGCACCGTCAATAACTTTCTTCTGACTCACTCTCATCGCGTTGTAGCCAATACTGCGAAACAGCACTAGCGCGCGGCAGCTTAGTTGCCTGGTCTTCGTTGTAGAATCCTGTCTCATTACTGTATTTCTGAGGATTTGCGCTCTGTGGAAAAGGTGGTTTTGGCACCTGACAATGTTGGGAAACAACCTGCTGCTGTCGCTGCGGTTGACAACTCACCTCATTCTGCACCTGTGGATTTAATGATGCATTATCGCCATTAGCACTTGGGGGAAATTTACACTCGGTTCTCCAGTGCCCTATTCTTCTGCAATTATCACATGGCCACTTCCTTTTTGGCTTCTTCTATACTAATCTGTCCTTTCCCTTTCCCAATGTTGGGTTTTGGTTTCATGCTCATACCATTTGCTGGTTCAATCAGTTGGGCTTCCTGTCTCTCTACCATTTTTACTTGAGCCCACATGGCCTTTTCTTTTAATTTACGCTGCTTGGCTTCAATCTCATCGCTATAATATTTTACATGTCTCAGCACTTCATCTATCTTTTTATTTTGCCAATCCACTGTATGCTGTTTAATCATTTCACTTACTTCAGGACGCACCCCAAACACAAATCGATATACAAAATGACTCAAATCCTTCTCATTCAAATTTTCATCACCACTGTATTGTTTAAAAGCCAACAACAATCTCTCATAGTAGGCATGTACAGATTCTTTTACTTCTTGATGAGTTCTATCAATTTTTACCCAATCAGTTTCTTTAGGAGGCACTTTATTGTTCATATTTTCTCATTACTTCCGGGTCAGGAGCACCTGTTTTTGGATCCTAGAGTATTCTTGAGTAGGCCAACCTATTGTAATTTTACATTCTGCCCACAGGTCTGCTGGCACAATTATGTCAAATAAACTGTTCAAATCAATCCATAGTACTTTTGATTATTTTACAAACCTGTCTACCTGCCTGTACCATTCAACCGGCTTCTCGCGCAAGTGAGGAAAGTCATTGGTGAATGATAAAATGTCTTGTCTAGTCCAGGGGACATGCACATAGCCTCCACCTGGAATCTCCCTCATGGGACACTCCGTTACCACCTTTTCTTTTTCTCTTACTGGAAAAGCTGCAAACATTTTGTCTGTTGCATCGTCTCGTTTTCGAAACCACCTACTTTTCCATTTGTCTACATCGCCCCGTTTTCTCAGTAAAACAATTAAATCTTTAATCCGAGTTATTCTTCCTGCGGTATTCAAATTTTCAATGTCCTTTTCAGAAAAGTCTACTCTGTATGGTTTCTGTAATGACTTTACTTTTTCAAAGTCGATACCCATTTCACTTGCTACTTCTTCCAATCTTTCATGTAAATTTCTTGCTCTCCATGTTATACTTTTGCATAGAAACATTAGTTCTTCATCCTGATATGCTTTTAATTTTTCTGTGGGAATAGTTCCTACTATTAATTCTTCTAAAACTATTTTTAATTTTGCCACATCTAATGTTCGAGGTTCAGCATCTTTTTGCTGCAAACTCCTTAACAATTCACTTAATTCATCGGAAGTAGGACCTACTGGAATTGTTTCATTTCGTGTTTGTTCTAAACCGTTTGGTGACCCTGTTACTGATTCTGTCATCATTATTGCTTGATTCGCTAGACTCTGATTTACTGTAAAATTTAGTACTTAGTCCAGAAGTTCCTACCACCTGTCCCCATGGATTTTCTCTTGAACTTCTTTTTTCCATTTCGTTTTGTTTATTACTGTTATAAGGAATCGTTAGACAATGTTCACTATCCTTTTGCTTATCAAAAATAGGCATTACGGGTCCTATTGTTACAGGAACAGTTACAGCTTCCATGTTTTCAGTCAATTCCCTAATCTTTTCAGTTAACTCTAAAGTAGTTCTGGCCAATTCAGCTGAATTTTCATTTGTCATTATACCAGGTTGTGTATTTTCTGTTTCTCTAAACGGATTATTTCTTCCTACCTCAGGTAGCATTGACTCAAACTTTATATTTTGTGGTGATTCTTTTACTGGGGAATTTGGTGTCAATAATGTGGAATTTGGTTGGTACGGGGGTGGATTTTTATAAAACATGTCCTCAAGTACATCGTCCTCCGACTCATGCACACCATACTTATAACCTTCTGATCCTGTATTATTTCTCTTCTCTGTACATTTTATACTACTAGTCTCTTCAGCACTTCTCATAGGGAACATACCATCAGCCATATTTGCACTTCGCCATCTCCTCATTCTGTCATCATGATTCTCCTGTCCACACGGTCTACCAAACATGTATTTGTACCTTCCGCAACTCCGCTATCGCTCTCTTTCATACATCTCATCTTCCCATTCTGTCAATGCTTCAAACTGAGTAGGTCTAGGTCTCGGTTCTAATCTCATCATTCTTTCTTTTAAATTCCTCAATACCGCTAAATTGAATGAACCATGTTCTGGAAATGCTAAAACTCCATCATCTTTTGTATACTTTGCCCAATTGTCTAGCCAAATACATGTATGATACCCATATTTTGCAACCATGAAGGATGCGGGTGATTTCGGTGGAGGAAGCAACTGTCCCTCTCTAGTCACAATCTGTTTATCCTTTTCAAATAAGTTCTTTATCTTTCTGAACCAGGACTTTTTCTCTTTTTCTGATGGATCGTAATACATCATTTTCTTTTCTTAATATCGCTAAGATTTCTCCTATGACTATTCTGTTCTCTCATCCAATCGGAGCGCAACTCACACTAACGCACCAATCTGGAGCGTCTACGTCTCTTACTGACTGGCCAATCCCAGCGCGGTCTTTTCTGACGTCAGCTTTTTCTTCTCTACTCCTGCTTCTGCTGACCCCTTCTTTACAAAATGTATCTGCAAACTTTTCTTACGTTCTCTTTTACTCAAAATCTTGTTAGTAACGACATAAAAACGCCACCATTGTCTGCTTTGCTATCAAAAGAGATAGTCTTGACCTTTTTCACAAGAATTCCGTCTTTCCCGAGAGCAGCGCTTACCTCTGCCCTACTACAGAATCATTACATTCGCCGATAAAGTAGCACTTCCCTCTACCTTACCCTTCTAGCAAGCATTAACTAACCGTTTCTCTGGAGATAAGACACCTGTTGGAGACGCACTGCTCCTGAGAATCAAGACCAGAGTTTCACAATTAAGTCGAATGCTATTTCATTTACACACATTCATACGGAAAATGTAGTTCATTCACACAGAATCCTGTCTTTCCCGAGAGCAGCGCTTACCTCTGCCCTACTACAGAATTATTTCATTCATTAATAAAGTAGCACTTTCCTCTACTTTACCCTTCTATCAAGCTTAGGGAACACCTATTACCTTTCCAGTGATAAGCGTAATCAGAGTTCATGTGGACTCCTGTTACTTAAGACCAAAATTTCACAGGTGGCCTTCGCTACCCATACACCTCTTTCACACAGAAATGTCCCCAACGATAACACACGGCGATGTTACCAAATCGAACCCAGACAATGCGTTGTGTAACTCCAATCTTCACACGTTTTCCCCGTGTACCTACAGGGCAACAAACAATTCACCATGTGACTGCACTTGCCACAAGGCATCCGACTTCCTATATCCCAGAAGTCTTCAAAAAACATAGAACGCGACGCGACTTCAACATAGAATGTTAGTACATAAATCAATACTCATCCAAATATCTGCAGTCAATAACTAATGATCAGAAAATTGAAAATCAATAAACAATAATCACCAAACTAGTCAAAAATAACCATCATTCTGCTACCAGAAAAACTGATTCAGTGAAAAACCGGGGAAAAAGGGCAACATTTACAACTATCCTCCCTGCGTCGCAGACCCGACGTCACACTAGCTCATTCACACACGCAGACATTGGTGGGGCCCATAACACCAGCACGTATATGTCTCTCTCTCACAGGTCTGCACACAGGAGGAGGAATTCGCCGGACATGTGGGGGGGGTGCAACCTATTACCTATAGGAAAGAAAAGTTATTTTACAGAATATACATTGGCATTACCACCTATAGGATCCTAACCTTAAACATCAAGGCACTCCATCACTTGGTCGATGGACCAATTAGTTGGACTGGTTGATGGTGATTTAGAACCAGCTAAAACACATTTAAGCCTCAGAATCCTCTAATCTCTTTATTGAAAAACCACAAACTCATAATTTCTGTTAATCAATTATTTGTTTATCTAAATTTTGTGTGCAATAAATATTAGCATTGTTGGTCAGTCAAAGTTTAGAATTTTGTTCAATCAGCACAAATCGCATGACATTTATATTTACCTATTCTTGCTATCGGGATTTTTTCTAATTTATTTGGCTCTGCATATCTGAATTTAGCCGTTTAATTGTCCCAATAAGCAGGCCAAAGCTCAAAGTCTGAAAGTTCTTTGCTCAGCACGTTACAGTCCCAAAGATCTCCAAAGTACCAGGTATCGTGCAAGCATCTGTCATTGCCAGTGGGGTCGATAGGGATGTGCAGTCATCGAAAACCGCAGAATGCCATCCCCTCCCTATTCTACTACCCTTTTTATAATGAAATTCGGGATAACACAAAACATTCTTAGACTAAGGAAGCAGATGATTGGTCAATTTGATGAATTTTGTAAGATCGTCCGATTTTCACATCAGTCTGGGTTCTCATGGATTTTGCTGGTTCACTTCCTCTGTCCATGTCATCCAACATTGAAAAGTTTTGTATGTATGTCTCAATTGTTCATTTAGACCAGATTTTACTGACTGAAGTTTGGCTGTCCTCCATGTTCCTATCCTTGACCAGGAACACTGTGCTGACTTGAGGTTGCCTGGAGGTCTACAGAGCCATCCGAGTCTGAGCAGTAGGCATCGCGCTCATGAGACGGTGGCCACTTCTGAACTCCATTTTGGATGCCATGTTTTGGTCGGCCCAAATGCCAACTAAGCAAAACAGACACAAAAGATTAATAAATATACAGAAATGAAGAATCTAATGTTAAACCCTCACTAATCCCTTTATATATTAGTATTTTCCTAGCTTTTTGCGACATTTAAAGCAATAAAACTCACCCTTCGGTCAAAACGGGAATGCAAACATCACTAAAGAGACATAAATCATGTGATATCCTATTACCACACATACTACTATTAATAGGCGTACAAGTTTTAGTTATTAGATATTCTGCCATGCAAATAGCAATAAGTCCCACGTGTAATTGGTGTTTATTAAAGGTGCAAATAGTTGATTAATATAACACATCAAAAGTTAATTCAAATTATAATATAAGTAGGTTATGTAAATAGTATTTTCATGCAAAATAGAGGAGGCATACATAATTTTGCTTTACCAGCTCCATCACATGTTTCAGTCTGCATGTCAGAATATTTTAATGAAATAGAAGAGGATTTGAGAAGTCAAAATGTGCCCTAATTTTTCTTTCTGTAGCACAAATCATAATTTATATGGCAAAATGAACCCCCTAATTTTGTTCCTTTGCAAATTAAATATTTTAAGTGTTACCACTTTATTCCAATCAAGATGGCTTCAGGTGTGCCATACTTTTGTCATAAGTAAGACAGTTAGCGCTCTAGTTGTTCTTTAGAAAACTCTGGGACATTCTGTCATTGGGCTATACTTGGGCTACATCTGGGTGATATTTGTGCTACATTTGGGCCCTTTTGTCTCTGGTGGCCATCTTGGGAGACTTATTTGTTATGAAGTTTCCTAATTTACTCATTTACTAGTCTCCTCAATTAGAAATACTTTCAGTTTTTTACTTTGATTCCATCAAGAAGGTATTCAGATGTGTCACACATTTGCCATACATTCGGAATGTTAGCACTCTAGTTGCTTATTAGATCACTGTAGTAAAGCTACTGCTCACCAGGGAAGTCTGCTGCTGGTATTGAAAGTGCATGTTTCAGTCTGCATGTCGGAATTTTTTAATGAAATAGAAGAGGATTTGAGAAGTCACTCAAAATGTGCCCTAATTTTTCTTTCTTCAGCACTAATCATAATTTCTATGGCAAAATGAACCCCCTCATGTTGTTCCTTTTTAAATTAACCCCTTCAGTGCCCATGACGAGATAGTCTCGTCATGGAGCGCGGTTGCGCTGTGCCCATGACGAGACTATCTCGTCATGAACCCCGCCCGCTAATGAAAGGGCCGGCACAGGGCGGGGAAAGGGCGGGGCACACAAGGGGTTAAATGTTTTAAGAGTTACCACTTTATTCCAATCAAGATGGCTTCAGGTGTGCAATACGTTTGTCATAAGTAGGACTGTTAGTGCTCTAGTTGTTTATTAAAACACTCTGGGAAGCTACAGTAGAACACAAAGGAATCAACTGACAGTCTCTGCCCTTGCTGGATGTACATGTTTTGCTGAGAATGTCAGACTTCATTCTCACATGACTAAGAAAGATAATGCGAATTTACAGAAAATATGCTCTCAGTTTAGCTTATAAATCACCTTCCAAACCTCTGTGGGAAAAACATGAGAAAATAGTTTTCTTTCAAACATGATTCATGATATCCCAGCAGAAGGCTTTTTCACATGGTAAAATCACCTTAGTACACACCACAATTCCTAAAATTAGTATGGTACCATCAACAAATGATTTATAATGTAACTAAAGTCTTAAAACCTTCTATTAACTGCAATGCTTTTTAATGAGGTGCTATCATGTATATTGGTCCCAAGAAGGCTGCCAACACTTCTTGGATGAAGCGCTGACAGCCAATCAGATCTCACGATGAGATGTGTGGTTAGGCTCCACCCAGATATATATGTGATTTTACTTTTGATTTTCTCAGCAACTACTGAACGGATTTACACCATTTAACCAAAAGGCATGAGTGTGAACCAAGGGCTACCTCTTTGGCAAATTTGGTGTAATTCCGTTCAGCAATTCGGGCTGTAGCTGCGATTAAAGATTCCTATGGAAAATTGCATGGGGAAAACACATTTTGGGACCCCCTTTTTTTTCGACCCCGCTTGACGAATCACCCCGAGACATTCAGGATAGGAGCAGACCAGAGCGCCCCACCAGTTTTGAAAATTTCGCGAAGATTCGTCAACCGGCGCCAAAGTTATTCCAAATAGAATGTTGCGAATTTCCTATGGATAATAGGTCCTAACTATAACTACCTACTGGCGACTGCCAGTAGGTAATATATATATATATATATATATATATATATTCACTGAAAACACCATAGGTTTCACACACGTTATAGTTATGAATTAGCATTTAAAAAAACCTTGCAAATTCAATGAAAAAACCATAGGTTTCACACACGTTATAGTTAGCTGGACATTTTACTCGTAAAAAACCAATGAAATTCCCCCGTTATAGTTAGTTCAGCTAACTATAACTCGCGCGCCCGCAATCCACTGCTGATGACGTCACATATTACATCACTCATGACATGGTCAGTGACATCACTCATGACATCACTGATGACATCTCAAATGACATCACTGATGACATGACATGAAAATCTCTGGTTTTCATTACTTTCAGTTTCAGATTGTTTCAACACCACACCCAATCCCCTCATGGCAAGTCATGTGATCAAGAAACATCACTTTTCATTGGTTCAAAGTACTTTCACTTCCAGATTCTTCCAAAACCACACCTACTCCCCTCATTGTTAGTTCTGATTCCCTTGGAGAAGGAGCTACTCTGTTTTTGTGAGACAATGGCAGAGCATCCGTCACCTTGAGAGTGAGCAGGACACTCTTGAGAGACAGAGGCAGAGGAAGCAGAAAGACTCCTTTATATGGCAGTTTTTCACTTTTCCTGAGGGACAAAAGAAGGTGAATGCACCAAAGGTCACCTGCACACTGTGTCACCGCACCTTGTCACGTGGGAATGCTAATAAGAAGTACTCTTTTAGTATTCACACTATGCTGAGGCACGTTGAGGCAATGCATCCTGTGACTTTTCGTCAAGCTTCTGGAGCAAACCCTCCACCTGCTCAGCCGACGACATCTGCAGCAGCTCAGCCGAGCACATCTTGGGCAGCTCAGGCGAGCACTTCTTCTGCAATGGTGCCTTCACCTTCTAACACACCTCTGGATAGTCGTCCTTGTTTTGGGAGGATGAGTACACGGTGCATGGATTGTGGTACTCTTATTACTATGGGTGAGAGCAGTATTGATCTCATTCAGAAGAAATTTGAGGAGCACCCTTGCACTAGGCCATAGTTTTTTGTTTTTTTTCGTTTTTCTCTTCCTCTGTCCCTACATTAACTCAAGGGCTCTTTTTAGAGCCACCTAAAATCAAAATACAAAAACTTGTTTTTGGAATCTATTTGCCATTTTTTTTTGTGGTGCGCGCACCCAGCGCGCACCCAATGAAATTTAAAAAAAAAAAAAAAAAAAATTCCTCACCTTTAGTAAACCTTCAGGGACTCCCTGACAAAGAGAGGGGAGTGGCAAAGTAATTAAAAAAGAGATGGTGTACATTTCACAGATGAAGGAGAGAGAGTCTTCCTATTAAACTTTAAAGTCTGCATCAGTACTTACCTATAGGTACCCTAAACCTATCAAAAAATATAATAGCTCATTTTACTGCTGCTTTTGAATTGGCTGTATTTACAGAGGAAAAGACACACAGAGTGGCTTGTCCTTTCCTTGTAAATATGGAAAAGCACCCTGCGCCACTAGTAAAAAAAGAAAAGTGACATAGTGGTGGCGCAGGTGGCTTGTAAATCTCCCCAGAGATGTTAAGGAAATTAAGGGTAAAACTGACAAACAGAGAGTGACAGATGCAGAGACAGAGAGCAAACAACCGAGAAGGAGTAAGGCAGTTAAAAAGACTAAGACATATGGATACAGAAAAAGAGACATGGATGAAAAATTACTGATGGAGATAGTAAAGGTAGGGGAGTAGTAGAGAAGGAGTGAGGGAGTTACAAAAGAGTAGTAAAGCAGGAAGAGTGAGTGAGAACAGAAATGAGAAAAGCAGAGTAAGGAGAGGTGAAGAAAAGGAAGCATAAGACGAAAGCAGTGACACATACAGATATTTCAAAATTACCTGACCATCAAAGTAACTTTTTTAGAAATAAATGTTTTTATGTAATTGCAAGGAAACTGAATTACATCTTCTAAATTTTCTTTCTAGTTCTGAAAAAAAGTATTAATATTCAACAATACATTTTATTAAACAGTACATGTTTTTTCATATTTAGCAAAGCAATTTTTTGCCCTTTTTTTGCTGTTTTCAGAATGTTTTGATTTTCACTGAAAATAGTGAAATCAATTGTATTCATCATTTAACAGCGGGCAAAAAAAACAACAATCTGAAAGATTGTTTAAAAAAGCCCCAAATGTATCCTCGCTAAAACATACCTTAATAGAAATGACAAAAATACCTTTTAAGAACAATAACAATTTACAAGAAATAACGTCTGTAAACCTTGTTGCAAAACAACATTTTCCAAAAAAATATCTGTCAAAGAAGTCTACAATTGTTTGTTTTACCTTTCCTTGAGGCCAAATGGTAAGTTTAAAATCCTTTTTGAGTGAAATATCCAATTTTAATCCTTTTAAATTTAAATAATGCTTTCTTCCGATGCTGATTTTAGTATTTAAAATTTGGGTTTCAGAAAAATTAAGTAACAATTGGGTAAATCATAAGGCAAACGTTGCTTGAAAATCAATTTAGAATCATTACACAGTGTCCAGCCTTTTTCACATTTTAGATAAACTGTGTAATGACCAGAAGTTATAGAAGGACCGTCATGAAAAATGATTGCAACTGCTACAAAAGTTTTTCCAGATATAGATAATTGATTACCAACAAACTTCTTTAGTAAAGTTTCCAATTTTGTTCCATCAGCTCTACAACGTTGTACCATTAAAATTACATACTGTCCATATTTCCTTAAAAATAACGTTGACAACATTTCAGATTTACATTCAGAACATTCCATGTTGTGATTAGCATCTTTAACTAATTTACTAAAAGTCACTGTTTTACTTTCTGGTAATGGTAAATATATGAACCTTTCAGAATCTACATTACTACTGCTTGTGTTCATACAGTTATCACAACAATGTTCCCATTTCTACTTCTACTCCTTCATCTTCCAGTACCATCAGGATATACATCAAGAATTTCTGTGCATCTTGCTGGACATTTTGTGTAAACTGTGTACATCCAGAACATACATCTAAAAGATTTCTAACATCAGAAGCACTTTCTATTTTATTTTTATCATTACTCAGCTTCTCATAAAGCAGACTCAGCAAAGAACAGAATCTTTTTTCATGATTTAGTATTATCTGCTCTTGCAAACTTTCAAGATAAAATACAACATTGAGCACTACATTTGCGTAGCAGTTGACACCAGAGCTATTTTCAAAATGACAACCAACAACCTCTTCCACACTGTCCTTTTTCTTTTTGCTTGCAGTCACATCACTGTCTTTTTGTTTTCTCTTCTGTACATCCTCATTACAGATATTCTCAAATCTCCTTTTCCGACAAACAACACGTTTTTCAAACACAGGATACTGACCTAAATGAGGAGCATAGCTTCTTCTTAATCTATTATACTCCTTTACACAGTTTGCATCAGCACTTACTTTTGAGTCATCAAAGTCTATCATGAATAAACCAGATAATTTTTTCACGCGTGACAAAGCAACATATGCCATACCTTCTTTGAACACAGTAGACCCAATGTTTACAAAAGCACTATCAACAGTTAATCCTTGAGACTTGTGAATAGTTACAGCATATGCTAGAGAAATCGGAAACTGCTTCCTACGCACATATAAGTCTTTCACTAGCAAAAAACGAACTGAACAACGACTAATGACTATTACCTCTTCAATCTGATCAAATTTTATTTTTAAGAATTCAATTCCATCTTTTTTCTGGTACTTTACAAAACCCACAACTTTACCCATAGCTCCATTCACTAAACCATTTTCTACATCCAAATTACGTCTTAAAATTACTCTACAGTTCATACACACATAAAGATTCTTTTCCAAACCAGCTGTTTTTGAAATGTTTTTCTCAAGAGAATCCAATTTAGTAGCCAATTTGCCTGTCAATATAATAGTTATTCGTTCATGTTGAATTTTATCCACAGCTTCCAGTTTTATGATCTCTTCATTTTCCAATTTCAAAAGTTCTTGATTGAATACAGAGCATTCATGTAGTGTTGGCATTAAGCAGATTACAGTATTTTTTTCAGCAATTTTCTTGCATATTTTCTCTGGAACTATTTCTTCTGTTGTAAACAAATTAGTCAGCAATCGACTCTGTAATACTTTTCTGCCATGTTCTGTGAGTAGTCCAATTCTTATATCTTTCAGAATGCTTGCATAGTCCTCATCATTGGCTTGCCTCATATTGGTAATGAGTTCCTTAAACTCAAAATATGTCCAAATATTTACATTGCCTATACTTCCTAACGACTTTTTCGTGTCTTCATGTGTAAGTGTATGGAATACCGGTTGTCCTTTAACTGGAGTAAGTTGCAAAAGATCCCCAAAAACTATGACGTGTTTTCCTCCAAATAACATGTCATACTCTGTCTTCAGAATTTGCTGCATTCTTAAATGCACAAAGGCAAGCATTAAGTTTGATACCATGCTTACCTCATCAATAATGAGTACTTTCATTTTCTTCAATACTCTTGAAACTTCCAAGCATGCTTCTCCTGCTTGTTTGTGGTACTGTATTTTGTTCTCATGCTCTACTGGTAACATTAGCAAACGATGTAAGGTAACTCCTTTTATGTTATACGCTGCTAACCCAGTTGGAGCAGTAACAACACAAGACAAAATGGAATCCATTTTCTTCTGTAGGTAGCTTCTAATTACATTAATTAAGAAACTTTTTCCAGTTCCTGCTTGTCCACTTACATACATTCTCATTGGTTCAAAAGATGTGCATGAGCACTCTTTATTTTCATGTAGTAATCCGTGATCAATTTTTTGCCCGACTTCTTCATAAATTTGTTTTTGCTCTTCATTCAGTTGCTGCTCCAAATATGTTAAGTCTACTAAATCTTCCTGAGCTTGATTCATAGCTGTTTCCACTTCAGTCATGGCTATTGCTGCTTCATTTTCTACGATTGGTTGTCCTAGAGGATCTTGACTGAATGTCCCAGAACTTTGACTGTCTTGAGAACTGTCTCTAGCTACTTCAGCTGCAATTGTTGCTTCTTGTTCAATTTCTTCATTTAACATTTGAACATAAGTTGTGAAAGTACTGCATTCTATGCTGTCTTTGCTAGCATTGAAGGAATCTTCATAACTCTGGAAGTCTCCAAGTAGTTCGTCCTCTGAACGCCATGGTTTAAACAGCTGCAAAAGTGCCAAGTAGTAAAATTCCTTTTTGTCAGGAGTGTCGCAACTCAGCTTCCGGTGATTTATCAAACTTCCTTTTGTTTGCTTCACCAAACATCCCTCCTCACCACTGACTTTATATTTTCCATTGTTGATATCTTCAGTGGCATTCCGTTTAAAAATGAAGTTCTGCAGTACTTCATAGAGACACATGTTCTCAAGGTGATGACTTCTTTGTGGGTAATATGTGTCCAACATGTTTGTTCTTAAAATGTCTGTACTTTCTGGTTCGTACTCTGCTAAATATTCAATTTCTCGAATAGATTTCAGTACACGATTTCGCATTCCTGCAAGGCCTAAACTTGCCCAAATTATTCTTCTGGATTTCGAGTACAGACTTGCAGATGATAACCTATCTGAGCATTCGTAGGAACCAATTTCTCGATGCGATAACATCTTTAAACTGAAACTGTATAGCTTCTTACTGACAGTCTTCGCGTGAGAAATCTCTTCCCACATTTCCTTCAATTCCATTTTCTCAGATTTAGTGATGTAAGATGTGACATACCGAGCAACAGCAATAGAATTGTCTGCCACATACTGTATATCCATGTTAGCATTCCACATGGATAAAATAACTGGATTGTAGTCATTTATATATTTTGACTCTTCTTTTCTTCTTCTTTTCTTCTTAGGTTGTAGGTATTCTTAGGCGATTTTCTTGTAATAGTATGTCGCACAGCTGACATAAAACTGTTGACTCTTCCCTTTGAAAGAACAGGTCGTGGAAATCCAAATCGACATTTTGTGTAGAATTTATCTTTACTCTTGTACTTTCGTCGACAGTATTTTCCACACCGATGACTTTGGAAACGTAAAACTTGCTCTTTTAAGTGTTTCTCTTCTGTGCTTTTAGGTATAGCACATGTTGCATATCCTTCAATGAAACTTAAAACTGCATCATCAGAATCTGTTCCAAATTTTGGAGCATCCTTGATCCACAACAGCATATGAATATGAGGAGCACCTCTGGCTTGGTACTCTTTTCTCCAAAAGAAATCCAGAACTTCTCCAAGAGGTGGATTTTTTTATTGCAGATGAAGGACATCATAGCCTCAAATCTATGATTAAAATATCTGCAAACATTAACCGGATCCAATGAGCACAATTCTCCTGCTGTCTTGTATTGTATGTTTTTAATGTTTGAATTTGCCTCTCGCAGAAAATCCAGTAAATCATCCCAAGCATACTCAGCACAGCTCAGGGTAAGGAACCATGTAGGAGTTCCTAAATTCCGTAACATACACTTCAATTCTCCATGACGTTGGTACCAATATTCATTAGTTCCACGCTGACAAGCCATCAAATTGATCAATTGAGATTCCAAATGATCATCTCGCTGTTGCACTTTGTTCATAAAATCCTTTGCAGTCACATTACGTAGATGTACTCCAGTTTTCAAAATGTAATTTACTGCATAAGATATTGCTGATAAGTCACTTTCAAATAAAAGATGGAACAAGTAAGGAATACTTTGACGAAATCTGGGATCTTCTGCATATAATCTTGTAGTCCTATACTCCGAAGCAGGAATCTGTACTGGACGTTCATCATATCGTCCACCTTCTCCTGTAGGAAACAGCTGGGGAAAACAACGAGCTTCCAAGCTCTCCTCCCATACACTCACAGGAGTTCCTTTTGCTTTCTTCATCTGAAACAGATCAATAGCGTTCCCCATAACTTCTTTAGAATGAAGAGGATGTATGCTGAAATGTTAATAAATTTCTTCTTCTTTTGACTTATCCACTTTTTCAATTTGCCCAGTTGGTATTCCTGTGTCTTCTTCATCTTCATCCATATAAATGGCTTCATACCATTTATTATTTTTTTTCAAATACAAATTTGCTCTTTGTACTTTTCGTACATCCACCAGCTCCTGCCAAATTTCCTTATTCTTTGTAGGTACACCATTAACCAGAATAACTAATGGTTCAGTTTCCAAAGTATCTGCATCAATTGTTTCCATATTTTTATTCAAATTCAATGGCAAATAGACAACTCTTCCTTTTAAACCTCTTTGTAAATCTGAAGGAGGTAATTTACCTGTTTTTGGTTCCATACGCACTATGGTCTGAAATGGATGGACACATTGAATGAGTATAGACTCATACGTATTTAAATCAGAAAGTTCTGGTGGAATATCAACCAATTCTAATTTATTATGTACAGCTCTTGCTGGCATTCTATTTTCTTCTAACTTGTTATAACAGTATTTACAAATATGCTGATCTTCACCCAATTCAAAACAATTTTCCAGAAATATATATGTTGCAAAATCTTTCCACTTATAATTATCATCATTTTCTCTTTTTTTATAGAGATCAACATTCCTTGTTTGATTTTTATAATGGCTTCTCCGGCAACAAATACAAGTAATATTTGGCCTTTCATTAGAGATGATAGTAAATTTTGTCATTTCATCTTCAAACTTTTTACTAACAGTAAGTTCTACATTCTCTTCCACATTTTCATCAATAACTGTGTCATTTTCTGCACTTTCTTGTTCTGGACCAAAGTAACAAAACTGAATCTCATCAGTAACCTTCACTACATCTGATACAGATCCACGGAACAGAGCATTATTCAACTCATTTAACTTTAGTGCTGGACTTTTAGCAAAATACAATGTTCTCACAAACTTTCTCATTTCAGTATGATGAACTGCCAGCATCCTAAAATGGTGAAAAACACTTTGGCAAACTTTCCTAGATAGACAAGCCAGAGAATGTCCTTGCAAACCAGTATTCTCTCTCACTCTGCATGGATCTAGTCTTTGAAGCACCTTAATTTTCTGTTTAACACTCTTTTTACTATATTCTCTTAGAAAGTCACGTAATTTATCAATAGATTCCTGACGCACAGTACAAATATTACTACAATTCCAAGTGTACACTGGGGCTTTAGGACGTCTCCCCATAACCTCATCAGCCATCACTTCTTCCTCATTTCCTGGAACCATTTTCTCCTTTTCCATTACACAACCATCCTTAACTTCATATGCTCGACCATTGGTGTCAACTGCATGCAACAAACTATTACTTTGAAGAAAACTCCCTTCATTAAAAAATGGTTCAGTACTTGAACTATGCTTCCATTCTCCTAAGAACACTTTACAAAAGTTATTTTTTTTTACTTCTCTTTTCCTTTTGCTTTGTGACTTCATTGCATTGACTAATTTATCTAATCTACGCATCCTGTTCAAAATTAAAATGAATAGTTTTTTTTTTTATTTCTAATGCCTTGGTAACAATACTTTCAATTAATTTCTTTTTTTTTTTAAATTTGGTTTTCTTCTTATATTTTTTCACATCCTTTAGCAAATTTAACATCACTCTTCTCTGAAACATTTTTCGACGAATGTTTTTAAAATCTATTTTCCGTGTTAAGTCACTCTTTCTTACTTCTGAGTCTACATTAGCATTTTGTTTTTGCTGTCGACTCTGTTGTTGTTTTGTACTTGAAACATTGTTTGAATTTATCTTTCGATAATTTTTTTTTTTTTTGGAAGATATTTTTTAAAAATTCTTTAGTTTGCTTACCAGAAGACTTTTTCTGTTTTCCAACACAAGCTTCTCCTCCTATGTTTTTTTTTGACCAGTTGTCTTCAAAGATAGTTGTTGTTTCTTTTCTTTTCTCTTTCTTGACTTTATAGGCATCTTTATATTTTTTCACTGTTGCTCAGCAATACCTGCAAAAAACTAAAAAAAAATACCTTTATATAATTTTATTTCATTACAATTTTTTTTTTCAACTTTTCAAATCCTATCACATGAGCTGATCCTTTCCTACGAGTCCAAGTCTTACAAAACAAGAGAAACATAAATTAAATCTCTGACAACAATTCCTGTGTGCACACAGACTCATGGTGTGATTCTAGGCAGAAATCGATATTTGCTTGGCAATTTGAAAGCACATTTACTACTGTTTAGGAGCAAATGATAAGTACTGTGACAGCCTGACACATTTTTCTTATATTTTAGAGAATCAGAAAAGAGCACATGTCCTTACACCTATTTGAGACCATGACCATGTGTTACATGATGAGTGATTAGACTACAGCAAAGGAAATGAGCCTTGGTGACATTGAATGTGTTTGCATTACACACTGCTATCTAAAACACCACATACAGCTGTGTAGTATGCATGGGAGTGTAGGAGAAGCTGCTGCATGTGTGCAAATAGTGTGTTTCTGGAGACTGTGTATTGTCAGTTGCAAGAGAGATCTGCATGGAAACTTGCAAAACTGCATGAAGAATGCAGACATGCGTATAAGAGTAGATGTGTGGTAAGGGTTAATTTGAGTTTTGAACATGTAGGAACTACCTCTGCCATTGCAAGATTTGATGGTAAATCTACCTTGTCGATTTGAAATGTGTTAGCATTTGCCTCTCATTTTTGAGATAGTGATTTCTGCTAAGTGCTAACCAACACATTTCAAGAAAACAAGCTGGCCCTTTCCTGAAAGTGCAAGTTTTACAGAACAACAGCAACACAAATTAAATCTCTGACAACAATTCCTGTGTGCACACAGACTCGTGGTGTGATTCTAGGCAGAAAGCGATATTTCCTTTGGCAAATTGAAAGCACATTTAGTACTGTGGATGGAGCAAGTGAGAATTACTGAGACAGCCTCACACATTTCCCTTATTTTTTAGAGAGGCAAAAAAGAGCACATGTCCTAACAGCTACTTGAGACCATCAGCATGTGTTACCTGGGTGAGTGATTAGAGTAGAGCAAAGGAAATGAGCCTTGGTGACGTTGAATATGTTTGCATTACACACTGCTATCCGAAACACAACACAGAGCTGAGTATTATGCATGGGAGTGTAGGAGAAGCTGCTGCATGTGTGCAAAGAGTGTGTTTCTGGAGACTGTGTATTGTCACTTGCAAGAGAGATCTCCACGGAGACTTTTTCAACTGCATGAAGACTGCAGATATGTGTGTAAGAGTACATGTTTGGTAAAGGTTAATTGGAGTTTTGAACATGTAGGAACTACGTCACCCATTGCAGGAGTGGAAGGAAAATATACCCTGTGGTTTTAAAATGTGTTAGCATTTGTCTCTCTTTTGTGAGATAGTGATTTCTGCTGAGTGCTATCCATCACAGTTAAAGAAAACAAGCTGCCCTTTTCCTGTGAGTGCAAGTTTTACAGAACAACAGCAACACAAATTAAATCTCGGACAACAATTCCTCTGTCCACACAGACTCATGGTGTGATTCTAGGCAGAAAGCGATATTTCCTTTGGCAAATTGAAAGCACATTTAGTACTGTGGTTGGGGCAAGTGATAATTACTGAGACAGCCTCACACATTTCCCTTATTTTTTAGAGAGGCAAAAAAGAGCACATGTCCTAACAGCTACTTGAGACCATCAGCATGTGTTACCTGGGTGAGTGATTAGAGTAGAGCAAAGGAAATGAGCCTTGGTGACGTTCAATGTGTTTGCATTACACGCTGCTATCTGAAACACAACACAGAGCTGAGTATTATGCATGGGAGTGCAGGAGAAGCTGCTGCATGTGTGCAAAGAGTGTGTTTCTGGAGACTGTGTATTGTCACTTGCAAGAGAGATCTGCATGGAGACTTTTACAAGTGCATGAAGACTGCAGACATGTGTGTAAGAGTACATGTTTGGTAAAGGTTAATTGGAGTTTTAAGCATGTAGGAACTCCGTCACCCATTGCAGGAGTGGAAGGAAAATATTCCCTGTGGTTTTAAATTGTGTTAGCATTTGCCTCTCATTTTTTTGATAGTGATTTCTGCTGAGTACTAACCAACACATTTGAACAAAACAAGCTGGCCCTTTCCTGAAAGTGCAAATTTTACAGAACAACAGCAACACAAATAAAATCTCTGACAACAATTCCTCTGTGCACACAGACTCATGGTGGGATTCTAGGCAGAAAGCGATATTTCCTTTGGCAAATTGAAAGCACATTTAGTACTGTGGATGGAGCAAGTGATAATTACTGAGACAGCCTCACACATTTCCCTTATTTTTTAGAGAGGCAAAAAAGAGCACATGTCCTAACAGCTACTTGAGACCATCAGCATGTGTTACCTGGGTGAGTGATTAGAGTAGAGCAAAGGAAATGAGCCTTGGTGACGTTGATTGTGTTTGCATTACACACTGCTATCTGAAACACAACACAGAGCTGAGTATTATGCATGGGAGTGTAGGAGAAGCTGCTGCATGTGTGCAAAGAGTGTGTTTCTGGAGACTGTGTATTGTCACTTGCAAGAGAGATCTCCACGGAGACTTTTTCAACTGCATGAAGACTGCAGATATGTGTGTAAGAGTACATGTTTGGTAAAGGTTAATTGGAGTTTTGAACATGTAGGCACTACGTCACCCATTGCAGGAGTGGAAGGAAAATATACCCTGTGGTTTTAAAATGTGTTAGCATTTGTCTCTCTTTTGTGAGATAGTGATTTCTGCTGAGTGCTATCCATCACAGTTAAAGAAAACAAGCTGCCCTTTTCCTGCGAGTGCAAGTTTTACAGAACAACAGCAACACAAATTAAATCTCGGACAACAATTCCTGTGTGCACACTGTCTCCTGGTGTGATTCTAGGCACAAAACAGTATTCCTGGGTGATACCAGGCCCTTTCCTGAAAGTGCAAGTTTTACAGAACAACAGGAACACAAATTAAATCTCTGACAACAATTCCTGTGTGCATGTTGTCTCATGGTGTGATTCTAGACAGAAAACAGTATTCCCGGGTCATACCAGTACACCTTAACTTATGGTGAAGACATACTCCATAATATCTTTCAAGTTCAAGGCACTTAAATATCTTCCTTAAATAAAATGTAAAACACAACTTTTAAATTGGTAGGAAAATGTACCATGCTATTTTCAAATGTGTTTGCATTTGCCTCTCATTTTTGAGTTAGTGATTTCTGCTGAGTGCTAACCAACACAGTTGAAGAAAAGAAACTGCCTTTTCTTAAAAGTGCAAGTTTTACAAAACAACAGCAGCACAAATTAAATCTCTGACAACAATTCCTGTGTGCACACAGACTCATGGTGTGATTCTAACCACAAAGCGATATTTTGTTTGGCAATTTGAAAGCATTTTTAGTACTGTTGTGGAGTAAGTGATAATTACTGTGACAGCCTGACACTTTTTTCTTATCTTTTAGACAAGCAGAAAAGAGCACATGTCCTAACAGCTCCTTGACACCATGACCATGTATTACAAAAAACAAGCTGCCCCTTTCATGCGAGTGCAAGGGTAATAGAGCAAGACCAACACGAATTAAATCTCTGATAACAATTCCTGTGTGCACACTGTCTCATGGTGTGATTCTAGGCAGAAAACAGTATTCCTGGGTGATACCAGTACACCTTAACTTATGGTGAAGACATACTCCATAATATCTAACATGTTCAAGGCAGTGAAATATCTTCCAAAACATAAAATGTAAAACACAACTTTAAAAGAAGAAACACAATTTTAATATTTATATCAAAAATCACCACATACATCCCGTCTCAAACTCATAACTCACCTTTAAAATTAGTTAGTTGAGAAAGAAATGTGGCACTCAAACAGCAGATTATTAGACCAGCATCTCAGAGCTGTACACCTCTCTCCTCTCACGACAACCAGTAACTGGCAATGTTTCCCTCTCTTTTTTCACACATATACATGTTAATGTAAAATCACAGTCCTTCCACATTTTTTCAAATGGAATCACACATTTCTATTGGTTGCAACTTTCAACCCCTTTCCAAATCATCCCTTCCCCCAACATGACTTCTGCCTGCTACCATAGCAACAGGTCATGGAACACTGGTGTGAGCAGAGAGGTCAGTAGTTCAGCACACAATGTTTCAAATCCAAAGCGCAAGAGTGCTTGACTTTTCAAACCTAACAGCAAATCCAAAGTAATGTTCAGTGAGAACACATTTTTCTGTACCAATCCAAAACATGCTTTTAAAAATGTAAACATACAGCCTAGTTTTAACTGTAAAATGGTTTGAATCAGCCAATGAGTTCTTTTTATTAAAAAAAGTATGTATGCTTCCATTTTTCAACTGTCTTTCTTTTCATATTGCCATTCTACTGAAAGACACCTCCTGAGTGCATCCTGATCTCCTTGAAAGATGTTCACAGTGTGGATTGTAGGTCATAGCTATGTCCTCTGGAGTGAAAAATTTGCAGAAAAAAGAGGTATTGTAAAAGACCTTGCTTTGCCAAATGTAGACATTAAATGGATTGGTCAGAGAGGGTTAAAGTGGCACCAATTAATGCCTTTGGTGAAAACCTTTCTACATCTCCCACAGCCTAACCTTATTATTGTGCACTGTGGTGGAAATGACCTAGGCACTTTAACTGGGGTAGGTCTGGAAATGCTTATTAAGGACACCTTTCTGCAATTGATGTCACTTTTTCCACAAACTGCCTTTGTATATTCTAATATATGCCAAAGGCAAAAGTGGAACTGGTCCAACCAATTTTGTCCGCAAATTGACAAAGCAAGAAAGCACGTCAATAAGTCTGTTTCTGCTTTCCTCAGAGACTATGGTATGGGTTCTATATACCACAACAACTTGCGTTACAACATGCAAGACATTTATAGAGGAGACGGTGTACATTTCAATGATGAAGGGAACAGAGTCTTCCTCTTGAATTTTAGACTCTGCATCGGTACTTACTTAGAGCCACTTAATATCTAAACACTTAAACTTGATTTTTATTTCTATTTTTTTTAATGTTTTTTTTTCGGGTGTGCGTAGAGTGCGCGCACCTCGCGATGTTTTTTTAAAAGATTAAAATCTTTTTTTTTGCCCTTCGTGGTCCTACTGTGACCCCCTGACAATGGCTAGGGGGTCAAGAAATCCCTACCCTGCCCCCTATTCACGTTCCCCACCTTTCCTTTTCAGTGCGACAGACAAAATGGCGGCCGACACTTCCTGATTTCGACCGATTCGAATGTTTACAGACATGTAACAACCAATCAGAATTACGCTTGCGCACTTTAGGGTGCGCGCACAGGGCTTGCACAGTGCGCGCACGCTGCGCGCATATAGATATTGATATGCATTTGAATGCTATTTTCTCAGGAAATACTGAACAGATTTACACCAGACCTGCAAAAGGCACTTCCTTGACCTTATAGCTACCTCTCTGCAAAATTTCAAATAATTCTGTTCAGCCGTTCGGGCTGTAGCTGTGTCTAAAGGTCCTATGGAAAAATGCATGGGGAAAATGCGTTTTGGGACCCCCCTTTTTTCTCGGCCCCCGCTTGACGAATCACCTCGAGACTTTCAGGGTGGGAGCTGAACGGAGCGCCCCATTAGTTTTGCAAATTTCGCGAGGATTCATCAACCAGCGCAAAGTTATTCAAAATAGAATTTTGAGATTTCCGTTCTCTCTGCGTTATAAGTCTACGATGACTTACACATGGACACGCTCTGTCGTGCCTCAGCCCATATTTTACTCGAGATCTTCACATAGAGTTTATATTCCACGTGTGCTCCGATATACATTTGTAGACACGCTATTCAGGATAAGTCGCAACCTACTTACCTGACACCGATACTCGGTTAGTCTTAGGTGCACTGTATTCACTATTTCTGCACCTGAGTTATATGTTAATGGCACTTCTTCATTTGAGCACTATGCTTTCAGGTTGATTCAACAGCGCCTGATTACGAGTTGACCATCAACATTTACAATTCTTTCATGTTTTGTCTTTTGTTTGTGTGTCCTTTTAATTTCAGAATAAACTCGTTTCTCTCCACCACTATACTACTTGGCGGATTTTTCACTGTAAATACAGATTTTTCACACAATAGTCCACGGGAGGGTGAACCTTAGCGCGTTCATACCACCGGGACTTTTGCACCCCCACTCTGGTCCTGATGAAAGCCTGTTGAACATTCACTTTAGGCAGAAACATGTTGACCGCCATGGAGTGAAACAGGTCTTCTATTTTTTGACCCTCACTCCTTTTTAACATTTCCAATTAGCGAAATTATTAAATTTACTTTTTTGACTCTATTGGAAATTTTAAATTCACTGTCACTTCACATGAAACCCGCTCCGCAGTAACCTGGCGTTGCAGCACACTGGGATGGCATTCGGCCATACCCAGAGGAGCCCGATGATGAAGCATGTCACCAACCAGGTTGGTGAGTGAGGGCTTTATACATATCGTGTATTATCTTCATAAGTCTGCGTTCCTAACAACAACATACTGGTTTGTTCCGAGCTTGTAGACCCATGCCCTTTTGATGTAAAGTGCCTTGTTTACATTACACTGACTTCGTTGTTTCATAGTATTTCCCTTGAGGGGAGTAGTCGTGTTGTTCCCTTCCTCTCCTGTTGTTAACTTGTACAATTTCATGCACTACATCAACATGCACTGCAGAACCACTTAGATAAATACAGCATAAATATGCCATGTTAAAGTTATTTTATGCTAAACGATGTGTTAAGCACACTGTCACCAGTTAGGGTGCCCTGGCACTGGATGGAATCACACTGGAGTTGCTTTTCTGGCTTACTGATGTAAAAAAAACACGTTTTAGGATATTTTCTGTAAGCGAAGTGATTAGTGGTTGCACACAACAAAGGGAGGTTAGAAGCTCAAGGCTTTGGCTTTTAAGAAGGAGAATGAACAGCTACCCTAATATACACATCAAAGTTTGTGGAATTCAGGCAGATAAAGATCGAAGAGGGCGAATTGGATAGTGCCTAGAGAAAAGAACCATGATGAGCTTGAGCCCTGGAGAGTCTTGAGATAAATAGAGAGATACTTGAAGTCAAGGTGTTTGGTTATGGATAGCCAGTGAAGTTGGGCAACATGAGAGGAGATGGAGTGTGCTGGGGTAGCTCTAGTAATACATGAACAGCAGTGTTTTGAATGAGTTGAAGATGCTGAAGTTCATATATATAGGAAGTCCGAGTTATAAAGCATTGTATAGTCTAGGCATGAGGTAATGATTGCATGAGTGACTTAAAATTGCTTCTCCTAGAAAAGAAAGGGCAATATATTTTTTATTATTCTCAATTCGAACAAGTGGTAAAGGCATTAGATACTTCAGAATCAAACACATCGTTTTGATCTATGATGAATGTCAAATTATAAGCTTTTGTGACTCATTGAGGCCAAGGACAAAATGGGTAGGTTATCAGTAAAAGGATTAGAAGAATAACTTGCCTCCAATGATGACCTCCTCTGGTGTGAACTCCCATAGTCAGGCTCCATTTTGAGTAGATTAAGTTAGCCTGTCTGCCTTTGGTCCACATTCACCATGTCATTATCTTTTGCAGAACTGGTGAAAGTGTCATTTTGGGCCTTATTACGCATTTGGTGGTCCTCCTGTAGGACCACCACTGCCGCGCTCACAGGCCACCAAGGCCATGGTGCACCTGCCCGCCAGATTCTAAGTTGAATTTAGGGCGGGCAGGCGGTGCAGCAGCGGTCTCACGGCGGTGGTATGTTTGGCTCATCGGAAATCCTAACATGCAGACCGCCGCTGCGAAAGTGCTGACTGCAAATTCCTGCATGTGTGGCATGCACCATGGTCTGCATGCCACACCGTGTAGGAACAAAGGGGCAATTGTAGGGGGGCACAACACGTTCCCCCCGCACGCACCCCCATGTCCAGATGCAGCTGGGGGCCCTGTCAACCTGCATCACCACCACCCTTTTCATGGCAGGCTCCCCACCATGAAAAACGCGATGGAGAGACAAGTTGTAATATGCTTGGTGGGGCTGGCATTGGCACCGTCAGCATATAACTTCCCCTGTTGCACTGCCAACGCTGCTGGCTCCTGGGTCCAGGCGAAGGCAGCAGTCCTCTGGCAGTCTGATCGCCACACTCAAAGTACTGTGAGCAGACCCACAGTGGTGATGGTGGTCGGACTGCCACCACAAGTATGGCGGTCCTCAGGACCGCCATACTTGTAATAAATCCCTTAATCTAAACAATGATTTTAGTATAACATAAGTCTACACAAGTCTGCCACAAGCTACATGATATCTACAATTCAAGTTTTGACATGTGAGAGAAATACGCAGTCTGAGCTGACGTATTTTCATCTTGCTGGTTTAGACAGGTTACATCGCAGATTACTGGAAGGTCTCTACTAGATTTGCAATGGAGGCCAAAAGTCAGTCTTCCATCCTATATAAACCCCTTGAAATTACCTGTGAATTTGAGAGGTCTTTGCACTAGGTTATCAATCAGAAGTACTTCCTGCAAGACTGCCAGAGCATCCAATCTTATCCTGAGTCAATTCAGTGACGAGAGATGCTGAGTCCAGCTGATCATGTGGTTTCTTTTTGAGGGAACGCTCTTTCATGACTGAAGTCAGAAACCACGTATGCAGTTCACTGGGCCCCAGGAAACTCTTGAGGCAAGCTACCTTTTCCATGCTCTCATAGTGTAGAGAATAGAAGTAGTTTTAAGGTAGTAGGCTGCTAGGAACATTCTAAACAAGTTAGAACGGTTCATTTCATTTTCACTGCTAGCAACATGCATAAGTGTTTTTTAATTATTCTGCATGAACTTATTATTCAAGTGCTAGGCAACAGGATGGGAATGTTGAAATAGGCCTTTTTAAATATATAGTGAATTTTCTTAGTGGAGCACTTGAGTGAGATATTCAAAGAATGAAACTGCATCCCTGAACCTTTTAAGGGACAGAAAACACAAAAACCACACCACCAGGAATGCTCAGTGAGTTGTGTGGGGTTATAGTGACCTGGACTTCCTTGCTCAGTGATAGTGCTCTAAAATGAGTCTCTACACCTTTGGGTTAAGAATTCAAACATTGCAGGCCTGGGCACTAGACCCCAGGCCACACAACACATTTATCAGTGTTAAGTTTAAGACAGTTTGAGTTTGTCCAGATGGCAATGCTGGTAAGACAGCTGTGAAAATTAGACTGAGCCTTAGCTGCTTGTTCTTCCATCCTAACTATGATCAGTTTATTGTCAAATAGGATTTAAAATGAAGGCATAAAGATCTAATGAGCTTGGCTAATGGATGATGTGCATGTTGAAAAGTGTGTGGCTAAGGGATGAGCCCTGTCAGAAGCCACATTTACAAAACCAGACTTGTTAGTTCAGAGGGAAACAGCCTTGGATCTATCCCCCAAGAAGCCATTCGAGGAACTTTTCACACATGCCAGTCTTGTGCAGTCTGTAGAGAAGGACTGTATGAGACACAGTATCAAAAGTTGCTGATAAATCCAGAAGGATCAGAATGGCAGTGCCACCCTGATCTTGGATTAATTGAAGCTGATTAAGAATAGAAACTAAGGGCCCGATTACGAGTTTGGCGGTCCGCCTCAGTGGCGGTCCCAAGAAGACTGTGGAGTCGGTCGTCTTCTGCCTACCTAATTATGATGCGTGCAGCCTGAGCCACAGACAGCATTGATGGAGTGTGTCCTGTCTGTGCCCCAGCAGACTGCAATGTTGGTGATGCGCACTCTGTCGCCGTCAGGGCCGAAGGGTCTCGCCAAGCCAATTATGAAAACGCAGTTGTACTGCGGTACCCTTGCAGTGGTTCCCTGAAGGTGGTAGTCCGCAGCCGTATGCTCTCAGCAAAGCACCATAACAGTGGCCATTGGATGGATACAAATACAACACACCTGATGTCCATTGGTCAACCGCACTATAAACCTCACCCCATTTCAAATCATGATCCTTTGCCACTCCACTGCAACACAGCAAGTCAGAGCCCAATTTTTGGTGAGATAAGGCAGCCCTTTTTACCGCATCCCTTTTACCAATCCCCACACACTTTTGTTGCACAGTTTTCTTACGTTCATTGGTGCTTTTGTTTTTTTATTGTCATTTTCTTTAATTTGCAGTTATGTTACACAAAGAAATTCAAGTTTTTCTAAGGCTGAGTTGTCAGTCATGGTGGATGAAATCAGAAGAGTAGAGCCACAATTGTTTGGAACCCAAGTCCAACATACTGCTCTCTGTACGAAAAGGGAAATGTGGTCCATAATATTCAACAGAGTGAATGCTATAGCCACCACCCTACTCACATAGGAGGAAATTAGGAAGAGGTGGAATGGCCTGAGGAGAAAGCTGTGTTCCCTGGTCTCCAAGCAACACCTGGAGGCCCAGAAGATTGGTGGTGGTCTTCCCAGCACCCCAATACATCTGTTTCCCTGGGAGGAGAAGGGTTTGACCACCTTACAAGCTGAGGACTTGACAGGAATACCCATGGGAGTGGAGTCTTGTAAGTTACTAACTGTCAAAATACCTCAATATCCTGTTTGCTCTCAACTCAGCTTTTGCTATTGTGTTGGGTACCTAGTTTCCTAACATGCAATCCTCAAAGTAGCAGAGATGTTGATTTGTCTGTGTTAATGTGTATTGTTGCATATAAGATCACATGTATCAATCTCCATTCCATTCCACTTGTTGGAATTGTGTCTGTAAATGTGTTACTATAAAAATAACAGTCAAGGGCCCATGATATGTGTTAATATGTAAATATATAGTCCATCCCATGTACATTTTGGCAACAGGTATGTAACAGTAACCATTTTGCATGTTTTGACAAGTAGAGATTGAAATGACTACAACTACAATGAGGCCCTGTTTCTGTAACTCATAACAAGATGAAATTGTCATTTTGCCCATTGTTATGTTATGTTATAAGATTTTTGTTGAGTGCACATATCACCCGAAGGTCTCAAAGCACTAGCCTGTCATGGGGAACAGTGGAGGAGAAGAAAAGAGGGCCGTACAGAAGAGAAAAAATAACTCAGAACACCCCGGTTTTGATAGCCTTCTGGAATTTTCTGTGATCAGTCTCGGTACACAAGATGTTGGGGGAGTGAGTTCCAGAGGGTAGGGGTAAGATATGAATAACATCTTCCACCGTTCCTGGCTGTACGGATCTTGAGTGGGATGAGAAGATGGTTATTAGCTGATCGAAGGGTTCTGGAGGGGATATCCCTGATCACTTTATTAGAAAAATAGTGAGGACCGAGTCCATAGAGGGTTTTGTGGACCAGGCAATTGAGCTTGAATGTTATACGTTTTCGGATAGGGAGCCAGTGAAGAGCTCTCAGACTGGGTGTTGAGGGGGATCGAGCTGTTAAATTTAATACCAGTCTGGCTGCCATGTTTTGAAGGACTTGGAGTTTTGTTAGATGCCCTTCGTTGATGGAATCCAAAAGGGCATTACCGTAGTCTAGCCGGCTGATGATTAATCCTTGCACCAGCGGCATTCGGGATGACAGTGGAACCCATTTAAAGATCTTATGGAGGCTGCGCATAAGTCCGTAGGAAATGCTAGCCACGTGATTGACATGATCGGACATAGAAAGATGATTGTCGATCAGCACTCCTAGGTTGCGAACTGCCGTCTGATGTGAAGGACAAGTGCCGAGATTGGAGGCCACCAGTCACTTGACCATAGGGTTTGTGCTTTTCCGAAGAGGATGATTTGGGTTTTACCATTCTCACTTGCCTGGCATATTACTATTGATGTTCATTTCTCATGGAGTTAGCCAGTTTGCAAGTAGAGATTGAAATGAATGCAACTGCTATGAGGCCCTGTTTCTGTAACTCATAGGAAGATGGAATTGTGATTTTGCCCATTCTAACTTGTCTTTCTTATTAAAACTGATGTCCAACTCCCATGGACTGATCAATCTACATACAATGCTGCACTCAGAGACATGCCTGCCTACTTAGCTTTATGTTGTCCTAGTCTCCCCAGCTGAAACAATTTATAGCATGAGTTACACCATACCAAGTGTTTCAGTTTCAGTGGGTAACTCAAATATTTGTAAGGTATGAAGGTTAATCAGCTGGTCAGAAGTGGAAGGTGACCCATTGACTCGGCACTGCTCACATGATGACTAATGCTAAATATACAACCAAGTTGTGTGAGTGCCTGTTTTGTACACACTTAGACCTTGGAATAGTTAAATACACATGTTACCTCTCTACTGTGTTGCCTTAAATATTTGGGAGATGTCATGTTTGTTCTTTAATTTAAAATGCAACATATCAAAACATCTAATGAGCTGCTTAATTCAAATACAGGTATGTAATGCCTCCAAATGTCTTGTTAACAAGTTTAATACCACTGAAATATATCACAATAGTAATCTACCTATTTTGTTTTTCCTCTGTTTCTACTGACTGGGTCACAAAACATTTAGATGTAGATACCATACTTCCACCAATAACAATGTTCTCTATTTCACAACAGGTCGATCTGGCAAAGCACCTGGCCAGAGTTTGGCCACTGAAGACTAACACTCCACCCCATGATCAAGTCCTCAGTGATGACAACACTCCTGGAGATCTGGATGTGAATGACGGCTCAAGGCCATCTAGTTAGCATGGGCAGGCAGCAACAGTGATTCTCACTGTGCCCACATCAACACCTCCCACCCCAGCTGCAACACCTCAGCCAACCTCAGTCCCCCCAACCTGTGTACTTACCACAATCACAACCATTGTGTGCCACCCAGTCCTGGATCCTGAGGTGACAATCACCAGCCCAGCTAGAGAGGAGCCAGGACCCAGTGGGATAGGGCACAATGGGCCAAGGACACAGGCTTGTGGGAGTAGGGATCTTGGAGGGATACTCTGGGCCAGCTGAGTGAGGCCACTGGGGCCACTCACACCCAGACCACCATCAATCAAGTCTTGAGAGCCTATCAGGCTCTCAAGACTTGCAAGGTGTGATGGGTCAGGTACTAACCAAACATCCAGGAGATGAAGCAGCTGCAGAGGAACATGCACCACGAGGGGCAAGCCCATAACACCAACATGGGCTCCCTCAAGGGGTGCTGAAGGACACACACCTGTGCAGGGAATTTTCTAGCACTATCCACTTCTTTCTGTGATCCAACAACATTGGGCCCATCAATATCTACAGCAGACACAGGAAGGGAGTCCCTGCCAGATGAAGACACACCTGCAGACACCCCTGTCCCCACATCTGTGGCTCCCCCCGCACTGCCACGAGGAGACATCAACACAAATTTCCAGGAGGTATGGATGGCAAGACCCCAACCACTGCCAGAAAGAAACCTCACACCTAATTTCCTCCAGTGTATGTAACACATTTATTCTGTGAACTATTTCTGAGACATTTACCTTTCTGATGGGAATAGTACTTTGGACATTGGACTTCAAACAATTTGGCATCTACAGCTATGGTTTGATTCACCACGACTGACTTCTTCACTTTACTTTTTATCTGTTTGGTTTAGCACAATGTATATTTCCTTCTTGTTCACTTCAATAAATATTTTAGTCAGAAACCCATTGCCAGCTGTAGTATCTCTCACATCTAGCAATGTATATATGTACTCTCATTGGAACTTTACAATGCCAAAATATCAACTTGTGTAAGCATGGGTATGTTGCATGTGCCCAATGTTTAGCCCAGAATCACAACCACGCCTCACAAACACATAGATTCAAGTGTATTCTCATATATCCATCTTTATTGCATTGTTCAAACAATAGACCGGCTTTACGTCAGAAACATAGCAAAGCACACAACTCAGATATTCTGTGGCAGTGATCACATTTTCAGTTGCAGACCATAAAAACATAGAAGACGGGGTTACATAAGACAATTTACTAATGTGTCGGTAAAATAAAATTGGTCAATGTCATAAACTGGAGCTATATTGCCTAGTTCACAAAATGAATCACACATCAATAACACCAAAAGACAGACACATGGCAGTACTACATTTTCTGATCACAGGATCATTCCATTCCATTGTTGCCACATCTGGTGGACTGTCACAACCAAATATCAGTGGTGTGCCACAAGCACTTTGCCCTACAATGAGGAGACATATCAGCAGCTACATACATTTTACACACAATGAGGATTTAGCCAATGTGAAGGGAGACCAGCATGATTTGACCCCACAACAACATTTTGTCAGAGTCCATGATGGCACACAAATTGCATTAGGACCACCACAAGACAAGGAACGAGTCCACTGGACTCCTCATAACTTCTATCCTATCACTGTGCAAGCTGTCTTGGTACAGGATTTGTACACCCAAAGTCTATGACAGTCATTCCCAGGAACAACTCATGTCCCCTTTGTACTTTCAACCAGCACCATATACTCACAAGTGTCACAACTCTGAAATGTCCAAGTAAAGATGCCAAGGTGAAGGTCCCGAAAACAGCCCAAAGCAAAGACATTATTTATCAATCCATACATGTAAGACAATTCACATAGTCAACTTATGAAGAACACAGTCCATGACAAAAAGTGAAAGCTTTACAAAGCAACACAAATATAATGGTGATGTGTCAAATCCTTCCTCAACAAACACCTTTCACCTTCACTTTCCAGAGCTTGACCTTCCTAATATTTTACATTAGCACACTCCTCACATCATCACAACGAGAGTTGCTGTAACAGTCAAAGTTATGACAGTTCAAAAAATACTTACACTCATGGGAAGAAGTTGTTGATGAGATCTTGATGCAAGTCAGCTCCGTCCTCCTCACCACTATCAACATCATTTGGCATTTTAGGGTCCTCACCCAGTGGCACTTCATCCTCTCTATCCTCTGCGATGTAAGTGATGTTCTATTGCAGGGCAATCTTGTGGAGCATGCAGTAGGGCACAGTGATTTGAAACACATTCCTGGCTGAGTAGAGGAGGGCTCACCCAGTCTTGTCCAGACATCTTAAACTGCCTTCAGTAGCCTAAAAGCCCGCTCCTCTGACCGCCGTGTCCTTCCATTGGCCTCATTGAAAAGGACTTCCCCTGGCGTTACTGGATTCCTCAGCGGTGCCAACAACCATGGACAGTTAGGATACACTGATGTCTCCTGGATGGAAGACAGACATAATTGCAACAATAAGTTACACTCTTTCTGATTATACTACCTGACATTACCCACACACAGTTAGGACAGATCATACTTACCAACAAGCCAACCCCTCGCCAGTAGAAGTTGTGACATCAGCTTGAGTATTGTGCTGTTCCGCAGTACGAGGGAATCATGGGCTGGTCCTGGGAACCGGGCACCGATGTTTTAGATATACGAGTCTGGTAAGCTTACAACTTGCACATTGATTGAATGGAAGTGCTTCCTATTACGGTAAACGTGTTCTCTGGTTTGCGGTGGTACTAAGACACTGTGGGTGCCATCAATAGCTCCAACCACATGTAGGAGGCGACCAAGTCCATAGAAGTCAACCTTTAAAGTGAATAAATCCTCACATCTGGGGAACTGGATGTAGCTGTCCATGTGTCCCATCACTGCTGAAAGCATGCCTTGTAGAACACCACTGAACATTGGTTGTGACATACCACCAGATATAGCCACAGTGTATTGGAAGGTACCTGTGGCCAGAATATGCAATACTGTCATGTGTTTCACAATTGGTGGGATACATGGGGGATCAGTGCTTTGAGGAAGGAGATTAGACTTCAACTGGTGATATAAATCCAGTATGGTTTGCCCATTCAAACAAAACTTCTTAATGTTATCCCTTTCTCCCATGGTCTGAAGGTCTTGATATGGCCAGTGCACTGGAGGCTGTTGCCTCCTCCCTCTACCAGGGTAACTATATGTGGAGTGAAAGCATTTTTGAACATTGGCCACAATGTCCACAGTAACATATATGAAGAGTAAGCCAAAAGCCATGTGTCAAAACAAAACTTGTTGTGAAAGCATTATATATTATTCACATATTAATTGTCTACTGTCCAGCATCTACCAATAATCCCCATTGTAGTCTTCACATGTGTCTGTAACATACATGTGCACATCATACATCCAAAAATGTATTATGAGCACCCTAATATTGTTATTTTCTGTCAAAATACTGTCAAAGGTGGTGTACAGTGCACCGCGCTAATATGGCATTTATGTACAGTAACGCACTACACAGATGTTTGTGTAGTGGTAATTACATGGCAATGGAGCAGTACATATGTAAACATGTAACACTTCATTTAGAGTGGTGGTGATGTACTTATTACTCATCAATACTGTACTTCCAAATACTAAAATGGCGGATACCTGACCTCGCATATTGGACACTCTGAACCTACAGCCGCCAGTATAAATTGACCACGCATTGGGCGTTTTAATCCACGACGGACACAGATTAAGGCTAACGTTGGTGATTGTGATGGTAGAGGGGCAATGGCTGTGTCTGTATACGCTGATGACTGCGTACATGGCATACATATACGCCGTGGTTTGAAAAATACCTCACTTGTCTCCTGACACTGCAGCTATCCAAGACCTTCTCCACTTTAGCTGCTGTTGGCCACCTCTGGGACCAATCATGCATTGCCAAGCAGGTGAGAGGGCCCCTGTTTTCTCTGCAGAGGGGCTGGAGCTGCAAGCTGATAAGGTCTTTTCCCTGTATGGCCAGCTCTATGGCTCACCACAGGAACAGGTAACTATCTTACATACATATATCACTCTATTTAACTCCATCATTTCCATTCTCACAGGCTACAATGTGCCTCTGAGTTCCAGAGTGAAGCCTGCTTACTTTTGCAACATTTTGTGGTTCCAACATAGGACAATCATTTCCTGGATTTCTAAGCACTGTACATTGTGTACTTAACAGCACCATTGGGATGTATGATCTGTGGTAAGCCCTATATTCTACTTGTGGTGCATGCACATATCAATGCATGTAAGGGTGCATATGATATATTTAATAATTAGATCGTGCTAAATGTGCAAACAAATGTATAGCCTTTACAACATGGGCAGTATAATTATTCTGTAAGAAGCAGTTGAGGATGATGTTACCTATGTGTACAGTCCCACATATCACTCAGCCCAGATCAGGGCTCACCAAACTGTTATCTGGGAACTAGCTGTACCACACAGACCACTTCGGAGTGCCACACAACTTTGCGGTCACGCATTGGATGGCAACAAGATGTACTCATAGATTGAAGTGGTGGAAATGTGATGTTCATATGGGATCAGTATGCTCAGCCTGCAGAGAGCAAGGCCAGACAATGAATTGCGCCCAGTCTAGACCATGGGCCAGGCTGGAATAGAGTTACTGTGGCAATAAAACTGATGCACAAAGTAATCTCCCTGTAGACCAGCAGATTCTTGGATGATCCCAAAATGAGTTTGCAGAGCCACTAGCAGCCCTGGTTGCTTTTACATGGACTACATTTGGGATGGTAACTGAGAAAAGCTCCTGACCTGATAGGTCTTTACATTGACCCATATTGTGAATGTGTATCATTTACGTATGACAGGCTCCTTACTCCCAAAGGTTTTAATTTTGCAGTGCAGCTAGTTGGTTACTTCAGAAGAGGTTTTGATATGTGAAACACCAGGTTTTTTTTACATTCAACAAATCAAATAAGAAATGCAATGGTATGTTGATGTCATCCCTGTAACAGTGCCACATATGGTAAACGGTGTGTCTTGGGATGGCAGTACATACCACACAAACGCAATCAGACATGGTATGATATCTCATTAAGTATCCCACATGTCCACACATTCTCAGAGAGGAATCTCTCAGTGACACACATGGCACCCCTTTCATAGTGACCTAAGTCTTAGGATGTAGTCTATTCTATGGTACCAGGCTATATGGACCGTATGCATCAAGTCAATGGGCCTGGCTGTAAAGGTTTCTGCACAATAAGTCACAAGTAGTTGTGTTGGTGTGTTGTGTTTCATAGTATCTCACATCACAGTACATGTAGGATGGCCCTGGGCTACATGATGTTAGTGATCTGGCTTTTAGTCAATGTAGGACATGACCAGGGTTGAGGAAAGTCAGCAGATGACTACAAAAGAGTGTATTCAGGTCTTTGTAGTGCTCAGCACATGAGAACTACATATGTTGTGTGTTAACTGTTGATTTATGCTTGTGCTAGATGTATACAAATAGTGTGCTAACAAAACAGATATCCAAATACTTGCAGTAATAATCTGTTTGTTCATCTCTTGTATCCATACAGTTCAACACCAATCAAAAGCATGCCATTTGGAAAGCCATGGCCCGGAAGGTGCAGACCTTGGGGGTCTATTTCCAGCACAGCGTCCATTGCAGGATATTGTGGGAGGACCTGAGGCGCTGGACCCAGAAGATTGCAAAGGTCCACCTGGGGAAGACCACCCAATGTGAATGGGGCGTGTGCTGCACCCTAACCCCCCAATGGCCAACATACTGGCGGTGGCCTACCCAGAGCTTGATAGGCAGTTGAGGCCCTGACAGCAGCTACAAGAAGGTGAGTCCTGGCCAGAATTGTACATATTACATTGCCATCTTTTTGGGCATGCATTTCCCCATTAATATTGAGGGTGATCCATGTGTGATGCACAAAAAAGCTCTTGGTTGTATAGATCTGGTAGTAGATGCATAATGATGTGCTTTGCCTATCGTCTGTCTGACCAGGAACACAGCAGAGTCCAGTCCACTACCAATTTACTGTATTGAGTAAAAACATGGCTGAGTAAAGTGATTATTCACCTCATGTTCTTTGGTATTCTGGGTGACAATTGTATTAAACAGGTCATCTGTCTTCAGTGTGTAAGAAGTGATGCTCCTTGACTACTGTCTTTCATGTGATGGTAGCCCTATTGCATGTGATATGGCATACAGTGCACCTTTCATGCAGTGAATGGACACACTTCCCATTGGTAATTTGGGATTCTACAGTGACATGAATGTGAAAACATCACTGGTGCCCTCAGCATTAGTGCTTACATGTTGCCTAGTGTACATTTCCCTGTTGTTATTTCATCTGCAATTATGTTTCAAGATTCATTCACTAACTGGTGACATGCATCAGGGAGTGAGATGAAGAAAAGTAGAGATCCTATCTGAGAGTCTGCACTCAGTCTTACAAGGCAATTTGCATTCGCTATACCAAATGGTGCTACGATGTGCCATCCCATTAGGACTATAGTGATTCTACATCATCATGTCAAAGATATTCACTTACACACAACAACCTTCAGAGGTGTATTGGCTTGTAGGAATGCAATCTAAGAATGGTGTTGTCACAAGTCCCAAGCAGGGTTGGGAAGTGATAGGGCTATAGGAACTCTTATGCCATGTGCATTTGGAGTATCTATCTCCCAATACTTTGGCCCTCAATGTCTCCAGGCTACTTTTCTATGCTACATGTGATACATAGCTAAACAGTGTAAACTGTGAAAAGGTGGCCTCGACCAACAAACTGTACAGTCCTTAAATCGCACCTCTGGCGGCACTCCTTTTGTCTAAATAGACTGAATTGACGAGTGAGAGATTGATGTTGGGTCCCTATTAACTGCCCCCGTAAACAGTGTCAGAGTTGGAAATATTGCCATTGGGATGCTTGTATGAGACCATATTCGGAAGACAGATTAGTGAAGGACTTAAATGTGGATCTCGAAAACAACTAGACCAATGTGTGAATACCACACTCTTTTCAAGCCAATCAATCAACAATTGGGTCACCTATTCGTACCTTTGCATTATTCCAAAGTAGGGCCACTTCATGAAGCCAAGGGTCCAGTTTCAGGGAAGTATGCACCTGTTTCCATGTATGAAACATATGCAGAATTATAGGATTGGTCAGTACTGATACTTCAGGTTTTGCGTTACAACTGTTGTCATGGGTAGCCCCACAGTGTAAGATAACACTTACAATCTGACACCAAAGAGGAGGACCTTTAGTCACTGCCAACCAGTATGCTGTAGGAAAGTGCCTCTTTTGACATGGTCACCCCTGCCTTTTGCCTGGTATCTGGTGCAATTTTTTACTGAAAGTGTATTGGGTTCCTGCTAATCAGATTTGCACTACCAGTGTTCTTTCCCTAAACTGTACCTTTGTTCTACAATTGGCACCCCTTTAGGATCCCTGTAAGTCCATAGTAAATGGTACCACTGAAACCTAGGGTCTTGGAACTAAAGAGGGTCCCTAAGGGCAGCAACACAAATTGTGCCACCCTGAGGGCCCCTCAACAAGCTCATGCAAACTGCCATTGCAGCCAGCATGTCTAGAGTTGACATTGGGCACATCCCTGCGTGCCATTCCTACCCAGCACTCCATGTGGTGTTGGTAACTCACCCCTACAGCAGGCCTTACAGCCCTAAGGAGGGTGCACTATACCCATGTGTGGGCATGTCTGCGGGAGTGGATATGTCCCTGTGATATCTAAGCTTAACCAACCTTAGATATTACAAGTGCACAGGGAAGCCATGACGAGCACATGGACCGGACGCTCGTGATTATGAGTTACCCAGCTACATGATGGCTTCACTGTACCCCAAGGTGTTTGGTACCAAATTCCTCATTTTAATAAACCCACACTGGTGCCAGTGCTGGATTTATTAATAAATGCACCAGAGAGCACCTTACAGGTCCCCCCTGAAAACCTACCAACTACTAGTGTTTTTACTGACCGGTCTCGACCAGCCAGCCATCATAGACAGAGTTCTGACATTCTGAGGTGAAAGAAAGCCTTTGCTCTCAGAAGCCAGGAACAAAGCCTGCTCTGGGTGAAAGTGTTCATATCTCTTCCATTAAGGATTCGCATTCCAGGGCAGGAAGCTTCAAAGGGCCTGCCACCTTTCTAGGTGATCCAGCCCTCTCCAGATAGTGGAGATGCCCACCTCCTGTCCTGACCCCACTTTTTGGTGGCAAGACTGGTGGGAAAATTAGTAAGATTAGGCAGTGTGCCCACATTCAGCTAGCAGCACCCCTAGGGCGGGCTAGCTGATTTGGACCCCACTTTTCAAATTCCTCCATCCTGTTTTGGATGGAATTAGCTTTCTAGGGTCAGGGTTATACCCACTTCCCACAGGAAGTGGTCATGTAGAGGGTGTAGACACCCTAAAGGGAGGTAGTCCTTTGACTACTACATGTCACCCTCTTTAAATGCTCCTAAATTGAGTATTTAGGTGGCACCCTGAACCCAAGAACTCAGATTTAATGGATCAAGGGAAGAAGGATGAAGAAGAGTCACTGTCTGGCGAGAATAGCAGCAGATCTATGGACTTTGTCGCAAGCCCTGTCCGTCCTCAGCCCTCTCGCGACAATGGCAACAGAGTGGCTTGTCTGCAAGCTGGAGAATTACCAAATCCTTGGATAGCATGCCAGCATGTCACAAATCACCTACAGTCTCCCTTGGAGTAGGGGAGGTACTCCCCTGCAGTCCACAGGCACTGACAAGTAGAGTCCAGTCTACTGCCTTGCAGCTCCCTGGCCCGACCGATGCCACAGACAACCAGGATAAGGTATTCATTTTCTGGAAGGTCTGTTCTGTATCCCCATCGATTGTGAAGACACGAGGACCAACTGGAGACATGCAGCACCAACTCCTGGGGTATTGGACACCCTGCACCAAACATCAACAGTGAGAGTCCAGTCCGAATCACTGCACCAGGACCAAGCATCCTTCGAGGAACATCAGATCACTGAGACCCACTTCATGACTGGCCCAGCTGCCTTGATTTTGCCCCTGCCAGCTGTTTTCCCCGACCGTGAGGAGCCTCTCTGCGGAACCCAGACCAGCAGACTTTTAATCCCTCTGCACCCGAGCATTCAAGCCTCACTGGTGCCTCCTTTAACCCATATCAGGGAAGCCAGTGCCCTCCACTATTAATTTGCACTGTCGGTCCTCCATATAGCCACTTGACTTTATTTATAAAGTTCTGTACTAGCCCAAAGTGTTCCATATCCCTGAAAAGATAGGGCCATTCAATTTGGTTGAAGACCTTCTCCTCATCCAGAGACAAGGCAATCAGTTCCTCATCCGCATTATGTGAATCCCAGAGAAGATGAGCTTGATTGCGCATATGATTCCTTAAGGAGCGCTCCGCCATGAATACAACTTAAGAGGCATGAATCAAAGAGGATATCACCTTCCAGAGCCTTTTGGCAATAATCTTTGCCAGGACCTTAATGTCAACATTCAGAAGGAAGATGGGTCTGTAAGGCCCACACTCATGTGGGTCTGCCCCCTCCTTAGGGAGTACTGTTATTATTGTTTTATTAGAAAGGGGGCCCAGACTTCCTGTCACGTTCGATTCCTGGAAGACTTGAAAGAGCATTTGTCCTAGTTGAGGTTTGCATGTCTTGTAAATCCCTAGGAAAGCCATCCTCACCTGGTGATTTGCAAATGGGTAAACTAGCTATGGCATCTCTTATTTCTTCCAGTGAAATGTCCCCCTTTACGAGATCCCTTCTGCCATCTGTCGGGGTTGGAAGATGTACGGAAAGCCATTAACTGATCAATTGTTCTCCATTGGGTTGGGCTTGCCGCTCGTAGCCAGATGGCCTGTCAGAACATGTATGGCCAGCACAAAGAGTTGTGCCTTCACACCTCGCTCCTAATGCCTCCACTTGAGTTTTGTAAGCGCTTTCTCTACGGCTGAAGTATAGATTACATTATACTCCTGTTTTTCTTTCACCAACCTGCGTCCGTTGTTTTCAAAAGGCTACAGACATAGCACAACTCATAGATCTCCTGGGAGATCATGGCTTAATAGACATAAGGTGAATAGACCACCCAAAGGTCAAGGATTATACTTATATCTCAGCGGTCTACAATACTGCCTCTATAATGGGCTTCTTTTTACTGTACCACTCCCTTCTGTCCTACCCTTTCAAGATTTTGTTGCTAGAATTAAAGATTTTGTATTGCTGGGAGTGGTTAAATATGCTCTTCTTTCTGCTCACCCCCCTCAACGGCACAGTAATCCTGATGCATCTTATAGATCACTATGCAATTGGATTTCTAAAGCTCTTGATTTTCTCATTCCTGCTAAATAGTCTAAAGGCCGCAACTCAGATTTCAATCCTTGGTTTAATGAATCTCTGGCAGAGATTCGCAAATCTTGTAAAAGGCTGGAGCGTATCTGGAGAAAGGACTATGATCCCGTGGCCAAAGCCTACTACCAGGCTGCAATTAAAAGTTACCACAGGACTATACATTCTGTCTGGGCAGCTTATTTTGCTAAGGAAATTAAACTTAGTCAAAATCTGGCTAAATGTATCTTTAAAATAATTAAGGATCTTAGAGTCAGAAAAAACTCCACTATTTCTGTGATTAGCTCTAAGCAACATTGTGAAGATCTGGCAACTTATTTTGTGAACAAAGTAGAAACTATCTACAAGTCGTTCCCGTTGCTCCCTCCCTCTTCCACTGCCTCTCATGGGTCACCTCCTGCACATCTTTTGGAGGTTATCTATCCCATGTCTCAAGTAGAGTTTCTTTTGCTGTGCGGTAAAGTTAAATTGGGTTCCCCGGCCGATCCTTTGAAGCCCGCCCAGTTCAGAGACTCTCTCTCTGTGCTCCTGGCCCCTTTATGCCAGGTTGTCAATTCTTCTTTTGCTACTGCGGTGGTTCCTGAGACATGGAAGCAGGCCATGGTGGTCCCATTATTGAAAAAAACGTTGCTGGGCCCGGCTAAGTTGGAAAACTTTCGCCCCATCTCTCTCCTACCTTGGGTAGCTAAGATCGCTGAGGCTCACGTTAATAACACTCTAACTGGGTTTCTCAATAGTAATGGCACCCTGGATCGCTCCCAGAATGGTTTCCGCCCTGGCCACAGCACGGAGATCGCTCTCTTGGCTGTGTCCTTCCGAACATCTGCGGACCATTCTGGATACAGGGCACACGGCGGCAATGATATTGTTAGATCTCAGCGCCGCATTTGATACGGTTTCCCACAGCATTCTTTTATCCCGTTTAGAGGAGGCAGGTGTTATTGGCTTAGCCTTGGAATGGTTTAGATCTTTCCTGTCAGGGAGAACTTTCCAAGTGACCGCCCGCCATTTCTCTCATGTGTCCAGGGCATTGGGCAGGGTGGTGCCTCAGGGTTTCGCTCTGAGTCTGGTACTTTTTAATCTGTACGATCAACCCCTTGCGGTGGTGGCTAGGGACAAAGGTCTTTCTATGGTTTCCTACGCCGACGACACGCAGCTGGTGGTGGCCCTCTCCGATGACTCTATGCAGGACGATTCCAAGTTTAGAAGTGGTCTGGCGGCAGTCACGGAGTGGATGAATTCCAACTGCCTCCAGCTCAATGCTAATAAAACCGAGATGTTGTTGGTGGGGAAAGATAGGAGCCTGTGGAGTGAGCAATGGTGGCCTTCTACTCTTGGCAGCATGCCTATTCCCAGGACAGTGGTTAAAAACTTGGGAGTTTGGATGGACTCCGCCTCAGCTTTCTAGACCACACCAAGAAGGTAGCTGGGACTTGTTTCGGTCTTCTTTGTGGACTTAGACCCCTGTTGGGGTTTTTTGACCCACCCACTCGTCAACTGATTGTCGAGGCGACGATCTTATAGAGACTTGATTACGCCAGCTCACTCCTTCTCGGAGCTAATCAGGCTGAGGTGGTGCGCTTGCAGCGAGTCCAAAACGCAGCTGCCAGAGTCCTGCTGGGGCTTCCGCGTAGGTGCGCTACAGCTGGTGTTCTCCGACAATTACACTGGTTGCCCATAGCTAAGCGAATTGAATTTAAGGTTCTATGTTTATCTTTTAAAATTCTTAAATTCGCGTCTCCTGGACTTTTGGCCAATTTGTTGACACCTTATCTTCCTGGACGCCAGCTGCGCTCCCTGGGGCAACACCTGGTCGTGATTCCCCGCGTGAAGCGTCTCCGTATTGGGGGGGGCAGTGCTTTCGCTGTCTGGCAGCTAAGCTATGGAACTCGCTGCCTCTTCATATTCGCAGTATGGATAGCCTGCTGACCTTCCGTAAAGCCATCAAGACCTTTCTTTTTCCTGCATTGTAATCTTGCTTTTTCTTGCCACTCTTTTCCTTTTTGTTTTTTTGTTTTCTGTCCCTCTACTGCTAGTGCCGGGACGCCTTTTTGCTGAGGCTGCTGCGCGCTTTATAAACTTAGTTAACATAACATAACATAACATTGCCAAAGAAAAAAAGTTAATGTCGGAAATTGCGCACCTTTAGGTTTTTTCCGAATTTGAATCCCACAAAGGCCATAGATTTTCTGTTAATTATGCTAGCACCTCCAGATATACAGGACTAACATACACCTAAATCTTTTAGATATTACATGTCAGGTTTCGTAGGACAGTCGTGGGCTAAGTTGTGTAGAAAGCAATTATTAGATAGACAAATTGAATTATGTTGCCCTGGCAAAGGTGAAGACCTGTGGCCAGATAACACAAGTTCCATGGGCACACAGTGGGTGTTTGTTCCCGTTTTTCAAACATGTGGTGCATTAAGGGGGGGAGGGAGGAAGATTCTAAAGCAGTCATTTCTGTAATACTCATTCTGTGTGCACACTCTGGGCTGCACTGTTTGAAGGTGTTCCCTTGCTGGCATCGGCGTGTGCTCCTATGAAAAAGAGAGAGCACCTCTGAGAAAAAACAAATGGCTGTGCTCAGTACAAAGGCAGTCACAAGGGAAAAGGGGGCTCTTTTTTTAATTATTATTATTATTCATACCCAGATAACGTCATATACAAGAATACATATCAATAGATCATAAAAATGTATACAATTCTAATAGGTTTGCTCAAAAATACAACTAGATAACTTAGGAAAAGGAGCACCATAAATGAGCTAATCCTGAATAAGAGCAATTACTAAAATGTAGTATGTGAGAAGTTGGCCTGATGTATGATGTCACTAGTTCTAGTGTACACCTTATATCAGTCCAAATACCCTTATGGTGATTGGTTGTAAAGTCAACCTTATAGACCAGCTATCCTAGTGGTAGCATGGACAAGAGCAGTCTTAGGCTAAACTCTGAATGGCATGTGAAGCCAGCTGTGATACCATATATAATCCCTTGAATACCAAATGAAAGGTCACCACAACAGATATATATATAAAATAAAGTGTATTTATTCTAGTCAAACCCTCAGCACTCTTTATGAGATTAGAGGTAAGTACAACACAGTCTTATTTAAGCATACATTAAGTCACACAGGTAAGTAATACAGTTAGGCCCTAGGGGCCACGCAAACCATATACTAAGTAAGTGGTATAAGGACCACTGTCACGGAAATAGAATAGGCCTAGGCCTAGGGAATCGCTGGGGCTACACTACACTAGCGTTAGTTAGGAAGTGGGAGGCCCACGGGATTCGTGTGCAGAGTGGAAACACTCACGCGTAATGCGTAAAAGTCAATAGCAATAGTACAGTTTAGAAAACGGTAGATTTAGGACACTTCCGGAGTAGCTAGGAAGTTGAGACTTGAAAACTAGACACTAGGATAGTCACTATCCTGATGAGCACCGGAGTACCCAAGTTACCTAGCCCACAGGCTGCGGGTGCATAGGGGTGAAGATGCGTCGGTTTTCGTCGTCGACTCCTATGGATGCCTGAGGAAAGATGCTGACAGGCAGTCAGTGAAGAGTGTCCGGTGGATCCCAAGGCTGGGATCAAGAAGAGAGGAAACCTGCAAGCAGAAGGGACAGAGTCAAGGTCACTAGCCAGTGACCACGTGGAACCAGGAAGGAACCAGGCGATGTCGTGAAGATTGCAGGTGAAGGTGAAGCTTGTCGCTGCAGCCAGGAGGACCAGGAAGCGTCGAGGACAACCAGGACCAGGAGGCGAGCTGTCCCATGAAGGCTCTTGCTGTCGGCGGCGTCGAAATTGGACTAGGACTCACCAAGCCTTGGCAAGCGGAACCCACGAAGAACGGAGGACTTGCTTCTGGTGCAGACCAGGAAGGTCTGGAGTGCTTCTTCTTTGCAGAGAAGCGGGAGCCAGTCTGGAGGAGCCAAACCAGCGCAGAAGATTTCAGGGTGCGTCGTCGCAAAGGCCACTAGCCAGCGGGCAAGCAACCGGACAGACGCGGCAAGCAGGAAAATGCAGAAGGGCCCCACGCAGGACTCGTGGAGTGTGGGGGGCTGATCTTCGGTGCAGATGGTGCTTGGGGTTGGGGCTTCTCAATCCCCAGTGCACAACTTCGAGGGTGCCTCAGAAGCTGCGCTTTAAGTTACTAGCCACTTTTCCCAGGTAGCCGGTCCCACGTCGCTCGTCGCCTCCACGGATCTCAGCTTTGCTGTGGATGTGGATTAGGGTCGGAGAAGTCTGGAAGTCAAGGCTCTGGTCGGGCTCTGCAGTCAGTTCCTCGTAGAACGTGGGCAAAGCAAAGGGTAGTCGCTTGATGGTGCCTGTTTGCACAGGGTAGCCACTCCTTGGCTACAAGGGAGATTCTTCAGTCTTCTTCTTTCGTCGAATGTCGAAGATCCAGAGTTTCTGTTCAAGTTTGCAGGTTCAGGATAATCCAAAGTCTTGAGGCCCAACTCCCACTCTTATACTAATCTGGGGGGCTGGGATACCTGCTAGGTCACGCCTTATGGGTGGGACCTGGGAGGGGGTGGTTACACCCACTTCCCTTTGTCCAGTTTCGCGCCAGAGCTGGGGCTGGAGTGCCCCAGCGCCGGTTTGAACTGGACTATGCAAGGAACACCTTGTGTGCCCCAGGCATGTCTCATTCCTTTCAGCCCACCCTGCCCCAATACACTAAAGGCTGTCTGGGGAGGTGCTAGCACCTCCCCAAGCAGGAAACCTATTGTCCAGGCCTCCCTGGCTGGGATCACTCCCAGCTGCAGGAGGTCAGACTTGTGTCGTGGCAGCAGCATCCATTTTGTGATGCTGAGGCTTTGGTCAGAGGCTAACAGTTGAAGTATGATTTTAACATGTCTTTCCCTCTAGAAGGGGGGAATAATATCCTCATGTCCAGAAATGGCATGGGGGTATTATTCCACAGTGTTAGACACCTTACACGACATATTTCGATAAAGCCAAACCATAGTTACCATAACCGTCTAAGATTATAAGGCACTTTAAGAGTATATGGTAGGCTATATCATAGAACAGCTATAAGGACTTGGTTCCGAAAGCTGCAGACAGGCTCAGCTCATGCTAGAGCACCATCTCACATGTTACCAAGCACTCTGCCTCCAGGATTGTTAAGGCCTGCCATAGGAGTGACTGATAGGTACACATGTGTCTATATATAAGGGTAGATATAGGCATACTATATCTAAGCAAGGGGTGATTACACGACCTTGCCCCAGCTGAGTGATCAGCCAGTTGTGTCTGATTGGAAGGCCAGACCAGGGGTGGCATAATGCATGCTGCAGCCCCTGGGAGGCCTAGGGTACACCTATGCCCTGGGTACCTAGGGTACACTGTACAGGGTCCAATAAGGTGATCCTTACCAATTGGTTATGTACCTAGGGTACATGGGGTCCATTTTAAAGAGAGAGCAGACAGCCTGAGACCCTGAATGGCAGGATCTCAGGCCAACTAAGTCGAAAAACCAGCTAGACACTAGGCAAAAAGTTGGGGGTAACCATAGTCAGATATCCACCTTCCTACACAACCCCCCCCCAAACGAAAGGAGATAAGGCTGGCCTTGACAAGGTAAGCCTCTATTGCCTAAGTGGCCATATAAGGAAGAACCAGCACTGGCATGGTTACCCCCTGTCTCATGGTCCACTAAGCAATCCCTCACCCTAAAGGTATCATAGGGTCTCCACCATAGGGAATCACTACCTTTGGTGTGTCTTTGCAAAGTAAAAGGCTGGTGTTGAGATGGAGTACTGAAGTGAGTGTCCTCAAAGTGAGGCCTCAGCTTCCTCCAATCATCCTCCACCATGGATGCCTTTCTTTCTTTCACTGAGTTGCACTGTGCTCTCAGGGTCAGCCTCTGGCTACCTAAAGCTGGAGGCTGGGTCCCTTTTGTGGGCTTACTGGAGGGATAGGTCAGGTTTGGGGCCCTAAGGTCCCAGGTTTGCCTGTGCCCAACAGAATCCCTCTGGGGGAGGTCCCTAACTACCTGTAAAGGGGATCCCTCAGGAATGTTTTTACCCATCACCTGGCTAGGGCTACTAGCCAGGCAATCCTCATTCTTTTGATGGGGGTTCTTGTGGACAGGGGCCCTCTTGGGGTCCACTGGCCTCCCTGACCTCTGCAGCCCTGGGCTGACTGAGGCAGGGTAGAGAGAGGCAGGCTACCTGCACCAGACTGGGTCCCACCTTGGAAGGGGCCACTGACATCAGAGGCTCTGCCAGGCCAGGCCTGGCTACCTCTGGGGCAGTTCCTTCACAAGGGGTGAGGTCAGATCCCTGAGGAGGCTGACCTTTTCCTAATGTCTGGGGAGAGGGAGACTTTTCTTCCTCCCCACTACTCTCTGTTTGTGTGGAGTGATCCATAGTTTCAGGCTTCACTACACCTATGTCAGTCTGAGTATGGGCTGAGACCATTACAGCCTTGCCAACCTTTTCAGGGAGGCACTCAGTTTGTGTTTGAGCTGTGACTGTCACAGCTCTGCCAATCTCTACAGGGAAGTCTGTCTTTGCCTGGGCTGTGGCTACCACTGCCCTTCCAACCTTTTCAGGGAGGAAATCTACTTGGACAGGGGTTGTGGCTGGCACAACCCCACTACCCTTTTGTGAAAGGCCTACCATTTTAGAATGGGTGTCTTGTTCAACTTCAGCCCAAGCTGAGAGTTCTAAGTCATTCCCCAGTAAGCAGTCCACAGGCAAGGTTGGAGACACTGCCACCCTTTTAGGGCCAGTGACCCCTCCCCAGCTGAGACATACCTCTGCCATGGGATGACTGTTCTGTTTGCCATCAATGTTAGTTACCTGGTATGAGAAACCAGGCAAAAGCTGCTCAGAGGGAACTAGCCTATGGGCCACCATAGTGATGCTAGCTCCAGTGTCTCTGTAGGCCTCAGCTTTTCTACCATTGATGTAGGGTTCCTGTCTGTACCTACCCAAAGTGTTGGGACAGGCAGTGAAGTTGGCAAACCCCATGCCACCATCACAGACAAGAGTAGCTGCTGTAGGGGAATTGGCTAAGCCAGGATCCCCCTGTGTTCCCCAAGACAACCCAACCAAATTTTTGGGGGCACTCCCACCACCTGGGGGATTACTGCTGACAGTAATAGGTGGTGTGACAGGAGTAGTTGGAGGAACAGTTTTGTTTTTAGCCCTTGGGCAACTGCTGTCAGTTTTCCAATGCCCAGGAGTTTTACACTCATGGCAGTAAGGCTTTTTAACTGTGGTAGAGGAGGGAGCTTGGGACCCACCACCCTGTGTGGAGTTTTGGGGCCCTGAGGAAGATTTCTCTTTTGTTTTATCCCCACCCTTCTCTTGAGGCTTGGTGGTATCTTTCTTTTGGTCACCACCCTGATTTTTAGACCTAATCCTGGTCCTGACCCATTTATCTGCCCTCTTTCCCAATTCTTGGGGAGAGGTCAAATCTGAGTCTACCAGGTGTTGATGGAGAAGCTGGTTCTGACAATTACTAAGGATCTGCTCTCTCATAATCAAGTTGTACAATCCTGTATAGTCCTGCACCTTGCTGCCATTTAACCAACCTTCCAAAGCCTTAGTGGCACAATCCACAAAATCAGACCAGTCCTGTGTCTGTGTCTTCTGGGTGTCTCTGAACAACAACCTATATTGCTCAGTGGTTAAGCCAAACCCATCTATCAGAGCACTCTTCAGGACTTTGTAATTGTTTGCATCCTCATCACTGACTGTGAGGAGCTTGTCTCTACCTTTGTCAGAAAAGGAGAGCCACAAGATAGCTGCCCACTGACTCTGGGGAACCTGCTGTACTTTGCAGGCCCTCTCCAAAGCAGTCATCCACTTGTGGATGTCATCCCCATTCTGATATGGGGGGACTATCTTGCTTAGGTTTCTATGGTCATAAGACCTATCCCTATCTCTAGGAATGTTGCTGCCACCAGTGGGTTCTAACCCACTTAACTTTTGTTCTCTAGCCAGAGCAAGCTTCTCTTTGGCAAGGGCAAGTTCTTCCCTCTGAATCCTCAGATTAGCTTCCCTCATTCTGGCTTCATGCTCCTTTCTCTCAGGGGAAGTCATTCCCCTGTGAGAGGAAGCATTAGAGATGTTAGAGACATGGGAGTGGATTGATTCCCTTGAAGGGGATCTGTCCCTCCTGCTTCTTTGTGTAAGCCTACTTGGGGGTCTGTATGGGGGGACCCCATGCAAACTCCCATGTAAGCTTAGGTTAGCCTGGCTAAGTCTTCCTACTTGGCCCTGGCTGTCTACCTCTTCATCTGAAGTCCCATCTGACTCCTCTGTGGTGGGTAGACCCTCCTCTGTACCTAGGGTACCTGCCTGAGATGCCCTAAGAGTATCATACTCCTCTAGGAGTTGTCTTAACTGAAGGAGGGTAGGGTTTGCACCCTGTTTTATTCCTCTGGAGGTACACAAGTGTCTCATCTCCTGGAATGTTAAGGTATCATATCTAGAGGGGGTCTTTTGCAGACCTGATCCTCCTGAGAGAGCATCTTCTTGATCTCCTCTCAGAGACATGATCTAGTGAGGGTGTGGTGTGTGCACCTACCTACACTAGTTGTTTCTACTAAACCTCTCTAGTAGTTGTAGTCAGGGTGTGTTACTCCCTTCAACCTACAACTACTAAGTCCAGTAGGACTTAAGTATTATAATCTATGTTATATGTACCTAGACAATATCTGTGTGATCTTTCAATTTAGTATCTCAAGATTACAATGGTATTACAACAGCAAGCTCAGATCCCACCGCTGCCACCAATGTGAGAAGTTGGCCTGATGTATGATGTCACTAGTTCTAGTGTGCACCTTATATCAGTCCAAATACCCTTATGGTGATTGGTTGTAAAGTCAACCTTATAGACCAGCTATCCTAGTGGTAGCATGGACAAGAGCAGTCTTAGGCTAAACTCTGAATGGCATGTGAAGCCAGCTGTGATACCATATATAATCCCTTGAATACCAAATGAAAGGTCACCACAACAGATATATATATAAAATAAAGTGTATTTATTCTAGTCAAACCCTCAGCACTCTTTATGAGATTAGAGGTAAGTACAACACAGTCTTATTTAAGCATACATTAAGTCACACAGGTAAGTAATACAGTTAGGCCCTAGGGGCCACGCAAACCATATACTAAGTAAGTGGTATAAGGACCACTGTCACGGAAATAGAATAGGCCTAGGCCTAGGGAATCGCTGGGGCTACACTACACTAGCGTTAGTTAGGAAGTGGGAGGCCCACGGGATTCGTGTGCAGAGTGGAAACACTCACGCGTAATGCGTAAAAGTCAATAGCAATAGTACAGTTTAGAAAACGGTAGATTTAGGACACTTCCGGAGTAGCTAGGAAGTTGAGACTTGAAAACTAGACACTAGGATAGTCACTATCCTGATGAGCACCGGAGTACCCAAGTTACCTAGCCCACAGGCTGCGGGTGCATAGGGGTGAAGATGCGTCGGTTTTCGTCGTCGACTCCTATGGATGCCTGAGGAAAGATGCTGACAGGCAGTCAGTGAAGAGTGTCCGGTGGATCCCAAGGCTGGGATCAAGAAGAGAGGAAACCTGCAAGCAGAAGGGACAGAGTCAAGGTCACTAGCCAGTGACCACGTGGAACCAGGAAGGAACCAGGCGATGTCGTGAAGATTGCAGGTGAAGGTGAAGCTTGTCGCTGCAGCCAGGAGGACCAGGAAGCGTCGAGGACGACCAGGACCAGGAGGCAAGCTGTCCCACGAAGGCTCTTGCTGTCGGCGGCGTCGAAATTGGACTAGGACTCACCAAGCCTTGGCAAGCGGAACCCACGAAGAACGGAGGACTTGCTTCTGGTGCAGACCAGGAAGGTCTGGAGTGCTTCTTCTTTGCAGAGAAGCGGGAGCCAGTCTGGAGGAGCCAAACCAGCGCAGAAGATTTCAGGGTGCGTCGTCGCAAAGGCCACTAGCCAGCGGGCAAGCAACCGGACAGACGCGGCAAGCAGGAAAATGCAGAAGGGCCCCACGCAGGACTCGTGGAGTGTGGGGGGCTGATCTTCGGTGCAGATGGTGCATGGGGTTGGGGCTTCTCAATCCCCGGTGCACAACTTCGAGGGTGCCTCAGAAGCTGCGCTTTAAGTTACTAGCCACTTTTCCCAGGTAGCCGGTCCCACGTCGCTCGTCGCCTCCACGGATCTCAGCTTTGCTGTGGATGTGGATCAGGGTCGGAGAAGTCTGGAAGTCAAGGCTCTGGTCAGGCTCTGCAGTCGGTTCCTCGTAGAACGTGGGCAAAGCAAAGGGTAGTCTCTTGATGGTGCCTGTTTGCACAGGGTAGCCACTCCTTGGCTACAAGGGAGATTCTTCAGTCTTCTTCTTTCGTCGAATGTCGAAGGTCCAGAGTTTCTGTTCAAGTTTGCAGGTTCAGGATAATCCAAAGTCTTGAGGCCCAACTCCCCCTCTTATACTAATCTGGGGGGCTGGGATACCTGCTAGGTCACGCCTTATGGGTGGGACCTGGGAGGGGGTGGTTACACCCACTTCCCTTTGTCCAGTTTCGCGCCAGAGCTGGGGATGGAGTGCCCCAGCGCCGGTTTGAACTGGACTATGCAAGGAACACCTTGTGTGCCCCAGGCATGTCTCATTCCTTTCAGCCCACCCTGCCCCAATACACTAAAGGCTGTCTGGGGAGGTGCTAGCACCTCCCCAAGCATGAAACCTATTGTCCAGGCCTCCCTGGCTGGGATCACTCCCAGCTGCAGGAGGTCAGACTTGTGTCGTGGCAGCAGCATCCATTTTGTGATGCTGAGGCTTTGGTCAGAGGCTAACAGTTGAAGTATGATTTTAACATGTCTTTCCCTCTAGAAGGGGGGAATAATATCCTCATGTCCAGAAATGGCATGGGGGTATTATTCCACAGTGTTAGACACCTTACACGACATGTTTCGATAAAGCCAAACCATAGTTACCATAACCGTCTAAGATTATAAGGCACTTTAAGAGTATATGGTAGGCTATATCATAGAACAGCTATAAGGACTTGGTTCCGAAAGCTGCAGACAGGCTCAGCTCATGCTAGAGCACCATCTCACATGTTACCAAGCACTCTGCCTCCAGGATTGTTAAGGCCTGCCATAGGAGTGACTGATAGGTACACATGTGTCTATATATAAGGGTAGATATAGGCATACTATATCTAAGCAAGGGGTGATTACACGACCTTGCCCCAGCTGAGTGATCAGCCAGTTGTGTCTGATTGGAAGGCCAGACCAGGGGTGGCATAATGCATGCTGCAGCCCCTGGGAGGCCTAGGGTACACCTATGCCCTGGGTACCTAGGGTACACTGTACAGGGTCCAATAAGGTGATCCTTACCAATTGGTTATGTACCTAGGGTACATGGGGTCCATTTTAAAGAGAGAGCAGACAGCCTGAGACCCTGAATGGCAGGATCTCAGGCCAACTAAGTCGAAAAACCAGCTAGACACTAGGCAAAAAGTTGGGGGTAACCATAGTCAGATATCCACCTTCCTACATAGTATATGCAGTTTGGAGCTAGAAAGTTAAAACCAAACTAAAAATACATTGCAATTCATTCTTATTGAGAGTGAAACCCTTATAGCAATATTGTTCCAGCATGTCAGATAAATAGAGGTGGGGAAGCCTACCGTCGCCACCCTTTATCCCCTACCCCTATTTTTAAGGCCCCCTTGCTTTTCTGCACCATTTTGAGACATGTGTCCAGATTCCCCCCCACGGATTCTGGCCTGTCTGCCCCTGCATACATACAATGCTGTCTCTTGATTATATATTCCAAGAAGCCTAGCTGGCCACATCTGGAAGGTAGGTGGCTCCACGTCCTTCCATCTGGCGGCTAGCATTATCCTAAATATTACTGTTCCTACAAATATACAGTATTCCTGTGCAGTATCAAGTTCCAGAGAGCTATCATATCCCAGGAGCAACAGGGTAGGGGTCAGATTAATCCTAAATCCAAACAGGTTTTCCAAGAAGCTGAGCAACCCATTCTTCAAGGGAGACAGTTTATCACAATCATAAAACATTTGGGTCAGTGTGGCCGGTCCGACCCCACATCAAGGACACCTATCATCTGCTCTTTTTCCCCAATTGAATAATTTAGCAGGTGTAAAATATAAATTAAATACAGTTTTATACACTTGTGTCTTTAAACAAGAAGATAAAAGTATTTTCGCAGTTAATGATAGTGTCTTACAGTTATCCACATCCGGGTTGTTCAGCTCCTTTGCCCAGCCTATCTCGGTTTTTTCTAAATCATCTGGTAGTTCATCTAACAGCAGGCTATAAATATTCCTGATTTTGCCAGTCTTCCTAGTAATTACTTCTAGCATTGAGATCCTATCCAGTTTTACCGCCGGTCTACATGTAGTGAGGATGTTCCTAACCTGCACATATTTAAAATAGTGTTTATTTGGAATCCCAAACTCCTGCTGCAACCTAGGAAAGTGGGAGACTTGCTCTCCCACATAGAGTTCTCCAATTGTAACCACGCCTAGCTCTTCCCATTGCTTTCCCATAGCATCGTAAAAGAGGGGTGGAAAGAGCGAGGATCGCCACAAGAGCATATATCGGCAAATCTTAGGTATCGCCATGAATTTTGACACTCTGTTCCATATCCTCCACGCACCATATACTACCTTGAAGCAAACCTTTTTATAGTAGCTCTGCTCTATTAGTCTCAACAGCAGCCTGGGGTCCGCCTTTCCTTTGGCAAGCTCATATAGTGTTGGTATTCTAGCAACACTTTCAACCTCCATGTTCCTATCTGCTACAAACAGGGAGGACATCTGATGAAGAAGGGCCGCCCAACAATATAGTGTAAAATTAGGAATTGAGAGTCCCCCTCTGTTGGACAGGCCACATGAAGGGCTTGCTCCCTCCCCGCATGACAAGGCCCAAGCCCCGGACTCCCAGGTGTTACCCACAAGGGCAACCCGCACCCCGTCTCCCAACGGAACTCCTGCCCCCGGACAGCCATGTATCATGGGGCCGAACCACTACCGGCTCCCCCGGCCGGATCAGCCGCCATCTTGGACACTGCGCCACGAGGCCGCGTGGCCTCAGCTCGACCCTAACCCTGGGCCTGGCCCGGCCCCGACATCCCGGCACCACCATCCACCCAGGAGGTGAACGGACCACTTGGCAGGTCAATGGGAGGAAGAAGTGTCGATGGCTCTCCCCTGCCAGGTGCCGATCGCCCTCCAGCTCCCCCAGGCGCTGGCTCCACCCCCTGCTGGGTGTCTGGACTCCCTCATCCCGGACCCCCCGACCTCCGAGTGCGAGGGTCCGGACATCAAAGGGCGCCAGACCTATAACTAGGGCAGCTCCAGAGCAGGAAGGCAGTTGTATCCTGGAGTCGAGAGACACCGAGAGAACTCATCCTTGACGGACTACTGGCGCTGCAGTAGCCCTGCCTTGTGAGCTATCGTCCTGCCTGCTGGCGCTGCCGCGGCCTCCTGCAACATCCATCCTCGTCGGGACCTGCTGGCGCTGCCGCGACCCGTTGTAACGACCACCTTCATCGGGACCTGCTAACGCTGCCGCGGACCGTGTAACGACCACCTTCATCGGGACCTGCTGGCGCTGCCGCGGACCGTGTAACGACCACCTTCATCGGGACCTGCTGGCGCTGCCGCGGACCGTGTAACGACCATCTTCACCGGGACCTGCTGGCGCTGCCGCGGCCCGTCCAAGCTAGAACACCGAGCTCGAGGATTGTGAGCTATCCACCATACCATCTCAGCTACCAGACTGGTAACCAGACTGTCCCGCTACCCCCTTTCCCCAAACCAAGAGACTCGAATCGAGGGGACCCCTGAGTCCAGACCTCCTTGTACCATTTCATCGTACCTTAAGAAATCACCTATAAAGAACGCTAAATCTTATCCTTGTGTGGTGTATATCTGTGGGGGGGAAGTTATTCATCTGTACGATCGCTGGAGACGGCTCTCCCCGGAGACCTCTCCCCTTGTTCTCGGCCGACCCTCCCGGTCCGTCTAACATTGGTGGCCAGCGGCGCGATCCGAATCAACGCGTAATCGTACAGAGAGTAGCTCACCCCACAACAAAACCACGATGTCAACCAAAGAGAGCGGTTCCACCGAGAAATTCCAGATGGATAAATTGGAAGAGTATAGCCATCGCGAACTTAAACAATTCTGCATGGAACTAGGCATTGCTACCACCGGCCTGAGTACCAAAGACGATTTGAAGCACGCCCTTGAGTCGTGGGCGGAAACCGGGGTCGCCGGATCCCCCGACCAAAACGGTGTAGCACCAGAGGGGAACGCCACGGCTCCCGAGGAGCGAGGAACGGGCCTCTCGCAGGGAGAGATCCAAGAAAGAGAAAGAACCAGATTACATGAGTTGGAAATGGCACGACTCAAGATGGACGGTGAACTAAAGTTAGCCGAGCAAAAACTAAATCTAGAACATCTGCGGCTCCGAGAAGAACGGGAAGAAAAACAGAGGCAGAGAGAGCTCGAAGAAAAAAGACTAACATTCGAACACGAGCGCAAACTGGCGGAAATAGAACTTCGGAAACAGAATAAAGAACCGGGGGTGCCTGAGCGACCGCACACCCCGGGAGCAACCGAGAAGAAAGTCCACATCCCCAAGGATGTTGTCCGAGAGTATGTCCGAGAGGACGACATACAACAGTGGTTCAAAGCCTACGAGATCGCCATGACCTCCCACCGGATCGATCGGAGTGACTGGGGAGCCGGCCTATGGGGGAGGTTCGTCAACGAAGGCCGCGATGCCCTACTGCAGCTCCCAGACCATCAGATGTCATCCTATGACCACATGAAGGCTGCCGTCCTCACCCGATATGGGCTCACACCCGAAATGTACCGCCAGAGGTTCCGAGACTGCACCCGGATCCCGGGTACAACTTGGGTGGAATATGTCAACTATTTCAGCCGAGCCTTCGAGGGTTGGATCAAGGGAAGCCACGTAACGACCTACGAGCAACTTTTTAATCTCATGGTGTGGGAGCACCTGTCTAACAACTGCTTCGTCGAGCTCAGGCAGCACCTCCTCGACAGTAAATTGACTGACCCACGGCAACTCGCCGCCGAAGCTGACCGGTGGGAAAGCACCCGAGTGGGCCGGAGAGGGCCACACGAGCAAAACCGGAACAACCAAGGTCAGCACCGTCCCTGAGGAGGAGGAGGAGGCCAGGGGCGAGGGAGAGACACCGTCCCGGCCACTCCCGCGGCCAGCACCCCGCCCCCGGCCGGCCGGGGCAACCCCCCGATGCGCCTGGGGTTCCGAGCCAACGTCACGTGTCACCGATGCCAGCGAGTCGGCCACTACGCCAATGACCCGAACTGCCCGCAGAACCAAACGCCAAAACCCCGCCAGGTAGCTGCCGCCGCCCTGGGGGGAGAACAAATCTCCGAGGAACAAGAAGAATATGAGCAGGCACAACAAGAGTGGGAACCGGCCGCCATGGTTCTAGCGTGCCTAGGGGGAAAAGACATGGTCCCGCGGGCTCCCCTACCCGCCAACACCAGAAAATATAGCCAGTGGGTGAACATTAATGGGCGCCGGGCCGAAGCCCTACGTGACACAGGGGCCAGTGTGACGGCCGTCCGCTGTCACCTGGTAAAACCAGAGCAGATCCTGCCGAACATTCTCTGCCCCGTCCGCTCAGCCGACAATTCCGAGAGTCTATGTCGGATGGCCTGCGTCCCCTTCGAATGGGGAGGAGTCTCCGGCATGTTGAAGGTGACGGTCCGGGATGATGCCCCCGTGGACTGTCTCCTGGGGAATGATCTTGAGAGTTCCCCGTGGGCCGCCGTCGAAAGAAGAGAGCACCTGGGGATGCTGGGCCTCCCGGACTGGGCGTGCGTAACCACCCGGTCCATGGCCGCCCGTGCCATCCCCCGACCAGAAGAACGAGAATGGCCTGCACCTCCTCCCCCGATCGCTCCAGTAGAGGACACCGACTATACCGACCCCCCAGAGCCAACCCCCGAAGGGGTCGCCCAGCCCCAGGACCTTCCCGGCCTGGCTCAGTGGCGTCAAGAAGGGGGGCCCACCCAGGAACAGTTCCGCCAGGAGCAGAAGACCTGTCCCTCCCTCGAGGGACTCCGCCAGCAAGCCCTCGCCCAGAGCGCAGGGGAATCCACCGGAGCCCATTGGGTCTATTGGGATAACGACCTGTTATACAGTGAACAAAGAATCGCGGAGTTAGGGGCCAGTCGAGTGCTGGTGGTGCCCCTCCGTTTCAGAGACTTCCTGCTAAATTTGGCCCACGATGTCCCCCTGGCTGGACACCTGGGCCAGGACAAAACCTACAGTCGCCTGGTGACCCACTTTTTCTGGCCGAGGATGCGAAACGACGTCCTCAACCACTGCCGGTCCTGCCCCACGTGCCAGGCCAGCGGGAAGAGCGGCCGCAAGCTCAAAGCACCTCTGCAACCCTTCCCAGTGGTCACCACCCCGTTCGAGAGGGTAGGAATAGACATTGTGGGGCCCCTGGACCCCCGCACAGCACAAGGACATCGGTTCATCCTGGTACTGGTGGACCACGCCACCCGCTACCCCGAGGCTGTGCCCCTGCGAACTGTAACAGCTCCGGTGGTCGGCCGGGCCCTAATGGGGATCTTCTCCCGGGTGGGCTTCCCCCGAGAAGTCGTCAGCGACCGAGGCACAAACTTTATCTCGAAATATATGAAGTCCCTCTGGCAACAGTGCGGGGTCACCTACCGATTCACGACCCCCTATCATCCTCAAGGGAACGGACTAGTTGAGCGATTCAACCGCACACTCAAGGGAATGATTGGGGGATTGGAAGAGCCCCTCCGTCGCCAGTGGGATGTACTACTTCCGTGCCTCCTCTTCGCCTATCGAGAAGTTCCCCAGAAGTCCCTCGGTTTTAGCCCTTTCGAACTCCTATACGGGCACCCTGTGCGAGGGCCCCTCAGCCTAGTCAAGGAAGGTTGGGAGATGGCCCCCCTAAAGACCCCTCCAGACGTCTTCAAGTACCTCCTGGCACTACGCAATCAGACCCGGCGATTCAGGGAAATGGCAAAAGCGAATCTTGAGGCCAGTCAGGAGGACATGAAAAAATGGTACGATCAGAATGCCTCCTCCGTCGAATTCGAACCTGGTCAACAAGTGTGGGTGATGTCCCCCACCGAACCATGTGCCTTGCAAGACAAGTGGACGGGGCCCTTCAAAGTGGTCGAACGCAAGAGCCCCGTCACCTATCTCATCGATATGGAGTCTCCCCGGAACCCCCTCCGGGTCCTCCACACCAACAGACTCAAACCCCACTTTGTGCGCTCGGAACTCAGCCTCCTGATGGCTACAGACAGTGGGGCGGAAGAAGACTCCGAGCCTCTCCCTGATCTCCTGAAGACTCAGGAGAAAGACGGTTCCGTGGACGGGGTCCGGCTCTCCGATGCCCTCACCCCAGAGCAACGCCAGGGCTGCCGGGACCTCCTGCTGCAGTTTGCTACTCTGTTTTCCCTCACCCCAGGGATCACCCCCTGGTGCTTGCACGACGTGGACACTGGGGACAGTCCCCCTATCCGACACCGGGCCTACCGCGTACCAGATCGGGTGCGGGCCTGCATCCAAGAGGAAGTGTCCAAGATGCTCACGCTCGGGGTCATCGAGCCCTCGGACAGCCCCTGGGCCAGCCCGGTCATGCTGGTCCCCAAAGCCGCTGCCCCCGGCACCACTCCGGAACTCCGATTCTGCGTCGACTATCGGGGCTTGAACGCTGTCACCAGGACCGACGCTCATCCCATCCCCCGAGCGGATGAATTGATCGACCGCATGGGGGCTGCCCGCTACCTCAGCATCTTCGACCTGACAGCGGGCTACTGGCAGATCGGTCTCACACCCCGGGCCCAAGAACGGTCCGCCTTTTCTACCCCCGATGGCCACTACCACTTCAAGGTCATGCCCTTCGGCATGAAGAATGCCCCAGCTACTTTTCAGCGTCTAGTGAACCAGGTCTTGGCGGGGCTCGAAGAGTTCAGCGCCGCCTACCTGGACGACATCGCTGTATACAGCCGCCACTGGTCCGACCACCTCCACCACCTCCGAGAGGTCCTGCAAGCCCTCCAGCGGGCCGGCCTCACAATCAAGGCCGGCAAGTGCCAAATTGGTCAGGGGTCCGTGACCTACCTCGGACACCAGGTGGGAAGCGGTCTGGTGGCCCCTCTGCAACTCAAAATTGCTGCCATCCAGTCCTGGCAACCCCCAGTCACGCAGACCGAGGTCCGAGCCTTCTTGGGACTCACCGGCTACTACCGGCGGTTCGTGAGGGACTATGGCAGCATTGTGGGGCCCCTCACGGGTCTCACGTCCAAAAACCACCCGAAGAAGATTAACTGGACCCCCGACTGTCAAGCGGCCTTCGAGAAGCTGAAAGCCGCCCTGTGCACCGCCCCTGTGCTCCAGGCCCCCGATTACAGTCGGGAATTCATTGTGCAAACGGACGCCTCCGACCACGGCATCGGGGCGGTTCTCTCCCAGCTGAACCCCGAGGGTCTTGACCAGCCGGTGGCCTTCATCAGCAGACGCCTCCTGGCCCGAGAACAGCGCTGGAGCACAATCGAGAGGGAGGCCTTCGCAGTAGTGTGGGCCCTCAAAAAGCTCCGGCCCTATCTCTTCGGTACCCACTTCTGGGTGCAAACCGATCATCGACCCCTGCAGTGGCTAATGCAGATGCGGGGGGAAAATCCAAAACTATTGCGCTGGTCCATCTCCCTGCAGGGGATGGACTTCACTGTGGAACATCGACCGGGCCAAGACCACGCCAACGCAGATGGCCTGTCACGCTTTTTCCGCCTCGACGAGGAGAGTCCCCAAGAGGATGGGTGACTCTCCCCGCCTTCAGCTGGGGGGGACGCATGTTGGACAGGCCACATGAAGGGCTTGCTCCCTCCCCGCATGACAAGGCCCAAGCCCCGGACTCCCAGGTGTTACCCACAAGGGCAACCCGCACCCCGTCTCCCAACGGAACTCCTGCCCCCGGACAGCCATGTATCATGGGGCCGAACCACTACCGGCTCCCCCGGCCGGATCAGCCGCCATCTTGGACACTGCGCCACGAGGCCGCGTGGCCTCAGCTCGACCCTAACCCTGGGCCTGGCCCGGCCCCGACATCCCGGCACCACCATCCACCCAGGAGGTGAACGGACCACTTGGCAGGTCAATGGGAGGAAGAAGTGTCGATGGCTCTCCCCTGCCAGGTGCCGATCGCCCTCCAGCTCCCCCAGGCGCTGGCTCCACCCCCTGCTGGGTGTCTGGACTCCCTCATCCCGGACCCCCCGACCTCCGAGTGCGAGGGTCCGGACATCAAAGGGCGCCAGACCTATAACTAGGGCAGCTCCAGAGCAGGAAGGCAGTTGTATCCTGGAGTCGAGAGACACCGAGAGAACTCATCCTTGACGGACTACTGGCGCTGCCGTAGCCCTGCCTTGTGAGCTATCGTCCTGCCTGCTGGCGCTGCCGCGGCCTCCTGCAACATCCATCCTCGTCGGGACCTGCTGGCGCTGCCGCGACCCGTTGTAACGACCACCTTCATCGGGACCTGCTGGCGCTGCCGCGGACCGTGTAACGACCACCTTCATCGGGACCTGCTGGCGCTGCCGCGGACCGTGTAACGACCACCTTCATCGGGACCTGCTGGCGCTGCCGCGGACCGTGTAACGACCATCTTCACCGGGACCTGCTGGCGCTGCCGCGGCCCGTCCAAGCTAGAACACCGAGCTCGAGGATTGTGAGCTATCCACCATACCATCTCAGCTACCAGACTGGTAACCAGACTGTCCCGCTACCCCCTTTCCCCAAACCAAGAGACTCGAATCGAGGGGACCCCTGAGTCCAGACCTCCTTGTACCATTTCATCGTACCTTAAGAAATCACCTATAAAGAACGCTAAATCTTATCCTTGTGTGGTGTATATCTGTGGGGGGGAAGTTATTCATCTGTACGATCGCTGGAGACGGCTCTCCCCGGAGACCTCTCCCCTTGTTCTCGGCCGACCCTCCCGGTCCGTCTAACACCCTCCATCCTGTGGGAAGAGTTAAATATTTAAGTGACCATCTCACTTTCCCATATTGCCAAATGAAATTAGAAAAAATAGCCTCCAAGGTCTTCAATATCTGTTCATCTACCGCGAGCGGGATTGAACGAAAAAAATACCAGATTTTGGGCAGCATAGTCATTTCTAAAAAATTCCCCCTTCCAATTCTAGATAAATGCAGCCCATTTATGCTTTTCAGATCCGCAGATATAGTCTTTGCCAGAGGGTGAAAATTAATTTTCACAATTTCATCCACCTTCAAGCTAATGCAGACACCGAGGTAAACTGCCGATTCTGCTCGTCGAAGGTCATTAAAAACGATATTCTCTGTGCAAATAACAACTGTGTTCCCTTTATTCAATGCGTAACCTGATACATGCCCGTATCCCTCAGCTATACTTTATTTTATTTATTTATTTGAAAAGTTTTATATAGCGCTAGCTAGACCCGGGGGTATCATAGCGCTTTACATGAGCATCAATCATTACAGTAAAAATAGCTGTTAACTGGGTTAAAAAACACAGACAGGCAAGATAAAAACATGATTGCCTCGACAAATAGGTAAAAAGCAAGTTACATGAGGAGGGGTTATGAAGCAATGCTAATTTACATAAAAAACAATATTTGGGAGAGAAAGGAAATAACGTCAGAGGGGGATTTAAGGAGGTCAAAAATGGAGGGGAGGGGAATTAGAGGGTGAAAAATCAAAAGAAGGAGGGGGGTGGAGAGGAAAGATTCAGAAGAAAGAGTGGAACCAGAGAATGGGCAGTTGAATGAAGGGTCAAAGGTGAAGTTAGGGACTCCAATATTTGTTGAGAAGGTGAGTGTGGGAGGGCGGGTCGGATATACAGACGCGGAGGCTGAATATATTTTCCAAGTGAGAATGATTTATTGTCAGACAGGCCACTCTTTGCTATGGGGGTTGGAAAGATATCGTTTCTCGCTCCTGAAGCGGTACTGGGGCCAGGCTGGTCGTCGTCTTCTTCCTCAAAGTTGGACCTCAAAGGTGTCTGCTTCGCTTCTTCGGCCGTGGTTGGTTCCTCCCGAAGGCTCATGAAAAGAAGAAAACAGGGGGCCGTCAGTGTCGGATTCACTTAGAGTAAGGGTTACTTAAACCGTCACCTCACCCGTGGTTCTGTGTGGGTTGGTCCTGTTACTGGGACCACCGTGCCTCCACTTTGTGTATTAAGAAAAGACCAATAGTAAGGGGAGTGTAGATCCTCTACGTCAGCTTAGAATCAGGTATTTCGGCTCACGCTAAGAAAGAAAGGAAAAAATGGACCAAAGGGTCGTGTGGGGAGTGGTACGTCTGGTGAGGAGGATTGGTGTCCGGTTGCTTGATATACAAGACCCGCCAGACACGCTCGGTGCTCAGGGAAAACACGAAGGGACACGCAGGACAACTAAAGAAAGTGCAGGGGGAATAAACTACCAGTGCCCCGGGATCCCGCCCGTGCCGGTTCCGCCCTACCCACCCTCAGTGTCCTCCCTCCGCCCTCTACCCTACCGGCCTTTCCCCTGGAGTGTCGTTACTCACCCGGCCCCGCCGCAACTCTCCAGAGCTGCGGCCGCTCCACAGCCTCCTCCGGGGGACACCACCAGTCCTCACTCCAGAACTCCTCCGGATCCTCCGCCTCGATCTCGTCCTGGTCCGGTTCGCGGTCGTTCGTCTCCTCTTCTCCCTGCTCTGCTCGCGTCGTCCTTCGTCTTCCTCCTGCTCCGCTTCGACAGACTACGTCCTGGGTCAGGTCTCCTTTGAGTGGTGGAGCCGGACTGCTTCCGGGGTTAGCCCCTCCTTTGTGCTGCGTCAGGTCCGTCTGCAGGAAGAGAGGAAAGGGGGGTGTGGTAGACGGACGGTTCGGAACTGCGTTTCGAGACCTACGCTGTCCCTCTGGTGTTCGTATTCCCCGTAAACCAGGTGAGACAGGGGTTGGACATCATGGCCCCGGCCCCACCTCCTCACATCCCCTTCCCCTTGCTGTCTTACTACTAGGTCCTGAGTCTTGGGGATATCGTGACAAAAAGTCCGCGTTCCCTTGTTCCGTTCCCTTACGATGTTTCGTTTGGAACCTATAGGGCTGTAAGGCAAGGAACCATCTCATGACCCTTTCGTTGTTGCCTTTATTTCGGGATAACCACTCTAAGGGGGCGTGATCTGTATAGAGGGTGAAGTCTCTCCCTTCGAGATAATACCGTAAAGTCTCGATTGCCCATTTAATCGCCAGTGCTTCTTTTTCTATCACGGCGTATCTGCTCTCTCGTGGGAATAGTTTGCGGCTAATGTAGGTTATGGGTCTTTCCTCTCCCTCTTTGGTGACCTGGGATAACACAGCTCCTAAACCCTGGTCTGACGCATTTGTTTGTAGGACAAATGGGAGGGAATAATCCGGACTGACTAGGACTGTGTCAGAAGTAAGGGAGGTTTTTAAGGTTTCGAATGCGTGTATGATGTCAGGGCCGGGGTTTTTCAGGATGTGTTCTGTGTTTCGGTCTTTTTGCAGCAGGTCAGTGAGGGGGGCCGCTATGTGGGAAAAGTTGGGGATAAAGCGGCGATAGTAACCGAGTAACCCTAAAAATGCCCGGAGGGTCCTTTTGTTTCGGGGCAACGGTATTTGTGAGATGGCCGACAATTTGGAACCCTGGGGCCTGATGACGCCCTCCCCCAATAAATACCCCAGATATTTCACCGTCTGAGCTGCCAAATGACTTTTCGCCGGATTTATTTTAAGGCCATATGTTTCCAACGCTTGTATCACTCGGTGTAGGTGAGACATGTGTTGGGTCCAGGAATCACTATAGATGACTATATCATCGATGTATGCTCCGGCATACTCTTCATGGGGCCGTAGGATTACGTCCATGGCTCTTTGGAAAGTAGCCGGAGCGCCATGTAACCCAAAGGGTAACACTTTAAATTGGAACAGGCCATCAGGTGTGGAAAAGGCGGTCTTCTCCCTGTCTTGGGGACGCAGGGGTATTTGCCAGTACCCTTTGCAGAGATCAAGGGTGCTGATATACTGAGCGCGACCGATCCTCTCTATCATTTCGTCCACGCGGGGAAGTGGATACGTGTCGAATTCCGATATTTTGTTCACTTCCCGGAAGTCAATACAAAATCGCACCGAACCATCGGGTTTCGGCACTAAGACGATTGGGGAATTCCATTCACTTATGGACGGTTCAATTATATCCATCCGTATCATTTTATGAATTTCCTCCTTAATCGTCTGCCGTCTGGCCTCGGGTATCTGATATGGTCGGAGTCGTACCCTTTTCCCCGGAGCAGTCTTAATAGCATGTTCTACGAGGGTTGTTCTTCCGGGGGAGGTGGAGAAGTTATGATGAAGAGGAGTGAGGGTGGAGATCAATTCTTCTCTCAATTCTGGGTTTAAGGTGGCGTCTATGCACTGGACGAATAACAGGGACGGGTCTTCTACCCGGGCTATGTCTACAGGTACCGGGCCTTCCCATTTCTTCAGTACATTAATGTGGAAGATTTGGGACACGCTCCTAGTGGGATCGAGGTCTATCCGATAGGTTACTGGGGTTACTTGTGCAATCACCGTGTACGGGCCTTGCCATTGGCCTAGCAGTTTGTGATCTGAGGAAGGCATTAAGAGCAGGACTGAATCTCCCACTTTAAAGGATCTCTCTTTTGTCTTTTTATCGTACTGTTTCTTTTGATTCACCTGAGATATCTCTAAATTATTGTGGACTATAGTTCGGATTTGGCCAAGGCGGGTTTTAAGAGCGGACACATAGTCCACTAACGGCCTGCTATTCTCTGCTTCGTTCTCCCATTTTTCTTGGGCCATCTCCAGCAAGGTTCTTGGCTGTCGTCCATAGAGAAGCTCAAACGGGGAATAACCTGTGCTTTTCTGCACTTTACATCGAATTGCGAATAAGGCTAGGGGCAGCATCTCCTCCCATTTTCGTGATTCCAAATCAAATAATTTCTTTAGGGTGGACTTGAGGGTGGCATTGTACCGCTCCACCAACCCATCTGTTTGCGGGTGGTAGGCTGCGGTTCGAATTTGGTTAATCCCTAGTTGGACACATACTTGTTTCAGGACCTTAGACACAAAAGGAGTCCCTTGATCCGTAAGGATCTCTTTCGGGAACCCTACTTGGGAGAACACCTTAATCATGGCACTAGCGATATTGGTAGCGTTAGGGCGGCGTAGGGCAATTGCTTCCGGGAAACGGGTGGCATAGTCGACAATGACCAGCACGTATCGACACCCGCTCTTGGAGGGCAATAAGGGACCAATGATATCCATCCCTACTCTATGGAAGGGTTCGTCTATGATGGGCAAAGGACGAAGGGGAACAGGGGGGGGCCTGTATCTGCTGGTTTTTTGGCATATCGGACATTCCTTACAGTATTTTCTAATTTGTTGGTAAACGCCAGGCCAATAGAAGCGTTCCATGATCTGTTTTTCTGTTTTGTCGGCCCCAAAGTGTCCGCCCAACAAATGACTGTGTGCCAGGAACAGTACTTTCTCTCGGAAGGGTCCTGGGATTAACAACTGTGGTTGTTGGGTAGGAGTTCCTTTTCTATACAGTAATCCCTTTTTGATGAAAAAGTAGGGACCTACTCGTTGGGGTTCTTCGCTGTCTACAGCAGAGTTCCAGGCTTCTTGCAGTGCTGGGTCTTCCCTTTGTGCTGCATGGAAGTTCCGATCTGCTTCCCACGGGTTTTCTACTGGGACGGTGGGTAAAGCCGTGATGGGTTTCTTTTTTTCTGCTCTCTTCTGTTTCTTAGTTTTTCTTGGCTTAGAGGGTGGCCACTCCGGTTCCTCCTCCATTGAGAACGGGGCAGTGCTCCACCAATCCTTTTCCGACTTCGTGGAGTTATGCAACATTTGGGGTAGGTTCGGATAATCACTTCCCAGAATAATTCGTTCCGGCAAAGTGGGAATGAGACCCACCTTCAGGGAAGTCCCTACGTCGTTTTGGTGTTGTATCTGAACGTTAGCAGTGGGATACTGTTTCGTATCTCCATGTACACAGCGAATAGCCACGATGTCCCCACTGGGTTGTATGTTGGGTTCCCAATCCTGTGGTCTAACCACACTTTGGCGACAGCCCGTATCCGCCAAAGCCATTGCGGCTTGTCCATTTACTTTCACCGGGCAGTGATAGGGTGGCGCTTCTTTTGTGGCGTACGTACAGTAATAGTTACGTGCCATTCCAATTTCCATCGGCTCTTCCTTTTGGGGGCAGAACCTCGCAATGTGTCCCATTCCACCACAGTGGAAACACTGGGGTCCAGGGGTGGGAGGTCGTAGGATTGGGGTACCGGGTACAAGGGTAATATGCTCGGGTTTTTTTACAGGAGGTCGAGGGGGTCTATGGGTGGTGTGTCCTCCCGGTCTCCACGGTTGGTCTTCTCTCCCCTTTTGCACTTCTTGTGCCCGGCTGTAGGCACTGGCTATTTCCACGGCAGACTCTAAGGTGAGATGGGCCTGCTGTCGTACCCACTTTTGGATGGGCGGATGTAGAGAGGATAGGTACTGTTCCAAATAGATCTTTGCCATAATCCCGTCTTTGTCGGTGGTGGCGGGTTTTATCCAGCGATCGGCCATGTCCTTCACCCGAAAATACAGTGCCCTTGGTGTTTCCTGAGGACCTTCTTTGATATGTCGCAATTTGATGCGATACGACTCGTCATCTATTCCTAAACGCTCCATGATACATTGTTTGATATCTGCATAAGACACGGTTCCTTGGACGGTGGCAGCTTGGTATGCCGCCTGGAGATCTCCGGAAAGGAGAGGACCCAGATACTGACCCCACTTGTCCGCCGGCCAGGCCGCTGCCGTGGCCAGGCGCTCGAAATTGTTGAAAAAGAAATCAGGGTCTTCCCCGGGCACATAGCGCTGGAGAACCATAGACGGAAGAGTGGTAGGTCCTCGCTGATGTCCCAACACTTCGGTGAGTTTGTCCATAGCGGCTCCATGGGACTGGCTTTGTCCGGTAAGTGCCTGTTGGATCTTCCCTCGATCTTCCTCCACCACAGTAAGGAACCTTTCCATGACTTTCCCGAGATGTTCCTGGTTCTCGGCCATTTTTGCCAGAGCCGCCTCCATGTCTCCTATGGATCCCACTTCTGACACCACTTGTGGGAGGGCGGGTCGGATATACAGACGCGGAGGCTGAATATATTTTCCAAGTGAGAATGATTTATTGTCAGACAGGCCACTCTTTGCTATGGGGGTTGGAAAGATATCGTTTCTCGCTCCTGAAGCGGTACTGGGGCCACGCTGGTCGTCGTCTTCTTCCTCAAAGTTGGACCTCAAAGGTGTCTGCTTCGCTTCTTCGGCCGTGGTTGGTTCCTCCCGAAGGCTCATGAAAAGAAGAAAACAGGGGGCCGTCAGTGTCGGATTCACTTAGAGTAAGGGTTACTTAAACCGTCACCTCACCCGTGGTTCTGTGTGGGTTGGTCCTGTTACTGGGACCACCGTGCCTCCACTTTGTGTATTAAGAAAAGACCAATAGTAAGGGGAGTGTAGATCCTCTACGTCAGCTTAGAATCAGGTAATTCGGCTCACGCTAAGAAAGAAAGGAAAAAATGGACCAAAGGGTCGTGTGGGGAGTGGTACGTCTGGTGAGGAGGATTGGTGTCCGGTTGCTTGATATACAAGACCCGCCAGACACGCTCGGTGCTCAGGGAAAATACGAAGGGACACGCAGGACAACTAAAGAAAGTGCAGGGGGAATAAACTACCAGTGCCCCGGGATCCCGCCCGTGCCGGTTCCGCCCTACCCACCCTCAGTGTCCTCCCTCCGCCCTCTACCCTACCGGCCTTTCCCCTGGAGTGTCGTTACTCACCCGGCCCCGCCGCAACTCTCCAGAGCTGCGGCCGCTCCACAGCCTCCTCCGGGGGACACCGCCAGTCCTCACTCCAGAACTCCTCCGGATCCTCCGCCTCGATCTCGTCCTGGTCCGGTTCGCGGTCGTTCGTCTCCTCTTCTCCCTGCTCTGCTCGCGTCGTCCTTCGTCTTCCTCCTGCTCCGCTTCGACAGACTACGTCCTGGGTCAGGTCTCCTTTGAGTGGTGGAGCCGGACTGCTTCCGGGGTTAGCCCCTCCTTTGTGCTGCGTCAGGTCCGTCTGCAGGAAGAGAGGAAAGGGGGGTGTGGTAGACGGACGGTTCGGAACTGCGTTTCGAGACCTACGCTGTCCCTCTGGTGTTCGTATTCCCCGTAAACCAGGTGAGACAGGGGTTGGACATCGTGGCCCCGGCCCCACCTCCTCACATCCCCTTCCCCTTGCTGTCTTACTACTAGGTCCTGAGTCTTGGGGATATCGTGACAAAAAGTCCGCGTTCCCTTGTTCCGTTCCCTTACGATGTTTCGTTTGGAACCTATAGGGCTGTAAGGCAAGGAACCATCTCATGACCCTTTCGTTGTTGCCTTTATTTCGGGATAACCACTCTAAGGGGGCGTGATCTGTATAGAGGGTGAAGTCTCTCCCTTCGAGATAATACCGTAAAGTCTTGATTGCCCATTTAATCGCCAGTGCTTCTTTTTCTATCACGGCGTATCTGCTCTCTCGTGGGAATAGTTTGCGGCTAATGTAGGTTATGGGTCTTTCCTCTCCCTCTTTGGTGACCTGGGATAACACAGCTCCTAAACCCTGGTCTGACGCATCTGTTTGTAGGACAAATGGGAGGGAATAATCCGGACTGACTAGGACTGTGTCAGAAGTAAGGGAGGTTTTTAAGGTTTCGAATGCGTGTATGATGTCAGGGCCGGGGTTTTTCAGGATGTGTTCTGTGTTTCGGTCTTTTTGCAGCAGGTCAGTGAGGGGGGCCGCTATGTGGGAAAAGTTGGGGATAAAGCGGCGATAGTAACCGAGTAACCCTAAAAATGCCCGGAGGGTCCTTTTGTTTCGGGGCAACGGTATTTGTGAGATGGCCGACAATTTGGAACCCTGGGGCCTGATGACGCCCTCCCCCAATAAATACCCCAGATATTTCACCGTCTGAGCTGCCAAATGACTTTTCGCCGGATTTATTTTAAGGCCATATGTTTCCAACGCTTGTATCACTCGGTGTAGGTGAGACATGTGTTGGGTCCAGGAATCACTATAGATGACTATATCATCGATGTATGCTCCGGCATACTCTTCATGGGGCCGTAGGATTACGTCCATGGCTCTTTGGAAAGTAGCCGGAGCGCCATGTAACCCAAAGGGTAACACTTTAAATTGGAACAGGCCATCAGGTGTGGAAAAGGCGGTCTTCTCCCTGTCTTGGGGACGCAGGGGTATTTGCCAGTACCCTTTGCAGAGATCAAGGGTGCTGATATACTGAGCGCGACCGATCCTCTCTATCATTTCGTCCACGCGGGGAAGTGGATAAGTGTCGAATTCCGATATTTTGTTCACTTCCCGGAAGTCAATACAAAATCGCACCGAACCATCGGGTTTCGGCACTAAGACGATTGGGGAATTCCATTCACTTATGGACGGTTCAATTATATCCATCCGTATCATTTTATGAATTTCCTCCTTAATCGTCTGCCGTCTGGCCTCGGGTATCTGATATGGTCGGAGTCGTACCCTTTTCCCCGGAGCAGTCTTAATAGCATGTTCTACGAGGGTTGTTCTTCCGGGGGAGGTGGAGAAGTTATGATGAAGAGGAGTGAGGGTGGAGATCAATTCTTCTCTCAATTCTGGGTTTAAGGTGGCGTCTATGCACTGGACGAATAACAGGGACGGGTCTTCTACCCGGGCTATGTCTACAGGTACCGGGCCTTCCCATTTCTTCAGTACATTAATGTGGAAGATTTGGGACACGCCCCTAGTGGGATCGAGGTCTATCCGATAGGTTACTGGGGTTACTTGTGCAATCACCGTGTACGGGCCTTGCCATTGGCCTAGCAGTTTGTGATCTGAGGAAGGCATTAAGAGCAGGACTGAATCTCCCACTTTAAAGGATCTCTCTTTTGTCTTTTTATCGTACTGTTTCTTTTGATTCACCTGAGATATCTCTAAATTATTGTGGACTATAGTTCGGATTTGGCCAAGGCGGGTTTTAAGAGCGGACACATAGTCCACTAACGGCCTGCTATTCTCTGCTTCGTTCTCCCATTTTTCTTGGGCCATCTCCAGCAAGGTTCTTGGCTGTCGTCCATAGAGAAGCTCAAACGGGGAATAACCTGTGCTTTTCTGCACTTTACATCGAATTGCGAATAAGGCTAGGGGCAGCATCTCCTCCCATTTTCGTGATTCCAAATCAAATAATTTCTTTAGGGTGGACTTGAGGGTGGCATTGTACCGCTCCACCAACCCATCTGTTTGCGGGTGGTAGGCTGCGGTTCGAATTTGGTTAATCCCTAGTTGGACACATACTTGTTTCAGGACCTTAGACACAAAAGGAGTCCCTTGATCCGTAAGGATCTCTTTCGGGAACCCTACTTGGGAGAACACCTTAATCATGGCACTAGCGATATTGGTAGCGTTAGGGCGGCGTAGGGCAATTGCTTCCGGGAAACGGGTGGCATAGTCGACAATGACCAGCACGTATCGACACCCGCTCTTGGAGGGCAATAAGGGACCAATGATATCCATCCCTACTCTATGGAAGGGTTCGTCTATGATGGGCAAAGGACGAAGGGGAACAGGGGGGGGCCTGTATCTGCTGGTTTTTTGGCATATCGGACATTCCTTACAGTATTTTCTAATTTGTTGGTAAACGCCAGGCCAATAGAAGCGTTCCATGATCTGTTTTTCTGTTTTGTCGGCCCCAAAGTGTCCGCCCAACAAATGACTGTGTGCCAGGAACAGTACTTTCTCTCGGAAGGGTCCTGGGATTAACAACTGTGGTTGTTGGGTAGGAGTTCCTTTTCTATACAGTAATCCCTTTTTGATGAAAAAGTAGGGACCTACTCGTTGGGGTTCTTCGCTGTCTACAGCAGAGTTCCAGGCTTCTTGCAGTGCTGGGTCTTCCCTTTGTGCTGCATGGAAGTTCCGATCTGCTTCCCACGGGTTTTCTACTGGGACGGTGGGTAAAGCCGTGATGGGTTTCTTTTTTTCTGCTCTCTTCTGTTTCTTAGTTTTTCTTGGCTTAGAGGGTGGCCACTCCGGTTCCTCCTCCATTGAGAACGGGGCAGTGCTCCACCAATCCTTTTCCGACTTCGTGGAGTTATGCAACATTTGGGGTAGGTTCGGATAATCACTTCCCAGAATAATTCGTTCCGGCAAAGTGGGAATGAGACCCACCTTCAGGGAAGTCCCTACGTCGTTTTGGTGTTGTATCTGAACGTTAGCAGTGGGATACTGTTTCGTATCTCCATGTACACAGCGAATAGCCACGATGTCCCCACTGGGTTGTATGTTGGGTTCCCAATCCTGTGGTCTAACCACACTTTGGCGTTAGCCCGTATCCGCCAAAGCCATTGCGGCTTGTCCATTTACTTTCACCGGGCAGTGATAGGGTGGCGCTTCTTTTGTGGCGTACGTACAGTAATAGTTACGTGCCATTCCAATTTCCATCGGCTCTTCCTTTTGGGGGCAGAACCTCGCAATGTGTCCCATTCCACCACAGTGGAAACACTGGGGTCCAGGGGTGGGAGGTCGTAGGATTGGGGTACCGGGTACAAGGGTAATATGCTCGGGTTTTTTTACAGGAGGTCGAGGGGGTCTATGGGTGGTGTGTCCTCCCGGTCTCCACGGTTGGTCTTCTCTCCCCTTTTGCACTTCTTGTGCCCGGCTGTAGGCACTGGCTATTTCCACGGCAGACTCTAAGGTGAGATGGGCCTGCTGTCGTACCCACTTTTGGATGGGCGGATGTAGAGAGGATAGGTACTGTTCCAAATAGATCTTTGCCATAATCCCGTCTTTGTCGGTGGTGGCGGGTTTTATCCAGCGATCGGCCATGTCCTTCACCCGAAAATACAGTGCCCTTGGTGTTTCCTGAGGACCTTCTTTGATATGTCGCAATTTGATGCGATACGACTCGTCATCTATTCCTAAACGCTCCATGATACATTGTTTGATATCTGCATAAGACACGGTTCCTTGGACGGTGGCAGCTTGGTATGCCGCCTGGAGATCTCCGGAAAGGAGAGGACCCAGATACTGACCCCACTTGTCCGCCGGCCAGGCCGCTGCCGTGGCCAGGCGCTCGAAATTGTTGAAAAAGAAATCAGGGTCTTCCCCGGGCACATAGCGCTGGAGAACCATAGACGGAAGAGTGGTAGGTCCTCGCTGATGTCCCAACACTTCGGTGAGTTTGTCCATAGCGGCTCCATGGGACTGGCTTTGTCCGGTAAGTGCCTGTTGGATCTTCCCTCGATCTTCCTCCACCACAGTAAGGAACCTTTCCATGACTTTCCCGAGATGTTCCTGGTTCTCGGCCATTTTTGCCAGAGCCGCCTCCATGTCTCCTATGGATCCCACTTCTGACACCACTTGTGGGAGGGCGGGTCGGATATACAGACGCGGAGGCTGAATATATTTTCCAAGTGAGAATGATTTATTGTCAGACAGGCCACTCTTTGCTATGGGGGTTGGAAAGATATCGTTTCTCGCTCCTGAAGCGGTACTGGGGCCACGCTGGTCGTCGTCTTCTTCCTCAAAGTTGGACCTCAAAGGTGTCTGCTTCGCTTCTTCGGCCGTGGTTGGTTCCTCCCGAAGGCTCATGAAAAGAAGAAAACAGGGGGCCGTCAGTGTCGGATTCACTTAGAGTAAGGGTTACTTAAACCGTCACCTCACCCGTGGTTCTGTGTGGGTTGGTCCTGTTACTGGGACCACCGTGCCTCCACTTTGTGTATTAAGAAAAGACCAATAGTAAGGGGAGTGTAGATCCTCTACGTCAGCTTAGAATCAGGTAATTCGGCTCACGCTAAGAAAGAAAGGAAAAAATGGACCAAAGGGTCGTGTGGGGAGTGGTACGTCTGGTGAGGAGGATTGGTGTCCGGTTGCTTGATATACAAGACCCGCCAGACACGCTCGGTGCTCAGGGAAAACACGAAGGGACACGCAGGACAACTAAAGAAAGTGCAGGGGGAATAAACTACCAGTGCCCCGGGATCCCGCCCGTGCCGGTTCCGCCCTACCCACCCTCAGTGTCCTCCCTCCGCCCTCTACCCTACCGGCCTTTCCCCTGGAGTGTCGTTACTCACCCGGCCCCGCCGCAACTCTCCAGAGCTGCGGCCGCTCCACAGCCTCCTCCGGGGGACACCACCAGTCCTCACTCCAGAACTCCTCCGGATCCTCCGCCTCGATCTCGTCCTGGTCCGGTTCGCGGTCGTTCGTCTCCTCTTCTCCCTGCTCTGCTCGCGTCGTCCTTCGTCTTCCTCCTGCTCCGCTTCGACAGACTACGTCCTGGGTCAGGTCTCCTTTGAGTGGTGGAGCCGGACTGCTTCCGGGGTTAGCCCCTCCTTTGTGCTGCGTCAGGTCCGTCTGCAGGAAGAGAGGAAAGGGGGGTGTGGTAGACGGACGGTTCGGAACTGCGTTTCGAGACCTACGCTGTCCCTCTGGTGTTCGTATTCCCCGTAAACCAGGTGAGACAGGGGTTGGGCATCGTGGCCCCGGCCCCACCTCCTCACAGTGAGATTTGAGGTCTTTTTTAAAGCTGAGGTAGGACGGATGACAGCGCAAATCACTGGGGAGAGCATTCCAGATGACCGGGACATTCCCGGAGAAAGACCGAGATTGTGTGGTGTTCTTTTTTAACAGGGGGGGAATGAGGAGTAAAGCATTAGTGCTTCTCATACGACGGAAACAGCCCGCTTTTTTGAGTTTATTTGTAAGGTTCAACGGGGTTTGTTGGTGAAGGGCTTTGTGTGTTGTGCATGCAGTCTTATAGGCTGATCTTGCTTCAACGGGTAGCCCATTTAGGGCTTTAAGGGTTGGGGAGATATGATCAAAATGTTTACAGTCAGTGATGAGTCTGGCAGCTATGTTGAGCACAGATTGAAGGGGGGCAAGTTGTGCTTTAGGGGTTCTGGGGAGGATAGCGTTACCATTGTCAATTTTGGAGAGCACTAGTGATTGGACACCCATTTAGAGTCGTCAGATGGGATGAAGGGTTTGATTTTTTTGAGATGCCGGAGAGTGAAGAGAGCTCCTTTAGCCGAGTTTTTTATGCGGTCATTAAGATTAAGGGCCATATTACCAACAAACTGCGATAAACATCGCAGAGCGCGCTTAGCGCGAATAGTTTTATCGCCGGCTATCGCTGAAATAGTTAGCCATGCTAACGCTGTATTAGCAACGAATAGCGCTATGGTGTTAAAAATTCCAGCGATAGCGTGAAAAACAGCCAGGCATCGCTGAAAAACCAGCGAACATCCTGGCAATACAGCAAAATGCTTGCTGATACGGCCATGTGGCAGTAACCCCATAATCCACCTCCCATTATATGCATGCCTAAGTAGGGATTTTAGCACGTGTAACTTTCAGGTGATATTCGCAGTTAGCACGAGTTATTGTTTCACTCTGCGGGACTTGGTAATAGGGGGAATGTGAGTTACCGACTGTTTTCAGTCGCTTTGATGTTGGGAATGCCCACTTTGCATGTCATTAGCGATAAATTTCGCTGACATGCAAAGCGGCACCCAAACCGGTCGCATTCATCAGAAAGCTGTCGCTAACTGCTGTTAGCGACTGCTTGCTGATAGGGCGATAAAAAAATTGCCGCTTTAGCGGCTAAAAGTGCCGCTAAAGCGGCGATAAGGCCCTTGGTAATATGCCCCTTAGTTTGTTGTCAATAGTGAAACCAAGTGATTTCACTGAGTTTGATAAAGAGGGAGAGCAGGTAAGGGCATTAAGGTCAGAGAGACAGCCTTGGATGGGGAGCTGGTTGTTTTTAGGAGAGAAGAGAATGATATGAGTTTTTTTCGGGTTAAGTTTGAGGTGGTTGAGGAAGAACCAGGATTGGATCTTGATCAAGGAATTGTTTAGATGAAATACATCTAATCTTGTAGTAAAGTTGGGTGTCATCAGCATAGAGGTGATAGTTGATTCCTGCTTGTTTCAGAATAAGGGTAAGGGGTTCCATAAAGAGGTTGAAGAGAGAGGGGGAGAGAATAGAGCCTTGGGGGACACCCAGGGCGACAGGAGTAGGGTTAGAGAGGCAGTCCTTGATTTTTATTTGTTGTTTTCTGTGTTGGCGATAAGAGGAGAACCATTTGAGGACCAAACCATTTAGGCCAAAGCGAGCTTTAAGTGAGTTAAGTAAGGAAGAATGATTTACTGTATCAAAGACAGCAGAGAGGTGAAGGAGAATAAGTAGGCAGGACTCGCCTTGGTCAAGGGACCAATGGAGGCCATCGACAATATTTAGCATGGCGGTTTCTGAGTTGCATCCTTTTGTGAAGCCGGATTGCAAGGAGTCAACTAGGTTGAAATTGCATATGTGGTTATCCAGTTGTCAGAGGGCACATTTTTCAAGGGCTTTAGATAGAAGTGGAAGGTTCGAGATAGGGTGGAGATTGTTAGGGTTGTTTGGGTCAGCAGAGGGGTCCTTAAGAATGGAGTGATTTGTCCGAGGCAGTTGGGTTGAAGAAGGGTTAGGAACTGGTTGAGAGAGTTGGTAGGTCAAGGTACTATAATCGTTCTTGAAGAGGTTGAGGTGGTAATCAGGGGCTTGGATGAGGACGTTGCCAGATTTGAATATGGAAATATCAATATCGCTGGGAAAGGCTGGGGAGGGGGTAGTGGACAATTTGAAACCATATGGAATGTTACTTGATTTGGTGATTGTAAAGTGGTGAAGGAAAATGCTTTTTCATTTGGAGGGGCGCTTGATAAAGAAGATATAGTTAGATTTAATGGAGAGGAGAGACTGAGGTAGGTATCAGCTATTAATATTTCAGGGTGACGAATCAGTAATTTATGTTTTACAAATTCTGGGGTGTTTTTAGAAAGGTTGGAAGGATATAAGATGTTCCATGAGTTGGGGCCGTGTCTGGTGAGGACAGGATCAGGAGGAGAGAGGCGAGGAAGTGGGGGACATGATCGGGACTTAAGATGAGGAGTAGGAGGATTGAAAGGAGGGGGGATATATGAAGAAAAATAAGAAGGAGGGGAGTAACAAAACTGGAGGGAAAATAGTAAGAGAGAAGTGGAGAGTCAAAGTTAAGTGGGAAGGGAGGCGAGATTAGTCAGAGAAAAACAAGCGGTGAAAAAGAGAATTAAAATGAGGGAGCCTCAATGAAGGGAAGCCTGGAGATATGAAGACGATAGTTGTGGGAGGGGGAGAGGGAGAAAGGAATGATAGAGGACGTAAGAAGGGGAGGAGTGAAAACTATAGGAAGAATTTATTAGGGAGATAGGAGAGAGAAAGTGAGGAGGGCAGAAGGGGTACTATGACACTGTAGGAGAGTTGCAGGGTACGGGAGCAGGAAAATGTCAATTACTATGTTAACTTAGAGGTTAAAGAGTGTGACCTTGTAAGTTGAATTAAAAAATACCTGGCAAAAAATTGTCTGGAGGTTACTTGAACATAATCATTTAAACACAAAATTATTTGACAACAGTCCAGTGTTTTAAGGGGGAGGCGGCTCAGGACGGTATAGAACAGGGCCTAAAGGCAAGGCACAAGGGGGTATGTCAAAACGGATTGCAGAGGGGAAAATATCCTGTGAGGCAGAAGGACCACCACGGTGAGGGACAATCAAGTTTGAGAGTGGAGCATGGTGAAGCACCTAGTCACATAAGCATTTGAGCACAGAATTATTTGACAACAGTCCAGTGTGTTAAAGGGGGGTTCAGGATGACTTAGAACAGAGGCTAAACGTTGGCACAAGAGGGAATGTCAAAAAAGTCAGCAGCGGAGAAAAAATATATCCTGTGAGGCAATTGAACCAGCAAGGTGAAAGAACAATCAAGTTTGAGGGCAGAGCAGGGTGAAGCACCAGGATAAAAAAACAATACTTCAGAGCCCAGACTGGTACAATCAGGAGGATGAGACACAGAGGATGTGGGGTGTGTTCTGCAGTCATTTGCACCATCAAAGAGGACACAGTGGGAGGCACTTCAGCAGGGCAAAGTGCAGTCGGTGTAGGAGGTGTGTTGCATGGCGGCAGGATGTGTATTCGGACAATCTCTCTAATTGCCTTTGTTGGGTCGGTAGTTAAGACAGCAACATCGTCGGCATAAGATAGGTCCTTGGTCTCATATCCCCTACTTATCACTAGTTTAATCTCCTGGCACTGCAACAGTTTTAACACCAAGGGGTTTATATACAAAGGAAATAAAATGGTGGAGCAGGGGCATCCTTGTCAAGTTCCCCTAGATATTAATATATTTCCTGATTCTCTCCCCATCAATTGCAATCGGAGTCTTGGGTCGGAGTACATGGCTTTAATCGCCTTTATGATTTGCAGTCCGAAGTCTTTTAACTCCAGTATCCCCCACAAGGACCTCCAGGCTACCTGGTCAAATGCCTTCTGGGCTTTGAGGAGGATCATAGCCATCTTGCCCCCAGTCCCGGGCATGATGTCAGATAATGATATAACCCTCCTGATATGATCCGTTGTTTCTTTTCCAGGGATTAACCCATGCTGCCAGGGGGAGACCAGATGTCCTATGACCCTCCCTAGCTGGATTGCTAATATCGTCGAATAGATTTTGGTATCTGAATTAGTTAGGGATATCAGACTATATGAGGCTGGATTATCTATTGGTTTTCCTTTCTTTGGAAAGATGATGATATCCGTCTCTTTCCAGGATTCTGGGGGGCACCCACTATATTGTATACCCTTAAAAAGATCAAGTAGAATGGGGGCTATCAGAGTTTGCATTATCCTATACACTTTCAGGGGAATCTTATCCAGGCCAGCAGCCTTCTCTGATGCCAAATCTTGTAGTGCAACCAGAACCTCCTCTAGTGAGATGTCTTTTTCTAGGTCGTCCTTAGCTAAGCTATCCAACACCTCCCCAAGGTCTGGATTGGTTAATATTTGGGATATATCCTGTAATATTCCAGCTGTACCCGTATCATCCTGGTACAGCAATTGATAATAATCCTGAAACACCCCCAATATGTCATTTGTGTCGGTATGCATTTGGCCATCCTTCTTAATTGAAGATATTAAATTCAGAGCTGTTTTCTGGCGGGTTAGTAGGGCTAGTCTCCACCCCACTAGTTCCCCATTTTCGTAAGAATTATTTTGCTGGGTCTGAAACTCTTTTGCCGATTTCTGCGTAAGCCAGCTATTTATTGCCACCTTAAGCTTGAGGGCGATTATTTGATGTTGAGTTTGAGCCACCTCCCTACCCTGCGCTATTCATAGGACATGTTCTTCTTCTACTTCCGCTCAGTTTTGCGTCAATAGTTCATTCTTTGCCTCCCGCTGTTTCCTTGCCCTCACAACAAAACTAATTGCTTTGCCCCGTAGGCCAGCCTTAAAAGAATCCCACATAACCCCCCTATAGGCACTATATATACTTATTTCAAAAAAATCTTGGGTCCATTTCTTAATGTATTCAATGTAAACGTCATTTACAAGGAGTTTCCTATCAAAGATCCATTTATTTCGAGTTCTTTTTAACCTTTTGATTTCAAGTTCCAAAATGAATGGATTGTGATCGGAGATCATCTTAGGGAGTTTCCTAATACCAACACCGTTAAGTATGTCCCTCGAACCTAGGAAATAATCAATTCTGACATATTTCCTATGAGGGCAAGAATAATACGTATACCCCAGGTTATTGGGGTTTTTAATAGCCCAGATATCATCCAAGCCATGGCTACCCATAAAAGATGGCAAAGCCCTATGTACTCTTGGCTTGGTACGCCCCTTGATTTAGTTGCCCTTGGTAAGGATTCAAGGAGATACTAAAGTCTCCACACATAATTAATGGACAAGGCCATGCTGCCAGCTCCTGCTAAAGGTCTTCAAAGATCTTTGGATTGTCTTGGTTTGAACCATATACCGCACACACTGTAAGCCCTGCATCTAGCTCCACCATTGCCCACCTTCCCAGTGCATCTGAAGCCTTACGCTTAGCCTGTCCTAAAGCAATCTTTGCAAAGATTGCCACACCTTGGATATTTGAGCTCTGAGATGTACAAACCAACATATTATAGCTCTCAGTACCCATCAGACCCTTCTTCCCCCATGAGATGTTGGTCTCCTGCAGACAGACTATATCAAAGGCATTCGTCCTCACAAGCTGTGCCAACCTTGTCCTTTTCCCTCTATTGTTCAATCCTCCCACATTCAATGAGCAGATAGTTAACCTCCCCATCTGAACTTAACTCTGTGCCTGCATGAAATACCTCTGTTCCTTTTTTATTTCCCCCCACTCATAAAGTGATTCTTCTGTAGACACATTTTCTTCTTGACTCTGAGTATGTTTGTTCTTTAACTTTCCACCCCCATCCCCCCTGCAAACCCCCTTCCCCCACACCCCACCTCCCATCCTCCTGCCCCCTCGCCTCCCCACCTACCCACCACCACCCTTGAGAGGCTCTGAGACTGTAGTCTGTGCGCGATAGATGCAACGCGCAGAATCGGGAGCTCTATAGTTCTCACCCTTGTGTTAAAAAATAATATACATGCTCCCTTAAGAGTAAAGTTTAGACTGGTCATCTCTACACTGTAAGGCCATCCAAATATTCTTTAGCTTTGATTTCTGATACAAAAAATCGTGTTTGCCCCCCCCAGATCACTTTTAGCCGAGCTGGATTGTTCAAGAAGTCTTGTGTATTTTTGTCCTGGAAATAATTGATCAATTGCTGTAGCCGCCAGCCCCTTTCGACGGTAGAGTGGCAAAAATCCGGTCGAACGAAAAACGAGACTCCACCCCTGGTCCTCCTTCTTCGGGTCTGGTCTTTTCAAATATTGCTTGACACAGTAGAAAGTTCTCGAAGCATACTAGAATGGCTCATGGCATTGCTCCTTCCTTACAGACTGATTTTGTACAAACGTGACCCGATGGGCGCATTGCACCTCTTGGGCCCAATTACAGTCCGTTAACTCCGGGAACGCCTTCCTTAATACTTCCACAACATACATCTGCCCCCTCCACCCCTTCAGGAACCGAGCACCTGCAAGTTGTTACGCCTCTGGCGGTTCTCGTGCTCCTCCAGCTTCCATTGTATTTGTATGTTGATTAGCTGGGTCGCATGGGATTTAGTTTGTGCTTGGGTAGATGTGAGATCGGATTCTGTGGTAATAATCCTTGATTCGAGATCGGTCATCTGCTCACCAATAACACTACAGGTTTCGGTCAGCTTCCTGACCACCCCCTGCATCTTTCGCATAGCTGATTGGGCCTTGCAGTCCTCTTGACGTGTCTCATCGCGATGCATCGATATAGAAAAGAAGGCTCTGAAGATGCGCTCTGTGCTACATATGAGGAGCCACAAGACGTTCCATCTAAAATTACCCTCTGTGAGGAGACACCAATAGTCACATGGTGACTATGGAGAGACATTGAGTCAGTAACTGCATCCCTACTCTTAGGGAGATCTTGCAATTGCATTCATAGTGTTACCATGCTGTTTTGTCATGGAGCTATTGCATTATGCTTCCTGGTTCTTGTGCTATCCACCTTATTGACCCTTGCTCCCTCCCCTTCCTTTTCTTCGTATATCTGTGCATGTGAACCCTCACGCGCTTTTCTTAGAACTTTGGGGAAACATGTGGGCGGGAATTCATTCTGAGGAGACTGGTGGCTTAAAGGTGTTGTGCTTTCACCTGTCGCTACAGTGGTCTCTACAGATGTCTAACTCCCTCCAAAGGCAGTGAAAATCAATGTTATGGATTGGAACGGCGCATTTTTTCTCTACTGCGTCCTGTGGAGTATAAATAGGGCATCTCTCAGGGTTAGCATTTGTTCTTAAGAAGCACATTTTTATGTAAACTGATGCATGGTGCCGGTCTTTGGCAAGTGCATCATGAGTATGTAGGTCCTGTGTTGCTGGAGGGTCCACAAATTAAAGGGTTACTTGTTTGTTTTGGGAAAATATTTGCAGGGCAGCAGTGCAGACTTTCAGTTGCAAGCAATACAATAAGGACATTCAAGCAGGCGCACCATTGGCTGAACGGACCATTAATGTATCTCACATGGAGAACTTTGATTTATGTTATACCAGATGCAAGTGCATATGCAGACATGTTGCAACCCCTAAATTAATTCATGAAATATCTAGTCAGCACAAACATTAAGGAAGAGGCATCAACTCTGGTCAATACGTGGAATGCACAAATATTAACACAATACAGGGCAGATCATAGAATTTGTCAGTTCCCATAACAACCTAGCCAGTGTCAATTAACGTCGAAGGTGAACATATTATCATCATTACCACTGTTGCTGCCCTCCCGTGAAATGTTTTTGCACCTACTAGATGTAAAAAGAAATTGGTAAGGACAAGTACCATCTGTTCCTGAAGAAACGCTTGCCAAAGCAAACACATTCTCTTTCTTAACAGTATCTGTATCTCAGATCTCCACAGCTCACACACATAGTCTGTGCGCGATAGATGCGATGCTCAGAACCGGGAGCTCTATAGTTCTCACCCTTGTGTTCAAAAAAAATATACATGCTCCCTTAAGAGAAAAGCCCACTAACTCACACCCCTCCTTTCCCACTTTTGATTTTATAATTTTATAAACCCTCCCATGCTCAATTCCTTTCTTATGGTTAGTTTAGACTGGTCATCTCTGCACTGTAAGGCCATCCAAATATTCTTTAGCTTTGATTTCTGCTACAAAGAATCGTGTTTGCACCCCCCCGATCACTTTTAGCCGGGCTGGATCGTTCAAGAAGTCTTGTGTATTTTTGTCCTGGAAAGGTTTGATCAATTGCTGTAGCCGCCAGCGCCTTTGGACGGTAGTGTGGCAAAAGTCCGGTCGAACGAAAAACTAAACTCCACCCCTGGTCCTCTTTGCTTCGGGTCTGGCCTTTTTGAATATTGCTTGACACAGTAGAAAGTTGTCAACAAAAAAGGGGGACAAATGGGTAAGTTTAACGAGGTCCAGTGTACATACCCTAACGACTAATAATACAAAAAGAGTACAAAGTTCCTCTGGTCAGAGAAGGAAAGGTAAAAGTATCAGCGGTATAATAGTGTGTCATGGAAGGGGGAAACCCTTTTGTTGGAACTAGGGCTCTCACACACCCAGCAAGCTAGGTGTCATGCTTCATCATTTGAGCCTGCCCCTGATGAAGCATGACACCTAGCTTGCTGGGTGTGTGAGAGCCCTAGTTCCAACAAAAGGGTTTCCCCCTTCCATGACACACTATTATACCGCTGATACTTTTACCTTTCCTTCTCTGACCAGAGGAACTTTGTACTCTTTTTGTATTATTAGTCGTTAGGGTATGTACACTGGACCTCGTTAAACTTACCCATTTGTCCCCCTTTTTTGTTGACATATTTGCACGGGCTTATACCCGTGGGACTTTTGAGGTTACCAGCTGATTACAACTAATTGTGTTCACCGCTGGCCCAGACCCTATTTGGGTTTTCTTTCCCTCCCCTCCATTACTCCGTATCATTCGCGAGACCATACTGACCCGTCATGGATTGCCATCAGGGTTTGAGTTTCAGCGATGATGCAGTAACGGATATTTTAGACAGGACGCCTTCTTTATTAGGGGCCGATGGCAGTGCGGCAACTGGTTCACAGTCGGATGACTGGACAGCATTAACACACCTGAAGAGGGAATGGCTTAAGATCACCCTGCATGGGGCACTCATGACAGAATACCTGCGGGCTAACATCGCACCCGCAGGTCTTATTGTCAACAACTTTCCTAGATTATTTCTAGAGGATGCCACTTTTAAGAAGGAATGGTCCCTAGTTGCGTGGAAATGCACTAGGGACTGGTTAGTCTTGATTATCAATACCGCGAGAAGATTGGCTGACGCCATCCTCGTGAGAATTCAAATTGCTGAAGGGGCGTTAAAAACAACTATACAGATAACGGCTTACAAAACCAGACTGGCCAAGATTAATGCCGAAATTTCTGATAACAAAGACTATCTAATGAAACAGAAAATAACCAAATTGCAAAAAGACATACAGAAATTCGACAAGGAGAGGGTTTACCCATATTTGAAAGCTGACTACACCTCGGATAAAACGAGCTACTCCTCTGACGATACTTCAGATAGGAGAGACTCCAGCGATAGTAACTCCAGCACTAATAGCTGGGGGAGTAATAACTCGAGGAAAAACCAACGGAATAATAGGTTCTACAATGGTCCTCCCTTTCAGGGCCCCCCTATGTTCCAAGGCCCACCACCACCCCTACCTTTCTGGCAATTTCCCCAATACCAACATTGCCCCCCCCAGTTCTTCAATGGTAATAACCAGCCTATTTTAGGCAGAGGCTGGGGCAGAGGAAGAGGGCGCAACAGAAGAGGCGCACAGAAACAGGTCCACTGGCAAGAACCACCGACCAACGGCATGGACACCAGGAGCAGAACGAAGGACAAGAGGAACTAGTAGTGAATCTTTCACATAGGGTCCTCACAGCTCCCGAAAAATCACTACTACAAAAAGGCCTTGGTTTTGTCCCCACTCCAAGGGTTGACAGGTTCAGGGATCATTGTGAAATCCACAATCTATTTCGTAAAGTACGCCTTAAAGCCTTCTTCCAGGATCAACCTCAACATGAGGGGAGTGATTCTGGATTGAGAAACCCTTCCACATTCACTCCACAGAATAACATGGTTCCTGTGGAGATTCTCACGTTTGAAAAAGCGGTTTTGAAAGAACTGGATTCACCCCACAGGGAGGCACCTTTCCATAATTTGACTAAATCCGAAACCCTGCTCTTGAGAAACCTCTCTGAGGATACCTCTATCACCATCAAACAGGCAGACAAGGGCGGGGCAATCGTGATCCAGTCCACCACAGATTATGAGATTGAATGCAGACGCCAACTTGCAAATGAGAGATATTACACTCCCATAACTTCTGACCCTACCCCCGTTTTAAGACTACCATTTCCACCATGGTGTATGAAGCTGAAGCCAATGGTTGGATTACCCATAAAGAGGCAGAGTTTCTGATAACTCGGGAACCTAGGATCCCCTTTTTCTATACCCTTCCAAAGATCCACAAGGGTACGACCCCGGTCCCTGGACGACCGATTGTATCCGGCATTGGTTCGCTCCTCGAACCATTGTCCAAATTCTGCGATCACTTTTTGCAACCTTTGGTACGAGACACACCCTCATTTATCAAAGACACCACTGACGTCCTCAAAATAATTGATGACTATCCAGACACTGGTGTCATTGACTATCTTGTGACCTTGGACGTGGAGGCCCTCTACACTAACATCCCCCAGAGGGCCACCTTGGCAGTCATTGAGTCTACACTACGGGCACTCGACTGGTTATCACCTACACCAGTCACATTTATCATTGATTGTGCTACCTTGGCTCTAACTGAGATTTTTTTTTAATTCAATAGACAACTGTACCATCAGAGTCAAGGCACATCTATGGGTAGTACCTTTGCTCCCAGTGTAGCATGTCTTTATATGGCTGACTTTGAGAAAAATGTGATCTTAAGTACATCAAATCCTTTCCATGACAACATCTCCCTTTGGAAACGATTTATAGACGATATACTCATCTTTTGGCACGGTACACACACTGATTGTGTGAATTTCATACAATGGATCAATGAGCAGAACGAGTTCCTCAGATTCTCTCACACTATATCAGAGCACTCGGTACCGTTCCTGGACCTGAATATCACTCTACTTAATGGTACACTCACCACCACACTGTACAAGAAACCCACTGACCGCAATAGTCTACTGCGTTACGACAGCCACCATCCCAAAACACTGAGGGATAACTTGCCTTTCGGGCAATTCCTACGCATTAGACGTAATTGCACTAGGGTAACGGACTACAACACAGAAGCTAAAATACTATCAACTAACCTGATGGCCAGGGGCTACCCCTCTAGGTGTGTCCAAAACTCTATGAAAAGGGCTAAGAATAACCCACGTGAGACATTACTAGAAACACACACCAAACCTGAAACTGACATCTTGACCTGTGTCACGTCCTTCACATCTGATTCAAATAGGATTAGAAAGATCATCTTGAATAACTGGGGGATTCTAGATACGGGTAATCTCAACATACCCAAACCTAGATTTGCCTACAGACGCACACAAAACATCAAAGACCTGTTGGTACACACTAGACCTAAATTGAGTACCATTGGTTCACAAAGGACAATGTGGGAGTTACCACCAGTCAAGGGACATTTCCCCTGTGGCTCCTGTGTAGTGTGTAAATTGACCAGCACCTGTAAGGACATCACTTTTAAGGATGGTTTCCACTGGATACTGAACAGACATACTAACTGCAACACAAAGAACTGCATATACATGATTAGATGTCCCTGCGAGTTGGTATACATAGGCATGACTACCCGTATGGTCAAGACCAGGATAATGGAACACAAGAGCAACATACGATGTCAGAGAGTGACCACCAAACTCTATACCCATTTCAAAACAATGCAACACCAAACAGACTCTATCAACTGGGTGGTCTTAGAAGCACACCCTCAGATCTCTCAAAATGCATTGTTCAAACTAGAACAAAGATGGGTCCTAAGGTTGTCTTCACCTTTGACGGGTTTGAACGATGACATCCCATGGTCCGCACTCATTGGTTGAATACGCTCCTGGGTAAAGTTTGAGCCCCCTCGAATACACTATGTGTGTTTGATATCCCACTCGACTTCTCTGTTGGACTTGGTATCCTTACCTACGACCACACCCTCGTGGCATTGATGAAGTTGGTGCATCCACTATTAGTAGACCAGATGCCATATAGATCTCTCTGGTATTACTTTCAATCTGTACTGTATAGATATAACTCACTGTATTTTATTTTATCTTCACTTGCCACCCTCCCTTTCTTTGTTGTTTGCCGGTTTGCCCTTGCGGATTGTTACCGCTTTGATTTTAGATTTCATTTTACGGGCCATATCACCTTAGGCTCTTTGTTACCTTGACACTGTATCATGGCCCCCGCGACTGCCTTCGCTATTTCAATTCCTTGGGGCGTAGTCTTGTCCACCATTTCCTGTACACTTTGCACTTCATTACCCTGTATCGCTATAGCAACCCGTCCCTTACTAACCTCAACCTATGGGGAACCACTTCCTGCGGTCACGGGTACACACCGGATACCGACAGTCGAGTATGCTACCCGTTCCAACATGGCCGCACTACAGTTCATTTCTCCACCAATGAGATTGAGACACCCGGGGTCACGTGACGCCAATGGCGTCTCCCGGGGTCCTTATCTGGCGCAGACTCACACTCTCCGGTACCCATCCCAGGTCCGGCGGCAGGGGTAGGTCTTCCAGTACGAGCGTCGAACGACGCAGGTGAGTGTACCGGGCTTTCCGCCTCTTCGACGTCCGCAAGGTGAGTCGTTCTACACGGAGAGGGTGGCTGGCGCCTCCTTGACTTTAATGACACCATGGGCGACACCGTCCTGCTCTGACCCAGCCACTACCAGGGGCTACGGCGGCTCCCACTATGTCTACGAGTTCTCCATGATACTATGGAGATTCACCCCTCTAACCATTTGTGGGGTGACACGCCTGAGCCCCTGAGTATGAGGGCCACCATGGCTGCACACCATACCGCCCATGGTAGTACATTATGAAATGTGAGGCTGCCTTTACCTTCCTGCACTTCACTCACCCCCTTGGATTGTTGGGACGATCGCGCCATACACGGGTCTTGATCTTTTTTAGGTTTTAACATTCCCCTTCCCGGTTTTTACCCCAGGACCCACGTTGGAGTCCTTTTACCCGCCGGAGACTGCTGCAAGATTGTCTTGCAAGTACATGAGGTGAGTTCTGCACCTCCCCCTCTTGTCTCCGCCCTTAGTCCTGTCTTTGGTCTTGTCTCGTCATTAGTGACCTTTCATTACCCTCCTGGGAGCATTCCCCCAGGATTCTCTTGATGATCACAGCTTATTTTGTTGTGCGTGTAAATTTTATCATGTGGTATACTGTCATGTGTTTTCTCTGTTTTCTCATCTTTCCCTAGGTTACTTCTGAGCACTTCTTTGGTATGTAGGATCCACATACCTTCGTTGTAGATAGTTTATGTTTTTTGATCCTGATGAATTGCCGTGACCAATTACTGGCAGTATAGGCAAGAAACATGTTGATCTTCCTGAGTGTAGGGCATACACAACTAGCGTCATAATCACTAGTAGCTATACCCACCTCATTTTTTTCATTTCTTTTAACTAGGCTGTTTACCACTTTATTAAATACATTTTTTCGTGGACAAACAGTACCTATTTTATCCTTTCACCACATCTACACATTCTAGGGCCCCTTACCCCCACAGCACCCTTCGGCAGGAACAGAAGATCCCCGCTAAAGAGCCCCATTATTGGGAGCCCGTCAGGAATTACAGTAGAAAGTTCCCAAAGTATACTAGAATGTCTCATGGCATTGCTCCTTCCCTTACAGGCTGCTTTTGTAAAAACGTGACCCGATGGGCACATTGCACCTCTTGGGCCCAATTACAGTCTGTTAACTCCGGGAACGCCTCTCCTAATAATTCCACAACATACGAGCGGACATCTGCCCCCTCCACCCCTTCAGGAGCCTCAAGCACCCACAAGTTGTTACACTCTGGCGGTTCTCATGCTCCTCCAGCTTCCATTGTATTTGTATGTCGATTAGCTGGGACTCATGGGATTTAGTTAGCGCTTGGGTAGATGTGAGATCGGACTCTGTGGTAATAATCCTTGATTCGAGATCGGTCATCTGCTCACCAATAACACTACAGGTTTCGGTCAGCTTCCTGACTACCCCCTGCATCTTTCGCATAGCTGATTGGGCCTTGCAGTCATCTTGACGTGTCTCATCCCGATGCATCGATATGGAAAAGGGGCTCTAAAAATACCCTCTGTGAGGAGACACCAATTGTCACATGATGGTTATGGAGAGACAGTGAGTATCCCTACTCTTAGGGAGATCTTGCAATTGCCTTCATTGTGTTACCATGCTGTTTTGTCATGGAGTTATTGCATTGTGCTTCCTGGTTCTTGTGCTATCCACCTTATTGACCCTTGCTCCCTCCCCTTCCTTTTCCTCGTGTATCTGTGCATGTGAACCCTAACGTGCTGTTCTTAGAACTTTGGGGAAACATGTGGGTGGGAATTCATTCTGAGGAGACTGGCGGCTAAAAAGTGTTGTGCTTTCACCTGTCGCTACAGTAGTCTCTACAGATGTCTAACTCCCTCCAAAGGCATTGAAAATCAATGTTGTGGATTGGAACTGCGCATTCTTTCTCTATTGTGTCCTGTGGAGTAGAAATAGGGCATCTCTCAGGGTTAGCATTTGTTCTTAAGAAGCACATTTTTATGTATACTGGTGCATGGTGCCGGTCTTTGGCAAGTGCATCATGAGTATGTAGGTCCTGTGTTGCTGGAGGGTCCACAAATTAAAGGGTTACTTGTTTGTTTTGGGAAAATATTTGCAGGGCAGCAGTGCGGACTTTCAGTTGCAAGCAATACAATAAGGACATCCAAACAGGCGTGTCATTGGCTGAATGGACAATTAATGTATCTCCCATGGAGAACTTTGATTTATGTTATACCAGATGCAAGTGCACATGCAGACATGTTCCAACCCCTAAATTAATTCATGAAATATCTAGTCAGCACAAACATTAAGGAAGAGGCATCAACTCTGGTCAATACTTGGAATGCAAATATCAACACAATACAGGGCAGATCATAGAATTTGTCAGTTCCCATAACAACCCAGCCAGTGTCGATTAACGTCGAAGGTAAACATATTATCATCATTACCACTGTTGCTGCCCTCCCGTGAAATGTTTTTGCACCTACTAGATGTAAAAAAAAATTGGTAAGGACAAGTACCATCTGTTCCTGGAGAAACGCTTGCCAAAGCAAACACATTCTCTTTCTTAACAGTATCTGTATCTCAGATCTCCACAGCTCACACAATTTTCTGCTTACGATAGCTCCGCAAGACCTTCTTCAAATGTTTTCAGAGCTGTGGTGTGATTAGATTGAATTGTATTAGACCTGAACAGTCGCTTGAGCCTGGGAAGAAGTGCCGAGGAAAGTTGATGAGGGTTTGTATTCATGTCAATTAAAGACATTATATCGCTTTAAATCCGATGTCTGCTGTCCTGCACCAGGCAATGGGTAAGTCTGTGATAAATGTGTTCTGCTTCTAAATACAGGAGACATGCAGGCTTTGTCTACAACTGGGTATGGAGTGCCATCGCCAGCACTTGGATTTCACCAGCGTCAAATCTGTTTTGCTGCCCCAAGTAAAATGCACAGCAGACACGGGTCAATCTTTCATAACATCTGTATTTGTAAAGCACACGGGATTCTTGGAGCTGATTAACAGATGCTTGTTGTTAACCAATTCAATGGTACTAATTTTATCGATCTCAGAAAGATTGAGTGGACCATCGGGATTTGAACCTGTGACCATGAGGTCTAACACAGGTCCTGGCAGGATTTAAACCTGTGACCATTTGGTCAAACACTGGCCCCGGCGGGATATGTACCTGTGACCATGAGGTCGAACACAGGCCCGGCACCATTTGAACCTGTGACCATGAGGTCGAACACAGGGCCTGGCGGGGTTTGAACCTGTGACCATGAGGTCGAACACAGACCCCGGCGGGATTTGAACCTCTGACCATGAGGTCGAACACAGGCCCGGCGGGATTTGAACCTCTGACCATAAGGTCGAACACAGGCCTCGGTATTGGATGCATTAATCCACTGAACCACCAGACCCAACTGGTCATTGAGTGAACTAGGCTATCCAATATAGAGGAAACAACTCTTCTTCTGGTTTATGCACATTCTTTATGAGCCAGTTGTGTACCAATAAACAACGCCCCAGTCTTCCTCAAAAGCTAAAGTAACCTGTCTGTATTTGAGACTTGTGTATTTGAGACTTGCACATTTTGTAAGGTATGCCGGAGTACAGGCAAGCGCCCCTTTACTCCTTTCGCTGCAATTGACAGCTAGGACTTTCTCCTTGACAAGAGGTATACACTCTACTGACCATAAGTGCAGAGTTGACCTAAAGTCCTCATAACCCGAAGTGCTAGGTCGTTCTTTTCCCCGTCTGCTTGGGGTGTGTTTGTGTACCAAGGGAACCCTGGGCTGCCTGTGACATGCCCCATGCGCCAGAACCTCCTTTAAACACATTGTAGTTGTACTGACTTTTAACACACCCATTTATATGATGTAGATATAATTATCAGTTTTACTATAAAAAGACAAACAGCCAAGAAAAACAGAATACTAATGCTCAAAATGTATTAAAGCTACATGGCGAAGCAGGCATCAAATGTTTTACTGCATGATGTCTCGTCTGAAAGTCTGAGGACAAATGTATATGCCATTGGACCCAAAGGGGCCTATTTACGAGCTGGTTTGCAGCGCTCCTGCATCACAAGAGCGATGCCAACCTTAGGTCAGATTTATGAAGCCATGCAAGGCCACTCTGCGTGGCCCCGAGTGGCTAAATAAATCTGGAGTATGGCAATGTAGCACAAATCAGTACGTTGCCTTACTCTGCTCTGGGAAGGCATTCTATGGGCATTGCATGGGTGTTTTAACAGAACTCTCGTGGCTTTTGATGTATTCCCAGATTTACCAGAGCAGGTACACCTAGGAATGCGCAACAAAGATATGCCTTCCCAGGAGAGTCATAACAGAGAAATATCATTATTTTTCATCGTTACTTCTGAGGAAAATGACTCTCAGGATTTTTTTGTGTGCAGGAAGGCATCTCTGTCTGCACAAAAACAATCCTGCATGCAACACAGGCACCTTTGCACCATGGTGCCATGGCACCTACGTTGGCGCTAGGCTGCCAAAAAGGCACCAGTGCAGATGAAAAGGCAAGAATGCGCTGTAGTGCCTAAAATACAGCACATTTCTGCACTTTCCTGTCACACAGTGCAGTGCAGCAAGGTTACTTTTCATAAATAGGCCCCAAAGTATTTTATGGGGCTTGTTTATGGGCCAGTTTGTGTCACTCTTGCACCGTGCAATGTAGTGCTGATGGAACAGGGTTTTTACTTTAAAACCGAATACCTGTTTCACTTTTGCATGTTATAACTAAAAGTACTACTGATTAATTATTAAGTATTAAAAATTTGTCAAATGTTGTTTAACCAACCTTATTAACAAGAGAATTACACGTGGGAATGCTATTGCATGGCTTAATAATAAGTGAACTAAGTTGGTGAGCAAACTGACAGAAAACGATGTTGCTTATGTGATATTATTGTGTTTGCGCTTTAAATTAATATGCATTAATGGCTTTTGATGTCGCAAATGGCTAGATAAATACACACACATAAGGGTATTAGCAGGGGAATAACACTGTATAATCATTTCCGTGCAGTAATTCTGTTTTATGTTTATTTTTGCTTAAGTTGTCCAATGTGGCCTACCCGAAAATGGCTGCCATCTACAGCCTGCACTCGAGTAGATGGAAATTCACAGAAAGGCTTCGCTCTGCCTGTGACCTTGCACCTCCGATGAACTGAAAAGCCATAAGCATGATGACAAGTCCGGGACATCTGCCAAGAGCCCCTGAAAGACGGAAAAGTTGATACGAACTTGTCATGAACTCACTATTGAAACAAATTCACCTAGTAGAGACATCCGTAAATGTATCGAATTAGTCATGGACGTTCAATTCTGCTATTCATTATTTGGGACAATCTATGCGTGAGAAAACCTCGCAGAATATCGAAAAAGTACCAAGATGACATTATTTCCGCCATTCATCCGTTCTGAATAAAGAAATGCAACATTATAGAATGTAAATTTTAGTATAAATAATAGTAGACTAGAGAGGTCTAGCGCCACATCTTCCTGAGCTGATGATGCAAGGTCCCTATGCTGACGGAGAGGACGATGACTCTACATGATGGCAGAAAACTATAATTCTTCTACAGAGGACCGATTCTGACTTAGGATCTGACATTTAGACAGAATAGGTAAATATGAGAGAAAATTAATTTGCATTTAATTGGCTTTTCTTGCAATTTTAGATAAATGAACAATCTGTTTGAATTTCTGTCTCGGGTGGTTATTTCTGGTCATGTTTATTGATTTTATTGTGTATTCTTTGAAATGTATTTTGTTAGATCTATAGTAACTAGCTGGTCGCATTGACCTCAAAGTACAGGCAGATTAGATAGAGTTCATGTGAAAGGTGTTTTCCCCTTTACAGGGGGCGGATAAAGTGATTTAGGGTGAATGTTGGTGTAATGGGCCCCACCAGCGTGTGATGTGTGTATGCGTGTGTGACTGTGAAATCATTCCGTCCGTGGAAGTAGAGGGGATTCGGAAGCTCTGATCTGCACCAGTTTCTTGGTAGCAGAATGATGGTTAGCTATTGTCTTGATCTGGCGAAATTGCGTGTATATAGGCTTGTTGATTATTGATTAATATTTGTTCTAACACTATGGTGCCGATTACGATCCTGGAAAAACCGGGTACGAACCGTCGGTCGGAGCGTTTTCTCCGTCCGACTCGTACCCGGTTGTAAAACTGTACAAACATGGAAGTACGATTCGCACTGAAACACCATTTCCGTACGAATCGTAAAAAACACCGTCCGACGAAAATATACATACGAATGTGATCCGGGAATGCTCCGACGTGACGTCGGGACGCTGTCAGGCAGCGTTTCACAACCCAGGAATTACGATTCGAACCGACAGCAGTCCGGATGGCAATATTTTCACGGCACCCAAAAAGGGCCGGAAAAGCGAAGTACGCCGCGAAACAACCAGAATAGGGGGCCCGGTACGTGCCGTACCCCCCCCAGCCCCGTGAGTACGCGCCGTACCCCCCCAGCCCCCGTGAGTATGTGCCGTACCCCCCCCAGCCCCCGTGAGTACGCGCCGTACCCCCCCAGCCCCCGTGAGTACGCGCCGAACCCCCGCGCTGGGGGTACGCACCGTACATACACGGGTGGGGGTACGACTCGAACGTACACTGGTGCACATACACGGGGGGTTTGACACGTACACGGGTGTACATACACAGGGGGTTCGACACGTACACAGGTGGGGGTACGACTCAAACGTACACGGGTGCACATACACGGGGGGTTCGACACGTACACAGGTGTACATACACGGGTGGGGGTACGACTCGAACGTACACGGGTGTACATACACGGGGGGTTCGACACGTACACGGGTGTACATACACAGGTTGGGGTACGACTCGAACGTACACGGGTGTACATACACGGGTGGGGGTACGACTCGAATGTACACGGGTGTACATACACGGGGGGTTCGGCGCGTACATACGGGGGCTGGGGGGGTTCGGTGCGTATGTGGGCACATGTCTCCATGGTTGCTATGGGAGTTCGGTGTGGACGGTGTTTTTTCCATAGGGTTGTGACATCGGACGCACGGGATGGATCGTACTTGCGCGGTCGGACTTCAATTTTCACGTTTGTACGGTAAATCGTCCGGGGACGTGTCGGACACATTTTCCGACCCGAGGACGTGTGGGGAATTATTCCCAATGCGATTCGTATGGACTTTTTCCCATGCGAATCGTACGTGGCAGTTTGTACGGCACTTGTACGATTCGTACGGTAAAAAGACCAGATACGAGTCGTACGGGGAAGTTTTTTACAGGATCATAATCGGCACCCTTATGTTGAAGTCGTGTTGAGTTCTATGTATTATGGACGGCTTCTGGGATGTAGGGAGTCGGTGACAGTTCCGTACTAGAGCAGAGGGAGTGTTGCTCTCGGAAAAAGGCGGATTGTTGGCCCTGTATGCAGACAGGGGAAAACGTGTGACAATTGAAGTTGCGCGTCGCATTGTCTGGGTTCGACAAGGTAGCATCGTCGTGTGTTGCCATTAGAAACGTATTTCTGTGTGAGAGAAGTGTATATGATAGCAAAGGTTATCTGTGAAACTCTGGTCTTAAGTCCCAGGGATCCGTAAGGTATTCCGTTAAAGCTTACCGCTGGAGAAGTAATAGGTATTCTCGGAGCTTGTTAGAAGGACAGGGCAGAGGTAAGCGCTGCTTTGTTAACGTGTGATATAATTCTGTAGTAGGACAGACTGTTCGCTGTTCTCGGGAAAGACAGAATTCTGTGTGAATGTACTACATTTTCTGGTGTGTAAGTGCGTGAATGAGAAGGCATTCTGGTTAATTGTGAGACTCTTAGGAACATTCTGGAGGGAAACAGTTAATTGGTGCTTGTTAGAAGTGTAAAGTAGAGGGATGTGCTACTTTATCAATGTAAGTAACGATTCTGTAGTAGGGCAGAGGTAAGCGCTGCTCTCGGGAAAGGCAGAATTCTCGTGGGAAAGGTCTTTTGCTGTTCTGTGGCTAGCGAAGCAGACAATGGAGATGTTTGTATTTTGTAACTAACGGACTCGTAGAAATTGAAACAAAGTCTACCAAGTAGTCTTGTAAAGGAGGGGTAGACGAAAGAGAAAGGAGACAGGAGCAGAAGCGACTGCAGCGACAGCTGACGTCAGGGAGACCGCGCTGTGATTGGACGGTGGGTTAGAACGGTGGAAGCGCGGAGATTGGTGTGTTACTGTATGCCGCGCTAGGATTGGGAGACATACAGGGTGACGTAGACGCTCCAGAATTGGTGCGTTAGTGTGAGTCGCGCTGGGATTCGCGGACTGAGTAAGTGACGTATACGCTTCAAGATTGGTGCGTTGGTGTGAGTCGCGCTGCAATTGGACAAGAGATCGTACAGTTGTAGAAAGAGTAAACAGCTAGTGGAAAATAAGAAAGATGTATTACCATGCTGAGGATAAGAAGAAAAAATCCTTGTTTAGTAAGGTTAAGACCTGGTTTGACAAGGATAAAGAGATAGTGACAAGGGAAGGACAGTTATTGCCCCCGATAAGAACCCCAGCATCCTTCATGGTTGCGAAGTATGGGTATCATACCTGTATTTGGTTAGATAACTGGGTGAAGTACACCAAGGACGATGGAGTATTAGCGTTCCCAGAACATGGTTCATTTAATCTGGCCATACTGAGGAATTTACGAGAGCAGATGATGAATCTAGAGCCTCGGCCTAGGCCAACGCAGTTTGAGGCATTGACCGAGTGGGAAGATGAAATGCATGAACGAGAAAAGCATGCATTCGTGGTCTGTGACACAAGTCCTGTGAACTTGCTAGGCAGGGATCTGCTGTGCAAGATGAATTGCACTATTTTCTGTACTCCAGATGGTATAACCTTTGAGACACCTGATGAAGATGTTCTATACAGAATGACCATGGATAACAGAGAATGTGAGGTTTTGGGAACATATGCAATATTTAATCCAGATGGATTACCCCCAGAATTGAAACAGACAGTGAAAGCAGCAGTTTGGGATTTTACTGGAGAAGATGTGGGTCTGATGAGAAATGTAGATCCAGTAAAGATTAGTGTAAAAGAGGGAGTGGTTTACCCAAATATACCGCAATACAGATTGACACCTGAAATAATTGAAGGAATAACACCCTTAATTGAGAAAATGATCCAGCAAGGGGTGTTAAGAGAAATATTGAGCAGCCCATGTAATTCACCGATAATGGGACTGAAGAAACCTAATGGAAAGTTCAGAATAGTACAGGATTTGAGAAAGATTAACAAGATTGTTGTGCCATGTTGTCCTATTGTGCCAAATCCATCAGTGATTTTGTATCAGATTCCCCATGATGCAGAATGGTATACGGTAATTGATTTGTGTCATGCTTTCTTTTCAATCCCATTGCATCATGACAGCCAGCAAATATTTTCTTTTAGATTTGAAGAACGGATTTTGGCATGGTGCCGAATTCCACAGGGGTATACAGAGAGCCCCTCAATATTTAATCAATTGCTAAAGAAATCTCTGGAAAGTCTGACAATGCCTGAAAATTCAGTCTTAGTCCAATATATTGATGACCTACTGGTGGCATCAAAAACACGTGAAGCTTGTGAAGTAGATACCATTGCATTACTGAATCACTTGGCAGATGGAGGGTTAAAGGTATCTCCAGACAAACTGCAGTTCTGTAAGAAAGAAGTCCAGTATCTGGGACTCAATATTGAGAAAGGCCTGAGAAAAGTGACCATTGACAGGATCAAAATCATTAGAGGAATGAGAGCCCCAATGACACAAAGAGAAGTGAGAATGTTCCTGGGAATGGTGGGTTACTGTCGTCAGTGGATAAGTAATTTTTCCCTGATTGCCAAACCATTGATCAAATTGATTAAAAGCGAGGTGAAAGACCCATTAGAACTAAACCCAGAAGAAATGGCTGCATTCAGAGAGCTGAAAGACAGACTTTGTGAAGCTCCTGCCCTATTAATGCCTGATTATGAAAAGGAACTTGAACTGTACTGTAGTGAGAGAAATGGATGTGCACTTTCAGTGTTAATCCAGAAACATGGACGTCTGAGGAGGCCAATTGCCTATTTCTCAGCAACTCTTGACCCAGTAGCTGTGGGTTTGCCAGGTTGCCTAAAAGCAGTAGCTGCTACCTGTAAAAGTCTGGAACAAAGTGAGGGAATCATAATGGGATACCCTGTACGAGTATTCGTACCCCATGATGTGGCAATCCTTTTAACAAGGTGCAGGACACAGTTCATGTCTCATAGTCGGCTGACTAAATATGAGAAAGTCATTCTTGGTGCAACCAATGTAAGCCTGGAGAGATGCGTAAATGTGAATCCTGCAACACTGTTGCCTGATGCTGAATGTGTGGGAGTGAGAAATGATGTTGATCATGATTGCCTGGATGTACTTGATTACTGTACAAAGCCAAGGCCAGACATAAGAGATCTACTACTGCCTGAGAGTGATCATGTGTTGTTTGTGGATGGATCTTGTCTGAGAACAGAGGAAGGAGTGTTGAATGCTGCATATTCTGTGTGCAAAGTCTCGGAAGTTGTGGAAGCATCACCTTTGAAAGGAGTTAAATCCGCTCAGGTGGCAGAATTAGTGGCACTGACAAAAGCATGCAAGATTGGGAGGAGTGTGAGAGTGACTGTGATGACTGATAGCCAGTATGGCTTCGGAGTTGTCCATGATTTTGGCCAGCTATGGCTACAAAGAGGTTTCCTGACCTCAAGTGGAACTCCCATAAAGAATGCTGAAGTAGTTGGAAAACTGCTAGAGGGGATACAGCTGCCTAAAGAACTAGCAGTTGTAAAATGTGCTGCTCATGGTCATGGTGATGATTTTGTAACAATGGGTAAGAAGTTTGCCAATGACATAGCACAATATTGTGCCAGAAACAATCACTCAATTAACAGGAGTAAAGAACGGGAAATGTCTTCTTGTTCCTTAATGTTTACTAATGAAGTGGGAACATGGTAAGAAGTGAAACAGCTGCAGGATGAGGCAGGAGATGAGGAAATGAGAGATTGGGTGAAGGCAGGTTGTGCACCTAGAGAAAAAGATCATGTGTGGGTCTATAGGGATGGAAGACCAGTCATGCCACACAGCATGCTATCAACAATGGCAAGGATGTATCATGGCCAAGGACACTTGGGGAGGGATGCTATGATAAGAGCCTTTAAGCAAACCTGGTACAGTCCAAAGTTTAGACTGATAGCAGAAAGTCTCTGCCAGAGATGTCTGATATGTCAGCAATTCAATCCTGGAAAGAAAACAGTGGTGAGCCTAGGAACAATAGGCAGGGAGGGAGGACCCTTCACAAGAATGCAGATAGACTTCATTGAAATGCCCCCAGTCAACAGATTGAGGTATGTCTTGGTGGTGGTCTGTTTGTTCTCAAGGTGGGTGGAGGCATACCCAACCAGAAGAAATAATGGGATAACAGTGGCCAAATTACTGTTAAGAAAGTTCATCCCAAGGTACGGGTTCCCAGTAACCATTGAGTCAGACAGAGGAGGACATTTTTATAATGAAATCATGGGTCTAATTTGTGAAGCATTACTGAAGGAGGTTGCTGAAGAAGAAGCTGTGGGAATCCTGAGAGTTATCTTGTCCGACATTGGAGAAGAGACGGATGTTCAGGACCTGATACAGTTTGATGATGATGAAGAGACAGTGAAAAGTGATGAAAATCCAAATTGAATAAATCCAAGGAAAATTCACTTGGAGAAGAGAAGAAGAAGAAATATTAAAAATTAGTAGTTTGTAATAATCTGTTGGGTACTTGCTGCCCTTAAAAGTTCAGTAGAGGAGTAGAAGAGGTTAAGTCAAAAGACACGGTCAAATTAACAAAATGGCTAACACTGAGAAAAAAAGTAGATGTACCTTTCTGAAAAGATGGTGCAAGATGTGCTGCTGCTGTACAGGTTTATTAATGCGGCTTTGGAGCGTGCTTGCTCTACTGATTTCATTTAGAGTCACTATAGACACTTTAGAAGGTCATACTGAGAATAAGACTAATATAAGGAAGAGTCCATTAAAAGTAGTTCCAACTAGAACTAGTAATGTACATACACATAAAGATAGGTCAATTAACGATTTTTCTAGCAATGTTTTTTCTAAATTGTTGTATGAGTACGTAAAGACAATGGAAGTAAGGGATTGCTACGTCTGCATGCAGTTACCTGCCTCTGTTTCGGAAGGAGTGACTTATCATCATCTTCCGGCTACGTATGGAATTTCCTGTAGTGTGTTGATTAGTATATTTTATCAGTTAGGGAAATTAGATTACAATATGTCTAATATAGATAATATTCTTGGGCAGTTGTCTATGAATAAAGCACTGAATCCTGCAAAGGATGCTAACACTTTAGGTGAGATTTTTCTAGAAACCAAAGAATTAACCTAAGAATATGTTTTTAGAAATAATTTAACTTGCAGTTTGAAGGGAGAAGAGAAGAATTTTCCAGACATGGTTGAGAGAAGAAGACTGAACATGCACAAGAAAGCAGAAGGGCATAAAATGAGTGACACAATGTGGGATGTTGAGAAAGAAAGGAGTTGAAAAATGGAGCCAGTCCAACTATGGCTATAGATGCCCCACAGAAAGGAAAACTGTGCATTACCAGGAAGAGATCCCAATATGATTATTATTTCATAGGGACTAGTGAGTGCCATGATACATACTTTATTGCAACCGGATGGGGATTTAGAGGAGGAGAAGATCCAGTTTTCCCGGGAGTGTATTATATTTGTGGGAACAAGGCTTATTACCGTTTGCCTGACCATTGGTTTGGTACATGTTATGTTGGCCTGGTCTTTCCAAAGATTTTTCACATGGATAGAGTAGATGATGCTGAACATTCTAACACATTAACACGTTATAGAAGAGAAACATGGACAGAAATTGTAGGAGATATTTTTGGAGCTTTAATTCCAGCAGTGGGAATTTCTTTGAATGCATTTGGCATTCGGAAGCTGTCAACAGTGGTGGATCGCTTGTCAACAAGCACCGCTGGAGGCTTTCTTTTGGTTAATACAGAAATGGTTGCTTTGCGTGCTATGGCAATGCAAAATCGACTTGCCCTTGACATTCTTTTGGCAAAAGAGGGTGGAGTCTGTGGAATGCTGAAAGTTCAACATTGTTGCACTTACATTCCTGACGAAAGTAAAGATCTAAAAGTCTATATCAAAAATATTACTGATTTGCATGAAGAATTAGTACCACTGGAAGCTGAAAGTATCTGGACTAAAATGGCTAATAAGATGATTGCTATCAAAAACTTTGTAGCTAAAATAGGTAGTACCATATTTGGTAAGATATTATTTCCATTAACGTGTAATTGTTGCATTATTGATCCTTAGATTAGGATGTATGTGTTGTAGATATAGAAGAAATAAAAAGAAAATCACAAAAGAAAATGTTAAAAGGAGACAAAAGAAACCAGAAAGAGATCAACAAGAAATAGAATTAGAAGAGCTAAGAGAAAGCATGTATATAGAAACTAAAAAGGAAGATGAGATGGAAACTAGGGTTTAGAAACACGAACAAGAACAAGAAGATATTTTGAATTCTTCCAAAAGGGGAATCTAAATTGATTTTTTTGGGGGGTTTTGATTTTTGTGGTGATTATATATCACCAAAGGGGGGATTGATGGAGCAGGGTTTTTACTTTAAAACAGAATACCTGTTTCACTTTTGCATGTTATAACTAAAAGTACTACTGATTAATTATTAAGTATTAAACATTTGTCAAATGTTGTTTAACCAACCTTATTAACAAGAGAATTACACATGGGAATGCTATTGCATGGCTTAATAATAAGTGAACTAAGTTGGTGAGTAAACTGACAGAAAACGATGTTGCTTATGTGATATTATTGTGTTTGCGCTTTAAATTAATATGCATTAATGGCTTTTGATGTCTCAAATGGCTAGATAAATACACACACATAAGGGTATTAGCAGGGGAATAACACTGTATAATCATTTCCGTGCAGTAATTCTGTTTTATGTTTATTTTTGCTTAAGTTGTCCAATGTGGCCTACCCGAAAATGGCTGCCATCTACAGCCTGCACTCGAGTAGATGGAAATTCACAGAAAGGCTTCGCTCTGCCTGTGACCTTGCACCTCCGATGAACTGAAAAGCCATAAGCATGATGACAAGTCCGGGACATCTGCCAAGAGCCCCTGAAAGACGAAAAAGTTGATACGAACTTGTCATGAACTCACTATTGAAACAAATTCACCTAGTAGAGACATCCGTAAATGTATCGAATTAGTCATGGACGTTCAATTCTGCTATTCATTATTTGGGACAATCTATGCGTGAGAAAACCTCGCAGAATATCGAAAAAGTACCAAGATGACATTATTTCCGCCATTCATCCGTTCTGAATAAAGAAATGTAACATTATAGAATGTAAATTTTAGTATAAATAATAGTAGACTAGAGAGGTCTAGCGCCACTTCTTCCCGAGCTGATGATGCGAGGTCCCTATGCTGACGGAGAGGACGATGACTCTACATGACGGCAGAAAACTATAATTCTTCTACAGAGGACCGATTCTGACTTAGGATCTGACATTTAGACAGAATAGGTAAATATGAGAGAAAATGAATTTGCATTTAATTGGCTTTTCTTGCAATTTTAGATAAATGAACAATCTGTTTGAATTTCTGTCTCGGGTGGTTATTTCTGGTCATGTTTATTGATTTTATTGTGTATTCTTTGAAATGTATTTTGTTAGATCTATAGCAACTAGCAGGTCGCATTGACCTCAAAGTACAGGCAGATTAGATAGAGTTCATGTGAAAGGTGTTTTCCCCTTTACAGGGGGCGGATAAAGTGATTTAGGGTGAATGTTGGTGTAATGGGCCCCACCAGCGTGTGATGTGTGTATGCGTGTGTGACTGTGAAATCATTCCGTCCGTGGAAGTAGAGGGGATTCGGAAGCTCTGATCTGCACCAGTGCAAGGGCAACGCCAACCTTAAGTCAGATTTATGAAGCCACGCATTAAGTTCTTGTAAATATGGCCCTTTGTTTGCTTGCTTAGTGCAATGCTCGGAACTTTAAAACATCACCAGACACCACTGCTCTGGGTAAACATTTGCTGTTCTCACTGCTCTCATAAAGACTGCCTCCCTCTGTTTGATCTCATGCCATTCTGCATTGATGTCTGTTATATATATATCTGGAGCACAAAGTAGATGTGTTTGCGAGTGGGTACATTTTTGTGATCTTACAAATCTGCAAGAGCATCAGTGAGCTAAATTTAGGGACACAGTGCTCTGAAAGCATATACATAATAAGTCTAAAATGTGTGCCCATTTCAGTACAGGCTTTGTGTGTTTGTGGAGTGTGTGTGTGTTTTTGTGTCTTTTAAACTCAGGTTGTTGCTTATTGATAAGGTACATCTTTTTCAGGCTTATCATTTTAGTAATTTGAACATATTGGAAATGATTTGTGGAGCTGACTGAGGACTAAAATAATTGGTCAAGGTCAGATTTTCAGAGACTTATTGGTGGACAACTACTGAGTACAAGCATATCCACTAGGTCCCACAGTGATGATACCAATATGTATAATTTGAAACCATTTATGTTTAGTAAGTTCAATAGTTTTATTTTGTTAACATTAAAATCCATTTATAGTTCTCTGATGCTTTGGTCCAGAAAAGCTTTAAAATGTAATACTCCCACTCTTCAGAGAATTATCTGGCATAATCCCCACCATTGCTTATTAGACCAACAAGCAACCCTACCTACGAAGTAATCTTTAATAAACTCATTAAATCATATATAATTGAACCACATGCCATTTGCCATCAGTTCGCTAAAAATTGAATAGAAATGACTCCAAATCTACTGCAAAGCCATATTTAAATTATATTCCATTTTGATTCATGTGATTACTCTAATATGTACCCCAGAGGATTGCCATGCTGCTAAAGGCCTGCCTTGATTTTCAGAAGACTGCCCTTCTGATTGAGGCTAGCTTTGTTCCCCAGAGGTACTGCTTTCTGTGAAGGTAGACTTTACCAGCTCCTTTCATCCCAGGCTACCAGAGTGACTCCAATGGTTAGTTGGCTAAACTCCTGTTCTGAGTTACAGGGAGACAACAAGTTTCAGGGACCTCCCTGCAACTGTCCAGTTGACCTTCTACAGCTGGCCCTGCAACTAGATCTTCCAGAGCCCAGCAGGCTTCAGCTTGAATGAGTCCATGATGCCAAAGATGTGCCTCACAATGTACTGGACCCTTGGCTGGCATCAGAGCTCCTCTACATGGAAAGGAGAAATTCAAAAGTTTTATTCTCTTCGCAACAATGAACAGAACTCTTTGTGCTAGTCTTCGAGAGGGTACTCTTTTCAGCAGGACTAACCTGTTGCCTGTATCCGGCCAACACTCCATCAAGTTTGACTTGAACTTGTGACTTTCCCCCATTCCAGCATTACCAGATGACTGCGAATGGCGCCTTTTGCTTTTAGGTGCTACACTTACCTAAAACTTTGAAAATGCATATGTCCAGTTCTACTGATTCGGGGATTTTTGACATTTTGGTTTATTAAAATATTTTTCTAAATTGGTGTGGGATTTTTCTTGTGTTGTGTGTTCACTTTAGTACTGTTTGTATGCTCCATGAATACTTAACACAGTGTCTCTAGGTTAAGCCTGACTGCTTTGTGCCAAGCTACCAGAGTTTTTTTTCTTTTTTGAGTTTTATATAGCGCAAACTAGACCCGAGACATCGGGTATCAGAGCGATTTACATGAGCACCAGTTTTGTTACAGATGGACACATTCTTTTTTGTTAGGCACAGGGAGGTAAGTGATTTGCACAGAATCAGAGAATGTCGAGTGTTGTTACCGAGACTCAAACCCGGTTCCCCAGCTTTGAGGTTGACTGCTCTAGGTGTAAGGCTACATCCTCTCCCCAGAGGTTAAGCCCAGGTTAATTTAGTGACTTTTGTAATTGACCCTGACAAGGACAGTGGTTGTTGCTTGACAGTGCTTTACACTCCCTTCAACCAACAACCCAATGTGTTACACCTTGTTGTGCAATTAATGACTCAACTAAGACTTTCTAGTGCTGTACTATAATAAAAATAATCACAATGACTGACATTGGGACACTGACAGTGATTTATATTCTAAAAGATGTTTTGTAAGTGATGTGTTTTTAGTAGTGGTGGGTGGAATTGGCGGAATTTGGTTCAGCAGAATTACATAAAAATTCCACGACTGGGACTTGTGACATTTGGTTCTATGTTCTTATCACAAAATGCACCCTCCTTGTGTCTAAAAATGGATGCAAGGATGCTTTTTGCTTAAGAAATTAGTGCAGCCAAATACCAATCGATGCTCTTACATACTCTGCAGTGATTACTGAAGAGTGTGTAAGGAAGCTGCCACTGCAGTGCATGCCCTCGGTGTCCTTACATACTCTGCAGTAATTACTGCAGAGCATGTAAGGGTGCCGAGGTGTATGTACTGCAGTGTTTCAAGATCAAGTTTATTTTTATTATGCATAGTTACTAAAAACCATTGCACAGTTGTGTGCTGTCAGGATAAAAAAATCATTGTGGTTTTGCTGTAAAACATTGATACACATGATAAAAGTGCTGTACAGTGCTTACATACAAATATACAAAAAGGCTGATAAAACGCATTCGATGAGTGCCATTAAAAATGTGACAATAAAAACAAGTGCCCTAAAAAGTATGCACTGTAGTACTGCATGGCTGTGATGGGAATGGTTAGTGTGGCCTGCGATGTGGATCTATTGTATAAGACAATAGCGCCAGACAGCCACAGTGCGAAATGCGGGAGAGTGCGTACATATCAGGAGGAGGCTCCTGATGGCTAAGCGTCAGGACGGAGTTTCCCATCTTGGCTGGCTATTTTTTGAGTTGTTAACATTGAGTTTAAGGAAGCAGCTTCCGGTTGGCATGTCGGGTTCTTCATTGTCCGCTTAATGCTGGAGTGGTTTGTACGCTCCTATGATGTTGAATAGATTTTTTGTTCCACCAGTGTGAGGAATTTGACCACTCTGCAGTTCAGTTGTGTGGCCCCTGAATCGAGACATGCCAGCACCACTTGCCGCCTGGTGCGGGTCACTGACTGCTTAAGCAAGATCTTTAGCAGCTGTATCCTCTCTTGCCCTAGTGCCGTGCATGTTCAGATTAAGTGCAGAATGTCTTCTGGGCCTGTGTAGCACAGACTGCAAGTGCTTGGTGAGCATGCCCTCTGCCATGGTGGAAGGTGTTTGGAGCATGGTAGAATATGCAGGCTGTGCTTAAAAAACTTTATTTTGAGAGTTTTAGGGTATTTTTTGGGTTCAGATGTTTTGTAAGAGTTCAGGGTCATCCAGGCATTAGATCTGGCTGATAACAGAGCCTTGTCTTCCAGTAGTAAGAGTTGTTTTACTGACTTCCAGACCAATTTTTTTAAGGCTGTGTGTTGTAGCTGAGTGTTCCAGAGATTAGTGAGCCTTGTGATTTCAAGAGATTCTTGTAGGTAGCGTCTGCCAGGAGAGATATCCCTATGCTGGAGTTCTTGCCATAGCAGCTGATTTAGAGTATTTGAGGCAGAGAGTCTTATCTTATTCCAGCAGATGATGTAGATGCCATGACTGGCCAGCGCTTAGCCGAACTCCAGCCTTATCTGATCTGGTGAAGTGTATTTTGGGAGGCTGAACATGGTTCTGTACGCCATTGAATATATGACATTACATCGCGGTCTTCACCCCGCAATACATTTACAACGAAGGCATTACAACGCAAGTCGTTACAACGACTTGCGCTGGAGGGCGCTGGACTTAGGAATAGTATGATTTACTATTCCAACTCCAGCCTACGTAACAGTACGGAAGGTGTTGGAATAGTAAATCATACTATTCCTTAGTTTATAGCTCCATCCAGCACAAGTCGTTGTAACGACTTGCGTTGTAATGCCTACGTTGTAAATGTATTGTGGTGTGAACACCGAGATGTAACGGATGTCTCCCACGCCATTATCAGGGAACTGTCCAGTTGCTTAGCATCTCTCCCCCGGATTGCTTCGCTGCCGTAGGTTAGCGTGGGGAGTAGCTTGGCCTGTGCTACCTTCAGGAGGGGGTATAGTGAGGGCCCCTTCAGTTTTGAAGATAGGTTTTTCAATGTTATTGCTACGACCAAGCCTCTCCTTTTGATTTCTTCTTTCTGGCACGTAAAGGACCCTTCATTGTCAATAATGACACCTAGATATTTATAGTCAGTGGTGGGTTCAATTAGAACACCTTCCAGGTGCCATCTCTTCTGCTGCCTTCTTTTGTTGTTTATCATCAGAGTCCCTGTTTTCTTGACATTAATTTTTAGACTATTCTGTGCGGCGTATTTAGGTTAATGGTTGACGTTGCACTTGTGGTTACTTTGTCACACTATCTGGTGTTGATTTGATGGCACGTTAAAGGACACCGCGCCACCTACGTGTTGGAATGGATGGACATTCTTTGTCCACACCTCAATCTTCTGTTGTTGATTCCAGTAGGGGTTTTCACCACGGGTGAATAGTGCTGGTGCATGCCCAACAGTATATACAACCATGTATGGGCTTGCCTCTTTACTGTACAGGAATGTTGTGCTAAACATCTGGATTCTGGACTACATGCTGAGGGAAAACTGTTATAGTTTTGTATCTCTGAAGAAGTCTTGGGTGATTTCCTATAAGATGAAACATACGTTGACTTCAGTAACACAAAAAAGGAGCTTAGGAGATGAAAGGAATAAAGAAAGAAAATAATTCCTGAGCACGGGCCAAAATATATTGTTTATTGTGTTTATTATATTATCATTGACTGTCTAATGTAATCATTATACCTCAATCAGTGTGTGCTAGAGATTTGCATAATCATTGTTTGGTTTTGTAATCAGGTTTGGGGGAGTAGGTTGAATTCCTTCCCCCTCTTCAAGCACCGCACATATAGACCATTTACAAACATATAAAAATTGGTGCACCCATCCTTGAGTGCCACGGCCCCTCAAATCACCCATTCCTATTTTACCACCCAATAAATGGTTGAAGTGGAATCATTACTTTTGGGTTACTAACAATCCCTAAGCTGGGATCTGGGAGACAGTGGTAGCAGTAACAAACCTATTTTGTTTTTTACAATATTTTCTCCCACAAATGGTACTAAGACTAAACACTTTTAACTTAAAGCATTTATTACAATAGGGTGAACCTGTTTCTCAGCACATCTAAAACAACCAAACTGAATATCAAATAAACAGTTAGAATGCACATTTGAGATCTGCAAGAATAAAATTAAATTTTCTAACATAGTTAAAATGTAATTTAAAACGTAAAACCCTAAAACCTACTTCGGTCCACTACACTAGGAGGGCATGGAACGTATAACTTTGCTATCTGAATTTTCTTAGGAAGAAGCAACACACTGCATACCTAGTTGACAGCAAAAGCTGTAATTATCAGGAAGGGGTGAAGGCAGTGTTCTCTTCGAAAGGAAAACATGCCTCTGCAGTCTCCTTTACCTTTGTCTCGGTTTGTTATCTGCATCAGGTGCGATGTAGCATCTTCTTGGTGCACTGGCAGCAGTCATGACCATCTCCTGCAGTATCTTGTGTGATAATCTAGGCGAAGGACCTCTCCTGAGAAATGGTCAAGTGTAGCCCTTTTCTATTTATTTATTTTATTTTTTCATCTGTAGAGTTTTATATAGTGCGATCTTGACCCAAAGGTATCATAGATCTTTACATAGTTGGCAGGGAAACAGATTACCCAGGTAACATATGGGTAAATACAGTTACATATGATAAGATCAAACGTAAACAATAGCATGCTGAGAGGTATATTGTGACCAGTGATAGTATTGCATGTGAGATATGAAATGGATGCAGTTACCTAGAATAATCACATATACATGTAAATGGTGTGTAGGAAGGGAAGTGGGGAAAAGGTTTGTGTGTGATCAGCGTGTAAGATAAAATGAGCAACAAAAGCATGTCAGCATAGCAAATGACCTAAATACCAAGATAAGCCAATACATGAGTAAAAAGAAACAAATGGGTGCAATTTACCAGTGAAAGACTAACAAAAAGCAGTAGAAACATCACAGTAAAGGCTACAAGATGATGGTATGAGCCTACTGTAACTTGTTCCTTCTCATCCCCCATGCGTCAGGTGAGTCAGGCATTTGAGGAGGAGGGGGGGAGGAAGTCAGTCCCTGAGACGACAGGCATCAGGGACAGTGTCTCGTGGTCCTGCAGCACTTGAGTGACACCAGGGGTCAATCACGCCATCCAGAGATGGAACACAGGCAGTCCCATTAAAGTCAGATAGCAAACCCTTTGGCAGACCAGGCAGGTCGAGCTATCGGGGGGCAGCGTTGGGTTCCAGTTTTGTTGCTTTCCTGATGCGTATCCTATCCCATCTCTTTTCTTCATTCTCAGCACCTCTGCTCTCTATTGCAGAACCGTATCCTATCCCATCCCTTTTCTTCATTCTCAGCACCTCTGCACTCTATTGAAGAACCGTATCCTATCCCTTCCCTTTTCTTCCTTCTCAGCACCTCTGCACTCTATTGCAGAACCGTATCCTATCCCATCCCTTTTATTCCTACTCAGCACCTCTGCACTCTAATGCAGAACCGTATCCTATCCCATCGCTTTTCTTCATTCTCAGCACCTCTGCACTCTATTGCAGAACCGTATCCTATCCCATCCCTTTTCTTCCTTCTCAGCACCTCTGCTCTCTATTGCAGAACCGTATCCTATCCCATCCCTTTTCTTCATTCTCAGCACCTTTGCACTCTATTGAAGAACCGTATCCCATCCCATTCCTTTTCTACATTCTCAGCACCTCTGCACTCTAATGAAGATCCGTATCCCATCCCTTTTCTTCATTCTCAGCACCTCTGCACTCTATTGCAGAACCGTGTCCTATCCCATCCCTTTTCTTCCTTCTCAGCACCTCTGCACTCTATTGCAGAACCGTATCCTATCCCATCCTTTTTCTTCATTCTCAGCACCTCTGCACTCTATTGCAGAACCGTATCCTATCCCATCCCTTTTCTTCATTCTCAGCACCTCTGCACTCTAATGCAGAACAGTATCCTATCCCATCCCTTTTCTTCCTTCTCAGCACCTCTGCACTCTATTGCAGAACCGTATCCTATCCCATCCCTTTTCTTCATTCTCAGCACCTCGGCACTCTATTGCAGAACCGTATCCTATCCCATCTCTTTTCTTCATTCTCAGCACCTCGGCACTCTATTGCAGAACCGTATCCTATCCCATCCCTTTTCTTCATTCTCAGCACCTCTGCACTCTATTGCAGAACCGTGTCCTATCCCATCCCTTTTCTTCCTTCTCAGCACCTCTGCACTCTATTGCAGAACTGCATCCTATCCCATCCCTTTTCTTCATTCTCAGCACCTCTGCACTCTAATGCAGAACAGTATCCTATCCCATCCCTTTTCTTCCTTCTCAGCACCTCTGCACTCTATTGCAAAACCGTATCCTATCCCATCCCTTTTCTTCCTTCTCAGCACCTCGGCACTCTATTGCAGAACTGTATCCTATCCCATCCCTTTTCTTAATTCTCACCACCTCGGCACTCTATTGCAGAACCGTATCCTATCCCATCCCTTTTCTTCATTCTCAGCACCTCTGCACTCTATTGCAGAACCGTATCCTATCCCATCCCTTTTCTTCATTCTCAGCACCTCTGCACTCTATTGCAGAACCGGGCAGTTGAAAGGGGCCTCCTCAACCATTTGCTCTCCCTCTGCCCTAGCACCATCGGGTCACCGTGAGAGGTATTAGGGTGCCAGGGCCCAGTTTTGGGCAATGAGATGAGGCAGGCTGGCAGCAGAGAGAGGTGGTAGAAGGGAGCAACATGTCTGCCTCGCTCTCTCCAACCCTCCGGCCAGTTGCAGGTATGAAGGAGAAGCGGTGGAGAGCATGAATGAGCCCCTGCAGCTCATCAAGAAGAACCGTAATACAGGTGCCATTCCTCCACGAAAGATTCAGACAGGCTGCGGTGCACATAGGTTGATTCCAGCTGCTGGAGCTATACGAGGGTTGCTCACGGGGATGAGAAGACAGCAGACAGGATCTTGATGCCCTCTCCTCGCTTAGTTTGGGAACCACCTCAGGCACCAAGGCAGGTGTCACAGTGAGCGTGCCCGGGTCTTCGCTGTGCATATAGTGTTCCTGGTTTCTTGAAGCCAGTGGGATGCAGACGTAGTGGCGAGTAGCAGTGAGCAGCAGGTAGGTGACGGTTGTTGATTTACACCAAGAAGGTGATCCCGAGCCAATCTCCTCTTAGCTGCTCATAGTGGCTCAGTCATCTAACTTGCTTTTCGCTGGTGGCAATACTCTCATATTTCTGCTCGTTTTTACACAGATTTCCCTGCAATCTACGTTGTGCCAGAGCGGTGATAGTGGATCGCAGGGACTTTGCCTTCCGATCCCAGAGGGTGACTGCTCGATGGAGAGCTTTTTCCAGGGGATTTTTGCCATATGCTGGAATATCTGACATAAATTCAGGAATTTCTGACATAGATTATTTGCATCAAGGTGTGTGTCTCACACATATCTTGATGATCATATAAGGTAAATGGACATCAATCAATAATAAGATGTTTGTCCAAGAATGATGTTGCATCAGGTGTTTTATCTATGTCATTGCCAGAATTATTGACACTTTCACAGTTCATGGAAAGATAAGGCCAGGGGACATCTGCAATAATGGCAGACATGACAATGATTCTGCAGAAATAGAGAAGATGGAGACTCAGTTTGTCAAAAATGTCGAGGCCTGCCCAAGATGGAGTCGGGCCTATGGACTTTACGTCTCCTCTTTGGCTGTTTCTAGCTTTATCATTTTCAAATCTGTTCTTACTGCTCGTCGGAACCTACTTTCATATCTCTCTTGGCTAAAAATGTGCTAATAGAGCAGCAGTTCCTGGTTGTGACATAATCAGTCACTTCTGATGCGACATACACAATTTGATTCTTGGGATTTGCATTTCATGAATTTTACTCATTTGCAATTTGGTAGTCATACATTAGCGAATGCAACTCTTAAGGATCTCTGCCTGGAACTTTATTAATAAATACAACTTTACGATTCTCACATTGCAAATCAGTAATTGAGGCAATTTCTGAATTGCACTTCGAGACATTTATATATCTTGGTCTTACTTACCCACCTGATGATTCTACAAGGTCAAATTTCAAGGTTAGTATTTCGGAGTTGATTTAGCAGTTTTACATGCTTAAGAAGACTGGCATTAATCTCATTCCTAAATTGGGCCATGGATTAGTCACGAGCCATGCTAAAAGCAGCAGAGCATCATTGTCTTTTAACAATCTTCTGTGACCATGCATACTTTCAGCCCTGCAGCTTTTGGAATTCTGGGACTTGCACTATAATCGCAGTCCCCAGAACATCAACATTTTATGATGAAGTATAATAGAGTGGGGATTTTATAGAATATTTGTTGCTTGGCCTTGGTTCTGCTTTAGCTATTGGTGCATTGCTTCACATGGTTTTGCATTTCTATCTTACTATAAATCTCAGGGATTTGCACACATCCAGGTACAATTAATTCCCAATTCTTAGATGAAACCGAGAATAAGGCTCAGCCAGGTAACCCGGGGTAGTGTTGTGGACCTCTTTTTACATGTGCAAAATCATAACTTCTTCCTACTAGTTTTAGTGAGAGCTTTTCGATATTAACTTTCCTCTGCCTCATGTAGAAAGACCCGCCTCTCTATCACCATTTCCTACTCCAGACTGACTGTGGTCGAGGCATCCTGGTGTAGGAAACTGTTTCTTAAGGCTGTTCCATGCTACAGTTAACGTAAGTGTCTATGAAGGTCTTAACTGCCCACAAAAGGGTGGGCATTAACTAAGTGTACCTATAGGGTGCAAATAGCATGTATTTGAGTTGAGCACACTTCAGCTGGGCTATTGGTAATGCTTTGTGCAACAGGGCATGGGTTCAGAGCAGGGAATGATAACTCCATCTTTTAACCATGATAAATCAAAATATATTGAGGGCCACGTTTATGAGGTGTTGCCGACGGGCAGAGCCGCAGGACTATCTGCTGCCCTGCCCTATGGCAAACAAAAATGGTAGGAATGCGCCGTATCTATTAGATACGGTGCATTCCTGCCCTTTTCCCCAGGGCCGGCGCACAATGGGCTGCCGTGCGCCAACGTTCCAACGTTCCAAACCTTCCTGCACATAAACAATCACAAGATTCTCTGTGTGTTGCAGAATGCAGCACACATTGAAAAAGGAAAAACGAGGAGAAATACAGATGTTTCTCCTAGTTGTTCCTCCCTTACGCCTCCCTAGAGAAGCGTAAGTTTCTGGTGCTGTCTTAGAGTTACGATTTCTCATCAATCTGGGGCAGCTCCAAAAAGCCATGGATGTCGCTGGGAATGCCCCCAGCAACACCAATTGCATACCTCTTTAACGCAGAAACCTGCGTTAAAGGGAACGATATTAGCGAGGCAGCATTAAGCCATAAAAAGTCACTTAGTGCTGCCTCGTAAATATGGAGCAGGCTCCTGCGCTGCGAAACGTCACAAAAAGTGACGTTCCGGCGACGCAAACTATTTAGTTGAGAATGTATTACGGATTTTTTTAAAAGCCCAATCAAGATTAGAGCAGTGTGTTATCCTGCCATGCTTCAGCTTATGTAATTGAAAGGAATCCTCACTGGCTCCTCAGTTTTCTATACTTTATGTGGAACACTGCTGGTGTAGAGTTCTGGAGAGAATGTCATGGTTTGAATAGAGAGGGGTTGGTGAGAGCTGAAACTAAAGGAAGGAGGCTGGGGTGTAGGGTCTATTTTGAATAAAAAAAGCTTATGATTATAATTCAACAATGTACTGCCCATTTTTACCAGCATCCAGCACCAAACAAACACATGACCAGTGGACCGTATCCTTAAGCCCAAAAGCAGCCCCACAAAAGAATATGACATAAAGTAATGTGCTTAATAAACAAAGACAAATCACACTGCAGACAGTCAATGCAAGTAGTAGCGACTCCACAGAGGAATTACTGCAAAACAGCAAGTCTCTCTAACCATATTTGGTTGCCAGTCATGGCTCAATTGCACCCAGCGTAAGCTCTCAAGGAGCCACTCATGCTGATCAAAGTCATTTGGGTAAAGTTACCTGCATAATCTTAGAAAAATACCTTACCACAGTAGGTCCTCCATCTGTTGCCCTAAATACTGGTTGGCAGAACCAGGATGCTATAGATTGTCCACATCACCCAATCTCTCAAGAGGCTCCAGTGGGGGAGAAAACTTGGGGAAGCCCCGAAGACTTAACAGTTGGGTTGGACCAAGGGAAATCCCTCATTATTGGAAGCTAGCTCTCTATATAGTGTACTAAAATGAAGTATACTGTGCAGAGAGTCCAATGGATCCCTACTGGTACCCAGAGACTAAAGTAGATAATACTAGTGCTCTTTTTGTGGTAGTGTGGACGAGCAGTTAGGGTTCTCAGAAGTAGTGCTAAGCATTTGTGGTACTAACAAAGGCAATACATAAGACAGACACTCAAGAATTAATCTGAAACCAGTATATAAAAATAATATCGATTTTTATGTATTTTTTAAGATGAAGAACTTTGAGCTACAGTAAGTACTTTAGTAGTTACGATTTTTAAGAGTTCAGAAAATATATCACTTTTGTTCGCATTTACTCACCATTTACGTCAATGGAGAAAAGCAGAAACATCCATAAAAAATCAGGCAGTGCTTTCACAAAGTTCACCATCTCATTTTAGGTCGATAGCAGGACCAAGTCCAAAGTTCCAGCAACAGAAGATCGGGAGCGTCTCGGATTCGGCAGGAGCAGGGTGCTGAAGGGGTTGGTGGCTGGCGTGCTATGGCGAAGGGAGCCACCTGAAAATACACTGCACAGGAGGAATAAGAGGTAAGTCCGGTGGGTCCAACTGGAGGGAGGAGGTCACAAGGGTTGCAGGACCACAGGAGAATGGCTGGTTCATCATTACCGGGGCCAGGTGGACTGAGTGCTGAGCAGATAGGTCAGCCAGACATTGTGCTCAGAGATGTCCTCGCAGTCAGGAGCAGGCAACTTGGAGAGGTGATTTCAGGACAGCGGTGCCACTGATGATGTGTATTTCATAGATCTCAATATCGCTTGATGGGTGCTTGCTTCTGGAATTGTTGGAGTCTGGATTGAACTCTTTGTTTTGCTATTTTCTGTAGGGGGTCTGGTACCCCAGGTATTGGTGTGGTGCAGCTCTGGTAGCTCCTGGCGTCTCTAAACTCGACGGAGAGACAGCTCTGACTCTCCAGAGCTGTTGTACCTCTTTTGGTGCAGGTGCTGCGTCAGTCTTTCAGAGAGCAGCACATCGACAAACCGGACTCAGAGGGATCGGTGCCTGCGGTGTGCAGGGGAGTGATAACTTCACTCCAAGAGAGGTTCTTGGCTATTTCTCGAAGTCTTGAGGAGCTCCGGGGTTCTTGAAGTCTTAATAGGTTCAGGTCAGCACAGCACATCACTATTGTCAAATCCTAGAGGTAGCAGACAGGGTTTGGCACCAATTTCTTCTGCAGCCAGGCTTCATTTCTTGGGCAACAAGTCTTCTTTGTCCTTCTCTTCTTCTTGTCCATTGAATCTTGGTTCAAGGTCTAGGGATGCTACCTAAATACTGAATTTATGGGTGTTACAGCAGGAGACAGGTAGTACCCAATGGGCTACCTACCTTTGGGGGGCCTACACCCTCTAAGTGAGTACTTCCTGCGGGAAGAGGCACTACCCTAGCCCTGATAGATGGATTTTCAGGAGAGTGGTTCACATCACTGCCACACCTTAGGGGTGGTGCTGGCTGAGCATGGACACTCCTCTTCATCCAACCAATTTTTCCCGTCTGTCCTCCAGTCAAATGTGGAGCAAGGCAGGGAGGTTTGCCTCCACCACTATCTGGGGAAGCCTGGGCTAAACTTCAAAGGCGGCAGCGCCTTTGAAGCTTCCCATTCTGGAAGGCCATTCTGGAGGAGTTGTGAAGCACCTCCGCCCAGAGCAGGTTTTGTTTCTGGGCTCTGAGAACTCAGGCTCTCACCCATCAGGACAGAGACATGTCTGTTGGTGGCAGACTGGCTATGACTAGTCATAGGCCACACCAGTGCTTGGTAGGTTTACAGGGGTCCTTCTAAAGGGTTCTCCTGTGTGCATTTATCAATAACTCCCACATTGGCATCAGTGAGGATTTATTAAGACAAGATGTTTGCTACCAAACATCTTAGGATACAGTGGAGCCATCATGGGGCTAGAAAACTAGTCATTAGAAGGATCCAGCCCATGTACTCTTTAATTTTTTTCTGTGCACTTACAATATCCAAGAGTGGCTCAGATATTGCAGGGTCATATCTGCAAATAAGTCCACACATGGGGCATAGTGCACCCTGCCTTAGGGCTGTAGGGTCAGCGATAGGGGTGACTTACCTATAGCCCATGCAGTGTGTGAGAGCATAGCACACAGGGCTGTGTACCATGTCGACTCTTCAGATTTCTCTGCACCAAGATACGCAGCTTGCAATGGCAGTGTGTATAGTCTTGGTAAGGGGACCCATGGGGTGGCACAATTTGTGCTGCAATCTCAGTGGACCCTCTTGAGTACCCATGCTCTAGGTACCATGGATACCGTCTACTAGGGACTTACAAGGGTGGCTAAAGTTATGCCAATCGTGGTACAGTTTTGGGAAAGAGATCTAGCACTGAGAACCTGGTCAGCAGGGACCCAGTGCAAATACAGTTTAAATTCACATCAGGCATCAAGCAAAGCTGTGGGGGCTAACAATGTCACAATAGGCACTTTCCTACACGTATCCAGCAGGTCTCTCAGCTGGAGCTTCACCGTTCATTAATCCTCCACCATCAGGATTGTTGGTGAGTGGTGTGGTTACCGATGGGTATGTCCCCTCACAATCAACTGCAAAAGTCTCAAATCATGGTACACCAGAGTTTGCAAGAAGAGCACTGCATGCTGAAGAAGGAGTAGGGGATAAACTACTAATTACCATAGTACAGATCACCTGGCCCTCTTGACATATTAAACTGAGGGAATAAATTACAATTATTAAAAGAAATTCCGTAATTGGCTAAAATTATAAATTCCGATATAATCTCTCCCTTCTAAAGCTGCCCAACAAAATGAAGCCACTGTTGTCACATAGTCAAATAGCATAACTGCATTTAAAGTAATGAGGGAAAAAGCTCTATTTGAAAATTGGGGGAATTGAAATCAAGAATTATTGAAACCCTGGTTATCCAGTAATATTAGTTTTAAAAAACTAATTGACTCCCCCACCCCGAGTAGATACCACAATTGTCTATCAGAAGCAAAGAAAGTGAGAGTCAATACTCGATTGGACTTAGCAAGTGGAGCCGTTTCTGTGCTAAGAGGAGCCAAGGGTTATATCATAACAGCACTAGAACTCAAGGATTTCAACATGGATCTAACAGGATTCACAGGGATTAAGAATCAAAATGATTGGTCATAGCTACCAGCAATAACAATCAAGCAAAAAATGGCAAATACAAATGCTACAATAACTAATAATCAATCCTTAAAAATATGTTCCAGGAATATTGGGGAATTGGGCCTCAAAGCAACGGATCTGAATGTTATACACTATTTAAACACATTCTAAATAACAATGCTCCAAGAAACATGGGCTCTACAACCAATTTCGATACCTGGGTTCCTTGTATTTGAGATACCAGTTCTAAAGGCATGTGTCTTTGGGCGCCCAATGGGGGTCCAGCGCTCTATATCTGCGCTTCATTTAATGGATCATATAAAGCTATACTTATCAATCATCAAGGCATATTAGTCCTAGAAGTAGCGAAGGCAATTGAAATCAAGAATTATTAAAACCCTGGTTGTCCATTAATATTAGTTCCCAGAAACTCATTGACTCCCCCCACCCCGAGTAAATACCACAATTTTCTATCAGAAGCAATGAAAGTGCGAGTCAATTCTCGAGAATCTAATATTCTGCTTGTTTTAATAAACATCTATGTCCACCCCAAAGCAAAAATAAAGAAATAAACAACAAAAAATATACTGTCAACAATCTTAGACTTACTAAATAGGGATCTACAACTTCAACACTTCTATCCGTGGACTTCAATATGAACTTAATTCACACCCTGCCTTTTGATGAAGCTATTTACACACAAAACAAAATTTGGAATATTCCTGCTCAGACACCAAACATGATGAAGAGAGACAATAGCGCTCTGGTATTTGTAGAGAAGTTGGAGCAATTGTGCTTGAAAACATCACTGCAGACCACCATGGGATGATTTACCATTTAGTACATATTGCTCCTCCTTCAGTCAATCAACACAAGACTTTACAATTGTGACACTGTCCCTTTTTCCAGTGGTTACCCACTTTGCAACAGATCAATGGCTGAACAGTGGCCATTTCCTAAAGTAGTAACTTTGGCGCTCTTACTATTGGGGCATGATAAATCAAACAGCACCCATGTCTCAATCCACATATTTAATTACAAAGAAATGTAGTAGTCAGATAAATTGATCAACACTATAGACCTGTCAGCCAAACAGGTCCTAGAGTCACTTGCATCTTGGCAACTAGATCCCCTAAATAACTGTATATCATTCATAGACACCTTAAGAAGCAAGCACTCAAGAAGTAGATCTCACAAAACTAGTCCTGATCCCTCCACAGTCAATATGGCAAAGGAAAAACTTAACCAAGCCTTAAGGATTATTAGAATAAAAAAGAACAGATGATGGACCGAATACTGAACATTTTCAAATAATGAGGGACGGTGCCAATTTAATGGTGGCCTCGAGTACCATCTGCAACTCACTAAAAGGCCCTGGTTTGCTTCCTTTGTTGGAAGTGATCTCCGTCAAGATCCTTCCAACTCTGGCTTACAAGTCAGAGGCTCTCCATGCCCGTAACACAAGCATAATAGAATAAACCCTCCTAAAAACATATACATATGTATTCTCTCTTCCATAATATACATTGCCGGATCAAATACGCCCTAAATTTGGGGTTTCTAATCACATTTTGTCAAGATATGATGCCTACGCAAATGGTGTTACAGACAGAAATCAAATTCTTCCTGGCAGAATCTTCACGGGCCCGGAAGTGCACTGAAGTGGTGGTGTTTGAGGCCCAGTACTTATACCCAGTGGTGCCCTCGAAATAGGGGACACTTCAAAAACATGCCTTTTAAGTGAACAGATGTCCTCCATTTATGCCCTGGCTGCAGGCTCACTACAGGAGGTAAGGAGGTATGCAGCCCTTAGTGTATGGACAGGATTCAGGTGTAAGTGAGACTGTGTACAATTTCCTCCCATGAGACACACTTAGCTTCGATTGTCTGTGGCTGTCTAGGAAGAATACACAAAGCCCAACTGTCAACTACCCCCAGACCTGTGACCAGAGACAGGCTACATGAACCAAATGTCTAAAGCAAAAACAATGCCAACTTTCGAAAAGATGCATTTTCAGAAATGCAATTTAAAATCTGACTTCAGAATAAGTTTGGAATTGTGAGTCCAGAGACACCAGACTTGAATCAGTTATATCTTCCCATTTGGAATTTATCCTTTCTAAAATGTTAAAAGGTAATTCTAAAGCTATCCTATGAGAGATATAGGCCTCCCAGTAGTGAAGATTGAGTTTTTTACTTCCAGGACATGTAATACTTAAAAGTACTTGTACAACTTTTGAAACATACTGCAGCCAGCCCTTGTGCTGTCCAGTTAAGGATGACTTATATGTGTTAAAAAGGAAGGTTTGTGTCACAAAAAAGAGTTATTTTGCCAGGTTGACTCAGCAGTGTAGACTGCACACACAGGCTCTGCAATGACAGGCCTGACACATGGTTAGATGGCTACTTACGTGGGTGGCACAAGCAGTGCTGCAGGCCCATTCGTAGCAATTAATTTACAGGCTTTATATTGTATGTGTGCGCTCCTGGGCTTGTTGGGGTAGGGGATGAAAAGTTAATTAAGTAATAATTAAGAAAATATATTACTTTATTATTAATTATTTAATTGATTATTAATTATCTCAATTGTGTGATAAGTATTTTTTTTTGTTATATTTTGGGTGCGGGCTGTGGCTTGTGTAGGGGTATAGAATGAGAAGTTAATCAAATAATAATTAAAAATTATTTAGTAATTTATTATTAATTAGTTAATTAATTATTATTTCTGTAAATTGTTTAATAACTTTATATTGTAGGTGTAGGCTGTTGGGTTATGTAGGGATATAGGGTGTGTAGTTAATCAGGTAATAATTCATTAGCAACTAATTATGTATTTCTTATAAATTATTCAATGCAAATTAATTATGTACCTTATGTAGTACTGATTTATTTTATATATATTTTAGTTGTGGGTTGCTCGGTTTGGTGGGGTATGGGGTTGGATGTTTTGTATGTAATAATTACCAAATGTTTATTAATTGTTAATTAATTCATTTCTTGATTACGTAAATTGTGTTATACCTATATGTATAAATTATTTTTTAAATGTGGGCTTCTAGGTTTGTAGGGGAATAGTGTGAAAAGTTTATTAAGTAAATAATTAAAAATATATAATTAAATATTACAGTGTTTAATAATCATGCAAATTGTTTCTTGTATTTTAATTTTTATATAATTTTGATATATATTTTTGTGTTAATTAACAATGTTCATATTAAGAGTTTTACATTCAGTCCAAATTGATATGGTTATTTAAATTTGTAATGTGTTTGAAGTCAAGTACTTTCCCTACTCTTGCTTAGACTGGAGAGGAAATAGCAAATTTAACCCCTCCTTAGACTGAAGTGGTAATAATAAATGTAACCACTACTTCAGCAGTAGGGAAGTCCAACGCTTTCCCTCCTGCTGGACAGACTGGAGTGGATATATAGTAAATTTAACTCCTCCAAAGTGCAACACTTTCCCTACTGCTGGACATACTGGAGTGGGAATGGTAAATCTTACCCCTCCGAAGTCCAACTCTTTCCCTACTGTTGCACAGACTGGAGAAGAAATAGTAAGTATTACCCCTCCAAAGGTCAGTCCTTTCCCTACTGTTGCATAGACCCGAGCTGGAATACTAAATTTAACCCCTCCGAAGTCCAATGCTTTCACTACTGTTGCACCGACTGGAGTGGGAATAGCAAATTTAATTCCTTAGAAGTCCAATGCTTTCCCTACTGTTGCACAGACAGGAGTGGGAATTGCAATTCTTACCCCCTCCGAAGTCCAACATTTTCCCTACTGTAGCACAGACTGAAGTGGGAATAATAAATCTTACCCCTTCGAAGTTAAACGATTTTCCTACCTAGTTGCACCATCTGGGGGTGGGAATGGTAAATATTACCCCTCCGAAGATCAGCACTTTCCCTACTGTTGCACAGCCTGGAGTAGCAATAGTAAATGTAATCTCTCTGAAGTCCATATGAGAACAGCCCAGTCCAAAATGCAAGGTCAGGGCTTCCCTGAACTGGAACAAAAGCAACCAGTGGCTGAGATTAATTCAAGCATGCCATCCATCACTGTTTTGTATACTTTAGTGTGCCACCCTAAATAGGACAAGTATGCCCAGACCTGGCTCCTGTGCACACTGTGTCACTGGAACCAAGCTGTATCTGGCTGATGAATCAATAACAAGGGTGAAACAGGTCCTGGGTTGGCTGTGGCTTGTTTAGGGGTATAGAATGAGAAGTTAATCAAATAATAATTACAAATTATTTAGTAATTTATTATTAATTAGTTAATTAATTATTATTTCTGTAAATTGTTTAATAACTTTATATTTTAGGTGTGGGCTGTTGGGTTATGTAGGGATATAGGGTGTGTAGTTAATCAGGCAATAATTCATTAGCAACTAATTATGTATTTCTTATAAATTATTTAATGCAAATTAATTATGTACCTTATGTAGTACTGATTTATTTTATATATATTTTAGTTGTGGTTGCTCGGTTTGGTGGGGTATGGGGTTGGATGTTTATTATGTAATAATTACCAAATGTTTATTAATTGTTAATTAATTCATTTCTTGATTACATAAATTGTGTTATACCTATATGTTGAAATTATTTTTTAATTGTGGGCTCCTAGGTTTGTAGGGGAATAGTGTGAAAAGTTAATTAAGTAATTAATTAAAAATATATAATTAAATATTACTGTGTTTAATAATCATGCATATTGTTTCTTGTTTTTTAATTTTTATATAATGTTGATATATATTTTTGTGTTAATTAACAATGTTCATATTAAGAGTTTTACATTCAGTCCAAATTGATATGGTTATTTAAATTTGTAATGTGTTTGAAGTGAAGTACTTTCCCTACTGTTGCTTAGACTGGAAAGGAAAGAGCAAATTTAACCCCTCCTTAGACTGAAGTGGTAATAATAAATTTAACCACTACTTCAGCAGTAGGGAAGTCCAACGCTTTCCCTCCTGCTGGACAGACTGGAGTGGATATATAGTAATTTTAACCCCTCCAAAGTCCAACACTTTCCCTACTGCTGGACATACTGGAGTGGGAATGGTAAATCTTACCCCTCCGAAGTCCAACTCTTTCCCTACTGTTGCACAGACTGGAGAAGAAACAGTAAGTATTACCCCTCCGAAGGTCAGTCCTTTCCCTACTGTTGCATAGACCCGAGCTGGAATACTAAATTTAACCCCTCCGAAGTCCAATGCTTTCACTACTGTTGCACCGACTGGAGTGGGAATAGCAAATTTAATTACTTAGAAGTCCAATGCTTTCACTACTGTTGCACAGACAGGAGTGGGAATTGCAATTCTTACCCCCTCCGAAGTAAAACAGTTTCCCTACTGTAGCACAGACTGAAGTGGGAATAATAAATCTTACCCCTTCGAAGTTAAACGATTTTCCTACCTAGTTGCACCGTCTGGGGTGGGAATAGTAAATATTACCCCTCCGAAGATCAGCACTTTCCCTACTGTTGCACAGCCTGGAGTAGCAATAGTAAATGTAATCTCTCTGAAGTCCATATGAGAACAGCCCAGTCCAAACTGCAAGGTCAGGGCTTCCCTGAACTGGAACAAAAGCAACCAGTGGCTGAGATTAATTCAAGCATGCCATCCATCACTGTTTTGTATACTTTAGTGTGCCACCCTAAATAGGACAAGTATGCCCAGACCTGGCTCCTGTGCACACTGTGTCACTGGAACCAAGCTGTATCTGGCTGATGAATCAATAACAAGGGTGAAACAGGTCATGGGTTGGCTGTGGCTTGTGTAGGGGTATAGAATGAGAAGTTAATCAAATAATAATTAAAAATTATTTAGTAATTTATTATTAATTAGTTAATTAATTATTATTTCTGTAAATTGTTTAATAACTTTATATTTTAGGTGTGGGCTGTTGGGTTATGTAGGGATATAGGGTGTGTAGTTAATCAGGTAATAATTCATTAGCAACTAATTATGTATTTCGTATAAATTATTTAATGCAAATTAATTATGTACCTTATCTAGTACTGATTTATTTTATATATATTTTAGTTGTGGGTTGCTCGGTTTGGTGGGGTATGGGGTTGGATGTTTATTATGTAATAATTACCAAATGTTTATTAATTGTTAATTAATTCATTTCTTGATTACGTAAATTGTGTTATACCTATATGTTTAAATTATTTTTTAATTTTGGGCTCCTAGGTTTGTAGGGGAATAGTGTGAAAAGTTAATTAAGTAATTAATTAAAAATATATAATTAAATATTATCATGTTTAATAATTATGCAAATTGCTTCTTGTTTTTTAATTTTTATCTAATGTTGATATATATTTTTGTGTTAATTAACAATGTTCATATTAAGAGTTTTACATTCAGTCCAAATTGATATGGTTATTTAAATTTGTAATGTGTTTGAAGTGAAGTACTTTCCCTACTGTTGCTTAGACTGGAGAGGAAATAGCAAATTTAACCCCTCCTTAGACTGAAGTGGTAATAATAAATGTAACCACTACTTCAGCAGTAGGGAAGTCCAACGCTTTCCCTCCTGCTGGACAGACTGGAGTGGATATATAGTAAATTTAACTCCTCCAAAGTCCAACACTTTCCCTACTGCTGGACATACTGGAGTGGGAATGGTAAATCTTACCCCTCCGAAGTCCAACTCTTTCTCTACTGTTGCACAGACTGGAGAAGAAATAGTAAGTATTACCCCTCCGAAGGTCAGTCCTTTCCCTACTATTGCATAGACCCGAGCTGGAATACTAAATTTAACCCCTCCGAAGTCCAATGCTTTCACTACTGTTGCACCGACTGGAGTGGGAATAGCAAATTTAATTCCTTAGAAGTCCAATGCTTTCCCTACTGTTGCACAGACAGGAGTGGGAATTGCAATTCTTACCCCCTCCGAAGTCCAACATTTTCCCTACTGTAGCACAGACTGAAGTGGGAATAATAAATCTTACCCCTTCGAAGTTAAACGATTTTCCTACCTAGTTGCACCATCTGGGGGTGGGAATGGTAAATATTACCCCTCCGAAGATCAGCACTTTCCCTACTGTTGCACAGCCTGGAGTAGCAATAGTAAATGTAATCTCTCTGAAGTCCATATGAGAACAGCCCAGTCCAAAATGCAAGGTCAGGGCTTCCCTGAACTGGAACAAAAGCAACCAGTGGCTGAGATTAATTCAAGCATGCCATCCATCACTGTTTTGTATACTTTAGTGTGCCACCCTAAATAGGACAAGTATGCCCAGACCTGGCTCCTGTGCACACTGTGTCACTGGAACCAAGCTGTATCTGGCTGATGAATCAATAACAAGGGTGAAACAGGTCCTGGGTTGGCTGTGGCTTGTTTAGGGGTATAGAATGAGAAGTTAATCAAATAATAATTACAAATTATTTAGTAATTTATTATTAATTAGTTAATTAATTATTATTTCTGTAAATTGTTTAATAACTTTATATTTTAGGTGTGGGCTGTTGGGTTATGTAGGGATATAGGGTGTGTAGTTAATCAGGTAATAATTCATTAGCAACTAATTATGTATTTCTTATAAATTATTTAATGCAAATTAATTATGTACCTTATCTAGTACTGATTTATTTTATATATATTTTAGTTGTGGGTTGCTCGGTTTGGTGGGGTATGGGGTTGGATGTTTATTATGTAATAATTACCAAATGTTTATTAATTGTTAATTAATTCATTTCTTGATTACGTAAATTGTGTTATACCTATATGTTTAAATTATTTTTAAATTTTGGGCTCCTAGGTTTGTAGGGGAATAGTGTGAAATGTTAATTAAGTAATTAATTAAAAATATATAATTAAATATTACCGTGTTTAATAATTATGCAAATTGCTTCTTGTTTTTTAATTTTTACATAATGTTGATATATATTTTTGTGTTAATTAACAATGGTCATATTAAGAGTTTTACATTCAGTCCAAATTGATATGGTTATTTAAATTTGTAATGTGTTTGAAGTGAAGTACTTTCCCTACTGTTGCTTAGACTGGAGAGGAAATAGCAAATGTAACCCCTCCTTAGACTGAAGTGGTAATAATAAATGTAACCACTACTTCAGCAGTAGGGAAGTCCAACGCTTTCCCTCCTGCTGGACAGACTGGAGTCGATATATAGTAAATTTAACCCCTCCAAAGTCCAACACTTTCCCTACTGCTGGACATACTGGAGTGGGAATGGTAAATCTTACCCCTCCATGTCCAGCTCTTTCCCTACTGTTGCACAGACTGGAGAAGAAATAGTAAGTATTACCCCTCCGAAGGTCAGTCCGTTCCCTACTGTTGCATAGACCCGAGCTGGAATAGTAAATTTAACCCCTCCGAAGTCCAATGCTTTCACTACTGTTGCACCGACTGGAGTGGGAATAGCAAATTTAATTCCTTAGAAGTCCAATGCTTTCCCTACTGTTGCACAGACAGGAGTGGGAATTGCAATTCTTACCCCCTCTGAAGTCCAACAGTTTCCCTACTGTAGCACAGACTGAAGTGGGAATAATAAATCTTAACCCTTCGAAGTTAAACGATTTTCCTACCTAGTTGCACCATCTGGGGTGGGAATAGTAAATATTACCCCTCCGAAGATCAGCACTTTCCCTACTGTTGCACAGCCTGGAGTAGCAATAATAAATGTAATCTCTCTGAAGTCCATATGAGAACAGCCCAGTCCAAACTTCAAGGTCAGGGCTTCCCTGAACTGGAACAAAAGCAACAAGTGGCTGAGATTAATTCAAGCATGCCATCCATATGACGCTACTCTTAAACAGGTTTATCAAGCCAGTATTAAGGTATACCATCGAGCCATCTGCAAAGCACGTGCTTCCTTCTATTCCTCAGAATTCAAGAATAGCGCAAATCCAACTAAGTTAATCTTTAAGGTTCTTAAAGATTTAACCAACAGGAAAGCCGCTGTGTTGGGGAATGGTTCTCAGGCTCATTGTGATGAAATAGCATCTTTTTTTGTTGAAAAAGTGGAGGTGATTTATAGATCTTTCCCCCCCCCTGCCACATCTATTAACATTGTAAAACCTATGATTGACATCTCTAGGCCATTATTGGTGCTTCCTGCGCCTTCTCAGGAAGAATTTGACTCCCTGGCGGTGAGGGTCAAATCGGGCTCCCCAATGGACCCTCTGAGACCTGCACAATTCAGGGACCTGTCAGAGACTTGTCTTCCGTTTCTTCTCAGTCTCATTAAACAATCTCTCAGTACTGGGTCGGTACCTGTAAAATGGAAGCAAGCTATGGTTATGCCGGTACTGAAAAAGGCTTCATTAGATCCAGCAAAGCCAGAGCACTACCGGCCCATCTCTTTGCTTCCATGGGTCTCTAAGATTACTGAGGCTCATGTCAATAACATCTTATCTGTCCACCTCTTAAATACAGGTATCCTTCATTCTTCCCAGAATGGATTTAGAGCAGGCCACAGTACTGAGACAGCCCTGGTGGCTATGGTTGAGCATCTTCGCAGTCTGTTAGACTCTGGACAGACGGCGGCACTGATCCTTTTGGATCTCAGTGCCGCCTTTGACACTGTTTCCCACCCGATTTTGCTCCAGAGACTGAGAGAAGTCGGAGTTGATGGCACTGCTTTGGATTGGTTTCGCTCATTTCTGGCTGAGCGTTCCTTTAAAGTATGTACTCCCCCCTTTGAGTCTTCTCCCCGCCCTATTTCCCAAGGAGTTCCGCAGGGTTCGGCACTCAGTCCGACCCTGTTCAACTTGTATGTGAGACCGTTGACGGAAGTTGCCAATAAATGGGGTCTCACTATGGTATCTTACGCTGATGATACCCAATTAGCTGTTGCACTCAATGGGTATACTACGTTGAATTCCTCTAAATTTCAGCAAGCTCTTAGAGAGGTGGCAAGCTGGATGACCGACAATCGTCTCCAACTTAATGCCACAAAAACCGAAGTCTTAGTGCTGGGCAAAGAAATCCATCTCTGGGGAGACAACTGGTGGCCTTTAGAGCTTGGCCCAACTCCTATACCAGTCACTCAGGTGAAGAATCTTGGGATTCTGCTTGACGCCAATTTATCATTTACTCCCCACACGAAGAAAGTAGCGGGCACTTGTTTTGGCGTTCTTCAGAGTCTCAGGCCTATTCTTAAATTTTTTGATGCCTCTACTAGGCAACTTATAGTGCAGGCCATGATTCTTTCCAGACTGGATTATGCCAGTGCACTTTTATAGGGTACCAATCAAGCAGAGCTCACACGCCTTCAGCGCGTGCGAAATGCGGCCGCTCGTATGCTGTTTGGTTTGCCTAAATTTTGCTCAGTCAGGAGCGCCATTTCTGATCTTCATTGGTTGCCCGTTAGACAGAGGATACAATTTAAAGTACTGTGCCTGGTTTTTAAAATTCTGAAGTTTGCTTCCCCTCCTATTTTGGCTCAGACCATCTCTTACTACACTCCTGCTAGAACACTTCGTTCAACGGTTCAATTTTTGGCCATAGTTCCCCGCTTTAAAAAAGCCAGAATGGGCGGACGCTCGTTTGGTGTTCTGGCGGCCAGCCTTTGGAACACATTGCCGTTCAGTATTCGATCCATCCCGGACTTGCTTCCTTTCAGGAAAGCGGTGAAAACATTCTTGTTTCCTTTAGCCTAGCGGTCGTGGCTGGTATGTTTCATCCTTCTGTTATGTTACTCGTCCTCTGTTGCGCCGGGACGCCGCTTGCTGTGGCATCTGTGCGCCTTATAAATGTAAAATAACATAACATAACATAACATAACATAACATCACTGTTTTGTATACTTTAGTGTGCCACCCTAAATAGGACAAGTATGCCCAAACCTGGCTCCTGTGCACACTGTGTCACTGGAACCAAGCTGTATCTGGCTGATGACTCAATAACAAGGGTGAAACAGGTCCTGGGTTAGCTGTGGCTTGTGTAGGGGTATAGATTGAGAAGTTAATCAAATAATAATTAAAAATTATTTAGTAATTTATCATTAATTAGTTAATTAATTATTATTTCTGTAAATTGTTTAATAACTTTATATTTTAGGTGTGGGCTGTTGGGTTATGTAGGGATATAGGGTGTGTAGTTAATCAGGCAATAATTAATTAGCAACTAATTATGTATTTCATAAATAATTTAATGGAAATTAATTATGTACCTTATGTAGTACTGATTTATTTTATATATATTTTAGTTGTGGGTTGCTCGGTTTGGTGGGGTATAGGGTTGAATGTTTATTATGTAATAATTACCAAATGTTTATTAATTGTTAATTAATTCATTTCTTGATTACGTAAATCGTGTTATACCTATATGTTTAAATTATTTTTTAATTGTGGGCTCCTAGGTTTGTAGGGGAATAGTGTGAAAAGTTAATTAAGTAATTAATTAAAAATATATAATTAAATATTACAGTGTTTAATAATCATGCAAATTGTTTCTTGTTTTTTATTTTTTATATAATGTTGATATATATTTTTGTGTTAATTAACAATGTTCATATTAAGAGTTTTACATTCAGTCCAAATTTATATGGTTATTTAAATTTGTAATGTGTTTGAAGTGAATTACTTTCCCTACTGTTGCTTAGACTGGAGAGGAAATAGCAAATTTAACCCCTCCTTAGACTGAAGTGGTAATAATAAATGTAACCACTACTTCAGCAGTAGGGAAGTCCAACGCTTTCCCTCCTGCTGGACAGACTGGAGTGGATATATAGTAAATTTAACCCCTCCAAAGTCCAACACTTTCCCTACTGCTGGACATACTGGAGTGGGAATGGTAAATCTTACCCCTCCGAAGTCCAACTCTTTCCCTATTGTTGCACAGACTGGAGAAGAAATAGTAAGTATTACCCCTCCGAAGGTCAGTCTTTTCCCTACTGTTGCATAGACCTGAGCTGGAATAGTAAATTTAACCCCTCCGAAGACCAATGCTTTCACTACTGTTGCACCGACTGGAGTGGGAATAGCAAATTTAATTCCTTAGAAGTCCAATGCTTTCCCTACTGTTGCACAGACAGGAGTGGGAATTGCAATTCTTACCCCCTCCGAAGTCCAACAGTTTCCCTACTGTAGCACAGACTGAAGTGGGAATAATAAATCTTACCCCTTCGAAGTTAAACGATTTTCCTACCTAGTTGCACCGTCTGGGGTGGGAATAGTAAATATTACCCCTCCGAAGATCAGCACTTTCCCTACTGTTGCACAGCCTGGAGTAGCAATAGTAAATGTAATCTCTCTGAAGTCCATATGAGAACAGCCCCGTCCAAACTGCAAGGTCAGGGCTTCCCTGAACTGGAACAAAAGCAACCAGTGGCTGAGATTAATTCAAGCATGGCATCCATCACTGTTTTGTATACTTTAGTGTGCCACCCTAAATAGGACAAGTATGCCCAGACCTGGCTCCTGTGCACACTGTGTCACTGGAACCAAGCTGTATCTGGCTGATGAATCAATAACAAGGGTGAAACAGGTCCTGGGTTGCATCTGTGCCAGTTCAGGGAGGACCTGACTTGGCAGTTCGGGCTGGACTGTTTTGATTGGAGCAGGGTCAATCCTGATTTGCATTTAGCTGGGTCCAAACTGAAATGACATTGTGTGCAAAATAAAAATGGATTGAAATGTGGCCCGAGTAATTAGCAATGGCAGAGATTAATTTAAGCATTCCATCCATCACTGTTTTGTAAACTGCAGCACCCTTGACAGCAAGCATATAACACGTAGGGAAAGGGCCCCAAGAGGACCCCGCTGCACTCAGCAAGGTAGTCATGGAAATCTGGGAGAGGGTCCCAGATTCTCTGAATCACATTCATCTTAACATGATGGGGGTTGTGCAGGAAGGTAGTATCAATTGGAGCAAAGTGACTGCCCTGAGGCTGTAGGAAGTTTTCCGTGCCGATCGTGCCTTTTTCGCTGTGTAAGTTGGCAACCCTGTACTCTTGATGGTGCCGCTGTGACATTTACTGTGCCAATTGGGCCATTGCCCATATACATTGAGTAAATCGGTGATCCTAAATGCCAGAGGAGACCACTGTGAAGTTTGCAGTTCTGATTGGGCTGTTACCCATGTGAGGTGTTTAAGTCGGTAATCCCGTATGCCAGAGGGAGCCACCATGAAGAGGAACCTGCTGCTGTGCATGAGTGAGGAGCAGGAGCTATGACCCTATATGCCACAGGGGGCCACTGAAAGAATGTAACAATCGTATCTTGGTTGATGCCATCGACGAGAGGAGAGGCCGCTGGGGCGACCCATGCGGGCCTATGGTCTGACTGAGGAGCAGAGCCAGAAGCCAACAAAATAACCCAGTGGTGTAGCTGGGGGGTGGTTGTGTCTGTCGTCTACCACCATCCCCCTGTCCCCAAGAACTTGTGATCTATTGGCCACCAATACCGCCCCCGCCAGAACAAGTCGTCTGTCGGCCACCACCTCCGCTCTTACCTGTCCCGGGTGGTAGTATTTCTAGCTACGTCACTGAATACCAAAGGAAACTGATTATGGCATCAGAGGAGCACCGAGAACACCCAGCCATGGTCCTTGCTGAGGTGCATGTGTGCTACTCACCCGAGATAGCATCTGAAGCTGCCGTACCGCAAGAGAGACACTCTCGAAGACTCCTGAGCGAAGGGCCAGAAGGCCCTGGGGGAACTTGTCTGCCAGATAGTTCTTCAGCATTGGAACGCTTTTAACTTTTCTAACAGAGAGTCCTGAGACTCAGACTGCAAGCGGGCCCTAACCTAAATATCACCTAGAGTGAATAGTAAATAAACAATAGCGCTAGTGAGAGGGCTGTGGGACTCAGGGGACTGCCGTTAAAAACTAGAGCCCTGACCTAAGGAGTCTGTGTGTATTGTTTGCGTGTGCTGTATTTTACTTTATGGCTGTATATATGTGGAAATATGGATTTTTCTGATCAGTTATGTCCCCTATCTTGGACCCCAACGGTTTCATGTATGAATCACAAGTACATGTATGTTCCCTCCAGTTCCAGTTATGAAGACGCAAACTCATGTGCGTCCACCGTCAACATGTCCTCTTTCAGATCCGCCATGAATAGGCTGGATATTCCATTCCTAAGTATGAAAGGCCACCGGCTTTATATGGTTCACTTATGCCATTTTACAGTCCAGGCAAGTAGGCCCTGATTCTGTCATCAAGCTTTTCTTGCTTTCTGCCTCTGAAGCTCCAGTCTGAGCCTGCATCTGTGACCATGAACTTTGTCTCATTCCCTGCGCGGCTCACGATGCCTGACATCAGCCTGTTGCCTGCCAAGAAACTGTATTTCACCTTCGAAATTATCTGCTCCGCTCCCTGCCCAATGCATTCCTGTCTAGTAGTTTAAGTAAACATTCTTCCAGCTACCGAGCAAAGGCCCGGCTTCTCTGTCTTTATGCAAGTAATTCATAGCCTTATTATTATGGAAGACTTCTGCCCTCGCATCTAGTGTAGACACTTAGACGCTTGTACACGCACTAACAGTCAGTATAGGCAGTATAGAATAAGATTCTACTCTAAGAGACCTCTCTTTTGGATAACATAGTTCTTTAAACATAGGATGTTAGATATGATTTGGGATTAGGTTGACTTGACCCTCCAGACATCTGTCGCCACATGTAGAGCTAAATGTCAAGTCCCCTTCACCCCCTAGTTGCACGTCAATCACACGTCATGCTGCTGCGCGCGCATTTCTGCCAAGTAATTCTGCTAACGTTGCGAAATTCTTTCATGGAACCACCCTATTATGACATCACACTTAATGACGTTCTTTAGTTACACCCAGTTACACCTACTATTGCTACGTATGTATGTTTTATCTACACTATCAATTGTTACGCCTCCTGCATTTGCTTCACTGTAATGCCTATTGTATAAAAGTAATTACTTATCAATAAAGTGTACTTCACTTCCTGAACCTCCGTGGTGATGGAACTTGGAGTCACCGATTCGAATCGTCCATTGGAATAAAGCCCATTCCGAACCTCTAATACCACGGATTCTGCCTCTTATTTATTGAGCTATTTTTATTATGTTTCTGTATCAAATTAAGTCCCGGTAATTAAATTATTTACCACATGAATGGCGCCCGAACAGGGACACTTTCTCATCTCACGCGCCGGCGGTGCGTTGCAGGCCCGGTCTCCTGCCACAGCTGGACGGACAACAACGCGTACCAGCAGGATTTCCTGTATCTCCCTCCGGTCAAGCGGGGGCGACTGAGGCTGCGATCAACACCCAGACGAGGCGGTGAGAAGTGCGAAGTATCCCGACCAGAGCCTAGCTGAGAGAGCAAGATCCGAGGTATACAGAGGCCCACCAAGTTTCCGATGTCCCGAAGTGTCCGAAGTTTTCGAGTCGAGTCCAGTCCGGTCCAGTTCAGTTCAGTTCCGTTCCGAGGCCTTCCGTTCCGAGCTACCCGGTGAGTACCATTACTGGGGAGGCGTTCTGACGTGCACATAGGTTGTGCCGGTCAAGACGGGTTTGGGTACACAAATCCGGTCTGCACTGTTTTAGCAGTGTATCTGTACTGTTTAGCAGTATATCTAGTATATCAAGTATATAAATTCAGAATAATTCAGTTAATGCCGAGTATTATGTTTAGTGATTAAGTTTCCTTAGAATCGTCATCATCATTGTTGCTCATTTAAATGTTAAATGTGTTAAATACGTCCTGCATATTGTGGTGTGAATGACTGTTCATCACTGTGTTGATTGTATTAAGTTTGTTCAAGATCAAGTATCAGACCAGTTCTCAATATGCCGCTCTTTTCGAAATTAAGACAGTTTACAACTAGAAAAGGGGTACTCGAAGAAGCTGTTCCTATTCCTCCTAGGGACACTCCAGGGTACTTCATGTATCATAAGCACGGCTTAGACGCTATACTATTTCTTGATTTGTGGGTAGACTACACCAAGGAATTACCAGAAAGTCAGAGGTGGCCCGCAGCTGGGACCTGGGATGCAGAGTGCATCATGAAAGTAGAGGAAGAGTTATGGAAAAGGAAAGCCAGACAGTCACAGAAAGACGCCGTTGAGTTATGGCGCAAAGAATCTCATAGACGTACAGAAAAAGCACTCCGACAGGAAGAGAAAAATAAAGAGAATTTAAATAAAGTCCGAGAAAATCTATTAATTGAAGAAGGTACACGAGTGAAATCAGAACAAGTAGACAGACAAAGAAATGCCCTTATGAAGGGTATGTATCCCCTTCTGGCCGAGGGATTACCTAAGGCTACTCCGGGGATACCAAAAGACTTACCACCCCCATTATTTCCAATAAAAGTACATCCTAAGGGGCATCCTAGAACCGCAGAAGATGTTTTTCTTTCCTCATATTTAGATGACGCAGCTCCCGAGTATGCTAACCCCGCCCCACATAGACCGTCGGCCGGGGAGGTTCAACGCCAAGATCCTGTATCTGTATCTCTACAACAACAAATCCTGACACAAGTTCCGGCAAGCACATTTGTTTCCACATCTGTTCCTACAGCTACTTCTACAGCTGTGTCCACACCTATAGTTGCTGTATCGCGTTCTACGAATCCTTTCACGCCCGATACCCCAGACGGGGCTACCGGAGGTGCTACCAACATTTTTTCTACGCCACCCAGAATAAATAAACTTACTTTTCAAGAGTCAGCACATCCACGTACCCCCAAACTCATAAATTCCCGCACGCTTAAGGAACTTCTTGTAGATTGTAGATATGACCCTGTGCCCGGCAAAGAGGACGAAATGATCATGGCATCATTACGTATCAGACGAGCTGCGGTGTATTTAGGGAAGCTACCAGGAATGACTATGCATCTAGATAATATATATCATTTTGTGCAAACAGGGCGAGATTCTGAATGTATTAACAGAGCTATGGAATACCAGAAAGTGGAAATACAGGGGGAACTGTTACGTTTCCTCATAAATTGTGTGATCAGAAATCAAGACCGACCGGGGGTAGACCCGGAAACAATGGAAACTCTTACCAGATGGAGCCAGAATATATCAGAAGGGAGACATGATAGGCAAAAATGTATAATAGCCATGTGCAGAAAGATCCGTAAAGAAATAGAACGCCTACACGAAGAGAGATTAGCGGTAGACCAGTTTGAACAAAACGAGGAGGAGGAAGGATCAGGACTGTCCACAGGACAGTCAGAAACCATAGCCTATGTAGGTAGAGGAAGATCTTGTAATAGTACTAGATGTTTTACTGACCCGATACGTCCGATATGTCCAGATAATAACAGGAATTTCCAAACACCTATAATAAATATAAGGTCCCCCGAGCATTCGTTCCAAGCCGCTGACAAATTACTGCGAGAACGAAGGGGTTATCATTTACTCGATTCTATGGATGAACAAGAATTAGCCAGGTCAGCCGTTCATTGGGTTGACAGTCCCGGAAAATATGGTGATGATACAGTAGCACACACATTTTTGAACCTCACCCCAGATGAACAGCGTTTAGCTGGGATTTATATGATTCAACAACTTCTTATACTATATAAAAGCCAACATTCAGATCCTGGTCCCTTACCTGATATATTGACTGAATTACTCACGAATGGATGGAGAGGTTCAGGTACTAAGCTAATTAAAGAAATACTAGAATCAAGAAAGCAGTACATTCTTTTTGTATGCCCAGAACATGTCTCACTGCCCATCAAGGAAAGACCGATGTATTACATGGACAGACAGAATCCCTTACGAGAAGTACACCCAATAAAGGGCGAGGACAATCAGTTTAAACGTGTATTTGTATATACGCCCATATCGAAAATAGAATTGTTAGAAATGAAGAAAGTGGTACCCAGTCATGACAAAGACCCAGCGGGTTTCCACCGAGAAATTAAAGACATGTTACTCATGGGAGAGTATACCTATCCCGACATTATGACAATATTAAAGGTATTAATGCCTGCGGGCATTTACGAAAAACTCAAGGAAAAAGAGTGGGAGGTGGGAGACCAAAAGATAGACTGGACAGCATTAGAAAATGAAGAAAAGGCCCGAGGTCCAGGTTCGGGGCTTGGGGACAAAACTAAAGCACTACCAGGTTTACTAGTACAGGTACTGCCGCGTTTATTAACTACGAAAAAGGAAGACTGGGGTGCAATCTCAGCTTGTAAACAAAAGCAAGATGAAGACACTAGTGATTTCTATGCCCGATTTGAAAAATGTTTTGGTATAAATAGTGGCATAAAAGCAAGTAGCGAATCATACCCACATCTGTTTGTGACAAAATTAGTTGAAAATTCCTTGCCCCAAGTGAAGAATAGAGTATTAAAATTCGAGAGTACCTGGCAAGGTAATACCCCATCACAAATGTTACAAATGTTACAGTACCATTACAACAGAATTAGAGAGGAACAAGAACATGAACAAAGACGCATGAAAGACACGAAAATGAAAATGCTAGTCTCTCAGACAGTTCCAGCTGAAGGACATAAAAAGGGTACGACACATTCCGGTGAGTCAGCAGGACCTGTAAAAGGGACATGCAACTATTGTAAACAGCCAGGACATTACATACACGATTGCCCAGTCCTGAAGCGTAATATCGCCACAGGTAAAACACAGGAAAGACCACGGCCACCTAGACAGGATCAGAATGAACAAGGAGCCCCGCAGCATGCACAGTCCATGCCAGCTCCACAACAGTCTATACAGTTTGTGCCAGCTGCACCAGCGCTGCCGGTTGCTGCCACACAAACCACGACACGACAGCTGTACCAGACCGCACAGTATGACTATCCTGATTATCAACGATATGCATGAACCAGCCTAGAGAGGGAAGTTGACTTACCCCTTATCGAGGTCCCTGTAGACCAAGAAGGACCTTATGTACATAGTGAATTATTAGGCCAAGATAGAAAATTTTTACTTGATACAGGGGCAAGTCGAACAACAATAAAACACAGTGAAGTTCCAGGGGCACCCCTCTCAGGCTCACAGAATATTTCCCTTGGTTTTTCAGGAAAACCTATTGTTAATGAAGTATCACAGCCTCTTCCACTTACGATAGGACCCTTGACCAGAACTACAGATTTATTGCTTACTAAATCATGTCCAGAAAACTTGTTAGGTATAAAAACACTGAAAGCTCTAGGAGCTATAATATGTTGTTCTCCGGAAGGAGTAAGATTGTTTTTACGTGATTTCAAAGGTCACTATGTGTCTCGAGACATGGATCCCCGACTGCAGACTTTACCTACACATTTATGGGCACAAGGCCCTACTGATGTTGGTTGCATGAATATTACACCATATCGAGTTACACTAAGGGCAGGAGTGGTATTAACACGAATGCGACAATACAAGTTACCACCAGATGCTGTAGTGGCTTTACTACAAATCATTGACGAGCTCATTGCCCAAGGAGTGGTTGTGGAAACAGACTCCAATGTATGTAATTCCCCGATAATTCCGATTCTTAAACGAACAGATCCAAAGGCCCCGCCAGTATATCGATTGGTTATTGATCTGCGCGAATTGAACAAATGCATTGTGCCACAATTCCCTGTGGTCCCAGATATCTCGTCATTACTGACAGCTATTGATTCTGAAGCAACATTCTTTACTGTAATTGATCTCAAGAATGCCTTTTTCAGCGTCCCAATAGATCCGGAAAGCCAATACTTGTTCGGATTTAGTTTAAATGGACGTAGCTTTAAATTCACACGCGCACCTCAAGGATTTACAGAAAGCCCCAGCATCTATAGCCAAGCACTGAAATGAGAACTCGACAGTATCCACATGCCAGTAAACACTGCCCTGCTTCAATATGTCGATGATCTGCTGATCACCGCTAGAAGCGAACCTGAATGTGAGAAAGCATCACTGACAGTTTTACAATTTCTAGCCGAAAAAGGGCACAAGGTGTCCCCTTCTAAGCTGCAATTCTGTGTCCAGCGAGTTGTTTATCTTGGACACTCGCTGTCCAAGGAGGGAAGGCAGCTTACACCCGACCGCATTCAGTTAATAGCTAACATGCCAATACCCAAGACACAAAAGGAGGTGCGGGCTTTTATAGGCCTCACTTCATATTGTAGGCAGTGGATCCCTCAGTATGCATTTCTAGCAAAACCACTCATTCAATTGACAACACAGGAGGCAGCCACATCGACTGTTCTCCCTTGGACTCAGGAACATGCACAAGATTTTGAAAGCCTAAAGAAAGCCTTATGCCAAGCACCGGTTTTAGCAACACCATGTTACAATAAACAGTTTACACTCTTTGTTACAGAACGCGAAGGTACTGCCTTGTCAGTACTCACACAGGAACAGGCAGGATCCCACAAACCATGTGCTTATTTTTCTAGTACATTAGATCCCGTAGCTCAGGCTTTGCCTGCATGCCTGAAATCAGTGGCAGCAACAGCTTTAGCAATCAGACAAAGCGATGCCATAGTGTTAGGACATCCATTGACAGTTCAAGTACCACATGCAGTAGAGGTTCTTGTGAATCGAACGCAAACACAACATTTGACTATAGCGCGACTTACAGGGTATGAATTAACATTGTTTCAGCCACATATAGAAATCAGACGTTGTAACACATTGAATCCTGCCACACTTTTACCCGTAATCGGAACAGACCCACTAGCTCATGATTGTATTGATGTTATTACAATCACAACGAAACCCAGACAAGACTTGACAGATGTCCCATTGTCAGACCCAGACCTAACGTTGTATGTAGATGGTTCATGTATGAGAACAAGTACAGGAGAGTTAGTGGCCGCTTACGCAGTCACAACAGACACTGAAATCATTGAAACAAATTGCATAAATACCTTGTCCGCTCAAGCAGCAGAGCTCGTCGCTCTGACACAAGCCTGTATTCAAGCCACAAATAAAAGAGTCAACATATACACTGATTCACGTTATGCATTCGGAGTTGTACATGACTTCGGCGTGCTGTGGCGAGAGAGAGGTTATTTAACTTCTCACGGTGCCCACATTCAGCACGGACCCCTCATTCATGCCTTATTAGATGCAATACATCTACCCACTGCAATATCAATTATGAAATGTAAAGCTCATACGAAAGTTACTGATATCATTTCTCAAGGCAATGATCTAGCTGACAGAACAGCTAAACAGACTGCTCAAACTCAAACATCCGACATGACAAAGACAAAAGTCCCGACGCCAACACATTGTATGACGGTTAAGGATCCCACTCTTGATGTAATTGACATACAGACACATGCTACTCCAGACGAAATAAAGAAATGGACTGAATTAGGAGGGATCCAAACGGATCAAGGATGGATGACGAAGGAAAAATCTGTGTGGTTCCTTCCTGATTCAATGGTCCAAGTCATTATTAACACTGTACATAGTCCAGCGCATCTAGGAGAAAAAGCTATGCTAGACAGCATTCAACACATTTGGTTCGACAAACATTTACGAGCAGCAGCCAAACAAAAAGTTCGTACCTGTATGATCTGTTGTCAGTTCAACCCAGGAAAAAGCATTCCCGTAGAACAGGGTGGATTTCAGCCTCCTGATCACCCTTTTGAAGTCCTCCAGATGGATTATATCCAGATGGAACGATGTCGAGGATTCAAATATGTTCTCGTAGTTGTCTGTGCTCTTTCCCGTTGGACAGAGGCATACCCGGTTTCAGATTACACTGCCCCGACTACTGCCAAACAGTTAGTTCGAGAATTCTTCCCACGATACGGTTTACCACGTGTTGTCTACTCAGATAACGGCCAGCCGTTCTCATCCGAACTAATGAAACACGTTTCACTTTTGTTAGGTTATCAGTGGAAGTTTCACTGTGTCCGACACCCCGAGGCAGCAGGTCTCGTGGAAAGACATAATCAGACCCTGAAAATTAGATTGTCCAAAATATGCAGAGAGAAAGGTGTCGACTGGGTAGTAGCGTTACCAGTTGCACTCTTTTACATGAGAATGGTAGCACACTCTCGAACAGGGCTATCCCCTTATGAGGTGATCTTCGGTAGACCACCAAATATGTGGGGGACGCCTATACCACGTAAAATAACTGATATTGACTGTAATATGCTGACAGATTATTTGGCTTCCTTGATGTCTGCACTACAATCTTGTCGTTCACAGGTAGCTGCAGCTTTTCCTGACAACACTGAGGTGAAACCCCATGACGTAGTTCCGGGGGACCTGGTCTTAGTGAGGAACTTTGATCGGAAGACTCAGCTGGATCCTAGGTGGAAGTCGCCGCAACTGGTCTTGCTCACCACAAGGACAGCCGTGAAGATCGAAGGCAGGAAAGGCTGGGTACATTCAAGTCATATCAAGAAATTTCATGGACTACCATCGGATGTAAATACCACACCTCGTGTGTCTTCACCCATTGACTCAAAGCTTCCTTTGGTTGAAATGAGTAATCACGAACAATATAAACTAAAACTCAGGTCTAACCAGTCAGGCAATTTGATTGTTTAAGTCCTCTCCAAGGTGAAGCGGTTGAATTTGTCTCTGACATGTATCCCTTAGACCTGAATAGAGAAAAAACCCGAAAAATGTTGAAACGACATGCATACTGTAAATCACTGCGTAGTCATTGCACAGTGACGTTATTAATTTTGTTTTTCTTAAGTCTTTTAATAATTACTGCAAGTATATTGTTGCACATATATTATCCTATTTCTAGACATGTTTATAATGTTACTGCTGAACATTCTTTTAGTGAATTACCTCCGCATGAGTTGTCTTATAGATTTGCGCTGCGCAATAATACGTTTATTAGTATGTTACATCATTCCCATCAGGTTAGCAATGCTACAAATTGTTGGATATGTGGTCGACTCCCTCCCTATCAGAATTATAAAGGAATTCTACCTCTCTTTCCATACCCGTTCACACACAACGGCTCCTGTGGAGCATGGTTTAGTTTAATTAATTCCCTAGATTCAAATTCTGCAGTTTATCAAGACAACTGGGTATGGGGAAATTTAAACTTAGTTTTACTTAAAGTCTGCTACCCTAACAAGGAGGGACTTCCCAAGAGAACAGGAACTGATCTAGAAAATGAAGTTTATGGATTAGGTAATTTTACGCCTAATCTTATGATCCTAAATATCGAATCCGAAGCTACTCCAATTTTGCCCGCCATGTCAGTATTTCCAGTAAAAGGTGAATTATGTGTAAGAAAGAATGGTTCCATACATATGGGCCATAGTAGATGCACCACTGTAATAGAATTCAGTGATCAAGGCAAGTCGACATTTAGAGCTTCCCGCCATTCCTATTTTATATGTGGTCAGACGGCATATGTACGTTTGCCTCTAGATTGGGATGGTACCTGCTACATTGGATTCCTTTTGCCACCTGTTTTCCTAGCTCCTCCCGATTATCACAGAAATACTCATTTAGTACACAATAGAGAAAGGAGAGATCTCCCAATAGTCGATTACACTGAAACAGCATGGGAAAAATACACAGATTTCAATAAAGGTCTCTTTCCCTATATAGGTACCGTTACTAATAGTAAGTTGATACGTAGATTAACTAGAACCCTTGAAGCAGTAGTGAACGAAACTATTTCCGCCTTAGGCAATTTAACAGAAGAACAGTCTGCTATGCGGATTGTTGTGCTTCAAAATCGTCTTGTCCTTGACGTCATCCTGGCCGATAGGGGCGGAGCTTGTAGGGTCATCGGATCAAGTTGTTGCATTTTCATACCAGAAAATTCGCCATCTGTATATAAAGCCATAACTCGCCTTCATAAGATTGTAAGCCAGATACACCAGAATCCAGGCACCTGGACTTGGTCCGGTTGGTTTTGGAGTGTATTATCTACCTTTGGATGGAAGGTCCTATCCTTCCTAGGTATTGGCTTTCTCATACTATTCAGTTGCTGTCTATGCCTACAATGTGGACCAGCGATTTGTGGTCTGTGTGCCACATCGTGTATTCCATCACCAAGATTTCGTTCGTCCCAGAAGAAAAAAGAAGAACAAATGATGCTATATGAACAGATCAATGGATTGATGAAGATTGATATCTCTTGACGGGCAAGTAGGGGACAAGGAGGGAATGTGGAAATATGGATTTTTCTGATCAGTTATGTCCCCTATCTTGGACCCCAACGGTTTCATGTATGAATCACAAGTACATGTATGTTCCCTCCAGTTCCAGTTATGAAGACGCAAACTCATGTGCGTCCACCGTCAACATGTCCTCTTTCAGATCCGCCATGAATAGGCTGGATATTCCATTCCTAAGTATGAAAGGCCACCGGCTTTATATGGTTCACTTATGCCATTTTACAGTCCAGGCAAGTAGGCCCTGATTCTGTCATCAAGCTTTTCTTGCTTTCTGCCTCTGAAGCTCCAGTCTGAGCCTGCATCTGTGACCATGAACTTTGTCTCATTCCCTGCGCGGCTCACGATGCCTGACATCAGCCTGTTGCCTGCCAAGAAACTGTATTTCACCTTCGAAATTATCTGCTCCGCTCCCTGCCCAATGCATTCCTGTCTAGTAGTTTAAGTAAACATTCTTCCAGCTACCGAGCAAAGGCCCGGCTTCTCTGTCTTTATGCAAGTAATTCATAGCCTTATTATTATGGAAGACTTCTGCCCTCGCATCTAGTGTAGACACTTAGACGCTTGTACACGCACTAACAGTCAGTATAGGCAGTATAGAATAAGATTCTACTCTAAGAGACCTCTCTTTTGGATAACATAGTTCTTTAAACATAGGATGTTAGATATGATTTGGGATTAGGTTGACTTGACCCTCCAGACATCTGTCGCCACATGTAGAGCTAAATGTCAAGTCCCCTTCACCCCCTAGTTGCACGTCAATCACACGTCATGCTGCTGCGCGCGCATTTCTGGCAAGTAATTCTGCTAACGTTGCGAAATTCTTTCATGGAACCACCCTATTATGACATCACACTTAATGACGTTCTTTAGTTACACCCAGTTACACCTACTATTGCTACGTATGTATGTTTTATCTACACTATCAATTGTTACGCCTCCTGCATTTGCTTCACTGTAATGCCTATTGTATAAAAGTAATTACTTATCAATAAAGTGTACTTCACTTCCTGAACCTCCGTGGTGATGGAACTTGGAGTCACCGATTCGAATCGTCCATTGGAATAAAGCCCATTCCGAACCTCTAATACCACGGATTCTGCCTCTTATTTATTGAGCTATTTTTATTATGTTTCTGTATCAAATTAAGTCCCGGTAATTAAATTATTTACCACATATAAATGCTCCTTTTGCCATAAAAGTAGGTATTTATTGCTACTATTAAACATATTTTGAGTCGTGAGCCTGTTTTCACCTCCTATGTCTACCTCACCCCTGAGAAGCTTTGGACTGCTCGACCCGTGTTTTCACTGAGAGTCAAGTGATGAAGGGGAACTTGGTCCAGTAGTTCAAGAGCCATAGTAGGTTGGGCCCCAGGACATTAGGAGTAAAAGGCCTCAACCCCAACGGTTGGACCCAGTAGCTCCTGCTAGTCCGTGGCCCTTTGAACAGACGTCTGACACTCATTGAAAGAGTTTTGCTTTCGAGACGAGAAGGACTGCAGCAGTGCTGGTAGAGATGCTCTACAGAAAGGAACGTCTTTTTTTCCTGCGCCTCACCGAGGACATTTGCCTTTTATTTTAAGTTATGGACCAAGTCTGCACCTACATAACAAAGAGTGTTAAGTGAGATTACTTACCTCACTCATGCTTAGAGAGCTCTGAAACTTCAGACACCATCCTCATTGGTCCTGATGAAGGCCACACAACCCATAGTGGTAACACTGGGCCGAAACTTGTCGGTCTTTCACTCGTTGTTGTGGATCACTAACTCATCCACTTCAACACCACCATCTTTTTTAACCTTATCATTTTCCTGTTCAATAAATCACCATACACAGGAAAATAGATATTTATAAACTCTGTCCACGACTGTCGCTACTCAACCAGTCTCTCTACGGGTGGAGGACAGTAGATCACTTTGAAAATAGAACACTTAAGTGATAGGCCCTATGATGATACTATTGACTTAACCACATTGGCTGAGAATCAAGTGGTTCTGTGGTTGAGGGTCTCCAATACTATCGCTGTGAGACTCTGGTTCACTGACACAAGTGATTCATTCCCCTTTGATCTTAAAATTGCAAATCTTTGGAAGCTGAATTAATCTCTGCTTCTCTATCCCTCCTGATTGAAGTAAAGTTTTGCATTAACTCACAATTACGAGTGGGATATGTCACCATTATTCTTGCCACATTGCAGAGGGGCCAAGGATTGTATGAGCATGTTTTATGAATCTAAACCATGAAAGCAACAGGAACAACTGCGCTCTACTCTCAGCTTCAAACTTAGAGCTCTCAATATTGAACCACTGTAAACACCCACTCACAGCTTGAACATGAACAGACACCTACAGATATCCCAGTTCACATTATACACAATACAAGATTAAAGTGTCATAAAAAAAGCTGCAGAAATACAGCATCCTTGAAGAACCAAATACTTGTAGAAGAGTAAATTATGTAAAGCATGTGGAATGTAAAACGGGGCTAACACATTGACAAAGATTAGTTTAATGGCTTTTACATACATGATTGAGATATTGTGAAAAAATAATCAGTATTTCCCTGTAGAAGACATCAATATAGGACCCCATAGCGACCCATTTTAGAGCCAGTTTTTAATTATTGAAGGTTCTGAGGCCCAGTCCTGCCTGGGACTCACCCGACTTAAAGCCATGGTTATTTTTCTTAAAGTGGGTGTGTGAGCCTTTGTAAGACCCCCACATAGAATACACTATAGATTGCTAATACTTGCCTTCTTAGGCCACCTGTAGCATTCGCAGTGCATTGAGATAGGATCACAGGATCACGTGCTACATAATTTAAAAGCATCTTGAAAAGATTTGTTCCTTGTTGTGAGAACAATATACAGTTGGAATTGTTTAACTGTTCTAGTCCAACCATGGTTAAAGAGACAAAATATAAATAGGTGATATCGCTAGCTAGTTTGCTGAGTTGGCTTTGTTCCAAGGCTGGGGTATTTTCTTCCAGGCATCCATATTGTTCAGATCTTGATGAAGCTGTTTCAAATTAGGTGTTTTTGGATCATCTCACCAACACACCCTTCTCCATGTGCATGACTGTGTGCGTGTTACACCTCAATGATGATAATTATTACTGTGAGTGCACTGTACACCTAAATATTGTACAGCTCAATAGAATGCCTAGGAGTTGGGTGGATCAGGAAGGTGTTAACCTCAATTTTATGAGGTAATGTGTCCAAGAGACAGGGTGCAAAACAGAATTTCAAAAATACACTTAATAAAGAAAGGACTGACTCAAAAAGTGAGTTCTAGAGCTTAGTTAAAAAACAAAAAAACAAGGTTTATTACAATATTCAAAAGGGTATAATGCAGAAATAGTAAAATGCAGATTCAGAAAATCTCATTTAAATGCATACAACCATTGCCATGAAGGCTCTCCATAATAAAAGAATGCAGAATAATAGGCAAAAATAATAATGGGCTAAGTCACAAATGTGAAGCAAATCAGTAAGTAATCAGGCAGAACCCCTAGTAGAGACCCAAAATATCTTGCCAAAACTTCAAATTCAAGGGTGTTCAAATTTGAAAACCTAAATTCTTCCTCAGCCTTAATCTGCTCCCTGATTTTCCTTTCATCCGTCCAATCTCTCAAAAGTTTCACTCTACGCGCAATGCATTTAACAAATTCTCGCTCTTCTTTACTCAAACTACACACATACTTTCTTTCAGTCTGTTTAGTGTTATGTTTAGGTTGAGCAACCATAGTGAACTCAGAGCACAACTGTGCAACCAAGAGCTGGCGTCTCCATGACAGCCAGCTCTCAAGAGGTGAGGTGTCATCATCTGGAGACCGATCTGAAGGAGAATTGCTGACTTCTCCTGGGAACTAAGAAGTCCTTTTTGAGCAAGAGGGAACAACTGTGGCAACCTTGCAGGTGGAGCTGACCATTTGAACGAGCTTCTAGACATCAAGACTGGTGAAGGGTTCGATCAAACAGAGAATTGAAACTTTAATGATCTACACGATCAGGGCACCTCTCAAACTGTGCATCTTTGTCAATGGAGCCGCGTCATTGCACAGATGTGTTGTGCACTGTGCTCATGTCAGTTTGGACCCAACCATTTGCAAATAAGTCTTGATCCTGCTCTTCAAGAGAACAGTCTAGCCTGAACTGCCACGCCAGGTCCTCCCTGATCTTCAGCCACAGGTAAATTCACAGAATAAAATACAGCGTCATCTTATTGAAAAGATTTTTAAAAAGGAGTTCAAAATACTCCTAAGAAAAGGAACAATAAATTCATGTTGATCGACAGACAGCCTGACGAGATTCTAGAAGACAAGATGGGTAACAAATTCACCAATTATTTGAAGATGCAGCATTTGGCTCTGATCCTTCCAGATTGGTCACCAGGCACTCAATCCCCTAGTATAATGTGTCCTCAGAGAAGCCATTTCCTGTCTTCCCTCTTTTCTAGAGATACGTGCTTTGGTTAAACCACTCACTCTGAGTATCACTTATAGGACTTCTGCCATTGTAGTGGGGTCTTCTGCACTGACCTCAGTTCCTTCTTCCTTATTGCTGGATTTCGTTCATGTTTAGGGCCCTTGACTGCCATGCAGATGAAGAAATCATTGGCAGTGTGTCCTTGTGTAAAGTATCTGCATATCCCCAATATTTCCTCAGATATAACTTTGATAATAAGTGACCTTCCGATAATCAGTGCCTTGGAATTTGTAAGGGTGTTTTTCACTGAGATTAAGTTATATTCTGAAGCTTGAACTGTCCTGTCATTCCCTGCTTCATTCCAGTTAGGGTGCGTTGTTTTCTTAAGATTCCAATAGAAACTTATATTATCTAAGAGAATTGATGATCATTTTAATTGACTATGTGCTGTTCAGACAAAAGAACATCATTAACCCTAATCATTTGCCCTAGTGATTGTCCCACCTTGTCTACTGTCCAAAAGGACCAGAAAGAGTCATCTTTGGATCTGATCTAGCTTGAATTAATTGCATTTCTACATACGCTTACGTGTATAATAAATCTACTTCAGACCATTTATTGTCAGGTTCGTAGACCTTGATTCTGAGTATGTCAGAATCCAGGTGTATTTTAATAATGGTACGCTGGGGTATGTTATAGGTCAGATGCGATAATTAGCACCTATTATGAGTTTCTGGGGAATAACATACGGATTTTGGTATACTTCCTGCATCAAATATCACTGTGGTAAGGTAAATATCATACATTTGCCCCTGTTGAATTGTGGCAGGTTTAAACTGCAGATGTTCAAAGAAGGGTGAGATATTTAATGCGTCCAGTAATTACTTGAAGTGGTAAATATCACCCAACTCGTAATTCCAACCCTTCCAAAAACAGGAGTTTATATAGGGCCCCAAAAATACCGACCCACTCATACCTAGGGCCATAATGTTAAAATGATGTTCTATTCAGCTTGGATACTATAAGTAACAAGTGTGTCAATTCTATTCTGATCTGCTATTGCCACATTTAAAATATACGTGCTAAGTGTTATATGGAATATCTTTACTTTCATCCTTTTGATTAGATATTGCACATTTTTTACATGTACATAAAGGAATTAATAAATATTGAATGAATTACTCCCATTGTGATCACATGTTCTTCTGTCAGTATGTTACCCATGTTACCAGTTTAATACACGGGTGCCCCTAATGGTGTAAATGCAGATTATTTTAATCTTTGTTAGTGTATGTTGTTTTTCTCACTAGTTCTGCTTAATGAGCACCTATTATTGTTAAGTATATGTCTGACTTTTCAAAATTGTCATCAGTATTTCATAACTATTTGAAATGAATTGTTGAACTTCAAATCATATCACTTCTGGACCTGACCTTGGTTGATCTTTGTTCAATTTAGCAAAGCATTTCCTCTTCATTTTTCTCTCTCATTTGGTGTAGAAGTTATGGTTTGCATGGCTCTTGGGTGAGTTATGGATTGTGGAGCTAACCATAACTTAAGAATTTTAGTGAGTTTTCAGTTTTAATTCATATTCATAACTGTAATTGAACTATTTGTTTAAGTAAAATCCAGAGATTATTTTTAACATACGTTAAGATATTTTAACCAAAACTAACCATAACTTCACTTTATCATTGTTGTTTCAGTATTCAGTAGCTAGCTATATAGACTGACAGATAAACAGACAGATAGATAGATAGATAGATAGATAGATAGATAGATAGATAGATAGATAGATAGATAGATAGATAGATAGATAGATAGATAGATAGATAGATAGATAGATAGATAGATAGATAGATAGATAGATAGATAAGTAGGTAGGTAGGTAGGTAGGTAGGTAGATAGATAGATAGATAGATAGATAGATAGATAGATAGATAGATAGATAGATAGATAGATAGATAGATAGATAGATAGATAGATAGATAGATAGATAGATAGATAGATAGATAGGTAGGTAGGTAGGTAGGTAGGTAGGTAGGTAGGTAGGTAGGTAGGTAGGTAGATAGATAGATAGATAGATAGATAGATAGATAGATAGATAGATAGATAGATAGATAGATAGATAGATAGATAGATAGATAGATAGATAGATAGATAGATAGATAGATAGATAGATAGATGGATGGATGGATGGATGGATGGATGGATGGATGGATGGATGGATGGATGGATGGATGGATGGATGGATGGATGGATGGATGGATGGATGGATGGATGGATGGATGGATGGATGGATGGATGGATGGATGGATGGATAGATAGATAGATAGATAGATAGATAGATAGATAGATAGATAGATAGATAGATAGATAGATAGATAGATTTTGTTTACATCTACGATTTCATTTTTTGCCACTTTACTGTGGGGCACCATGGATAGGGCTGGTGATCATTAGGCACAGAGTGACACAGGAGGAGCCCCGCGGTTCTGTCTGGTACCCCACAGACTAAAAGAATCTTTCTGCGACAACATAAACAAGCACCACGCAGCTTGTCTAAGGCTGTCTCCAGCAGCTAGAGCACAGCTTGCTGCTGAGAGCAGTTTGTGTGCTGTAAGCAAGAATATAAATGCACTGATTATTTAAGGTACATTGAGCAAGATAACCTCGGAGCCAAAAACATTCGGAGAAACACATGTGCACAGAGGGATCCTTTTTAACAAATCCAACTTCGATCACACAGGAAACGTTTGACTGCACCGTGTTCCCATCGGAGACCAGTGAAAATATTTCTGGAAACATTTGCTGTCAGCGTGATCCCAGTTAAGAGCTGCAAAGCCCCGGGAATCGGGAAGCATTTAGACTGCTGCAATTATCCACAAGTGGCGGTAAAATATGCTAAATGCGCGTAGCCTCGGCGGACGGTTTCCACACAAAGACTCCCAGGGCGGTATTCACCTCGGAGTCAGCCTGGCTTTCATTCCAAATAGGGAGTTATTCGACCCTGCACTCTTTTTTCATCAGTATTATTATTTTAATATTATTACTGCTACCTCTCTTGGCTATGGTTGCACGATTTCCACAGTTGTGTGCGCAGTTCATCTAGGGGTCACGAGGGCTTCCACAGGCAAATGAACCCATTCTCACCGGCCTGTCTCCTTGGTACATTTCCGTCACTCGCCTCCGAAGTGCTTGTGGTCTGGATGTCTGTGGGCCTTTATTTATTGTTCACTGTGTATCGGTGCCTATGCGTGTCTTTCTTTGGTTGAACTCACACTTTGTTATACGTGTCTTCTCTGACAAGTGGCAAACGCAATATATGAGGTGTGTGATCAGGGTGTGAATATTTTTAGAAGTGTCATGCGAGCCCCTCTCCTAAAATCAGATGCACATGCATGAAGCACTCAATGGCAATGACAATGACAATTACACTTTATTTGTATGATTAATAAAAACCAATACAAAAAGGAACGATCAATGTAAAAAGGAGAATTAAAATTGAGTAAAATAATAATGTATATATACGGCTTAATCCTAAAACCACCATTTGGTGTTTTGTTTTCTAAGACGCAGTGAAATGTTGTTCGTTTGGCTGCACCGGACAAGCTTTTAGTGGGAGCCAGACTACATAGGGCCTTCCTCCAGATGAATTCCATGCTGTGCCATGGTTGACCTGTCCATTAGGGCTTGTCGGGCATGATAGATGAACTTAGCAAAGTTAGCCATGTGCTTTACAGTGTCCAGCAAGTATAGCTGAAGGATTGCCTCCTTTGCCGTCCGCGTGCCCAGTTGGAGGAGAATGGGTCTTAGATGGATTCGGCGGATTGACAACAGGGCGGGACAGCATAGTAAGACGTGGGCCAGTGTTTCGCGCTTGTAATGGCAGAGGTGACACTCCGTAATCGCTGGTCTTACTTTCACTGAAGGATACAGGTATTTTAAAGGAAGCATGTGCAGTCTAGCTGCAAGAATCTTTTGTTGGGCTTGCCTCCCCACCGGCTGTGTGAGGTGTGGTTTGAGGCCATATGGAGTGTGAAGGGAGCTTTGGGTCTCGTGGAAGCCTCTAGCTGTCAAAGATTCAATATCCGGTTTTCGAGAGCATGATCTTACTTGTTTTTTTATTGATGTTTTAATAGTTGTATACTTATTATATTGGGGTCCCAGTTCTCTATAGCTAGGTTCAAGAGGTCTTTGGCTGAGGCAAGACCGGCTGACCACGGGTTGCCCGGGGTTTTTAAATATTTTGTTTATAACAAACGTCATTGAGTTCTCTGGGGCCACAGTGGTTAAGTAAAAGTATTTTGCCAGACTTGCCAGTTCTTCCAAAGATTGTCGGTTAAGGTTAAATTCCAAGCGAATTAGAGTGTTCCTTGTGCACGACGGAAGACAGAATAGCTTTTTATAGGCTGCACAGTTGATCTTTTCAAGGTCTTGCACCAATTTACCTGGGAACGCCTGTATCGTGTCGTTGAGGGAAGGTAGTAATTTTGCCCTCAAGACTCGTTGGATAGCCGAGGTCGTTGGACTTTCCAAAGTGGCGTTAAGTTTACCATTTTGCCTTTCTGCTGGAGCTTATGTCGATGAGCCTGTGGCCGGCCTGTTATACTGAGCCATACTCCTAGATAATTGTACGATTGTGTGCTGGACAATGTTAATGGTCCCAGACTCCATTTCATTAACTTCTTTTTCGGATGACAGCCAAAGATCATTATCTTAGATTTCATTGGGTTTGCGATGTATAGATTAAAAAGCAGCAGAGCAATGACACAGCCCTGCTTTAACCCGTGATCTGTGCTGATTTTTTCTGTGGCTGTTTCGCACGAGAGTTTGACTCTTACCTAAGTTTGCGTATACAGCGATCTGATGGCTTGTAGTAGTTTCGGGCAGATATTCCAACAGGCCAATTTCTTCCATAGGATGTTTCGATCTACCCCGTCAAATGCTGCTGTGTAATCAATAGAGCAGGCAAAAAGCGGCTGATTGTCCCGAGGCGTTGTTTGTTGTACTAAATATGATAGGGCAATGATTTTATCTAAGGTGGAACCTCCCGGGCGAAACCCGGTCTGATAGAAAGGAAGCAGATTCTCCTTACAGACCCAATCCACTAGTTCCATCAGGAGAGTGCTTGCATAGGCCTTGCCCTCAATGTCCAATAAGGCAATCATGCGGTAGTTCTTAGGGTCCGTGCTTGGTCCTTTTTTGTAGATTGGATGTAATAGAGATCCCCTCCAGGAATCTGGGACGTCCTCCAAGAGCCTACACTCCGCATACAACTGTCCCAAATTCTCAGCCCAAAAATTGATATCCTCTCTGAAGAGAGAGCCCGGCAGGCCATTTGGTCCGGGGGCTCCATTGTGGCGTATTTTATTCAAAATTGTTCGTGTTGCCTGTGTTTCAGCAAGTATGGCATTGGCTGGGGGGGTCGGTGGATTCAACCGATGTTTTATTTAGATGTTCCCCAAAAGTTGTTATTTCAATTGGGTTTTTCTTTAAACCGTTGGTGTCGAGAGTTTTTACGTGAGCTGACCAAGTACTTGCATCAAGTGAGTTCTCTCTACTGGAAATTCCATGGATTACCTTATTTATATATTGCCAAAACTCTTGGGATTTACTGGGAGCAAGCAACTCGAAAATCTTCAGCCATTTTTCATCTGTAAGTTCACGTTTTACTTGCATTTCTTGATTGCTGGTTGGTATCCCAATTTATACGCGGAGTTGACATGGATTCTTTGATTATCGCTCCCTCGCAGTTGGTGGGCTAAGTCATATGCGAGTGAGCCCCATTCTCCTATTCTGCCCTTGTCATTATGGCCAGTCTGCCAGCCTTTCAATGTTAGTTTCCATGAGGCAAACTTATGGCTCGGAAACGGTCCCCATTTGATTCTTCTAAGGAGTCTGTAGCACTCCTCCAAGTGAGATAACCCTCTGGAGTCAGTGAAATTAGGGGTGGGACTCTTTGGGATAGGGGAGGTGGTTTGACATGTATACTCACCAGCTTTTCAGATACTTATCGATATACGTGCCTTCAGTCATAGGTGCTTGCCTCACTGACAGCTCAGGCTCCACATCATGGTGAGCTGAGTGTAAAGCCGAACGTCTGTCCTCTGAGCCTGACACATCTAAAGTTCATACATATAACTCAAAATTCCTCTGAGTTAATTCATGAACATTGGACAAACAAGTTGGAAAGTCACACGTTGAGGCTGACGGTGATGGAGGTTGGACCAGAAGCAGTGATCAGGTTAGTCCCACTGAGAATTCCAGCTTATGTCCTTGATGCGGAGCATTGTCTTGCACTGCGTCAGTTGCACTGCGGAGCTGTGAGACGAGGTCCTGCATCTGGTTGCATCATGCTGCATCAGTTCTGATGAGGAACTGCGAGGACTGTGATGCAAGGTCCTGCTTTGGGTTGCATTGCGCTGCGTTAGTTCTGATGTGGCCCTTCAGAGGCTGCAAGGAGCTGTGATGCACATCCTGCTGCTTCGAGTTGCATCGTGCTGTGTTGATTCTGAGGAAAACCACAGTTGGGCCAGGAGAACAACCTGATGGCAGTCAAGTAGGTTCACTGATAGAATATCGATGGTAAAAACATAGATGGCAAAAATATCAAGAAAAAAATATATAGATTGTAAAAATATTGACTCCTTATACTTAAACAGGTAAGTACAAAAATATTGAATCAAAAATATCAAAGTTAAACATATAGATGTAAAAAATATCGATTTAAAAATATAAATACAATAAAATAATATATATTAAATATATAAAATATTAATATTACCTTTAACAAAATAAATTAAAGTTCACATTCATTTTAACTAAATATAAAAATTAAACTTAATTAAAAAAAATATAAACACGTAAACATTATCATTTATACATATACAAATATTTACTTTAAAATAATTTATTAACTATTATCTTTATTTAATTTAAAAAAAATTAAATTATATAAAAATAAAATGTATACATATATCAATCATTTAAAATAAAAAAGCCATTCTATAACTAATCAAAACATTAAGCTATTAAAACAAAATTAAAACGTACATTTTGCTATACCATAAATACAACAGTAGGGAAAATGCTGGATAGCGAAATAATTACATTTTACTATTCCAACTGCAATGAGTGCAACAGTAGGAAAAATGTTGGCTAGCAGAGGAGTACAAATTACTACTCCCACTCCAGTAATTACAACAGTAGGGAAAGTGTTGGACAGCAGAGGGGAAAAAATACTATTCCCACTCCAGTGATTGCAACAGTAGGAAAAGTGCTGGAAAGCAAAGGGGTACAAATTACTATTCCCACTCCTAAGAGTGCAACAGTAGAGAAAGTGCTGGATAGCGTAGGGGTAAAAATTACTATTCCCGCTTCAGTGAGTGAAACAGTAGGAAAAGTGCTGGAATGCAAAGGGGTACAAATTACTATTCCCACTACAAAGAGTGCAACAGTAGAGAAAGTGTTGGATAGCGGAGTGGTAATAATTACTAATCCCACTCCAGTGAGTGCAACATTAGGGAAAGTGCTGGATAGGGTAGGAGTAAAAATTACTATTCCCACTTCAGTGAGTGAAACAGTAAGGAAAGTATTGGATAGCAAAGGGGTAAAAAGTATTATTCCCACTTCAGTGAGTTCAACAGTAGGGAAAGTGATGGATAGTGGAGTGGTAAAAATTACTATTCCCATTCCAGTGAGTGCAACAGTAGAGAAAATATTGTATCGCGGAGGGGTAAAAATTACTATTCCCACTCCAGTGAGTAGAACAGTAGGGAACTTGCTGGATAGTCGTGGGGTAAAAATTACTATTCCCACTCCAGTGAGTGCAACAGTAGAGAAAATATTGTATAGCGGAGGGGTAAAAATTACTATTCCCACTCCAGTGAGTGTAACAGTAGGGAAAGTATTGGATAGCGGAGGAGTAAAAATTACTATTCCCACTCCAGTGAGTATAACAGTACAGAAAGTGTTGTATAGCAGAGAAAAAAAAACTACTAATAACATTTAAACAATGAAAAAAAATCCTAAAAATAAATAAACAATATTTAAAAAACATACAATTAAATATATTAAACATATAAAAAGAACACATATTATAATGTTATTTACATATAACAAAAATGTACAAATATTATATAAATTGAATTAATAAGCTTCCAGAGAGTTAAGCACAAGTAAACATAGTGATTTTTGTGGTTCATGCTGACAAGGATTGTGGTTATTACTAGAGAAGTTTTTTCCCTTTTCTCAATCAAAAACCCATTATCTAACATCCTCGATATTATTTGAACCATTCGTAAGATGTCAAAACCCGGAGGAAAAATAGATGTTATATCTAAAATTTAGAAATCAATTTTGCAAGTCCCGTCTTACATCACAAAATGGTCAAAACACACCTATGACCAATGTACTTGCACTCAGGAAGACCAAGAGACAGTTTTGCATTTTTCCTCACATGCTTCCACACAGTTGGGCTATGAAAAGAAATCATTTGCCCACTATTCTTGGAAGACAACATCAGAAGATGCAGCGAGGCACTTTTATTTTGCCTCTGGTCAGACCCGGAATCTGTATGCAGGAAAGTGACCACTTATATATTCCCAGACTGGAAACTGGCTAATGTGCATTATTGCTGCTAACCAGGACAAATATAAGAAACCTGGGGAGACCGACTGGTCAAACTTAGAATGTGGTGAAAAATGTATTTTTATAATGCTCCTTTTTGTAGTTATCATCATCATTATATTACAACTTTCCAAAAATATTAAATCCATAAAAGTACATACACACACAGAAACAATGCAAAATTACCAAATGTGCAGCATAATACATAAAATACACAGTACAATATTAGCAGATTAAACACATGTAAAACAATCCAGCAGTTAGGTGCCTAAACACTTTTGTATGGGAATGGTATGTCAAATATAAGTTGAAACACAATAACAAACTTCTACTGAATTTAAATTTTGCACAAAACAAACAGATCTTGTCTACATTGTCTCAACCTGGAATCCGTCAAAAATGTTTTTCATAAAGTTAATTTCTGGGAACGTTGTAAATACTTTTAAAAAAACATGAATTCCATTATATTTTGTGGACCATTATTTTCACAAACACAGTGATCTAAATATCTAGACCAATATTTGCACTGTGGGAATGAGACAATAGAATAGACCGAATTTAATCTAGGCCAAATAGGGTTGCAAATCTCGCTCAATTGAAAGTGAAGAATACAGCCTATATGAGACAGAGGGCCACATTATCAAGAACAGCGCAAACATTATCGCCGTTTTAGCGGCAGGAAAATGCCGCTAAAGCGGCGATAAGGGGCTTGATAATATACCCTAGAGACTTCCAATAGAAGCCCAGATTCTGGTGTCAAGGATATCAAACCTGAGCTTCGAATGGAATTCTCTAGGGCATAGTATCAAGCCCCTTATCGCCGCTTTAGAGGCAGTTTCCTGCCGCTAAAGCGTCGATAATGTTTGCGCCGGTCTTGATAATATGGCCCTTAATGTTTAGCTGCGCAACTTCTTTCCACTTCGAAATGCTGTAAACATGGACATTTAAATTCAATCTTACAAACTTTAGCTAAAGTCAGAGGATCATAACAAAAATGTGGGCACTCAAGTTTATGGCACAATGCCCTGATATAACTAAACCTTGGAATATGAAGCACATGATCTAGTGTCAGACATTCTTAACATGTCTGTTCAACATGACCTCCTACTTGGTCCAACTCCCTTCACCAAAGGAGCAGGGGTTGGAGCCTGATTTGGTCTTCTGAAAATAGAGCACAAAATGGAAGCATAATTCACTGGAACTCATATCAGCCTCCGTAAACAAATATTTTGGTCCATATCTATGAAGGGGTTTGCGTTGCTTTTGCACCACGCAACGTGGTGCATGCGCGACGCAACTCCCAAATGCAATTTAATAAGCCATGCAAGGCCACTTTGCATGGCCCTGAGCGACTTGATAAATCAGGAATATGGCAATGCAGCGCAAATCGCTCCCTTGCATTACTCTGACCTGGGAAGGTATTCCATGGGTGTTGCGTGGGCGTTCTTATGCAACTCACTTGGATTTTGAAGCATTCTCAAATTTACCATTGCTGGTAGACCTGGGATGGTGCTAAAATGCTACACCTTCCTAGGTGAAGTGTAATGAGGAGAAATATCTTAATTTCTTCTTGTTACTTCTCCTTTTTATGTGTGCTGATTTCTGCAGAACACATAAATAGAGGAATATGCCTCAGGGAGTTGTTGTTGTGCAGGAAGGTGCTCCGTCCTACACAAAAACAATCCTTGATGCAATGCAGGCACTCTTCCACAGTTGTGCAAGGGTACCTGAGTTGGCGCTAGGCAGCCCATTGTGCGCCAGCGCTTGGGAAAGGGCAGGAATATGCCGTATTGTAATAAATAGGGCACATTCCTTGCCTTTCCCTGTAATGCAACGCAGCACAGTAAGGACACATGCTGTGCTGCGTCGCATTACTTTCACATAAATATGTCCCTTTATAAAAAATATTTTGAGTGAAGCTTAGTGACTTAGCTTAACTCCTGCTCCAACAATGCAAGACCCATATACAATTGGCATGATAGATGATGCACATTTCTTTCAGGGTTTTTGACACTCAAGCCCCTGATTATTCCAGCATCACAAGTATCACCAGATTGGAAAAGTTTCTGATCTGTTTAAGAGGAGCATTCATGATGCAGAAATGAAATGTATATGTGGACTTATTCTGCTAGATCACAACAAAAGATTTACCCAGGGTAACCGTTACCTTCAGCTCATCCAAAAAGGATACCAAAGTATCTAACAAAACCTTCTAGTATGAGTCATAAGAACTGCACCATGATATATGTGTATTTGTAAAGAACACTATTACCCGTAAGGGTATCCTGGTGCTGAGTAGGTGTGTGTGCCTAGTCTTGCATACGGTAGGTTGGTTAAATGAAAAGCCATGTCTTCAGCTTCTTGCAGTATTCATTCCCACAAAGGAGGGCTGGTACAGGGTGATGTCCAATCCGTGGTACACTGTAGTTCCTCTCCACAGAAACCCACTGTAAGTTACTGATATAAAGGGTAAAGCGGTAGGAGCCTAGGACACAGCCCTTCCTCACCCCCATTATTATTATTAGTTTTATTATTATTATTGTTATAAAGCTTGTGATTGAAATCTTCGGTACACTCTCCATTCCCTTCACACATCAACCTTGCAGTAGTTCCAGTATAAATCTCTATCAGCAAGTTTAGGATGTCCACATCCGCCCCCCATCAAGTGCCACAACTTGCTGTGCGACACACTGTTAAATGCGCTTGAGAGAGCCATATAGGCGAGATACATGGCACCCTTTTTTTGCAAACTTGTAGCTGCCAATAAGTAGGGAGTGGTTTAGACACTGTTTAACAGTGTCAACAACCCTTCAAAACCTATACAGGATATCTGCTAGTATGTGATGTTCCTCCACTCTCACTAGCAGAATCCTCCCCAGGGCCTTAACCAGGGAATGCAATTGGGAAATTGGGCGATAACAGCTAGTGTCACTGCACTTGCCTTTTCTGTTAAATCAGGATGATTATGGCTTCGGACCATGTTTCTAACTTGCTTGTTCTATAGGCAGCCTTTAACACATTTGTTATAAGTGTTCTCCAACACTCAAGATCATCCTTAAATAAATTGAGGGGAATCCCACCTAGCCTAAGGGCTTTAGTGTTGGCAGAGCTAACCAACGCATTGATCTCCTCTTGAACGGTAAGCTCAAAATAAACCACTTTTCCAGGAGGGAGTAGGGAGTAATCAAACACTCACGGGAGGAAGTGCACTGCATATCCTCACCAGGAGGTTTATACCTACTGTGGTAATCATGGACCAACTCGCTTGCTGGAATCGTCCCCTCAGTGATTGCTGTCCATATGGTCATAAAACATGGGTTGATACCCTGCCAAAATCAAGTATTATCCTTATGTTTACTGGCCTTTACTAAGTCAGCTCAAGCCTCCTCAGTGATGGCCTTCTTCCTCACTGAAAGAGCTAAGTTGTAACTCCTGCTACATTCAGTTATCTCGGGCTGGGATCTCAGTTGATTGCTTAGAGCTGCCATTAAAGAACCTCTAGCTTTAGAACAGTTATGGTCAAATCAGCCTTTTTTCCTACTCCTCCTTCCTGAGCTTATAAGATGTTGTAGCCTTCTTAATATATCTTAATATATCAGTGAAAGCCCTCTTAATGTTCCCACCTGCAGCGCTCTCGTCCAACCAAATACTCATATTGGACTTGTTGTCCCGACAAGTCTTAACATAAAGGCCTCTGAGTTGACCATCTCCACTTAATTCGGGGGCCATTAATTCTAACCACAGCTATGTCTTTCATAGTACAAGTGGGCTGAAAATGGGTATCTCACAACGCTGGACTAATCTCCAAGCTTTGTGGATTATGTTCACTATGACAGGAAGAATTTGCCTACAGGTTCTGAATATATAGGTCTAAATTATCCGAAACCAGGATGTAATCTACAGTACTTCCTCCTCATATGCTTATAAATGTATGGGCAAAAGGGGGCGCTTGGGCGACTGACTTTGTTAGCAAAAATAAAGTTGCCCTTAGTCAAAATGTGACTTGACAAAGCACCATGTTTATCATGGACAAATTGAGTTTGACCATTGTCTGCTGTGCCACAAAACCCACAAACGTCCTTGACACGTAATTGGCACAAATTGGCATTAAAATCCACTCCATATACGAGACAAAAATCGTGAACTTCTTAAAAATTTAAAACTTCTAAATCTCAATCCAGCCTATGTATAATATTTAACTTTCCAGCATTAAATACATTGTTATACAAATGTATACATACTACCCATAAGCATACGGGATTCTTTAGAGCAAATATTTGGTAAAATGGTTCACCTATTAAATATCTAAACACTTCCCCTGCAACCAGGGTGGAAAGAGATATTGTCAGACCTCAATTGGCTCTCCCTGCAATAGAACTCAGGGAAGGCAGATGGTAGGTCTTATAGCCATTTATATGCAGTGGTTCTACTGACCAGGTTTCCTGAAAGCAGAGGAACGAGTACTTATCTACAAAATTACATCAATCCACATTATCCAACTTCTTTTTCAGGCCTGCTACATTCCAATGCATCATACGCATTAGGAGCAAAAGGGCACTTCACAAGCATTGAGCCCTAGACCCACCATCCAAATAATCCTGTCCTTCCCTTGTGAGATGGATGCATCCAGTAAGCCCTGCCTGTTCTCCATCACTGAGCGACCCCCCCAGAAGAGCATTAATAAACTGTTTTAAGGGTGTTTCTGGGAGCAATACAGCGCCCTGCAAATTGCTACTTTAGGCTCTGATCCCCTCTCGGGGGTCCTGGGTGCAGATAATCATTCTAGGTATTTTACTGCACTCAAGGCCAGAAAGCAATTAGAAACAGGACAACCCAGTATTTTTTTGTAAAGCGCAAACTAATCACCCCTAGTCTCAAGGCGCTGGGGGCCGTCGGGAAGATTAAGTGAGCTATTGCCCAGAGTCACAAGGTGCTGGGCTGAGCTGCCACCGGCGTCGGGGATCCAACCGGGGGGCCCGTGCTCAGGAGTCAGGCGCCCTGGCTGCTGCACCGCACCTCTCCCAACTAAACCATAACTGCAAGCGCTGCTGTGCAGTTTGACGATTAGGAATTACCAGTTTAGTCCTATATACCTGAGGTTTTCAGACATAGCCCAAAGAAACAACCGTAATCTGTATGGGTAGGGGACCTAATGCAATCAGCCTTCTTAAAGCCAACTCTACCACAACTGGGGAAAGAAAATTCAAAACTGCACAGTCCCCTGGGTAGGTTGTGTCCCCTCTTCCCACCTAATTTACTCTCTTGGCTGTTATAATGTCATTGTAGATTATTTGCATGCCCAACCCTACTCCCCAACCAATGCACAGCTTTATTCTTCAGGTCCAGCCAGCAACTCTCTGGGCATGTGTTAGCATTGGAACATTCCTTAAGACCAAATCATAAGGCACGGCCTCGGTGGGTAAGTACAGCTGTTGGGCTTGGTCATTGATGGAATGCCCCCATCCAGGAGGGTCACCTAGTGGTGTTATATACTGCTGGTCAGACTTCAAAATATGCTTGGAGACTCTTTACTTGGCTTGCACAAAGGTTGAACTGATATGGACTGAAGGGCAAGGTGGAACATACGACTGGGAACCGACAGGGGGGTGGGCAATATTTTTGGTAACTGAATTAGCTGAAAACCCGTCACCATTAGTTGTGGGGTGGCTCGCTGCTCTTTTAAGAGAGTCACAGCTGAGGATGGGGGAGGATGTGGTGTATTGGCCAAGCTGCCAACTTTGGAAATGGGAACCAGGTCAGATTCTCAGTCATAGTTCAACATCCTGTGATTCTAGGCAAATCATTTAATCACCTCATGCCTAAAAAAACACGATGATGAATGGGTCCTTGATTAATGCAACTGGTGCTCATTTGAAGTCCTCCAATAACTTTGAATCGGATTTCCACTATTTAAAACTGAAAAAAAGGCAGGTCGCCCAGCCCCTTCAACCTCTTTAGGCTATGGCTAAAATTGACCAAGTGATCCTTCAACTGTACTTCCAGTACCTCAAAAGAGAGCTTGATTTGAATGATGATAGCCACTTGCAAGACAGTTAGATCAGCCCTCTTGACAGGCCCATTTGGATCTCCTTTAATCATTCCTCTTGCCACCTTGGATAGGGAGACAGACTGGAAGTCTAACACTTTCCCCATAACAGCACTTTTTTTCTTTTTTTTAGAGGGGAAGATTAATCAGGCAGAGAGCTAATCGTCATAGAAAAAGGCTCTGTGATGACGCTAGGATTCCCTCTCCTCATGCTAGAAACCACCTGAGAGACATAGCTATTAAATTTGAACGACAACCACTTTTCCCGCGGTTGGATCCAGACGGGGAAACAACCGACAAATACAAAGCCTCAATTCTGGATCTCCTTATTATTAGGTTCCATTTTCTACGGGCTCTGATGGGTGCTATTGGATCTGCTCTTGTCCTGGTATTCACAAGGATACAGCCCAGGAACGTCCTGTGCGCAACACTCTCTGCAGGAGTGTCTTTCACTATTTATAGTGCCTAGGCCCCACCTTCTCAGCCCAGGTGTCTTGTGGGTTTTGTGGTCCTCGCGGTGCTCTGAGAATGTATTCTTCGGGTAGGATTTTCCCACAACTTACTCCTGGCATTTAGCACAATTTTCTTAGCACAAAATGCACCCTCACATCCACAATGGACACAAGGATGCATTTTGAGCTTAGAAATAGCGCCAAATGAGCAGCATTAGTGAGTGCGGGAGAACGCTAATTGTGCTTTTGCTATAGGATTTCTTCCTCTAAATTACTCGCAATTACGCGAGCAGAAATTATTGCTTTATTATATTTAATTCAGCATCAAAGAGTAATGCGGAATTACCAAAATTGCTCTGATTGCTCCGGCATAATTTAAATTCTGTCTGGGCCTATTTAGAGTGCTCAGCCCTGGTGTCTTTTAAGCCTCGTTGTCTCACAGTCTCACAGTCTCACAGTCTCTCACGTTGTCTCACAGTCTCTCTGAGATGTTGCCAAACACCATACTCAACAAACAAGTGTCCCTTGTTTTAGTCTTTTTCTCATGTATTTACTTACACTATGGGGCCCATTATGATGTCGGTGGGACCGACACCGACGTGCCATCGATGTCGGTCCCACCGACATCTCTAATCGCAGTCAGACCACCACATTGGGAACGCGGTCAGTCAGACCTCCTCGGCCGAGGGATCAACCAGCTGCTTCTGATGAGCTCAAGGAGCCAGTTGGACGGTCAGTCCAATTGCATTCCCTACAATGGAGGATGTGCCTTCTCAGGCACCGCGGTGGGGATCACGATCCACCTTTCCACCAGCCATCTCACGTCAGTTCTTCTGACATGAAAAGTTTGGCAAAAAGGCTTTTTTGGGGCTCCTAGCAGGGCACCTGTCCCCTGTTGCCCTCTGGTATGGTCCCTGGGGGACACCTGTGGTGCACCCCTAAACATCCATGCATCGTGTGGCTGGCACCACATGGTGCCTGCCACTGGGTGCAGGGATGTTTACAAACATGCCTTTTGGCATTGGGGCTTGTGATGCGGCCCTTTTCCCGGCCGCAGCACAAACCTCAATGCAAAGAGGTATGTTTCCGACCACCTCCACGGCGTTCGGATTGTAATTTGGTGGGCAGGACTAACTACCAACTACCTGTCGGCTCGCCCAGTTCCCAAAACGACAGCAGTCATATGCTCGTCCGACCAACATTGTAATCAGCCCCTATTTTTATGGCCGTGGACTGGATCAAATCATTGAATTGAATTGAAATCCACTGTATGCAGAATCTATACTAAGATTGCAGGCTATGAAAGGGCAACCAAAGCAGGTCCATGAGTATGGCACACAGACTTTTTAAAATATTTAATCTTTGGGGTGGGTCCACCCAGTAAGGCTAGAGGATCAGGGTGATCTCAACTTGCCCCCTGTCTTTCATTATTTTTGGGGGATGTAGGGACCTTTCCCAATGTCCTCTAATGGCGACCACAAGAGACTTTTATCGCTTTCAGACAGCCAATTAGCGTGTTTGAGTGTGCAGTCTCACTTCTGAAACTGTAAAATGGGTGCCAATTGCAGATAGTGCCTTGATCTAATAGGAGACAATCATTTGTAGTTTTGCCTTTGCATGATCTGCATCTTTCATGGATTAAAACGGCCCAGATATGAAAGTGTACATCTTTTACAGCTCAACCCACCCCCATTTTTAAACAATAATCTCTCAAAACCCACAGAACCACCTTTAGAACGAACCCGAAAAATCACATTTTTCTGAGTAAATTTCTGCCTTCATGAAAAGTCTGGTATAAATCCTTTCAGCAGTTTTGGCTGCAGATGCGAGCACAATTGCCTATGGTTGGTAAAATGGGAAAACACAAATTACTACCAACATCCATTATCTTTTTCCCCTGCATGGAACAGCATATTTTGTTGCAGCCCCGTCTCTGGGTCCAAAGTTATAGGCAAACCAAAAATGCCCTTTTCAATGAAAAGTGCAGCTGAACCATAACTATACATTTACCTGTAAATCCTCCCCCTTACTTGAACTAATCCCTATTCTTCTTACCTGTAAACTATATAAAACAATTTTTATAATTTAATACTGAGCGCGGTGCCCGCTTCAGAGACACCACAATCGGTTTATTTTATTATTATTTTTAAATGTAATACCGAGCGCGGCTCCCGCTTCAGTGACCCTGCGCTCAGTTTATTTTATTATTTTTATAAATGTAATACCTAGCGCGGCGCGTGCTTCAAGGACACCGTGCTCGGGTTAATTATTTTTTTTATTAACTTGAGTCATGAGCGCAGCGCCCTCTTCAGGGACACAGCGCTCTTTTCTTTTTTTTTTATTTTACTTTAATGAGCGTTGCACCGGCATCACGGACACCGCGCTCTGCAATGCAATAGGTGTTGCTTTTGGTATTGTAAATGACAATACCTTTTAATTTTTTATAAAAGACATTGCCGTTTACAATACCAATAGCTCCAAAACTCAGAGCTGCGAGACCTATTGCATTGTAAATGTTTTCTTTTAAGTCAGAAGGGGAAACAGCTGAGTGTGTGGGATAATGTATTACAAGTCATTTGAGTGTGTGGGACAATGTATTACATGTTACCTTGCCAATAATAACCTATGGTGTACATGGGTGTCCACATTTTAAAATCATTTTTATGGGAGCTACCTGCATTTCCTGCATACAAATGCATATTGCCTCCAGATGCAGGTGTTCCAAACAGGGGGCTGCACGAATGAGCTTCAGTAATCTGCCTCAGTGGGAAGAGTTTAGGGGGCAATCATCCCTAGGTGGCTGCGGTTCTGAGGGTTTGTCACAAATGAACTTTTAGAGTCTGGCCTGCCTCGGTGGGAAAAAAATAGGGGCTGTCTTTCCTAAATGGCTACATCGTGTCATAGGAAGGGATCGTCAGGGTTTTCTGAGGGTTTTGGCATTTGCGTTCTGACCAGAGAATGGTCCTTTCTATAAGAGAGGGTGCAGCCTTATTAGTAGGAGAGAGGTTGAGGCATCCAGTCGGGTAAACCGTCGCTGTGGTATTCCTCGAGGCTCAGGTCATCCCGACTGGGCTGCAATTGGGCCGTCTTTGGTCCTTGGCTAGTTGATGGAATTGTGTTTGCTTCCCTCATGGTGGGAGGTTGTGGTTCCATTTTAAAGGTTCCTTGTGAGCCGTAATTAGGTCTGTGGTACGGCTGCCCTTTTCGCTTCCTATCATTTGAGAGCTCACTTGTTTGGGCTTTTTAGTGCTGTTTTATTCATTAAGGTACCTCCAGACATTGCTGCTGTGATGGAGCAAGGTTTCACGTCAAAGAAACTTGCTTGTATGCAATCCTCTCGAATAACATGTAATACTGTAACCAACCTGTCCGTGAGTACTAAAATTGCACCACATTTTACATAATTGTATCTAGGGGAAGCTTCTCTATGTGCTGTCTTAACAAGTAACTCGAGTATCCTAAAAAGAATGGCCGCTAAAACGCGGGAACTCCTCTGCGCATGCATCTACCACATCATGTGGTGTGACGTTCTTCTGTCGCTTGGGGGGAAATCTTTGCAGCTGCGCAGTAGCTTCTGAAATGGCTGCTTAAAAATAACATACTAATGCACATGCCGAGCTGAAACTAACTTATGCACGTACTACTAAGCTATTAATTCGAAAGATTTATTAAGTAAATGGGGTTAGAGTAGAAGTAAGTGGTATACAGTGAGTTCATTTAATTTTGTATTCTAACATGTTTCTCTCTGACTTTATTAATAGTTCGCATTTGGGCCATGGAGGGTGACTGATGTCCTTGTCCTTTGTGGCAACCACGCATGCGTCTTACCTATCTGCTTTCAAGTCCATGAAGTCATGGGACGACTGCCAAACCCTAAGTCTAGCAAGGACATGGGAACTCAACTTTCTGAACTCTATGAGAGGAAATTAAAAGAAACATTGTACCATAGATGTATCGATCAGAATATGAAATGCTTGTGGGAATAAAGCTTGTGGGTATTAAAATTAAGGGGCGGGGAATTAGACAATAGACTAAAGAAAAGTATTGCACTTGGTATGGTGTGATGTCCTCTCCCCACTGCTTGGCCCAATCAAATTGAGGGTGAACATGGAATTGAAACATTTGGGGGTGGATCATACACTTGAATTTGGTATCACAGAGATAAGTTATAGATAGTTAGACACACTTGATGCTGAGATGCTGATGCTATGCTGAGATGCTGCCCGATTTTGCTGCAATCTGACTGAAGAATCCTACACTAGGGAAATTCGTGGAACAACCGAGGAGGCACATCTAAGGAAGGGTCCGGACGCGCTCGAGCCGGAGAGAGTAGCACCAGAGAGGGGTGTAATGCTGGCATTGCACTAGAAGAGGTCACCTTTCCCTGTCCCGAACCTGTTCTGAATCCTTGACTCTCTGATGTCGAAGTCCTCACACCATTCTAGGTAAATATATCTGTAGGGTAAATGCTCCGTACTTGTTCTCTGTCCATTCTCTCCTTAGGTGCTGTCATTGCAAGAACTTAATAATGCAAACTGATTATAAGCTAATTGTACTATTTTCCTGATGGAGATTTCTGGTCTATTCATGTGTATTTGATCTGACTCACAAAATTATTAATTCAACTAAACTTTTAAAACTCCTTCTGAGTCTGTGGTTCTTTAAATTAAAAGGTTAAATGCATTGTTGTATTTTCCTTCCTATTCTAATCTACTACTAGATCCTTCGGCAGTGCATTTTACTCAGGAGACAAGATTGGTAAGAATACTGGTGTAAAGGTTTTCTAGGGTAAACAAATTGATATCCAGTGGATATTTGCCAGCTCATTTGTGTGTATGAATGTAGATGGGCCCAAATGAGTGTTGTGTGTATGAATGCGTTGAGCTGGTAAACTCCGCTGCATCAGTTTTGCTTGGTAGCAGAGGCATGGTTAGTATAGTTGGTTAGGTGAGGAGTGTATTTAAAATTGTGAATAATTGATTTATGTTTTAACCAAAACCCGTTATGTATTGTTTCATGTTGTCTGGAAATTCCCGGGAATATTGAATAGCGGGTGGTAAATGGAAGCCACACTGCAGTGAGGTTATTGGTCTGGATCAAGAAAATGCTGAAAGTTACGCAGGACTAGAAGCACTAAGTTAGGGAATATTTCTTGTGTGTTAATGAGAATAATTGGTAGCGAAGAGCCCGCTGGTGAAAATTTGGTATTATATCACCTAGAAACGGTAATACTGAAGGAGTAGCAGGTTCTCTGATGCTTGTATGAAGAGTGAGCGGAAAGGTTTTACTATTCTTTGAATTAGTGGGTCAGACACAATAACGAATGTTTATACGTTGTTAATTAATGACACTGTGTGAAAAGCTTGTGAAAAATAAGTTGTCGCATTACCTTGTGAAGGAGGGGTCAGTTGCGGGTGCTGCACTGACATCACCAAGAGCCGCGCTGGGATTGGTTGAAGACAGCGGGCATGTAGTTGATGCAAAATTGTAAAGGAGGGGTCAGTTGTAAGGAGTAAGACTGACATCACAGAAAAGCTGCGCAATCATCGGCGGAGCGAGCGAGCAGAGTAAAAGTTGATTGGTCCACAGAATAGAAAACGCGCTGGTATTGGAGAATTATTAAAATTAAAGCAAGCGTTTGATTGGTCATCAAAATAGAGATCCCGAGGATAATAATAGATAGTGGAGTTTGTATGTACGATCCTACCTTAACAGGGACTCGACAAGATAGAAGATTTGTAGGGTTTGCTCCAGAGCAGTACCTTAATCAGCATAAGCACGCAATGTACGGAGAAAGGAGAAAAATGACTTTCATGCAAAAGGTTAAGAATTATTTCAAAAAGGACAAACCCATTAACAGCAGAGGGGGGATTCTCATTCCTCCTCCAGATACGCCTGCATCATACATGATGGTGGAGAGAGGTTATCATACTTGTGTATGGTTAGAAAATTGGATAGAATATACAAAAGATGATGGAACACTAGCATTTCCTGAGTACGGAAGCTTTAATGGAAGAATCCTGTACAATTTAAGAACACGAATGAATGAGTTAGAACCCAGACCTAGATTGACTCAATATGAGCCTCTAGAAGAATGGGAAATGGAAGCATTTGAACGTGACAGGCCCCGAAGCAACAGACATTTAAGCAAATATTACCCGAAATTTCCCCGAGAGACTAGCGATAGTCAAATGAAACAATGGAGACAGGCAATGGTGGCAGAAGGTTTATATCCTGTGTTAACATCAGAAGAGAAGATGGGAATTAAATGTACGGAGAAGACCAAGCACTTAACCATGATAGATAGCGGAGAAACAGAAGAAGGGTATTTAGAGGACGTTTTGATAAAAAGTCCTCCACCTTACAATGAAGGATTTAATAGAATGACCCCTAGTGCCCCGATGATAGGAACACCTTTGGTTCCACGGATAGTACATGACACCGCAGACAGGGTGCTTCAAGAAAAAGAAAGGGAAGCAATAAATAAAAGTAAAGATGAACTGATACAGAAAATAACTCATTCTGATGCCTTGACCATACCCATAACTATAGGTCCGGTAGTTCCATTATATGGAGAAAAATCAAATTGTCCTAAAGTTCCTGTAATTCCTATACCAAGCATAGAACCTAGAAAAGAAAAGGTAATAATAGATGATCAAGCCAGGGAATGTGAATCAGTAATATCATTGATGGATTTGCCTATAAGAGAGCCAATAATGGAAACCCGGAAAAGAAATGTGCCCAGTTGTTCAAAGGAAGTTAAACTAGAGACGTCATCAGGAACTAGAAGTGCCCCCATAGTAACCCCAGAAGATATAGAGAGATGGTCTCAAGAAATAGAGAAGCCAAAGTCACAGCCAAAATTATTAGACATTTTTAAATTGAGAGTAGAATTGGAAGAAATGGTTGCTGGAAATGTGGGTCTGGACAGGCTAAACACATACAGTGAAGAAGAATTACTGTTTATCTGTAGAAGTATTACACAAAATACCAAGGTATTCCATGAAGAGTTGACTAATTTGGCATCGGAAATGGGAATTGACAGAGGGAAATCAAAGGTGTTGCAGAAACCATATAGAGCAGAATTCTCTGATAAGGATTTGGAAAACATGAATATGTCTGGAAGAAAGTTGCAGAGAAGAGAGTTGTTATTTCTGTTACAAAAATGGGGAGATCTTGAAAGATGGAGTGTCAGATGGGCAAAGAAAAAGGAAGAAGCACAGGTAAACCGAACGACATCTGAATATGCCATAAGAGAAACAGAAAAAGCTGAAAGATTGTATCCGATGAGAGAAGTACCCGGAGGGGGGCACGTACATGTGCCATGGACTAGACAAGATATTTTGTCTTTTACGAATGATTTCCCAAAATCGAGAGAAAAACCAGTAGAGGGGTACAGACAAGTTGAGAGGTTTGTGAACGTTTCAAAAATTGTATTGAAAGATCTGGATGGTCTGTTTGACATAGTAGTACCTGCAGATTTGTGGACAGAATGTAAGATTACTGTGGATTGGCCTAGTGAAGAATATCCAAAAGATGCTAAAACAGGAGCTCCGTCAGAGGATGTAATGAAAAAGTATCATCAGGTAATCACCTTTCTGAAGAGTAAAATTCCCCCGAAAGAAACCAATTGGGTAAAGATAGACAGAACAACTCAAGAGAAGGATGAGTCTCTACATGCCTACAATGAAAGTCTTTTACAGGTGTTCAAACAGTATAGTGGGTTTGACAGTTTAGAAAATAAAGACATGACTCATTTTGTGTACCGATTTGTGTCTGGGCTGAGATTGGATATATCTCAAATGATTAAGCAGCACATGCTGTGCTGGCAGTCAAAACCCATTGATGAGATTTTAAAATATGCAAAATATTGTGGGGACGAAATTGATAGCAAGAGAAAAGCTTTAGAATAAAAAGTAATGTGGGCTCAAGTAAAATTAGCTGAACAGCAAGAACTCCAATTAAGTAAACAATCAGAAAATCAGGGAAGAGCACAAGGTCAGAGTGATAATAATGGGGGAAAGTCACGGGGAAGATTAAATCGGGAAGAGGCAAACAAAAAATTCCCTTGTCACGGGTGTGCGAAGTTGGAACATTGGAAGAACGTGTGTAAAGCCATACAAGTTAATAATGCCCCGAATAAAAATTTAAATCCACAGATGCAGAATGAGGTGTTAATGAGTCATCAGCAACAGGGTATAGATCTTCAGAGTCAATTGCACCTGCCCCTTAATCAAATTTTGTGAGTCAAGCCAAATCCAGTGTGGACGCTGGATTTCCAGAATGAAGTGGTAAGAAAAATGTTGTAACATCTCAGTTTCTTTTGCAGAACCCACTGATTGATTATGATCAAGAATGAGGGTGCCCGAGGGGAAAGGAAGGGGAGTGCGTACTTGGCGCATCCCTACTGGTAGATCAGTCAGGGCCTTACATAGAGGGTAAAGTAAGGGGAAATGATATTACCTTCTTGTTAGATACTGGCGCTACCAGGTCTACTGTGAGAACAACAGACATTCCTAACATGCCCCTCGCGGGAGAAGAATTTCAAGTAGTAGGCGTTTCAAATAAGCAGATTAGCACTCCAATCACAGAACCCATGGAGGTGCGAATCGGAAAATTTAAAGAAATGCATAAGTTCGTGGTCTGCGATTCAAGCCCTGTAAACTTACTTGGAAGAGACTTGTTGTGCAAAATGAATTGCACTATATATTGCACACCGGATGGTGTTGCAATACAAACCCCAGATGAAGAAGGAGTTTACAAGTTCATGTTAGCTAAACAGGGAACAGAAGTAAATGAATTATTTTCAATGATGACACAAAGTGAATTGCCTGCAGAAGTCAAACTGACTGTAAATGCAGAAATATGGGATTTTACTGGAAAAGAAATAGGATTAATGGCAAATGTAGATCCCGTAAAAGTAACTGTAAAAGAAGATGCTGTTTACCCAAACACCCGACAATACAAAATGAGTCCAGAAGTAAAGGCAGGTGTCGCAGCAGAAATAGAGCGATTGGTCGAACAAGGCATTCTGAAGGAAATAATGAGTAGCCGTTGTAACTCACCCATAATTGGCATTAAGAAACCTAACAGGAAGTATAGGGTGGTTCAAGACCTAAGGAAAATTAACAAAATTGTTGTACCATGCTGCCCAGCAGTGCCTAATCCAGCTGTGATTCTTTATCAGATACCATGGAAAGCAGGATGGTTTACAGTGATTGATTTTTGTCATGCATTCTTTTCCATTCCACTGCATCCAGATTGCAAGTTCTTATTTTCGTTCAAATTTGAAGAGCATGTTTATGTTTGGAACCGTGTGCCTCAAGGGTACACAGAAAGCCCTTCAATTTTTAATCAGATTCTCAAAAGAAGCCTTGAATCTCTTGTATTGCCCAGAGAGTTAGTCCTGGTGCAGTATATTGACAACCTATTGGTGGCGTCAAACATGCGAGAGGACTATGTTACTGATTCAATTGCATTGTTAAATCATTTGGCAAAGGGTGGACATAAATTGTCCCCTGAAAAACTCCAGTTTTTTAAAGATTCAGTAAAGTACCTGGGACATCAAATAGAAAGAGGAGTTAGAAGGGTGACCTCCGAAAGAATCAGAATAATAAGACAAATGCAATTGCCACAAACCCAAAAAGAAATAAGGATGTTCCTCGGAGTTATAGGATATTGTAGACAATGGATTGTAGGGTTTGAGTTACTAGCTAAGCCTTTGATACAGCTGACCAGAAAAAGAATGAAAGATCCCATAGAGTGGGATAATGAAAGCATGGGAGCTTTTAGAAAATTGCGGGAATGTTTGTGTGAAGCTCTTGCTTTAGGAATGCCCGACTATTCAAAAGAATTTGCATTATTCTGCTATGAGCAAGGTAATTGTGCACTTTCACTCCTAACACAGAGACACAGATTATTGAGAAGGCCAGTGGCCTATTTTTCTGCTACCTTGAATCCTGTGGCTTTTGCATTACTAGGTTGCCTGAAAGCTGTAGCTGCCACTTGTGTAAGCATAGAACAGAGTGAGTCATTTGTGAAGGGACACCCTGTCAAGGTGTATATTCCTCATGCAGTGGTGATCTCACTGACCAGGACCCAAACAGAGTACCTATCTCCCAGTAGGCTTACAAAATATGAAAGGATAATATTGGGAGCTGAAAATGTGACAATAGTGAGGTGTACCGTTCTAAATCCAGCCACCTTACTTCCTGATCCTTACAATGAAGAAGTGAGGGATGTGGTTGAGCATGAATGTCTCGATGTGACTGAACTTAGTACCAAACCACGACCTGACATACAAGAAGAACCTTTGAAAATGCAGAACATGAGCTGTTTGTAGATGGCTCCTACATGAGACACGAGGAGGGAGGATTGAGTGCTGCTTACGCTGTATGTACGTTAACTGGAATAGTCGAAGCATCCTATTTACCAGAAGTCAAATCTGCACAAGTTGCTGAATTGATCGCCTGAATTAAGGCATGCAAAATTGGGAAGATTTGGAGAGTAATCATATTTACTGACAGTCAATATGGTTATGGGGTTGGGCATTATTTTGGGCAACTGTGGATGCAGAGGGATTTCCTGACTTCTTCAGGGACTCCTATTAAAAATGGAATTTTTGTGAAAGAATTACTAGAAGCAATTCAGTTACCAAAAGAGGTAGCCGTGGTTTAGTGTGCTGCTCACCAATCAGGAAATTACTATGTGACAGCCGGTAACAGATATGCTGACCAGGTTGCCCAACACTGTGCAAGGCATACAATTGCCTTAAACAAAGAAATCAAAACTTGTGGAATCAGCTGCCAACTTATGCTACTTGCAGGAGTGGGAACCTGGGAGGAGGTGAAAGATCTACAGAATGCAGTAGACATGAGAGAAAAGGAAGAGTGGGTGAAAATAGGATGTCAAAGAAGGGCAGAAGATGGTGTGTGGGTTTGTTATGATGGCAAACCAGTCATGCCAGACAGCATGCTTGCACCAATGGCTAGAATGTACCATGGAGACACACATGTGGGCAGGGATGCAATGCTTCGACTCTTTAGACAAGATTCGTTTAACGCAAGGTTCAGAAATGTAGCAGAGAGCCTTTGCCAGAGATGTTTAATATGTCAACAAATGAACCATGGCAGGAAAACTGTGGTCTGCATGGGAAAGATTGGAAAGGCAGAGGGTCCTTTTATGAGACTCCAATTAGATGTCATTCAACTACCTGCTTGTCGAGGGCTTAAATATGTGCTTGTCATAGTTTGTTTATTTTCAAAGTGGGTGGAAGCATACCCGACCCGAAGAAATGACAGCTTGACAGTGGCCAAACTTTTATAAGAGAACTCATTCCCAGATTTGGTTTTCCAGTAATGATTGAGTCAGATAGAGGGTCTAATTTTAATAATGAAATAATTCGACTAATCTGTGAAGCATTCAAAGTCGAACAGAAATTGCACTGCGCTTACCGTCCAGAGGCTTCTGGGGTGGTAGAACAATTGAATGGCACAATCAAGTCAAGACTCGGAAAGGTATGTGCATCCACTCCACTGGAATGGCCTGATGCTTTGCCCCTTGTTCTGATGGTACTCAGAAGTATTCCAGACAGAAATACTGGATTGAGTCCCCATGAAATACTCATGGGAAGAGCAATGAGACAAGCATGCGTACCAGGACACAAGTGGTGAATATAACTGATGACTTGGTTTTGGAATATTGCAAAGAGTTGGCTGACAGAGTGCGTTCTATCTCTCATCAGGTTGGGGAAGACGCTTTCAACAGACAGCTGAGCCACTCACATGATTTGAATCCCTGTGATTGGGTAGTTGTGAAGAATCACACTCGAGAATCGTGCCTAGCACAAAGGTGGGATAAACCTCATCAAGTTATTCTGACTACCTCGACAGCTGTGAAGTGTGCAGGGTTGCCTAATTGGATTCACGCAAGCCATACCAAAAGGGTACCAGCTCCTGAAGAAGAAGAGTTACAATTGAAACCAGAAATTGATGATACTGAAGGATGTGCAGCTGAAGAACTTCCTATAGAAGATCCTGAAGTAGCTGCCCAAGATCAACTGAGCACTTATCAGGACTACTGGATCCCAGTGGTAGACATACCTGAAGTACTTATAAGAACTAGAAGTCAAACACATTTAGATAGACAGGAGAAGAGTAAGAACCAGGCAGGTATAGAAGAAGTCGCTCAGGAAATTAGGGACACGACTATTAGGGAGCCTGAGCAGGAACAGATAAGGAGAGAACAATATACTCCGACAGAAGAAACTCAAAGCACCGTTCCAGAGTCTGAGGAGGGACAGTCAGGAATTATAGAAACAGTTCAGGCAGAAGAAGGTAAAAAGGTAAAAAGACCTGAACAGGACCAGATAGGCATATAAACACAAGTTCAGGATACAGAAGAAAAACCAGACATCACTAATCCTGAACAGGGTCAGATTGCGGCAGATGAACCCATCCAGGCAGAACAGGCCGAAATAAGCCCTGGACAAGGTCAGATAGTGAGGAAAGCTGAAGACGAAGCTGATCAAGTTGTACAAAGACCTACAGAAAATAAAAGGAGTCTTGAAGAACCTGGCAGAGCAGTGAAGTTTAAGAACAGTCGAAAAGGTGATAATTGGCCAAGAATTAACAAGAAACTGAGATATTGACTTAAAACAATCAATGAAGAACCTGATCAAGTAAATGAAGTAACTAGTCAATCTGGACCTTCCAAGGTAATACCAAAGAGAAGGAGCCAAAGATTAAAGACATTGAATAACAAGTTCAAGGGTCCTGAGTGGACATATGTCATTCTTGAAGACTTTGAAAATCTCGATTTAGATGAAGAAAGTGATGAAGAGCTGAATGTTGAGCAAACTGAGGAAGAAGTGAGACCGACTTGAAAGGGAGAAGACGCTCAAGGTGTTATCTCTTACCAGGTTCTGAATTAAAGAAGATATAATCTTCTTGCCCAAGATGTCTGATAATAATGTTGCCGGAAAACCAAAACAAAGCTGTATAAAGAAGTGTTGTAGGATCTGTATAGCTAGTTTCATATTAGTCCTCATAATATGGGTGATATTAGCAATAGCTATTCCCTACCTGATGGTTACTGACAAATAAAATAGTGCTAACACACATGCAGAAGTTGCAAACGTTAAAGGAGATAGAGTAGACTTAGAAACACCAGATGAGCTAGATTTACATCACACTGTAGAAAAGAATGAAACTGATTTCAATGTATTTGCAAATCTCTTAGTACATTATGTAGAAACTACGGAAGTTAGTGATTGTTACGTTTTTATGAAATTGTCAAGCTCAGTAGCTGAAGGGGTGTTCTGCTTGGGTTTTCGGATCAGATAGAACCCGCTCAACAGAGCCTCTCTAACCCAGCCAGAACGTTACCCCCTCCCTAGGGCCTATTCACACCTAAGAAACCACATATATATATATCACCTAAGGACAGGGAATTCCTACTATATATATATATACCAAGACCTCTTATAATACAAGTGGCGGCCTCGCGGTCCCAAATGGACCCAGGACTTCCTACCCAGACGGCAGCCTCAGCCTCGCGGTCCCAAACGGACCCAGGACTTCCTGCCCAGACGGCAGCCTTAGCCTCGCGGTCCCAAACGGACCCAGGACTTCCTACCCAGATGGCAGCCTTAGCCTCGCGGTCCCAAACGGACCCAGGACTTCCTACCCAGACGGCAGCCTCAGCCTCGCGGTCCCAAACGGACCCAGGACTTCCTGCCCAGACGGCAGCCTTAGCCTCGCAGTCCCAAACGGACCCAGGACTTCCTACCCAGACGGCAGCCTCAGCCTTGCGGTCCCAAATGGACCCAGGACTTCCTGCCCAGACGGCAGCCTTAGCCTCGCGGTCCCAAACGGACCCAGGACTTCCTGCCCTGACGGCAGCCTTAGCCTCGCGGTCCCAAACGGACCCAGGACTTCCTGCCCAGACGGCAGCCTTAGCACGAGTTCATCCTATAATTACCACGACATACAACAAGGGAATCAGTGTTACTATGTATCAGATCACACAAAGACTGCTAGTTGAGCACAACCTGTTCCCCAGTTCGAGGGGCTCCTTTCTCCCTTATTCAGTTACCACCTACCTGATCAGGATTAACATCTGTTCATGTCAAGTCACAGCTGACTAGAAGAATAGGCTACCCTCTTATACAAGAACACGCAGCACATGTTGATTCACTACAAACTGGATACTTTATTTAGTCACTACATACACGCTCACAGAACATAATACATATCACATATAACCTGCAAAGAAAAGTGAAAGATTAAGTTGTACACTCTAATAATAAAGGGGTTGACATCACCTTGGTCGTATGTAGCCTGCACTCAATGGTCATCTAGGTTCCCTTCTCGTCTGTGCCTCGGCTTCGCCTGGAAGTCACACCTCCGCAGTCACGGATCTACTCCCTTCTCCTTCTCCGAGTCACTGGGACCTCTTCCTCATCGGCTACTCTCTTTTCTCTTTGGCTATTCTGTTAGAAGAATATCTATCTCTCGGTTTTTCTCCACCTTCAAGTTTGTCATCTGTCTTCCCTGGAATAAGTAGTAGCTTTACTGCTAACGGCCAGGTGCCGCCTACGGACTAAAAGCAAGTGCCAGTATCTGCCTCAGACTTTCACTAATATAGAGGTGCATTTTCTCATGGAAAATTCCAGCCCGTAACCTGTCGCCCACCAAATTCTTGTACCTCCCCGTACCAAGGACACGTTCCCAGCCGGCCGGCCTGATGTAGTGTCTTCGGCATGAAGAAAAATACAATCCTTCGATAAGGGCCGGCCTGAACCGGTTCTCTCCAAGCGAATAACACCTCATAACTAAAACATCACCCTCGACCTAGAAACTTTCCAAGCTGCCGGAGCGGAAAGAAAGATGGAGTCTCTCCCGTTTAAGGCCTACCAGGCCTGGATTCAGCACGGCTCCATGAAATACCCTCACTATAGAACAGATTACCCCTAATACTAACAAATCTATCCTCTAGGATATATGTGCAAACCCTGATCTATGGGGAAGAACACAGGATCATGTCGAAGTGCCTAATAAATAGGCTCTATACACTACTCTAACCCTTAGACTTGGATGGAAAGAGACTGAAGTCACATTAGTTCCCCTTAATCACAAGAGAGCCGGGAAAATCGAGCAGTACATTTCACCCTTGACTTCAGTCTATTATACATTCATTAAATGGAGCTAACATCTGTGGAAGAATAATATGAAACAAAGCTAACTGATCTATGTCTAGTACCGAGTGTACAGAATTGAAGTAGTGAAGGAATACACTGAATAAAGCAACAGATAGAAATCAAAACAGCAACAGCAATCAGAATACCACCTAATGTTTGACGTAGCATGTGTACGTCAGGCAACCAATTAAAGAGCCAGTCAAACCAGCCCTGGTCAACGTGTTTTCTAACTTCTTCCGTTAAGTCACGCAACTTGTCAATATGTGCACGAATGGATTGTGTATGATCGGACAAGTTAAAACAACAGAGACCTTCAAAATCAGAGCAATCATGTCCATGTTTAAGCAAAAGATAATCAATGGCCGCTCTATTTTGCAAAATGGCCCTACGTTCACCCTGGGCATCTAGTAGCATGTCGGACAGGACTGTAGAAGTATGATTAATGGATTTCACCATCCAGCAGGCCATTTTCCGAATGGATTTGGCATTATAAACTGCAAAAGCAGGAACACCAATAATTGAAATAGCTAGGCTAAGGTATTCAGACTTGGAATATAAATGCAAAGATGAGTCACAATCCTCCTGTAACATCACAGTATCTCGAATCACACAAGAGTTGGCATTCGGATGTGATGAAAACATCAACAAACTGAGTCTCGTAATGGCACAAGGGCCTCCGGAAATGTTTGCAGGGACATATGGCCAGGAAGTATTACCACATGAGAAAAGCCATCCGGCAGGTAGTAACATCGTGCGATAATGACTGGGGGTAACTACCAAACTATTGCAAGTCATATTGTTCTGAACTGAAACACATGTGGTCGGTGTCCTTTGAAAGCACAAAGTCCGTTCATGAGCTGTAAATGAAGTGGCGCCTTTTAGTTTTAGGCGTAGACATTCAGAGATCGCACTAGGATTACACGTAAGAAAGAAGCATAAATCACCTTGTGTGATATTATAAGTAACTATTTGGGACTGGATGGGGGTGGCTCGTTCGGCAGTTCAGTGCATAAGGGGCAATATACATGGGTAGCAAAATCACCCAGGAGAACATTGGGACGAGCCTTTGAAACATTGAAAATGTGAATTAGAGTTTCCAATGAGGCAGGGACAGCAACCAGACAGGTCGCCAGAATATCATGTACAGATCTCATCGGTGTCAAACAGAAGTGAGGGGCATCAGTCACCCTCTTGGCTAACGATGTCCAAAAGTTCGATGATGAATCCCACGCAGCGAAGGAACGCAACACTCGGGTTCTCAGTTCATCCCGGGTTGACGGGATCCCTCCTCTCTCGTCGTACCATCCCAAAAGGAGTCCAGCACCGACACATCCTGCAGCAACAGTCCAAAGAATGATCTGAAAGAGAATCAAATACAGGCATTAATCATTCTCGTAAATAACATTTGTCAGCCGGGACCGCTTCCCAGCTATCTTTCCCTGGTCTCATAACCAAAATGGTATTGTCCTGACCGGTGGCAATGACCTCTGCTTGTTCAGGGGGATTCTTAGGCGACTGCACCCAAACCCTAGCCCCAGGGTTATCCGTAGAGCCAAAACCTTTCTGGCCTCGTACAGTTAGCAAAGTTGGGGCAGTGCCTTTCATTAGTGAACCACTGAAAACAGGCATAATGAGTAATTGAGCCACTCGGTCAGTGCGGTGTATCAGTAAGTCAACCTCACTGCTATTCAGCAGGAGCACCTTAATCTCTCCCTGATAATCGCTGTCAATTATTCCTCCAAGCACCTGAATGCCTTTTACAGCCAGCCCCGATCTAGGGGCGATTAATCCGAAATTCCCAGGTGGTATATGAATACCAACACCGGTAGCAATGATGACCCGATCCTTACTTTTTAAAACGGTGTCATCCATGGCATGCAAGTCTAAACCTGCCGACCCTGGGGTCGCTCTACATGGAGCCAAAGCTCCGGGAGTAATTTCCCAATACATCACAGTCTCTCTGATTTCATTAGGCATAGCCTCAACATTCGGGGGAAACAAACGCATAAGTGGAGATTCAGCATTTAAAAAAGGACGATTATTCAAAATCAATAGTGCTTGGGGCAAAAAGTCTCGCCAATTTTTATACTTGTCATCTGTTAACTTACGCAGCTGGTCCTTTAGCAGGCCATTCAATCTCTCCACCAGGCCCGAGGCCTGTGGATAGTAGGGTATATGGAATATCCATTCAATATTGTTTTCCGCACAGAATTCCTGTACCAATCTTCCACGAAAATGGGATGCATTATCAGATTGAATTTGGAATGGCACACCATAATACATCATAATCAATTCTAATGTTTTAATGGTATTCAATTGGGTAGCTTGCTTACAGGGAAGGGCTACCAGCAGGCCACTGTATGTATCAACAATAGTACAAACATATTGACAATTCCTACTCATAGGAAGTGGACCAATGTAATCAATCTGCCAAATTTGAGCGGGCAGTTTTCCGCGATGTAAATGACCTTTGACAATTTGGGGCACCTTACGCTGTCTGATATGCTGACAAACGGGACAGTGTAAAATAACATTTTTAATTAAATCTAGGGGAATATAAATTCCTCGATCAGCAGCCCACCTGCTAGTGGCCTTCTCTCCAAAATGTCCTGCCTTCTGGTGTGCCCATTTCGCCAATCCCGCAATGTCAGAATCTTGCCTGTCCACCACTGCCTCAGCAATTTTAGATTTCTCATCTGCAATGTTATGAAAAAAATTGTCAAGAGAATCTATCAGGGTGTGAGCATCCACATGGAAGATTGTAACAGTACTCTGTGGGAGCATCTCCCAAATCTCTTGCCATAACTCTTTTCCCCACAATTCTTTGGAATGTAACTTCCAATTATGGGAATGCCAAGTCGGCAACCAAACAGCCAGTCCATTGGCAGTAGACCAAGAATCGGTGAAAATATGACATGTACCAGGTAACTCTTGTTTCAAAACTTGATAAACAGCGTAAAGCTCGGCAAATTGGCTACTTTTACCTTCACCAGTTGTGCTCAGCAATTTCTGTGTGATCGGATTATAGGACACCGCCTTCCAGTGCCGTGTCGTCCCTATGAACCTCGCTGAGCCATCCGTGAACCAAACATGGTTTCTGTCCGCTGCGGACAAATCATCAAAAGGCTTACCCCACTTGACAGGAGACTCCTGTGCTAAAGGTACGGAACATTCACTCTCAGTCTCAGTCGACGGCGCTCGCGCCACCTGCTCATGTAAAGAAGCAACTCCTTTCGGGGCCACACGTGCCCTGTCTTGTATATACCATTTCCATTTAATCACACTCGCCTCTTGAGCATGTCCAATTCGGTGAGTTTTCGGCGAACTCAGAACCCACTGCATGATAGGAATTTCAGGACGCAAAACTATATCATGTCCCAAAGTCAATTGCTCGGTATCCACCAGAGCCCAATAACAAGCAAGTAACTGTTTCTCAAAGGGTGTATAACGCTCACCAGCATCAGGTAACTTTTTGGTCCAAAAACCTAACGGTACTCTACTCCTGCCTTGTTTCTGCCACAAACTCCAATTTGCATAAGGGCCCTGTACAGACACATTCAAATCCACGTCACCATCACGTACAGGCCATAAATCCAGAGCATGTTGAATTGCTTCTTTTGCCAGACTAAACGCATCTTGCTGTGGTTTATCCCATTCAAATGCATTCTTTTTACGCGTGACCCGGTACAAGGGGGCCAATATTTGACTCAAATGAGGAATATGCTGGCGCCAAAAACCAAACAGGCCAATGAAGCTCTGGGCTTCTTTCCTATTCCTCGGAACTGCAAAATCAAGAATCTTCTGTTTAACCTGAGGGATCACTTCACGGTGCCCTTCATGCCAATTAATACCCAAAAATTTTACAGCCTGGGACGGACCTTGCAATTTATCCGGGTTGATTTCCCAACCTTTCCCACGCAGGCACTCAATGATCCTGTCCAATTGGGTCTGAACTTCCTCCTGTGTTTCGCCTTGGATCAAAACATCATCAATATAATGACATATCTGAATTTGGGGATGAACCGGTACCTCAGCCAAATGCTCTGCCACCAGCCGGTGACATATCGTAGGACTATGCACATAGCCCTGGGGAAGACTCCTAAACGTCATCTGACGCCCGTTCCACGTAAAACTGAACTGTTCCTGACACTCAGGGGCAATTGGAATAGAAAAGAAAGCATTAGCAATATCAATGGACGCATACCATGTACCTGGATGTTTTTGGATTCTTTCAATTAGGGTAATAACATCCGGTACTGCAACAGTCAAAGAGGGCGTGTGTTTGTTCAATTCTCGATAATCAACAGTCATGCGCCAAGAATTATCACTCTTACACACCGGCCAAACAGGATTATTCCAAGCAGAAGTAACTGGGGTTATAACTCCTGCATCCACCAACTCCTGAATAGTGGTACTAATCTCCTCATGGCCACCTGGAATACGATACTGCTTCTGACAAACCACTTTTGTCGCCTGGGGAACTTGTATGGGGGGCATTCTTAAACGACCAACCCGTATAGGCCTGGACGATATATAATGCGTGGTTCCAAATTGGTAACACCCATCATCTAGATGCAACGTCATTCCGTTCAAAATATCAATTCCAATTATGAATTCTAAGAGTGGCACCACTAGTACAGAATATTCTTTTCTAGGGATTCTACCTATTCTCATTTCAAGCAAAGTTTGAACTGCAGGGGTTTCTTTTCCACCTAATCCGGTAATAGTAAAAGGCTGACCTGTAAACTTCTTTGATTTTCCATGAATAAGAGTGGCCTCCGCTCCTGTATCTACCAATGCTCGGGCCCTTTGGATATTACGATGTCTCCAATAAATATCAATATCTACATAGGGTCTATTATCTCTGTGAGCCCATCTGTGTACCGGAGCTTGACCTATTTCCTAGTCATTCTTACTGCATTCTGTGTACCAGGACAAATCAGGATAAAGACTCTCACGTTTCTTAGGTATCGGTACCTCCTGTTCATATCCATTCCCCGTACAGAACGGATTCGAGTCTTCAGCATTGTACTGCGGGTTACGATCGACCAAACTGTGACGATCCTCTCTCCTCCTCAACTCAGGGGATTGATCCCTATCATCTCTACGTCTGCTGTAAACATAATCATTTCTCCCCCTTTCTCTTTCCCCCTCTCTCTCCCTGTCTCTCTCTCGACGGGGGGACACATCACGTACATAACGTCGATCATCACGACGAACAGAGCGCCCACGGCGGTCGTCATCACCGCTTCCGTCAGAACCACCACGATCACACTCAGTGGTCCGAACACGCCGGGCACCCTCCTTCCGATCCAAGCCACGTTTGCGAAACAACTCCCACAAACGAGCGGTAGTCTCACCGTCAATGTCCTCCCTACGCACACCATCAGCCAGAAGACCAGAAAAGATATCACGTCTAGTAAGTTTATTTTCACCAGGAGTACGAGTGTCAGGCCGGGACTGACGTTCAGGTTTAAACCACTCACCCAACTCACCGAGCTGGCGTACCGACTCCAGTACCGTAGATAACACATTACCAGTCTGATTAATCAATAAAGTCATCATGACCTGCTTATAGGCAACAGGGGAAGACCGAATAATACGGTTCCGCACAGAAGATGTCAACAAACCATCAAGCAACCTGTCAGCAGTACCCAGAAAAATAGCCGTTTTCATCACCTCCTCTTTGAGACGTTGAGCAGCATCGCGCAGAGTATACCACGGCTTGTCATTGACAGGCCAGTCAGATTCAGTAGGATACTTTTGATTACAACCCTCAGTCGCCAATTGGAGTAAAGAAATTTGACCACCACCATTATAGTTACGAAAATGATCCTGCACAGTAGAATCCAAACTCAAAGAACAGAATTTCAAACAATCACCATTATCCAACATAATACCAGCAGCGCCCAGTTCATAAAGGCGCACCATCCATGTGAGCAAGGTCTCACCAGTTCGCTGACGAAACCGCTGCAAAATATCACTAATTTCTTGTTGAGTAAAGTCTTCTAAACAGTCTAAGGAAACACCCTGCGGAGCATTGGGAGACTGCTGCAACTTCCGACGAAAAACTGGATGCGCAGAGACCGCGGGACGAGCATCACAAGGAGCCCGATCAGTACTCGTAGAGGGACAATCAGTGTAAGAGGAATCGATCCCACTCGAAGAACGAGCGTAATCACGTGGTGCACCATCAGAGGTGCGAGAAGCAGACTTACAATCATGACGGGAACGAGAAGACTCGCGCTTGGCAGACTCCTCACCCGAGGAACAAGAATCACTCGAGTTCCAGATATTACCATCCCATTCATCAGGATTCCAATCCAGTCCGGCTTTCGCCGCGACCAGACGCACCTTTCGCGTCGAAACCCGACCGCGCCTGTTCTTGTATTTATAACGAGCAATTCGCACAGCCGCCCTTTCGGCAATAGTTTGGTAAGTCTCCAGCTTATCAGCAAGCAACTTATTTTGACACCGCAACAAAGTATGAGAATTCTGAATCTCAACAAAGTGCGCTTCCACATCTTTAAGAGAGATCTGTAATTTCAACAATCTCTCATGTAGAATCCGATACGCAGACAGAACAATCCAACCTCTGCGCCCCAAAATGGGAATCTCCTCACCCTTCGATACGGGTGCCTTCTGTAAACAAGTAATCACATTAGCCGGCTCCGCCAGCTCCAAAGAAGAATTCCAATTCTCACTCAAACCAGTAGAATCAGCCCACTCACGAGCTAAGGCTTCATAAGGCGTTGAATCCCATCCGGGAATATTAACGGGCAACTTAAAAGTAGATTTAGATTTTCTAGAAAACATTGTGAAAAAGAAAGAAGAAAAGAAGAAAAAGAAAAGAAAGAAGAAAAATAAAAACTATACACACAAGTATACAAAAATAAAATGCAAACAAAACCACGCACGCGCCGAAAGCAAACACAAGACAACCACAACGCACACAGGTTTCGTAAACGGTTCGTGACGCCAAATGTTCTGCTTGGGTTTTCGTATCAGATAGAACCCGCTCAACAGAGCCTCTCTAACCCAGCCAGAACGTTACCCCCTCCCTAGGGCCTATTCACACCTAAGAAACCACATATATATATATCACCTAAGGACAGGGAATTCCTACTATATATATATATACCAAGACCTCTTATAATACAAGTGGCGGCCTCGCGGTCCCAAATGGACCCAGGACTTCCTACCTAGACGGCAGCCTCAGCCTTGCGGTCCCAAACGGACCCAGGACTTCCTGCCCAGACGGCAGCCTTAGCCTCGCGGTCCCAAACGGACCCAGGACTTCCTACCCAGACGGCAGCCTTAGCCTCGCGGTCCCAAACGGACCCAGGACTTCCTACCCAGACGGCAGCCTCAGCCTCGCGGTCCCAAACGGACCCAGGACTTCCTGCCCAGACGGCAGCCTTAGCCTCGCGGTCCCAAATGGACCCAGGACTTCCTACCCAGACGGCAGCCTCAGCCTCGCGGTCCCAAACGGACCCAGGACTTCCTGCCCAGACGGCAGCCTTAGCCTCGCGGTCCCAAACGGACCCAGGACTTCCTGCCCTGACGGCAGCCTTAGCCTCGCGGTCCCAAACGGACCCAGGACTTCCTGCCCAGACGGCAGCCTTAGCACGAGTTCATCCTATAATTACCACGACATACAACAAGGGAATCAGTGTTACTATGTATCAGATCACACAAAGACTGCTAGTTGAGCACAACCTGTTCCCCAGTTCGAGGGGCTCCTTTCTCCCTTATTCAGTTACCACCTACCTGATCAGGATTAACATCTGTTCATGTCAAGTCACAGCTGACTAGAAGAATAGGCTACCCTCTTATACAAGAACACGCAGCACATGTTGATTCACTACAAACTGGATACTTTATTTAGTCACTACATACACGCTCACAGAACATAATACATATCACATATAACCTGCAAAGAAAAGTGAAAGATTAAGTTGTACACTCTAATAATAAAGGGGTTGACATCACCTTGGTCGTATGTAGCCTGCACTCAATGGTCATCTAGGTTCCCTTCTCGTCTGTGCCTCGGCTTCGCCTGGAAGTCACACCTCCGCATTCACGGATCTACTCCCTTCTCCTTCTCCGAGTCACTGGGACCTCTTCCTCATCGGCTACTCTCTTTTCTCTTTGGCTATTCTGTTAGAAGAATATCTATCTCTCGGTTTTTCTCCACCTTCAAGTTTGTCATCTGTCTTCCCTGGAATAAGTAGTAGCTTTACTGCTAACGGCCAGGTGCCGCCTACGGACTAAAAGCAAGTGCCAGTATCTGCCTCAGACTTTCACTAATATAGAGGTGCATTTTCTCATGGAAAATTCCAGCCCGTAACCTGCCGCCCACCAAATTCTTGTACCTCCCCGTACCAAGGACACGTTCCCAGCCGGCCGGCCTGATGTAGTGTCTTCGGCATGAAGAAAAATACAATCCTTCGATAAGGGCCGGCCTTAACCGGTTCTCTCCAAGCGAATAACACCTCATAACTAAAACATCACCCTCGACCTAGAAACTTTCCAAGCTGCCGGAGCGGAAAGAAAGATGGAGTCTCTCCCGTTTAAGGCCTACCAGGCCTGGATTCAGCACGGCTCCATGAAATACCCTCACTATAGAACAGATTACCCCTAATACTAACGAATCTATCCTCTAGGATATATGTGCAAACCCTGATCTATGGGGAAGAACACAGGATCATGTCGAAGTGCCTAATAAATAGGCTCTATACACTACTCTAACCCTTAGACTTGGATGGAAAGAGACTGAAGTCACATTAGTTCCCCTTAATCACAAGAGAGCCGGGAAAATCGAGCAGTACAAGGGGTAACATTTCATCATTTACCCTTGACATATGGAATTTCATGTAGTGTACTGGCTAGTTTATTTTATAGAACTGGAAGGCTGCAGTATTACTATTCAAATGTAGATGTCATATTTTCAGAAGTTCCTATGCAAAAGAGCATGAACCCTGTCCTTAGTACTAGATGCTCACAATTCATGGGTGAATATTTCCTAACAACGAAGATAATAGATATAGCTGATGCACATAATCGCAACTTAACCTGTAAATTGCATGAAGAAGAATAGATATTTTTGAATCTAGTAGAAAATAGGAGGCAGGATTTCCAAAGAAGAGCCTCTGAACCGAAGCCTCAGATACCTAAATGGGCTGAAAGGGAAGACCTTTTAGTAACTGGCAAATCTCATGCTGCTATGTCTCTGGACTTTGAAAAGAAAGGGAAAATCTGTCTCCATAGGCTTAAAACAGAGTAAAACAATGTATTTATTGGTTCCAGTGAATGTGAACATAACTTTTCAGAAATTGGGGGTTGGGGACTAAAAGGAGGAACTGATCCAGTATTTCCTGGAATGTATTATATTTGTGGAAACAAAGCCTATTTTAGGTTGCCTAATCACTGGTATGGGAGTTGCTATTTCGGAATAGTATTCCATAAAGTCTATCATGTCAAAAGAATCACTGGAAGCAATAACGACAGTAGTGGACTAACAAGATATAAAAGAGCTAGTTTTTCTGAAATAGTAGGTGATATATTTGGTGCATTGATACCTTCAGTGGGGGTTCTGTTAAATTCTCTGATAATTTGTTAATTGTCAACAGTAGTAGATCGGTTATCAACTGACACTGCTGGAGGATTTCTGCTGATCAATACAGAATTAATTGCTGTCAGATCTATGGTTTTGCAAAATCGACTTGCCCTTGATATCTTATTAGCAAAAGAGGGTGGTGTCTGTAAAATTCTGAAAGTGCAACATTGTTGCACGTATATACCTGATAAGAGTGTAGAAATTGGAGGATATATTAAAAATATTACACATTTGGAAGAAGAACTAAAACCACTGGAGGTTGACAGTGTATGGAAGAAAATAACAAATACTTTTTCCACCATTAGTAGTTGGATTTCTAACATAGGTAAAGGTATTTTAGGTCAGATATTATTGCCGATCATGGGCATAACTTTGCTAGTTCTAATGATAATGTGTTGCCGTAAATGCAGTGGGAAACAGAAAAGGTACGAAGGGAATGAGAAAGGTAGGAAAAGAAAATTAGAAGACATACGACTTGAATAATTGAAGGGAAATATATACAAAAGAATGAAAGGATCACAATTTAAGTAGATAAAGGAAAGAATAAAAGATTTGAAGACATCGAAATGGTAGAATGCTAAAGTTGGCATCTGGTTTAATAGAATTTAGTAATGGCATAAAATGCCATCAGAGAGGGGATTGATGGAGCAAGGTTTCACGTCAAAAGAAACTTGCTCGTATGCAATCCTCTCGAATAACATGTAATACTGTAACCAACCTGTCCTTAAGTACTAAAATTGCACCACATTTTACATAATCGTATCTAGGGGAAGCTTTTCTATGTGCTGTCTTAACAAGTAACTTGAGTATCCTAAGAAAATGTCCGCTAAAACGCGGGAACTCTTCTGCACATGCGTCTATCACATCACGTGATGTGATGTTCTTCTGTCGCTTGGGGGGAAATCTTTGCAGCTGCGCCGTAGCTTCTGAAATGGCCGCTTAAAAATAACATACTAATGCACATGCCGAGCTGAAACTAACTTATGCACGTACTACTAAGCTGTTAATGCAAAAGATTTATTAAGTAAATTGGGTTAGAGTAGAAGTAAGTGGTATACAGTGAGTTCATTTAATTTTGTATTCTAACATGTTTCTTTCTGACTTTATTAATAGTTCGCATTTGGGCCTTTGAGGGTGACTGATGTCCTCGTCCTTTGTCCAGAACGGAGACCCGACTCGGAAGAAGAAAAGGCGTTTTACAGCTTGGAGTCTTTCTTCTTCGTCGTCATCACGTGGTTGGGAGAGAGTGTGTGCGGAGCGACGGTAGCAGGCAGCATCGGAGTATCGGAGCATCGAAAATCGGAAATCGAGCGGCGAGCAACGAGAGTCGGGGATGGGAGCTTGGTGATGTGGGAAACATCGTTGAGACCAGCGGGCATTTGGAAGTGAGTGCGAGCGTGAGCGGAGAAACCTGCGGGGAAATTGAAGCCGCTAACCGCTCCTCCCCGCAGTCCCCTCCCTTCACATCCCGGCTCGGTTCAGACTAGGCTCTATTCTTATAGGGTCATATTCCATTGTGAACATAACTGTCTCACTCAGCGGGCTGCTGTTAAAAATAAACCCTGGAAAGACTCTCGCTGGTCTCCCGCTGGAAAGACCCAGTTGGGGGTTGTATGATATTACCGGTGACTGTTCTGATTGTAGGGTACGAGCGTCTGCATTTTAATAGACAATCGCTGTAAGCACGTGCCCTAGGCGTTTTGGGGGCCTGTTGTGCTTTTGAGCGCCCCATTTGTTTTGTGTCTTATGACCTGAGATCGGTCTGTTCGGTCTATTGCTTTTGGGAGAGGGGGAGGAGCCCCGAGCTCCGAGTAAAGTTTGCTGAACTGGTCATTGTGGGAAATGCTGTGAATTTTCCAAACGTCAAGGGAAAGGTAAAAGGCTAAAGGTGAGCCTTTTTTTGAGTACTGGCTCATCTCATTTGCGGCAACAGTGTAATCCGCTGCCGCCGTTCTTCTGCAGCAGCAGCCATACCTACAGTTTATCTTGGCTTCACAACAAATTCACAATAAGCACAAGGTTTCTGGATCCTCCGGCCCGACCACTGACTTTGTTAAGGTTCTGAGCTGTGCTGTCTGAAACTAGGTTGACGTCCCAGAGGCTGGGCAGCGCCTTTTGGAACAAGCGGAACCGGCATAAGGTCGCTGGTGGTGGAGGCAAAAATAAAGGGGGAGCTTGTCCTCTGCTTACAGCCTATTGCTTTTGTATGTCTTATTGAAAGGAGTCTCTGAAATCAGACCATTGTGGCTAATAAGTAGCGCAGAGCCATCAGGCTCTTGGCTGTTGTAGTACCAACCACGCGCTATACTCTTAGCTCTTGATTTTGTAATCAAACTACAGGTAAAATCACCAAGGCAAAACCATCAAGTTAAGCAAGCCTTGTGAGATAAAGGTGAAAATCTAGAGCCTAACTAAGAGGAGGGTACCATGAGGTCTGGTCGTGTTCGAGACAGTGCTATAAAAAGATACAAAAAAACGTAGGCGGAAAAACATGAGGATGGAAGAGGAAAGATCTGTCTTATCTTCAGAAACAGAGCAAGCAATTATGAATAACTGCTCTTCAACAGAGCCATTAGCAACTGGAAACGCCTCTGGTCAAGTACAAAATTTGGAAAAAAAGAAAACAACAAAAAAGCAGCTTTGTCACCAACCTAAGATTTTTACAAAATGTTCTTTCTTAAAAAATGCAGGGGATACCCTATTTTCAAACATAACAAATGTCATAGGCCTTCAATCACCTCTTCAACCTGTACAATTAAGTCAATCACCACTAGTTACTGAAGTTCTGAAATCAATTCAGGAGAGGAAAAGCCCTGATACAAAAAGAAGTATAAATATAATATCTTCCAGTCCCCTGCAAATTACATCAACACCTCAAAATGGCAAATTACGGATAAGCTGCATAACAACGGGAAGCGTTTCAACCGAAAACATTGAGCAAGCTCAAGCTGAAGTTCACAGACAAGAGGAGACAATTGAGAAAACTACGACGATTAATGGTGATCAAGACAAAAATTACGATGTATCAGTATCTGGCCTCAGTTTAAATGGTGACTGGAGATCCACAAACATCGAAAATAATCTTGATGATTATGACACAATTAACAAATCTTTTAATCAACCAAGTCAACTATGTCAACTAAATCAAACAAGTTCTGGGGAAAAATTATTGTCCAAAGGAACTGATTATATCCAAAAAAAGGAAGGACGGGGCACAGTGTGTCAAGGGCCTAAAAATATTACCGCCCACCCTTCCCTCAAATAATATTCCATCAGATTACCAATCGGAGCCCAGCAAGGGGAGGAGGGGAACAAAGGACTTAACCACAATAGAAAATGTTGCAAATGTCTCAGACGTCATAGAGATCTCCTCACGCTTGGGATCAGAAAATTAGAATGATTTAATGGTAGCTTACAGCCAAGATACAAATAGGAATGGGCTGAATATGGCAAACACATGTATTGCATTGGATTTACCAGAGGTCCTATCGGATGGAGAGGAAAAGAAGAAGGAATATCAAAAGGATATGGCACCCTCAGCTTGCACAGTCAACTCACCAAAAAATCCCAGCCAGGGGATGGCATGGGACAGTTTGCTAAACACAATACAACTTCTTGTAAAAACACTTCACTACCAGTCAGACAAGATGGACGCTCAACTGACTCTTCTAGACACTCTGGCTGTGTTTGTGGTTGCTATCGATGGGAAACTGGGAGCATTAACGACACTGTTACAAAATAAACAGGATCAAGCCCACAACAGGGAAGTGGGATGTGGATGCGGCCCTATTATTGATAAACTGGCTACTTTACCATCAATGCTGTCCGACCTATGTACACAACTAAAAAATCCGCTGCAAAGTAACACCAACTACTTATGCTCTAGACAAATGGACGTAGAAATAGATAAGTACTCCCTTGAAACTTGAACCTCAACCTCGATCGACAAAACAAAAAATACAGGTTTAATTCCGACCGGGACAAATGGTACGCGGGGGGAGACGGACATTTTGATCTATAAGAAATCTAACAAAGTAATAAAAGACACGGGAGCACCAATAGATCAATGTTCTGCAGTTCAAATGGATGACAAGGTTGTGAAGCAACCTAACGCAAAACAAAGGAGGGCAAAACAACGTAAAGGTAGAAATCAAAAATCAAACGTGGCTCAAGAAGGTTTCAGGCGTCTCTTTGGGTCAACGTCCCAATTTGACGAACATGAACCCAATCCTTTGGATAAGATCAGCAAAAAAGAAGAAATAGAGACCGACATAACTATATCATTAAATGCTTCACAAGCTAGAGAAGCTAGCAGATCGCCATTGTCATCGGCGAATGGTAGTAAAACTAAGGAGCTAGCAAAAACCCAGATAGTAAAGCAGAACATCACGGATCCATCGACCATGGTTACCAAAACGTCCTCCACAAAAACATATGGAATTAGCCATACGATAAAAAACGTCTTGACAACACAACAGGCATCACAGAATGGAGATCTTAAAGTAATATATGATAACGGATCGCTCCCCATTAGACAAATATTACAATCCACTGATATAAGATCAATGAATAGAAATAATATTAAAGAACATAAAAGGGAAGAAGAAAGTGGAAATGGGAACCCAAAATCAACTACTGTAGAGGAAATCCTCAACTTTGGAGGGCGGAAAGTTGTTCTACCCTCACCAGAGCAAGTACCAGCGAGCATTCCGCAAGGACATGAATTTGTACAAAGTTGTATGGACACATCAAAAGACACATCAAAAGATATATCGAATATTGTTTGGTTTACCCCAGATTACATCCCAAAAGGAAAGTATGATATATTGAATAAAGGTAACATCTTACGACTGTTAGCTCATATTCCATCTCTAACAGGTGTTACAACTCAGGACCTGGATTCTATTCAATTTCAATCGGAAGCCGGCACGAAAGTCGAAAAAACAAAATCAACATGGACAACATCTTTAGTTGCACAAAAAATGTGGGCAGAAACTAAGATCTTTAAGGATTGGGGAATAACAACTGCCCCATATATAAAACCAATATATCCTGACCTACTAATTCCGGTGGCTGGAGAAGGAGAACAGTACTCCTCTAACAGGAATGTACAAACAGTACTTAGAGGCGCTAAAGGGATGGAAGGAGAAAGTAGTGCGGAGGATTTCAGTGTTAGGGGCTGTACCCCTGCCGGCACCTCATTTAGCTTTACTGACCGAAGATGGATTTCAAGAACTATAAACAACCAGTTAAACTGACAAATGGAAAATCAAAAGGAAATAAAAAGGCAAAAACAATAAAAAATATGTTCATGGAACATAAATGGTCTTGCTTCCAAAATGAATGATTTGGATTTTGTTAACTACTTACAATCCTTTGATATTATATCCCTACAAGAAACATGGCAACTAGATCCTCCACATCTGCATGGATTTCTTCGCTTCTTTACCAGTGCAGTGAAAACGGCAAAATTTGGTCATCTTCAAGGGGGGCTAGTGTCTTATGTCTCGATTGCAAGTGGCTATGAGGTCAAGGATTTAGGCCTTTCTACCCCAGATCTAAATATAATAAACTTGTCTTCTTCTTCCCAAAGCAAGAACGGTCTCGATCTAATACTGATAAATGCTTATATTCATCCAAAAAGGAAAGGTAAGGCCGTAAAAGATCTGTAGAAATGCCTTGACGATATCATAACTGACACTTTAACAACTGATATTATGATTACCGGGGATTTTAATCTCAACCTGATGGGAATCTCAACGAGTGATGTGAGTCGCAATCAAAACATAGCCTGGAATATTCCACTTCAAGAGGCTATTTCAACATCCTCACAATCTAAGCTTGGAGAGGTGGTCTTAGAGAACCTTGAGAATTATAATCTCAGAGTATTGAATGGGAGATTCAGTGGAGACACTCCGCCAGCGTGTACAATCTACTCTTCAAGAGTAAGTAAAATACTGGATTATACCCACTATCCCTATTTCGCCACATTGCTTCATTTAAAATAGGGGAAAAGGCAGATAGTGATCACTGTCCCCAGGAAATTATACTTAATATCATGAAACCAAAATTTGAACAATCGTTGGCACCAAATGAGCTAATTTATACCATCAATTACAAAAGGATCAAGTATTCGGCAGTAATGGATGGAGACATAGAAGCAAGAGCAAAGCAACACTTTGAGGGGAGAACCGGGGTAAGTGAGGTTCAGAAATGGGAAAGCTTTACATCCAATATGGCAGGTTATACCACTACCCTGAAAACCCAATACACAAAGAAGGCTAGCAACATGCGCCTTCTCACAAAAGATCATAGAACAAAAATAAAAAGTACAAAAATGACATTGCACGAACAATACGTCGACTCAGACACCTGCCAAATGACATGGTAAGACATTCCTATTTGCAAGAACTAAAATCATCTTTAAAAAAAATTAAAAAAGAAGCAAATAGATCAATTGAGGAAAACCTATGGGCAAAATTACATTCTGATATCAAGCTGAATGACGGGGCAACATTTTGGAAAACAATTAACTCCTTTATGAATCCTAGACACGAAGGAGTCTCTTCAAACATCATCGAACAAACATGGGTAAACTATCTTACAGGTCATTTTTCACAACATAATATTAACAACTTGACGATAGTTGCTGATGATAACGAACTAATTCCTTTGTGCGATATTAGATATAACCAGCCAGCATGAAGTATCAGTATAGGTGCAAGAAATTTTCAAAAACTAATTGAGTGCCAAATCAAAAAAGGGAAGCGGGACGGGGCACCAGGCCCGAGTGGCATTCTGCCTATTCTGTACAAATTGAACAAAAAGGAATGGGCTGGAGCCCTTGCACCCCTGTTTTTGGAAATTAAACATCTAAACGTTTTGCCTACCTCTTGGAAGGGTTCAATCATCTCCCCAATATTTAAGGCAGGGGACAAAACTCTTCCAAATAATTATAGACTGGTTGCTCTCATGGACAATGAAGCAAAATATTTAGCTGGAATTCTTTTGGAGGAACTGCAGGCTTGGGCTTCAGAACATTCTTTAATTCCTGCTAATCAGACAGGATTTGCCAAAACTGTTGGGACATCAACAAATATTCTGGCTATGGGTCTATTAATTGATAGGGCAAAAACAACTAAAATGCCAATCAATTTGTGTTTTATAGATTATAAAGCAGCTTTTGATCTCATCAACCGAAATCTGCTATGGGCTAAACTACAGAGGTGGGGGATACCAAAGCCTCTATTAGATCTACTGATTAATTTACATAGTGACACATGGGTACAGGTTAAGTTGGGCGACGGTTCTCATCTTTCAAGACGCATCACAACAAATAATGGTTTAAAACAAGGATGTGTCTTGGCCCCAACACTTTTTAATTTGTTCCTAGGAGATCTCACTCCGTTGCTCAATAATTGCAATTCTCATGCACCAAAACTAGGAGGCCAAATATTGTCCTCGTTACTATACGCAGATGACTTGGTCCTAATCAGTCACACGAAAATATGGATGCAAAACCTTATTGATGCGACAAAAAATACTCTGATGAAAACCAATTGACAATTAATCTGAATAAAACAAAAACAATGTCAATCAACAAAAAAAGAAAGACATCGAATAGTTGGTTTTGGAATAAAAATCGTTTAGAGGATACAAACATGTATAAATATCTAGGGGTCAAAATTGACAATGGAGGCCAGTTTATTTTACAAAAATAAAGTATCAGAGGAAAAGGCATTGCTATAGCAGTCTCGCTAAAAAAACTAAATGAAAAACTTACCAGCCCATCTCTTTTCCCCATAAAACAAGTTATTTGTTCAAAACTTTTGCCTACTATTACTTATGGCAGTGAAGTTCAAAGAGGAAGAGACGCAGGAACTTTGGATAAAAATGTGGCATCAGTATACAGGATTATTTTTGGTTTACCCAAATATACATCCCCGGCTCAACTGAGGTTAGAGTTTGGAGGTCACAAACAGGTGCTTGCAAGACAGGGAGCATATATAATTATGTGGGATAAAATCAGGAAGGCAAAACAAGGGTCCCTTAATAGCCTTTTATGGTCAGAATTACAGCGGAATCAAGTATCGCAAGCTGCCAACTATCTGGCCAAAAGCCTGGTGAATCTAGGCTTAAAGGAGTTGTGGAATACTTCCACCAACCATTCCACCATCAAAAGACTGGTAAAGAAAACAACAAAATACCTATCATGGATAGAAGATAAGGAGTCAGTTGCCAGGAGGTCACATGGGTGGTTTGTCTTAAATTCCCACTCAAATCAAGGTCAACAGAGTTACCTTAATCTGGGCTACTCAAGATTTTTAAAGCTGAAGTTTTTAAAACTCAGAATGGGCTTGATTCCTTGCAGATCCCATTTTCCACACTGGCAGAGAAATAAAGGGGACACCCTATGTCGACTGTGCGGCAAGGCAATTGAGGATATGCCACACCTCTTATGCTCCTGTGACAAATTGCTAGAAGAAAGGAAACGTTTGCTCAAATGTTTGTTTAACCTTTAGGAATACGCACGCGAAGGAATGCCGTGCTTGCCTGCTTCTCCCCCGACGACTTGCGGTTAAACTGCAACTTGGTGAAATTTATGAAGGAGGTGGAGAAAAGGATGCTGGAACTTGTTTTTTAACTTACTCTGGAGTCACTTGATAGTATGAACTGCATATAATACATTGCTTTTATTGTAAAATTTACCAAAGTGACGGAAATTAGCCTGGAAGATTTTATCATTTTAGATTGAATTTGTTTGTGTTGGAAACTGTACAGTTTTTATTTGTCTTATTCTCTTTTTATTCTTAAAATGTGGGATTGCAATGGTTTTTATTAACTGTGCAAATAAAATTTACTTACTTACTCGTCCTTTGTGGCAACCACGCATGCGTCTTACCTCTCTGCTCTCAAGTCCATGAACTCATGGGACGACTGCCAAACCCTAAGCCTAGCAAAAACATGGGAACTTAACCTTCCGAACTCTACGAGAGGAAATTAAAAGAAACATTGTACCATAAATGTATCGATCAGAATATGAAATGCCTGTGGGAATAAAGCTTGAGGGTATTAAAATTAAGGGGCGGGGAATTAGACGATAGACTGAAGAAAAGTATTGCACTTGGTATGATGTGATGTCTTCACCCCACTGCTTGGCCCAAATTAAATTGCGGGTGAATATGGAATTGAAACATTTGGGGGTGGATCATACACTTCAATTTGGTATAACAGAGGTAAGTTATAGATAGTTAGACACACCTGATGCTGAGATGCTGATGCTATGCTGAGATGCTGCCCGATTTTTCTGCAATCTGACTGAAGAATCCTACACTAGGGAAATTCGCAGAACAACCGAGGAGGCACATCTAGAGAAGTGTCCGGACGCGCCCAGCCGGAGAGAGTAGCACCAGAGAGGGGTGTAACGTTGGCTTTGCACTAGAAAAAGTCACCTTTCCCTGTCCCGAACCTGTTCTGAATCCTTGACTCTCTGATGTCGGGGTCCTCACACCATTCTAGGTAAATATATATGTAGGGTAAATGCTCCGTACTTGTTCTCTGTCCATTCTCTCCTCAGGTGCTGTCATTGCAAGAACGTATTAATGCAAACTGATTATAAGCTAATTGTACTATTTTCCTGATGGAGATTTTTGGTCTATTCATGTGTATTTGATTTGACTCACAAAATTATTAATTCAGATAAACTTTTAAAACTCCTTCTGAGTCTGTGGGTCTTTAAATTAAAAGGTTAAATGCATTGTTGTATTTTCCTTCCTATTCTAATCTACTACTAGATCCTTCGACAGTGCATTTTACTTAGGAGACAGGATTGGTAAGAATACTGGTGTAAAGGTTTCCTAGGGTAAACAAATTGATGTCCAGTGGATATTTGCCAGCTCATTTGTGTATATGAATGTATATGGACCCAAATGAGAGTTGTGTGTATGAATACGTTGAGCTGGTAAACTCCGCTGCATCAGCTGCATGTAATGAGTATTTATTATAACGCTTTGTAGATTAAGTATAGGATATGAAGTTGCTTGAGGTTTTGTTGAGATGCATTTAGCTTTGTTTAAAGGTAGCTGTGGATTAATTATTGCAGGATCCATTTTGACTGGGTGAGTAGGGAGCCTTTGTTTACTTTCCTATGCTGTTTTTCTTTCTTCAAAGTTTTAGTTCAAATTGAAATGTGCTACCTTTTCTGAATAAAATGTTTTCTGTGCTATTTGACAGAGTTTTATGAGCTTCGTTAGGTCGAGCCTAGGCAGTGCATGCGCTGTTCTGAGAGGCATGCTGTATTCGAGTATAAACTTGAAGCCCGCCCACTCTCCGCCCTTATTTGGCATTGGCTTGTGTCATTGTCCTTCGTAATTGCTGGCTTCCGATTCAATCATAGACTTGTTAGTCCCTCCTTAGTACCATCTTGTCTTCATTTGTAAACTCCCATGAGGACTGGCCCTTTTACTTTGGTTGTCAAAGGGTAAGTCGTATTTAGTCTGTGTGCACTATTCTCTTTAATGAGTTTCACCTACAGCAGGCACAACATGCTTTCCTGCAACATTCAGCATGCCATGTACGCCTTCACTTTAAAAGCAGCCCTGGACAATGGCGGCCACTTCTTTGAAATGAAATAGGTCTTGCATTTTCAAGAGTTTAACCTATTGGCTTTGTAAATGACAATACATTTTATTTGTGTGTTAATTATCAAAACAGATAAATAAAAGGCATTGTCATTTACAATGCCAATGACCGGCGCCTCCCGCGCCTAGAGGCGGGCGCCCTTAGTAGCGCCACGGGACTGGACCTTCCCCCAGGGCAGGAAAAGGGGGCTGAACGAAGTGACGTCGTCAGGGCGCGCTGGAAGGCTATTTGAATCCGCGCCCTGCGATCCTCAGCCTCTTTGTCCCTTCGAACCTCCGGCAAGCTGCAGGGGCACATCGTCGACGTCGAGGGAGTCGAGTCGGCGGAGTGTTGCGTGTGGCACAGGAGGTTTGAGGGGGCCTAGGCGTAGCTACATGGGGTCTGTTGCGATCGGATATTTTAATTAACTAATTTCATTTTGAGTGTTTCGCGGGTATTTCCTATGAAGGCCACGTTGTGATAGGGATCATACTGTTCAAATGTGGTTTATTATTGAGGGTATTTGCGCTAAAAGTTTTGAATAATATTTCGTTGTGCACATTATGGAGTGTTACATGCGGGGGAAGCGCCGTTGTTTCGCGTGTAATTCCATATAAAAGAGCGCGTTGTGTGAGGAACCATACGTAATTGTATTTATTTTAATCAGGCATCTTTCTTTTCAATGGTATACAAGTCTGGTCGTGAGTTTTTCCTGTGCAAGTGAGAGGGAATTCATGATTTTTGAGATGTGTCTTTCAAGAATTCATTTGCGCATATCCCCGCCAGGCAGTGACAAGAGCTTTTCTGTGGTTCATCGTGTTTCATTCTTTCGCATAACGCATTATTGTTCATGTATCTATGTATTTATTAGCATCTCTAGATGATTTTAGCTTAGATGGTGCGGAATAATTATACATGTAATGAGTTACTGCTTAGCTGTTAAGGCAATGTGATGTTTATTATTTGCGAGGGGTTTCGTGCAGTGGGCTGGAACATTTTGGCCGTTCGAAACCTCAGTTGTTGGTGCAATTGTTGTTGAAACGGCGGCTATACCTCTTTACATCTCTTCATACGGTGCCTGCCGTCTTATTGTACTGATCACTCCCTCGCATATCCCCGCCAGGCATTGGGAGCGGCTCGCGGCAGGATGTTTCACTAAAACCGGATGAGGCGAGGTAAAAACACCTTTGGAACAGTCTTTTGTTGTACACGAGGGTGATTTACCTCGTGTCATAGCATGTGGGGCGCAGTCTTTTCTCGCTGTCCACTACCCCCCTCATTATTGTCTCCACATCTAGGGTCCTCCCACTTCCGGCGCAGTTCGCCTAAAACAGCCAGACGTTAGCTCAAAGGTACGGAGGGAGGCGGCTTGCGGTGAAAGGCGGCTCTCGCTATTTTGGAGCTGGGACGGCGGGTAGGGATCGAATGCATTTCAGTTCAAGGTTATTAGCCCGGATCTTGATATATTTACTATTTCCGATCGGGAATTTTGGTCTCCCAATGCGCCGCATGTTAAAGAACCATTAAAATCTGCCAGTGCGATTCATACAAGAATCATAGTCATCATAGACCGGTTATTTGTTCTTTTCCCCTGCAATCTGTATTCTGGCTGGCGAAGCTTTTCTATAACAACATATGTCGTAGATGTAGTGTTATCACATAACATTAGAAGTCCTTGCGCATCATGCTGTCTGCTTCCTGTATTGGCTGTAATGATATTCCGGGTGAACGGTAACTATGTAACGGTGGTTGAATTTACAGTGACTTGCTTATATCAGAATAATTAGCATAACAAGTATAGCAATATGTATAATGATCGTAGTTGTATCTCAGGGTATCAGAAGTCGTTGCGGGGCATCATGTCGTCTGCTTCCTATACTTGCTGTACATCCATGCGTCATCAATCGTCCTGCTTTGGGGGGAACGGGTGAGTCGGACAAGGCAGTGGTAGTAAATATGTACACGCAGGTTATGGGGTTGAATTGGTAGAAGTGCCGCAGGTACTATCATTTTGCGCACTCCAAGTCCATGAATTAACTGTTTCACCTGCAATTGGGAGAGCCCTACAACTATTCCGAGCGGTTATTTGGCACGCTACACCCGTCTTAGATGATTGGGTACTCTAAATGTGCCATTCGTAATAACACTGGTCAATCATGCGCACTCAGTTGGCATGCGCTGCACTTTGAAGTTCATCCCATTTCTGCAACGTAGGCTTCAGCACACTCATACAGCGTTAAATTACCTGCTTCATCGATCATTAGGAGGTTAAGGGGTCAGGTTGTTATTATTTACATTTCAATTTACATGGGGAGTTACTTGTTAATTTTAGCTGCACCTGCATCCCTGGCCAGCCACGGATGCTGTAAATTTGCATTGTTTAAGATCCCAGGCGCCGTTTCCGGCGTGACACACTTAGCTTTGCATCTTGGGGGAGGTAGACAAATTAAACACCATTCAATCTGGGATTTAACGCCAAGATGCACCCTACTTTTGGGGAGTGGAAGTGCACATAAGAGTCATGCCATACGTCAAATTTGAGAGGCTGCGGCATCCTGGTAGTAACCCTGCGCTATTTGGGATCGGGGGTTTGAACGTGGTTACATCTTTGAGGCACAACATTTCCCTACTGATATATTCAGGGGTTCTCATCCACAAATTGACCGTTTGGTATGATTCATTGACTTACAAAGGGGCGACAAGGTTTTCCTCCCATCACTAGCAACTATTTCGCTGGTAAGCAATGGGCAGGTTATAGTGGGCACAATTATATAGGCTACTATGGGGAAATAATGTGGTGATCTACACCCTTCGCGACTGCTCCCTATGGCGCTATTATATGTCATGGGCCTTCAGATTAGTGTCAGTCCACACCCCCTTTTTCTTCTGCTTTCCAAAGCGCTGTTTTATGTCATTTGTCTACAGATTGGTGACCGTCTGAGTCGTGTAAGGTTATCTATGTTAAGCAACTAAAAAATACTTAACACTGGGTTGCACTTGCCATCTGTGGGCTTATTTATGTTATGATTACAGCTACTTAGGGTGCGGAGGTAGACAAGGGTTGGTGGCACAAGAGCCTCCCCGTTAGGTGTGTGTCACTAAGGGAGCGGTTTTGCTTGGTTCGCAATTGCACTTACCAGCTACATGACTGGGAATCTTTATGACGGAAAGTAGACAAGAGAGTGGCTGCAGCCCTCGCTGGCTTAAATTGTCAGCATATTGAGCACTATAGCAGCAAGCAGATGGTCGGAACCCCTGCTTTAATGCCCTATCACAGAACATCGCAAAACCATATCTATTGCTGCAGTGGCAAGGTTGCGCAGGACGCTAGTAGCGTCACTTCGGTGGCAGGGGGACAAACCCCAACCCTCCCCTTCCTAGGGGAAAGGGTAAGGGGTAGCCAAAAGACCAGATAATCTCCCCAGGGTATACAGCCAAATACCTTCTTCCAGTTAGCTGTGAAACTTTATGGTTATTTCAGCATAAGGGACATAAACTCTGTCTTGCCAACATAATCACATGGCTGGAGTGATAGTATAGGGGAATCAGCCTTGGCCTTAGCCTGAAGGAGAACGTCTCATCGGGTGCTCATGCTGCTGCTATGAAGTCAGGAAACAGATGACATTTTTGTCTGCTCACAATTACCCTTGAGCCGCTAGTGCCGGGGAGCCTATTCTGGCATGGACGTACTTTCTTGTAATGTTTTCGCGGTGATGCCAATAAGTGTGGGGAGACAGTGCAAAAAAAAAAAAAAAAAAAAATTCTAAAGGCTTTGCTGCATGTACAATCACCAGTTTGGGCCGATATGGAACAGTATTTATTCCGTTCACGAAGGGGGCCTTTTGCGAGGGACATAATAACCAATAGTCAGTGTAGGGGCTGAACGGTGAGTATTGTTGCGGGGGCTACCGGGTCTGGCTAGTTACCAGGCAATAAATTTAATCATCCAGCCGCGGCTTCCCTCGACCAAAGGCAACTCCATCTTCACATAGTGTTGGCCATGAGGGGGTGGGAGGATTTATAATAAAGAGGCACATAGCAGAGGATACGGTAACCGGAGGCTCCCTGGTGAAGGTGGTTATGGAATACAATTTACAAATTTCACCTCGGGCACAGGGTAATTACCTGGCAGGTGCTGCATTATCATGGTAACCCAGCCATTTATACCCCTGTTGCAGTCTGCAACCACAGGGCTTAACAGTAAGGGGCGAAGCAAAACCAGCCTTTCATACCCCTGTGGTGGCCTATAATCACAGGTCCTAAACAGTAAGGGGCAAAGCAACACTTCTCACAAAGGGAGCAGCCTTGGTCAGTGGGTGGAGCAATAGCTCAGAGGGTGGCAGTGTAGGAGTCCAGCCCAGTGCAAGTCCGGCGCAAGAAGATCTGTTGATGGACACAAAATATGTAGCATAGCTGAGTGGTTTCTAGGCACAAGGAGGTGCCTGGTTGGTAAGTTAACGATGACTGATGTCAGCAGGTAACGGTATGGGGCACTAGTTCTTCTTTGGCTGGCTGGCGACAAACGGGACTGACCTGCTGGTGGTCCCGGACGTCACCTGGCTGGTGACAGAGTTCGGACCCCTGGAGGTCCTGGACTTCTTGGGCATATGGAAGAAGCATACCGGAGAGGCTCGGGAGAGTACACTTAGGGTTGCACTAAGGTTGCAGGCATCCCGGTGGGCAGATTTGCTATTTGAGGCCCTAAGGGATTAGTTTCCTTGGGGAGGGAGGTGGATGTCATAATGTAAAAACGGGAGATAGTGTTGGGCCTTCCCAACTCGGTGGGCATTAAGTGAGGTTTCTGGACAATGTGCCTGCTACTGAGGTTAGTTGCCAAGATACTTTATCTAACGCATTATTGGGCCTGGTAAATTATCACAAGGCTGTAAGAGGGGGCGTTATTACGCCACCGCTCAATGACCAATGGTCTGAAGGGAAGTTTCTATATGTGATCGGTAGGATAACGCAGGCAGTCTAAGTTAAGGGGGCTCTGGTTAAGGTCAAGGACAAGCTTGGGAGGACAGTGATACGGGCGATCAGTAAGAGGAAGGCAGCGGGTCCAACACTTCCGCTGCTGTCCCAGGAGACAAGGGGAGTCTAATTGGATTGCGCTAGCATCTAGCCACCCGTACGGGCGGAAATTTGATGGAGGGCCTGGGATAGTAGTTCCCTTTAGGATAACGGTGGTGGAAATACAGCTGGTGACAGGTTCCTCGCAGGGGGTCATGGATTAATTCTGGGGAAACAGGAGAGGGTGTAAACTAGGCTATTCACAACTCGAGGGTCACTGAAAGGGGGCAGGTAATGTATCACAGGACAGCCCAGATAACAAAAGAGAGAGGTGGAATCAGGATGGAGGTCAGAATTTCGGTAGCTCATACAAACAATGCTAGGGGCCATTTGGGGGCACAGTTAGCGCGGGGGGAGGGCGAGCGCGCCAGGGAGCGCCTCGTCCTGTGGCGGTAAAACAACTGGATGGCCCCCAGAAAGGGGTAGGAGCCACATGTGCAGAGGGTAGGCGGAAGGGGGGATTGGCCTGCTGGTGGTCCCTGACTCTTCTGCCCTAACCCACAACCTATGGACTGAGGTGAACCATGGGGAGGCTGCCTGAGTGCAGGTACCCCGGTGGGCATGCCAGTGTGCCATGAGGGGCCCTGGTTTACAAGAAGTGCAACTGTTCGCTGTAGCGCGTTGGGGCCTCCTGGCACAATGTGCACAGCGGAGTGGGGGCTTCAAGTGTATGGCCAAGTTCAAGAGTTCAAATGCAATCTGGTGCATATCTTCTTTACTGCCTTTGACAGGCCAAGGCCACTAAAGTGTACGGCCAAGCTCAAGTTCAAGTGTAACGGCCAAGCTCAAGTTCAAGTGTAATGTTGTGCCTAATTGCCCGGCAGCCTTCGTCAAGTTAATACCACTAAAGAGTGATGCTTTGATAATTCTATATCCAAAGAGATAATGTTACTATCGTGTTGGTCACTGGTGAATTACCTGTTCGTGAATAAAAGGCTACGCCATGAACAACACGCTCTGTTTCTGAGAGTCCTTGGGCAAATGGGAAGAGTGAATGTCACGTTGTGCGCCTACTATAGCTGAAACTCTCGCAAAGGCGAAACGTATTGCATTGGGAATGCTTGTTTTTGATGTTGCAAGTGAGGATCTAAGATGTTCTCTTATAGAGTTTTGTCGCTGCGACTGTTTTGGAATCTGAAGTTATGCTATGTATGTTATGTTACTATTAATTCTAAAACGCAACGATTACCCGGAGGTTCTTGGCGCTAAGCTCGTGCAGGCCTACCCAACAATGTCAAGCATGTATTGGTATGACTCAAGTCTTCGTCTCACTGAAGTGACAAGAAGTGCGAGACAGCACGCGCAGTGCATTGAAAGCTGGTGTATAAATGGACAGAACGTGTGACTGGAATGTGGCCATCGTGGGGCATGTTTTCTTGACGTGCATTTATGGCAGCCATGTTTAGAATGTTTCACATCAAGTGGAGCCAATGCATGTTGTATTGATATAACATGGATTCTAGCCATGATGATGTAGGCACTTTCAAACTGTGAGTAGATGGAGAGGGGGTGCAGTCTCCATACCTAGCTGCCAAGCATTCGGATCGTCTCATCACCCCTGCCTTTTGCATGTTTCCACCACAGAGATGTTCGCAGACAGCTACCAGAATTAGAGCTCAAAAAAAGACTGCACCCACCTGGAACTTGCCTCTTTTTTCAGCCTCTGGCTCTATCAGTAACCCACCAGGCGGCTGCTTCCACCTAGTAGCCTTTTGATGGTAACCTTATGTGGCTGGTGAGTTAAAAAGTCGTTTACACTCCAAACCGATTAAATAGTGTATTGCGGTTGCCTAGGAAACTAAGAATGTTTCTTGACATTAAACAGATCACATTAAGATGAATGTCTCAGTGTGGTTCCTTGAAGCGGGGTGCACAGATTCCTCTCATGCTTATAATGTGACATCCTCCACCCACGCCTGCCCTCCCATCCATCCCCTGCTCCTGTTCCTCGTTAAAGCACAAGACGTGATGGCTGTAGTGGTGTTGGGAGGATCAGGGGAATAATGTCTATAATAATCTACGCATCAGGAAGTCCCAGCTCTAGGCCCCTGTCCGTGGGATTCAGCATTGAATAAAGGCACTAGCAGAAAGTACATTTAAACTGCAATCATTTCACATGGAAGCTAAGGAATAATGAGGTATTTTAAAAGCTACCCCGTATTAAACATGATTCTGGCAAAGACAGTAATCTCTCAGTGATGTTTGACTTTGATAGACGCATTTCTAGTTGTGGACTTGGAACTTAAGCAGCCCTGGAAAATGAGTTCATATAAGCCCCAATTTGTACCGAATCAGGGAAGCGCGTGAGTCTGACCACCTCGAAGAGGATTTTTAAGGGGTGCTGTGATGGACCAGTGCTAGAAGGAAGAGGTACCTAACACGTTGTGGCAGCTAATATTAAGCCCTGTCGGTGATCCATCTGAACGTGCTGCCGTCTAGGGGGCTTTCTTGTTTTAGATTGAAGCTGCCCTCAAAAGCAAAGGGCCATCAACCCTCCTTTTGTTTCTGTATGATCTTGGCTGAGAATTATCTGGGGCATATTTACAAGCCTCTTGCACCACCAAAACGGTCACTTTTTTAATGCTCCAGTGGCGCAGTGTACTGGCCCATATTTGCAAGGCCACGCAAAGTCACCCTGTTTGGCTTTTCATGGCCATGTAAATGTGGCCCCCTTTCACGCATTACTCTGCTTCAAATGGGCATTCCATGGGTCTTTCTGCGGGTGTTCCCCAGTGCTTAATTTGTGCCGGGGCTTTCCGCACCAGCACAAATTAATTTGTAAAATATGAAGTGCAGGTGCTCAAAAGTTTGTTGCAGGCCACACCTACTTTTCTCTGGCTCCACCCACTTCCTCCACTGGCTCCACCCACGGTGGGTGACATGACCTGCTGCGACCGTCACTCACTCCACCACCATACTGCACATTATGCCTTCGCAAAAGGTTACTTCCATTGCCCACATCCAATATAAACGCAATTTTGCAACACTAGGTCATATCACATGAAACAAAATCTTAAGACAACTATATTGCAGGCTGCCCAACAGTGTCAGTGGGCGCGCTGTGCAGAAAGTTGTTGCTGCCGGAGTGTGTGGCTGGCCTTTTAAGCAGGAAGCAAGGAAGAAAGGAAGACTGTTTGTGCTGCTTCAGCTGGACTCGGATGCATGCTGAGTAAGGGGTCAGGCTGTAATGTGTTGAGCACGGGACACTGCAACACTTGAGGCTGACACACTCCTTCTCGGAGGTGGGGGCACTACAGGCTGACAAAAAGCCCTCCTCCTAAAATATCCCATGAAAGAACACCTGAGGCTGGGACAGAGCACCCCTGGATTGTTGGTACACTTGAAGCTGGCATAATCCTCTTCCTCTGAAAAGAGAAAAGGAGCACACCTGAGGGAACCATGGCCCATTCGTGGGTGTGGGGGCCAGCCCTGGATCTCTATCACTATTTCTTTGGGACCACCTCAAAGCTATCGAGGATTCATTGCTTGAGAGTTAGCATGCTGGGAATTGCAGGCATATGCTTATACCAGGAAAGTGAAACTACAAGTCTCAGTGAGACTTGTAGTTTCACTTGCCTGGTATAAGCATATGCCTGCCCTCTGAGAGTGTTGCCTGGGCCGGGGTTATCGTTACTCAGAGAGCAGGGCCGTTACTATCTCTTTCACTGGGCAACAGGAAGAGTAAACACATCAAAAAAGTGTGCGTCGTGCGAGCAATTGTAAAACAATTCTAGCCACACTAAATTTATACATGCCGCCACTCAGTACATTGAATTATTAGACATTTTACCCAAGCTTAATTTGTGCTGGGGCTTTCCACACCAGCACAAATTAATTTTTAAAATATGAAGTGCAGGTGCTCAAAAGTTGGTTGGAGGCCACACCTACTTCTCTCTGGCTCCACCCACTTCCTCCACTGGCTCCACCCATGGTGGGTGACATGACCTGCTGCGACCGTCACTCACTCCACCACCACACTGCACATTATGCCTTCGCAAAAGGTTACTTCCATTACCGCACACCCAATATAAACGCAATTTTGCAACACTAGGTCATATCACATGAAACAAAATCTTAAGACAACTATATTGCAGGCTGCCCAACAGTGTCAGTGGGCGCGCTGTGCAGAAAGTTGTTGCTGCCGGAGTGTGTGGCTGGCCTTTTAAGCATTAAGCAAGGAAGAAAGGAAGACTGTTTGTGCTGCTTCAGCTGGTCTCGGATGCATGCTGAGTAAGGGGTCAGGCTGTAATGTGTTGAGCACGGGACACTGCAACACTTGAGGCTGACACACTCCTTCTCGGAGGTCGGGGCACTACAGGCTGACAAAAAGCCCTCCTCCTAAAATATCCCATGAAAGAACACCTGAGGCTGGGACAGAGCACCCCTGGATTGTTGGTACACTTGAAGCTGGCATAATCCTCTTCCTCTGAAAAGAGAAAAGGAGCACACCTGAGGGAACCATGGCCCATTCGTGGGTGTGGGGGCCAGCCCTGGATCTCTATCACTATTTCTTAGGGACCACCTCAAAGCTATCGAGGATTCATTGCTTGAGAGTTAGCATGCTGGGAATTGCAGGCATATGCTTATACCAGGAAAGTGAAACTACAAGTCTCAGTGAGACTTGTAGTTTCACTTGCCTGGTATAAGCATATGCCTGCCCTCTGAGAGTGTTGCCTGGGCCGGGGTTATCGTTACTCAGAGAGCAGGGCCGTTACTATCTCTTTCACTGGGCAACAGGAAGAGTAAACACATCAAAAAAGTTTGCGTCGTGCGAGCAATTGTAAAACAATTCTAGCCACACTAAATTTATACATGCCGCCACTCAGTACATTGAATTATTAGACATTTTACCCAAGCTTAATTTGTGCCGGGGCTTTGCGCACCAGCACAAATTAATTTGTAAAATATGAAGTGCAGGTGCTCAAAAGTTGGTTGGAGGCCACGCCTACTTCTCTCTGGCTCCACCCACTTCCTCCACTGGCTCCACCCACGGTGGGTGACATGACCTGCTGCGACCGTCACTCACTCCACCACCACAATGCACATTATGCCTTCGCAAAAGGTTACTTCCATTACCGGACACCCAATATAAACGCAATTTTGCAACACTAGGTCATATCACATGAAACAAAATCTTAAGACAACTATATTGCAGGCTGCCCAACAGTGTCAGTGGGCGCGCTGTGCAGAAAGTTGTTGCTGCCGGAGTGTGTGGCTGGCCTTTTAAGCATTAAGCAAGGAAGAAAGGAAGACTGTTTGTGCTGCTTCAGCTGGTCTCGGATGCATGCTGAGTAAGGGGTCAGGCTGTAATGTGTTGAGCACGGGACACTGCAACACTTGAGGCTGACACACTCCTTCTCGGAGGTCGGGGCACTACAGGCTGACAAAAAGCCCTCCTCCTAAAATATCCCATGAAAGAACACCTGAGGCTGGGACAGAGCACCCCTGGATTGTTGGTACACTTGAAGCTGGCATAATCCTCTTCCTCTGAAAAGAGAAAAGGAGCACACCTGAGGGAACCATGGCCCATTCGTGGGTGTGGGGGCCAGCCCTGGATCTCTATCACTATTTCTTAGGGACCACCTCAAAGCTATCGAGGATTCATTGCTTGAGAGTTAGCATGCTGGGAATTGCAGGCATATGCTTATACCAGGAAAGTGAAACTACAAGTCTCAGTGAGACTTGTAGTTTCACTTGCCTGGTATAAGCATATGCCTGCCCTCTGAGAGTGTTGCCTGGGCCGGGGTTATCGTTACTCAGAGAGCAGGGCCGTTACTATCTCTTTCACTGGGCAACAGGAAGAGTAAACACATCAAAAAAGTTTGCGTCGTGCGAGCAATTGTAAAACAATTCTAGCCACACTAAATTTATACATGCCGCCACTCAGTACATTGAATTATTAGACATTTTACCCAAGCTTAATTTGTGCCGGGGCTTTGCGCACCAGCACAAATTAATTTGTAAAATATGAAGTGCAGGTGCTCAAAAGTTGGTTGGAGGCCACGCCTACTTCTCTCTGGCTCCACCCACTTCCTCCACTGGCTCCACCCACGGTGGGTGACATGACCTGCTGCGACCGTCACTCACTCCACCACCACAATGCACATTATGCCTTCGCAAAAGGTTACTTCCATTACCGGACACCCAATATAAACGCAATTTTGAAACACTAGGTCATATCACATGAAACAAAATCTTAAGACAACTATATTGCAGGCTGCCCAACAGTGTCAGTGGGCGCGCTGTGCAGAAAGTTGTTGCTGCCGGAGTGTGTGGCTGGCCTTTTAAGCAGGAAGCAAGGAAGAAAGGAAGACTGTTTGTGCTGCTTCAGCTGGACTCGGATGCATGCTGAGTAAGGGGTCAGGCTGTAATGTGTTGAGCACGGGACACTGCAACACTTGAGGCTGACACACTCCTTCTCGGAGGTCGGGGCACTACAGGCTGACAAAAAGCCCTCCTCCTAAAATATCCCATGAAAGAACACCTGAGGCTGGGACAGAGCACCCCTGGATTGTTGGTACACTTGAAGCTGGCATAATCCTCTTCCTCTGAAAAGAGAAAAGGAGCACACCTGAGGGAACCATGGCCCATTCGTGGGTGTGGGGGCCAGCCCTGGATCTCTATCACTATTTCTTTGGGACCACCTCAAAGCTATCGAGGATTCATTGCTTGAGAGTTAGCATGCTGGGAATTGCAGGCATATGCTTATACCAGGAAAGTGAAACTACAAGTCTCAGTGAGACTTGTAGTTTCACTTGCCTGGTATAAGCATATGCCTGCCCTCTGAGAGTGTTGCCTGGGCCGGGGTTATCGTTACTCAGAGAGCAGGGCCGTTACTATCTCTTTCACTGGGCAACAGGAAGAGTAAACACATCAAAAAAGTTTGCGTCGTGCGAGCAATTGTAAAACAATTCTAGCCACACTAAATTTATACATGCCGCCACTCAGTACATTGAATTATTAGACATTTTACCCAAGCTAAAGATGGACTTGAACATAACACCCTATCACCCCACCACATGACTCAGAAATCCGGTCTGTTATGCAAACCTTGCAAATGAGGGCAGGCAACTGCGATGGCTTACAGAGCTTTAACAATCATACCATCAAGAGGCTGTGCACTCTGCAGATGTCAACAACTAAACACAATATAACACAAGAACAATGAGCCCTGAACCCGCGGGAATCAATTTAAAAAGTAATAGATTGCATCACGCTATCCGTTGCGACAACGCCACACCACACCCGAGAAAGAAAGTGAAACCATTACCATCGGGATCGGCTGCGCGCACCAGCCGCCATGTTCGGACAAGTCAGTGAGTGGCTGGGCGGGTAGGCTAGGGCAGCAGGGCCTAGTTTTACTAGTCTTCTTAACCAGCAGCCTGCGCAGGCCAGTACAGTACTGCGGCGCCAGAACGACTATACCGCTACGGCCGGTGGGCCTTCAGTGAATCTGAATTGCAGCATTTGCATCCTATTCCTAATAATCAGTATTATGGAGCTGCCTCTCCCCCCCCACGCCGGTGATCTTACAACCGGACCCTCACTCAAGTCACACACTACCAAAAATAAAAATACAGCGTTGGTTTTTGCACGGTATTCACTCAGTACGGACGGTATTGGAATGGCAAGTAGTTAGTACTTCAGTTGGCTTAGCCGCTTAGCTTAGCTCACTCAGTAGTTTACTTACTAACTAACTCACTATTTTATTAACTTCAATCTTACCGTTACTCGTGGTGGGCGGTCTGGCTCAGTGAATAACTGATTTTAGATTAGGTGGCCTGGTGTACTGCTGCTGCTGTTTGCTACCCAACAATGCTACCAGAACCACCAGACAGTAATGTCCTGGTTAGCAGTGAGCTGCGGTGGTTATGCTGGGGCGTGGCACGCGCATGGTCATCATGTGACATAAATCTGCACACGCTGCCGCGCGCTGCGCATACAGCGGCCCCTACAGCCCCTCCCTCCCTATCAGAACAGTCAGAACCCAAATCCAGCCCGCCCCTGGCGCCCCAATAAATCAGTGTGTGTGTGTGCCAGACAGACAGTACTGCTGCCGCCAGTGTGTGTACTGGTCCCGCGGCCCGCACCCGCCCACCTTCAAGCAACACACATGGCACACGCACAGAAAACTGTGTGCAGTGCACGCACGGCCCACTCACTGTGTGAATAGGTTACCAAGAAGGGCTGCGGCCGCCATGATCACAAGCGCGCGCCACCAATAATTTATTCTCTCTTGGACGGCACCGTGCTTGGCAGGCAGCTAATTAAGAGAAGTGTGTGTTAGTCGTCTCACTGCATCTCACACACAGCCGCAACCAGTACCAGTCATTGTTAACCATTCCTGAACACGCTGAGTACACAGAGTACTTCCGGTAAATTTTAAAAAACATCAATGAAGCACGGGCGAGATGCGTAGACCCGGCCCTGTCAATTAAGTGCCGGTGCTAAGCACCGGAAAGCACCAGCACAAATTAAGCACTGAATAGCACTCATTTTTTTAATGTGATGGCTTTAAAGTGCTACTCATCCCATTGTAGGGTGTCAGAGCACTTCACATCATATGCAAACACTATACATTGACAATAAACCATACAAGTGTGTAAATCATTGTACAGGATATTACACAAGACAATGAGGGTTTCAAGGTGTAGGAGTCACACATCGTCTTTACTTGTAGGAATTATATGTAAAGATTCCATTTCTGAGAGAAACACAAAGCCAGACATTTAAAAAGTAACACAGTACCTTGGCTTGTCTGTAAAAATGAACCTTAATTACTTCCCAGATATTTTTTTTTTAGCAGCCTCAGAATAACAACTGATTGAGAAATAAAGTGAGTTTCTAAACCCACGCCTTGCCGCTTGATGCCGATTCATATCTCACTGGCCTATTTTAGAATTACATTTCATGAACTGCAAGTAATAAACTGATTTCTGTGTCAAACCCACTTACCAATCTCCATAAAATAAAAATCTGTCATCTGCATGTTACACGATGTGCTTGGCAGGAGTCACTTTAGCCCTCTGTGCTACTTTTTGAGTGCGCGGTGACTTCTATGACTCTTTGGAAAATAACGAGGACTCGACGCATCATGATCGGGATGTTCGTGTTGCGACTCTACTTTCTTGTCACTATACACTTGCCCGCTATAGGAGACTTTCCTGACTTAAGTCCATTACATGGTGTGGATTTCGTATCCAATACGTATCGACTTTCCAGGATTTGTTATCTGATTCTGGAGTTTATAGAATTACTCGATAGCCTTGAGAAAGTCTGAGTACCGACAAGTACTGACGAAACACGTGTTGGCTGTGTTCTACTTTGGAAATTGGTCTCTAAAAGCAATAAAAAGAACGTCTTCTATTAAAACTACGAGGACTGTTCATCATGTCTTGTTGGATTTTGGACTGCCATATATGACTTTATGAGTTGTGAGATTGTCCTTTTGAATTTGAATTAATATTGGTCCTCAATACTGGTTATCGAGTAGGACCTATGTACACAGTTTAAGGGTGTGCTGTATTAGCTTTTGTTCTTTGATATTTAAATTGGCAGGTTTTCTCCTTAACTTGCTTATTAGGCACTCTTGGGTGGTGGGTGCTTTTAGCTAGCCAAGCACCCCGCTGTACTTACAGCACTGTTTCATTTTATTGTTTCACGCCATTGACTTTGATCGTATATTAACTTTTGTATTGATGTGCAGGTTTTTCCCTGTCAGGGAACACTACTACCCTATTGTGTAAATTCAAGATCAAGAAATCAGTTTCCAATTAAAAATAATTTGTATGTGCCCAACAAAAATGAATGTGTCCATCTGTAGCGTAACTGGTGCTCATGTAAAGCGCTCTTATACACCCAGGTCTAGTTCGCGCTATATAAAAGTCCACCCCAAAAAATATATATATGTATATTACTCACCTCTCACCCCGATCCTGTCTTGCTGTTGGGTCTGAAGTATCTGCGTATGACTCCAGTGTCAAGGTGCCAACATGTTACCTACCCTAGAGGTTTCTCAATCTGCAAATGAAGGCAGGGAGATTGAGCCAAAACTCCCAGTAAGCAAATGTAAATGAAATAAACCCCAATGGTGTTTATTTAATTTACATTATCACTAAATATCATCTTAGAGACTGCCAGGATTCTGATGTATTTATGCATGTTATGTTATTAACAGAATCATAATCTTTTGTAATTGATGTACACTGGAACACCTGTGAGTGGGTGTCAGTATTGGAGTATGTGCTGCACAGAAGGACTTAAGTGAGCCTCTGTTTGTAACGATGCAGCAGGGAGGCCTTGAGGCTCATACAGCTGTGGTTTGGCCCCAGGATTGGACTGAAGTTGGCGCTGTCATTCAGGAGGATGATACATTTCATAGATGTGTGTGTGGGTTCAGTACTGGAATACTAAGGATTAATAGAGGTAAGGATTGAAGTACACTGATGACGTCTGCTAATGGTTCTGTTGGAAATGGGGGTCTCTAGTTGGCAAGGGCTTGCACCTTTGTCCAAATAGGGACCCTTCATCCTAGTCAGGATAAGGGAGTTACACTCCTAAAATAACCCCTGATCACCCCCTTGGTAGCTTGGCACGAGCAGTCAGGCTTATCTTATAGGCAGTGTGTAAAGCATTTGCACATAACCAACAGTAATACAGTGTAAGCACTACAAAAGGACACCACACCAGTTTAGAAAAATATCCAATATTTATATATACTTAAGACAAGACCAAATACGAGTAAAAATCCACAATACAGTACTTTAAAAATAGATAGTTCGCAAGATGTCTTTAAATTGTAAAAATAAGTTGAAAACACAGTTCGTACGAGTCGGTAGCTCGGTCCGAGCCTACCGCGATGCTGAAAATGACAGAGTCTCGCAGTTCCAGCCGGCCGCGTAGGTACAGGCCAGCAACAGCGTGAACAGACTCAGTAACAGTACCTTTATTATTTCGGCTTACACGGAGGTGCGAGCCAGTCGTGGCTTCCGCCGCGGTTGCGGTGCAAAGTGGAAGCGGTGCAGGGCGCAGTGTCCTCTCGATGCGGCGCAGGCAGTGGCTTGGTGACGATCGTCCAGACGGCATCGGTGAGACCAAGGCTTGCGGTGCAGGATGAGACGGTGCTCGATGCGGTGCTGGCAGGTTGCGATGCAAAGTGGAAGCGGTGCAGGGCGCTATGTCCTCTCGATGCGGTGCAGGCAGCGGCTCGGTGATGATCATCCAGACGGCCTCGGTGTGATCAAGGCGTGCGGTGTAGGGTGAGACGATGCTCGATGAGGTGCTGGCAGGTTACGATGCAGGTGACAGAGCTGGTTGGCAGGAATTGGCGATGGTCGACCCGGATGGCTGTGCGGGACGAGGCGGTCATGGGTGTTGAGCCAGAGGCGACCGTGTCGGTGAGACCAGGCCGGCGAAGTGAAGCGAGGCGGTGGGGGCTGCGGTGTCCACAGATCACGTGCAAGCAGCGGCTCGGTGGCAGCGGCGTCGGTCGTTGTCGTCGGTGAGACCAGGGTTGCAGTGCCAGATGCGGACGATGTGGTCTGCGGTGCCCTCAGGACACAGGGCCAGCGACGGAGTCGGTGACAGAGTCGGTCGCGGTTCCCTTCTCTGTGGCAACTGTAACAACGGTTCCAGGAGCGGTACCCAGAGGTTAGTTAAGTATTTGCGGTCCCTGAGACTTCTGAACAGGAGGCCAGCTCGAATTCAGGCCCTTGGCGATACTCAGCACAAGTAGAGAAAGTTCAGTTCAGTCCTTTCATTGCCCAAGGCAGAAGCAGCAGCTGCAGGCCAACCCAACAAAGCAACAACACAGCAAAGGGGCAGTACTCCTCCTGGCAGCTCTTCCAGCTCTTCTTCTTGGCAGGTTCCTTGATTCCAGCGAGTTCTAAAGTCTTGGGGTTTGGGTCCCAATATTTATACTAGCAAATCCTTTGTCCTCTGCAGGCAGAGGGGCCTGTACCTAGTTGAAACCAGTTCTGGGTGCATTCTGCCAGTGTGCACCTTCTTCCGTTGTCAGTGTGTGCCAGGGTCATCAGACACACCACAGGAGGTGGAGCCACCATTGTGGAAGGCAGGCACAGCCCTATTCAGACCCAGGTGCTACTCTTCCGAACCATCTCTGTGCAGATAGGTCTACTCACCCCGTTCCTGGAGTCACCCCCAGCCCCGTTACACACAAACCAGACAGACAACACACAGGCTAGCAGAGGCAGGCTGGATGGTTAGGTCACAAAATACCTACTTTCTAAAAGTGGTATTTTCAAACACAGAATGTTAAAATCATCTTCACTAAAAGATGTATTTTATCATTCTGAGTTCAGGCATACTAAACTCGACTTTCTACCATGTTCCCTGGGTCAGTTAGGATTATAAGGTGTTATAATCAAACTGCCCACTCTGCCGTATGGGGAACAGGTAGCCTTGCAATAGTGAAAAACAAAGTAGGCTGTAATTCACTATCAGGACATGCCACACACACCCGGGCATGTCCTACCTTTCACATACAATGCACCCTGCCTAGGGACGACTCACATGTAGAAAAGGGAAGGTTTCGGGACTGGCAAGTGTGTGCACTTGCCAAGTCGACATGGCAGCCCTAGGCTGCACACAGGCTCTGCAATGGCAGGCCAGAGTTACACTTTACGGGCTGTTTGTGTGGGTGGCTCAATCTAGTGCTGCAGCCCACCAACAGCATTTGATTTATAGGCCCTGGCACTCACGGTGTACTTTACTAGGGACTGACATATACATCAAATAGGCCAATCATGGGAACACTAATCCATAACACATGTTATAACAGGAGCACTTGCACTTTACCACTGGACAGCAGTGAGAAAAGTGCGCAGAATCATTACACCAGCAAAAACATAGTCAAAACCGGGAGGTCAAAAAGCAAAAACTCAGGGGAAACACGCTAAAAGATGTCAAGTCTAACACATGTCCCCTCCATCTGAAAGTAGGGAGAACTACCCAACCTCCTGGGAGTTCTCTTCACCAAGGCGGAAGAACCTGGACAGACCATCTGCATTGGTGTGTTCTGTACCAGGGCTGTGTTCCACTGTAAAGTTCATTCCCTGTAGGGAGATGGACCACCTCAGCAGTTTTGGATTTTCACCCCTCATTTGCATCAGCCATCTAAGGGGCCTGTGGTCTGTCTGAACCCGGAAGTGAGTCCCAAACAGGTATGGCCTCAGCTTCTTCAGCGCCCAGACCACAGCAAAAGCTTCCCTTTCTATGGCACTCCACCTCTGTTCCCTGGGGAATAGTCTCCTGCTAAGGAAGACTACAGGCTGGTCTAGGCCCTCTTCGATCAGTTGTGAGAGCACCGCTCCCACACCATGTTCTGAAGCGTCAGTCTGCACGACGAATTCCTTGGAGAAGTCAGGTGCCTTGAGCACGAGCGCCATGCACATGGCTGCCTTCAGGGCATCAAACACCTTCTGGCAGGACTCAGTCCAGATCACCTTCCTGGGCTGCTTCCTGGAAGTCAGCTCTGTTAAGGGGGCAACGATGGTGCCGTAGCCCTTAACAAATCTCCTGTAGTAGCCGGTGAGACCTAAGAAGGCTTTCACCTCTGTCTGGGTCATTGGTGCTCCCAAGCCAGAATGGTATCAATGTTGGGTTGTAGGGGCGCCACCTAGCCGTTTCCTACCTGGTGTCCCAAGTACACCACAGAACCCTGCCCGATCTGGCACTTACTGGCCTTGATCGTGAAGCCTGCCCCTTGCAGAGCCCTCATCACTTTACCGAGGTGCTGTAAGTGTTCTTCACAGCTGGAACTGAACACCACAATGTCATCCAGGTAGGAGGCACTGAAATCCTCCAGTCCAGCCAACACCTGGTTGACCAACCTCTGAAAGGTGGCAGGGGCATTCTTCAACCAAAAGGGGATTACCCAAAACTGGTAATGATCTTCTAGGGTCGAGAACGCTGATCTCTCCTTGGCCCCATCGGTTAAGGCAATCTGCCAGTGCCCCGATGTTAAATCAAACGTGCTAAGGAACCGGGCAGCTCCCAACCAATCAATGAGCTCATCAGCTCTGGGGATGGGGTGCGCGTCAGTCCAGGTGACGGCATTGAGCCCACGGTAGTCCACACAAAACCGTAGTTCTGGAGTGGCACCGGGTGCAGCAGCCTTTGGGACCAAGACCACTGGGCTGGCCCAAGGACTGTTGAAGGGCTCAATCACCCCTAACGCCATCATCTTAGAGACCTCCTCCTTGATGCTGGCCCTGACCCAGTCAGTCAACCTGTAAATCTTGTGCTTTACAGGAGGGCTGTCACCAGTGTCCACGTCATGAGTACACCAGTGAGTAACACCTGGGGTCAGAGAGAAAAGTGGGGCAAACTGTCCCAACAACTGGCGACAGTCCCCCTGCTGCTCTGGAGTCAGTGTAGGGGAGAGGATCACACCTTCCACTGACCCATTGTGCTCCTTGATAGACAGGAGGTAAGGTAAAGGCTCACTCTCCTCTTCCACCCCATCATCTGTCGCCAAGAGCATGCTCACTTCGGACCTCTCGAAGTGGGGTTTGAGGCGGTTCATGCAGAGGACCCTAAAAGGGTTCCTTGGAGTCCTCAAATCCACCAGGTAGGTGACGTTACTTTTGCGCTCCACCACCTCATATGGTCCAGTCCACTTGTCTTGCAAGGCACAAGGGTCCACTGGGGCCATGACCCACACTTTTTGCCCAGGTTGAAATTCGACCAGAGTGGCATTCTGGTCATACCACTTCTTCATTTCTTCCTGGCTTGCTTCTAGGTTCGCCTGAACGAGTTTCCTGAAGCGAGTAGTTTGGTTTGTGAAGGCCAGCATGTAACTAAACACATCCTGGGGAGTTTTCCTGGGAGCTGCCTCCCAGCCTTCCTTTACCAAACTCAGAGGTCCTCTGACAGGGTGGCCATACAGGAGCTCAAAGGCACTGTACCCAAGAGACTTCTGAGGCACCTCCCTGTATGCAAAGAGAAGGCATGGTAAGAGGACGTCCCACTTACGCCTCATGGGTTTTGTTAGACCCTTAATCATGCCTTTCAAGTTCTGGTTGAATCTCTCCACCAGACCGTTTCCTTGTGGGTGGTAAGGAGTTGTGAACTTGTAGGTTACACCACACTCCTTCCACAGGGATGTCATATACTTGGATATGAAACTGGTCCCCCTGTCAGAAACCACCTCTCTGGGGAATCCCATGCGGGAAAAGATCCCCATTAACGCCTGGCCCACCACTGGCACCATCGTTGTCCTGAGAGGGATTGCCTCCGGGTACCGGGTGGCATGGTCTACCAAGACCAGGATGTACCTGTTGGCCATGGCTGTCTTGGGGTCCAGTGGCCCCACAATATCCATCCCTACCCTTTCAAAGGGTGTTCCAACAACAGGAAAAGGTTGGAGAGGAGCTTTGACCTTCCTCCCACTCTTGCCACTTGCCTGGCAAGTTTGGCAAGACCTGCAGTGTCCATCTGACTGCCTTCGTATTTGGGGCCAAAAGAAGTGGGTGACAAGCCTGTCAAAGGTCTTGTCCTGCCCCAAATGTCCTTCCAAAGGCACGTCATGAGCCAGACCCAGTAGGAAGGTCCTGAAGCGCTGGGGTACCACCAGCACACGGGCTGACCCAGGCTCAGCAACCTTAGGCTCACTGTATAGGAGACCATTCTCCCAGTAGATCACATGTGACCTGGACTGATCACCAGCTGCCTGGTCTGCAGCCTGCCGCCGCAGACCCTCCAGAGTAGGGCGCTCTTTCTGCTCCTTGCAGAACTCCTCCCTGGTGGGACCCCCTTCTTGCTGCCAATGGGTCAGCTTAGAGATGTCCCCCAGCTCGGCTACTTGTTCCCCTGCAGGCACCGGGGCGTCCCCCTCAAGGTCAGCCTCCTCCCGGTCCGTGGGAACTTCAGGGGCTGGTTTCCCCTCCTGCCCTTTTTCTTGGCAGGGACTTGGGCCACTGTTTCAGGCTCCTAGTCCTCTTGATCACCCTTTCTGGCTGCCATTGACCGAGTAGACACCCATGCCCACTCTGGCAACCCAAGCATCTCCAAGTGAGACCTGAGCTCAACAACCTTCCATAAGGACTGCTCCAGGTCGTTACCTAGCAGACAATCTACAGGCATTGTAGGGCTCACGACCACCCTCAAGGGACCTGAGAACCCCCCCACTCAAAGGGAACCTGCGCTACCATACACTGGCGCTCTGAGTTGTCCACAGCAACTACTTGGTGGAATGCCACGGGGACTACTTGCTTCTCAGAGACCAGGTGACACCGGACTGAGGTCTCACTGGCTCCAGTATCTCTGAGAGCCTCTACCCTTTTCCCATTCATGGTCACCTAGGTACTATATTTCTTTGTGTTAGGGGGCACCTGGTTTCCGGGGACCATCTCACTGTCCCCTAGTGAGACTAGGGTAATTTCAGTGGGATCCCCACCCTCCTGTGGGCAGCCCTCCTCCCCATGTGCTACACTAGCCAACACCTTGGACTGTCCACTGGTGAGTGTCTGTGTCCCCTTTGGGCACCTGGGGTCCCCCTTCAAGTGACCCACCTGGTCACATGAAAAACACTTGCGGGGGGCGGTCTCAGCAGGCTTTCCTGTAGAGACCCCTTTCTTCTTATCTCCGGGGGGATGGGAACCTTTACCCTGGGTACTAGTTTGGGGCCCTTAAGAGAATTCGGGTGCTTTACCCTTGTCCCCCCCACTTTTCAGCTGGGGACCCTGCCCACCTTTGGCTGAGTCCCCCCCCCTTTTCAGCTGTGGACCCTGGTACTCACCCAGCAGTCCGCCTCCATAGTAAGCTTCTTGGGGTCAGTCAGCTTACTATCAACTAGGTGCTGGCGCAGGTCTGCAAAATGTAGACTAGACAAGTGCTCCCATGCAATCAAATTGTAGAGCCCCTGAAAATCTGTCCCATTACTGCCCTTCACCCAGCCATCCAGCGACCTGCAGAACACATCCACACATTCCAACCAAGTGTTGGTCTCAGACTTTTACTGGACTTAAACTGATCGCTGTACTTTTCAGGAGTGAGTCCATACCTAGTGAGGAGAGCGTCCTTCATGTCAGCTTAGGTGAGGTCCTGCCCCTTACCCAAAGCTATAAGGGTATCCCTAGCTTCTCCTGGAAAGAGAGGCCACAACCCTGCCCCCCAGTTCCTTTCAGGGACCCCATCCATATGAATAGACGACTCGTACCCTTGAAACCACCTTTGTATGTCATCCCCCTTCTTCTACTCTTTACCTACATTCTTGGGGATGTGTACAATCCTATCTGTGTGCGCTGAAGAGTTGCTGCCACCATTTGAGCCGGGTCTACTTTTTAGCTCCAGCTCCTTGAGACTTCTCTCATGATTTAAGATCATCTTCCTTTCCTCCGTGGCTCTTCTTTTGTCTTCCCTCTCACTTTCTATCCTGAGTTTCTCCAACTCGAACTTTCTTGCTTCCCGCCTGTCCTCCAGCTCCTCTAGGGACAAGCTACTGCTGCCTTGCCTTGAGGGTTCCCCCCTCCAAAAGAACATCCACCCTAGGAAGAGGTTCCTCCGCCTCTCCACTGAGATCATCAGACTGCCCACTGGCATGTCTGACTGCTACCCAGGCCCTCAGCGCCTTTTGTAGCTCATCCTTCCTGGTGAGGCCTCTGACCTGAGCTTTCAGGTTCTTGCAAATCGCTTTCAATTCCTTTACGTTGTAGGATTCTAATCTATCCTCCTCAAAGCCAATTTCCATTGATGCAATTGATAATGCTCTAGATTCAGTCATGTTGAAGTAGCAAGTTCAAACTGGCAAGATCAAAAATAGACCAAACACAAAAAGAACCAGTATGTGGCACGTAATGGTCTGCGATATGGTAGTAGTGCACACTAATCAATGGAAGTCAAGTGCAAACACAAGTCCTATCCTCATCGCTGACAACCAATGTTAGCAATGGGGGTCTCTAGTTGGCAAGGGCTTGCACCTTTGTCCAATTAGGGACCCTTCTTCCTAGTCAGGATAAGTGAGTTACACTTCTAAAATAACCCCTGCTCACCCCCTTGGTAGCATGGCACGAGCAGTCAGGCTTATCTTAGAGGCAGTGTGTAAAGCATTTGCACGTAACCAACAGTAATAGTGTAAGCACTACAAAAGGACACCACACCAGTTAAGAAAAATATCCAATATTTTTATATACATAAGACAAGACCAAATACGAGTAAAAATCCACAATACAGTACTTTAAAAATAGATAGTTCGCAAGATGTTTTTAAATTGCAAAAATAAGTTGAAAACACAGTTCGTACGAGTCGGTAGGTCGGACCAAGCCTACCGCGATGCTGAAAACAAGAGAGTCTCGCAGTGCCAGCTGACCGCGTCGGTACGGGCCAGCAGCAGCGTGAACAGACTCGGTAACAGTACCTTTCGTATTGCGGCTTACACGGAGGTGGGAGCCGGTCGTGGCGTCCGTCGCAGTTGCGATGCAAAGTGGAAGCGGTGCAGGGCGCGGTGTCCTCTTGATGCGGTGCAGGCAGCGGCTCGGTGACAATCGTCCAGATGGCGTCGGTGAGACCAAGGCGTGTGGTGCACGGTGAGACGATGCTCGATGCGGTGCTGGCAGGTTGCGATGCAGGCGACAGAGCCGGTTGGTGGGAATTGACGTTGGTCGACCCAGACGGCTGTGTGGGACGAGGCGGTCACGGGTGTTGAGCCAGAGGCGACCGTGTCGGTGAGACCAGGCCAGCGAAGTGAAGCGCGGCGGTGCGGGCTGCGGTCTCCACTGGTCACGATCCAGACAGCGGATCAGTGGCAGCGACGTCAGGCGGCGGCGGCGGCGAGACCAAGGTTGCGGTGCGAGATGTGGACGATGCGGTCTGCGGTGCCCTTAGGACACAGGGCCAGCGTCGGAGTCAGTGACAGAGTCGGTCGCGGTTCCCTTCTCTGTGGCAACTGAAACAATGGTTCCAGGAGCGGTAGCCAGAGGTTGGTGAAGTCTTTGCAGTCCCTGAGACTTCCGAACAGGAGGCCAGCTCGATTTCAGGCCCTTGGAGATACTCAGCACAAGTAGAGAAAGTTCAGTCCAGTCCTTTCACTGCCCAAGGCAGAAGCAGAAGCTGCAGGCCAAACCAACAAAGCAGCAACACAGCAAAGGGGCAGTACTCCTCCTGCCAGCTCTTCTTCTTGGCAGGTTCCTTGATTCCAGCGAGTTCTAAAGTCTTGGGGTTTGGGTCCCAATATTTATACAAGCAAATCCTTTGTCCTCTGCAGGCAGAGGGGCCTGTACCTAGTTCAAACGAGGTCTGGGTGCATTCTGCCAGTGTGCACCTTCTTCCTCTGTCACTGTGTGCCAGGGTCATCAGACACACCACAGGAGGTGGAGCCAGCATTCTGGAAGGCAGGCCCAGCTCTATTCAGACCCAGGTGCTACTCCTCCCATCCAGCTATGTGCAGACAGGTCTATTCAGCCATGTGCTGACTCACCTTGTCTCCTGGAGTCTCCCCCAGCCCCTGTCACACACAAACCAGACAGACAACACACAAGCTAGCAGAGGCAGGCTGGATGGTTAGGTCACAAAATAACTACTTTCTAAAAGTGGCATTTTCAAACACAGAATGTTAAAACCATCTTTACTAAAAGGTGTATTTTATCATTCTGAGTTCAGGCATACTAAACTCGACTTCCTACCATGTTCCCTGGGTCAGTTAGGATTATAGGCTGCAATTCACTATCAGGACATGCCACACACACCAGGGCATGTCCTACCTTTCACATACAATGCACCCTGCCCAGGGGGTACCCTGGGCCTACCTTAGGGGCGACTCACATGTAGAAAAGGGAAGGTTTAGGGTCTGGAAGTGTGTGCACTTGCCAAGTCGACATGGCAGCCCCAGGCTGCACACAGGCTCTGCAATGGCAGGCCAGTTACACTTTACGGGCTGTTTGCGTGGGTGGCACAATCCAGTGCTGCAGTCCACCAACAGCATTTGATTTATAGGCCCTGGCACTTGCAGTGCACTTTACTAGGGACTGACACATAAATCAAATAGGCCAATCGTGGAAACACCAATCCATAACACATTTTATAACAGGAGCACTTGCACTTTACCACTGGACAGCAGTGAGAAGAGTGCGCAGAATCATTACAGCAGCAAAAACCGAGTCAAAACCGGAAGGTCAGACAGCAAAAACTCAGTGGAAACACGCTAAAAGATGCCAAGTCTAACAGGTTCTAATATTGGAACAGCAGCCAATGCTGGAAGTCTCGACTGGGGTTTATTTTCAAAGCTGTATATGGGTCTTTGTACTGAAATAGCAAGGGGTAGTGAGGGATAGTAGTCTGGTGTATTGGGTGAGTGGGATTTACTACTGTAGGGGGGTATTACAGTTCTGAATTCTGGTGCAAGAAGCACACAAAAGATGATGGGAGGCTGCCTGCAGTAAATCTAACCACTGGCAATAATTTGGGTAGTACTCTAACCCATCAATCTTTTGCTCACCATGCCACCACAGTTTGGTCCCAGCCTTATGCAAATCGGTCTTGACCCTGCTCCTCATGGTAAAAGTACAGCCCAACCTACCAAGCCAGCAGGCACGGCCTGTGCAGGTAACAGTGGTGGGGCGGTGAGGCAGAGTAAAGGGGGATTTCGAGGGACGATGCCGCCCCGCTGCTGTCACCTGCACGGACCGCGGCTGCAAGCCAGGTCCTCCCTGAATGAATGAATTAGATTATGTTGTAAAGTGCGATAATGCCCATGGGTGTCTTGGTACTAGAAAATGTCTTGGAAAGAACTATAACCCCTCTTGGAAATATTAGCTAGAGAACAACCAGTTTTTAAACGCTTTCCTGAAATGAATATGATTGGTCTGAGATTTTATGTGTAATTTTCCAGTGGTAAAAGTAAAATGTCGGCCACCACATTAAACTCTTTCCACTTTAGGTATATCCAAATTTCTTGCCGATGCGGAGCATAGTATCCTGTTAGGAACTTACCACTGGAACCTAAGCTTAATAGATTCAGGACCACAATCGTGTAGAGCCTTATGAGCAGTACAGAAAGCCTTAAAAGAAATCCATTTATCTACAGGCAGCCAATGAAGCATAGGTAATGCCTGCGATAACGACTGAAACTTAGGGATGCTCAGAAGAAGCCTCTTTTTATTTTTATTTTTTTAATTGAAAACAGCTGTGTATACACGTAGGCGGCCGGACCAATTACATGCTTTGTAGTGTCAGAAAATTACATGGTTCTAGCACATATTTTTCGCAACAGCTGCCAATATAGATATACATTTTATCCCTGCCGTTACATCCTACATTGAATTCAACAGGATTCTGATGCACCCGCAATACAGAACAGAAAACAGAGAAACCAAGGAGAAGACGGGGAGGAGCTGGCCTCCTCCTACTGTGTACTGTTATTCCATCTTTGCCCGTGTAATCCATTTGATGCCTTTCTCTTTAGATCTGTGCAAATGTCTACGAGTCAGAGGGAAGGGGATCTCTTTGATACTGTGCTTTCATCTGGAGGTACATCTGCAACGGTTCCCAAATGTCCCTGGGGTTTGCCTGTCCCTGGCATAAATTCCTAGTAGGCAGACAACTGCCCATGGCAGAACACAGCATCTCTGAGCCAATCTGCATCCCAGGGCACCTGACGACAGCACCAACACATCGCAATTTGGGGGCAGATTTATGAGCCCCTTGCGCCACTTTTGCGTCACTTTTAACATGGGAAAAGTGACGCAAAAGTGGCGCAAGGGGCTCATAAATCTGCCCCCATGGTGTTTAGCAAGCAACAGGAGCATGGAAGCTAGCCTCCTACTGTCCGCAGGCACACTCCTCACATAACCAAGCAGCGCTGTCAAGTGGGAGTGTTCTATAGGGAACTTTAATATCTCATCCATAGCATTAAAGATGGTTCCCCAGTAATGACTAATTGCAGGACAGTCCCAGTCCATGTGCATCAAGGATGTGAACCTAGGATCAGCATCTCAAGCATCTCGCATCCTCACTCAAGCCAACTCTGTGCAACTTTCTGGTGTTCTATTTAGCCTATGTAAGAACTTGAAATAAATCAGGCACAGCCTATAACTGGGGTACAGCTCCTGTGCCAGAGTGCAGCAGAACACCCATTGGTCCTCTGATATACGTACGCCCAGCTGCGCCTCCCACTCCCACCGAGTACCAGGGACCAACCGAGCCATTCCCTGCATGCCTGTAAATAACCGTGTGATCAGTTTGGGGCGAGGGGTTAGTCAGGAAGTCCTCCAGCACCTGGAACTTGGGTGGCACCTCCAGGAAGGAAGTAAAACTGGCACACAGGGCAGCTCGGAGCTGATATTAAGTCATTCTATGGAGCACACCCATTTCCCCTCCGGCCGTGCCCTGCATGGCTCTACGAAGGTGCCCTCTGTGAATGCATCCCCTCTTGTATGAAGTCGGAGCTTCCTCAGTCTATTGCGGGACCCTGCGTTCACCGACTGTTAGAAGGCGATCCCAGGGGCGACAGAGAGGTCACCTGACCACCCTGAGACCTACCCTCGGGGTAATGTAGCCGGGCACTGGCGGGAGACTCCTCAGAGGCAGAGTCTCGTATCTAGGATCGTACACACGGCACCACACGACAAAGAGACACCACACAGTAGGTTCTTGGGAACAGATCTTTTATCTACTCAACTACGTCGGATCTTTATGATCACCAAGATGGATATGTACAAATAGAGCATGGGCTCATAGAGTCTCGGTAGGGGAAAGGGGGTAGCGGGACAGTCTTTGGGGATCCGGATCAAATGCAGGGGCGTACCCAACGCACAGCTCACAATCCTCGAGCCGGGGGGATACGCTGCAGTCCAGCCGGACCAAGGGAGTCGTTCGGAGCCGCGAGTCACTCAGCAGGGCTCAAGCACAAGTTCGGAGGTCTTACGATCTTCAGGACAGCCGCGAGTCACTCAGCAGGGCTCAGCACCAGTTCGGAGGTCTTACGATCTTCAGGGGAGCCGCGAGTCACTCAGCAGGGCTCAGCACAAGTTCGGAGGTCTTAAAATTTTCAGGGGAGCCGCGAGTCACTCAGCAGGGCTCAAGCACAAGTTCGGAGGTCTTACGATCTTCAGGGGAGCCGCGAGTCACTCAGCAGGGCTCAGGTGTTCCAAGGTTGCAAGGGAGCCGCGACCACGTCAGCAGGGCTCTCGTCGTTCCAGAGTCGAATCTGCCTGATAGTCCCTGAGCACCCCTTGTTATAGGTCCCCCCCTCTTTGATGTCCGGGGTCCGTGTAGGCAGGGGTCTTAGCGCCTGGGGGCCGCTCGTTGGAGTTTCCTGCCGTTGTTCCTTGATCCTTTCAGGGCTGGGTCAGGAGGAGTCCCAGACACCCAGCAGGCGTGGAGCCAGCCCTCAGGGAGGCCGGAGGGCCGATCGAAACCCATCTCTCGAGGGGAGGTCAGAGGTGCGATGGAAACTGCTCCTCCCTCTCTCACTCCATGGGAGCGCGATGTTCCCCAGCCGGGGCGGCGCCTCTAGGCCTGGGTTGTTCTGGGGCCGGGCGGCCATCGTAGGTGCATGAAGTGGGCACGCGGGCCCCAGGTGCTGGGAAGATGGAGGGCACGGACAGGGAAGTACACATGGCCGCTTTCAGGGCATCGAACGCCTCCTGGCAGGCAGAGGTCCACTGCACCTTCTTGGGCTGTTTCTTGGACGTGAGTTCCGTGAGGGGACCGACAAGGCTGCCGTACCCCCGGATGAATCTCCAGTAGTAGCCGGTGAGGCCCAGAAAGGCTCGGACCTCCGTTTGGGTAGTGGGTGGTTCCCAGGCTAGGATGGCGTCGATCTTCGGGTGCAGAGGGGCGACCTGCCCGCTTCCGACCTGGTGCCCTAGGTAGACCACCGAGCCTTCCCCAATCTGACACTTGCTGGCTTTTACTGTGAGGACTGCCTGGCGCAGGGCCGTTAGCACCCTCCGGAGGTGCTGGAGGTGCTCACTCCATTCGGAGCGGAAAACTGCCATATCGTCGAGATATGCGGCGCTGAACTTTTCTAGCCCGGCCAGGACTCTATTTACCAGTCGCTGGAAGGTGGCCGGGGCATTTTTCATCCCGAAGGGCATCACGTGAAAGCGATAGTGCCCATCCAGGGTGGAGAAGGCGGACCGCTCCTTGGCTCCTTCTGTGAGCGCAATTTGCCAGTACCCGCTGGTTAGATCGAATGTGCTGAGGAAATGAGCCGACCCGAGACGGTCAATGAGCTCGTCTGCTCGGGGAATGGGGTGAGCGTCGGCTCGGGTGACTTCATTGAGTCCCCGGTAGTCCACACAGAATCGGAGTTCTGGGGCGACACCGGGGGCCGCTGCTTTCGGGACCAGTACCACGGGGCTGGCCCAGGGGCTGTCTGAGGGTTCGATCACCCCCAAGGTCAACATCTTCGAGACCTCGGCCTGGATGCAGGACCGGACTCAATCAGGTACTTGGTAGGCTCGTTGTTTCACCGGCGGGCTGTCTCCGGTGTCCACGTCATGGACACACCAGTCGGTGACTTTGGGGACGAGAGAGAATAAGTCAGGGAACTGCCCTAAGAGCTGGCGGCGGTCTTCGCGTTGCTGGGAAGTGAGGGATGGAGAGAGGTTCACTCCTTCCACGGAGCCATCCTTCTCCTCGGTACACAGGAGGTCAGGGAGGGGATCTGACTCCTCCTCGGCTCCGTCATCGGTGGCCAGCAGCAGACTCAGCTCCGTCCGCACAAAGTGGGGCTTCAGGCGGTTCACGTGAAGGACCCAAAGGGGGTCCCGAGGGGACTGGACGTCCACCAAGTACGTGACCTGGCTCTTCCGCTCAACGACTTTGAAGGGCCCGGTCCATTTATCCTGGAGGGCGCAAGGTTTCACGGGGGTCATGACCCATACCTGCTGGCCCTGCTGGAACTCGACCAGAGTGGCATTCTGGTTGTACCAGCGTTTCATTTCTTCCTGGCTCGCCTCCAGGTTGGCCTCGGCCATCTCTCGAAACTTCCTAGTCTGGTTTCGGAGGGTCAGAACATATCGGAACACATCTCGGGGGGGGCTCGTGGCGCCGCCTCCCACCCTTCCTTGACCAAGCTGAGGGGCCCCCGGACGGGGTGCCCGTAGAGTAACTCAAAGGGGCTGAGCCCCAGGGATTTCTGGGGGACTTCCCGGTAGGCGAACAAAAGGCAGGGAAGCAGGACGTCCCACTTGCGCCGGAGGGGCTCTTCCAGGCCCGCGATCATCCCCTTCAGAGTCCAGTTAAACCGCTCTACTAGGCCATTCCCTTGGGGGTGGTACGGTGTGGTGAACTTATAGGACACTCCACATTGTTGCCACAGGGACGTCATGTATTTAGAGATAAAGTTCGTCCCGCGGTCGCTTACGACCTCGCGGGGAAAACCCACACGGGAAAAGATCCCCATCAACGCCCGGCCCACCACGGGGGCGGTGATGGTGCGTAGGGGAATGGCCTCCGGGTATCGAGTGGCATGGTCTACTAGGACGAGGATGAAGCGGTGACCTTGGGAGGTTGGGGGGTCCAGGGGCCCCACGATGTTAATCCCGACCTGTTCGAACGGGGTATTGACGACAGGGAAGGGTTGGAGGGGAGCCTTGCGCTTTCCTCCACTTTTCCCACTAGCCTGGCACGTGGGACAGGACTTGCAGTGGGTTTCTTCATCTGTTTTCATTTTCGGCCAGTAAAAGTGAGTCACTAGGCGACTGTATGTTTTGTCTTGGCCCAAGTGGCCTGCGAGGGGGACATCGTGGGCCAAGCCCAGGAGGAAGTCTCGGAAGCGTAGGGGTGCCACCAGCACCCGGGCTGATCCTAGCTCCACCGACTTCTGCTCGCTGTACAAAAGGTCATTTTCCCAATATAGCCGGTGTGTTCCAGATTGGTCGCCCGCGGCTTGGGCCTCTGCTTGCTGCCGGGGTCCGACCAGGGAGGGACAGGTAGCTTGCTCTTGGCAGAACTCCTCTCGGGAGGGGCCCCCCGCGTGGCGCCACTGGGCCAACTCGGGCAGAACGCTCAACTCTGCGATCTGTGTCGGGTCGGACGGTAGGAGTTCGTCGTTGGCGACAGATTCTCCACGTGGGGAGATGTGGGGGACCTCGGCTGGGACAATCCTGTCCTCGTTGGCAGGTGCGTCCTCGACTTCCCCAAGGGGGGGCAGTCGGGCCGCCATGGATCGGGTGGTGGCGCACACCCACTCGGGGAGACCCATCATCCCTAGGTGGGCTTTGCGCTCGACTTGCTGCCAGGGGGAACATTCCAGGTCATTCCCCAGGAGACAGTCGACCGGCTGAGAGATTCTTACGGCTACTTTCAATTTACCGACCACTCCACCCCATTCAAAAGGCACCAGGGCTACCTGACAGAGACTCTCTGTGTTGTCAGCTGCAATTACAGGGCAAAATATATTGGGGAGGATCTGGTCTTCGTGGACTAAGTGGCTGAGGACACCGGTGATGCTCGCCCCGGTGTCACGAAGGGCCTCTACCTGTTGGCCATTGATCGTCACTAGCTGTCCATATTTCTTCGTGTTGGAGGGCAGGAGGCTCCCAGGGACCATTTCTCTGTCTTCTAATGATACCAAGGCCATGGCGGCGGGTTCCCATTCTACGGTCTCCTCACTCTCCTCCCCTAGGGCTACATTGGCTATCTGTCTGACTGGTGGGGCTGTAGAGGGGACGCGCAGGGCCATGGGGACTTCGGGGTCATTGGCGTAATGCCCAGGCTTCTGGCAACGGAAACAAGTGATGGTCACCCGGTGCCCCGTCTCACGGGTGGACCGGATACAGCTGGTGGGGGTGCCAGGAAGTGCGGAGGTTGGCTTTTCGGAGGACTGGACTGGGATTCCCTCTGCCCTCCCTGGTTCCCCCCCCCTCTCTGGCGGGGTGGTCCCTGACTGGTTCGGGGGTATTCTCCTACAGGGCCCCGGGAGACCCGGGTGTTGGTCCAGCGATCCGCCTCGACAGCCAGCTTCCTCGGATCCGTGAGCTTGCTTTCGAGCAGATGCTGGCATAGCTCCTCCACAAAGCAGTTCGCCGCCAGGTGTTCCCATAGCATAAGGTTGGTTAGTTCGTCCAGGGTGGTTACTTTGCTGCCCTTAATCCACCCGTCGAATGCACGGCTGAAAAAGTTCACATACTCCACCCATGTGGTGCCGGGGATCTTCTTGCAGTCCCGGAACCGCTGGCGGTACATCTCCGGGCTGAGGCCGTACCTTGTGAGGAGGGGCTCCTTCATGTGGATATAGGAGGTCTGCATGGAGGATGGTAGGTCGAGCAGGGTGTCTCTCCCCTCGCTCAAAAATCGGCCCCACAACCCGGCCCCACAATCTTTCTGCGGGACTCGGTGGGAGGTCATGGCGACCTCGTAGGCCTTGAACCATTGTTGGATGTCATCGTTTTTGTAATATTCCTTGACCACATCTTTGGGGATGTGGACCTTCTGCTCCGCCGGTGGTGGCGCTCCCCGGTTCTCCGAGGGTCGAGCTTCTTCACTCCTTGCCTTGAGCTCGATTTCTTTCAAGCTGCGTTCGTGCTCCAGTTGAAGCTTTCGTCTTTCGTGCTCTCGTTGGAGTTTCTTCTCTTCCAGTTCGCCTTGTACTCGCATCTGTTCCACTGCTAGCTTCTTCTCAGCTAATTTTAACTCGCCCTCAATTTTCAGTTTGGCCAGTTCGAGTTCGTGATTACGACTTCTCTCTCTGTCTGCGAGTTCTTCCGGGGATAGACCCCCGTCTGGTACGTAGCTTCGTACCTGGTTGCTGCTGCTTTCTCTTGGGGAGAGTCCAGCTTCGTCATGGAGCTCCACCGCTCCTTCTGGGCGGGGGGCTCCGGATTCCACCCAAGCTTTCAGTGCCTTCTGCATATCTTCTTTGGTGTTGAGACCAGTGGTAGCGATTTTTAGTTCTTTGCAGAATTGCTTTAGTTCTTTGTGCGTGTACTCTTCCAGTTGTTCCGCCTGGAACACGGCACTCGCGTTGGTTTCTGTGAGACTCATGGCGTTTTCTTCTGCCGTCTTTGCCGGTAGTGCGTCAGCCGCTTACGGTACGATCTCTAGATGATGGGCCCGAATCCCGTCGCTGCCACCAATGTTAGAAGGCGATCCCAGGGGTGACGGGGAGGTCACCTGACCACCCTGAGACCTACCCTCGGGGTAATGTAGCCGGGCACTGGCGGGAGGCCCCTCAGAGGAAGAGTCTTGTATCTAGGATCGTACACACGGCACCACACGACAAAGAGACACCACACAGTAGGTTCTTGGGAACAGATCTTTTATCTACTCAACTACGTCGGATCTTTATGATCACCAAGATGGATATGTACAAATAGAGCACGGGCTCATAGAGTCTTGGTAGGGGAAAGGGGGTAGCGGGACAGTCTTTGGGGATCCGGATCAAATGCAGGGGCGTACCCAACGCACAGCTCACAATCCTCGAGCCGGGGGGATACGCTGCGGTCCAGCCGGACCAAGGGAGTCATTCGGAGCCGCGAGTCACTCAGCAGGGCCCAAGCACAAGTTCGGAGGTCTTACGATCTCCAGGGGAGCCGCGAGTCACTCAGCAGGGCTCAGCACCAGTTCGGAGGTCTTACGATCTTCAGGGGAGCCGCAAGTCACTCAGCAGGGCTCAGCACAAGTTCGGAGGTCTTACGATCTTCAGGGGAGCTGCGAGTCACTCAGCAGGGCTCAAGCACAAGTTCGGAGGTCTTACGATCTTCAGGGGAGCCGCGAGTCACTCAGCAGGGCTCAGGTGTTCCAAGGTTGCAAGGGAGCCGTGACCACGTCAGCAGGGCTCTCGTCGTTCCAGAGTCGAATCTGCCTGATAGTCCCAGAGCACCCCTTGTTATAGGTCCCCCCCTCTTTGATGTCCGGGGTCCGTGTAGGCAGGGGTCTTAGCGCCTGGGGGCCGCTCATTGGAGTTTCCTGCCGTTGTTCTTTGATCCTTTCAGGGCTGGGTCGGGAGGAGTCCCAGACACCCAGCAGGCATGGAGCCAGCCCTTAGGGAGGCCGGAGGGCCGATCGAAACCCATCTCCCGAGGGGAGGTCAGAGGTGCGATGGAAACTGCTCCTCCCTCTCTCACTCCATGGGAGCGCGATGTTCCCCAGCCGGGGCGGCGCCTCTAGGCCTGGGTTGTTCTGGGGCCGGGCGGCCATCGTAGGTGCATGAAGTGGGCACGCGGGCCCTGTGGTGCTGGGAAGATGGAGGGCACGGACAGGGAAGTCCGGGTCGGGTGTGTGTGGGCCCTGGCAGGCAGGACCGGCTAGGCCGGGTACTGAGGGACTGAATGAGGTGTACGGGTCAGGGGATGGGGCTAGGGGTCAGGGATGGCCATGCCATAAGGCCGGGTCTAACACGCGTCCCCCCCAGCTGAAAGCCGGAGAGAACTACCCATCCTCTTGGGGGTTCTCTTCGCTGAGGCGGAAGAACCGGGAGAGGCCGTCAGCGTTGGCGTGGTCAGTACCAGGGCGGTGCTCTACGGTGAAATCCATCCCCTGGAGGGAGATTGACCACCGCAATAGTTTGGGGTTTTCCCCTCGCATCTGCATGAGCCATCGCAGGGGGCGATGGTCGGTTTGGACTTTGAAATGGGTGCCGAACAGATAGGGTCGTAATTTCTTGAGGGCCCAGACTACAGCGAACGCCTCGCGCTCAATGGTGCTCCATTTCTGTTCTCTTGGTAACAGCCTTCGGCTGAGGAAGGCTACGGGCTGGTCTAGGCCTTGGTCATTCACCTGTGACAGGACTGCCCCAATGCCATGCTCGGAGGCATCCGTTTGTACCACAAACTCCTTGGAGTAGTCGGGGGCCTGGAGCACGGGGGCAGTACACATGGCCGCTTTCAGGGCATCGAACGCCTCCTGGCAGGCAGAGGTCCACTGCACCTTCTTGGGCTGTTTCTTGGACGTGAGTTCCGTGAGGGGACCGACAAGGCTGCCGTACCCCCGGATGAATCTCAAGTAGTAGCCGGTGAGGGCCAGAAAGGCTCGGACCTCCGTTTGGGTAGTGGGTGGTTCCCAGGCTAGGATGGCGTCGATCTTAGGCTGCAGAGGGGCGACCTGCCCGCTTCTGACCTGGTGCCCTAGGTAGACCACCGAACCTTGCCCAATCTGACACTTGCTGGCTTTTACTGTGAGGCCTGCCTGGCGCAGGGCCGTTAGCACCCTCCGGAGGTGCTGGAGGTGCTCACTCCATTCGGAACGGAAAACTGCCATATCGTCGAGATATGCGGCGCTGAACTTTTCTAGCCCGGCCAGGACTCTATTTACCAGTCGCTGGAAAGTGGCTGGGGCATTTTTCATCCCGAAGGGCATCACGCGAAAGCGATAGTGCCCATCCAGGGTGGAGAAGGCGGACCGCTCCTTGGCTCCTTCTGTGAGCGCAATTTGCCAGTACCCGGTGGTTAGATCGAATGTGCTGAGGAAATGAGCCGACCCGAGACGGTCAATGAGCTCGTCTGCTCGGGGAATGGGGTGAGCGTCAGCTCGGGTGACTTCATTGAGTCCCCGGTAGTCCACACAGAATCGGAGTTCTGGGGCGACACCGGGGGCCGCTGCTTTCGGGACCAGTACCACGGAGCTGGCCCAGGGGCTGTCTGAGGGTTTGATCACCCCCAAGATCAACATCTTCGAGACCTCGGCCTGGATGCAGGACCGGACTCGATCAGGTACTCGGTAGGCTCGTTGTTTCACCGGCGGGCTGTCTCCGGTGTCCACGTCATGGACACACCAGTCGGTGACTTTGGGGACGAGAGAGATTAAGTCAGGGAACTGCCCTAAGAGCTGGCGGCAGTCTTCGCGTTGCTGGGAAGTGAGGGATGGAGAGAGGTTCACTCCTTCCACGGAGCCATCCTTCTCCTCGGTACACAGGGGGTCAGGGAGGGGATCTGACTCCTCCTCGGCCCCGTCATCGGTGGCCAGCAGCAGACTCAGCTCCGTCCGCACGAAGTGGGGCTTGAGGCGGTTCACGTGAAGGACCCGAAGGGGGTCCCGAGGGGACTGGACGTCCACCAAGTATGTGACCTGGCTCTTCCGCTCAATGACTTTGAAGGGCCCGGTCCATTTATCCTGGAGGGCGCAAGGTTTCACGGGGGCCATGACCCATACCTGCTGGCCCGGCTGGAACTCGACCAGAGTGGCATTCTGGTCGTACCAGCGTTTCATTTCTTCCTGGCTCGCCTCCAGGTTGGCCTCGGCCATCTCTCGAAACTTCCTAGTCTTGTTTCGGAGGGTCAGAACATATCGGAACACATCTCGGGGGGGGCTCGTGGTGCCGCCTCCCACCCTTCCTTGACCAAGCTGAGGGGCCCCCGGACGGGGTGCCCGTAGAGTAACTCAAAGGGGCTGAGCCCCAGGGATTTCTGGGGGACTTCCCGGTAGGCGAACAAAAGGCAGGGGAGCAGGACGTCCCACTTGCGCCGGAGGGGCTCTTCCAGGCCCGCGATCATCCCCTTCAGAGGCCGGTTAAACCGCTCTACTAGGCCATTCCCTTGGGGGTGGTACGGTGTGGTGAACTTATAGGACACTCCACATTGTTGCCACAGGGACGTCATGTATTTAGAGATAAAGTTCGTCCCGCGGTCGCTTACGACCTCGCGTGGAAAACCCACACAGGAAAAGATCCCCATCAACGCCCGGCCCACCACGGGGGCGGTGATGGTGCATAGGGGAATGGCCTCCGGGTATCGGGTGGCATGGTCTACTAGGACGAGGATGAAGCGGTGACCTTGGGAGGTTGGGGGGTCCAGGGGCCCCACGATATTGATCCCGACCTGTTCGAACGGGGTATTGACGACAGGGAAGGGTTGGAGGGGAGCCTTGCGCTTTCCTCCACTTTTCCCACTAGCCTGGCACGTGGGACAGGACTTGCGGTGGGTTTCTACATCTGTTTTCATTTTCGGCCAGTAAAAGTGAGTCACTAGGCGACTGTATGTTTTGTCTTGGCCCAAGTGGCCTGCGAGGGGGACATCGTGGGCCAAGCCCAGGAGGAAGTCTCGGAAGCGTAGGGGTACCACCAGCACCCGGGCTGATCCAAGCTCCACCGACTTCTGCTCGCTGTACAAAAGGTCATTTTCCCAATATAGCCGGTGTGTTCCAGATTAGTCGCCCGTGGCTTGGGCCTCTGCTTGCTGCCGGGGTCCGACCAGGGAGGGACAGGTAGCTTGCTCTTGGCAGAACTCCTCTCGGGAGGGGCCCCCCGCGTGGCGCCACTGGGCAAACTCGGGCAGAACGCTCAACTCTGCGATCTGTGCGGGGTCGGGCGGTAGGAGTTCGTCGTTGGCGACAGATTCTCCACGTGGGGAGATGTGGGGGACCTCGGCTGGGACAATCCTGTCCTCGTTGGCAGGTGCGTCCTCGACTTCCCCAAGGGGGGGCAGTCGGGCCACCATGGATCGGGTGGTGGCGCACACCCACTCGGGGAGACCCATCATCCCTAGGTGGGCTTTGCGCTCGACTTGCTTCCAAGGGGAACATTCAAGGTCATTCCCCAGGAGACAGTCGACCGGCTGAGAGATTCTTACGGCTACTTTCAATTTACCGACCACTCCGCCCCATTCAAAAGGCACCAGGGCTACCTGACAGAGACTCTCTGTGTTGTCAGCTGCAATTACAGGGCAAAATATATTGGGGAGGATCTGGTCTTCGTGGACTAAGTGGCTGAGGACACCGGTGATGCTCGCCCCGGTGTCACGAAGGGCCTCTACCTGTTGGCCATTGATCGTCACTAGCTGTCCATATTTCTTCGTGTTGGAGGGCAGGAGGCTCCCAGGGACCATTTCTCTGTCTCCTAATGATACCAAGGCCATGGCGGCGGGTTCCCATTCTACGGTCTCCTCACTCTCCTCCCCTAGGGCTACATTGGCTATCTGTCTAGCTGGTGGGGCTGTAGAGGGGACGTGCAGGGCCATGGGGCATTCGGGGTCATTGGCGTAATGCCCGGGCTTCTGGCAACAGAAACAAGTGATGGTCACCCGGTGCCCCGTCTCACGGGTGGACCGGATACAGCTGGTGGGGGTGCCGGGAAGTGCAGAGGTTGGCTTTTCGGAGGACTGGACTGGGATTCCCTCTTCCCTCCCTGGTTCCCCCCCCCTCTCTGGCGGGGTGGTCCCTGACTGGTTCGGGGGTATTCTCCTACAGGGCCCCGTGAGACCCGGGTGTTGGTCCAGCGATCCGCCTCGACAGCCAGCTTCCTCGGATCCGTGAGCTTGCTTTCGAGCAGATGCTGGCGTTGCTCCACAAAGCAGTTCGCCGCCAGGTGTTCCCATAGCATAAGGTTGGTTAGTTCGTCCAGGGTGGTTACTTTGCTGCCCTTAATCCACCCGTCGAATGCACGGCTGAAAAAGTTCACATACTCCACCCATGTGGTGCCGGGGATCTTCTTGCAGTCCCGGAACCGCTGGCGGTACATCTCCGGGGTGAGGCCGTACCTTGTGAGGAGGGCCTCCTTCATGTGGCTATAGGAGGTCTGCATGGAGGATGGTAAGTCGAGCAGGGTGTCTCTCCCCTCGCTCAAAAATCGGCCCCACAACCCGGCCCCCCAATCTTTCTGCGGGACTCGGTGGGAGGTCATGGCGACCTCGTAGGCCTTGAACCATTGTTGAATGTCATCGTTTTTGTAATATTCCTTGACCACATCTTTGGGGATGTGGACCTTCTGCTCCGCCGGTGGTGGCGCCCCCGGTTCTCCGAGGGTCGAGCTTCTTCACTCCTTGCCTTGAGCTCGATTTCTTTCAAGCTGCGTTCGTGCTCCAGTTGAAGCTTTCGTCCTTCGTGCTCTCGTTGGAGTTTCTTCTCTTCCAGTTCGCCTTGTACTCGCATCTGTTCCACTGCTAGCTTCTTCTCAGCTAATTTCAACTCGCCCTCAATTTTCAGTTTGGCCAGTTCGAGTTCGTGATTAGGACTTCTCTCTCTGTCTGCGAGTTCTTCCGGGGATAGACCCCCGTCTGGTACGAAGCTTCGTACCTGGTTGCTGCTGCTTTCTCTTGGGGAGAGTCCAGCTTCGTCGTGGAGCTCCACCGCTCCGTCTGGGCGGGGGGCTCCGGATTCCACCCAAGCTTTCAGTGCATTCTGCATATCTTCTTTGGTGTTGAGACCAGCGGTAGCGATTTTTAGTTCTTTGCAGAATTGCTTTAGTTCTTTGTGCGTGTACTCTTCCAGTTCTTCCGCCTGGAACACGGCACTCGCGTTGGTTTCTGTGAGACTCATGGCGTTTTCTTCTGCCGTCTTTGCCGGTAGTGCGTCAGCCGCTTACGGTACGATCTCTAGATGATGGGCCCGAATCCCGTCGCTGCCACCAATGTTAGAAGGCGATCCCAGGGGTGACAGGGAAGTCACCTGACCACCCTGAGACCTACCCTCGGGGTAATGTAGCCGGGCACTGGCGGGAGACTCCTCAGAGGAAGAGTCTCGTATCTAGGATCGTACACACTGCACCACATGACAAAGAGACACCACACAGTAGGTTCTCGGGAACAGATCTTTTATCTACTCAACTACGTCAGATCTTTATGATCACCAAGATGGATATGTACAAATAGAGCACGGGCTCATAGAGTCTTGGTAGGGGAAAGGGGGTAGCGGGACAGTCTTTGGGGATCCGGATCAAATGCAGGGGCGTACCCAACGCACAGCTCACAATCCTCGAGCCGGGGGGATACGCTGCGGTCCAGCCGGACCAAGGGAGTCATTCAGAGCCGCGAGTCCCTCAGCAGAGCTCAAGCACAAGTTCAGAGGTCTTACGATCTCCAGGGGAGCCGCGAGTCACTCAGCAGGGCTCAGCACCAGTTCGGAGGTCTTACAATCTTCAGGTGAGCCGCAAGTCACTCAGCAGGGCTCAGCACAAGTTCGGAGGTCTTACGATCTTCAGGGGAGCTGCGAGTCATTCAGCAGGGCTCAAGCGCAAGTTCGGAGGTCTTACGATCTTCAGGGGAGCCGCGAGTCACTCAGCAGGGCTCAGGTGTTCCAAGGTTGCAAGGGAGCCGTGACCACATCAGCAGGGCTCTCGTCGTTCCAGAGTCGAATCTGCCTGATAGTCCCAGAGCACCCCTTGTTATAGGTCCCCCCCTCTTTGATGTCCGGGGTCCGTGTAGGCAGGGGTCTTAGCGCCTGGGGGCCGCTCATTTGAGTTTCCTGCCGTTGTTCTTTGATCCTTTCAGGGCTGGGTCGGGAGGAGTCCCAGACACCCAGCAGGCATGGAGCCAGCCCTCAGGGAGGCCGGAGGGCCGATCGAAACCCATCTCCCGAGGGGAGGTCAGAGGTGCGATGGAAACTGCTCCTCCCTCTCTCACTCCATGGGAGCGCGATGTTCCCCAGCCGGGGCGGCGCCTCTAGGCCTGGGTTGTTCTGGGGCCGGGCGGCCATCGTAGGTGCATGAAGTGGGCACGCGGGCCCTGTGGTGCTGGGAAGATGGAGGGCACGGACAAGGAAGTCCAGGTCGGGTGTGTGTGGGCCCTGGCGGGCAGGACCGGCTAGGCCGGGTACTGAGGGGCTGAATGAGGTGTACGGGTCAGGGGATGGGGCTAGGGGTCAGGGATGGCCATGCCACAAGCCGGGTCTAACACGCGTCCCCCCCAGCTGAAAGCCGGAGAGAACTACCCATCCTCTTGGGGGTTCTCTTCGCTGAGGCGGAAGAACCGGGAGAGGCCGTCAGCGTTGGCGTGGTCAGTACCAGGGCGGTGCTCTACGGTGAAATCCATCCCCTGGAGGGAGATTGACCACCGCAATAGTTTGGGGTTTTCCCCTCGCATCTGCATGAGCCATCGCAGGGGGCGATGGTCGGTTTGGACTTTGAAATGGGTGCCGAACAGATAGGGTCGTAATTTCTTGAGGGCCCAGACTACGGCGAACGCCTCGCGCTCAATGGTGCTCCATTTCTGTTCTCTTGGTAACAGCCTTCGGCTGAGGAAGGCTACGGGCTGGTCTAGGCCTTGGTCATTCACCTGTGACAGGACTGCCCCAATGCCATGCTCGGAGGCATCCGTTTGTACCACAAACTCCTTGGAGTAGTCGGGGGCCTGGAGCACGGGGGCAGTACACATGGCCGCGGATGTATGACGTTACAACGCATGCTTTTACACCGCATGCCGTTACAACGCATTTTTTACACCGCAAGATCTGTTACAACGCCAGCCTTTACAACGCATGCTTTTACAACGACGTACACTAGATGGAGTGCTGACATTAGAAATGTATAATTTACTATTCTAACTCCAGTCCACGTTGCAGTAGGGAAGGTGTTTGGATAGTAAAACTACACTATTTCTAATGTTAGCACGCCATCTAGTGCATTTCGTTGTAATGGCATGCGTTGTAATGGCATGCGTTGTAACAGATTTCGCGTTGTAATAGTTTCGTTGTAATGGTAGTGCGGTGTAAAAGTTGCGTTGTAAAGGTTGTTCACCCATGGCCGCTTTCAGGGCATCGAACGCCTCCTGGCAGGCAGAGGTCCACTGCACCTTCTTGGGCTGTTTCTTGGACGTGAGTTCCGTGAGGGGACCGACAAGGCTGCCGTACCCCCGGATGAATCTCCAGTAGTAGCCGGTGAGGCCCAGAAAGGCTCGGACCTCCGTTTGGGTAGTGGGTGGTTCCCAGGCTAGGATGGCGTCGATCTTAGGCTGCAGAGGGGCGACCTGCCCGCTTCCGACCTGGTGCCCTAGGTAGACCACCGAACCTTGCCCAATCTGACACTTGCTGGCTTTTACTGTGAGGCCTGCCTGGCACAGGGCCGTTAGCACCCTCCGGAGGTGCTGGAGGTGCTCACTCCATTCGGAACGGAAAACTGCCATATCGTCGAGATATGCGGCGCTGAACTTTTCTAGCCCGGCCAGGACTCTATTTACCAGTCGCTGGAAGGTGGCCGGGGCATTTTTCATCCCGAAGGGCATCACGCGAAAGCGATGGTGCCCATCCAGGGTGGAGAAGGCGGACTGCTCCTTGGCTCCTTCTGTGAGGGCAATTTGCTAGTACCCGCTGGTTAGATCGAATGTGCTGAGGAAATGAGCCGACCCGAGACGGTCAATGAGCTCGTCTGCTCGGGGAATGGGGTGAGCGTCGGCTCGGGTGACTTCATTGAGTCCCCAGTAGTCCACACAGAATCGGAGTTCTGGGGCGACACCGGGGGCCGCTGCTTTCGGGACCAGTACCACGGGGCTGGCCCAGGGGCTGTCTGAGGGTTCGATCACCCCCAAGGTCAACATCTTCGAGACCTCGGCCTGGATGCAGGACCGGACTCGATCAGGTACTCGGTAGGCTCGTTGTTTCACCGGCGGGCTGTCTCCGGTGTCCACGTCATGGACACACCAGTCGGTGACTTTGGGGACGAGAGAGAATAAGTCAGGGAACTGCCCTAAGAGCTGGCGACAGTCTTCGCATTGCTGGGAAGTGAGGGATGGAGAGAGGTTCACTCCTTCCACGGAGCTATCCTTCTCCTCGGTACACAGGAGGTCAGGGAGGAGATCTGACTCCTCCTCGGCCCCGTCATCGGTGGCCAGCAGCAGACTCAGCTCCATCCGCACAAAGTGGGGCTTGAGGCAGTTCACGTGAAGGACCCGAAGGGGGTCCCGAGGGGACTGGACGTCCACCAAGTACGTGACCTGGCTCTTCTGCTCAACGACTTTGAAGGGCGCGATCCATTTATCCTGGAGGTCGCAAGGTTTCACGGGGGCCATGACCCATACCTGCTGGCCCGGCTGGAACTCGACCAGAGTGGCATTCTTAGTCGTACCAGCGTTTCATTTCTTCCTGGCTCACCTCCAGGTTGGCCTCGGCCATCTCTCGAAACTTCCTAGTCTTGTTTCGGAGGGTCAGAACGTATCGGAACACATCTCGGGGGGGGCTCGTGGCGCCGCCTCCCACCCTTCCTTGACCAAGCTGAGGGGCCCCCGGACAGGGTGCCCGTAGAGTAACTCAAAGGGGCTGAGCCCCAGGGATTTCTGGGGGACTTCCCGGTAGGCGAACAAAAGGCAGGGGAGCAGGACGTCCCACTTGCGCCGGAGGGGCTCTTCCAGGCCCGCGATCATCCCCTTCAGAGTCCGGTTAAACCGCTCTACTAGGCCATTCCCTTGGGGGTGGTACGGTGTGGTGAACTTATAGGACACTCCACATTGTTGCCACAGGGACGTCATGTATTTAGAGATAAAGTTCGTCCCGCGGTCGCTTACGACCTCGCGGGGAAAACCCACACGGGAAAAGATCCCCATCAACGCCCGGCCCACCACGGGGGCGGTGATGGTGCATAGGGGAATGGCCTCCGGGTATCGGGTGGCATGGTCTACTAGGACGAGGATAAAGCGGTGACCTTGGGAGGTTGGGGGGTCCAGGGGCCCCACGATGTTGATCCCGACCTGTTCGAACGGGGTATTGACGACAGGGAAGGGTTGGAGGGGAGCCTTGCGCTTTCCTCCACTTTTCCCACTAGCCTGGCACGTGGGACAGGACTTGCGGTGGGTTTCTACATCTGTTTTCATTTTCGGCCAGTAAAAGTGAGTCACTAGGCGACTGTATGTTTTGTCTTGGCCCAAGTGGCCTGCGAGGGGGACATCGTGGGCCAAGCCCAGGAGGAAGTCTCGGAAGCGTAGGGGTACCACCAGCACCCGGGCTGATCCTAGCTCCACCGACTTCTGCTCGCTGTACAAAAGGTCATTTTTCCCAATATAGCCGGTGTGTTCCAGATTGGTGGCCCATGGCTTGGGCCTCTGCTTGCTGCCGGGGTCCGACCAGGGAGGGACAGGTAGCTTGCTCTTGGCAGAACTCCTCTCGGGAGGGGCCACCTGCGTGGCGCCACTGGGCCAACTCGGGCAGAACGCTCAACTCTGCGATCTGTGCGGGGTCAGACGGTAGGAGTTCGTCGTTGGCGACAGATTCTCCACGTGGGGAGATGTGGGGGACCTCGGCTGGGACAATCCTGTCCTCGTTGGCAGGTGCGTCCTCGACTTCCCCAAGGGGGGGCAGTCGGGCCGCCATGGATCGGGTGGTGGCGCACACCCACTCGGGGTGACCCATCATCCCTAGGTGGGCTTTGCGCTCGACTTGCTGCCAGGGGGAACATTCCAGGTCATTCCCCAGGAGACAGTCGACCGGCTGAGAGATTCTTACGGCTACTTTCAATTTACCGACCACTCCGCCCCATTCAAAAGGCACCAGGGCTACCTGACAGAGACTCTCTGTGTTGTCAGCTGCAATTACAGGGCAAAATATATTGGGGAGAATCTGGTCTTCGTGGACTAAGTGGCTGAGGACACCGGTGATGCTCGCCCTGGTGTCATGAAGGGCCTCTACCTGTTGGCCATTGATCATCACTAGCTGTCCATATTTCTTCGTGTTGGAGGGCAGGAGGCTCCCAGGGACCATTTCTCTGTCTCCTAATGATACCAAGGCCATGGTGGCGGGTTCCCATTCTACGGTCTCCTCACTCTCCTCCCCTAGGGCTACATTGGCTATCTGTCTGGCTGGTGGGGCTGTAGAGGGGACTCGCAAGGCCATGGGGCATTCGGGGTCATTGGCGTAATGCCCGGGCTTCTGGCACCGGAAACAAGTGATGGTCACCGGGTGCCCCGTCTCACGGGTGGACCGGATACAGCTGGTGGGGTTGCCGGGAAGTGCGGAGGTTGGCTTTTCGGAGGACTGGACTGGGATTCCCTCTGCCCTCCCTGGTTCCCCCCCCCCTCTCTGGCGGGGTGGTCCCTGACTGGTTTGGGGGTATTCTCCTACAGGGCCCCGGGAGACCCGGGTGTTGGTCCAGCGATCCGCCTCGACAGCCAGCTTCCTCGGATCCGTGAGCTTGCTTTCGAGCAGATGCTGGCGTAGCTCCACAAAGCAGTTCGCCGCCAGGTGTTCCCATAGCATAAGGTTGGTTAGTTCGTCCAGGGTGGTTACTTTGCTGCCCTTAATCCACCCGTCGAATGCACGGCTGAGAAAGTTCACATACTCCACCCATGTGGTGCCGGGGATCTTCTTGCAGTCCCGGAACCGCTGGTGGTACATCTCCGGGGTGAGGCCGTACCTTGTGAGGAGGTCCTCCTTCATGTGGCTATAGGAGGTCCGCATGGAGGATGGTAGGTCGAGCAGGGTGTCTCTTCCCTCGCTCAAAAATCGGCCCCACAACCCGCCCCCCCCCAAGCTTTCTGCGGGACTCGGTGGGAGGTCATGGCGACCTCGTAGGCCTTGAACCATTGTTGGATGTCATCGTTTTTGTAATATTCCTTGACCACATCTTTGGGGATGTGGACCTTCTGCTCCGCCGGTGGTGGCGCCCCCCGGTTCTCCGAGGGTCGAGCTTCTTCGCTCCTTGCCTTCAGCTCGATTTCTTTCAAGCTGCATTCGTGCTCCAGTTGAATCCTTCGTCCTTCGTGCTCTCGTTGGAGTTTCTTCTCTTCCAGTTTGCCTTGTACTCGCATCTGTTCCACTGCTAGCTTCTTCTCAGCTAATTTCAACTCGCCCTCAATTTTCAGTTTGGCCAGTTCGAGTTCGTGATTACGACTTCTCTCTCTGTCTGCGAGTTCTTCCGGGGATAGACCCCCGTCTGGTACGAAGCTTAGTACCTGGTTGCTGCTGCTTTCTCTTGGGGAGAGTCCAGCTTCGTCGTGGAGCTCCACCGCTCCTTCTGGGCGGGGGGCTCCGGATTCCACCCAAGCTTTCAGTGCCTTCTGCAGATCTTCTTTGGTGTTGAGACCAGTGGTAGCGATTTTTAGTTCTTTGCAGAATTGCTTTAGTTCTTTGTGCGTGTACTCTTCCAGTTGTTCCGCTTGGAACACGGCACTCGCGTTGGTTTCTGTGAGACTCATGGCGTTTTCTTCTGCCGTCTTTGCCGGTAGTGCATCAGCGTCTTACGGTACGATCTCTAGATGATGGGCCCGAATCCCGTCGCTGCCACCAATGTTAGAAGGCGATCCCAGGGGTGACAGGGAGGTCACCTGACCACCCTGAGACCTACCCTCGGGGTAATGTAGCCGGGCACTGGCGGGAGACTCCTCAGAGGAAGAGTCTCGTATCTAGGATCATACACACGGCACCACACGACAAAGAGACACCACACAGTAGGTTCTTGGGAACAGATCTTTTATCTACTCAACTACGTCGGATCTTTATTATCACCAAGATGGATATGTACAAATAGAGCACAGGCTCATAGAGTCTCGATAGGGGAAAGGGGGTAGCGGGACAGTCTTTGGGGATCCGGATCAAATGCAGGGGCGTACCCAACGCACAGCTCACAATCCTCGAGCCGGGGGGATACGCTGCGGTCCAGCCGGACCAAGGGAGTCGTTCGGAGCAGCGAGTCACTCAGCAGGGCTCAAGCACAAGTTCGGAGGTCTTACGATCTTCAGGGGAGCCGCGAGTCACTCAGCAGGGCTCAGCACCAGTTCGGAGGTCTTACGATCTTCAGGGGAGCCCCGAGTCACTCAGCAGGGCTCAGCACAAGTTCGGAGGTCTTACGATCTTCAGGGGAGCCGCGAGTCACTCAGCAGGGCTCAAGCACAAGTTCAGAGGTCTTACGGTCTTCAGGGGAGCCGCGAGTCACTCAGCAGGGCTCAGGTGTTCCAAGGTTGCAAGGGAGCCGTGACCACGTCAGCAGGGCTCTCGTCGTTCCAGAGGCGAATCTGCCTGATAGTCCCAGAGACCCCTTGTTATAGGTCCCCCCCTCTTTGATGTCCGGGGTCCGTGTAGGCAGGGGTCTTAGCGCCTGGGTGCCACTCATTGGAGTTTCCTGCCGTTGTTCTTTGATACTTTCAGGGCCGGGTCGGGAGGAGTCCCAGACACCCAGCAGGCATGGAGCCAGCCCTCAGATAGGTCGGAGTGCCGATCGAAACCCATCTCCCGAGGGGAGGTCAGAGGTGCGATGGAAACTGCTCCTCCCTCTCTCACTCCATGGGAGCGTGATGTTCCCCAGCCGGGGCGGCGCCTCTAGGCCTGGGTTGTTCTGGGGCTGGGCGGCCATCGTAGGTGCATGAAGTGGGCACGCGGGCCCTGTGGTGCTGGGAAGATGGAGGGCACAGACAGGGAAGTCCGGGTCGGGTGTGTGTGGGCCCTGGCGGGCAGGACTGGCTAGGCCGGGTACTGAGGGGCTGAATGAGGTGTACGGGTCAGGGGATGGGGCTAGGGGTCAGGGATGGCCATGCCACAAGGCCGGGTCTAACACCGACAATGGCAGTGTGGCGTTTCTGAGCAGCAGCACAGAGGGGGTGTGCAGCACCACCAGCTGCGCCCCGCATCTCAGACCGTGGTATGCCCACACCGTGCAGCCGATCGTGTCCACCCTAGATCGTGGTCTGGGCTGTGGTCTGCACAGGATTGTATTCAGCGTATATTGGGGCTGCTTGTTCGTGCTCCGGTGCCATATGTGCCATAAATTGCATTGGGTACATCCAGTGAAAACCAAATTGGGCTTCAGCACAGTTATAGTAAAGGTCCATGTCTGGAGTGCCCAATCCACGCTGTTCAATTGGTAGGGTTAAGGATTCCCAAGAGACCCTGGGTTGTTTTCCAGCCCAGGCGAGGGAGATCAAGTTCAAGCGCAATCTACGTATGAAGGCACTGCTGAGAGGGAGCAGAAGGTTAATGAACACATGAAGAACTTTGGGGAGGATTGCGGCCGCTTGAAGCGAGGGATCAATTCCGTGCATTGTGCAAAAAAGGTGCGCAAGTTGTGAGACGTAGGCCTACCAGGACAAAGCCACACTCGTCAGGCTGCATTATAAGGGGCATCATTGGGAGGAGTCCCGATGCAATGAGTTTAGCCAGGATTTTGTTGTCCAGATTAATCATAGACAACGGTCTATAGGAATCACATTTTAACTGATCTTTGACAGGTTTTAAGATCGTGATGATGAGCACTTCTCAAAGCGACATGTGAAGTACTCTCCTTTTCATCAATTCCTCATACATATTTATAAAGATGCAGTGCTAACAGTGATGCATATTCTTTGTAAATACAGGTGACAGGCCATCCAGGCCGGGGTCCTTATTCCCTGGGTAATGCGGGATGACCGTGACTGCTTCCTCCTCCGAGAACGGTTCGTCCAGATAATTTAAATGTCGGATCTTGAGCAACAGCAGCTGAGTTGAATCAAAAATATTGTTCATATCTGGAGGGGGCGTCTCTTTGACTCGCCCCATACAATGTGGAGTAAAAGGAGACTGGTTGCTGACTGACCAATCGCCACCTCGTTATCAGAGGTGCATGATTCACTGATATGATCTCTGGCCCAGGGCTTCCTGAGTGAACCTGCTAGTGTCCTACCAACTCGGTCACCCTCTCCATATCTTGTAGCACATGCCTTCTTCCTGAGGAAATGAGTCTCGCGTACGGCTGACTCCTCAAATTCCCCAATCTTGCCCCTGATGCTGCCAAGGATTTCATTATTGTTGGCGGCAAATAACTTGCTCTAAAGGCTTTGCATCTCCTCTTCCAGACACTTAGGTCCCCTGCAGTAAGCGTAGCACACCCGCCTGTTTTGCAAAGCATTCTCCCCGTATTACAGCTTTAAGCGCCTCCCAGAGCATGGAAGGGGACTCACCTGTGCCCATATTAAGCGTAAAGTACTCTATTATCACTGTCCTGACTGTTTCCCTGAATACCTGGTCTTGCAGTGTGCCCGGCGGAATACGCCAGCTGAACGCTCCACTCGGGTACTCCGGCAAAGCTAATTTGAACAGCAACGGGGCATGGCCAGACAGGGTTCTAGGTAGGCGTATGACAGTGGTAACCCAGGTGAGCGCCCCTCGGGGCAAGCCAATAAACAATTCTTGACCAGGAGGGGTGAGCGGAGGACACCCAAGTGCCCTCCTTGCTGTTTATGTTTCTACTGCACCAAATATCTACTAAGTCATTGTCAGCTATTATGGTGTGAAGCCGTGTCTGGTGGCTCAGTGGACTAATGCGTCTACTGCAGGGGCCTGTGTTCAACCTCATGGTCACAGGTTTAAATCCCGACGGGCCCACTCAGCCTTTCATTCATTTGAGGTCTATAAAATGAGTACCATTGAGTTGGATAACAAGAAACATCTATTATTCAGCACCAAGATACCCTTAGTAGTGAACGTGCACTCTACAAATACACATGTTATGTTAAGTTGTGCCACCACTCTTGGGTGAGGGCATCGTGCAGTACCCCATCTGTTTCTGCGTGGGTCCAAAACTACGTTATAGTCACCTCCCACAGAATTGCGCCCGGCCCTAAAGTGTCAATCAGCCTAGAAACCTCTCCAAAGAAGTCTGAGTCATGTACGTTGGGGCCATATATCAAGACCAACCTGAGTGGTTGTCCTCCCAGTGTTCCCACCAGCATGAGGTCTCTTCCCTGTGTATCTCAAAGAGCCTTTCGCATGTGCCACAGCAGCCCCTTCCATATAATAATGGCCAACCCAGCGCGTAGTTAGAATAGCATGCTATATGTTTTCCCCCAGTCATCCTGCCCGCAGGTGTGCACAAGTGTGTTCCATCAAGTGCAACTGCTGCAAGAAACAGAGGTCCGCTCCATGGCGGTGCAAATAGGCCACTACCAATCTCGCTTTCCATTTATCATTCAAGACCTGGACATTACAAGTTATTATTTTTAGTCGAGTCATTCTCTCACTTCGAATATCCAGATGCTCAAGAGCAATCTCTCATTCACACCTAAGAGCCAATCCCTAGGCACGTTAAGGCAGGAGGAGGCCAGCGGGATGGGGAGAAAGAAAGGGAAAGAACATCAAAAGAACATGTTAACCTCAATAAGAACCCCAGTATAAACCACCCCACTCCCACTACAGCTACACAAACCGGCTGAGTAATGATCCCTCAGCTCCAACACCACTGTCTGTGGCCAGCAATTAAACAAAAATTAGGAATCATCCCTGAGGGGGAACACTAGGTGCTCAGCCCATCCCAGCTATAGGTAGTTACGTGGCTGAACCAAGTGGAATCAGCAGGAAGACAGTTCCCCGCTGCGGATAAAGCAGACATCAACAGACATTTTAATAGCATTTAAGTAATGTGCTAAATAGTTACGTTTCTATGGATTGACAGTAGCCACCCCATGAGCACAGGTCTGGGCCCAAGTCTTTAAGGGGCTGGTGTGCTAGGTCCCTTTAGTTGTTGTCGATGATGTGGATATCAACCTCAATATCCTTCTCCGAACGCGGAGACAGTCCAGCTGTCAAATTTTGTGGCCATCTTTGGATCAGTAAAGTACAAGGTCTTGCTGGTGTGGAAAATGCGCAACTTCGAGGGGTATAGAAGAGAATATTTAATGTCCTATTTTTTGAAGTTGCCTCTTTACCAGCAGAAACTCTCGTCTAGCTGCCTGCACCGCCAGGGTGAAGTCAGGATAGAACAACACAGTGTTCCCTTGATAGACAACCACTTGCTAATCTCTCACCAACCGTCCCTATAGTTCCACGGGTGGTCAATTATCGGCCTGGCGGGAGTCCCCGGCAGGGGTCTCTGCCCCAATGTCCTGTGTGCCCTTTCCACAATGCGTACTGGCAACAATGAATTTCCATATAGGGATCTCAGCATTTCCTCTGCACAGTCCTCCACAGGTGTCATGGCGGTGGATTCTGGGATTCCCTTTAATACGCAGGTCGTTCCGCCTAGATTTGGCTTCTAAGTCTTTGTTTTTGTTTCGGATCACTTCCAGAACTTTTTCCATGCTGAACAGCTCTCATGTGTCCCTACTCCGTCATCCTCTAATTGAGAGGTGCGTTGTTCAAGTTGTTTGTTACGTTAATAATGACTGGCTATCTTGTATTTCAGTTGGCCAAGTCTATCCGAAAGGGAATCATTTTTATGGTGAATGGATGTGAGAGATTGCTTTGGGTCCTTAAACATCTCACGAATATCTGTCTCCTGTGAGGGCGCCCCTCCCGAGTCTGTCTCCTGCTGAGTCTCCTCCATAAGTGCTGTGCTTCTAGAAGGTTTGCGCTGTTCGAACACCAGCTTAGATTGTCGGGCGTCCGTCTTCCCCATGGTGGTCGAGTTCTCCTGCGCTCACCTCGGGCCACCCCGCAATAGTCAACCCGGTGCTCCTGCACTCTGTTATATCGGTTAGCTAGCTGGCTCCAGGTTCACCCCTCCAACACTTACACCCCTCCACGCACTGACCTGGCTCCCCAGTAGAGCGACGGGTCGGGCGCCGCCGCACAGATCTCCGTCAGTCAGACAAAGGGTCTCAGCTGCTGTTAGCCCTGCCTGCTTCTTCCCAGGCAGGGAGAAAAGCCTCAGCCCGCCAAGAGCTTAGGAGTCCTCTCAGTGAGGGTGGTACTCCACCCTGTTGTGGCGTTATGACATCAGGCCAAGGATGTCCTGTGTGGCTGCTCACCTGACCACCTCCAGCAGTTGACTGAGAATCTGAGGGCACTGACTCCAGCGTTGTTGGCATTTCTTTTCACGCTGGTCCTTTTTGGTACTCTGCATCCACCTCAGGAAGCCAGTGTGTCGCCAACTTCAGCAGGGTCATGGCTGCTGAGTTCTAAGGTCCATGTGCCGCTTTGATCCTTCACTTATACCTGCCGATGTGTCCTCTCATCTAGGCCTCTCTTCAGGTACCGCCTTCATGGACCCGGCCACCAATGTTCTCCTGCTGCTTTCCCTCTGGCCATGCCCCTTCTGATGGGTGCTCACACAGTGGTTATTTGCACTCTGTTGTGGGGTATTATTCCTGTCTAACTTTTATGTTGTTTTGGTGAGGCGGGTTAGGCTCTGCACAAGCGGTCCCGGCAATTGGGCCCGCTCCACTTGATCACCTGGAGTCTTCAGCAGGGGGAGGCTTATGGTTCTCTTCCACAGGCCTATTTACAGGTCAACTTGCAGCATCTCTCATTCTCCCATTTTGTTTTGGCCTGGCCTCAGCCAGCGTTTCTTGCTTCTCCAGTGAGCCTTGCAGCGCCTCCGATAATCAGAGTCTTCCTCTCCCGGTCCTTCATGCCTGCAGGGGAGGGTGTGTCACCAGTTATACCATCCCAGTTCTCATCACTCTGCCTGCACCCAGCCCGGGGCTTGCCGGCCGGTGCGTGGGCCCTCACAGATTCCCATATGGGTGCTCTCCTCCAGGTGTGAGCTACCTGCGGACTCAGCTCTGTGACGCAGTCCGCTTCATTGGCCCGGCGGTTCATCCCTTCAGGCCAGGTCACAGGTTCCCCTGTCTTGGGGTCCAGCTCACTCACTTCTTCAGCCTCCGCTCCCTCCCAGTTCCTCACTGCCTGCAAGGGGGATCTCACTATGCAATGGCGCCCAGGGTACTTTGCACGCTGTGCTCTTCCACCGACACAGGAAGTTCTGCCCGACGTCTTCCTCCGGTGCGGGGCTCACCGGCCTCTCTGCTCCACCTCGCTGGTTACTCGGTGGCCACCTCTAGAGCACAGACCTGCGGAGACGCCTTCTCTGGGGCTATTCTCCCCCTGGCACAGACTGCTTGCGGGTTCTGCTCCAGGCTCCAGTACACTTCGGTAAGCCTGTGGCTCCCCTCTACAGGCCGGGTCGCAGGTTACTGCTCCGCGGCAGCTGGTGCACTCGCTCCTCCAGCCTTTACTTCCCACAACTTCGTTCTGCTTTCAGGGGTGATCCCATTTCCCCCTGGCACTCAGGGTGCGCCGTTCGCAGGTCTCCACCACCATCATGGGAAAACCTACACAGCATATAACATCATAGGCCTCATTACTCCACCATGTTGGGTCATGGAGCTGCACAATTTCTTATCCCAGACCGGTGCTCAGCATCCCGGAGTCAGGCCCATCCGAGCCGCTGGTGTCAGCATAGCGTCCATCCTTCTGTTTGTGGCTGGAATGTCTGCCAGATGTGATGGATAAAATACGGATTGGCCGTCCAGCCCACAGAGCCTCCCAGAGTGGCGGCCATCTTGCGGCCAGGCTCTCTAGCAACCCCCCTGCAGAAGAAGCCTCTTAGCTACATTTTGAAGATTATTTAAATGCTGCTGTCACAGATTGACATAAAGAGCATTACAATAGTAAATTCTTGATAGTACTAAGGTAACTATTACTATTTGCTGCAGCGCAAAGGGAATTCAAGGAAAGACTTTCTTCAATGGTCTCAAGGTATAGAAGCAGGATAAAGTGACCTGAATAGTTTGGTCTCAAAAAGGTCAGCTTATCTTCTAACAGCACTCCTGAGTTTTTCTGCCATTCTAGGAGAGGCCTGAAGGGTTCATAAATTCTGAGGCACCCAGATAGGGGACAAGAGGAAGTATCATTACCAAACAGAAGAATTTCTATTTTTCCAGAATTAAGTTAATTAATTGAACCAGAACACAAGCAACCCAGAACTGGTTTTGCCCTAGTTATGGGCTCATCAGCCGGGTACAGCTTGGTTACAGTGACACAGTGAGCATGGGACCCATGTCTGGACATACTCATGCCACCTAGGGCGGTACATGAAACACACACAAGGTGATGGGAGGCTGCTTGCAATAAGCCTAACCAATGGCAATAGCTTGAGGTAGTACTCCAGCCCATCGTTCTTTTGCACTCCATGCAACCTCAGTTCGAGCTAGCCATATGCAAATCAGTCTTGACTGCTCCTCATGGACACATTCCAGCAGGGGCGGCTGGTTTATAGGGGCGAGATGGGCGTCGCCCTGCCACCCTGTGGGAGAGAACAAAATGCGAGATGGAACACCGAGCAGCTAGCAATTAATTGTGCTGGCTGCTCGGTGAACTAACATGTAAATCTGGGTTTTTGTTTGAGGGGGTGGGGGAGGATGACCCTTGGCTCTGTGCATATCTTGGCTGGGCGAAGATTTCTTCGACCTGCAGCCAGAAAGCAGGGCAGTGACGGTACACTGGTGGGCCTGGTCAGTGTATCACTGCCAGAATAATGTTTTAGTTTGGGCGTTATTCACGTAGCCAAGTGGGGGAGTCGAAAGATTACATTCATTTCAATGGCTGGGGGCCGGGCAGTCAGCTTAAACAATGTAGGAGGGGGGTGTGTCAGTGGCCTCCTTCTTCCACCAGCCCCAGCATTAGTTGTTCATTTGTAAAATGATTGGTGGGCTGGTGTCTGGGGGAGGAGTTCAAATCCAGTATTTTCCAGTTCCTTCCAGGCTTACGCCATGCTGTCTGCCGTCCAGTCATGCGAAGGAGCCTGGCACAAGAACGTTCCATTGGTGAGCAATTTATTTACTTACAGTACATTATATTGATTGAGAGAGACTGTTTTGAAATGACCGAGCCCTCTCCAAAGCTTTTATTCACCAACTGCTCTTGAGTGCTAGCTCTGCTGTCAGATCCCGAGATAAAGGTAATTTAGTTAAGACGCGTGTGTGTGAGGCCTTTCCTGTCAGAAAATTTGAAATGTTTAATTTGTGAGGCCTTTCCTGCCATGCGTCCTTGGGTTCTTTTTTGTGGTGTGTCTGTGCTGCATAGCCCCCCTCACATTTGCGTATTGAGCTTGTTTACATTATGTAAGTCAGAGCGCAGAAAACACTATGGGCATGACATAGGCATATATTCAATTAATGGAGAATATTTGCTGTAGGTCTTGATAATCCTTAACATCTTGGACCTTGACTTCTTTTGGCCAGGAGAAATGGCGCCCCCAGACCAGCATCATGCGGTAAGGCAGAGGGGTCGGGGAGGAGGCAGGGGCTGCCAGGGTCCCAGCACTGCAGGAGAGAGGGAGGAGGTGGGGGAGAGGAAGAGTATACAGACGGGAGACCAGCAGGAGAGACATAAATGTGGTAGTGAAAGAACACAAGAGTTTTGCAGAGAGCAGGCGAAACAGAGAGGCAGCGGAAGTGACTGAGAGAGAAGGAGAGTTGTAGGGCAGGGAGATTAAAACCAACAAGAGAGCGTGAGGGAGAGGAAAAAAGACGATAAAAGAGCACCTGACAGATAGGAAGAGAGGAGGAAATAGAGAGAGAGCGCAGGAGAGAGACAGGTACAATTGGGGTGAGAAGTGAGGGGACGGCGCGATAGAAGGAGAAAAAAGAGATAACAATTGAGGGAGTGCACGAGGGGGAGAGCGGGCAAGTAAAGAAGAAAACTGGAAAACAATATAGACAGAAAGGAATATATGGAGAGAGAAGAAGGAAGGCGGGTAAATCAGGAGAGAGATTAAAGAGCAGGAGAGTGCATGATAGAAAGAGGGATACAGAAACATCACAGCAAGAGCGTAGGAGAGGGAGCAGGGGCGAAAGAAGATAAGGCATGAGAGCGAGCAAGGGAGAGGTGGGATAACAGGATAATAACAAGAGGAGAAAGGACGCGAGATTGGTGAAAGAGAGGAAAGAAGAGGAGGAGAAAGTGGGAGATACGGCAGAACAGCCACTGAGGAGAGCAAGAGGGGGACAGGCTGCATGAGAGAGTGAACATGGTAAGAGATCACAAGAGAGCTGTGGAATGCAAAAAGACGGAGTGAGAACAGGGAGAGATTTGGGGGGATATTGTGGGCCATGCGTAGACCACAGGAGGGAGGCCGAGGGAGCATGTGGAATTGGTTTTGTTGACCTTATCATTAAAAGTTGTGTGGTAGAAGCTAGAAGGACAGGGGGAGGGTGTGGCCTAACAGCTAGAGTAATCAACCTTGAAGCTGGGGAACCAGGTTCGAATCTCGACAGGGACGCTCAGCATCCTGTGATTCTGGGCAAGTCACTTATTCTCCCCCTGCCTAACGAAAAAAAAGGAATGTGTCCATCTGTAACGCAACTGGTGTTCAGGTAAAGCACTCTGATACCTTTGGGTCTAGTTTGTGCTATTTAAAACCCTCCCACAAAAAGGGCATGGTTACTTTTATTCGCTCACAACATATGATAGACTTCTTACTTGGGATCAAATTTACATGCTATATCTAGAACTCTGGTGATGTAATGGGGATATGTGGATTTTCATTGTAGCCCGTCATCTAATGAGGAAAGGTGAGCCAGAGATGTGGACCACCCTCCATAAAACACTTATCTCCTTTGCTTTTCTTCGTGTTCCTGTGGATCTGTAAGATAGTGGCTTAATCAGAGTGGATGTGATTGGTACTGTTTTAAGTTCTTTCAGGCGGTAGCTGGGTCCTGGTCCTTTTGTTGGTGACTTAGAGAATCTTTAAGGTAATTTTGGCCTGTGACAAAAGCCATTGAAGGTTTCTGATTTGGAGGGAAGGCAAGTGCATGTTAGTGTGTCTGCTGTGGTCTATTGGAAAAACAAGCATTGGCAAAACAAACGTGTGGAAATGGCATCACCTGGGGTATTGATTTGTATTGATTGTATTAAAATATTTGTTTACAGCAAACTTCAGGATTACAAAACAATTTGGTTCATTTGTGCTTTGCTAATTCTGATATATTTGCAGAGTTCATTTACAGACATTTGAATTATGTTGTGTGTTAAAAGTATTTCCTTTCAAACCCTAGATTGAGTTTTCAGTTATTCTCTTTTAATATTTAAGTAATTTCATTTTGAGGTAAAACTCGAGACAAATGAAAAGCCACCATCCCTCAAACATTTTAAGAATGTGCCAGGTAAGCTCACAGTTTGACCTTGGCTGGTACACAGCTTTGCTTGCACACTGCTGTGCACACCATGTGCACAAATGCATTGCAATAATGTGCGGCCTGAAGGCGATCTTAGGTTCCTTCTTTGCAGTACCCTAATCTGCTGGGCCTGTCGGACCCATCGCAGCTTACCCTATCCCGCACTATTGTGACATAACCCAGAACGCATTGACTACAGTACCAGGAATTCAGAAAAACAGTACAGAGAAAAGACCGAATCTCCCCCATGTTTACCAGATGCATCCACGGGTCACAAGGGCGGCTACCCACCTTAGCTCATAAGGGTAGTGCCAAGTTCAAAACCTCTAAAGGGTCAGTATAGGGAAGAGCAATGTTTGGACCAGGCAGGTTGTTCAAAATAACTACCACCTCCAACACAAGAATTAGGAGAGCAAGTCAGGGCTGCAACCTCAGTAACTCCGACAGACTGTATGAAGTAAACAAAGGAGCTGAACCTGCCCGGGCTGTCAGAGGCACTGATCTGACAAATGACTGACACCATACCAACCCTGCCAGCGGCACAGCTCTGACATATGTCTGACACCATCTCATCCCTACCAGTCTATCAGAGGCACTGATCTGGCCACTGACTTTTGGTCTGTTCACCCTGCCTTCCCTAACGTCCTACAGTAGCCACACTGCACACATGGCATCAAGCAGTATAAGAGAGCCTCCACTTTTCATGCTGGCCTGTTTCCGTTGGTTGGGTGTGCTTGGCTTGGAGGTCATTTTGCAAGCAGACCAGTCTGAGCATTGGGCACATTTTTTATATGTCTAATATTTTCTTCACACTTGTGTTTTAAAATGCTATATTTGGATCCCTTTTTTAAACAATTTGCAGTAAAAATGTGGCGTAAAAGCCACAATTTTAATACATTTTTTTCAAAATTTCTTGCAGGAGCAGAACCCCTCCCCCGGAACCCTCCTTTTCAACTTTGAGCTCGCTCGCTCGTTATACTAGGGTACAAAAATTACGCCTTACCACTTCCAAAATCCACCAGCCGCCACTGCATTCCAGCCTAAACTGTCAAACCAGCTCCTCCCTGAACCAGAACACAAGCAACCCAGGACTGTTTTAGCCCTAGTTATGGGCTCATCAGCTGGGTACAGCTTGGTTCCAGTAACACAGTGAGCACGGGACGCACGTCTGGGTACACCTGTGCCACTTAGGGTGGTACACGAAACACACAAAAGGTGTTGGGAGGCTGCTTGCAGTAAGTCGAACCACTGACAATAGCTCGGGGTAACACTCTGACCCATTATTCTTTTGCTTGCCATGCCACCTCAGCTTGGACCCAGCACCATGCCAATCAGGCTTGACCCTGTTCCTCATGGAAACAGTCCAGCCCAAACTCCCAAGCCAGGTCCTCATGGAACTGGAACACAATCAACCCAGGACAGCTTTCTCCCTAATTATGCAAGACAGAGATGCGAATGGGTCTCATTACTGTAGGGGTGCCATTGTAGGATCAGCAGGGTCAGATCTATGCTATATTTTCAGGATATTCCGATGAAAAAATCGTATGTGTTTGGAATCTAAATGGTACTAATTTTCATTGCCAGTGGTTATTGTGACTATATGATGGGCCTGACTCACCTGTACCTATGTTGGACATCACAGTAGTACTGAATTAGCTGATGATGCTCAGGGAGTCAGTGCTGTTAAGTGTCAGTACAGTGTGTCAATAAGAGGAGGGTGAATATAGAAAGGGCTGCTACAAGTTAGGATTGTAGTTAGGTTTCCAGCTGTACCGATTTCCTTCGAATGGTTCTGCATTTCAGTGGTCTGTTGCCTGCCCCACACCCACCGGTGCGAGATACCAAATGACCATTTCTTTGATCCTCACTGATTGATGAATTCTAAATGAGGTGCAACACCCTCTCAGATGACAGATTTCTCTGCTCACATCAGCATAATTTTCAGGTGAACAGAAGCTAAGAGTAGTAAGCAATGGTGGGTGATGTCCCCCGGTACCTTCCAAAAAGATCACTACGCTCTGAGAAGAAACATCTCGCAATAGTTCCCAGAGTTAATCGAGTGCGGAGTGGTGGCCGTCGATTTTCCGCCATTGCGGCGAAATGTTGGAATCAGTAACCAGATCTTGTTCGACTGGAGCTTAACCACCATCGGTTCCGCAAACATCTGAAGACTCTGTTGTTCCCATAAATCTACTGGCTTGTTTCGATTTAGGCTCTGTTTCTAGCACAGGGAGGCCTTTGGTAGCCATGCGCTTTATAAGTGTATATTCATTCATTCATTCATTCATGTCATCTTGCTTGCAACCCCGTTGAAATGCCCACTTTGGTGGGTGTCTAGTCAGTGTTATTCTTAAAGCTGTCTTCACCTGAAATTAGTCTCTTCTAAGAGTTACTAACCCTTGAGATAAGGGAAAAAAGCAGAATGACATTACAGCCTTTTATAGGAATCCTGGGACAGTAGCAGGTTATTGTCTGGTATCCATGGTGAATACCATTATTTACCATTAATGTGCCATGGCCTCCAATAATATTTACTTCCAATTCAATAATCAAGGTACACCCTTTGTACTCTTGATCTCTCAGGGTATTGATAATGAGAAGCCGATGATGCTTCCAGACAGTAAATGGATTGTAATTTTAAAAAAATGATGTATAATGATCACACTTAATGAACTCAAATGTCCAGTCAGCTCTGTATCTTGTGAAGGGGCCAGTGGTCTGAAATGGAGAGGGATTTTAGGGAATGAAGCCACTCAAAACACTTAGTGACTCATGCCTCCCCTTCCCAAATAAATATCTTCAGATGTCTCCGCATGCACAACGCGTTTGTATGTATGTCAAGTGTCCTGTGAAGTGATAATGGAAAGCTAGCCACCCTTATTGTGGAGCATTACCGGTCAGCCTCTCTCCTGCATGACAAGCAATCTTATCAGGTGTCTTCAGCGGTGTGGACAGGAGCAGATCCTGGATGTGACAGGAAGACTTATGAGGTCTAATATTAAGACAGAGAGGCCTGGTGTCTGGAGATCGCTTGATAAAAATATATCAATTTAGCCTCTCAGGGTCTGGTGGTCAATATCCTTTTATCACTGCTGATTGATTTTCCCTTTTCTTTTAGTAAGGCTGGAATACCTTTCTCTTTTTCTCTTCTTCTTTCTCTCTCTCTTTCTTCTTATCCTTTTCTTTCCTTGTTCTCCTCTTCTTTCTCTCTTCGTTTTTCTTTTTTCTTGTGGGTCCTTTTATTTATCCTTTCTGTGATCAATTATTCTTACTTAAATGTAATACAAATGAAATGACATTATTAGGTTCTTATCTATCTGTTTTTATTAGGGTTTATCAATTATATATATTATTGCTTATATTTATTCTTTATATTAATTATTTATTGTTCAAGATGGTTTTTTTACGTATTACATGTTGTAATACCTTAATTTATACACTCTCTCTTAATTTCATTAAAAAAAATTATCAACAAAAAAAAAAGACAGAGAGGCCTGTGCCCAGACTCACTTTCAACCTCTGAATGTCTCAAATGAGTGCAAGGTCGAGTTGTCTCAGAGGGTGATCCCATTGAAATGTATGGGAGGCATCTTGCTTGTTTGGAGGGTGAAAATGAGTCCAAAGATTGTAACTTCCTCCTAATGGAGATGAGTGTAGAGGTATGGTGCTGACACCACCTACACATCGTCGGCCTCTGACTATTGCCTAAAAGGGTAAATTGATACAAGACAGGATTACAGTACCCTGAATTAATGTGTTTTTGAACAAAAGCACAGATCTGGATAGTTGATGTGTGTCATTGTGAGAAGGAGTCAGATCCTACCACGCTCTGTGTCTTGGTTCTGATATTACAGCATAGCCTGTGTTGGGAAGGACACATTTTTAGGTCGCGTTTACCAGACACCTTTTGCAAAAGACCTACTGTGGGGTTAACATAGAGCCGGGCACTGCTTACCATTGGTTGGCTTTATTATCACTCTCTGTTGCTTTCTTCTTACTAAATGGCTTTCCTTGTTCATCTTGTCGTTTTCCCTCCTGTGGAAAATAGCATCTTTAGCAGCCTCTTGACATGCTGGTTTGCGTCCTTCCACTGATCACTTTTAGGGAATTTATTTTTTATTTTGGGTTAAGCACTCCATCAAAGTGCATGAGTTTTCCCGCTTGCTCCCTCTTAGGTTTCTCCCCCCCCCCCGAAATACCTCCCATGCTCTGTGTTTGCTCTCTCTCTCTCCCTCTCTCTCTCTCTCCCTCTCTCTCTCTCTTTCTCGTGGCTCCTCGCTCTCTCCCCCAGCATCTTCCTCACCTCCATGTTGCTATATACTTCATGTGCTTCTCCTCGTTGCTTTCTCCCTCATGTGCTTGTCCCCAATCCCCGGTGTTGTTCTCTCTCCCATGCTCCATACCCACTATCCACTTCCCATTGTTTATTCCCAACCCACTTCCCCAGCCACCCCTACATTGCTCTATCACCTGGGGTATTCTTTTTCTAGATGTTTTTTAAATATTGTTTTTGATTGCTCAGGCAGCAAATTGCAACAAAAGTTATTTTTGTCTTTTTTATCGATCTATCTTAGTGGCATCCTTAATCTTAGATTGACCACTACAAAAAAAGAAAACGGTGCTCGTGTCATTTTGTAAAGCCATGCATGTGATGACCCATGTCTGCACCTACAGAATTATGCAACTGCCAAGTGAATGCATTGCAGCATTGCTAAAGCCTTGGCAAAGCCAATAGGCCCAGAAGGTGAGACTGTTAACTGTTAGCAGACTTTCTTGCTGTCTGTATTTGCTCTGTGCAGAGCCTTATAGCTGTCCAGATTCCCACCTATGTTGCAAAAAACATGACACTTCTTACCATCAGAACATCAATTCTATCACTGCTCTTTCATATCTGGGTTCCATCCTGAAGGCAGCAGTCTCAGTTAAAGCATTATGCACAGGTGCAGACCTACTTAGGCCAACCGTGGCAGTGTTCACTCTCTTTGTGGTTCCAACACAGACTAACATTCTAGGACATATGCTTGCAGTTTGCTGAATGATGGTAGTACTTGCCTCCTTGCCCTGTAGAACCTCTCAACTGCCTCTGGTACAGTAAATTATTAGGCCATTCTTAACATTCTTTTCTCAGTGATGCAGTTGGGAGATCTATTGAATAAGATGCAGTTTGTCATATGTTCAAATATGAATCTTCCCATATCCCTTGTCTTGTAACACACTGCTGTGCAGGTGATTCACCAAAACTCACTCCAGCGTGGGGGCAGACAGAGACCAAAGACACAATGGATAGTAGGATGCTATTAACCTGTTGGTCCGTCAAAAGTCTTCGCTCCGAATGGGGAGCTGGTCCATTCGTAATTCATCAATTACTGGCAATAGGAACCAGGCACGCCAATGGGTCCCCCCAAAGCGGTGCCCACATCTCGTAGGTGTAGAGTGGCATCAGCTATAGCTCCAGGTCTTAAAATCTCCGGGGCTCCAGGCGAGTCCCTCCTGCCGCCGCCATGCTGCACAGTTCTGACCCATCGGCCCTCCCTACACCAGAGGTCTCCCAGTACATAGGCCAATGTAGGCCACGGCAGGCACTGGGGAGAGTCAGGAAGCGTCTCTTGGTAGTGCAAGGTGTAAATAGGTGCTGAATAGCTCTGCCTCAGTCTTCTTATGGCCAATCCCCAGTACTCTGGCCTGGTCCGGCGAGGCAGCGCAGCTGTACCCAGTACTGGCACCTCTGGAAGAATCAGTCGTTTCAGGTCCCCAGAGGCCCTCCAGCAGTTGACCCAATGCGGGCCGTAGTAATGACCAGGAGGAGACGATCAGCGTCTCGGGGTGCCGCTGGCCATATCGCGTGGGCCCTGGTCTCCTTCCATCGACCTCACAGTGGTGTTTTTGCCGCTACCACTCCCCATGGCGGGCCATGATTGTTGGAGCAACTCTGACAGAAGGCCTGTCATGGCCACACTTCTTGATGTGCTCTATTGGAACATCCGTCTCACCAGATCTGCGCTGGTGTCGCACCATTCGCCTGCATTATCACGGGGGGACACCCACCGTTTTCTCACGTCCCAATGCTGGAACGTGCAGGATTCTGTAAGATGCTGTGTGCACCCATATCAAAACTTGCTACTGATAGCCTGTGGGTTACCAGCTCAGGTTAAACACACACATACCTAATACTCACCTGGGCCCAATCCATGCACACAAATGAGCTAGCAAATCCCGCTGATATCAATATTCGAGTTTTACCTGCAATTTAATTTCACTTTTACCAAGTCTTACCAATTTTTATCTCCTTAATAATCCTTTCTCGATGAATCAGGTTTCTGTGATAGTTTAAGGTAGAAAATGACATCTATCTAATACTCGAAATAATCACAACCTCAGAAAGTTTGAAAAACCTTTATCTAATTTAATAATTTTGGGAGTCAAAATCAATTACTGCTTAAACACATTATTACAAGAGGCAAAATGAAAGTTAAAATAAATATAGTCGTAATAATGATCAATGAAGACGGTACATGAAAAGGAAAAGAGAGAGAGAGAGAGCAGGTACAATGACAGTCTTCTCAAATTTATATTTACCTAAGGTGATAGATGAACCCAACTCTTTGATGATAAGCCAGATAGAATCTGCCAGGACACGATGCAGACAGACGATTTGGACAGATTCTAATCTGCGAAGGTGTCCTCTTCTAAGTGCAACGCCAGCGTCGCACCCCTCTCTGATACTACTCTCCTCGGGTGTCCCTCTTCCGAAGAAATTCCCTCTAGCTGATTAGATTAGCGATCAGTATCTCAAATTCTCGAGCAGAGTTTCTGGCAGCAGCAGGGTCTGAGACAGCGTCTCAGACAGAATAGCAGCATAAGCGTTGGGTCGGTGACAAGTCGGAATGGTGGATCTGACAAGTCTGACAAACTATCTAACTAACTTACCTTTTTTAAATTATTCTTTATTCATGTACCACCCCCAATGTATCCAAGTTTGTGTTTTCCCTTATTCTAATTTGTCAGGACGAGAGGTGAGTTCATCACACCATATTAAAAGCAATATTTTACTGTGGACTATTGTTCTATGTTTCCGCCCCTTAATTTACTTTCTCCTAGCTTTATTCCTTTCCGCATTTCACATTATGTTCAATAAGAATTTGCAACAATTATTTGTTTCAAGCTTTAGGTCCACAAGTTCAGCTTCCCAGGCAACTTCAGATTGAGGTGGCCTTGGATGTGATTCAAGTTCCTTCATGGGTTTCCGGCCAGTCTTTATGCGCGTGCGGGCTGGTCAGATGGGATAGGGATTTCAGTCACCCGTCGAGGCCCGAATAAGAACTAATAATAAAGTCAGAAAAAGACACGTCAGAATGAAACAATAAATGATTTTGTTGTATACCACTTATCTCTACTCTATTCCAATTTACTTATTTAAATCTTTCACATTAGTATTTAGTAGAACTTATGAGATTTAGTTCAAGCAGTAGCATATGCATTGATGTGTGAGTTTCAAGCAGCCATATTTAAAGCTATTGCGCAGCTGCCAAGTTTTCCCACCAAGCGACAGAATACATCATACTACGTAGGTGCAGTAGACGCATGCGCAATGAAGTTCCCGCGTTTTTGGCGGCCATATTAAGACACTTGGGTTACTTGTTAGTAATACACATAGAAAAGCTTTCCCTGGATACTGTATATCATGTTTAATGTTAAATTAGTATTCACAAAACAGGTTGATTATGCTGTTACACGTTATTTGAGAGGATTGTGTCTGAGTAAGTTTCTTTTATTACGAAACCTTGCTCCATTAATACAACAAGTCCTATGTGGCCACCATCTTGGCCGCAACCCCAGCACAGGTTGTTCTTAAGGTCTCTTCCCTTTGCACAGGCTGTATGCCTCAATTCCAATTATTTGATTAGTAATTAGGCCATTATTAGAAACTGGGTACGCCCCACCTCAAGGAATAATCACAACCCTTGTCAGGGTGAACACTTCAAATCATTAAATCAACCTGAGCTCGACCTAGCCTAGCCAAGGCTCATAGAATGCAGGCTTAACTTAGGGCAATGTGTAAAGTATTTATACAGTACCAAACCAATAATAAAGTCAAATGCAAAACAATTCAAATTAGAAAAATAGAGTAAAATGTAATGAACAAAATAACACCAAAATGGCAAACATTCAATAAGGGGAATTCAAGATATACATTTTTAAAGTTTGAAGTAGAAATAGAACCAAAAGGCACAAAAGGCCAATGATAGTCAATGGTTGCAGTAGATCATACCTAAGTGCCATTTAAGGCTAACTGTGATGCAGAGTGGGTCGGATACACCAACCAGGTTTGTCAGGGTCAGATATTTTACCTTCTGACATTGTCCTATAAGTACCGGCCACACAGGAGTACACTTCCAAAGGTTCCCAGGACCTCAGTGGAGGCATGTAGAGACTCACAGGGTGTCAGGCAGAGGCCAACAGCAGGGTCCAGTCAAAGTCCAGTTGCCACTGTTCAGCTGTGCATTTGCATAAATGGCATAGTGTAGCTTGTTATATCCCTGTTGCCTGACCAGGAGGTCAGCCAACTGACCCCTGCAGTACACTTCTTTGTCCTGGGTACAAGAGGGAGGAGGTCTAGTCCTTCAGGGTTCCTCTCAGTTCACAGGCAGCAGGACCAGTCCTTTTCTATTCTTCCTAAAGTCTACCAGTTTTCTGAAGTGGATGCCTGGGAATGCCACATTTATGCCTGACACTTGCTACTGGGTGAGGATTACTCCTGGCTCCTCCGTAAGCAATGGGGAAAGGTTGGTAGAAACAACCCTACTTATTATGTTCAGCTGTTCCTGTTTGCCCTGCTGCAAACAATCCCACAGTGCACCTGTTCCCTAAAATCCAAGGTGGGGAACCCTCCCTCCCTTATGCAGAGCCTTTGTGCCCACCCAGGGGTGTTGCCGGGGGTCCCTTCCTCTGTGAATACTCAAATCCAGTAGTGGGGGTAGTTTCCCTCCTAATGGGCTCAGTGCTAGCCATGCCCAATGTCTCTTCTTACATTTACTTGTGAAGCTGCAGCTCCTTTAAAAGTAAATGAAGTTCCTGGGCACAACCTAAATGGTCTTCCTACAAGGAGAAGAAAAACACATCCCCACACCAAAGCGATTGGCTCAGCTCTGGGAGCAGTTTTCATACCTCATTAAAGTCAAGTATTGCCTGGGCAGCTACAGTAGAGCTAATGCAAATTAGGCTACAGGAGCCTCAGCCAGAAAAATGAAACATTTCTCACATATATTACAAATCCAAATTTATGAATCAATTGGGCTTTTAAAAAATATAAATAATAGTATTTTAACGACCTCAGTAGCTGGTCCCAACCTAATAGCAAAATTAAAATTTAATATAGCTTTCCAGATTCGTCCATGGGCCAGCCACAGCCTTCCCCAGTGAAAGCAGTTTTTGGTCGCTAGTCACTATATGGGCATGTTAACCTTATATTTATGTATGTCCCTCTTTTAAACACCATGCACCCTACCCTGTAGGCTGCAAGGCCTACACACGGGGTGACATTAATACTTGAAAGGAAGTATTTTCTTCAGTCAAAGGTGAGAGGTGGGACTCTAGGTTTAAACTGCAGTAGTCAAGCTACAATGTTAGGTCTTAAGCCTGTTTTCCATGCCACACAACTGGATGGCACAATATGTGCAGTAGTCCACAGGTGACAAAAATGTTTCCATGCCATTGGTGTATTTCGGCAACATATACTATTGCCATATAGAAAAGTTAAATATATCAATTTGGAGTTAGCCAATGTTATTATGTGTTAGGGTTCAGTGTACATGTGCTGGGGTCTTATTAGCAGTGTCCCAGTACACAGAGTCTAAAACATCTGTAGTATCAGCCCCCAAAAATGGGGGTGACTGTCCAGAAAGAGGCGTTTTCTCATGGGCTGCAAGTGGCTTAATGTAGCAAAACAAGTAGTGCCAGAAATACATTTCAACCCATTGGAGCTTTTTGCAAAGATTAGAGAATGTACGTGCCTTCTAGTTGCAGGGTACCATAAGGGATTAAATAGTAAAGTCAGAAAAAAGGCATAAAGTGCTGGCAGTCTAAAAATACATTTCAATTCAGGTGCACTTTAAACAGATTAATAATTTAGAAGCAGGTGTATAACTAAGTAGACATGAGACCACTGGTGCAGGTTAACCCAGTCAACCGCACATCAGACACATTTTTAATTTCAGTGAACTTCAAACACAATCTATTGTGTAATGGGACTAGTACTGTAGTCCAGCAATTACATGGTGTCTCAGTTACAAGACCAAGCATCAAGCGCCTACTTCTGGAACAGCATAGCTACCTTTCTGAAAAGCAAACCTATCAATTTAGTTTTTATAAAAACACTTGTTATCATTATTTAAACCTGTTGGCACCAAATGCTTAGGTGATAAATTCACGCGGATTCCACCTGGTTCAGCTTCAGTTCATGGTCCCTTAATGTCTCTTCTAACTCGGTCTAGAACAAAAAAGTATAAACCAACAGCTTTTGTTCAAATGGGCATCTTTAAAATTCACTGCTATGGCATACCAGCAATGTTCTTTTTCAATTGCTCTCACAAGCTCAATTTTGTATAACTCATACATGCAAGTTATGCTACAAATGTACGGTTACTTCACGGGCACAACATTACATAAACTTTCAAAGTAGAAAGTCATGTCAGAAAATTTCTCGTTTTAAAATTGTTGTCTATTCTGTCATTATTATAAAATTCTGTTTCAAGCAAAGTTACCATTTTCAATGTATTTAGCTAATAAATCCATTGGTAACAATGGGATCCCAGATTACTCTGTCCTTTAAGGAGATTCACATGGTCTGCGAGTCAATAGCTTGGGAAAGTAAGAATCTCTACAGTATTTAATGTATTCACACGCTGGTATGTTAAACTCTTTTGTTAGATCTCAGGATTGACCAGTGCTTGGTAATGAGCTCTGACATTTCAAGGTGTTGAGGATTGCAGTGAATAATAATTCTGTTCAGCTCATTCCTAATTTCAACTTCTTTGTGATCAAACAGTAGTTTTTTTCCCTTGTTAATCCTTTCACTTTCTCAAATAGTTAATTGCTACTACAGATACATTTGGCCTTAGTTACCCATCAAATGAAAATGTTCATTATATGGGATGTCAAGACTGTACATATAACGTTTAATAAATAAATATTTCTTTGTGCAAGGTCTCTATAGCACTAACATGGCTGACTATGTGTGCTTGTCATTTCAGCCTCTTTTCTACTCCACAGCATTAGTTCACCCTAGAGACCATTGCTGCCCTCAGCCACAGCTTAAAGGTGGAGTAAATGTGAGTGAGACAAGAAAAGCCTTGAGCTAAATATCTGACTCTGAACTTAGGTTAAGCCCTTCCCTGTGAAGGAAGCAAAAGCTCTAAGCCATTTTCTTTTCGGTGAAGTGTGAAGTGATCGATCGAGTTTAAGCCACATTTCGAAATGGGAATTAAAATGTTTGTTTGTACCACAAATTTACTACTTGTTTCTTAGGATTTCAGTCCCTAAAAGGCTCAGTTGCATGGTGAACTGCAACAAGGCCTCTAACTCTTCTTAAAAAAAACACTATTTACAGATGACGCAGCTGGCAGCATGGGTTTCACAAAATATCTTGTCATCACAGTCCTAACACCTGAAAGGCGTGACGTGGCAAGTGTGAAAATTCATAGTTTTGCATATTTATTTACAGTAGCACTTCTAAATCCTTAGTTACAAGATAGAATAATTAAACCCCAAGTCACCTAATGCAGGGTGCAGTTGGTAAAACAGTGAGGGGCATATTTCTATTATATCACGCAGTGCAGCAAGTCACCTTGCTGGGCTGGGCTGTGTGATAGGGAAAGGGCAGGAATGCACTATACTCAGTGGCATAACGCAACTTGAGGGGGCCCCCCTGCAGGGTACATGGAGGGGCTCCCTCCGGAATCAAAATGGAGCTCTCCAGCCGAAGTGCAGTGCCCCCTGGAGGTTGCCCCCCCCACACCGCAGGGGCTGCGGGGGGCCTGTGTTACGCCCCTGGCTATACTTAACATTGTACAGCGCATTTCTGGCTTTTTCCTGCGCTGGCGCACAGTGTGCTGCCTAGCGCCAAAACGGGCATCCTTGCAACATGCAAGGTATGCCTACGTTGTAGGATGGTTTTCGTGCAGGAAGGGACACCTTCCTGCACAAAAGCAATCTGAGAGGCATTTTACTCCCTCTATGTGTGCTGAAGAATGCAGCACACATAAAAAGAGGAAGTAACAAGGAGAAATAAATATATTTCTCCTTGTTACGCCTCATTTGGTGAGGCATATGTTTTTGACACATTTCCAGGTGTACCCGTAATGGTAAATCTGGGAATGCATCAAAATCCATGGGAGGATGTGTGGGAACACCCACGCACCACCCATAGAACACCTTCCCAGGCCAGAGAAACGCAACTCAGCAATTTACTCTTTTTTTTGTGTTACTCTAGATGCATTAAGCCAGGCAAAGCTAAGCAAGGTGGCCTTGCCTGGTTGATAAATCTAATTTCAGAGTTGTGTCACTCCTGCACCACGTTGTGTGTTGCAAGGCGAGAGAACTCCTTCATAAATATGCTCCGAAGTGACCATTTTACATAAAATTTCATTGGTGCAAAATTGCACCCACATCCCTTTAGCATTGCTTTTTTTCTGCTTGCATAATATGGAATAAACAAAACTGATTGTAATTGAATTTCCAATGAATATACATTCACCTGTGTACATTTTGTAACAAATATACAACCCATCTTTTTCTTTTAAATAATTTTAGGTTTTTTATTACAGTTTTCCCTCACCAGAAAGCAATTCTAATTGAAGAATATATTTTACTGAAAAAAAGCAGCATCGTTTTCCCTAGTTCTTTACTTTATTCTTCTAAAACATAATGAACTTAATTTTCGTTAAACATAGTTTCATCTTCTTCATTTTCAAAGTTGAGGTAAATGCATCTGTTTTATCTGATAACTAAACTCACCAAAACAGAACACATTCAACTTGCTTCATTTTTTGAGGTGAAATACACATTTTTGTAATATGTCTTTCCTATTACTCACTCAGAAAATAACGCTGAAAAAGCTCACTTGCTTCATTTGTGCACAAGCAGAAAATTAATTTAGTCCGGCCGCCAGGGCTGATTGAAAGCTTCCCTCAAGGAATGGGGCACTTGAGGGCAATGGACAAGAAACAAACCTGTGCTAATCAACGCAGGTCTGCTGCAGATATCACTCTGCAAGCTGGGGGCTGTGAGCTATACCTGGCTGTGGCTCTTTTTCAATACTTTATATGAAGGAAGTTCTTGATTGACAGCGGAAATGTTTGATTTGTAGGCCCTATTGCCATGTGAAAATAAATTCAGCAAAATGCCTCTACCAAAAATAGAGCACACAGAGAAAACAGCTGCAGGGCTTTCATACCAACTCTTTATGAGCTTTTCAATATCTTCAATAATTTCCTGACTAGAGGCCTGCCTAAGATGAGAAAAAAGATACATTTGCAAGAACCTTACAGGGCCTTAAAATGCCAAATTTGTGGATTCCTATATGTTGTATCTACTAGAAATAAAACATTTTTATAGAAAGGAAAATTAATGTTGACGTGTATTATGAAAATGTCAAAGGAAAGTTAAAAGTTTTCAATGATCTGGTGCCAATCTTCCTCTAAGGAAATTATCATTTGAGTGGTCATGACATTGTTCCCTACAGTTTGGGCCTGAAGCTAGGAGGCAGGTAGTGCTGGAAATGAATGCAATATTCGGGCAGAAATTAGGGCTTCAGCCAGAGGGCAGCATCTTGATGACTTTATGTTTGCTGACAGTGCAGTAAATGAGGGGGGTTGAGCTAGATCTGGAACCTCTTATTAAACTGGACCTGGTATTCGGACGGCATCAGTGAAATGCCATACCTGCCCACCTTGTAATAATTCCCACAGTGTGATGGAGCACCTACGCGGGAGCTGGAAACCCACTCTGTTCAAGAGCTTCCAGCTCAACTTGCTTCTCACTGCATTACACTTCTTCTTCACAGGGTGGACCTGTGAAGAGTGCTGAACCCATATCGCACACAGAGGTAGGGTGGGACCTGCAAGAAATGAAATATGCTGACTTTTCTTTGCCAACCCGGACTTCTTCAGGGGCACCCACATATTGTCTGCTTTGCGGTCAGTACAACTATCTGCTGAGCACTGTAGTGCGGAGGATGGTCGGGCTTCCCAGTGCTCGCATGCACTCTTCAATGAAGAACAACACAGGAGACTGGGGTTGGGGGTGGGGGCAGACGACCACAGAGAACTCTGCCCCCTGGGGATAGTGGGAGGGTTAGCAGTCCAGCAACTGCCTCCTGGGGTTTGGGCTACATTAGAGCCCAGGGTAGCCCAAAAAGGTTTTATTAGGGGCAGTGGCTCTTTTTGGGCTCTCTGCCACCTTTTTTTGGTACAGATGACATGGTGGTTGGTGGCAGGGAGCCCATAGTTTTTGCTTTTTCTGTAGGCGAGGTTTTTCTTGGTTCCCCATTTGGTAGTGTTTCGGGGCTTTTCAGGATGGCAACAGCAGCGGAAAAAGTAGAAGAAGCCATATGGCTCCTGTGCGAAGCAGGGCACATGGACCTTGTGATACGTGTGGAAGAGGTCGAGAGTTCTCCCCGCCCGGCCCACCAGGTGTCCCAGCAGGTGGCCAAAGCAATTTTAGCCTGCTCCTCGCCCAGGAAAATGCATGCTGCAGCATCGCAGGAGAAACAGGTGAGTGTGAGGGGACACTTTGCTATGAAACACAACAAGGAGCGAGTCCACAGGGCACAAAGAATATGGAGGCAAGTGCAGGGGATGGCAGCAATGTGGCTCTGTCAGCTGCCGCATCCCTGGATGTGGGGGAGAAGAGAGCAACCTGACCGCACAGGATACATGTCCACGAGCTGCTCTAAGATTAAAGAACATGATGAGAGGCAGCCCCTCCCGCTGAGATATATGAAAGCAGTGGGGGCACTGGGGGCAGCCAGGGGATCATGAATATAATGGAGGAGGGCCCCAGTGAGCCTGGCCCCTACAGGCGAAATGGGGCCAAAGGGCCCAGCATACACAAAAATACAGGGGGTCTAACCTGGGACGGTGGGATTGGTTACAGCGTGCCCACAGGGGCTTTAGGCCCGGTGGGCGAGTGCAGGTCCTTGGGGGCTGAGGGGGTCTGATGTGAGGGGCTTCAGGGAAAGGAGCAGCCACAGTTTGAAGGAGGTAGTGGTGGGCAGGAGGGACACATGTCCGGGCCCCCCAATCAGGAAAGGACTGGCGTCTGCCCTGTTGGTGGCCATGCTGGAGTAGGGTGGCAAAGAAGATGAATAAAAGTCTGGGGCCTAAAGCGAGGCTGGCTGCAGTGGCGAGGTAGGTCAGCAGGGTGGAGGCCTTGGCAAAATGGGATGATACCTGGGGGGGTGCAGGCAGCAGTATGGAGTAGATGGGATGTCCATGGGTCCCTGAAGGAGACATAGACGGGGTCAGGTGGGTGAGGGGCATCAGCACACCAGACCTGTCATCTTTTTTGCAGGTTTCCGTATTTGGGAGACATGGGGTTTGCTCATATGCACTGAGGTGAATTGATGGCTGGGCCAGGTCGGTTCACCGGACATCAGCGGGGGAACCCTACGCAGCTGGCAGAAGTAGGTACGGCGGGTACTCCTCAGTTCCACCAGCACCAAGGGCACAGATGGTCTCCAGCACCTTCAGGACGACAGACAAATGAGTTGCATCAGCAGAGCTTTATGGTGTGGTCATAACAGCTCTTCTGAATGCCAGATGTCAGCCCACACATACGGCGAGTGCAACGGCAACACAAAGGAATATGAGTGCTGGCCCAAGTTGGAGAGGGATCGAAGACACCATGGGTGTGTTTATTTTGGATTATGAGGAGGATAGCCTTGAATAAGGCAGGCTGCAAGATGGGTAAGAGCAAGGGGGGATATGGGATAGAGACCGGGTGAAGAGATCAGCTAATGTGCTTGTCTAGGGTGTTACAGACAAATTAAACTATGTAAAGTAGGGAGTTGGGGACACGGTGGCCACTGGTGAGGCAGCAAGCATCTTCACAAGCACCAACCTTGGGTCCATTTAAGGGCCAGGAACCTGGAGGGGGTCTAGTTAATGTGTCCACAGGTGTGGCCGAGGGTTGCGGAACTGGGGGGGGGGGGGGGGTAGGCGAGTGGAAGCGAAAGGGTAGTTATGTGACCGATGTAGGGGAGGGTACGGATGAGACAGAAGGCAGCAAGACTAGTGAACAGGGGAAAAGGATTAAAGGTAGTGGGGGCTGCACAGACAAGTCAATAGTAGGGTGAGCAACAAGGACAAAGGCAAGAAACACACAGAGAACAAGGGTGACTGAAAGGAAGGGCTTGAGAGCAAGGGGCTCAAAGTTAAGAATCTGCCAAACATGGGGATGACACAGCCATTGGGGCGCACTTGATATTGGCAACGAAAGAGAAAATGTGGAAGGGAGAATATGTGGAGATGTTTAAGCTCCTACATCAGGAGCTGTGATCCAAGGAAGGGTCAAAGGAAGTGGAGTATGAGCTGGTCAAGTGGCCGAGGGTTGCCCTAACAATTGAGAAACTGGACCGCTGTAATTTTAATTTACACCAGTGTCTATTGTGAGAAGTTCTCAGAGCACTGGGTAGCGTTGTTTAAATACATGGACACAATGAGCAACTGACTTTTTTGGGGTATGCCAGGGCTCAATACGATGAGGAACTCTGCACGCACCTGGCATGGGATCCTGAGGCGAAGTGGGGGGGAACTTGATACAGACCTCTGACAACACACCATGGGCCACCTAAATTGGGAAAGATGATTTTCATAGCCAGTGGCTTGCTGATAGTGTATAGGCCTTTTCAGTTGCACCCCACATGGGGAGGGATGAGAATGATATCAAAAGGTCAAAGCAGGTCAGGGGGAGCATGCTGGGACTACAACAAAGGCATATGCATGCAGGAGTATTGCAAGTTTAGGCGAAAGTGCTTCAAGAGCAAGGGCAGGCATGCACTCATCTATTGTTTTGGAGCCGCAGGAGCGTACCAGAGGCAGAACACGGGACAGTGGCAGCCATATGTGGCCAGCCAAGGGCCACAGCAATACGCTTACAGTAATAGAGGGGGGCACAAGGACCTGGTGTGAAAAGTGCATACTCCAGTTAAGTTGTACAGATTGGAGTACCGAATGGATTTCTATAACTGACTGGAGGAGGCGAGGGTATTGCAGAGGGTTTCAGATGGTGGTTTTCAGTTGGGGGGCAAGGGCCCTCAGGTTCTAAGGTGGGCAGACAATTTGCAGTCTGCTAGGGGACACAGGCAGGCAATGCAGGAAAAACTGGATAAGGAGGTGGCGGAGGGCAGGATAGTAGACCCCTTTGATGAATGGCCAATGGCAGACTTGATTGTGTTGCCAATTGGTGTGGTGCCCAAGAAAGAGCAAGGACAATTTTGGTTGATCCAACATTTGTCTTGGCCCGAAGGCAGGTCAATAAATGATTTCATCTCCAAAGACATGGCAACGGTATCATACTCATCAGTGGACGTAGCAAAGTCCCTTGAGGTGGTGGCAGGACGGGGAGCACAAACAGCAAAATGCGATGTGAAATCGGCCTTTCAGCAGCTTCTGGTTCATTCAGACAATGCCCAGCTCCTGGGTATGAACTTTGAGGGGAGATGGTATGTGGACAAGGCTCTGCCAATGGATTGCTCAATATCCTGCATGCATTTTGAGGTTTTCAGCTCCTTTCTGCAGTGGGTGTTTACATGGCGTATGGGCAACACACTGATATATTACCTGGATGACTTCATTTTTGTGGGGAGATCCGACACGGCAGACTGCCAGCAAGTGCTGGTGAGATTCCAGGAGCTCATGGGTGACATAGATGCTCCATTAGCTCCAGAGACGACAGTGGGCCCAGGCACGGTGCTATCTTTCTTTGGGATTGAACTTGATTCTGAAAAAATGAAGGCGAGATTGCTACAGGGCAAAAAGGAAACAATGCAGGCATTGCTGGTGAGCATGCTGGCGAAAGAAAAAGTGAACTTAGGGAGATTCAAGTTTTGTTGCGACACCTCAATTTTGCATGTAGGGTGGTCAGGATGTTTTGTAGGAGGCTAGGCCTGGCACTCGCTGGTGCATTAATGCCACATCACCATTTTCACATTTCAGCGGGGTCACAGAGGACCTCAGGATGTAGAGGTTTTTCTTGAATTCCTTCAATTGGATTCTTTTGACCAGGCAAGAGGATCTGGTTTGAGAAGTGCAGATATTCTTAGATGCAGCAGGAGGCTTGGGATTCAGCTTGTTCTGGCAAGGTCATTGGTGTGTGGAGGAATGTCCAGCAGTCTGGAACACAGGGGGCTGGCAAGGTCATTGGTGTGTGGAGGAATGTCCAGCAGTCTGGAACACAGGGGGCAGGAGCATGGCGTTTCTGGAACTTTTTCTATTGCTGGTGGCAGTCACACTGTGAGAACAGAGTGCCGGGGTGGGAAAGGACAGTGGACATGGCAGAAAGGGGTCTGTCGTGAGTCACGATTGCAGGAAAACTAGCAGGGCTCGCCTTCATGGGAAAACTGTTGTGGGGATACACACCGTCAGCAGGGGCATTGGGACAGTGGATGATCAAAGTTTGGGCCAGGGAATGGAGTCTCTCGGGGTGCCTACAGAGACCTTTAACGTGGAGACTTTTTTGTGGCATGTTACACAGATTGCTTGTGATCTGCAGGGGAGCTGAGGAGACTTGTTTGTTCTCTCTTCTAATGTCCTGTATGTTCTTTGAAGTCTTTTGGTTGTTGGAGCTGTTGGTATGCAGGGGCTGGGGCTGGGTAATGTAGGGAGGGGTCTCAAGATGCAGGGACAGGGTGGAAGTATGATTGCGCAAATCCAAGACTAATCAAAGTGTGCAAGGGAAGAATGAGGTTCTTCAGGCTGTACCAGCAAAGAGCCATTGGCCAGTGGGTTGGTGCGATTTGTGGGCAGCGCACGCAAGGACGACCAGCAGTAAAGTGTTCAGGTGGCAGCCTGGCGCAAAAGTCACAGCTTTCCAACAACTGGCGTCATTGTGAAAAGCACTGGTGGCGCTAGGGATCACTCTAAGTGATTATGGGACCCACTCATTCATCATCGGCTACTGCAACTGAGGGGGGATTGCGGCTGGGCGTGGGAGGACATCATGCGATTGAGGCGCTGGTCATCCAATTGCTTTCAGTGTTATGTGCATGCAGTTGGGGAGGAGCGCTGTGCTGCAGGGCATCCTGTTTGAATATTTACTGCTGTTTTTCGTATAAGGCTTGGTTTTGGGTCCGGTAAAAAAAGAAGTGGCCATTTGGGTAGTGGGGCATTCGTTCATCAAATGGGCAGAGCGACAAGTGGCTCAGAGGGGTTATGCGGCTCAATTGGTTTTCATCTGGGAATGTTTCTGGTTACATGGCTGAGTAAAGGGGGCATGCAATGCTGTGATCTGACCAAGTGTTTAATGGCATGTTGGAAGGTGGCAAATGCTCGGATGTGTCAGTTCTTCACTTGGGGGAGAATTATCTTGTTTCTGAAAAGGGGTGTTGATGAGGGCTATGAAGTAAGACTTGTTGCAGATCAAGGCCCAGTCTTCAGGCTCTTATGTTGTTTGGACAGAGTCTGTTCCTCTCAGGCATTGAAGGGGTGCGCAGAAATAGTCAGCAGTGGACAGGATGCACAGGAAGATAACAGAGATGAGCCGGTCTTGCAGGGAAATTGGTTTTGGCTGCATCTGCCATGCGGATACAAGATACAACTATGCAGTTTGTCATGCATCTTTCAAGAATTGAAATGGAACCATACTTGTTGGAGTTGAAGGAAGTGTTGTCTAGAACTTTAAACATTCATAGGTAGAGTTAAGGGCATCACATAGACTGTCAAGGGGGGCAGAAAAAGTCAGCAGGCAGATTTTTTTCTGGGTGGCGGTGGCCTGAAAAGTTTGGCATGAATTTTGCATGAGTTGACAGAAGTTTGATTGCCATTGCCATACAGTAAACCACATGGAAAATGAGGGTAGGCAAAAAGTTCAAGTGCAGGGGTAGGACATTTAGTTGTTTAAGGGTTAATATAGGCATTTATAAGCTTTCGGGGGAAAGTTAAGGTTGGAAATGTTGAAATGAAATAAAATAGGAATTAGATAATTGAGGAGGGGCTTGTAGGTGTGACAGTAGGGGCCAGGGTAGGATATTGGATAGTTCATTTGATGTATAGCGAGGTTGTAGTTTTGTAAGGCAGTTTGCCTGGTATAAGTTGCAATGCGCACCTATTCCAATAAAGCAGCCCTTTTTCACACTACACAAGTGGTAAGTAATCTTTACTGCACCCTTCTCTCCCAATGCAGGTGCTTTCAAATAGGCAATGCAATACTCACACGAGCTGGGGCATTTCCCTTTTATTAATTCACCCTTGATATTCAACGTGAGGCGATAGCATGCCTTGGTGTGTGCACTAGGTCGTTGGGCATGCCCTTTTGCCATATTACATGCCTCCAAAACCTTCAAAGAAATAAGTAACTGACAACATTGACAACTGCAGTTCAACAAAGAGTTCAGGCTGTGGCCAGTACCGTCATGGGCAATGCTCTCCCTTGGTCAAACACATTGTCCTCGAGTTTCTTGGGCTTCATGATGGCAGGTCTTAGCTGGTAGGAATGACCTCAGGCAGCCAGGGGTGCAAATGGGGACTCAGATATCTTGCAGAGTCTGATGTCTCCCGGTTGAAGCGGCGTCACCATCTGTGGAGATGGGGTGGGCTTGAGAGTGCCTTCAGTCCGGGCAAGGTCGATACCATCTTCTGGTCAGGGTGTTTGGGTGTTTTGCTCACTCATTCTGGTTGGCATGGGGGTGCCACTTGGTGAAGGCAGACATATTCCTCATGGCAGATTCAGAGTCATTATTTGCTGTGACCATGGTGTCTTTTCTGGCAATGACTTGGAGGGCAGTCGAAACCTCCCTCCTGGGCGTCAGTCCTGGATGAGGACCCAGTATCCTAGATTGATGTCAGATTCTTTAGCTTTATGGGCATGGCTGGCTTTGTTATTGTTCTACATTCACCTTCGTTGCATGGGAACAGCATCCACAGGTTCAGAAGCCCAGACTGCAGCATGGGGTATGTTGTCTCGCGCAGCCCTCCCGTACAGTGCATCCACTGGTGCTCGCAGGGTCTTGCTGTGTGGAATGCGCCTCCATGCACCTAGGGTCTTATGAATGGCATTTTCTACATCGACGTGCTGCTCGCATGCAATTTTGATGGTCTTACTGAGCGGGCGTATTAGTCTCTCGACCTCCCTGTTGGCTTGGAGCCAGCAAGACGTGATCTTCCTATGGGATTGCAAGGGATTGCAGGTATTGTCTGAATTCCTGGTCATGAAAGGGGGGGTCCATTGTCACTCTTGAGAGTATTTGGGACTCCAAATGTTGCAGCTATCTTGTCGAGGCACTTTTTGGTGTGTTCAAACATGGCCACTTACAGTGCCTCCACTATGGGAAATTTTGAGAATGCATCTGAGACAACAAGCATATGTCGCCCATCTGGCACCGTCATTATTGTCATCTGCACCTGTCCCAGGAATACTGCGGAACAGTTTAAAACGTCCTTTCCCTCGTAGTGCAGAAGCAAGGAGCATTTGATTTCACTGTCAGTCTTTTTGGTGGCCTTCAAATCGTTTTTACCGTGAGCCACTCATGTGGGCCAATGGGGGTGACTGTCACAGAATCAGCAATTTTGCTGAAGGGAAGCAACAGATTTGAGGTGCCGCCAACAGTGTGAGCAGGCATGAGGTGCTGTGGTGGAGTCGAGGGAGGACCTTGAGATGTTGGAAGCATCTTGTGCGTTCTCATGCTGATTGGTGAGCCTGGCTTCGGGCAGTATGATGAGGGAGGCTGGCGGAGTCGAGGTGCCGAAGACATGTATGCACCATGCAGGAGCGTATGATCCTAGCACAGTTCCAAGTGATCAGGTCAGGAAAAATGGGCATGCATCAGGCTGGAGGGCGTGATCCTGGCATAGTTCCAGGTGGACAAAGCAAAACCAAAGGGGATGATGGACGGAATGTTGAACATTGCAAGCACTCACCCCCAGTCAACTGATTTGGGTTTAATCCATCATCGTTCTTTAGCTCACTCCGCCACCCCAGTTCAGACATGGCCATATGCAAATCAGTCTGACCCTGTGCCTCATAGGAACAGTCCAGCCCGAACTGCCAAACCATGTCTTCCCTGGACCGGAAACAAGCATCCTGGGACCGGTTTCTGGCTAATCAGCCGTCATCAGCCAGGCTAGCTTCAATACAGTGGCAAAGTGAGCAAGGGACCCACGTCTGGGCATACCCTGCCAACTTAGGGCGAACAAAGCAAAACCAAAGGGGATGATGCACGGAGTGTTGAACATTGCAAGCACTCACCCCCAGTCAACTGATCTGGGTTTAATCAGTTCCGGGTGGCTCATGTGGGGTTGGAAAGCAGGGGCTCGGGCTGGGTGAATGCTGCTGTCAATTGCTACTCCATGCCAGAGTGGGGGAGAGCCAAAACTGAGCCAGCAAAGGGGTCATGGTCGCTGAGGGCTGATTGATCTACAACTTTATATTTTTATAATAAAAAACAAAAGAATGTTATAGCAGACTGTTTCTCTTCTGTGGGTTTGAGAGGTTATCTTCCTAATAGGGGTTCTTCTCTCGTTTTTTGAAACGCTGAGGGCTGAGGGGACAGACAAAGGCCCAGCCGTTGAAAACAGGCACAGGAGAAGGCCTCACAGGTCTCGCAAGCAGGGCCGAAAGCCAAAGAGCTTTGGGGTGTGGTGTCCTCGTAGGCAGCATAATAGCAGGCAAGGCGTCGCTCATCCGGGGTGCTTAAGAGAGAAACTATGATTTGGAGGCAGGTTTTTGACTTTTCGAATCACTCCTACCCAATGCAAGACATATATGTGCGTTGAAAGAATGTCATTTGAATCTGTCTGTGTGAGTAAACAAACTAATAACCATATATATGACACTTGCTAATTAACTTTCCTTTATTTCATTTATTTTTCATCACTGCTCATCCTAATGTAGGGTGTCAGAGAGCTTTGCATCACACAGATAATCTACTGAGGCAATGAATCACAAGGTACGTAAGTCAATGTACAGGCAATTTTACATAAGGCAATGAGGGTTACAAGGTGTAGAAGTCACTTATCATCCTTATTGAGAGGCAATGCATTCTAAGAGTGCCTGTGTGAGGAATCACAAAATCAGACTTTAAAACGTCTGTAGGGTCTACAGAACACAGTGGTTAGGATTATCGACACTAAGAACTCTTTATCACAACCCAGAGCAATCTTTCTTTAGCACCCTTAGAATAATAACAGATTGGGGAAAAAGCAACAAGGGTCTCGCAGTTTGCATGCAGCTCCTTCATACCGGTTCACAACTCGCTCTGCTATATTACAATGACTGTAATTATGACCAGCAGGCAGCACAAGGATCTGCGCATTAAAAGCAGTAACCTACTGAGCTATCGACATAAAACACAAATCAGTGACCTGCATATTACACGTTGTTCTTCCAAACAGGCACATTAACACTCTATGTTATTGTATGATGAGTCAAACCTGTAACAAGTCTTCACACGGATCTCAGTAAAGGCATTAGCCACCATAGTTATCTTACCCTGATACTCTGGAATTTTTTGGCAACACAAAGATCTCTGCAGTAGGTGCCTTAAATCAATCCAAAAAGAAAGTTTATAATGCAGCCTGTCTGTGACAAATTAAGCAAATCAGAACACGTTTACTGTCACAATGTCCTGGTTGCCAATTTCTTTGGGACAGAGTTTTTTTTATTTTTTATAAATGTATAAGTTCACTGTCAGGCTCAGCTCCTCATGACTTCGCCCCTCGTGACTCTACCCTTTTTCTCCTCCACACCTTGACCTGCCATATATGGAATCCCCTAGTTCTGTTTTCATTTCTAACCTGGTTTGTTGGTGATTGAGGTAACAGGCAGCATCTCATAAGAATTAATGAAATATGCTATTGAAATCTGCTGTTGGGTAAGTGCTTCCCATTTCAAGTACACGTTTTGTTTGATTCTATAGAGAATGAAGCAGGAACATGCATCTGATGTCAGTTATGAATATATGACATCAACTGAACTGCATATTTTAGACCAAACTCCTTTTACCTAGTTACAACCTGACAAATGAAATATGGGTTCGTGGCTCAACTGATCAGGCTAAATCTAAGGGCAGATGTACAACTGTTTTTTGCAGTCGCAAACGGGAAATCGGCCCATTGCGACCGTAAAATTGGTCTGCCCCATGTACAAACCCTATTTTGCAAGTCTGTAACGTATTACTGACTCACAAAATAGGGCTTACGACTCACTATTAGGAAGGGGCGTGCCAAGGGCGTCCCTTCCTAATAGCGACTCGCACTGCAATGTAAGATTGTTTACCACCTGCTTCAAGTAGGTGGTAAGCCACTCACAAATGGGAATGGATTCCCAGGGGACCTCTTCCCCTTTGTGAATGGATGTGAGAATATTTTTTAAGAACAGACAGTGGTCCCACGGATCACTGCCTGCTCTTAAAAAAAATTCAACACAAACATTTCTTTTTTCTTTTTTAAATGCATCCTCTTTTTCTTTAAGGAAAATGGGCTGCATTTTTTTTTTTTTTAAAACCTGCTTTATTTAAAAAGCAGTCACAGACAGGGTGGTCTGCTGACCCGATCAGGCCACCATCCCTAGGAGTGCTAGCCATTCCCAATGGGGTCGCAAATTGAACCTGCCTCATGAATATTAATGAGGCATCCAGTTTGCAACCCCATTAGGAATCACAAAGAGTGTCTGTGACATTACATTTTGTTAGTCGCAAATTGAGAGTCGCAAAACAATGCAACTTGCGACTTGCAAATTGTAAGGGTCATACATCTGGCCCTAAATACATAATGCAATTTACAGCTGAACTCTAGTATCTGTCTAGAATGCTGATTAGGTAAGCAAGTAAAGTGTAAACGTCTCCCTCCACCTGAAAGTATTTGCATTCCTAATTGTCAAGTGCATAATATCCTTTTAGCAGCAACGACAGTCTTTGCCACTACTACTTGCCCGTTTCCACAGGTATACACAGAGCATGACTATCTTGCAACAGACTGTGAATGATACGCTTCCATCATCACATGAAGGAATGTCTTTCTTAGCTGTATTTATAGTGATGTCACTTACACCCAGTGGTAGAAGTGGGCAGGATCGGAAGGGTATGGCGTGCCCCTACTTTTAAAAATTATTTCAGTGTGTTTCCCTACTTCTTTCTTTTTAAAAAGCGTCCCGGGACGGCAAGAATAGTCCTACTTAAAAATTATAACTTTTTCATTCAGCTTGTGTGGTGCACAATGCACATCGAGAAATGCCTGTGCAGTGCCCACGACCTCCTCCCCTTCCCCTCTGTATCTAGGGGCCTGCAAAGCAACACTGAAAGGGCCATCAGTCTCAGGTTAGCGCAAACCGCTACCTCTGATGGCCCTGCTGCCGCTGTGATTCACACTTCATTTAGTGAGGACGCTGCCTGCCTGCCCCCACTGTGACCATTTCAATGGTCACATCAGGATGCTTTGGTGACCCCGCCCTTGACCTCCTTTGCCCTTCATCTTCGGGCTCAGGCAGACTGACGGACGCCACTTGGAAAAGAAGAAGAGGGATAAATCTGCTATCCACCCAGCCAGAACTGGAAAATAGGAGGATGGTGGCTGCTGTAGCAGTGGCCCTCCGCTGGTCGATGTACCCACAGTTGGACCCAGCCCCACTAGCCTCTACTGGAAATTCGTCTGCGTGCCTGCCCAGAAGTCCCCAGCCCCTCCTTTACAGCTCTGCTCTTTTCCCTACACTGGGTCCTGCAAGAGGAGCCTGGACTACCCCAGACCTACATGCTCTTAAATAAATATCAAGTAAGTTGAGAAAAAGAAAAAATACCCAGTGCATTTTTTTTTAAACAACTGAAAAATGTCAAATGTCTTATCAGCTGTTTTTCTTATGTTCTTTTTTTAATGTGTACCACTGCTTTGTCTGTGTTCAGGGATTTGATCTTTTAAAACAAGCATTCACAATGCAATAGGTCTCGCATTACTGAAAGTTTAATCTATTGGCGTTGCAAATAATAATGCACGCCAAAAGCTCAAACTTTCAGTAATGGGAGGCCTATTGCATTGCACATACTTGCTTTTCTAGGCACCTGAGGAGACTAAGTGATTTGCCCAGAATCATAGGATGCTTGAGCCTCCTGTCAGACACAAACCTGGTTCCCCAGCTTCAGTCTTGTAGGGCACCAAAATGGCTACTTCTAGAGTTGCTCCTCAGTAGCAGCCTCGTTCACTCTGAAGCAGGGTAGAGGTCAGATAGACAAATACTGTAAATACGAAAAATAATCAGTTTCCCAGCACGTGAGCTGTGCTATAGCAAAGCCAGCGTTGCAGCACCAGCCTTTGCTTCGTTGGTAAATTGCAACATCAGTTCAACTTGACTCGGGTACAAGTCAATATTAGTTGCAAAGCGCTTTATAACACTTCTGCCGTTTCTAAGCATTATGGGGCAGATTTATGACGACTGGCGCATCCCTGCATATCAGCAGGGATGCGCCAGTTATTATGCGCCACTGCTGCGCCACCATGGATGCGCCGCATTTATAATGCGGCGCACCATGGAGCAAAAACGGCACAGATGCGTGACGCATCTGTGCCGAAAAGTGGCGCATTGCTGTAGTTGCGTCGCAAGCGCGACGCAGCTCCAGCAATGATCTGGGGGGCCCTATTTTTACAATGCTGCGTCAATCCTTACGCCTGCTTCAAGCAGGCGCAGGGTTTTGACGCAGCATGGGCCTAAAAGTGACTGAGTGAAATCTTGTAGATTTCACTCAGCCACTTTTAGGAGGCGTTCCTGCGCCGGAACGCCCCCACCTGCCCTGGAACGCCTACATGTGGCGCAGGGCTTTATAACGTGACGCATCTCCCAGATGCGTCACGTTGTAAATACCCCGCACCATGGCGCAGGATTTGCGCCGCTGATGCGTCACAAAAGTGACGCAACGGCGGCGCAAAAGTGGCGCAAGTGCAACATAAATCTGCCCCTATGTATCCAATCTAGCAATACTCAAATAACCGACCTGGGAAGGATTAATTGGTTTTGCCCGCGTGATCCATACACATGAGACGTCAATGACGAGTATTAATTCACTGAGGTACGTTGGCACCTTAGAAATACTATTCATAGTGCCTGCTAGTTGTTTCAGTGCGCTTTGTATTGGTTACAAGGTGGAAGACATGCGTGGCACACCCTACCACAAGGGTTGCAAAGATACAGAAGAGCACATTTACTCAGGTAGAGAGGGGCACAGGGGTGGAGCTTTATTGAGAACCAGGTCAAGTGCCAAATCATGTGTAATTAACCTGCTGGACAATTGTGTACAGGCTTTGACAACATTTTACAGTGAACGATGCAGTGACGATCAGTTACAAATCCAAATTTGCACTAATAAATCAACTAAACATAACATTTTATTTTCTACTTTCTACCAGTGGTAGGGTCCAAATATTGGTACAAAAATTCCCAGCAAAACTACATGCCACTTGTGAAGATCACGAGGCCTGGTCCATAGTGTTTCGCACCTGTGCCTCTGCATTCAAGACAGCCAGTAAAGTGACTGTGCTGCCCCAGCTCAGGCCTGCAGCCAGTGCTTAATTTGAGCTGGTGGTTGCAGGTGCGGATACTCGGCAGGGTGGTTCCATGAGTTAAACACTCACCGCTGAGATCTGCGGGCCATTAGTCGGAACCACAGAAAGGCTAACTGAGACCTCAATCCTTCAGAGGATGGTAAATTAAATATCATTTCACAGGGTTACAGTAACATATACTGTTTACAATACTTGGAAGGGTGGGTTGAAACTTGCTATGAAACGGGTCATTACCCTTAAAATATGGACAATTATAGCACGGGATGTGATGAAGGCAGAGGAGAGTCGAAGCCACCTGCCTAATGTTAACTTCATTTTAAGAGCGACTCGTGGCTGAGAACGCTGAGGGGGTCCATTGAGACCCACCCCCACCCCCAAAAGGAAGAGTCTTGCCCATTTTATTGACCCCCTCCCCCGTTACCCACTCAATTCTCAGCGGCCTCGATGCCCTCACAGTCTCAATTAAGAGTCCTTCCCATGTGTGAATGGAGCCCTGAATAGTGAAGGGTGGCACACATAGAAGCAGTGTTTCCTTCTGCTTCCCCGTCACCCCTCTTCGCTTATGTTCTCTCTTGCATACCTACACTTAATTCTCCTCCTCTCCATCAGTGCTTCGAAGTGGCATAGTCAGCCATAAAGCTCATTCCCGCCACCAACTCCATACAGCCCTCGCCTATCCCCTTGAAGTGCTCTGAAGCGGCTAGCAGATGACTTTTACTTCTATGAGCTAGTGCATACGATGGCTCTTGAACGCCGTGATGCTACCCCAACGATCAATTTATTGTTTTACAAAACGCAAACTCCGCACAAGCAGGTCTCAGAGTGCTGTGCACAAGAGGGTGTTCGAACATAAGACAACTGTGAATTAACTGGTGACACAACAGAGCAGAGGGGATTGTTGACAATGCAATATCGGCCTTTGAGAAGCAGTGGATTCCAGAACAATGAGTGTAAAATCCTCTGTGTAGAGGATGCTGTGGTGCAGGGAGGGCAAACAAACTAGTTTATTTTAACAAACTGACTACACTGAACGGGGTACCTGTGCACCCTAAACTGGTAACACAGTGAATAACACAAGAGATGTGGGGTTAGACAGTGCCGCCGAATCTGGGACTAATAGAAAGGCCACGAAGAGGCAGAACACACAGCTCCTACTCTGTACAGCTGGGTGATCCTCTACCTTGACAAAGCACCGTATGGGTCATGCAGCTTCCAATCCATTTATGGCAAGCGTGTCTCTGAACCAGCGAGAGGAGAGCTTAGCCTCTGGCACAACACAGGAACCATTGCCTCAGCAAGGGTTCGGCTGCAAGTTACTCCAGCCTGGACCCAAACCCATCTCTGCACAATACAACTTCTCTTCAGCTCAAAGTCACAGGACTGCAGATCCGATGACTGCATTCTGCCTTTATTTCTATTCTGTACATCATGGCCCTAAACAATTTACAAAATTGTCTAGAAGTTAAAAAAACATTATTATATTGCTTGCTAGAAAGATTATGTTACAGGTGCCAACTTTAAAACATCTGCCAAAAGATTATGCATAGTAAAGCACAGGCAGGAATTGTACAGGAAGGTCAAAAGGGTAAGTGGCCCTGTGTGAGGGTCCTTATGAATAACATTAATGTGCTTACCTCAGAGGTCTACCCAGATGCCTTCTTTTGTGTACCAAACATGCTCATGTGTATCATTCAGGCAGGAACCCAATTCAAAGGATATTCAGGAAGAATCTGTATCTTACACTAACAGTGATCCATGACGTTTACATCAAATAAGCATACATAGCTGCAGAATTGCATTGTAAAAGGCTTTAAAGTAACTAGGCTGGACTGGCTGTTCCAGGCATCAGGTGTTTCCCAGGGGGACTAGAAGGGTAGGGGGTCAGTTTAATTAGTTGGGGGCCGGTTTTGTACAAGTGCAGGAGTTTTAAAAACCCTGCAAAGTTCTTTGTATATTCAGCAGATTTCGGTCAACAACAAAAGTGCCAAGATAACTCTGGTGATCAATGTATCTGCTGGAGAGAGATGGGAGCGTGTTTTGTCTAGTGGCTGTTTTGACTCATCTAAGGTAGCGCACTGGGGTAATATACCTACTGTAAAGAACTTGTACCATGCATATCAAAGAGTAATATTTTATGTGCATAGTTCAGTGGGTACTGCTTTGTGTTCACTTCCCGAATGAAAGAACACTTGAATACATAAGTACTATATTATGATTGAGCAGATAGCTGGCTGACATGAATATGAAGGAGTCCTTGTGGGTTTCCGTGAGTCTAGATTATCCTGAAGAGTCCCTTTCTCTTCTGAGCCCTGCTTAATACACATGTACAGGAAGGGCCCTGTATTCATGTCCTCAATGTTTGAGACAAAAAATACTCATGGATTTCTGAACAATGAGAGTAAAAGCATTAAGGTAACTTGTTGTTCCTGCTTATATTTCGTACGCTTTACATAAACCTGCATTCCCTATAAGTGTTTGCTTTTTCCTGAATTAAACCTCAAATAAACTTGTTTATCCATTGTTTGAATTAAATAACGTTATAAGCTGTAACTGGTCAGTGAAATGCCAAACGAACTAAAAATTGTTATGTTTTGCAATTTCTAGCCACACCCCTGACTCCGCCCACTCATCCACTCCTCGGATAGTCCAGCCCCCTGATTCTCCACCCACAGTTCCCCTACTTTTTTTTCCCCACTTCAACCACTGCTTACACTCTTGAGTTAAAACCAAAAGCAAAAAAATAATGTTTGAAATTATATTTGCACCAGTTTTTAGTGTGCAATTGTGCCCAACTAACACATTAATGTGTTTAAATAAGGGAGGTAAGCTGGCACTAATAGGTTGTGGAAGCACCCAGGTGCATATGTACAAGCCCCATCGCCATCACAATGTCACTTTCAGTGACGTTGTGGTGGCGATAGGGGCCTCGCCTTATTTACAAGGCATTGTTAAGCCACTTAACGTAGCTTAATGCTGCCTTTTAAATAAGGCAACCCTTTCACGCTATGCTTAGCGTAAAAGGGGTGGTCAGTGGGTGTTGCGGTGGTCGTTCCACCGCAACACCCATTGGTTTTGACGCTGCCCTCTGTTTCTAAGGGCAGCGTAAATAGGAGGCAGCGAAAAAATTAAGACCAGGGAATATCTGGTCTTATTCACAGGGACGGCTCCTCCATTAGGGCGGAGTGGCATCGCCCCACTGCTTTCTCGCAGTGTGAGAAGCAGAAACATAAAGTGGTATATCAAATACCATTTTATGTTCCTGCATCTCGAATTGCGAGAAAGCAGAAGAGTATGCCTGGTTGGGGACGGGCCGGTGGGCAGCTCAAGGAGAAGTGAGAAGAAGGGTATGCCTGGTTGGGGACGAGTGGCTTGCCCACTGTTGTGGGCCCGGACTGTTTGGTCGGCCCTTTGGGGCCGACCAAACCAGTCATGCACACTCTCCCTTTTTTCTATGTAGGCTGCATGCAGCCTACATAGAGAAAATGGCCCCCTACAGGCGCCCGGCTGGCCGCTGTCTGCACCATTCACAACGCTGCCATTGTAACATTGTGATTGGCTTAGGGCAGGGGAGGGAGGCTGCCTGTGGCTGCTTCCTGTTGGGAAAAAACGTCGGGACCCGGCCAGGAGTGCTGAAGCGGCATGGAGCAGGGCCAGTTAAAGTAAGTTTTAAAAAAACAAGCATTGGCATAGCCAATAGGTCTCGCCTTTGGGACCTTATAAGTGTTTAGCCATGCAGCAGTTGCATAACTAAATACTTACAAGGTCCCAAAAGCGAGACCTATTGGCTATCCCAAGCGGCCGTGCGGCCGCGAAAGTGATCGCGATCGTGTTCAAACATCAAAGCGGCCGCGAAAGTGAAAGTAATCGCGGAAAATCACGGCGCGCGCGCCCACACACATGCACTGTCGCTCTAGGCTGGCCTGGTAGCACTTTTTGGAGCCCTCTCAAAAAGTCTCGCCAGACCAGCGCATGCGCTGGGTCAGGCGAGACCTAAAAATGTTTAATTATTACACCCCCCCACTGCATCCCCCACTCCCCCCCCCACGCGACCCCTACCGGCGAGTCATGCCTGGACATTGAATGAGTAGCAGGGGTTGTTCCGGTTTGGGTGTGTGGTTGAACATTCAAACAAACCCTTAAACTCCCCAAAAATGATGTGCAGCTGGTTCATCTGGACAATTGTGTTACTGCCGCAGAAGAATAGAACTGCTTTGCTGAAGACCAACTGACTTTAAAAGCAATTGAGTGGAAGAGAAGGAATACAAGATTGGGTTTCCAGGTGGGGGTCAGTCCAGAGCATTGAAGCAGGATCCCGCGCAATGAATACTCTTAATTAATTGACAATGATTTTTAAAAAAAATACTCGTTCTTCAATTAAATGATTCCCTTCTAGTGATTCTTCAGTGGTGTGCGCAGCACGCTATCCGACTCAGTTTATAAAGCCTTAATAAATGGAGTCGGGCAGCGTGTTGCTTGCGCCACTGAAGAATCAGTCAAATGAAATCATTTAATTCTAGAATGATTTTATTTTAATCATGGTTAATTATTTAAATGTGAACGGGAGTGCACGACAGTAACTAATACAGGGTCGGACGCGATGAGGTGTTCTAAGTGCGTGCATGAATAACTAGGACATTTGGTGGTGTGTGAGCAATACAGCTCCAAGGGCCTCATGTAGGTAGCGAAATACCGGTCGGTAACGGCCGATTTTCGGTAAATATGCCGTTACCGACCGGTATACAGACAAGTGAGATGTAGGAGTCCAAAAACCACTTTTCGGTAAATATGAGGCGGTAAATACCGATTCATAGTTACCGAATTCTAAAATACCGATTCATATTTACCGAATACAGAATTAACGAATCGGTAAACATGAAGTGGTAAATATGAAGTGGTAAAAATTTAAAATGACATGTAGGAGCAGTCGGTAATTAAGAAATCCATTAAAATCGGTAATTAAGAGTCGGTAATTAACACGGACTAAAAGCAGGTGGTAACCATCAACAATGGATAAAAGCAAACCCAAAATTCAACAGCGTGGACAACATGGCCGCTATGTACGTCATTGCAAGGCGCCTACGTCTACAGGCAGCAGGACTGAGGGTGTGGCGACGGGAGGAACAAATCTACAGACAGCGCATCACACTATTCCAGCTGACTGATGCAGAGATACATGAGAGGTACAGGCTACACCCCGAAACAATCATGGACTTAATCAGGGACCTACACCCACTCCTGGACCAGCCAGTTAGAAGGGCGCACGCCATACCCCCACATGTGCAGGTGCTCTGCAGCCTACATCTGTTGGCATCCGGCAGTTATCAGGTGGTGATAGCTGCGGTGGGTGGGGTATCCCAAAGTTGCCTGTCCCGTTTCTTCAGGAAGTTCCTGGATGCCATGATGCAGAGAATGCACCACTACATAAGCTTCCCGAACTCACAGGCTGCACTGCAGAAAACAAAAACTGACTTTTATCACATGGCACAGTTCCCCCATGTCCTCGGCTGTATTGATGGTACCCACATCCCAATCTGTCCACCAGCAGATACAGAGCACATCTACAGGAACAGGAAGTCCACCCACTCCATCAACGTGCAGGTGATCTGTGATGCAGGGAACATCATCACAGATATTGTTGCAAAGTTTCCTGGGAGCACCCACGACTCTTACATCTTCCAGAATAGTGGGATATACACACGACTGAGTGCCGGAGAATTCGGAGAGGGATACCTGCTAGGTAAGTAACAGTGACGCCCCTTGAAACATGCAAACATAGTGTATAGAGGCATGTTACTGATGGTTCCCTTTCACCCATCCAGGCGACAGTGCATATGCATGCCGGTCATTCATCCTCACTCCCTACCTACACCCAGCTACCCAGAGTGAGAGACGATACAACGTGGCACACAAAACAACACGCAATGTGGTGGAGCGCACGTTTGGACTACTGAAGAGCAGGTTCCGCTGCCTGCACAAGAGCGGAGGCGCACGCCAGTACAAACCCATCACCTGCTGCAAGATCATTGCCACTTGTGCAATGCTGCACAACCTTGCCACGAAAAAAGGTACAGATGTGGAACTAACATATTTTGAGGACAACGAGGATGAGTCAGGCCAGCCAGAGGGCAACGCAGCTAGAGTGCCAACTGCAATCGATGGGAGAGAGAGACGAGCAGAGATCACATCCAACTATTTCTGAGTAAGTAAGGGGACACAGCGAGTTGTGAGCAGTCATGACGTAGTTTAATGTGGCACCACGCCATGAACACATGATCAGGCCAATCTGGCAATATATCATCTATACAAGGAGTATGTCCAGGGTTACGTCACCCATTGTGAAGTGGCTAGGCAGGGCGACATCAATGTTTGCGCATACGCGCTGCAGTGGTGGATTGCACGGCCTGTGCATCCTCACTAGAGCCAACCCCAAGCCGCCTGCTGCTCCTGCGTGTTTCTGGGACGGGGGGTGTGATGCTGCTGGTGGTGTCGATGCTCTCCGCAGGATCCCCTGCAGCAGTTGTCGACGCCTGACTCGTCAATAGCACCCCTAGTGCACTTGTCACCTGCACCATCCCCCGAGACAGGTCGCTGCAGCACTGTGTTAGGCCCTCCTGCATCGTCACAGAGCGCCGGCACAGTAGGGAAGTGGCAGTTGCCAGACGGTTGAGTGCCCTGCTGGTAGTGTCCCTTCTCTGGCGTTCCCGGCGCCGTGCTTCGATGTCAGCATCTAATTTGCTGCACAACTGCTGGATAGACTGGGACATGTCCCGAATGCCCGCAGCCATGCCGCCAATGTTTGTGTCCATGTTGACTAAGCTTGTCTTCATCACCCGCATGTGCCTCTGGACTGACATAACTGCCTTTGATTGCAGGCGCTGTTGCTTTAACATTTGGCCCTCGAGCCCCAAGAAGACACCATGGCCGTCAGTGGGTGCTGGTGGACTCTGGACACGCGACCTGCGGCGCCCTCTTGTTTCCGTCTGTGCTGCCTGTGAGGTGTGGGGCACAGTGGCATGGCTCCCTTCCTGGGGCCCGGTGCGGTCTTCAGGGCCCATGCTGTCGTCTGACGAGGTGTCCAAGGCTCGTAGCCTGGCTGCTGGACGCCTCCTCTGTCTCACGCATGCAAGCGGAGATGTGGCCGGTGAATCGAACATGAGTGGCGAGGCTGGCTCTGGTGGTGGTGATGCTGGCTCACGGTGAGGTGATGCTGGCTCTGTGTGCGGCGATGCTGGCTGTGTTGGTGGTGCGGCTGCCAGTGGGCCTGCTCCCCGGTCTGTACTTGTGCTGGCTGGAGGTGTTTGATGTTGCCGTGGTGCCGTCTCTCCTGCAGCATGCCCTGTCCTGCATGATGTCACATCTGTGGACAGAAATACAACATTGGCTCAGTGTCCCCGAAGGGCTGCATTGCAAGCGGCACAATAAATAATTTCACATTCCAACATGTCCCCTGTCTCCTTGTGCCTCGAGTGCGTGACATGCCTTGTTGCCCTGTAACATTTACGTCATGGTTAGTGTTGCCCTGACTACATCTCCCGAAATGCATTGCCTGTCTGCACTGACACGTGTGGACTGCAGTGTGATTCTCGTTTCACATTTGGGGGATGTGGGATGGGGTAGGGGGGGATACATTGCTGTGCTTTCGTCTTACCTTGGTGTGTTGCGGCTCTGGCAGAGCTGTCGGCGTCCCCAAGACCCACGACGCTCTCTTGCTCGATTGTGGCCGCCACCAGCTCCTCCAGTTCGGTGAGGGCAGGTGCCCTGTTGGTTCCACCTCCGGTCTGGCTGGCCTCCTTCTGGATGTCGCCCATCTTCCTCTTGGTTACAATCCTCAGGTCATACCAGCGCTTTTTGAGGACCTCAATGTCCCTGTGGGTCACTCCCACAGCATTGACCTGCGCCTGGATGGCCAGCCATATGTTGCGCTTTTCCACCTCAGGCACTTGCAGGGATTGCCTGCCGAACAGCTTCTGGTGCTGCTTCACGACCTCCTCCACCAGCACCTGGAGTTCCTTGGGGCTAAATTTCAGCTTCCTCCTCCTTTCCCCTCCGTCTTTCTGTGTTCTCTGGCTGGACATGCTGTTCGTTTACCCGCTCGCACATGCAACTGCTCCCTGCCTCTCCTCTGCACTCCAAGCCTCTCCAGGGTCGGCTAATTATGTCCACCTGCCTGGGTGTGGCCACTTCGGCTAATTGAGTACACCTGCCTGGGTGTGGGCAGTTCCAGGTTGGGTGGGCTGTCGTTGCACTGGATTCGCTGTTTCGTCAAGTCATGTGATTTTCTTTACCGACTCCGTACATACCGAATCGGTATTTTCCGAATCGGTAACTACCACCTCGGTATTTTGCGATTCGGTAACTTCCACCTCGGTATTTTCCGATTCGGTAAATACCACCTCGGTATTTACCGATTCGGTGAATTCCGATTCGTGATTACCGAATGTTACCGAATCGGTAACTGTTACCGAATTTTTACCTACATATAACTTACCGATTCTAATTTACCGATTCGGTACGGCTCGGTATTTTAGAACCGGTAAAATTTATTTACCTACATGAGGCCCCAAATGTTTTCGTTTTTCAAAGCCCACACTCTATACGTATTGCACTCTGGAGAGTGAGATTAGAATGAGTTTTAGTGGTGACCGGAGCAATACTGCGAGAGTGCGGGCATGATAAACTAAAGTATTTAAGGGCATATTATCAAGCACGGCGTTAAAATTATCGCCGCTTTAGAGGCAGAAAACTGCAGCTAAAGCGGTGATAATAGGCTTGATAATGTGCCGCAGAGAATTCCAATAGAAGCCCAGGTTGACACCAGAACATGGGCTTCTATGGGAATTCTCAAGGGAATACTAACAAGCCCATTATCTGCCGCTAAAGTGGTGATAATTTTAACGCCGTGTCTTGATAATATGCCCCTTTGTGGTATATTATCACCCCCCCCCCCCCCCACTGTTTTCGTTTTTCACAGAGTCACTCGTCTTGGAAGAGGTGTCAGTTCACACAGGAAGACGCATATAGCCCGAGGACTTCCTTTAATTAATTACTATTGTAAAGTAGACTCCCATGTTTGTGTTTTTCCCTGCACATTGGGGGATCTTTATTTGTTTCTCTTCCTTGGGTGGCCAGCATGGCGCTGCAGCCCCTTTGGCTGACGGGCCTCCATGTTTGCTAATGGGCCTAGTAGTAGTTGGTGGAAATAAAATCATTGCGATTGACGGATGAATGCAGGGAACGAGATAGAAGACGAGGGAGTCAACGACAGGATAGAGAGAGAAAAGAGACCCTCGCGGACTGATGCTTGTGTAGCACTTATGCCTAAAAATCAGGTGTTCCTAAGTGCTGACCGGGAACTTGGGGAAAAGAGGACATGAAAGTGAAGAAGTAAGGACAATAAAGGAAGAGGGAAGAGGCAGGATACTCTCATGTTGGTTGCTTGTCTAGCACTTATGCTAAAGCAAGGGCTGTTTCAAGGCGCTGAGGTAAAGCATAAGTGGAAAAGAGAGACCATGAGAGTGAAGGCAGGAATCATGTGGATAGCGACTGAGGATGGAAATAAGAACAAGCATTGGCAATGCCAAGGAACATGAGAACAAGCATTAGTAGTCATTGGCGTCACTCAGAGAGCAAGGGCTGTATAAGTTTGACAGAGCAGCCAACTAAAGCTGCCTGCCATCTCACTCCATTTCAATAGAGCGTCACTTCTCTAGTTCTGTTCTTTTAATTGACATAGGGGGATATTCTCAATAACGAGTGATAACCATCGCAAATGTTACTTAATGCAACCTTCAACATCGCAGTCCATCGCGGGAAATTTATGACGTGTTAACCAAGTATTCACAACACGGCGGTACCATGCGATAGTCTCCAGATAACATGTCAACAGACCGCGTTAAAATCAATGCCGCGCCGCAAAAATGCGAAACACGAACGCAAAAAAAGCATCGATGCCCCAAGCGCGATACCAAAATCAGCGAAAACCAGCGACAGGCCTGCAATTCCCACGCGTCATGTGGGAAAATGCACTATAAAAGCAAAAAAACAAAAAAACAATACAAACTGCGTAGCACCATGGATGCACCCGGACCGAGTGCAGAGGACAAGCCAAACTCCACAAGTCCCTCGGAGGACCAGCCAGGTGTTCAGGGAAGGGCAAGGAGAAGAGGAAGAGGAAGACGGGGATCAGTCCTCAGAAAGACCGGATCATCGTCACGGAGGTGATAGAACACCATCAACAACTGTTCGTCACCTCCACTGTGGCACTGGCAACCCCAACGGAAATATGGCAGTCCATCCTCACCAACGTCAATGCAGTCGGAGTGTCGAGGAGGTCAATGGAGAAGGTGAAGAGGCGCTGGCATGGAGTGCACAGCCAAACCGAGGAAAGCTCGCTGCTAACAGGAAGACAGCAAGGGCGACTGGAGGTTGGAGTCCTGCGCCACAGGAGGAGCTGGATGAGCTGGAGGAAATGGTGGCCACAGTCATCAGTGTGGAGACGGTGGCAGGAGTAGGGGGCATGGACACAGCTCGAAATGACCTGACCCAAAAGCAACAGGGTGAGTAACCACCAGGGACTGAGGGACGGGGGGAGATGGGCACAATGGCACACATGCACAATCATGTTGTGACGGTGTGAGGTGGGACCACGGACCAAACAATAGTCGGTCACCACTTTCTTCTCTCTCCCCACAGCCTCACGGGGACCAGACATCCAGCAGGTATTTGAGAGACGAGCCTGAGGCAAGCAAAGGGGACTGTTTCTTTAACTGGGCTGAGTTCAACCCAGGACCCGCTCCCTTCGGTGACGTCGGCCGTTTCACCGTCTGGGTCGCGTAGAAAGAGCACCGTGTGATTCCTCACACCCTTTTCCCTTTAGTGTACGCCTATTGTCCCTCCACCTGATTCCCCCCTATCTTCTCTTTTTCCCTGGGCCCTACCCGGCACCGGAGACGCCCTCGGAGACCGGACAAACTGTAGAAGACCCGGACCAACAGGGAGAGACGAAGCCGCTCCAGCCTGGATCCACGCCTCCCCGAACTCCCCCTACCGTACTACAGGAGTACCCCGACACACAGACGTTCCTTAAAAACAATAAAAGCCTACTTGAAAACCAGCCGTGTCCCCGTGCTTCACTCTGACCCGCTACACATGTGTAGCACACTGCACACGCACAATGACTGTGGAACATGTCCCTGATACACTTGCAACACTGCAGCACACATACAAACACCAAGTAGGCCCCCGTCCACCATGTGCCCATATGGGCCCCCTCCAAATCACCAACGACACAACCGAGCCATGCACATGTGATGAATCCAGAAAAGCAGCGGCTGTGTGAGTCACACTGACTATGCAAGTGACACTGCATGACCGATAGCATGGCAGCAGCCAAAATACATGACATGGTGCACGATTCGACATGGAGATGGCCCAGTGCGGATCACATCCATAAAGGAGCAGGTTGCACTCTGACATATCCACGTGCACCCACAACCGATGCCGTCCAATACACGCAGCAGACGAACAATTCACAAGGACACAAAATCTGCCCAAGAGCACATATGACCGCAAACATTTCAGCCCCCGAAAAGCACACAATTCAAAGGCACACCGCCTCAAAGGAATAAGGGTACACAAAATCAGAGCTGCAGGGGCAACTCCCCCACAATGCAACACACACACATAGCAATTACAGAACATCAGCAATGACGGCAATGTGGTACAAAGTGCAACACCTACACCACAGGAGAGAGGACACAACAGGTTCTGCTTGTGCGTAGTAACGTTCCACTCACATCTGGCATTGCCTGACACTGTGTGATGAAAATGTACGGGTACTACCACACATCCGTCATGTCTTCTAAAATCCTACTGTCTGCCATCAAATAGCCATATTCAACAAAACAGTCACAATGTGCCTTGTCATGCAGTCTGAATGTAAACATCTGCAAAGCGTCAACATACATGGAACACACTGTTAACCTGCATCTCCCCTTAACATTGCAGAGAGACAATCAATGCTTACAGCAGAGCAGAACACAAATCCCATCATTGACGATGTAGAGGACAACCTGCACATATGTCAAGACACCCTCCAACAGATAATGGACAGCTTCCGCACCCCACCCCCAGGAGCAGGAAAGGCCAGCTGCCTCAAGGTGACCCCACCACCTGCACAGACAACACAGCAGGAAACACACACCACCACAGCTGTCTTCCAGGACCCCCACGAACAATACATGGAATGTCAACGCCGTGTGTTGGGTTGCCAGGTGGAGTTGACGGACCGGCTACGGGTGGGTTTCAAGCTCGTGGCAGCCAAGCTCAGTGCCATACGTGGGTGTGTTAGTCCCATCAGGGACCACGTACAGTCCCTAACGGACACCCCCTGTCCGTACCATGCTCACCGACAAACCTTGGCTGACCTCGCTGGGGCCAGTACTCAGATACAGGAACTGTCTAGTCAGACAGGCGCCAGCGATGACAGCACAGAGTTGGCACAGATGCGGAGGACAATGGAGACCATGGAGCAGATTCAGGCTGGAAGTATGGCTGCCACGGCTGAACACCAGCGAGATGTAGCTGGGATCTTCCATGGCCTGCAGTTCATCATCTTGCCATTGCTGCCACTGAGCCAGTCCCAGATAACTGCAGCGGGAACTTTGACACACATATCTCCGACCTCTAATGTGTTAGTGGCACACAGTGATGCAGCCCCATCATCTTCGCACCCTGATGTGTCAGTGGCATACAGTGATGCAGCCCCATCACCTTCGCACCCTGATGTGTCAGTGGCACCCAGTAGTGCAGCCATTACACCACCACAGACACCGGACACACCGGACACAGAAGAAGTATCAGAGGAGTAAGATGTGGATGGTAATTACTGTGTGAGAATGGAGGTAGTAGCATCCATCACCGCCAGATGGCCTGTCCCTGCCTGGTTCTGCCCTATGCATCATGCCCTGGGACAACACCTTCCACTTACCCCCAGAACACCCTGCGACATCCACCCGGATCCCGACATGGACTGCAGCATCTTCACTGCTTGACAATTACACAGAAATCCTGCTGCCGACTGCAATCTCCCTCTTCCAAATCACTTTTCAATCCCCAAAGGACTCTGGTTGGCCCACCACTGGGCTTCCATGTTATGTGTGCGTGGATGGCCATGTACAGGTCCAGCTCCGTAATTCACCAGAATGTGAATAAAACATTTGAAATCACACAGATGTGTCATGACTATGTTGAATTGAATTGAAATTAAATTTATAAAGCGCAGCTCATGCCCGGAGGCGTCTTGGCACTACAAACAATCTAAGAACAGTAGAAACACTAGTACAGACGGCAATCAGTTTAGTTCATTCAGAGGGTTTGTGTGAGAAGCCAAGTTTTCAAACCTTTCCTGAAACTAATCAAGGAGGGTGCGATTTTTAAAGTAATGGGTAATGTATTCCACACCATTGCTGCTGTTCACTCATGTATGAAAGTATGGCTGGATGTAGGGACTATGATTGCACAATAAGGTACACCCTAGTGAATGACATCAAAGCGCATGTTTATCCCTGAGACACATGGCCAATTGGATGACTGTGAAGGTGATTACTAGCTGTGTCCCCATTGCACATTAACATCTATCTCACAACCCCCCAACGTGGGCACACGTCCATGTATTGAATATGGCTGTGTATAGGAATGACCAAATCGGTAGCAAGCCAGGAGTGGTGTCCTACATCACATGTGACAACAGAACTTCACGTCGCAAACCTACTCACACACATCTGTGTGGACACATTCTGTTATGATTTATGACATTGCTCCACATGGTCAGAAGTTGGACACCATACTCACATTGCTGAAGACAAGTACGTGCACAGGTCTGCCAGCAAGTATCCCAAGACAATGTCTAGCTCACAGAGGTGGAGCTGTCAAGAGGGACCCACCCCCATTGTACATCCATCAGTAAGACCCTGCCTGTGTGGGGACGATGCTCATTGTTGCACATGAGTGGTCAATCTATCAACACTCATCACAGTTAGACTCCAGTGAATTTGCGTAGACTTTATTTACATGTGCGTGTCAGTACGGACAAGGCAACGGCCGCAACATGCAGGGACATGCTTAAGACACTTACACGCGGCATGGGAACATGTCGAGGTGCAGGAAATGGGGAGGCAGAAATTAACACCAATCATTACGGATGGCAACGGTCTCAACCCACCTTGCCTTGCTGGATGAGTCATGTGTTGTTTGGCGTCTGCCCATTGCCCCATGTGAGGGGGCACGACTTACAGCCCATGGGGCCTACATAGTGCTCTGCCACCGGACTGTGTCTGCTCTGCTGACAGTGATCAGGTGAAAGGGTCCGACAAGGTCACATGTCGTGCTACATTTCCATGTGTGTGCTCTCCCCCCAGCAGTGTGTCCGAATTGGTAACGTTGCCAAATGATGCTCTGGTGGTCCGACCATGGAACTGCATCACCTTGCACAGGTGTGTGTACACGCGCGTAGTCCCACGCACATGCATTCAGAGTCCAGACAAAGGCAGGAATGTCCTCTGTTGTGGTGGGATAAGTGAGCATTCCCCACGATGCAACAAGGGTTTGGGACCTGTGCTGTGGGTGACAATCCGATGTGGCTGCAGAAACATAGTTACTCGTCCATGAATGCCAGCGCAGCTTCATGTGCAATGTGTTCCAATAGTATGTCGTTGTGGGGTTCAAGGAACACCAGGGTGAGCCAATCCATTAACTGGTCCGTGCAGATGTGCTCGTTCCATGCCGTTTCCCCAATCCGCAGCACGGCCCAATAGGGGAGCGCCTCGATGTGGTCACTGCACACAAGGAGTTGTGCAATCTCCCATGCGCAACTGCCAGCACATACGCCAAAGATCAGTGCATCCCATGCACGGCTAGCCCGGTGAAACTCCTATTCATGGGCCAACAGGGGTACACTGCCAGGTCATGATCCAATTCAGCTACCGTTGCGTTGGATAGGCAGACCTCCATGGGTCATTCGAATGTGTATGATAGACAGTGGAACCAGGGCTGGACGCAGGTGATGTAGGCAAGAAGGAAACTCAAACGGAAACTGATTTGACACACTGCCATTGGCAGGGATCCCAACAGATGCAGCATTCGTGCACGGTACAGTTCCACGTGACAGGGGTTGTGCATGTGCCTGGGAATGCCTGCCATTGCGTTTGTTGGGCTCGTGGCACTGGCACTCCTCAGACCGGCGGCAATTCGGTGGACGATATGCCACAGCTCTGGGCAATGAGTCGTATGTGTGTGCAACGTTTGGACGTATGGGTAGTTTTTAGCCAATGCGTGAAGGGCATCCCTTGCAGGTGTAGGTCGTGCAGGGACAAGTGTGTGTGGGGTGTGGGCACATTGGTGTTTCATTAGTGCAGTTCGTGGTGTTGTAGTCGTCAGAGGCTGGTATGGTATCTCACGCAGGGTGTGCGAGCCGCATTCAGGACCAAGGTCGGGGGTTCGATTGGCCCTCAGCCTTGTGTGTTGAGACAGAGGGGCTTTCATTCCTGATTTCAGTCTGGCTACTGCTTGCATTTCCTAAATGTGATGTGGAGTTCGCGCTGACTTTGATGCCAGGCCTGTGATTTTGGGTGCACAGATTTCGAGACACACGCAGCTGTTGGCATGTTTGCATGAGCCAAGGGCCCGATGAGCCTTGCGCTCCTTGTTTAATCTCTCTCTATCTCTCTCTCTCTTTCTTTCTCTCTCTCTCTTTCTCTCTCTCCCTGTCCTTTGATGAGTGCCTGACACACCTTCTTATCTTGGATATTGTCTTGCAGGCTGTGAGTCACGGATTGTCTAGGGATGCCCCGCCATGACTCTTCAAAATAGTTGTTTGGTGACAAAGTAGGATGTGATATTTTGTTTGGTCTTTCAATGGTGAATGTGTGGATCAGGGTGTCAGTGCTCACATGTATGTTGATTGTTGTGATGTGCGACATCAGGCGGGTGCTTTTGTTCATGTTTTCCTGCCGTTGTTGTGCAGTGTCTTGGTCCGGGGGAGGTGGGAGGTACCCGGGGTGGGGCCCGGGGGGTGTGGTCCTGAGGATGGTGGCGGTGGGTGTTGTGGCCCTCTTGGGTGTCCGACACGCATGTTCAGTGGCTCCATGGCATCTGTTGTTCTTCAGGTGTGGCTGTGGTCTGGGCTCCCTTTTCTGTTGCAGGCTGTCATCCGACTTTGCACCAGGTCAGAGCAGGTGTTAATTTGCTGCAACTAACCCGCCTTATCGCATGTTTCATGGTCTTTTCGCCGATGTGGCTGGTCGTTGAGAATGTTGTGGAGTGGTGTTGTTGTGGCTTTTTGCTCGAGAACGCCTGCTCTGCATCTCATTAGCGATAGTTGCCAGGGTCATCTGTGGTAATGTTTTTTGCGGCTGCTATTGCGGGTAAACTGGTTTTATGGGCTGTTCACATCAGCTTGTGAATGGGGTAAAAAATGTATCGTGACTTTGGCTGCGATACAGTGCCGTTAACTCGGCGATAGCTCCTTGAGAACATGCCCCTCTGTGTGTTATCATGGTGCTTGTAGTCCCGGTTTGGTTCCATTTACTTAGATGGACTGACACACACTCTCTAGAGTTGTGAGTGAAACATGCTCCCTTTGTTATTTTAACATTGTTTTCACATCATAGACAGGCGCTAAATCCTGAAGCATGCTTACAAATTGAGTTTCAAAACACATGCCTTCTCATAGGGTGCCCTACTGCCTTTTTATGTTTATTCCTTGCTGTCTCATAGTGTCCAGTCCAACAAATCACAATAACTTGTAACTTGTATTTCCTTAGTAGATTTCATTTTAAAGGTATATCAATAAATAAGGAAATATGTGAGGTACTCAGCATTCTTATCTCAAAGTTTGTTTTGAAGTTATGTGGTTTTACTAAATGAGCAGCTACCTACATCATTATCATATGAAATCTCTTTATTGATGTCATAACTGCACTTTCACAATTTTCTTTTAACCTTTCTGCTTTCTTCAATTTGCTTGAAAATACACAAATTGCCCACCCTTTTTTCAAAGTTTTGTCAGGGAAGAATCCCCGAACCCTCCTTATAGCGGTCATGCTCGTTCGCTACGCTCACTCGCCAAAGGTCACTCATCCAGAAATTTTACGCCTCACCACTTTCAAATGTCACCAGCTGCCTCTGGGTCTTAAGTTGGCGAAACAAGGAGAAATGCTTTATTTCTCCTCGTTTTTGCTGTTTCCATATGCTAAGTATAGCGCCAGCGCAGGGGTAAATGTAAGGCTGCACCATATTCTCGTAACTATGGTGCAGCCTTGCGTTTCTGAAGTGGCAGAGTGAGGCGTTAAGCCATGATGGCTTACACCTCACTCCAACACTTCAGTTGTAAATATCCCCCCCAGTCTGGTCCCTAGCCCTACCCCCCCCCCCCCACCCCAATCGAGTCTTTGACGTGGACTATAACATGTTGCGTTAATTACAAAAAAATTAATAAAAACATATACAGCAAACACAGAACTCAGTATTTTGACATTAAGTACAGCCAAAAATTAGGGCATCTGTGATTGAAAAACACTCGGGTACAGTGTTACATTTCCACTCCATCCTTCCACATTGCAGGCAAAACCACCTGCATGTTGGGGGAGGATGTCAGGTCACTGCCCAACAGGGCGCATGTGCTGGGTCCGCCCTCCATCCACCAGGTTAGGATTCCAAGCCGCTCACACTAATACCAGAAGCTAAAGACCCGTGCCCTAGCCACCCAGTGAGCCGTGCCTTCGACCAGCACACCTGTGGAGAAGTTTACACACAATGAAAATGCATGCTAACTTTGAAAAACGGCACGAGAGCAACTTATAGAGCTACATTTAAACCCAGGTAAACACAGTTTGTGCCTACTACACTCGAGTCTAAATTACCTGTACAGTGATAATGTACAAAGTCACCCTTACCTTAATCCTAATGTGCTATGCAAGCATCCATGGATTGCATCAAAAATAATTTACGCCTGCACAAAAATTAGTTTGCATACATTTTAGCACTTCAGTTTACACATGCACATCCACGTTTCTGTGATTTACAGGCCTAATCATCAGTTTGTGCACATGGCCTTTATTATGATTGTTACAGGTGAGACTTTTAAAGTTTTTATCAGTCAGTTCACATTTAATGAAGTTGCTCCTAATTAAGGATCTGTCTTGCACTAGATGAAAGTCGTTTTTACACCAACGGGCCGAGGCACAGAGTGAAACGGGAGCATAGTGGTGGAAGGGATCCACTGGTCTACTGATGATAGTGAAGCAGGAAGTGCTGCAAATAAAGGCAGCTGTGCCTGCGTGCGTCACGTCCCTTGAAGCAGCTGAAGTCAAGAAGAACAAAATTGCTGAATGGAGAGCTGTGTCCTGTGTCCAACCCAGGGGCCTACGCAAGCTAATGCGGGCCATTGGTCGATGCATGTCACAGCTGCTTCATGCGGAGACCTACGGGGTGACTGAAAGTAAGAAAGGAAGTGTGGTGTATGGAAGTCCACAAAGGAAGCGCATTAAAACTGTATAAAGTGCTGTCCACAAGCTGCGAATTGTCTTCAGAAGAAAATTTGTCACCGAGGGTGTCTAAATGAAGACAACAGTCCCGAAGGGGTGCATGTCACGTAGTGAGGTGTGGGGGAACCCACATGGGGAGCGCATTAACAATGGCGCATGCACGGGCTTGAGGCCACCAATAAACACAACAATTCTAAACCACAAGGTGAGGCAAAAGAGAAAGTACTGTGCTGAAACTAACATATATGGCCGATCGTGAGATGACCCATGTAACAGGGCTAGTCTCCAGGGCGTGCCCAAAATAGCAAAAGGAGGGACAAATGCAGTGACGGCCTGTGTAGTGCGTTTTACCGGGGAGGTGACGTGGCGCAGAGGAGGGGCAGGGTGGGGGGTTGCAAAATGCGGCAAACGGCCGAGTTCAGGCAAGCTACGAAAAAAATTAATAAAACGAATTTCGTTTTATTATTTTTTTTCGTAACTTACCTGAAATCGTCCGTTTGCCGCATTTTGCAACCCCCCACCCTGCCCCTCCTCTGCGCCACGTCACCGCCCCGGTAAAACGCCCTACGCGGGCCGTCACTGGACAAATGTAACCTATTCACCAACAAAAACAAGGACATTTCAAAAAGCACATGAAGGAACCAATCACAAGCGATGGGTGTGCTGAAACCCCATACAATAGATACAGCATGTCAAGACAGCACATGCGCTGCCTAGGCTCGATCTAAAAATATACATATAAAATGTAGTGTTTAAGAACCTTTCCCTGTGGAGCAGTTTACCAGATATGCATTTGACACATTAAAAATTATCCTGAATGTAAACATGCATAATTTGATCGCATTAAAAAGCACTACTTTATATTACTTGTACGTGAATAGCTCACAACTAAACTTTATACTTACACTATTTTGATAGCTGTCTCCACCCGTCATTAGGAAATTTCTTTGTAAGGCAACCCGTTTCATCGAGACCTGTGTATCTAAAATTTTATTAACTTTGTATTCTATAGTAGCAAATCCCGTTCCCTCATTTCTATACTAAAGTCCCAACTTTGTATAAGGCTTAATTTTTCAGATCTTTCTTTCATTAACAAACTTCTCCTATGTCACTAATCAGCTCCTTTAAGTAAGACTTGTTTTATAAGTGCTACTGAAATGATGTAGTTTGCCTTGTCTTGATGAAGTCCTGTGTACTGATTACCATATAGTCAATGTTGGACCTCGCTCTATCTGCAGGGTCACCCCCAAACTTTTTTGCTGGCTTTTAGGACTCTGTTGACTTTACCACTGCTAACCAGTCTAAAAAGTGCTTGTGCTTGCTCCTTTAATTATGGTGAAAATGGCTTACACCCAATTGGTTGATTTAATTTACTTGTACATACCTAGTAAAGTGGTACTACATGTACCCAGAGCCTGCAAACGTAAATACTACAAGTAGGCCTGCAGCACTTTTTGTGCCAACCACTTAAGTAGCCTTTTTGAACATGTTTTAGATATGCCATTGCAGCATGTGTGTGCAGTTTTAAAATGCCAGTTTGACCTGGCAATATACCCTTTTTGCTAGTCCTAACCCTTGCTTTTTAATACATATGTCACCTCTAATGTAGGCCCTAAGCAACCCACAGGGCAGGGTGTATTGTATTAAAAAAAGTTGCACATGTACTTTTAAGCTTTACATGTCCTGGTAGTGAAAAACACACAAATTCATTTTTGACTATTAAAAGGCCTGGTCTACCTTTCCTATAGGATAACATTGGGTTACCTTATAACTGACAACTATTGTTTGGGAGCAGGTAGGAATGTTATGTTGTGTTTCCGAGGAATTGTAATTCAAAACCCTATTTAATTTCCTGAGTCACATGATTAGAAATAGTTGACAGTTGGCTGTTGTTTATTCCTCTCAGATCGCATCACAATGGAGGGCCTGGGTGTTGGCACAATGGACCATCCTAACTTGACGGGGGGCGGAGCTTTCACCTACCAGACCTGCACTTCTAAGGCAGTGGTACCAGTTCACACACAGACAAACTGGGACCAGGGCAGGGGGGCAGGAAATTCCAGAAACCTCTGTAGAGGAAAAGCTCTAGAGGTTTCTCCCATTTCAAAGGGGGCACCAGGTATAATTATGGGACCATCAGACCCACTCTTCAGTGCACTCCTGGACTTGTGGATACTACAGAAGAAGGACTACCCTGCTGCTAATGGACTACCTTGCAGCGTGAGGCCTGTCCTGCTTTCTGAGAAGGAAGGCTGCACCTGCATCCTTCTTGTCAGGCTAAAGTGACTCCAAGGGTCAGTGGACTGGCCTCCTGTTTTGTGCTACAGACTTCTAGAGGCCTCTCTGCAACTGTCCAGCTGACACGCTGCAACTGGATCTGCCTGTGTCCTGTTGGTCTGTGCTGGAGTGAATTCCCGATTCCTAAGAGGTGCCTCTCAGATCCTGGACCCTTGGTGTGGCTCCCACTTGAAGAAAATGAGAAATCCTAAAGGTTTGGGCTCTGTGGGACTGTGAAAGGGTCTGTTCATGCCAAGAGCTATCTGCTCACACTGCTGCTAACTCAAAGCTCCGGTAAACCCAACGCTTCATGCTACAGCAACCAACAGCAATGACCAGCAACCCAAGATCTGCATATCACGCTAAAGCATTGACAGCCTGTGGTTATTCTAACATACACAAGAAGAACCCCGTCTAACCTTCCCAATTAATTGGCATGCATCCTAGAATCACATGAATGTGCAATAGGCTCAGAACAGTTTGTGTTTGAAGTATCAATTCATAGTTTTTATAACTTATTTCTCTATAATGGGGGAAACATCTCCCTTTATTATCATTCAAGAATTATCACATGAACAAACAGGTATCTAGAATGGTACAAACAATGTTAAAAATACACATACATATCTCTCACACTCTCAGAATTCTGTGGCTCTATATATAAAAAAGCAGCTTTTAATCAATCTCTAAGGTCTTGTTTAACACAAATGCTGTTATAAATAGAAGTAGTGATACTCAGTATTACATTTTTCTTATATCCTCATACATTACATAGATTGATACATCAAATCATCATATCTGATATAGACTCATGCAGTTTTAAATTGATCTTTTCAGTTCTTTTCCTTTGGGTTGTTCCGTAGAGAGAGTATTATTTTCTTTATTATATCACAATGTGGCTTAATAAATTATCATCAAGACTTTCCTCATGAGTGTCACATATTAGACCCCACTTAACATTCAAATACCGATGGGAAATGGAAGCCGACCCATGGCTATAAAGCAGAAAATAGCTAACAATCATGCAGCCGAAAAGAGCAGATGTAATCTCACTCAAAAGAGACTGAATTCACTGAATTTCTAATGATACACTTTATGCTTGCAGGTTCATAAATTCCAAGAACCTGAAAGGAGGACATGAGTGGGTGGGGGTGGTTGTCAACCTCCTCCACGTATATTCTGCAACACACTCTTTTTCTGAACTCTGTGATAACTGCCAAAGCTCACCTGCAGTTATTGCCAATGCTAACTTTCTAGTGAACATCTGCAACACCTGGCAATATCTTCTCGCTACAGCGACGACCATCCACGATGCCCGGCCTGCTTTTAATGCTACAGTGACGACTATCCACGATGCTGTCCATGCTCCTTGGGAGCTCCTCCACCTTGAATAGTACTCTTTGTGCTAGACTTTAGAATATAACTCTTCAGAAGGATAAAGTTGGTCTCTGTATCCGTCTCATGCTTTATCACCTTAAATCTTTAAAATGTCATATCACTGTTTCTACGGATTGGATTTTTGTTTTTTTGGTGTCAAATTATTTATTACATTTTGCTCAATATTGCTAGATTGGTGTATGATTTTTCTTCTGTTGTATTTTCAATTTATTGCTGTTTTTGGGTAGCATAAATAGTTTGCACATGGACTCTAAATTAAGCTAACTGTTTTTGTACCAAACTACCAGAGGGTTAAGCACAGGTTAATTCGGTGACTGTGGTTCATCCTTACAGGGATTGTGCCTGTTGTTAACACCCCCACCCCCAACCCCAACCAATAACCTAATTTCTCACAGTCATAATGTCAATTGTACCCCATTTGGGCTGAAATCCATTGGATCTTTTTGGGCCCTAAAGCACATAATCCAGGTGCTTGAATTATTTTCTTCTATACCAACCAAACTCTCTTTCTTCATTTTCTGCTTTGCAAATAATTGTTGAAAGATTTTCTCTAGCACTAGTGATGACTGGGTGCTGAGATGCATACATCTGTTGTTGTAGCACCTGTTAAAGCAAAATAAAACATTGTGGTAAATGTATTTCGAGACTGCCTGGTTCGATGGTTATTTTCAAATACATATCCTGTACATGTAATTTATCAGATGTGCCTCATGTACCTGAGAGTTTAGACGTGTAACAAGCCAGCTGTCAAAAATCTAACATACTTTCAAAATAATTGTGGAGTAATACATTTCTCCCCTTTAGTATATTCTTCAATTTTCCTTTTATATGGAACTTTGGAAGGTCTTGTTTTCTTCTTTCACTTCACATAATCAACAGTGATGGGGTATCCACATTACACTGAAATGCCTGATGCAGAAAAGTCAATGCGGCAGTTTATTGTAATTCCCACCATACCCCTTTTTGACGGTTCGATGGGCTTATAGCGATCATAAGTATGTTACTTATAGTGAATTGCTCCACTGCTGGATGTATAATTTGAGCATTCCCATACAAGCAGAGCCTGTCATTCCTGTACTAAAAGACTCTGGGCATATTTACAATGAAATGGCACAGTGCGCCGCTGCAAACAATTTAGCTGCGCTGAGTCATTTAAAAAATGCAGCGGTGCTCCATATTTACAAGAATATGGCGCAGCCCTGTGTTTTCTGTTGCGCCGGCGCTAAAAAGCTGCCTATCGCCAGCACATGCCCCCTCCACCTTGGTGAAAGGGTGCCTGCTTTGCAGGGATGATTGTGTTAGCCCAGGAAGGGACACCTTCTTGCACAAAAACAATCATTTTTGCCATTTTGCTCCACCGGAATTTCAGAAAACGGGATGCTTCGATGGTGCAATGGTCCTTTAAACACGCCCCTCTGAGTTTTTACTCATTACAGAGCCTTCCCAAGCTTATCAACTGAAACCGTTCAGTGATATGACTTTTTTCTTAATATAGTATAAGAAATGATAGATATTGTTCAGTAGTGTGATAAATAAAATGCTGCATTATCAAATACCCTATGCCAAAGCCTCCAACAAACTCAAGGGCTTGTTTATGGGATTTTGGCATAGGCAGCGCAGCACGACACCTTGCAGCGCTGCCCTATGCCATACAGAAAGGGCAGGAATGCACCGTACTTTAGCAATACAGTGCAGTCCTGTCGTTTCTCCCTGCGCTACCACCATTTCAGAAGCATAGTGTTAATGTAGGCACTCTTGCACCATGGTGCATTGGTGCCTCTGTTGCATACAGGATTGTTTTTGTCCAGGAAGGAGCACCTACCTGTACAAAAACAATACTAAGAGGCATTTTCCTCTTGCTGTGTGTACTGGAGAATGCAGCACATATGGAAGGAGTGAAAAACGAGAAGAAATAAACATATTTCTCTCTGTTATGCCTCATCTCAGGAGGCCTATGGATTTATCGCCTCTCCAGGGTTACATGTTTTTTCTAATTTGGGACAGCGTCAAATTCCATGGGTGTTGCATGGGAAAACCCACTGCAATGCCCATGGAAAGTCTCTCGGGAGCAGAGTAAGGCAATGCAGCGATTTGTGCTGCGTTGCCTGACTCATGATTTATGAGGCCACTGAAAGCCACACAGGGTGGCTTTGCATGGCTTCGTAAATCAGAATGAGAGCCCTGCATCATGCGTGTACCACTTTATGTGGTGCAAAAGTGACGTGGGCCCTTTATAGATAGGAATGTGCCCAGTTTCAAAGCCAGTCCACCAGTAACTTCACAATTTTTTTATGAAAATAAAGAAAGTAAAGGCGCTATGATGCAGTGAACGCTGGCCACGTCATAGCTCTTTTTTTTAACTTTACTTTAAGCCATGTTGCACAGCAGCCCGTGCTGCTGTGCAACATGTCTCGAAAGATTGATAAACCAATAGATCGCACATAAGCATAATCTAATGGCCTTGCAAATGCCTGGTATATTTCCTATTATCTTTTGGAGAAAAAAAAAGGAAACAGGTTCACAATACATGTGGCCATAACTTTTGGATCAAAAGTTGGCCTGCAGTTTACACTGGGCAAAAAGAAAAGTCTTGCTCTATGACAGACATGGGGGATCCTGTCAAAGACATATCGGTGTCAAGCTGCTGCGAGCTGGCACTGATGGGCTGCACTGGTTCAAGGCCTCCTTTTTTCGACTGTCCCCTGTAGCCAGGGAGCAGGGGGGTGGAGGGAGGGTGCAAAGGAGTGAGGCAGAGAACCAGATCAGTGGCAATGAGGACCCTGTTCCCAGACAACACCCCAGAACAGATTTATCAAAATGTCACACAACACAGCGCAGCAGTATACCTTTCTGCGCTAAGTTGCTTGACAGGAAGGCTCCATATTTAACATTAATGTCCCATTCCTGTCCTCTCCTTGCGCTGGCGTGCAATGTGCTGCCTAGCACCAACACATGTACCCTTGCACCATGGTGTAAGGGTGCCTGAGTTGCAGGCATAATTGTTTTTGTTCAGGAAGGGACACTTCCCTACATAAAAACAATCTTTAGAGATTTTTTTTCTATGCATGATACAGAATGCAGCACATGTAGAACGAGGAAAAACAAGGAGAAATAAAGATATTTTTCCTCATTAAGCCTTTCCTGGGGAGGCGTAGCATTTTGACTCATTCCCAGGTCTGCTACTTATGGTAAATTTGGGAATGCACCAAAATCCGCGGGTAGATGCAGGGAAACACTCATGCACCACCCATGGAATGCCTTCCTGGGGCAGAGTAGCCAAGGCTGCGACTTGTGCTGTGCTGCTTTACTTCTGATTTACCAAGTCACACAGAGCCATGCAAGGTGGCCTTGCATGGCTTGGAAAAAATCATTCTAGGTTTTGTGTCACCCTGCCTCCCTTTGCATGGCAGTGGTGCAGGGAGATTTGGGGCGCTGCCCCACGACAATTCCTCATAAATAAGGCCCTTAATGTGCTATATGGAAAGCATAGTCTTTGCAGATGCCATTGTGAGTTCCTGCATTCCTATTTACTTTTGAATTGGTATTAATAAAGTTTGAGTAATCAAATCATTTCATGCTTATGTGGTCACTAAATGAAATGGCTTGCATGTGTGGCTAGGCTCCTTCCTTCCAGGCATTTATTCTGTGTGTTTGGCAGCAGCCTGTCTAGCGCAGCTCTTCATCCTAGGCACATTACCACCCCTCCCACAAACACCCACCCACCCACAGGAAGGCCCTATCTTTCACTGACTCCAGCGATGTCTGTTCCGGTCTGTGTCCAACCTCCCTAAAAACAGATTCTGACAAGTACATCCATATACGCGGAGTCTGTAAATTATTCAGCTCTCACAGACAGAAGTGAAGCAATTCACGCTCATTAATTATGGAGGAACTCGAATCGATGATGCACCAGGTAAGCGTTTCCTGGCGTTGAAGGAGTGACTCTAGAAATGGACTTGCACGCCCGAGAAAAGCCTATTCTTCAAAACCTGCCATGCCACGGAAGTGTTTCACGCTGTGCTTAATTTGTAAAATATTAAGTGCCAGGGCTCTGACCAGGATGCCACTGCAGCTTGCACCACCCCTCGCCCCTGTCAACGCTGCCAAAACAACTACTAACCAGCTCTCTCACGTGTAAATGCGACAGTTCAGATTATTCCAGGTCCCCAAAGCTAAAGGAATGGCTGGGGAGACAGCTATTTGCAATTTTTAATGTACATTGTTTTCCTAAACTGTTACACTGCTCATCTCTAAATTACATGAGCAGCGCCACCTTGTGGCAGACTGCCCTAAGTGTGGTGTTGACAATTAGGTGCGGGTGCGAGCACCAGAAACCAATTAAGTGCCGGTGCTCAGCACCGGAAAGCACCGGCTCAAATTAAGCACTGGTTTCACGCAGCTCTACAGATGACTAGCAGCAAGAGACATCAACATAGCGTTCAGAGGCTTCAAGTGTGCTTACCGCCCACACATGAGACGCTGAATTTATTAGCATATGCTACCTTGACAACACAATCCCAGTGGTGCTGATGCCATTTTCAAAGTAGGGATGCTGGCCAGAAGCATTAGCTCATTTAAATCATAGGCGTTTTTCGGGAAAACCCTGCTGTTGGGGAACAAATGAACAGAACTCCTTCAGCAGGTGAGTGTGAGTAAAGCCCCCTATCGATTTCTGTAAAAATGTGACCCAGTCGCGCATTTTCGAGCACATATTTCTAAATTCAGGGCTAGAGGTTTTAGACAGTGGTGTGTAAGTGCATGAGGATCATGTAAATGGTATTGTGGTGCTAATAAATCATCAGAAAAAACACTGGAAACACAGCTTAGATTCTTACTTGGGAGGAATTCCATAGGACCATCTGAAACCTTGAATTGGGCTAATAGTAATTATTTCAAATAAATTCCAGCGCATGATTCCCCTTCAAAAATACATCAAAATTATTTTGGAGTATTTTGTTATACTTATGCAATAATAAATGTAACAATTTATTTTTCCAAAAACTTACTTCCATCCTTTATTTAAAAACATTAAGCACAGTGTATTCTCCGTTTCTTATCGTGTAACAAGTATTTAGTTTGCGTCAAATATTCTTCACTCTATTCAATATTACAATAGCAGCCAAATGGGTGCATTCAAATCTGCATAGCTTCATTTTTTGCACCAATGCAACGTTCCCGTAATAAGGGCAAAAAGATTAATCTTATTAAATTGTTAAAAATACCAACAATCGCAGGAGTACACCTTATGGATTATTACTGCAAACCTAAACAATTGTATAAAGCAATAAAAAAAAGGTTAGGGCCCAGACACTGGACACAGCTTTTTATCCTACTCAAACTGGCGCAGATCTCTCCCTATGATGGCACTCAGATTCATGCTCCCAGAGCTGTGAGCTTTAAAATGTACAGATTCATTTCAAGCCCTGCTCTCTATCAAACTTGGTTATTATGACCTCTGCATGCTATATTGCAGAGAATACCCTCAGAAACCTTTGCTTTATAAAATCCTGATTCTATTATTAGCTGAGTGTTTTTCAGAGAAAAATGATGTTGTGCCATTGACAGGTCAAACTAGAGTTGCTGTTCACGGAATCGGAGAGGGTATAAGACTCAGTTGAAAAAGACTGGAGTGACTGCTAGGTACAATTCATCAGTTTGATGTTGTGAAAATTCCACAAATGCTCAAAATGTTGTCTGTGAAAAATGTTGAGAGGTTTTGGGCCGTAGGGCACTGGTTTGAGCTGTAAATGTTTGGGGTAGGCATTTTCTCTTAGAGCCGGGCACCTTGCGGGTATTTAGCGTGACATTTGAATTTGACAGATACTCTAACATTGAGTTGTCATGCAAGGTATTTTAAAGTGAAATTTGTGAGGTTTCACGGTATTACACAACAGTTTTGTAAAATTTTGGTAAAAAATATACATAATTTTGTACACACTAGATGCCTCCTCTGCTTTTGTCTGTCACCCACTGCTGTTATCCGTTCAGGGTATATCCTTCACACCAGCTCAAGATTATATAGTAATATTCTGTGAGGGTTTGAGGAATTCATTTTTGCCCCCCTCCCACTAGAATAATAGAGGAGGGGCGTGAGTATGCACTTTATTTCGAATTAGCGTTGACTATTCTTAGGGGCTCATTTACAAGCCCTATGTGCAGCCGTAACATTACTTTTAATGACACTACAGCGGTTCACACTGCAGAGCCAGTGGTGGCTCCTAGGGAACGAGAGTGGGGGGTGGAGGGGGGTTAGAAAAAACAAACAAGAAAAGAAAACTTACCTTCAGAACACTGGCCTCCGCCTCTCTTCCATTCTCCCTCGGCTCCTGGCTCCCGGAAGCACCCAGGGTCTCAGACTCCTCTGACCAATCACAACGCTGCCTTACAGGTCTGAGCGCCGTGGTTCGGTGCTCAGAGAGGGACTGGAGGACTGGGCTTGTTCTCCACCCAGGCTGTAATGCAGCCTGGGTGGAGAACATGCAAAGTGCGCATGACGTTTTGGCCAGCCTAGGAGGGCCAGCCAAACTGTCATGCTCACTTAATTGCCCACCACTTCTCCCATTACTGGCTGTGACGACAGCCTAGCCCCACCCCACAAAACTGCAGCATTACAGAAAAATAAAATGATAATAGCGTAGAGTTATTATCATTTTATTTTTCCTTTCTTCACTGCTCGAAAAGAAGTGAGGCTACGCTCCTCTGCCTTAGCAGATGAGCCGCCACTGTGCAGAGCCATATCTACTAGGCCATGTAAAGCCTCCCTGCGTGGCTTTTCATGGCCTCGTAGATATGATGTGAGGCAAGGCAGCACAAGTCACTGCATTTCCTCACACTGAGATAAGGAGGCGGGCATATGTGCATTAAGGTGGGTGTTCCCACATAACACCCATTGCATTTGACACATTCCCAGATTTACAACCTCCTGTAAACCTGGAAATCAATCAATCAATCAGTTCTTGTAAAGTGCAATTTATCACCTGTGTGGGTATCCAGGGGCTGGGCTGAAGATCTCAGTCGAAGAGCCAGTCTTGAGTCCCTTCCTGAAATCTGCCAGTGATGCTGATGCCCGAAGGTGGAGAGGAAGGGCATTCCAGGATTTGGCAGAGAGGTGGGAGGAGGATCGTCCTCCTGTGCTGCAGTGGCGGATGTGTGATATTTGTGCGAGGGTGAGGTGAGTGGAGAGGAGACTTCTGGTTGGTTGGTGAAACTTCAGGTGGTGGTTCATGTATGCTGGTCCTTGGTCATGGAGGGCCTTGTAGATGTGGGTCAGAAGCTTGAATTGGCATATTTACTGGATGGGGAGCTAATTGAGGTCTCTCAGTTGCTGGGTGATGTGGGTCCTTTCAGGCAGGTTGTGGAGCAGTCTGGCTGCTCCGTTCTGGATCATCTGGAGTTTTCTTGTGAGTTTGCTGGTGGTGCCTGCATAGAGTGTGTTGACGTAGTCTAGTTGGCTGGAAATGAGGGCCTGCGTCACTGTTTTTCTGATGCTGATGGGAAGCCCTTTTAAGATTCTGCATAGCGTGCGGAGAGTGTGGAAGCACGCTGAGGAGATGGCATTGACCTCTTGTGTCATTGAGATTTCGCTGTCTAGGATGATGCCGAGGTTACGTGCATGGTCTTTCGGTGTAGGGGTAGGTCCGAGTTCCGATGACCATCAGGAGTCATTCCAGAGGGAGCTGTGGCTGCGGAAAATCAGCACTTAGGTTTTGTCTGTATTGTCTTTGGCTGAGATGTTCTTCATGTAGCTGCGGAAGTTGGCTTTAATCATGGTGGGCACAGCCGAGAGCGAGAGGACTAGCTGGGTGCACTCCGCACAGGAAATTATGTTGATGTTGTGGGTTCTGACAATGTCTGCTAGCGGCTTCATGTAGATGTTGAAGAGAGTGGGACTGAGGGATGAACCTTGTGGGATGCCGCAAATGATGATCTTGGTCTGTGAGGTGAAGTTAAGGGAGGCAGATGCTCTGTGTGTATCCCGTGAAGAAAGATGCCACCCATCGCCTTTACTCTCGACCTATTGTAGTCGGCTGAGAAGAGTGTGGTGGGAGACGGTGTCGAAGGCTGCAGAGAGGTCAAGAAGGATCAAGGCGGTTGATTCTCCTCTGTCGAGTAGGGTGTCGATGTTGTCTGTCGCGGAGCTCGGGGAATTCTCAGTGCTGTGCTTGGCTCTGAATCCTGATTGGAAGGGGTCTAGCAGGTTGTTTGTCTCCGGGTGTTCGGTGAGTTGAAGGTTGATGGCTTTCTCCAAGACTTTGGCGGCAAACGGAAGCAGCAAGATTGGGCGATAGTTCTGGAGGTCACTGGGGTCTGAAGAGGGTTTCTTGAGGAGGGGTGTCAACTCTGCGTGATTCCAGGTATCAGGGAAGGCGGCTGTGGTGATCAATGCATTGATGATGGTCGTGAGCTGGTAGGTGATTGTGTCACTTCCGAGGTTGAAGAGTCGATGGAGGCATGGGTCGGTGGGCACTCCCTAGTGGTGTTTATTAAGGCTGTAGTGTTTGATGTGCTGAGTTGTTCCCATGTGGTGAGATGGTGGTTGGCGGCTGTTTTTGTGGGAGTGTGGAGGCTGAGGATGTCGGTAGGTTGGGGCTCGAAGTTTATATATATGGTGGAGATCTTGTTGTGGAAGTGGTCTGCAGGAGAGCTGCAGAGTTCCTGTGACAAGGGGATCGAGTTTTTGGTGGTTGATGGGCAGCTGAACTCTCTGACGATGGCGAAGAGTTCCTTGGTCCGGTTGGAGTGGGCCTGATGCAGTATGTCAGGGCCTCCTTTTTCGTGACTTTGAGTTGGTGGTAATAGTTGTTGAAGGCAGACTTGAAGGTTGTTCGACCAGTGATGTTTCTTGTTGGTGCGGCATCTTCTTTCCTGTAGCTTGCATCTGCATTTTGTCACGCTGAGTTCTGGTCTGTACCAGCTGGCTCATTTGGGGGGTCCATATGTTCTAGCTGGTTTGGTGGGGGCGACTCGGTCGGAGGTGCTGGTGATCCAGGTGTTGAAGTTCTCTACTTCCTGGTTCCGGTTGTTTGAGACGTCGGGCTGGTTGTGCTGAGTGTGTTGGTCCATTGGTGCGGAGTGATCTTGGTCCAGCTGTGGGAGGGGGTGCAGTGGCGGTTGGGAGTTGTGCAGGGGAATCCAGCGATGGTGAAGTGTACGATGGAATGGTCCGACTAAGTGAGTTCAGTGGTGTGGCTGTATCTGATCCAGTTGCTAGACATGAAGATGGGGTCCAGCATGTGTCTTGCGCTGTGTGTGGGGTCTGAGACTAGCTGCGTGAGGCCGGAGGTTGTCCATTCGTCCCAGTAGGTATGTGAAATTGATGTCTGTGTGGTCATCCTGGTGAAAGTTTAAGTCTCCCAAGAAGATGTAGTGTTCGGATTTGATGGCAAGCGGAGTGATGAATTCTGTGATTGATTAGCTGAGGCCAATTCATGGTCCTGAGGGTCTGTATGTGACGGTGCCTTTGATGGTATTTTTGTCATCCCTGTGGAATTGGAAATTCAGGTGTTCCATGATTGACAAAGTTTTGTCTTCAGTGGATAGGAAGATGATTGATTCCTTGTGTACGATGGCGATGCTACCTCCATGTCTGCCTTTGGCATGCTCACTGTACACATCCACTGCACCGCCATGTGGCTGCCTCCATTAAATAGGTTGTGGGAGGGGTGCTGGGGAGGTGGGAGTCAAGAAGCAGGAAAGTGGGAATAGCGAGGGAGCAAAATTGGCGAGGGCAGAGGCTGTAGGGTTGAAGAGGCTAGGGCTCAGGGCCTGGTACACAGGGACCTGGGCTGTCGGTTAAATCTGCTGTCTGGCGTGGCTGTCTCCAGAAGTAGGAGCAGCCCGGCAGTCAGCTGTGCAGTGGAGGAGCAGGCAGAGACCATCAAAAGTCTACACCTCCCTGGGGTAGTGTAATGGTTGTTTTTGTGAAGAAAGGTGTCCCTTCTTGCACAAAAGCAACCTGATTTCAATACAGACACCCTTGCACCATGGTGCAAGCGTGCCTGCATTGGCCCTAGGCAGCCATTTGTGCGCAAGCACAGTAAAAAAGGTCAGCAATGCGCTGTATTCCATAGATGTGGTGTATTCCTTCCCTTTTCTTTTGACGTACGTCTGTGCAGCAGGAAAGATTGCTGAACTTCCCTAAGCCAAAACTAGGCAAATGAGGCCCTTAGGCTTTTTAAAAACCAACAGAAAGTACTAATTTTTCAAGACTTGAAATGGGTTTGGTGACCTACAGAATGTATTAACTACCTGACAGAGAAGTGCCCTTTGGTCACTTTTTTGGTGCGCCCCTAAGGCCTCCTTCTCCACAGATTCCCTCCCTAACACCTTCCAACAGTTCCACTAATCTCTCCACAGCGGCTCTCTCACATGCATCTCTTTTGTTTTATAGCACTACTCATATCAAGCCCAGGGTGTCAGAGCACTTTACATCACAAACGTTATACAGAGACAATGAATCTTAGTGTGTAAATCAGTCTATAGGAAATGTAACGAAAAGCAATGAGGAGTACCGTTCTGTGGTCTGCATGGAAACTTTCTTTGCAGCAGGCACATACTTTATGATGAGTCAAAACTGTCACTAGATAAAGCTTTGATCTCTCTCCAGCAGAAACATTAACTGCCTGAGCTATCTTGACATTTTTATGCTGGTGGCAAGGAAATAGCAGGTGATTTAAAAAAAGCAAAAGTAATTTCTGCACACAGTGCCTCTCCCGAAATCAGCGCCAGGCGCGACTGCACCGGTCGCACCGCCCTAAAGCCGGCCCTGACTGTGTCAACGCAACTCTCTGCAAGCAGATTCTGAAGAAATGGTGCTCTATGGATCTGAAGAATATCAATGTTCCGTTGCAGTGAAGATAGACAATACATTGACAAGTGATCTGCTGGTTCACCCAAGCACTGGTGCTTATTTCTCCAACAATCTCCTGTATGGTCAATTCTCTCTGAGTATGTGTAATAACTTCACAGGTGAGCACACACAGATACAACGAGAGGATCCATTAGAGGCCATTTTGTTTTCCTGAAAGCCCTGAGCAATCGCTAAACTTTTACCAAGATTGAAATGCTTTTTAGGTCTCGCCTGACCCAGCGCATGCGCTGGTCTGTCGAGACTTATTGAGAGGGCTCCAAAAAGTGCTGCCAGACCAGCCTGGAGTTACAGTGCATGTGCGTGGGTGCCGCGCTTTACCGGGATTACTTTCACTTTCGCGGCCGCACGCCCGCTTTGATGTTTGATCGTGATCGCGATCGTGATCACTTTCACTATCGCTGCCTCACGACCGCTTTGCATAGCCAATAGGTCTCGCTTTTAGGACCTTATAAGTATTTAGTTATGCAACTGTTGCTAAACACTTATAAGGTCCCAAAGGCGAGACCTATTGGCTATGCCAATGCTTGTTGAGTTTGAGCGTGAAAAAGGCAGGCCTCGTCAACAGCTAGCATTGCAGACAGCTGCCTTGGGCTAAGCCAGTCGCTAAGGTGCATTACCTGATAATAGGACTAAGCTTCAGGCGAGGGTCTCTGATGAGGAAGGAGGCCCTTTAAGGAAAGACATGTCCCAAGACAGAAGAGTTTCAATGTTATTAAAAAAGTCCACGTACCGATAGGAGAATTTTTTTTAATGTAATAGTGAGGATCTGTAATAGCAGCAATAGAACTGCTTCCCATGAAATTGCTTCCTACGAGAATTGTTTCTGTGTTTTTTCAGTTCTATCGGTTCCGTTCACACTCGATCTTTTAACAGACTTTAAGCTAAAGATACATTGGTATAACAGGATAAATGTCATTACTTTCAGTGTTTTAATCATTTTAAACGGACACTGACAAAGTCAACAGGTTTGGTTTTTGTAAAGTGCACCAGGAGGGGAGGGCCTACGGGCATCCTTCTGCCTCAGTGGCATACCTCTTAGTGCTCCCAGTGCAGCCACGCCAGAATGTGCCCGCCTAATGAATTGTGGCTTTGGGTATTCCAAGGGCCTCATTTATGGCATTTTGGTGTAGGGAAGTGCAGCAAGGAACCTTGCTGCACTGCCCTACGCTAAAGTGAAAGGACAGCAATGCACCCTATTTAAGCAATACCGTGCATTCCTGTCCTTTCTGCCTGCGCTGGCGTTTTGGCAGCCTAGTGCCAACGTAGGCAGCAGGCAGGATTGTAATAGTTGTCTTACGAGACGTTTTCCTCTTACTATGTGTGCTGCAAAGTGCAGCACAAATAAAAAGAGGAAAAAACAAGGAGAAATAAACATTTCTCCTCATTACGCCTCACCTAAGGAGGCATACAGATTTGGTGCTTCCCCAGGTTTTCATGATTTTGTCAATTTGGGGCAGCGTCAAATTCCATGGGTGTTGCGTGGAAAAAGCCAGCACAATGCCCATGGAGCGTCTCCCGGGCGCAGAAGAAGGGGACGTATTGATTTGCGCTGTGTTGCCTTACTCATGATTTATGAGGCCACTATAAGCCATGCAGGGGGGTATTGCATGACTTCATAAATCAAATTGAGAGCCCTGCGTCATGCATGTACCAATTTAAGTTGTGCAAAGATGATGCAGGGCTTTCATTGTTCCTGGTCCAACATTGTGTCTATTATTTCTGGAAGCCTGCTCTCGATTTCTCTATAAACACCATGAAAACCATGAAAGCGTTCTGGCGCATCTGACATGTACATTTCCCACGCGGTTCAGGGATGGTGGACGCATGCACACCGGTATGTTTTTATGTTCCTAGTTGCTTTGCCAACTTTACTCTTGGTCAGTTTGTCATTAGTTTGGGTCCCCTACTCAGGTTTGACTTAATTTTTAGGTATTTGGGGCAGATATTCAAGAGACCCTTGGTTTGTCTAAAATCTCTCGTATCACATAGTCTCTGATTTACTTTGAACTTGGGATTTACCCTGCATGCTCCTGTGATGTGGTGACTGTGTCACTTTCAGTTTTTTTTTAGCAGACTGTGGGGATACAGTGATATAAATTGAGGTCCTGGTTGACTGGGCTACAAGCCCTGGTCAAACAGTAACCACAATCCTAGTCAGGGTAAGTCACAAACACGCAGTAAATTAACCTATGCTCACCCTTTGGTAGCTTGGCACAGAGCAGTCAGGCTTAACTTAAGAAGCAATGTGGAAATTATTTGTTCAACACTTCAAGCAGTAAAACAGTGAAGGCATCACGCAAAAAGATTCCATAATAGGTTAGAGAAATAGAGCCTAATTAAAGAAATAAACAAGACCAAAATGACTAAAATTGAAGACGTTGAGATATGAACTTTGAAAGAAAAACTGAAAAATAGCACTTAGAAGCAATAAGCAATTACTTGGGATAGCTGGTTGCGTCAGACCAGGACAAAGTTAAAAGTTCAGGCTGACTCCGATGGAGCGTGGGCCAGATACAGGGAACCAGGTAGGCCCACTGAACAAAAGCACTTTGATCCTGACAGCATCGATGTTGAAGAAGATGCAGGGAGCAGCTGAAGCAATGAGTCAGTGTTGATCCTTGCAAACGTGGTGGTGCGCTGGTCCTGGGCTGTGCAACAGCTGTAATGCGTTGACTCTGATTAGCGCAGGGACTGCGATGCGGAGGTCTCGTCATTGTCAGCGCTGTCATTGACGGTGTTACGAAGACCTTGCATAGAGTGTTGTGCAGTTCTGGTTTAGAAGGCGATGCACCGGGTCGATTCACACAACAGAGGCAATGCACCTGCTCTGGTCACACAACAGAGGCAATGAGCTGGTTCTGATCCATGCAACAGTGTTGATGTTCTGGTTCGAAGTGTCCCGGACTGGGGTGTCACCACTTGGTAGGACAGACTCACAGATGGCAGAGTCCAGGTGCCTCAGCTGAAGAGTTGGAAGTATTTATACCCCTGAGACTTCAGATTAGGAGGCAAGCCTGCAAGCCCTTGGAGTCACTCTGGTTTCAAGTGATGCAAGTCAATCCCTTCTCACCCAGGCAGATGAACGGCAGGCAACAGGGCAGCACAGCAAGGCAGGAGTTGAGCAAAGCAGCAGACCGGCAGAGTGGCAATACTTCAGCAGCACAGCAGTCCTTCTTCCTGACGGAGTCTTCACAGGTCCAGAAGTGTACTGAAGGTATGGTGTCAGAGGTCCAGTACTTATATCCAGTGGTACATTTGAAGTGGGGTACACTATAAAAGAAGAGCTTTCAAGGGCACAGAAGTCCCCCCTTTGGCCCTGGCTCCAAACTCACTACAGGGGTGTGTGTGTGTGTGTTCACAGGACATAGCCATTTCAAGTGTAAGTTTGATGCTGTGTCCAGCTCCTCCCTCCCAGGATGACCCATCAAGTCACACCTAAGCTCCCTTTGTGTGTAGCTGTCTAGAGGGAATAAACAAAACAAAACCCAGCTCTAACCCAACCCAGACTGAACAGAAACAGGCAGCAGGCACCAAATGGTGAAAGTAAGAAAATGCCAGCTGTCTAAAAGTGCAAAAACAACAGCTGATGGACAGAATGTAGAACAATGTCATACTTTCACCCCAGTACAGAGATCTGGGCCTAAATCCATCGTTTGTTTGCTCACCATGCCATTCCAGTTTGAACCCAGCCATATGCAAATCAGTCTTGACCCTGTGCCTAACGGGAACAGTCCAGCCCGAACTGCCGAGCCAGGTCCTCCCTGGACTGGAAACAAGCATCCTAGGACCGGTTTCGGGGTTTCATCCCTCTTCAGCCAGGATAGCTTGATTCCAGTGGCATGGAGAGCACAGGACTCACGTCTGAGCATACCCGTCCCACTCGGGGTGACAAATGCAAAAACAACAGTTTGATGGACAGAATGTAGAACAATGTCATACCACACCCCAGTACAGAGCTCTGGGCCTAAATCCATTGTTTTTTTGCTCACCATGCCATTCCAGTTTGAACCCAGCCATATGCAAATCAGTCGTGACCCTGTGCCTCATGGGAACAGTCCAGCCCGAACTGCCAAGCCAGGTCCTCCCTGGACTGGAGACAAGCATCCTAGGACCGGTTTCGGGATTTCACCCCTCTTCAGCCAGGATAGGTTGATTGCAGTGGCATGGAGAGCACGGGACTCACGTTTGAGCATACCCGTCCCACTCGGGGTGACAAATGCAAAAACAACAGTTGATGGACAGAATGTAGAACAATGTCAAAAAGTGGCATTTTCAGAATTGCAATGTAAAATCTGGCTTCACCATAAGGTGTGATTTTAAATTGTGATTCCAGAGACACCAGACTCGGGGGTCTTATCTCTTCCCAATTGGAAATTACTCTTATGCAATGTAATAGGATAATCCGAATGTTATCCTCTGAGAGATATAGGCCTTGCAATAGTGAAAAACAACTGTGGGAGTTTTTAACTACCAAGACATAAAAAACTTAAAAGTACTCGTCCTGTCTTTTAAATACATCACACCCTGCCCTGTAGGTTATACAGGGCCTAACTTATGGGTGACCTATATGTATAAAAAGGGAGGGTTTGGGGCTGTCATAAGGGTTGTTTTGCCAGGTCAATATGGCAGTGTAAACTGCACACACAGTCTCTGCAGTGGAAGGCCTAGGGCATGGTAATATGGGCTACTTAAGTGGGTGGAACAATCAGTGCTGCAGCCCCACTAGTACCATCTAATTTACAGGCCATGGGTACTAGAGGTACTGCTTTACCAGGGACATATAGGTAAATTAAGTATGATAGCTGGGGATGAACCATTGTTACCATGTTTAGGGGAACGAGCACAAGCACTTTAGCACTGGTTAGCAGTAATAAATTGAACAGAGTCCTAAAGCTAGCAAAACAAGGATAGAGAGTGGAGGAGGTAGGCAAAATGCTGGCGGAAACACCACCCTAAGGCTGTCAGGTCTGTCATACAGGTTTGTGAATTGCACAGGACACTTTCAGAGTTTTCATTGATGCCTTACTTTATTTTTTTTATTTTTTTTAAATTCTTTTTATTTGCATTTTCAACAACAAAAACAATAAAATTCACTGCAGTATTCATAGGATATTGCATTGACGATTCAGCTCCCCGCCAACAGAACAACATCAATAGGATTGACAGATGCCAGCCCACTAGTGCTTGGTAAGATTCGCCTGGCCCATACGTCTCCGACCCACCTCCGTCCCGCGCAATTTCCATATCACAGTTGTCAACCTCCGTGTCTCATGCTCTATCTGGTTGCTGTCTTCGCCTAGTCATACTTAGTAAACAGCCCTGTGTTACAGTGCTTGAAGCGTTGTTTGCGCCAACCAGTGTGTGAAGGTTTCCCATATGTCCCTCGGCCGTGAGCGCACCGGCAAGAGCTCCCAGTATAAAGCGAGCTGTGTCTGGCAGTATACAGCGCTTTTAATCCATTCCCTAACGCTAGGTGACGTAACTGCTCCCCAGTGTATCGCGACCTGTCTTTTGGCAAGCAAACAGAGCATGGCCGGCAGCTTACGGTGTTTAGGCTTGATCATGTGTAAGATGCCCAATAGTGTAGTCTGCGGAGTGCATGGGATCAGTAGGCCAGTGATCGTACAAACTATCTCCATCACACTAGCCCAGAAGCAGGCCACTGTGGGACAGTCCCACGCCATATGCAAAAAAGTAGCTTCGCGCACATTGCAGCGCCAACAATTGTCAGTGTCCCTTAAGCCCATGCGATGAAGCCGGCCAGGGGTGCGATATGTCATATGTATGTATTTGAAATGTATCAGTCGGAGCCTATAATTGGGGGATAAGGTCTCAAGAAGTCTACAGCATATGTCCCAGCGATCATCAGTGATTTCGGCCCCCAATTCCGCAACCCACATACCGCGCGCCGTTTGGACAACGACGGGATGGCTACTTTGCATGCGCACGTACAAGCGGGAGATTAGTTTACGCCCCGAGTCTACAGTTAGCACATTTTCCAGGGCCAGCAAATCCGGCGGCGGTGCCGGAAACGTAGGAAACAGCTTTTGACATGTGTGGCGCAGCTGATAGTAAAGCAGCATGTCCAGCATTGTCGGGCCCTCCGCACCACACATCTGTTCTGGCGTGATGAAGGTATCGCCCGGGAAGAGGTCCCCTCCCGTGTGAAGGCCGCGTGAAGCCGCTTGCTCCCCGGTTTTCATGTGTTGCAGCGGGGTCCACATGGGATTACCGCGCAGGGGTATCGATTTGGTGTAAAGGAGGTCCAATTTGGCTCGACGTCGCAGCCCATCCCAGGCCCACTTAAGCGCATGTACCGGGTCTATTTCTGTACATCTCCTCTTGTGTGGCGTGTACAGGGCCGTGGCGAGCGGCAACGGGGCCGCCCTATCCGCCTCTATCGCCACATGTGGCTGAAACGGCGTGGGGTGTGCCCAGTAGTGCAAGAACTGCGCCTGTGCGCAGTAGGCATACAGCATGAAATCCGGCGCCGCCATGCCACCCTGTCGCTGTGGGAGAGTAAGGGTCTCCCAGGCTACCCTCGGCTGCCTTCCACCCCATGCCAGTTCTATCATCTGTGAGCGCACTTGGTGCAGATAACGCGCAGTTAGGGGAAGCGGGATGTTGACAAATAAGTATAGGAGCTTAGGTAGGATAACCATTTTGGCCACAGCTATTCTGCCCGCCAATGATAGGGGCAAGTGCTTCCAACGGCTGACTTTTTCCTCTATCCAGCTCTGCACCCGCCCATAATTTTCTGCCCATATTTGCTGCATGTCTGCGCTTATCCATATCCCCAGGTATCGCACCGGTCCGGTCGCCCACTTCAGCGGGCAGTCCGGAGTAAAATGAGGTGTCCCGGACGTCAGAGGCAGAATGACCGACTTCTCCCAGTTTATGGTCACTCCCGACAGCAGGCCATAGTTTATCAACTCTCTCGTCATGGGAGAGAGATTTTCCTGTGGGTCTACCATATATAGTGTAATATCATCTGCATACATAGAGACGGTCAGTGCCCGTGACGAAAAACCAATGCCCCTGGCCGCATGGTGCTGTCTAATACGGGCTGCCAGGGGTTCGGTGGCGATAGCAAATAGCAGGGGTGACAGGGGGCAACCCTGCCTCGTTCCCCTTCCAATGGCAAAAGGCACAGAGATAAGCTCATTTACTCTCACCCGGGCAGTTATAGTAGTGTAGAGCAATCTAATATAGCTAATAAAAGCCTCACTCACCCCCATACGTTGCAGCAAAGGAAACAGGCACCCCCACTCCAGGGAATCGAACGCTTTTGTGGCGTCCAGCAGCACCGCTGCGGCCCGTACGTGTGGGGCCTAATAGTGCAGAACCCCAAATAGGGTTCGAAGGTTGTGAGACGTGGAGCGGCCTGGTACAAATCCCGACTGGTCCGGGCGGATCATGAGGGGCAGCACTGGCTGTAGCCGCACCGCAAGCATCTTAGCAAAAATGTTCGCATCAAAGTTAATTAGAGACAATGGCCTATAGGAGTCGCACTTCTGAGCATCTTTATCCGGCTTTAAGAGGGCAATGATGATAGCCTCTCTCATCGACTCAGGGAGTATACCCGCTTCTACTGCCTCAGCATACACTTCTAATAGTCTGGGGACCAGGATATCCGCGTATTCCTTATAAAACTGCGCTGGCAGGCCATCGGGCCCCGGCGCTTTTCCAGCTGCCAAGGACCCTATTGCTTCCTTGACATCCTCTATCGCGAAGGGACGATCAAAATAACCTTTCTAGTGTGCATTGAACCAGATCAGCTGTACCGTGTCAAAGTAACTAGACGAGTCTTCCAATGGAGGTGCTCCCCGGGAACGGTACAGGTCTTTATAAAAAGTCCGAAACATATCTAGGATATCTGGAGGTGTGTATGCATGGTCTCCCTGCGGTGTTTCGACTGAGGTGATGTAGGGGGCAGGTCTTTGCGATCGCAGCAGGTGGGCAAGCGTTTTGCCCGGGCGATCTCCTTCCCCATATCGGCGGGCTGTCGCATGTTTATGCAAAAATTTAAGCTCCCTATCCGCCTCGGCCTGGTAGGCCGTGAGTTTGGTGCGCGTTTCTGCCAACACTGTCGCCGAGGGGTCCGAGCAGTACTGCACCTCCAGGGCATGTAGGCGGTCTTCCAGCCCCTTGAGCGTATTTCTGATGTCCTTCAATACTCTGGCCTGCCCCGCGATGCAGTGACCTCTGATCACTACCTTGAACGAATCCCACAGGGTGCCCACCGACGTCACAGAGTTCGTGTTCAGCTCAAAATAGTCGAGAATGTGTTGGTGTACTTCCTCGCGAAATACCTGGTCCATCAGGGCCTGCTCCGGCAGACGCCACGTGAAAGGTGTAATATATGGTTTGGGGACTTGCAGTACCAGTTCAACTGGGGAGTGGTCGGATAGGGTGCGCGCTCTGTGATGTACCCCAGACACCCATGCATGAACCTGCGGGGTTAAGAGCCAAAAGTCCAGTCTGGACCAGGCCCCCCTGTGCGGGGTGAAGCAGGTACCTTCCCTTACCGCAGGGTGTAACACTCGCCACAAGTCTAACAGATTATAGTCCTCCATTAGGCTACGGAGAAGACCCGCCGCGTGTGGGTGATGTGTGCGAGCAGCCCCCTCTCTGTCAAGCTCCAGTGAAAGCACCGCATTGAAATCTCCACCCCAAATGTATGCCCCCTCGCCCATTGATTGCGCCTTATGCCAGACGTGCCGGAAAAAATCCGGGTCGTCCGTGTTGGGGCCATAAGTGTTGATAAGTGTTAGCGGCATGTGAAATAGTTTCCCCAGCAGTATGATGTATCGCCCCTCTGAGTCGGCGTGTACCTTAAATATTTGCCAGGGCAGGCCCCTTCGAATCAGTACAGCCACTCCACGGGAGTAGCTAGAGCATCCGGAGGTGTGTATTTCGCCCCATCTGGCATTCCGGAGCCTCTCCCCAGCCACCTTCGTCAAATGGGTCTCCTGTAGGAAACATATGTCAATATGGTGTCTTGTCAAGTGCGCGTGGGTCAAGCGTATCTTGCGGTGATCATTGAGACCGCGAATATTCCATGTCAGGCGACGCAGCGCGGTCAGGAAAGTGTATATAGATGTATCCTACGCAGCGGAGTGGCTAACTGCGGCACCAGGGGTGGGGCACGGGTTAAGGGCCCTCGTGTAGTGTGTCTCGCACCTAACAGCAACATAGCGTCGGCTGGCGATAGCGCGGCATCATCATTTAGTTGTGTAGGAAAATGCTGCAGTGAAACAATGCAAGCCAATAATAAACATACCCCCCACCTCCCACTCCAACCCCCCAATCAGGTTGAGATCCATTAAGGTTCTGGTATCAGTATCATGGGAATTATCCCTGTGAGGGCGTAGGGTCACCGGCACACTTCCCCATCGTAAAAGGACAGGGTGGCCGAACAAGTACGCCTTCCGTGTTCGCAATCTGTCTAAGTACAGCAGGTCAGACCCCGCGCCTCTCCCCGTATATTTCTGGTGCTTCGACTAGGATCAGAAATAGGTTCTGCACCGTGTACAATTACCCCTGCCGGCCCTTCCCTGCATCACCTGTATGCTCCAGTCCCCAGGACAACAAAAGTCATTGAAATGTCATATACTCATCAGTCGAGCTGCCTGGTGTCCCTCTGCGCCGCAGGCGAGCATACTCCACAGAATGGTGCGCTGCTCTATTCAATGTTACTCAGCTGGCCCGCCGGGGGTGTCCCTCGATCGTCGCGCCTCTCACGCTGCGCCCGCTCTGTCTGTCGTGCAAATTTTAGCGCTTCCGTGGCCTCCGTGAAGATCATCGGTTTCCCCTTGTGCTGAATCCTCAACTTGGCAGGGTATAGCATGGCGTATTTAGTACCCACTTTTTGGAAGATCTTTTTAGCCGGTAGGAATTCACGCCTTGCAGCCTGTACAGCTTGTGTAAAGTCAGGATACAGAGAGATGGTCATGTTTTGGAAAGTGAGCTCACCTTTTTCACGGGACAGCCTCAAGATTGTGTCTCTGTAATTTAGAATGCGGGCAAGGATCGGGCGCGGCGGCGCCCCCGGCACTGGGCGCGGGCCCAGCGTTCGGTGTGCGCGCTCGACCAGGAACATGGCCGATAGGTCCGTTCCAAACAATTCTCGGAACATCCCCTCCACGAACTGCTCCATAGTACCAATGTTGGTGGATTCCGCAATCCCAATAATGCGAACGTTATCTCTGCGGGAGCGGGCTTCCAAATCTTCATTGCGGCCCCGTATCACTTCCAGGACCTTATCCATGCGGAGCAATGTTTCCTGGGTGTCGCTGTGGCTTTCTTCCCATTCAGCAATCCGCGCCTCCGCCGCTGCAAGTCTTTCCTCGTGCTGATCGACTTTGTGCGAGATGCCGTCCATTCGCTGAGCCATGGAGTCAAGTTTGCTGTCAATCTCCTTAAGGCAGCCCTTAAGGTCTCGAAACATGCTTTTTATGTCGTCTTCCTGCGTGGGTTCCATCTGCGTTTCAGGAACCACCGTCTGCGACGCCGTTTCCATCGCAGTTTTCTGGGCACTCTGTTTCTCAAAATGCAGTCTTCGCTGCTTGGCGTCCGGCTTCCCCATGCTTCCGCGGGGGAATCACCTCAGGAGGGTCCCAAGGGGGGGGATGGACTCGATGTGTCGCTTCAGGCTCCGGCCCTACACCAAATCCGCGAGCCGCGCAGGCCCTCGATTTGCACCTTCACGTGGCCATCCGTGCAGCCCTCGCCGTGGGCGCAGAGCCCCCCAGCCGGACAGGCCCAGCAGGACAGCTGCGCGCTCGGCCCGCCGGCACAGGCTGGCTCCTTTGCCCCCGGTATGGAAACAAGTTCAGTGCGGCAGACGGGCAGTCCCTGCGCGGATGTTCCTTCGCCCCCGTCCCGCAGCAACAGCGCCCTTCTCCCCGTCAGCAGATGCCCGTGTCCCAGGACGGGTACTTTCGTGGGTGGTCAGCCAGGTTCCGCTCGCAAGTAGGGGCCGATCGCTTCTTACCCCCAGAGTGTTGTATTCACTTTCTCCCGTCAGCGGGAGTGTCCGTGGAGTCAGCAGAGCAGGGTGCCTCACCGTCCGCCAGGCCCCCTCCGCTCGGTATGCATCTTAACACTCTCCCTCGTCGAATTCATGCGTCAGCCAGCTCTCAGCTTGTGAGGAGTCTCGTCGCAGCCGCTCGATCAGTACAGGCAGGCCAGTCCCAACTCCGCCAGTCGTCACGGCTGCTCCTCCTCGCGCACCAGGCCCCCGGCCTCCGACCGGGGACTCGCGTAGCGGAGGTGGCTGCCCAGCGCGGCGCAGGAAGACCGCAGGCACAGCGAGGGGCTACCGCGCCGGAACTCCGCCACCAATCGCGGCCGCGAAAGCTGTCATCGGGTCACAAGCGGCCGGGCTCCTCCCGCCGCATCTCTCCTGCACGGAAAAAGAAGGCATGATACGGATGGGCCGACGGATTCTGTGCTCGGCCGGCAGAGCCCCGTTATACGGCGGCCATCTTGCGGCTCGGCTTGGCCACGCCCCCCGATGCCTTACTTTATTTAATTTATTTTTGGCACAGTTTTTGTCTCACGCTTGCCCTTATGGACTAACCTTTGGTGTTGCAATATACTTAACCCCTTACAATTTGTATGTAAACCCATTTGGAATTTTTTACGCACTTGGGTTTGTTGACCCATTTTTTTCCTCTTTAAGTGATATATGTTTCAGTTTCTTTCCTAGGTGTTTATAATTTTGTAAGACATTGATTGTCTGTTCCCTTGTGGCATTAATTGCTGTGGTTCCCTGTTGCGTAAGGTGAACTTAAGTATGGGATCTAAGATGGTTTTCTTATCCTCTATCTATCTCTGTTACATTCTGGCAATCCTTATTTAATTTAAGTTGTTGAATTTTCTGTCCTGAGGAAGACCCCATCAAAAAACCTTTTAAGGTCAAAACATTGACTTGTGCATCCTAACCACTCTTGCATTAAGTATCTGGACCTTGTGAAACAGTTTCAGTCTCTTATTTCTTGATAGGGTTGTTAACCCTGTAATTCATTTCCAGTTGGCTTAGATATTTTTCTTCTTTTGTTATGTGCACTGATGTTTTATAACACATCTTTGCACCTAGTCACTTTCACTGCACTGTCACTTGTAGCACCTTCTCATGCTTTGGAATTGCCACCTTCTTCATGCAATGCTATGAATATTTCAATCAAATTGTTATATCATTTGTTGTCTTAGCAGGTTTTTGATTTGGTTACTCCCTGTGTATGTATTTAATATCTTTAAATGATTCCCAATGGAGTATTGTTCTACTTTCGTGCTGATTTATCAGCGCTACGGGCACTAAATTGCAGATAAAGTGCATATTTTGTTGGCGGAACTTCATGGTATCTTATAGAGTTTATATGCAGCTCCACGGAATGTTCTATTTATGTTAGGTGAAAATGAAGATCTCCACCTGCCATCAATTGTCACATCTAAATGTGTGAGGAATACATGATGATTTTGTAACCTGTAATAAATACTTAACTCTTTAAAGAAATCATGGGCCCAATTCACAAAGGTAAACTTAGACCTGAAGGCTAAGTTTAGACCTGAAGTCTAATTTTAAACCTGAAATCTAAGGTCCCGATTCACAGAGGTAAACTTAGATCTGAAGTCTAAATTTAGACTTCAGGTCTAAGTCTCCCTTTGTGAATTAGGCCCTAAGTCTTGACAAAAGATTGTTGTCACTATAATACCAAAATACTTGCCTGTTTGAGAAACTGATTTCCGGTCAAACATGCATCATGAAAATTGTGCTTAATGGTTAAATATTTACTGTACCCAGAAGGAGGTTTATGTGGCAGTTTTTTCTTTCCTTCAGAAACCAAATCAAATAGAATCAAATTTTATTATGCGTAATTAGTAAAATCATTGCATATAGTACCGCCTCTCTACACAGGAGAAAAAAAAATGAGAAAGTTTAAAAAATACAAATAAATCTTGCATAGAGTAAAAAACTTGTAGCTTAAAAAGAAATGTGTAGCAGAATAAAATCACAGTTATACAAGGCGTCAAGGGTACTAACATTAGAGTGTTACAGTTTCTTTAATTTCTGGTCGGTACTTAAGAATTTAGTAAACTGAATAGTTCAGGATCATGTCCACAGGGTTAAAAAACAGGTAAGGACTGCTTGTCTGAATGAGCGACTGCTGCGTTGGTGAAAAGCACTTCTGTGGAGCTCTCTCCTGTCCTTCAAAAGGTCTGGGTAAATACAGAGCAGATGAACCGAATGCAGTTTGGCAGACCTGCATAAACAACATTTGCTGCCTTCTGTTTTCAGAAACCATGGCAAGTTGTGCGCGAGTGCAGGCAAGTATTCAAAAGAATAAGTCATTACGTTTTATTTTATTGACACAGAGTATCCAGAGTCAAGATATTGCTGTGGGTTAAGGATTTTATACTTGTTTAATACCATCCAGTCATGCAGTGGTGGCTCCTCCGCTAAGGCGGAGGAGCGTCGCCCCAATGCTCAAAAGGAAAAATAAAATGATAATAACGTATCGGTATTATCAATTTATTTTCCCTATTGCAGTCAGTGGTAGGGCGGGGCTGGCCAGAGCAGGGGAGGAGTGGTGTGTACTCCCTAAGTGCACATGAACTGTTTGGCCAGCCCTCTTGGGCCGACCCAACTGTTCATGCGCACTTTGTGTGTTCCTACCAGGCTGCATTACACAGCCTGTTCAGGAACATGCACAGGCTCCCTGTTCCAGTTTGGGTGCTGATCCATGGTGCTCAGGCCCATCACAACGCTGCATTGCAGGGTTGTGATTGGCTCTGGGGAGCCTGTCTGCCCGGGTGCTTCTTGCTGCCGCCGGCCGGGACAGGAACATGAAGAGGATGAGGACGGAGGAGAGGCGGTTGCCGGCCGTTAAAGGTAAGTCCTTTTTTTTGTACATTCATCCCCCGCCGCACCACCCCTGTCTGGTAGCAGCCGCTACTGCAGTCATGCAACCCGTTTAATAATGCTGCCTTGTCCTCAGCAACAGACATCTTCTTCAATAAGCTATTAATGGTTTTTTAAAAGCAGTGTAGGACATTGATAGTGCCCAGAATGGTTGCATCCGAAGATCTTGTATAGCAGAATCTAAGTAACGCATTGCGCGTGTGCTTGGGCCATTTGCTGCCTCTACCTATAACATTTTGTTTAAGGAGTTGTCATTTGGCATCTTCAGTCTGTAGCAGTATTTAATGTAGGGACCTTGGCTGACAATGTTTGTTTTGTTAGCCTGAATTCCAGGCGTATCTGGGATCGAGTAGCATTTTTCGGTAAGTTAAAAGGGTATCTGTAGGTTTACGAGGAGATTAGGGCTCCACGTCCCGGCCAGGGAGGACTTCCCTGCCATATTTTGAAGTTGGGAGGAATTTAGCTGAAATAATGTTTTGCAGAGGTGCCAGACTTGGGCCTCTCAGGATTGTCTGCAAAGTGTGGAAGGCTGATGTTAATGCGTTTGCCTTTCCATAACAGCTCTTGCTTCCGGTGTTGAAAGGAGCCTTTTGCGCCAAATAATACTCTATTTATACTCGATCACAGTTTCTAGTGGTTGGCCATCCAGGTTCCAGGTGTAATTTCCCTTTGTTTTGTTGTTGATGGCCATGATCCTAGTTTTTTCTGGTTGATACCATGTTGTTTGCTATTGTATAAGGATGAACGTCATCGATCAGATTCTGGATACCTAAAGAGGATTACATCATCTGCATGCGCAAGATTTTAAATGTGCAGCCCTTATAATTTTGTCGGGTGTGAATTTACTGCATCCAGTGCCAGGGTTCTGTCGGCCAGAAATAGATTGAATATGTAGGGTGCCAGGACACACCCTTGGTTCAGTCCCTACTGTGTAGTGATTTTTCTTGACAGGCAGAAGCCATCTCCTATCTTAATTCTAAGCCAAATGTTAGTATATAGTAACTGGTTTGCTTTTAGCAGGTAAGGTGGAATATGCCATTGTGCTACTTTGTTCCACAAGATGTTACCCTGCACACCGTTGAAAGCCGACTTGAAGTCAATGAAGCAGAGACACAGCGGCTGTTTCTTTTTTTGCATTTGGTCAGATATGAGAGTGAGCGCCATGATTTTGGTTGTTTTACCAATTCTTCGGGTAAAGCTTGTTTGATTCATCGGTATAATTGTTTTGCCCTCCGCCCATTTTGTTAGTTCCCCTAATAAAATTCCAGCAAAGTACTTAGTTTTAATATCCAGTACGACTATAAGATGATAGTTGGCAGGTAGCTACCAATCACTTTCTTTATAGATTGCGTTGACTATTGATCTGCGCCAGGGTTCGGAATGACCTGTGTCTGTATGATATTGAGCCATTTTGGCAGCCCAGTGCTCAGAGTTGATTTTGTAAATGGCCTGCAGGATTCCATTAGGCCCTGGTGCCCCATCTCAGTGGCCCATCTGCATTACTTTAACTATATGTGGCAGTGGAAAAAAGGCAGACCTCCATTGTCTATGGGGTTGTTATTCCCTGGATATGTCAGAAATAAGTATCTTCAATGAGTGGTGTGCTGTCTTCATAGTTTTTAGGTCTCACCTACGTAGCGTGCATTGCAATCGCTTCGGCTTTTCAGCCGAAAACGTGCACGCATTGCATTGCCTTTAATGGCAACGTGTGCACGTGTGGCTATTACCTTACGGGAGCGAGCTTCACACCATATGTTTGTAATTAACTTACAAACACATGGTGCCCCTGGCTCGCTCCCGCAAGGGAAATTCTTTGTGTGCTGTCGCACTCCCCCATCCCTCCCACTTTTAGCACGAGGCGCTCAAGCGCGCTTGTTTTTATTTGTTATTCACTAATTTCTTGGGATAAGAGGCTGCGGAAAGGTCTACCAGTTTTGGTCACAGTGGACCATTTCAACATCTCATTAACTCTGGGTCCGAACAACACAGACACCAATCTTTGGGCATTTGGAGCACATTCTCTTATCTCCGGACAAACCAACCCCCATTATGAGCATTCCCTGCTTTCCCAGCCCCAGCGGCGCCCCTCCCCGCAAACCAAGCTAAACTCCTTCTTCTAAGTCTCGCAGGGCCCAGGACGTGACTGAGGAAAAAGCTTGCTAAGACTGGATTTCTAGGCATGTTTTAAATGCAAAATATATTTGTTAGGTAATCATTTTTTATGCTTCTTTTGCTCCAAACATATGGCTATCCGTGCCAGCAATCACACCGCAAGTTTATTGGCACTGGCATTGCACGCCGTTCCTGGTGTTTGAGGTCATTGCAGGAGGGATGAAGGGGCCATGCTCTGCTCTCATACAGCTTAGCTGCCTTCTGAGGGGTGTCTGCAGCCCTTCGCATGATGCCTGTTTTCTGCATCACGTTTATCATGTTGTCTGAATTGGAAAGTTAGAGAGTGTCCCTAATAGAAGCAGCCTTTTGTGAAGTGGAAGGGCCTCCTCATTAAAAGTATTGTATTTTACGCTATTTACTTGCATTTTGCATAGCACTTTTAGGTCCGATGAGGCACTGACTCACGTGCACTCCTCACGAGTAGTAGCAGTCCTGTTACTGTCCTACCTTGGTAATTACGGAAATGCAGAAGTTCCTGTAGTTTCAAGAAGTATTACTTGCTGCCCTGCACAGAAGTGCCGGGTCTGTTGCCTTAGGAGCAATCTAGCCTATAAGTGGTATGTTTTACCCATCACCTGTCTTGCGGGATAGTGTGAGCCTAGACCCTAACCCTGAAGTGATCAGCGTGGCCAAGAGCCAGTGCCCTTCCTTCCCTTAGGAGCACGGTGTGTATAGGTAGCAACAGCACACACTCCATGCCTCTGCTCCAGATCGCTTGACCATTCTTCCACAGGAACAGTGAGGAGCCTGAGGTGTTAGACGAGCATCTCGCCAGGATGCTTTCGGGCTGCTAAGAGGTAGGAGATAGTAGTGGCAGCGCATAAACGAGAGAGCAGGAGTACTTGCCAGCTCCGTCACTGACACCTCGTATGATTTGAGAGCCTGACACATTTGCATCTGCAGTCATCCAAAATGCTGATTTTGTTCCTTGTATGCCCACAAATGCTTCTCTTTTAAAATTATTTTCCTTCTCATCTATAAAACACCATGTGGAGCCTCAGAACCACAACTACTGCCTGTTAATACTACGCAGGAAAGAGAAGTTCCTTCTCCTACCATCAGAAAGGTGGGTGGGTGAGCATTGTTTACCACCAAGTGCTTTTGTGGGTGGTAAATAAGGCAATGTTTCATTTTCGAAAGTAGAGGCGGTTGTCTGTCCCTGGCCAAGGCATCTTCCTCCTCCGTGCACAGAAGGAGATAAATGCCCTTTTAAGCGTCGGCTGTCTCCGCCTCCTCCCACACCTCCTGCGTGAGGAATTCTTCATATTTCTGTAATCTGCTACCAGGCAGCTGTTACTTGTCGGGGTGTACAGACATGCAGAAAATGCAGTGCAGAGCGGCGTTATTACATCTCCTCCCACTAAAGACCAAGGGATAAAGGGTCGAACTGTCAAAGATCAACTCTAGATTAAGAAGTACCTCTTGAATCTCTTGAGTGGGGCCTTTCTCTGGACATGGGTGCAACTTCAATAAGTGAAAAACAAAAGATCCTATTTTTCTAATAAGGAAATAACATCTGTTTCCTCATTGCCATGGCATCCTCTAGGCACTTGTAAACTGTTTTCGCACTTCAGTGTTGACGCAACATTGGTTACTCCATCTGCACCTGGCTGTCCAGGAAAGCACCCCCTGTGTTTCCGGTCTGATAGAATGCTAAGGGAGTAGACCTACATCAGGGCTGATGGCACAGCAAGCGGGGGCTCCTACATCAGGGCTGATGGCACAGCAAGGGGTGGCTCCTACATCAGGACTGATGGCACAGCAAGGGGGGGCTCCTACATTCAGGGCTGATGGCACAGCAAAGGGGGGCTCCTACATTCAGGGCTGATGGCACAGCAAGGGGGTCGCCTACATTCAGGGCTGATGGCACGGCAAGGGGGGGCTCCTACATTCAGGGCTGATGGCACACCAAGGGGGGGCTCCTACATTCAGGGCTGATGGCACAGCAAGGGGGGGCTCCCACATTCAGGGCTGATGGCACAGCAAGGGGGTAGCACCTGCATTTTAAGTATTGATGCAGAACAGCTGACAGCTCCTGCATATTAAAATCCCAAACTAGGATTGTAGATGGCTTTCAGTAGTGACTGCACACACATAGGGACAGTACCCTCATTTTAGCATTGATGCCCGATCAAAGGACCACGCTTGTATTTAATTCTGAAATTAAGGGAAGTATACATGGTCCCAGGACTGGTCACACAAAAAGTTGTAGTGCTAGCATTCCAGTATAAATGACACATGAAATGACAGCCCCTACCTTTAGTACTGAGTGCATGGGGATTGTAGATGAACTTTACAGTTGATAACATGCCAGTATCGTCCCTAAGTATATTCCATTACTAAAGACTCATTAAGTAATGACCTTGCTTTATAGTGCTGAAGAATTAATTAAACTTCAGTATTTATGGTATCCCCATTTAACTTGTAATGCAGTCATATAATTTGTGCCTCCGCTACTATGATTTCTCAGTAATGTTTCAGACACTCCCCACACACCTTCCTCTCTTGCTCAAAATCAGAAGTGGACCACTCCTGTGGTTTGTGCTTTACAATGACCCCTGATCGCTAGACTTGTCCTTTTGCTTATCTGTACGCTACCACTGCGTAGTTCCTATGAGCATACTTGTGTGTAATTCCATCGGTCAGTTCTGGCTTAACTTCAGATTGCATTATGGGACTTGCAGTTCACATTTTAGGCATGCGATTCCTGGCCTGAAAGAGCTGATGGCTAAAATGTCAGGACAGGCTGCCACATAATTCCACACCACACAATTTAACGCCACACAAATCCACAGCTAACTAATCCAATCCAACCCACATAATTCAACTACACACCACATACATACACTTCATAACACATAAGTAAAAGACATTGCCATTGACAATGCCAACAGCTCTAAAACAAACAAATGCAAGACCGATTGCATTTCCAATGCTTGTTTTTTATTTATGCTGATGCAGCAGTGACATTTAGCATTGAAGAAGAACAACTTTCATACCTCCATAAATAATGAATCAAAGAGGTGTGCATTGTAGAAAAACAACGAGGGTCGACAATCATTGAAGTTTTATATAGGGAACAATCAATCTCCTTTCTGATGAATTTCGAAAAGAGCATTACCACATAATATAACAAGCATTGGCATAGCCAATAGGTCTCGCTTTTGGGACCTTATAAGTATTTAGTTATGCAGCACAATATCCTTGGCGCAACAACATCAACTGTTGCATGGCTAAATGGCTAAAAACGTATAAGGTCCCAAATGCGAGATTATTTGCTATGCCAATGCTTGTTATATTGGGTATTGCCGGTGGCAAGGAAGCTTGCAGGGGTCTGCATGGCCCAATCCCAGAAGTTTCATTGAAATGTTAGGTTAGATGGTCCGCCCAGTGAGCCTCAGAGATGTTAGAAGTGTTTATGGAGTTAGGGGCTCTATTTATAACACTCACCAGCCTCCAGAAGACCTTTAGTCTTAATTTTGTTGCAGTGAAAGCAGTCTTTAGCCCAAAGGCCTACTTCATCATTGTCCTTTCGTTCCATTGCTGTCTTTTAAATGAAATTGTTATGTTGCGCAGGTTAGTAAGTTGTTCGGGTTGTTTGGGCATTTGCTCAATATAGGCAATACTTGATTAAGTTTCTTTTTTGCAGACATACAGGTAGCTACAGCTTTTTGTCCATGGCCCTGACTCTGCTGACGGGGGTCTAATGGTCCTTGGTCTTGCTTAACTTGTATTCCTATCTAGGAGTTGGTTCATGAATAGTTTACAGTTTTCAAAGGTGATAGCTCCTCTCTTTTTGGGCAGGTTTCTATGGCCTGTACTGCTGTTGTTTCTATAGACTAAATTGTGGCTTCAGTCCATTTTAGTTTCTTATAGTTTACTGAGTACATGATGCTAGGTTAGTTATTTTTCTGGCAGTGCAAAATTGGCTTGACTGCCACCTCGGTTACCTGCAGAAAGTGATCGCTTACCAACCTATCTCTAATTTAAAAATTACTTGACTTAAAGAATTAGCGCCAGTGTGACTATTGGAGAATCTAGAATCGAATGCGAGGTTGATGGGTGATGAGACCGTGCGAGGGCATGTCAGCCTGGGTTCTGCTGTTTATTACTCTCAACCCGAGATGTTCTTTTTCATTTTCGAGGTGTTTGCCCTTTATGTCTCCTGGCTTAGCTTGCCAAGTGCCCTGTATGGAGATACCCCATTGCTGGCCCTGGCTGGAGTGTTAGAAATTAGAATGGCGTCAGGTTCTGTATTGTTAATCAATTACGTTGAAGTCCCCCATGATTCCGATTGCTGGCGCTTGTGTTTCCTTGCTCTGTTCCATACTTAATGAGATTAATGTATTTGTAAATTCTTGTTTGGACACAGTGTCTGGTTGAATGCAAACGTTGATAAGTGATAGGGTGGACTTTTTTTCTTGCTTTAAGTTCCTGAGAGATACCGTCAGTATGTTTGGATCATCTTCAAGCAAGATTGCGCTGTCAGTTTTTAATGCAAATGCTATGTGGGTGGAGAGACCCCCCTGTGGGCCGGCGTACGTCTGTGTCTTACCTGCTGTTTTATGGAATTTAAAGAATCCTGGCAAAGGGAGTGATACAGTTCACCAGGGGGCATATTATCAACGGCCAGCGATAATTATCGCTGGCCGTGCTTAGCGATAATAATATGATCGCAGGCTATCTCTGGAATGTATCGCCCTGGTAGCGCGTTATTAACAACGCGTTTCTCCAGGGCGATAAAAATTCCTGAGATAGCGAGGTTATCACCCTTTTGCAGGGAACATCGCTGGTTTTCCAGCGATGTTCCCTGCAAAACGGCAATAACCTTGCTGATACGACCCACAGTGTCGCATCAGCATAATCCACCCCCTATGTTAGGGATGGCTAAGTCAGGATTTTAGCAGACGTTAGATTTTGGCGCAAAAAAAATCTAACGTCTGCTAAAATTATGTAGGCTGCCTTGTAAATATTGCGATGTAAACATCAGCGATATTTGCAAGGTAGTCCATCCAGGGTACGCCCAGTAATGCCCACTTTGCATCTCATTGGAGATGCAAAGGGAGGCGTTGGGAAAAAGGGTGCTAACATGCGAATATGCATGTTAGCACCCTCTTGTAAATAGGGCACTGGTTTTATCTCTGCCTTGTAAATATGCCCCCAGGTTCCTTACAAGAGCAGTCGCGGCTCCTGGAGAGAGTGCTGCAGGGCGGTGGGGCGGGGGAGGGGCAGGGTGGGGGGTTGTAAACTCCAGCATAGGGCCGACCGGAGTTAAGTACATAAATAAAATAAAACAAATTACATTGCGCACGCTACAACGCCATTTGAGTTGCAACGCACGCATGTAATTCGTTTTATTTATTTATTTATGTACTTATCTCCGGTCGGCCATATGCCGGAGTTTACTACCCTCCTCCCTGCCCCTCCCCCGCCTCGTCCCACCACCCAGCACCACTTCCTCCAGGAGCTGCGACTGTGCAAGAATACTATGCACAACTTCTTCCAGTAGTTTATTAGTTCGGTGTCACCAAATTTTGTTGCATAGGCCGCCTATGTTCCAAGAGCAGATTCTCATTTGATTCTGGAATTAGGTGCTTGGGGCAGAGACTGAGGGTCATATTTGGGAGCCCCTTGCGCCACCAAAGTGTCACTTTTTGTGATGCTCTGGTGGCGCAAACCTTGAAATCATATCTAGGAGGCCATGCAAAGTCAATTTGCTTGGCTTTGAATGACCTCATTCATATGGAGTAAGGTAATGCAGTGCAAATAGCTGTGTTGCCTTACTCTGCGCTCGAGAAGCATTCCAAGGGTGTTGGAATGTAAACCTGGGGATGCGCCAAAACCTTACACCTCCAGAGGTGAGGCGTAACAAGAAGAAATAACTTTTTTTCTACTCGTTTATTCCTCTTTCCCATGTGTGCTGCAGCAGCACACATAGAAAAGCAGCACACATAGAAAGAGGAAAACACCTCTCAAGATTGCTGACAACACAGGCACTCTTGTACCGTGGTGCAAGGCTGCCTGCAATGGTGCTAGGCTGCCGAAACTGCGAAAGCAATAGGGGAATCGACAGGAATGCACCATATTGGATAAATACAGTGAATTCATTTCATTTCACTTTGACTTAGGGTAGCTACGAGAGTAGACTCATTCAAATGGCTTGAGTTGGGAGGCAAAAATTTAACCAATTCGATGTGAAGGAAGCTAGTTTTAAAAGTAATGGCATTGCGTGATGCAACCTCAGTATGTTGCCTCGATTTAATGTGTCAAAGCGATCTCCCTCTGGATTGGAATTCAGTACTAAAAATGGTGCTGCCCTGGTTAGGTTCTGGCTGTGTGTCTGTCGGAACCTTTTTGAATTTAGTTTCATCCTTGGGTCCTTCTTCATTACAAATATTCTGTGGGTTTCCCTTAATGCTATACCTTGGTGTTTTGTCATGCTGTGCGGACAATAGAGTGCAGTTTGCCAGCTGAATTCCTGAAGGTGATAGGGACACGCATTTACCTGGGACCACTAAACTGACAGATTGAATATGATTTATTTTTGTACTGTCCTTTAGATTACATCCATTCCCAGGCCAGATGGTTCTCTCCTCCACACACTCCCCTGGGTGGAAAATGGGAGCATTCAAGGGCAGTGCCTAGAAAACTTAACTCCGTCAACTTACTGGTAGATTGTGTTGGGAGGTGTATTTCTGGGTGCTTCTATCAATCAATCAGGATTTGTAGAGCAAGGTTGCTTCACCCGTCTCGAAGCGCTGCGGGATCATGCTGCCTGTTCCTATTGGTTGAACAGCCAGGCCTTGAGGTCCTTCCTGAACTACTGGAGCAATGATGAGGCGCTGAGGCTCTTCTACAGTCATGCGAGGCTTCCCTAGTCATTGCTATGGCCTGATCCAGTATTTGCACAATGTCTTTCTTCACAAATATTGGAACGAGCTCTCTGTTCAGTGAGTCTATGCCTCTGTCTTAGTCATATGACACTCTGCGATGAGGAACCACATTCATTGTCCAAGTGCGGCTTTATTTCCCTTGTTGCCTGGTCCAGTTTCTATCAGTTTGACAGTTGAGGTGTACAAATTGTTTGTGACATGAAGATTGTTATTATTCTCGCTTTTCGTTGCCTTGTTTTGCCTTTTGGTTATTAACCTGATAAATGGCGAATTAGGTGATTCCAATTCGTGATCTTTTCGTCCTTGTTTGGTGGGGCCAAATGCAGTTGAGAAGCCTCCTTGTTATGTTCAGGGATGTGAAGGGGATGTTTTTCAATAGGAGGGCAACATCTTATCTGTTTGTTTATCAGAAAATCCAGGTTTCTAGTATTTATAGCTGTAATCACTTTCAATCCATGTGTTCTAATCTTGTGTGAAGTCTTTCTTTGTTATCGATGAATCTCCAAATGCTTGTACTTTTTCCATACAAAATTCTTTATTATTTCTGTTTCCAATCACCTCTTTTGAAAGACCCAGCCAAAGCATTTCGTCCCTCAAAGGTACTTCATCGGGGCATTTACACGCGGTTTCATTTTCATGGTGTTATTCCTTCTGAGTACATAATTTCCCATTCATAAATCACGTCACTTTTCTCTCCTGTCGGCTAGCGTGTCTTCCGCTGTTCTTTCGAATCGGAAATATTTTGGAAACTAAGGGGCAGATTTATGTTGGACTTGCGCCACTTTTACGCCGCCGTTGCATCACTTTTGTGACGCAGCGGCGGCGTAAACCCTGCGCCACGTTGCGCCCTATTTACATCATGACGCAGCTATGGAGATGCGTCACGGTGTAAAGCCCTTCGCCACATGAAACCTGCGTCAGGTTTCATGTGGGTGTTTCTACGCAGGGGGGGCGTTCTGTCGCAGGAACGCCCCTGAAAAGTTTCTCACTGAGTCACTTTTCCAACGCTGATGCGTCAAAACCCTGCGCCTGCTTGAAGCAGGCGTAAGGCTTGACGCACCACGTTACAGATAGGGCAAGTTGGAAGAGTGCTGGAGTTGCGTGTTGCACGCAACACTACTCCAGCACTGCGCCAACTTTACACCCCAGATGCGACACGCATCTGTTTATTCCTGAGCCATGATGCGCCGCATTATAAATGTGGCGCATCATGGGTGGCGCAAGGGTAAACTTGTGTGTCGCATCTTTCCTGGCGCATCCCTGCTGATTTGCAGAGATGCGCCAGGCAACATAAATCTGCCCCTATGTGTCATTTTTGCACCGCCGGTGCGTCACTTTTTGTGACGCACTAGTGGCGTAAAAAGTCAGCCTTGTTGCACCATATTTACAAAGTGACGCATCTACCTAGATGCGTCACTTTGTAAACCCCTGCGTCACATTATACCTGCACCAGGTATAATGTATTCAGGGGGGGGCGTTCCCACGTAAGTAAGCCTCGTAGAAGTGACGCAGTGAGATCTACGAGATTTCACTGCGCCACTTCTAGGGTACAAATGCGTCAATATCTTACGCCTGCCTCATGGCAGGCGTTAGACTGATGCAGGCCCTTTCACATGGGGCTTGCCCCATGTGAAAGGACACATTGCTGGAGTTGCTTCACTTTTCTGACACACTCCAGCAATGCGTCACTTTTGCGCCTATAGATACGTCAGAAATACTGACGTATCTAACTCCTTGCGACATGATGCGTCATACTGTAAATATGATGCAATCATCATGTCGCAAGGAGGGCGCACTGAGAAGTGAGGCATCGCTGCTTTCACGCAGCGATGCGTCACTTCTCATAAATGAGGCCCTATGTTTGAAGAGAAGTTTCATTTGTTTTTGTACAGTTCTATTTGGTTACAAGTTGTGTCCTTAATAGAGGAGGTCCAGGTCGTGGCTGGTGTTTTTTCTGTCTGTCCTCTGCTATTTTACGTAAGGGTCTATTTTAGGCCTGGTTTCCAATGTCTTTGGAGGGAGATATTGCGTGAAGAGTTGAACCATGAACCATGAACCAATTAGCATTGGACTTAGATATTATCTGACCAGCTGATATGACCTGAAGGACATAGACAGTGCAGGTTTATTTTATCTTTTTGATTAAGGCCTCAAAAGATGGAGGTAACGTGCATAATTGATCAATTGCAGGTGAACAGGAACACTCTGGCTGGTTGACTTCAGCATCAACCTGTGCATGGCTTATTATCTTGTTCAGATCTTCTAGCTTTGATTCGATCTCTGAGCCAAAGACAGCTAATGTGCTTAGGAGACCTACATGCGAATCTATGTTTTTTAGGATTGGTAGTTCAAGGTGTCAACAGACAAGTGGAAAGATTTTAACAGGATGCTCCAGGTGTCTCTGGCCATGTTAGTTGAGCCACTCACTTGGCTTTGAGTTGTTTTAGTATCCGTGGGCCCAGAGGAAACCTTTTTGTAAGCCTTTTCGAGGGCCTGGGGTTATCACAACGTCTGTGGAAGTTGTGGTGCTTGCTGGATTGGCAACCCAAGACTCGGCTCCCCAACTGTGGATCCCAAGAAGAGGTGGGGGAAGGGGTGGCCCAGCCAACTCTATGCTGTGGGTGAAAATAATTGGCTGCAGCTTTCTCATTGACCATCACAATGTAATCTCTCGAGGAAAGCTCTGGTGGGTTTTCCTTGCGTTTGAAGTTAATTTTCAGGTTCTCACTATCTGCCCTTTCATCTTCCAATTGGCTTGGCTCTATTTGTTCCTGCTCTTCTTCTCTAGCATTAAATTGTGATGGGGCTAGGTCCATGGTTTGAGATGGATGCCTTTTATGTTTGATTGCTGACACAGGTTCACCCGAAGTATCAGGCACATGCATCAAAGTAAAAACCGTTCGCAAAGGGGCAGATTCTCAGAATCTGCCCCTTTGCGAACGGTATTTTTGCATTTGGGTTGCATCATCCCAAATGCAAAAATCGCAATTTAAGGAATCTCTAAATTGCGATTCCTTAAATGGCGATTGCATTTAAGGAATCCCAAATTGAGATTCCTTAAATGCAATGCATTAAAGTTAAAAAATTTGCGATTTCGCTAATAGGGGGAGCAAATTACCATGAAGTTGAACTTCATGGTAATTTGCAAAAACTTTGAAAAATGCACTTTTGTGCATTTTTCAAAGTTTCATGTTGAGCACACACATGCCCTTAGAGCATGTGTGTGTGCAACATATGTGCACAGATCAATTTCAGGGGTGCAATAGGGTGTCATTTTGACACCCTTGCACCCTTGAAATTGCATGAGCAATTTGCGAGTACCTACTGGTACTCGCAAATTGCTCATGCAATCTCCAATTCATTCCTATGGGCCTGGAAGCCCATAGGAATGAATGGGACGGCATTCCTTAATTGCGACTCGCAATTTTCGAGTCGCAAGCAAGGAATTTGTAGGAATCGCTATTTTTATAGCGATTCCTACATGCATAGGCTTTTGCAATTCCTTAATTGCGATTCCTTAAAAATCGCAATTAAGGAATCGTAAAAGTCTTTGTTGATACATGTGCCAGTACGTGTTGAAACCATTTCAATTGATTTCTGCACCACACCGGATGACTGTAGATTTTCCATGAACGTTTTCCTCTGGATACTTAGACTCAGCAATTGATTCAATTGGCAACATGTAGTGAGCGGAATGAGCGATTACTGGTTTTGATCTGGTTGAGTTTGGGTCAGTTAGAGTGGCCCAGTCATTCGGCATGGTATTAGCTGTGCACGCAATGCTCGGGTTCGGGTGTCCATTTGTGATGGGGCTGATTGGTGAAATCCCATAATTGGATGAGAAAATAAATGTCAGAGACAGGCTCCTGACAAAAGATGTACTTTGAGGGGGGTCTAGCATTTTTTTCAAACATCTGGACTAGGGGTGAGACCGCCAGCAACACCTATAACATAGCAAACACAACTACTAACCATGAAATCCTACAAGTGTGAAAATTCAGACTATTCCAGGCACCCAAAGCAGTAGGAATGGCTTGGAAGGCAGGTAATAGCCATTTTACGTTATATTGAATTAATAAACAACTGTTGTTGTTCTTATCTCTATATTAGACAATCAGTGCCGCCATGTTGGAGACCGTTATAAGCACCAGTGTTGACAATTAAGTACCAGTGCCAAGCACCGGAAACCACTGACTTAAATTAAGCACCAAGTTTTTGTCCTTGCTTGCTACTTGCCGGCCGCTTCGGCCTGTTCCCCTGCGTTGCGGTGTTCCTCCCACGCTCCAAAACTCGACCCCATACCAAATGTTTCAACAAGCATTCCAATATAAAATACTGAACGCCGTCTAGCCAAAAAAGTTTAAAGGTGTATTTTTCTCCCCAGGAAACTTGAACTCCTGTGACAGTCCAAGCCGGCAATCCGCCCCTACTGTTCAGGATCGTGTTCCTGTTTTTTCCCACAGGGCTGTTACTCACCTGCTGACAGTGATAGTTGGTCTTCACTCATCAATCACAAAAAAGAACCAGAGAGGGAAAACATGGCGGCCGGCGATTAGCAGGTCGCGGGTGCACTCCCGGGACGTCCGTGAAAACTTTCACCTTAAACATGGGATTGTGAGCTGAGCTTTGCCTTTAGAAAAAAGATGTCTTACTTTGTCGGCTAAAATACTGCAGAATTAGTTTTTACCTTGCTAGTGTCCGGATTAAAGTTTCTAAAGCTCCTGGGTCCTTGACGTGTGAGGCGGCGTCTCCTGCATTAACACGGCGCCGGAGCGGGTGTGGCGTATAGCGGCCCTGGAGCTCCGTAAGGGGAGAGGAGCCGTGGTGAAAATCTCCATCCGGAGGATCGGCGGCGAAGGCTTGCGCGGCGCAGAGGACAGCGGCGTCAGTAAAGGGGGAAATGTCTCCTCGGCTAAGGTGGGCCCCACAATTGATTACGCGCCCAGTCAAGTTCCCAGCGGAGTGAAAGTCTCTGCGCTCCAGCGCCAGCTCACCAAAGGCATCGCCAAGATAACCAGTGGAAGGAGGAAAGGGGCTTTCGAGGGACACAGATACGCCCTACGAAGTACAATAAAAACGGAGGTTAAGGAGGAGAGCTGTGTGGCAGGTGGAGCCCAGCAAGATAGGGGGACATCCTGTACATGAGGTAGGGAGGAAAAGTGCGAGATAGGTGGAAAGGGGGAGAAGGGGAAGGAGGCGGGGAAGGCTGAGAAAGTGGAGGAAATAAAAAAAAAAGGAGCAATGGAAGGGGTTTGTGAAACCACACTCAATACTGTTAATAAAACGATTTCCCTCCCCCATGTCAAAACATAGGAGAACATCACAAGATCCCCTTCAAAATAAAAAATTACAAAGTCGCAAGGTTAAAATAACTCCCTCGCTTAGAACCTACTTTAGTGTTCTTCCAATTTTTTTTATTTTGGGCGAGAACTCCATGGCGGGGTCAAAGAATAACCTGGTGAAGCAAGTTGAGAGTCATTCAACCTTCTCAGAACAGCCCTGTTTAGAGGGGAAAAAGCACGAAGTAGGTGGGCTGCAAGGAAACTTTGAAAATGATCTGAATAGGCCAGCTACTATTCCTGATCAGGGCTCTAATACCCCGGGTAAGGGTAAGGAGGATCTATCAGTGGGCGCGCTTTTAGCTGCACTATCGGACGAAATTAGAACCAGATTTGAAACATCTGAGTCTAATCAGCTAGAGATAAAAAAAGCTTGCGAAGTGATGGAGAAGAAGATCGACGATCTCAGCTGCAGAACAACAACCCTAGAGAAGGAGGTCAAAGACCTTAGAGAATTAATGCAGGCAAACGTCGCGGAGATCGTCAAACTAAAATCTGTCGAAAAGGAGAATATGGACAGAGTGGAAAGGTTGGAAAATTTCCAGAGACGGAATAACTTAAAGATTTTGAAGGTACCTGAAGGTAGAGAAGGGGACGATATTAAATCATATGTTGTAAAGCTGATCAAGAACAAACTCCAGCTGGAAGAGTCAGAGGAGGAAATAGCAAGAGACCTTCAACGAGTCCATAGGGATCCCTTCAGACTCAATCCAAACAGGGTAAAGCCCAGAAAAATCCTACTAAACTTTAAAACCTATACATTAAAAGAGAAAATCCTCTCCAAAGCCCTGGGGTTGAAATCAATGGAGGTGGATGGAGTTAGGTGTGAGATAAGATCAGATGTTTCTGCTACCACCTCAAATAGACAATGGGAGATGGGACAAAGGATAGATAGTTTGAAACGCCTGGGTGCGTCAGTGCAGTTAAGATTCCCTGCCTACCTAAAGGTTATGCTTAATAACAAGATGCATATCTTTCATTCCGTAGACAAATTAGATGACTTTATCAAAAGCTTCCAATCAGGGAGTTAGGTTGTTTTTTCCTTATATACTGCGATATTCCGATAGGAGCCACGCTTATGGGTACAAGCTAAGGTGATTTAAGTTTATAAATTTGCAAATTTTTAGGCAATCTCCATGTCTCTGAAATAATTATGTAATTTTTTTCTTTTCTTGTTCATTTCCCTTATACTCATTCGTCCCCGGGGGATCACCCATATGGCCATGAGCCATGCAATAGTTGGGGTGGGTTTTCCAGGAGGGGGGGTGGTTTGGGGGATGCAAGGGGTGGGGAGCAGTGGTTAAAAAATAAAAAAATAAAGATCCTCAGACGCCTCAAAAAAAAAAAAAAATGTGTTCTTTAGAATTGATTATTCTTGCCCTTGTGATTCCTTTTCTTTCTTCTTTCTTAACTTAGATGGGTGATAAAAGAGGAGAATTAGTAAAAATTCTTTCATGGAACATCAATGGTCTCAGGGTACGAGGGAGAAGGAATAAGCTACTACAGTATCTTAAAGACTGCCCAGCTCAGATTATTATCCTACAGAAGACACACTTACCTCATGGAGAAGGTTTAGATCTCTTTGGGCGCCAAAGCTGGATTTCTCAAGTAGCTTGCACATCGCACTCAGCAGTGACAAAAGGGGTTGCTATTTTAGCAAAAAGAGGGTCGCAAGTGGTGTTTGATTCCCATATTTCAGACAAAGCCGGAAGATGGCTTCTGGTTAAGGCAAAGGTTTCAGGCTACCCTTTTACTTTAGTGGGATATTATGGCCCCAATCAGGATGATGTCTCCCCTTTGGGAGAGCTATTAGCTGAGTTAGTGGATTCTTTGGATCCTATCATTATGGCGGGAGACTTCAACGCAGTTTTAGATCATAAGCTAGATAGGACTTCATGTAGAAGAGCTCGTGTTAATCTAAAAATGTCAGCCCTTATTAAGCAAATAATGTCCCAATTGGGACTTTGTGATATTTGGAGGCAGAGGGCGGGGCAAAGAAAGGGTTATACATTCTATAACCAAAAATACAGGCATCAGTCTAGGATAGACTATTTCCTTATTGATAATAATCTGTCTAAATTGATAAATAAGGTTGAACATGTGGGTGCTCATCTGTCCGATCACTCGGCTGTGATTCTACATCTAGAATTACATGAGAAAGCCTCTCAATCCAGGTGGACTCTGGACCGTACTATTTTACAGGACGAAGGTATAATAGCAGCACTGTCCAGAGAAACGGAAGAATTTTTTCAATTTAATCAGGGGTCTGCCGCACACGGAATAATTTGGGACGCTTATAAAGCCTTTCTCAGAGGCAGATTAGGTGCAATAGCGGCTGGAAGAAGGCGTTGTTATTTTCCGGAGGTAGCAGCATTAGAGGAACAGCTTCGCTCTCTAGAGAAAGGTCTGACAGATCCTAGGACAGATGAAGAAGCTCGGGAGACGTCATCACAAAAAGTGCAGATAGTTAAATGTGAAATAGCGATAATTTTACATGAAAGGGTGAGAAGAAAGTGGGAGGCAAGTAAGCTAGCTCATTTTGAATACAGCGAAGGCTGCAGCAAGCTGCTGGCCTGGAAAACTAAAAAAGATCTGGCAAGGAGTAGAATTGATCAGATCAAATGTGATAGTACAGACGGCCTCATTAATGATAATAAAGGGATTGAACAGGCTTTTCCCAAATATTACAGTAAGGTATATCAAGAGGATGCGAAACCTACTTGAGAGGAGGTTGGTGGTTGGTTGGGTCAGAGCTCGAGAGTGATCCTTACAGAGGAAAAGAATAGGATTTTAAATCAGGAAATTAAGGAAGGGGAGATTAAACTGGTATTAAAACAAGGAAAGAAAGGGAAAGCTCCAGGCCAAGATGGCCTCCCCCTTGAAGTTTATTAAGTATTGGCAAACACACTAATAACCATTCTTTTGGGTCTTTTTAATGATTTTTTTGTCAATGGGGCAGTTATGCCTCCTTCTTGGAATGAGGCAATTATTTCCCTGATTTTGAAGCCCGGCAAATGTTCAAATAGCTGCGATTCGTATCGGCCGATATCTTTATTAAATTGCGATTAAAAGATCTTCGCCAAGATACTGGCCGATAGGTTGAATGGCTCCATTGTTGAATTGATTCATCCAGACCAAAAGGGTTTTGTACGAGGAAGGTTTTTAAAGGAATTAACTTTTTCTCTGATAGGTTCAATAGATCTGGCATCTACCTATGGTTTACCACTCGCGGTTATAGCTTTAGATGCTACTAAAGCTTTCGACCGAGTTAATTGGGTCTTTTTGCAGTCTGTGGCTGAATCAGTGAACCTGGGCAGAAATTCCTGCAGTGTTGGAAGCCATATATAGGTCCCCCAAAGCAAGAGTATTGGTTAATGGCTCCCTGACGGACCCAGTTTTGATTAGCAGAGGCACGAGGCAGGGGTGTCCCTTATCTCCACTCCTATTTAACTTATATATAGAGCCTTTGGCTACGAAAATCAGGAATGACCCCGAGATTATACCTTTCCTTTTCTCAGGGTGGAGCAGGAAACTGGGTCTATACGCAGATGATATTCTTATTTATACAATCAACCTTCAAAACACCTTAAGTCGCGTCCTGGAATTAACAGCAGATTTTGGGAAAGTGTCGGGGTACGATATAAATAACAGCAAGACTGAAATCATGTCCTGGAATTTAGAATCCAGGGAAGTTCCTATAAAAGAAGCAATGAGATATCTTGGAGTTATAATCCCACACGATATTTCAAAACTAATGAAAATTAATTTGGAAAAGGCAAAAAAAGATATTACTGGGCTTTTAAAAATGTGGTCACATCTCCAGCTTACACTACTAGGCCGAATTAATCTAATAAAAATGATGATAGTCCCCAAGCTAACCTTCTTGTTTGACACTATTCCTCTCCCCTTCGATAATGAGTTGCTTAAAAAACTGCAAGGTCAAATTAGTAGTTTTATATGGGCAAGTAAAGGACCAAGAATAGCCTGGATGAAACTAAGAAGGAGGGTAGAGAAAGGGGGCCTAACATTGCCGGACCTGCTTTTTTATTCCTGGGCTTTCTTACTAAAAAATGGGAGAATGCTATTAAATACACCTACACAATCAGAAATAGGGAGATTGTTGGGTGTTATGTCAAGACAAGAGCTAGGAGGCAGCCAAGGGTTTATGTGCAAGTATGCAGACCCTAAATACTTCAAGAAGGTTAGGTTGAAGATCCTTAGAGGCCTGGCTGAGACCTGGTATAGGGTCAGAAGAGCTCTTAAGATCCCATACTATAGCTCTAGGGCTCTTATCTGGGACTCACCAGGCTCACCGGGATGGACAAAAGATGCTTTGGCGAGGCCTTTGAGAGAGGCAGGCTTAACAAGCTGGAACCATATTATATTGAAATCGCAACTGATAAGCTGGGAAATGTGTAATCTTTTGTCGAACCAACAAGTATCCAGATTTAAATATATACAAATACAGAGCTGGTTCCAAGATGTAAGCACGGGGATAGGAAATACCAATGAACTGGAGGACAGACTTTTGGACGAGACAATTACTAAAAAAGAAGTGGCGATGATTTATTGGCTGCTGGTTGAGATGGAGGATGGTGTTTTTACATTACCCACAGAGCTTTGGGGAGGATGCTTGCAGGAATCTTCGTTGGAGAAAAAGTGGCAAGTATCTATGTCTATGCTTTTTAAACTTGTAAAACCCGCACACCTAAGGAGAAATCCTATTTTCTCCATCCACATAGCTTATTGGTCGCCACAGAGGCTGTCAAAAGTTGGGAGAGGAGGTGTTGTTGCCTGCCCAAAGTGTGGAAGTCTGAAAGGAGATGACGTGCATATGTTTGTGGACTGTCCAGAGATTCAAAGATTCTGGGCTGACATGAGTAAGGCTCTATCTACTATGATCGGCTTTGACATCAAGGTAAGCGTTCTGTCGATTATATTTGGCAGTGAAACCGCTCTCGATGGAGCCTCAGGGGATAAGGCAAGGCTGTTTTTTTATTCCATGCTACTAGCACGCAGAGAAATATGCGTCCCCTCCCAGGTTTTTTGATTGGCTATCTTCCGTCAAATATGTGGCCAGCCTATTTATGAATGTGTTTAAAAAACATAAATTTTGGACCCCTGTTTTTGAGTGATGCGAACAACAAACAAATGCTGTTATCCAATGATTATGCCTATCTGCCGGTACGGCTGGCTTGGGTGTTTTCTCTCTTTCTTCCTGGCTGCCCAATCAGTGCTTTGGCATATGGGGGCGACAGAGGAGTGATAACAAAGGAGATGTGGCAGGAGGATGGCTCTTCTTCTTAAACCAGGGCGGAAACAATTATGAAGCAGGCGTCTCCTCCCTCCCCTCCTTCCAGCATAATTGTACAAAAGGGCAAGATATTCTCCATTTTACTGGTGCAAGTGGAATGTTGCCTTTTCTTGTTTTAAGAGGCAAATGAGGATAATAAAAAAAAAAAAAAAAAAGAACCAGAGATGCAGGTTCATGGTGCAATATTCTAATGCTGCCAACGCACCTCAGAATCTGCCAGGGTAGTTCCAGGCATTTAAACAGCTCACCAGACTATTCGTTCGCGGAAGGAGATGTCCAATGACAGCTTATGCTGCCTTGTTTTTGTAGGAGTGTGCAGCAGCTTGGTATGCCATGAAGAAACTGACTGGCACAATCTATCTATAGCTTTTTGTACCCTGCTGCGGTGGTATTCCATCACCAGAAACATGTTTTGCATGCTAATCTGGCATACTATCCGCTGCAACACTTTTTCAAACATGTTCTCAGTAACAATATCTTCCTAGAAAAAAGACTTAGTTATGCTTAAAATTTTAAAAAAAATTATATTCTAAAGGATAATGTCCTTTTTATGTAGCATTAAAACCTTGGGCCATTATAAGAGTGCAACAGTATTAATGTCATCAACTTAAGCAGGATGAAACGTTGAGTGAGCCCAGCCGGGTTTCAAATATGTCAACAGTCGAGCAAGAGGTAAAGTGATGTAAAAGTTAGGGGTTAATATCACCTAAGGCAATGGGATTCCATTTAAAGGACTTCGGAATGATGAAAGGTTGAAGCGCTTGCCTGAAGTTGAACCTGTGACCTGATGGTTGAAAACTAAGAGACTTATTTACAAGAGGCCTGAGCCACAGGAGCGTCACTTTTTTTGACCCTTCGGAGGCGCAAGCATCTCAATCATATCTATGACACGACGCAAAGCCACCCTGTGTGGCTTTGCATGGGCTCATAGATATGGAGTAAGGCAACGCAGTGCAAAGTGCTGTGTTGCTTACCTCTGCGTCAAGGAGGCATTCCATGGGCACTGCGATGGGTGGTACCACACAACACCCATGGATTTTGCATTTGCACTAGATTTAAAAAATCACATAAACCTGGGGCAGCACCAAAACCATACGTCTCCCTTGAGCAGGCGTAATGAGGACATTTATTTCCATTTCTCCCCGTTTTTTCCTCTTTCCATGTGTGCTGCATTCTGTAACACACATAGAATGAGGAAAACGCCTCTCTGGATTGTTTTTGTGCAGGAAGGTGCCTGTTCCTGCTCAAAAACAATCTTGCCTGCACCATGGTGCAAAGGTGCTTATGTTGGAGCTAGGCAGCAAATCGTGCACCGGCGCTGGGGTAAAGGACAAGAATGCATCGTATTTCATAAATACTGTGCATTCCTGCTCTTTCACATCGGCGTTGGGCAGCGCACTAAGGAGCATATCAGCAACACCCGGCGATAATTATCGCTCAGCGTTCTTAGCGTGAGGATAATTATCGCCGGCTAGCGTGGATTTTTATCACTGAGATAGCGTGCTATTAGCAACGCATATCTCCTCAGCGATAAAAATCCTAGCGCTAACTGCCTAACGTGAGTTTATCGCTGGAAACCCAGCGATAATCTCACGTAGTGTGGCATTAGCTTGCTGATAGGGACTCACAAACTTAGCCATGATATCCGCCTTCCATAGGATATCATGGCTAAATCAGTCCTGAAGCAGGAGTAAGGAAAGTAGCGATAACAGGGGTTATCGCTACTTTTCCTGCCGCTATGCTTCATAGCGTGGGGCTTGCTGATAGGAGAAATGTCGCTTTGCATCTCATTAGAGATGCAAAACTGGGCGTTAGGAATCCCCACGCTTAAGCAAGGTTTCACGCGGTTAGCGTGGCCTTGCTAATTAGGCGGTAAAATTATCGCCGCTTTTCGGCCAAAAACGGCCGCAAAAGCAGCGATAATTTTTTATCGCCAGCTTGTAAATATGCCCCCATATGAGGCCCTAAGATCTTAGCAGTGACCGCATAAATAGCAAAGCTGGGAACCCAGCAGAACCACATGAAGGCAAAGATATATCTGTGTAGCAGGCTCATTCAATCACTGTTGAATCAGGTAGCCTCAACAATGCAAACAATCTTATATTATAAGATGTATGACTGGTCCCCAAACTTCAGATAAACTTGTGTTAAATACTTCACCACAACCTGCTTTTAAAGCACACTGCAGGATCCAGTAACAGTAGTCAAGTGTTTCTCCGATTCTCTTGTGGCTGAAGAGGTCAGTGCCCAACACAAAGCGATCAGTGAGCCGAAGCTGTGGTTAAAGTTTCTGAAATGCATCCTCGCCTGCCTCCATCTGACAGGGCGAGCCACAGACAGCGGCGAGGTCACAGGTCCGAGCAAGCAAGGGGAGCAGAGCTGCGGGCAAACTGAGATTATAAAGGAGGCGATCTGACCCTTCCCATAAATGAGAGCTGCTGTGCAACATGCCTTGAAGAAGAAAAAATATTATCAACGCAACAATGTTCCAAGGAGATTATTAACAAAGGAAAAATGTATCAGAGCACAACCCATGCATACAACAAAAGAAAATGTAACCCAACTTGGATTTAAAAAAAAATCTTTTTCTTTTGGTCTATCCATGGGTTGTGCTTTGATACATTTTGCCTTTGTTAATTTTCTCCTAAAAACATTGTTGCGTTAATATTATTTATTGGCCCCAGGTTCTGGGGAGTAGAGCTGCCCCTGTTTGTTTCAATTATTGAAGAAAAAAAGGCACTGTGATGCAGCCAGTGTTTACCTCGTCATAGCGCTTTTTTTGAAGTCATGTTGCACAGCAGCCGGCGCTGCTGTGCAATATGTTGAAAAAAATCGGGGCAGGGAAGCAACATGAGGGAAGTGCGGGGGAGTGGGGAGTGGGAGTGGGAAGGGAGCACCAGATGAGGGCAGCAACATGGAGAAGAAATGGGTTGGAGGGGAAAGAAGAAATAGTACCTTAATCACATGGCAAGCAGCAGATGGACACAGATTAAGTTCAACCAACCTGTTCTTTTGCCATGTTCCACACAAAGGAATGGAAGTGATGCTTGGCCTGTGCTGGCCAATTAGGAGACTTCAAAAAAGAGTGACACTGAAGTCAACAAATGGTAAGCAATGGGAGGGCTCCAAGCCTTTTATTATAAACAATCGTGTTTCGCAAGCGAGAGTGCATGCGCTGTTGCAGGCTCAACATTAAAACACAAGACTCAGGCTTGCAATCTCCATGTACTAGGCTGATGCATTATAGAATAATTATAATGCTTCACATTCCACCTAAACAATGTTAGGTGTCAGGAATTGTACGCCACACCTAGGACCTAGATTGCAAAATAGTCAGCGCTACAAAGACAACATGCAACAGATGCTAAAGGGGAGTGGGCAAAGGGACAAGCCTTAGATAAGTGACAGAGCTATTAGAAAAGAACAAGATTAAAATATGTGTATTCAGCTCTTTATGGGTGAATTTAGGTATTTCCAGGACACATTGCAACTGTACTCAGGTGCAGATTTATCAGTGTCATGCAGCACAGCAAGACACCTAGCTGCGCTGTGATGCGTGACAGTGAGAAGGCAGGAATACTCTAAATTTTACATTATACGGCACATTCCTTTCTACGCGCTGGCGCACTATGTGCTGACTAGCTTTAACGCAGGCACCCTTGCACCATGATGCAAAGGTGTCTGTGTTGCAGGCAGGATTGTTTTTTTGTGCAAGAAGCTACACCTTTCTGCACACAAAAATTATTTGAGGCTTTCTCCTCTTTCTATGTGTGCGGCAGAATGCAGCACACGAAGAGAGAGGAAAAAACAAGGAGAGATAAGGATATATCTCCTCGTTACGCCTCCTCTGGAAAGGTATAGCATTCCAAGGTCTACCACTCATGGTAAATCTGGGAATGCACCAAAATCCATTGGTTGATGCATGGGAACACCAACGCTTCACCCATGGAACGTCTCCCTGGGGCAGAGCAACGCAAGGCAGCGACTTGTGCTGCCTTGTGTTGCTCTGGATATACCATGCTGTGCAGGGCCATGCATAGTGCCATTGCGTGGCTTGGTAAATCTCATTCTGGGTTTAGCATCGCCCTGCATTATCTTGCCTAGTGCAAAACCTTTGATGAATACGCCCCTCAGTTCTTTTGAATCACTTTTTTTATGTAAAAGAGACAAGACATGACTATCAAAATATCTCAGAGCATGCATGGCCAATTGATTCTGAAAGAAGTTTGGGGCACAGAAACTGCATGATGAGGAACTTTAAACACTGTGCTTGGTGAGTGTAGGGTGACGTAGACATATATATAGGGTGAATGTGGTTAAGATAAACTGTGCGCTATACATGTAGGCACTGGGGTACAAGAACTGGTAGAGGAGACGATTCAAGATTTTGAACATGGCCGTGGGTGAGGGAGGGATCCTAAGTCACACATGAAACTTGGATGATGGTATCCCTTCTGAGTAGATCAGACTTTCATCACCACCGTCTGATAAAAAGAAAGGCATTACAAGCTTAAAAAGATTAAAAAACAACTATTGCCAGCACCAGTTCAGAACTATCTGCAGTTTCAGGACTGCTCATCTGACAGGCAAGTATCAGGTAGATTGCTGTAGTCAAGGGACAACCATCACAGTGCTGGTTACATAATAAAGTTCAGAATGGTAGCCATACAAAGTGTCAGATTGTATGTATATTTTTAGACCAACAGCACAAGTGGTGTGCTTGCAATAGAATGCAAAAAGATCAATTGATGGACAGAATGCTGAACAAAGTCATACATTCATCCCACTACAGAGATCTGGGCCTAAATCCATCCTTTTTTGCTCCCCATGCCATTCCAGATTGGACCCAGAATGCAATAGAATGGCATCCTAGAAACTTCAGGCAGTTGCTTTAATTCTTCCTGCATTGATGTCCCATCCACAATGCATAGCAGCCAATGTAAACCTTGCTACATTGCGTCACCATCTCCCTAGAGCTTTCTCAAAGTATGTCATGGCAGCCCACTTTCCCTTAGAAAGATGACATAAGTGATGGAACTTGGAAGGCATAATTAGTAAAACTGATCTGGATAGAGCAACACATAATTCCCTTTGAGCTGGCATTCTGTAACTTTTTCCAATTAGTGTCAGCCATCAGGTTACTGGCACAGGGAGACCTTCTGGAATTATTTCGTTTTGAAATATATCCATTTAGATGAATTTAAAGATTGATTATTCTGTTTTCCTTTCACAATAACGTCGTGCTCCCTGGCCGCTGAACTTCCTGTTTCAAGCCCACTGATTTGTCCAAGGTCTAGTCGGCATCTGCAGATCTTCCAACGTGTCCAGCATGTCACTATAAAAGGTCAATTTCACGAGGAGAGGGTCCCAAGCAAGGACATGGCATAGCCAGTGCTTCATTTGTAAAATATTAAGTGCCAGGGCTCTGACTAGGAGGCCACTGCAGCTTGCACCACCCCCCGCCCCTGTCAACGCTGCCAAAACAACTACTAACCAGCTCTCTCACGTGTAAATGCGACAGTTCAAATTATTCCAGGTCCCCAAAGCTAAAGGAATGGCTGGAGAGGCAGCTATTTGCAATTTTTAATGTACATTGTTTTCCTAAACTGTTACACTGCGCATCTCTAAATTACATGAGCAGCGCCACCATGTGGCAGACTGCCCTAAGTGTGGTGTTCACAATTAGGTGCGGGTGCGAGCACCAGAAACCAATTAAGTGTCGGTGCTCAGCACCGGAAAGCACCGGCTCAAATTAAGCACTGGGCATAGCCACCCCGAAGTTTAGATTGTGCAGGATCGCATGCTGGAGTATCAAGTTTTAGGATTCAGCGGACTATTTTTGGCAAGATCTGACTTTGTATCCATCTACAAGATGTTTCTTGGGGGTCATTCATGACTGCATGGGCACGGTAGTGATGAGAATCCAGTGTAACGTGTGCCATTACCTGCTGACTTTTCAATTGGCTACTGGGAGCCACTCTGAAGCCAACATGCCGATGGCCACCAGCACGCTAACCACGGGGGACATTCTGCTATGTGGATAAACAATGTAAAGAAAATGGGAGGGCACCTTGGCCCGGACTGCAGAAGATCCAGGCTAATTCGTGTGTGTCTGTTTAATGTGTGAGCTAAGACGAAACGAACCCAAATACACAATGAATACACAAAGGTAGCACCACGCACAGAAGGAGGGGGAATCTGTGCTGTCACTCTCGCTCTATGTTAGATGTGTGAGCAAGGTTGTTCCACCTGCAATGTCGGAGTGAGCCTATAGAATGCTTATGTGACCTTGGCTTTTATCCTAAAAGCCACAGATTGTTTGTTTGAAATTCCGAGGCTGTAATTGAAGGATTAAATTGAATCCCAGCGTGAGGCGAGAGAGAGGGAAAAGATCTGATACTTATCTCTGCCTTGGATTCATGAAATTGGGTAAAAAGCAAAATGTAATGTAGAAGACTTGCCATCAAATGTTTCTTTAATGAAGGTTTTTCGCGCTTTGTGGCCTGTAATTAATGTACGTGACCTAAAAGAAAATGATGCAAAGTGTTAGAAGTAAAAAGTAAGGTTTACCTTTTGACCTTCCGACTCACCTTGGTCACTTTGGAACTCTCAATACTTTTCCTTTGACTAATAAGATTTACAGAAACAACTCCACTTCTAAGAATTCCGAAGTCCTTTCTATTGACTGCCAAGCAACGCTTCTGCTGGCCCTTGCTTTTTCCATCCTTTACTTCCGCTCAACAAGACCCTGGTGCCTGTCACGGCCTCCACGTTGCACCTCCTGCAATAGTTCCATTATAGCAAATATAGGATTATGAAACTCACAAAAGGTGATGGGAGGAATGATTGTAATTTGTCTACCCACTGGCAATCGCCTGGGGTATCACCCCAACCCATTGTTCTTGTGCTCACCATGCCACCTCAGTTTGGACCCAGCCATGTGAAAATCAGTCTTGACCCTTCTCCTCATGGCAACAGTAAAGTCCGAACTGCCAGGTCAGGTCCTTCCTGAACCGGAACACCACCAACCCAGGACTGCTTTCCCCTAGTTATGGACTTATCAACTGGGTACAGCTTGGTTTCAATGGCACAGCAAGCATGGGACCCATGTCTAGGCATACCCTTGCCTCTTAGGGAGGTTCATGAAACATGCAAAAGGTGATGGAAGGAATGCTTGGAATTTATCTAACCATTGCAATCGCTTTTGGTAGCATTCTAACCCATTGTTGTTATGCTCACCATGTCACCACTGTTTGTACCCAGCTATATGCAAATCAGTCTTGACCCTGCTCCTCGTGGGACCAGTCCACCCTGAAATGCCACACTATGTCCTCCCTGAACCGGAACACAAGCAACCCAGGACCAGGTTTGCCCTTGTTAAGGGCTCATCAGGTGGGCACAAAATGGTTCCAATGACACAGTGAGCACGCGGCTCACGTCTGGGCATACCCATGTCATTTAGGGCGGTACATGAAAGACACAAAAGGTGATAGGAGGAATGCTGGCAATTTGTCCAACCACAGGCAATCACTCTGGGTAGCTGTAAGAAAGTGGTTCTGTATATACTGCACCAAAGTAAGGTTCAGTGTGTACAGAGTCCAACAGTCCCCAGAGGTTTGGCAGAGGTTAAAGTTAGATATAACCTTACTCTCTAAAGTGGTAGCTTGGCAGAGCAGTAAGTCAGTATCAGAGGACAGTGTAAAGCATTTGTTGTACACACTCAGTCAGCAAATGGTCTCACACACTCAAGAACTGAAGTCTAGGCCAACTGTTTTGTATAAAAAAATATACTCTTGTTTTATTTCTAGAACCAAGCAAGCCTGGTACAGGTAAGCATATAAATACTTTGCAGTAGTGATTGTCTTGTTTGAACACAGTTCAGAATTGCAGTATAACTGGTACTGGTTTTGATTACAGGTTTAAGAAAGCAGATTGCAACACATTGCAGGTATAGTATATTCAATTGAATGGGCTTTTTCAGTAAAATGCAGTTAATTACTTTTTAGATTACTTTTCTAACCACAGGACTGGATCCTAGATTCAGCCCTGGGACATTTCCTGGAAACAGGTGAGTAAATGTGTTTTGGTTAAAGGTATGATTTTTTAGGAATATTATTGTATTTCAAGAGTTGACACAAACTTTTTCACATAGAATCACCAATGTTATCCTATGGGAGGAAATTCACTTAGCAGGTAAGTTAGGTTATTGTTACTTTTTCATACTCATTGCTGGATCCTGGATTCAGCACTGGGACATTTCCTGAAAACAGTTGACAGAAATCGTTTTTGTTAAACAGGTGAGTTTTAAGGAATATTTGCATGTTGCAAAAAATCGACAGAAGAATTTCTGGTGAAAACCAGGCAATGTTATCCTATGGGGGAAAAACAAGTAATCTGAAAATCACAGTTGTAATTACTTTTTAGGGTCAGTGCTGGGCACCAAGATCCAGCACTGGGATCTCTCCTGGAAACAGGTGAGTAATTTAGTTTTTGTTGATCGGATAATTTTTAGCGAATATTTTAAATTATCAAAACTTGACACTTAGATGAATTTCCAAGTGAAACCAGTCAATGTTACCCTATGGAGAAAATGTGAGTTATTGGCTTTCAGGTAAGTACTCGACTGGCAGAGTTAAGGTCTGGGGAAAGACTCAGGGGTCTCCCAGGTTCGGGTAGGTACAGAAGTTACACCCTCAGTGGCACAGGGGCAGCCGGGTGCAGAGAGCGTAGGCCCAATGTTAGCCTATGGTGGGCAGGGGGCCTTTGGTTGGTGGCTGCTAGCAGGCAAGCCACACAGCTGTGGGAGCTGAGCTCCTGGTCACTTACACAGGGCAAGTGGGGAAGTAGAACAGATGCTGCACTTCCAGGGGCACTCGGGCGGCTGTTTGCAGGGTGCTTTTGGGCCTTCGGGCACCCAATGGATTTCAATGGGAAAGCTGCGAGACGAACAAAGGCTGCAAGCTCGGGGACGGAGATTCTTCAGGTGCAACCACCACTTCGAGAGGTAAGTTGAGGAGCAGTAGGGTAGGTAGGCACCCAGGAGTTGGGCACAGGGGGCTGCAGGGCGCCGGGTGCAGGGGTGTCTTTTGGCATCTGGAAATCTTACCCTCTGCTGGTCGCGGTTGGCGGGGTCCCTGGAGTTGAGGCTGCAGACGTCGTCAGGAGCGTCGAGGAGGGTCCTTGGGTGCTGGATTCTTGGTCGCAGTCGCCAGGGGGACATCCTCATTGTCTTTGTTCACTCAGGCACAGGCCAAGCTTGGCGGGTGCAGATTTTGCTGAATTTGCGGTTCCTGGCTGGCACCAAGGGTTGTTGCTGTTTGAGCAGAACCACTGCTCGTGGGAGTCACAGTCTCTTAGATGAGCAAGGCAGTCAGGTCCTCTGGGTTTTTGAGGTTGCTGACCACTGGAGACGCCAGGGTTTAGCAGGAGAAGGTTCAAGGGTCGAGGCCGGTAGGGCTGGGGCCAAGTCAGTTGGTGTCGCCCTCTTCTTAGCAGCTGCACGGCAGGTCTTCTTTCTTCTTGTTCTTCTTTGTAGTTTCAGAATCGGGATCTGAGGAAGGAAGGTTCAGGGTGCCCCTAAATACTAAATTTAGGGGCGTTACAGGTAGGGAAAGGTCAGGGACCAATGGGCCCCTTTCCTGGGGTGAGTACACCCCCTATCCTGCCACTCTCCAGTGGGAGGGGGGCAAGAGCCTAGTCCTGATTGGGTAGTGCTCCCCATCCTCAAGATGGCGACAGCCCGGAGTTGTGCTTCACCTCGCCTCCCCCACGTGAGGGGTGGGGTTGGCAGAGACTGGCACACCCCCTTTCCTCACTTGGGTTTTCCCGCCAGTCTTCTCGCCAGAGTGGGGGTCAGAACCGGTGGGGACCAGTTGCTGAGTACAGCAAGTGGTCTGGAGAGGCTCACAAAGGCAGCATGCCTTTGAAGCTTCCCCTGCCCATCCTGGGGGAGGAGACCTAGCACCTCGCCCCAGGATGTGCATTGTTGCAGGCCCACAAGAGCGGGTGGCTCTCTTCCCAGGGGTCCAGAAACAGGTCTGCTGGGTGGCAGCCTAGGCAGCCTCTCAGTCAGGACGTGGGCTGTGGGTTAGTTTCAGGGGGCAACTCTAAGTTGCCCTTTGTCATGCATTTTACATTAAATCCCACATTGGCATCAGTGTGGATTTAATGTGCTGAGAAGTTTGATACCAAACTTCTCAGTCTTCAGTGTAGCCATCATGGTGCTGTGGAGTTCGTGATGACGACCTCCCAGCACCATATACTCTTAATGGCAGCACTGCACTTAACGTGGCCAGGAATGGACCTGGGTACTGTAGGGGTACAGGGCTCATGCACCTGTACCCACACCACTGGCATAGGGCACCCAGCTAGAGGGGTGACTAAGGTATGCCAGGGCAGTGTGTTGTGGGCATGGCACACAAGGATGTGTGCCATGTCGACTCTTTGTTTTGTTCTGTGCCAAGACACTCAGCCTGCAAAGGCAGGGTGTATGTGTCATGGTACAGGGCCTCTAAGGGCGGCACAATGAGTGTTGCAACCCTTAGGAGCCTTCACTGGTCACAGTGCCCTGGGTACCTAGGGTACCATTTACCAGGGGCTGACATGTGGCCAGAGATGCCAATTGGGTTTAGGTTTCAACACAGTTTTAGGGAAGGAACACAGGCCCTGGGCACCCGATTGTCAGGAGCCCAGGGCACACTCAGTCAAAGTACATCAACAATTCAGCAAAAAGTGGGGGCATACCATGCACGAAAGATGGCACTTTCTCACAGTAGCATCAAAACCAATTATTCTTTTGCTCACCATGCCTCCTCAGTTTGGATTCAGCCATATACAAATCAGTCTTGACCCTTCTCATCATGGGAATACGCCAGCCCAAACTGCCAGGTCAGGTCCACCCTGAAGAAGAACACAAGCAACACACGACCTAGTTATGGCTTCTTAGCTGAATACAGCTCGGTTCCAGTGACACAGTGAGTATGGGCGCCGCGTCTGGGCAGACCCATGCAACTTTGGGTGGTACATGAAACACACAAAAGGAGATGGGAGGCATGCTTGCAATTTGTCTAACCAATGCCAATCGCTCTGGGTAGCATTCCAATCCATCATTCTTTTGCTCACCATGCCTCCTCAGTTTGAACCCATCCGTATTTCAATCAGTCTTGACCCTGCTCCTCATGGCATCAGTCAAGCCCAAGCTGCCAGGTCATGCCCTCCCCGAACCGGAACACTAGCAACCTAGGACTACTTTTGCCCAAGCTATGGACTCATTAGTTGGGTACAGCTTGGTTCCAGTGGCACAGTGAGTACGGGACCCACATCTGTGCATACCCATGCCACATGCTGTACATGGAACATAGAAATGTTAATGGGAGGAATGCTTGCAATTTGTCTAATGACTGGCAATTACTTGAGCAGCATCCCAACCCATAATTCCTTTGTCACTATGCCACCTCAGTTTGGACCCCATCATATGCAAATCAGTCTTGACCCTGATCCTCATCACAAGGGTCCAGCCCAATCTACCGGGCCAGATCCTCCCTGAACTGGAACACAATCAACCCAGGACTGCTTTCACCTTAGATTTGGGGCCATCATCTTGGTTCCAGTGACATAGTGTGCACAGGACCTATGTCTGGGCATACCCATGCCACTTTGGGCGTGGGTTCCATACACACTGTTGCACTGGAGCCAAGCTATACCCTGCTGATGAACCCTTAGTCCTGGGTTGCTTGTGTTCCGGTTCAGGGAGGGCTTGGCTTGACAGTTCAGGCTGGACTGTGAAGGAAGTGGCCCTTAAGGGCCACTCGGGTTACTCACAACCAACTGCTATGCCTTCCTAAGAATGAAAAGTCGGTCAGACAGTAGAGAATACAAGCTTACATGTTTATTGTCAATACTCTGCAGAGGAGTTCATCATGACCTGAACCCTAAGATGCCTGCCGAGGGACTGGCCCCCCCAACCGTCTACAGTGAGCAATAATTCCTCCCGAGAAGCCTCCAGACACGCCCCCAATGGAAAACTACCAGCCTGAGCCGAACATGAACAACGAGGCACAGTAGGATGAAGTAACACCTACCAGATGGGTACATATTATCAGGAATCCAAGGCCACGGCGCTGGGTCTCAGCTTCTCCTAACGTGGGGGCAGAAACTACACATTCAGATAGGCCTATTCATTAGTAAGTGGGGAAGCAGCCTTGGACAAGAGAAAAAATAATAATGAAATACAGTGTTCTTCTGAGGCAAGCAATACTGAATAATGAGGCCTAACTAAGCAGCCTAATAGGGATTACGAAATGCAAAATGGAGTCACACTCGCTAACTGAAGCCTGCACATTACTCAGTGGGTTGCATAACGTGAATATAAATGGTATCTATTTAGCCACACATTTCTAACGTAATATAGCATGAAACGAGCGTGTTGCAGGGATGGAAATTTGAAACCTAACAACTGTTCCCATTGGAGCAGGGTCAAAACTGATTTGCATATTGCTGGGTCCAAACTGAGGTGGCTAGGTCTGCAAAATAACGATGGACTAGGATGCAGTCCAATCTGTCTCTCTGCTTGTACCCCAAGCCTTCCAGGTGGGAGTAGTGTCTGCTGCTGCACTTCTTATCCCAGGCTATACTTCTGTCAGTCTGTCTGTTCCTCTGTCTCTACACTTGTAACTCTGGCTACGTAGCTGTGAACAGCATCTTCTACTGAACTTTTTAAACCAAGCTCTGACCCATCTTCCTGAATCCTGACCTGATCCAAGGAAGCTTTAGCGTAATATTTATGAGACTGCATTTCCATTAAAGGGCAAACCACCTGCATCCATTTCATGCACTCCCATCAGAGGTACATATAGTACATTTTGAGGGGGTGCAAAATTAAATTGTTCACTGTTAGATGGGAGATAGGCAGCCAGTCTTGTCATCATAGTTCAAACCTCTGTGCATGCTGAGACGTGCAATAATAAGCTTATAATGGCACACACAGGATTTCAGGAACCGAAATACAAAGCTTTGTGAGTGAAAAACGAATTCTCCGCTAAAATGGCCACTAATCTTAGTACCTTGATTCCACTGTTCATATTGTTCAAGAAGTGGATGTTTATTGTTGTGCTGTGTTATGTTACGTTATGAATGAATAATAAGTGCTTCTATAGCGAACGGCTACTCAGAAAAAGTGTCCCAGTGCTTTTAGGCAAGTGAAGATTGAGCAAATCATAAGAATCACTGGCATCCTGACATCGCTATAATTTGAATAAAAGAGTTTTCAGCTCATTTCTAAATTTGGCTTCCTCCTTAATGGCCCTCAAATGTTTAGAAAGCTGATTCCATAATCCAGCCACCTTAACAGTAAAGGTGGAGACTCCCCTGCATTGCCTCTTAAAATGGAGCACCACATTTAAGCTGGCGTTACTTGAACACAGGGGCCTCCTTGGGCTTTATTCTTTGATTCTCTCATTGAGGTAAGTATGTCCCTTATTATGGAGGAATTGATGCGTCAAGGGCAAAGCCTTGTACATTATGCATTGTAGGACTGGCAGCCAATGACGTCTCACCTGAAATAATGACACTGATGAATATTTAGGTATTTTATACAATAGGCGGACTGCCATGTTGTGCATAACTTGTAGCCAATGGGTCCGATACTCCGGAAGACCCAGGTACAGAGCATTGGCATTATCTAGCCTAGACAGAATCAGTGTCTTGACCACTGTAACTTGAGCCTCATGTGGAGGCAGGTGAAGAAACTACATCAGCATGTGAAAAATCCAAAAGCATGCTTTCACAACTGCTGAAACCTGTGCCCTGAATGACAGTTGAGCGTCAACCATAATGCCTGAAATTCTGGCCACCGCCGTTGGATGGGGCATTGGGGGAACACTGGTAGGCCACCCACCTACCTGTCCTGGAAGGGGATTCCACCCAAAGAGTAACATTTTTACACTGTAATTTATTGGCCTTCAGCCAATCGAGCAATGCTGTCATAGAGCGAGCGAATGTAACCTTTGCAACTGTGCCAACATTTCCTCGATGTCGTTCATGGCCAATTTAATTGTCTGTTGTCGCAGACACTCCAGAATGACAATTGTTGTTCCTTGTAGAATAATACCTTCCTGAGTAATGTATAGTTCATCCTTAACATTCTTATACTTTTGTTATTTACTGTGGCTGGTAAGAGGTTGAAGACACTGGTATCAAGACTGATGTGTGATAATGTCCTTAACTTTCAGCATGTCACTATCTTGTGGCAGTGACAGTTTGTGCTATTGAAATGGCAGCCAAAGTGCTTGATTTCACTATGAAATGTATGTAATTTTCAGCCACCTTAGAAAGGGTGCCAGGGCACTGTAGAGGCACGTGTGAGAAGAAGTCTGCAGGGTTCTGCTCTTTCCCTGAATGATGCACAATGGTGTAGTTGTACTCTTACAATCACAGACCCCAACATTCAAAGAGAGGAGGGATTTTTACATTTGGATTTCCAAAGATAGTCAATAATGTTTGATGATCAGTTACAAGCATGAAGGGCTTCCCACACAATATGTGGAAATGTTCATAAGCCCACACCACTGCCAAGCTCTCTTTCTCAGGTAAGTCCGTTCAGCTTGGAATAAACTTCAGCTGGCGTACTCCACAATACGTCTTCGAGCATTTGGGTGTCCACTGTGCTGTGTAAAGATGGCGCCCAACCCGACAAGGCTAGCATCAACAATAACCTCAGTCTGAAGCTTTAGATCAAAATATGCCATTTTAGTAGTGTTCTCAATAGCTTGCCTGATTTTCCAGAAGCTTTAATCGCATTCATGTGACCAAAGAAAATAAATATTCTTTTTAGTCATGTCTCTTAATGGCACACTAACAGTGGCAAAGTCTCAGATATATCTAGAGCAATAGCTGGCCATGCCAAGAGAAAAACAAAACATGGAAACATCTTGTGAGGGACTGGCACTTGCACTTGCACTTTAGCAGGCTCGGGTGTCATGCCCCCATCAGAAAAGATATAGCCAAAGAATTCTCACTTTGTCTTATGGGACTCACATTTCTTGGCATTCAAAGTGAAACAGGCACCAGTGAGCTAATGGCGCACTTGAGTGAGAGCTTTGTCATGCTCTCTCTGTGTAGCTCCGAATATCAATATGTCATCACTGGAATTGAAATCATTCATGACAAGCTGTATGAGGTGTCAAATGACATCTTGGAATAGCTCTGTAGCTGATGACACCAAAATGCAGTCTCTTGTAACGGAATAGCCCAACGTGTAGAAAAGGTTGTAATGGGCCTGGTCTTCTCCTCGAGTTCCATCTGATGATATATTTTATTCAGATCCTGGCGAGAGAATGCCTTTGCCCCATTCAATTATGTTATCATGTTGGCAATGTGCGGACCTGGATGTCATTCTCTTTCAATGGCCTTGTTTTCTTCATGGATATCCACACAGATGTTTACAGCTCCTTCACTGTTCTTTTTGAGTACTACCACTATGGGAGAAACCCATGGAGGTGGACCTGTAGAACTGTCAGTGATATTGTACTTGAGAAAAAATTCAAGTTCCTTTTCAACAGCTTCCTGTAAGTGAAAGGCAATTCATCTCTGTCTTTGAGCAGTAGGATGGACGTCCTCATTAATGTGTAATTTGACTTTCGTAGTCTTGAGTTTTCTCAACCCATGAAACAACTAAGGGAATTGACTTACTATTTCCTGAGGCAGTTCATTATATTTCTCCTCAGGCATGATATTTATTGATGCACCACTATCGATAATGAACAACCATTAACTTTTTGTATGATCTTCGGATAATGTTTAATTGACTTTGGTGCTTTGTTATGTCTGTTTCTCTTAGACCCGTGTTTTTCCTCACAGGCAGCCAGTCCAAAATACGCACGTTTCTCAGAGGTGAACATGGACGTGGCACATTCATCTTCTTCACTTTCCTTTGATATTTACACGGAAGAACTATTGGACGAAGATTTAGATGTCGATCGACTTCATTTGGTGTTGACTTGCCTTAGCTGATGTGGTCGCTTGGTCTTTGGGCGTGTGTCGAACATAGCTTCTGGAACGTTTGAGCAGCTATTTTGTCTTTGCGCCATGACACACCTACTGTTTCCTTCACTGTGCACACCATTACAAAATGGTTCTCCTTTCCACAGCCCTTGCAGATCTGCCCAATGACAGGACATTTACCACACCTGAAGCACAACTTCTTTTTTTGTGGAGAATTCACTCTGTGCCTTTCGGCCTTATGCTTTGACTTTTTTTCTCACATTCATGACTGACTCATTCTGGGCACCTCCAGCGTCCATGTCAGCAGTGTTTCTATCAGCAGGCTCTTCACCTCTGACAGCCGTGAGAACTCGCTCCAGACTAAGAGTTTCGCTCAGCATTCGTCATCTGAATGAATATGACACAAATCCATCAATCACTTTGAGGTCTATAGCTTCCTCATCATTAAATTCATTGAACTTACAGTTTTTGATGAACGTATCCAATCTTTCAACAAATTTGTGTATGGTCTCACCAGCTTTCTGCCTTTCTTTTTTTTTGTCCTCATACGCCAATATATATAACCTAGATCAGCTTTCCTCTCTCTGCGGCCAGCCCTGTGATATATACCGCCAGCAGAAAGCAAGTGTTGATCTGGTCTTAATGGATGCTGTAGTGTCCTGTTTGATGATTTGTTTATACAGGTTCTCTATGGTTATGCCTATCTGTCATACAAAATGTTTCTATGGTTTTGATGTAGTCAGAAATAGAATGTATATAGGTCATAAGGGAGTTTGGGACAGTTGACTAGGAGCTGTTGCTGTACTGGTGAACTTGTATGGATGGGATTTTATCTTGAAGATTAAACTCTTTTTTCAAATCAACTTTAAACTGGATCTCGACATTTTCATTGAAATATAACACTGGCGTAGTCGGCAGTCTTCAAGAAGATCTCAACAACAAGTATTAAACTGATTCTGGTGAGATACAAACATTTTTATATTAGAGGGTTGGGAGCATTTCGCCACATTTCCACGGTGATTTGAGGGGTTTAACTCGATGTGGGCTCACTCTCTTAGTAGTGGAAGGTACAACATACTCTTAAGCAATTTATGTCTCAATCGCGAATTGCTTTAATTTACGAATTTTCATTGGATCAGCTGGATTGTACGTCTTTTCTCATGAGCTTCAAATGTTTTAGTGGCTCGGTCAAAGATGCTGTACTGGTGAACCACGGTCAGAGAGGCTGGTGAAAATTCGATGTGATTGAAAATTATTACAATTCAAGCGTGAGAGGATCTTCGAAAGTTTATTTTTTTTTTCCCTATGTCATGGTTTTCGCGATGAATTAACTTTGCGTTAACTTTTACTGGACGTTACTGGAATACGTTGAGAAGGAGTCTCGCGCTCTGTTTTAAATGCTAACATTTTATAGAACTCGTACCTTCAAGCTTCGTTTTGGATTGTTCATCTTCGAATTTTCAAGTGTTCTTTCGGAGTCGACTTCTTTTTGAGGCTTTCTTCACGCTCTGACTGCGGAATTGCATGCTGGGACAGCGTCATTACGTCGCACGTTCCTGCGGCCATTTTGGATTGGGATGAGTTCGGTGAACTACGTGAACTAACATCACATCTTGTACGTTTGCACGTTTTGTTTCTATTTCGGATTCCTCATCCGTGACTCGTACATCAGCTTGGCAAAGTGAGCTTCGAATCCATTTGTTGTGGTGCGATAAATTCCTCCTCTCAGTCAATTTGAATTCCTCATCGGTGACTCGCACACCAGTGATCTAAAGCGAGTCTCAATTCCAGTATGGTACAGTAATTCTACTCATGTCAGTTAAGAGGTATTTTTGACAGAAAGTTACACGCTGGTATTTAAAGCGTTCCAGGAAAGAAATTACAAACAGTTTCGACAGCGATATGCACGCTAATGTATGTGCATATTAGGGTTTAATCTCCATGATATAGATGTTAATTGTATGTCATAAGACCATCATTTAGGTTACAACGCACAGTTCCATTGTCCTAAAAATTTATTTTAGTTTCTTCTTATTTATCATATATTTTATTTTTTTTTAAAAAAGGGTTCACTTTATGTTTGGTGCAATGCAGAATGTTACTGCAGCACCTTTCTTTTTTTCCCAACCTGGTGAACCTCCTATCAAATGGAAAAAATGGAAGAGTGTATTCGAAAGATATGCTAGGGTGTGTGGCGCTTCGTTGAGTGCTGAAAGGAAAACATCTCTTTTGCTTCATTGCCTGGGCTCAGAAGGACAAGACGTGTTCGATCATCTCCCTGAATTGGCAACTTCTGAGTCAGATGGTTTAAATGATTATGAAATATGCATATCTAAGTTAGACAAGCATTATCTTCCAAAAGTAAGCACGATATTGGAGAGGTATCATTTTGGGAAGAGACTGCAGAATGAGGGTGAATCTATTGAAAATTATTTGACAAGTTTACGGAAACTTGCTTCATCTTGTAAATTTGAAAACCTGACGGATGAACATGTGCGTGATCAATTCATGTTAGGCTGTAATATGGATAAAGTAAGAGAAGAATTGTGGTTACGAGATGACCCTACTCTAGATGAGGTCATTGTTGTAGCTAAAAAGATAGAACATTCATTAAAGTGTGTTGCCATCATAAAAAAGGATAATGTTAAGGAGGCCAAGGTACAAGTGGTTAAAGAGCAAAGTGATGTCAAGTTTAAAACAAAAGACAAAGGTCAAGTGGATAGGAGCAAAATAAGTAATACTTTATCTGATAAGTCAATGTCTTTTAAATGTTACAGATGTGATACGTTAGGGCATCTTGCTAATGATAAAAGGTGTCCTGCTCTTAGTCATATGTGCTTGAAGTGTAAAAAGAAGGGTCATTTTGAATTTGTGTGTAAGACTAAGCTTAATTCAAAAGTTAAAATGGTAGAGGTTTATGAAGATGAGCATTCAAGAGAGATGTACAAAGATTTTGAGTGTGGTCAAATAATTTTAGAGATAGGAAGTGATAACAACATGAAAATGTGTCCTACGGATGAAATTTTAGTTGATGGGGAGTTAACTCAGGTCTTGTTTGATTCAGGAGCAAAAATTACTATAATTTCGAATGATTTTTACAACAAGAAATTGAAGCAAAAAGTTGTTTTGTTGAAAGCTGACATAATTCCATTGGCGTATGGGGGAGAACCCATTAAATTACATGGGTACTTTCTGGGATTGATTGAGTACAAGGGAAGATTTGTATCGGGGAAAATTTATGTTTCAAAAAAGGGTGACAGTATAATTAGCTGGATTCATCAGGGAGATTTGGGGGTTTATCTTGATCCAAATTCTGATCCACCCATTTTGTTAAGAGATGTATGTACGGTAGAATCTGTACAAGATGAGAAATTGGTCAATGAATTGATGTGTGATTTTCCAAAGGTGTTCAAAAAAGATTTGGGTTGCATGAGAGGTTATCAGCATAAGATAATGTTAAAGGAGAATTCTGTACCGGTTGCCTGTAAAGTCAGGAATGTCCCGTTGGCTGTTAGGTCTGACATGGAAAAGGAGATCATCAAGCTTAAAAATGGTGGTATCATTGAAGAGGTTGAGGGAACGGAGTGGATGGCTCCGGTGGTCGCTGCGCGCAAACCGAACGGTGATTTGCGTCTTTGCATAGATTTACGCCAATTAAATAAGAGTGTGGTTGTGGATGGATATCCTCTTCCTAATATTTCGGAACTCTTAGTTCTTCTGGGTGGTGCTAAGGTTTTTAGCACCCTTGATTTAACTTCAGCTTATCATCAAATTGAATTGGAGCAATCTTGCAGGGACCTTACTGCTTTCATCACGCCGTTTGGTACATTTAGATTTAAAAGAATGCCATTCGGTTTGGTATCAGCTTCTTCTGTTTTCCAGCGTGCAATGGAGAAGGTTTTGAAAGGTTTACCGGGTGTCTGCATCTATCAGGATGACATACTTATTTTTGGTGATAATGATAATGAACATGATGACCGCCTCAGATCTGTTCTGTCTAGGTTATCTGATGCTAATCTCACCATTAAAATTGAGAAGTGTAAGTTCCGATCAAATTCTATTGATTATCTTGGGCACAATATTTCAGGTAGTGGGGTCAAACCCAAAGATGATTTGTTGTCTTCTATACGTGGTATGCATTCCCCTACTTCAAAGGAAGAATTGATGAGTTTTTTTGGTTTAATAGAATACTATGGGAAATTCATCATGAATTTTTCTGAGTTAACTGTCAATATGAGAAGTTTGTTAAAGAAGGGTGTTAGTTTCAGATGGACGGATATATGTGAAAGAGAGTTTTCTGATGTTAAGAAGAAGTTAAGTGATGCACCATTTTTGCAAAGTTTTGATACCAAGCTTAAGTCAATTCTTACAACTGATGCTAGTGAGAAGGGGTTAGGTGCGGTTTTGCAACAGGAGAGTCCTCAAGGAATTAAAACCATCTTGTTTCTTTCTAGAGCTTTGAAAGACCCTGAGACAAGGTATTCTGTGGTTGAAAGGGAATCCCTTGCAGTTTTTTGGGCAATCAGAAAACTGAAGAAATTTTTGTGGGGAGTGAATTTCGAGGTGAGAACTGATCATAAACCTTTAGTGGAAATTTTTGAGAAGAAAGGTTTGGATGCTATTTCTAGTCGCATAACAAAATGGATTATAAGCTTGCAAGAATATTCTTTTTCAATCAAGTACATTCCAGGAGTTAACAATAGAATAGCGGATGTCTTTTCACGTTTGGTGTCAAGTAACACTTGTGATGGGGATATTAATGATTTAAGTTATGAGTGGGTGTGTGCTTTGGATGCGGATCATATATCTGAAGAGAAGTGGCGAAAAGAAATGGAACTGGATGTAACTCTTAAAGAGGTTGTGTCTCTTTTATTGGGAAATTGGTCTAGTATTAAAAATGGATCAGAAGATACAAGACCTTTTTGGTATGTGAAAAATGAACTTTCTGTGGATAAGGAGATGTTGTTTCGTGGTACTAAGTTAGTTCCTCCAGTAAGTCTTAGAAAGGACTTGATAGATTTGGCACATGCTACTCATTCTGGTATCTCTAAAACAAAGGAGAGATTACGATTGTCTTATTGGTGGCCAGGAATGGATAAGTTGGTGGAACGAGAAATACGTGAGTGTGTTGCTTGTAATTTGAGTGATAAGTCTAAAATTACTAGAGTACAACCTATGATTTTGAGAAGGAGACCAAAGCAACCATGGGAGGATATCGCTTTAGATATTTTAGGTCCTGTGTATAGTAATGGTTCTCAAGTATTTTTATTGGTTGTGATTGACATGTATTCTCGCTGGCCTGAGGTTTTCTTTTTGTACACTGTGGATTCAATTAATGTCATCAAGTGCCTTAAACAGTTGTTTGCAAAGGAAGGATTTCCTAAGAGTATTTTGACGGATAATGGCGTACAACTAGTTTCTAAAGAGATGGAACAGTATTTGTCATCCTGTGGAATCATTCATAAAACATGTTCTCTCTATCATCCCGAAGCTAATGGGATGGTAGAGAGACTCAACAGGGTTTTGAAAGAAACCATTACTTTGGCTAAATCTTTATCTATTGGATGGAAGGAGGAAGTACTTAAGAAATTAGAGGATTATAGGTTGACTCCTCACTCTACTACAGGGAAATCTCCCTTTCTTTTGTTTCGTGGTAGGGTTCCGAATACACACTTGGAACCATTTTGGGTGAATGATTATTGTTTCAATAAGGGGAAAGAACGAGTCTGTGATGAAGAACTGGTTGGAAAAAGAGAAGAAGAGAAAGCATTATTAAGAAAAAATTATTTTGACAAAAAGAATTCAGTCAAAAAGTTGGAAGTGAATGTTGGTGATGTGGTGGTGGTAAAACGTCCTGGTCATGTGAGGAGTGGTAATTCAAAATATTTTGATCCTATGATGGTCATTAAAGTGTTTAAGAATGCGGTTAGAACAGAAGACCATTGGGTGTGGAATCTTAATAGAGTGGTTGTTGTAAGGAGAGAAGGGGTCACCAAGACTGTAAAGGAAAATGCTCAAACTAGTGATTGTTCTACACGTCAGTCTTCAAGATTGGTGAAGAGACCAAGTTATCTTGAAGATTATGTGTAGTGTATAGGTACATATATAAATGTATATGGAAATGCTCAAACTAGTGACTGTTCTACACGTCAGTCTTCAAGATTGGTGAAGAGACCAGGTTAACTTGAAGATTATGTGTAGTGTGCAGTTACATATACAAATGTATTTAATTTGTTGGGGAAGGGAGATGGTGTAGTGTCCTGTTTGATGATTTGTTTATACAGGTTCTCTATGGTTATGCCTATCTGTCATACAAAATGTTTCTATGGTTTTGATGTAGTCAGAAATAGAATGTATATAGGTCATAAGGGAGTTTGGGACAGTTGACTAGGAGCTGTTGCTGTACTGGTGAACTTGTATGGATGGGATTTTATCTTGAAGATTAAACTCTTTTTTCAAATCAACTTTAAACTGGATCTCGACATTTTCATTGAAATATAACAGATGCACTTTGCACTAAACCTCTCCTAGGTAGTCAGTTCAGTTTTTCTAACTGGGTGACCCTTGAAACTGATCTAAGAGGTATTGCAACTGTACAAAGGCAAAATCATAGGACATATAGATCTCTATAATCATAGCCCGTCAAGCCAGCCCATACATGGCAACCAGAAATCTTTCTTCCTTTTCCAGATTGCTCTATCTAATTTTATTGTAAATTTGATGGCATTTACCCAATCTAGAAAGGTCGGAGGTGTTTTCTTGAGCCAAGATTTGCAAATTTCTCTACGCGCCAGGAGAACCAAGTAGAAAGACAATTTGTTTGTGTCCCAGGGTAGCGAGTCATAGTTTGGAAAAATACCAGAAAGATGCTTACCTGGCAGTCACAGTTCAGCATTACCTTCATACCTTCCATAACCTCTCCCCAGAAAATATGCAACATCGGGCACCCCAAGAACATATGAATGTCATCTGCTTTTTCCTGCTGACATTTCGGGCAGCTGGGAATGGGACCCTTGGAGAATTTAGACAGCCTGAGGGGAGACCAGTATACTCTGTGGAGAGAGAAGAGATGGTTCCTCTTTAAATTGGCAGGTGACACAACAGAATGTAGTAAATCAAAGGATACTTGCCAAATATCAGTTGGACTGTGTTCCAGCGAGAAATCTCCCCAGAGCTGAAGTGGTAGGGTAAAGTCTTCGTCTGTAGTATCGATCAGTAACCAATAGAGAGTCGCTGTTTCCATCTCATTTTGAGAATCTGTGAGTAGTGCTGACTCCAGGTCATTTGAGATGCCTACCGCAAAACCGATTGCCTGGCTCCAGCTCTTTATTTGTAGGTATTTAAATTTTGAAACTCTACAGTCCAGCATACTGTTCAACTCATCCCAAGAGATCAGGGAGCCCTCCGGAAAGAGTGTTTCCCATTGATCAAACCCCGCTTTTTTCAGAGGAGCTGCCAATACGTCTTTTGTCCACTCCGGTGATCCTGGGGAGTCCCATATCGGAGACAGAGCACTGTAGTAGCTGATTTTCGCACTCTTTCTGATCTTATACCAGGTAGACGCCATATCTCTTAGGATCTTGAGCCGAACCTTTTTGAAGAAAAGTGGGTCTCCAAACTTAAACAAAAAAGCTTGATCAGCTCCTTTTTCCTCACTTAGCAAGACTTTAAACATTCTACCTATGTCTGTGTCATCTGGCTGGCTCAAGAGCATCTTCCCCGTCCTTGTCAAAATCACCCATGTGTAAAAGATTAAATCTGGTGCACATAATCCCCCTTTATTTTTCTTCCTTCGTAACTTTTTCCAGGAAATTCTTATGCCTTTGCAAGCCCAAATAAAATAATTCATTTTAGCCTGTGTTTTCCTTAGAGCCTCCTCCTTAAATGCTAAGGGAATATTCTGGAATAAAAAAATGAGTTTAGGTAACAGCATAATTTTTACTATGTTAACTCTACCTATGAGGGTCAAAGGGAGAAACGCCCAATTTTTTAAAGAAACTGCAATTTCTTTGTCTACCCTGCGTAAATTTGTTTCAGGGATTTGATCTATGTTTTGAGTGATTCTGATACCCAGGTATCTTATCTCATTTTTCAAAATTGGAAGGTGGACATTCATATTCCATGCCATACATTCTGTCTTAGACTGATTAATCTGATACCCTGAAATTTGACCAAACTGTGAGGCTATGTTGTAATTTATGGGGATAGATACTGCCGCATCTGACGTATAGATCATCATATCGTCAGCATAAAGTGATACTTTCTTTTCCCAGTTTCTGAACCTAAAGGGGATTATACAAGATTGTGTCCTGATCCTTTCCGCAAATGGTTCTATATAGAGGTTAAATAACAGCGGTGACAGAGGACACCCCTGCCTTGTCCCTCTTCTTATGGTTACAGCCGGCGACAGGTTGCCATTAACCAGAATTCTGGCAATGGGGTTTTGATAAATTGACAAGATTGTGCTGCAAAAATGTTTGCCCAGATTACAGCTGTCTAGAACCTTGGCTAAATACCCCCAGTTAACCCGATCAAATGCCTTAGTGGCGTCTAGAGTAACAATAGCCAGAGGCAACTTGTGTAGTGTCGCCAGATCGATGGCCCCCACCAAATTATAGGTCAGATCCTGTATGCTCCTACCTTTAACAAAGCCTTTTTGATCACTATGTAATAGATCTCCTATGACCCTATTCAGTCTATCAGCCAAAATCTTAGCAAAGATCTTGTAATCAAGATTAAGTAGAGAAATAGGCCTATATGAATCACATTGATTCGGAGGCTTGAATGGTTTTAAAATCAAAGCCACCGTGGCTTCATTCCATGACGGTGGAACCTTCCCTTCATTCTCAAATATATGAAGAAACAATCTGTACAGCACTGGGGCAAGGGTTCCCGCCAGCACTCTATATAATTCCGCTGGGAGGCCGTCTGGTCCTGGTGCCTTCGCCTTTTTACCAGACTCAATTGCTTTGATTATCTCAGTGAGACTGATTGTTTTATTAAGGTAAATGGACTCAACCATTTTAATTTTATTTAGAGGCCATTGTTTGAGCCAAGAATGGATCGAGTCCTCTTGAGGTGCAAGATCTTCACCAAAAACCTGTTCAAAATGCTTGAAAAAGGCCACCGCAATGTCCTCAGAATTATCCAATAACTTGCCAGAAGATTCACATACTATTTCCTTTATACAGTTCTTATTCAAGTCCTGTTTAGTTTTCCAGGCCAAAAGCTTGCTACAGGATTCCCCATAATCGAAATGAGCCATTTTACTGGCCTCCCACCTTTTCCTCACCCTGGAATCCAAAACCCCCATCAGCTCTAGTTTACAAGCAGCTAATGTCCCAGCAGAAGCCCCTTGAGCTGAATCCGCCTGGGTCATAAGGTCGCGCTCTATGCTGCGAATTTTAGCCTCTATTTCAGCTATCTCAGCCTTAAATTTTCGTTGCCTAGCGATTTGTATAGATGTAATCTGGCCTCTCAAAAACGTCTTATACGCATCCCACACTATTTCTATTGGGGCGGTCTCTTGATTGTTAAAAAAAAAGTTCTCTGTTTCAAGCACCAATCTCTGGACCACGTCTTCCTCCAAGAGGATAGTTCTGTCCAGGGACCATCTTTTAGTGGTCTGCCTTATGGGGAGATTTAAGGCAAGTGATACTGCCGAGTGGTCGGAAAGATGACTTCCTAAATGACTTGAGTCAGTGACCCAGCTTTGCAACACTGCACTTAACAAGAAGAAGTCTAGTCTGGACCTATGCCCGTACTTTTTATTATGGAAGGTATATCCCCTTTTGCTTCCCATTTTACACCTCCAAATATCCACCCAACCCATCTGCTTCATTGCACTAATAATGAGAGAACTCATTTTACGATTTTGTACAGATCTACTCTTACAAGATCTGTCCATTATCGGGTCTAATACTAGGTTGAAATCTCCGGCTAAGATTAATGGATCCTTAAAAAGTAATAACTCCGCCAACAACTCGCTCAGCGGAGCTGGATCGTCCAAATTGGGTCCATAATATCCTACCATTGTAAATTTGTGTGAATGAAGTCGTATCTTAGCTATGACCCATCTACCCATCTTATCAACTTTAGACCCTTCCACCACTAAGGCAGCATTGTTTTTGATGAGAATGGCAACACCCTTAGTAGATAATTGTTGTTTAGTACAAATGACTTCCTGAATCCATTTTTTGGTCTTGCATAGGTCCCTCATCTCCTTTTCTGTAAGATGTGTCTCCTGCAGGATGAAAATTTGTTCAGGTGCATCTTTCAAGTACTGGAAAATTCTCTCCATTCTAGATTTTACCCTTAAACCATTAAGGTTCCAAGACAACACCTTAAGAAGTAAGTTCTGATTGGTCATGTTATGTGTCATTTCTAATATTTGAACGAGATATTATTTGAATTAAATATATTGACGCTTTGGACTTAATTTTTTTGTTTTTTTCCTTTATGCTCCCCACCCTGTGACCACCCTCCTCCCCTGCCTTCCCCACCCAGTGCTCCCCTGGGGAACCCCCCCCATCTTCCTCTTTAGCCCTGCTCTGGCTTTGAGGCATCCCTCCCAGGTTTGCGGGACGGTAGCTGAAATTTTAACTATTGTTAGTTAGCTAATATCGTAACAAAAAAGAAAAAGTAAGACTACAAAAAAGAAAAGGAAGGAAAAAGGAAATAAAGAAAATAAACCCAAGGGGCCTAAGATGCTACCGGACTGCTAGCTCACTCTCCGCAGCTGATAGAGATTTTAAAAAGGATTCTGCTTCTTCCACCCTTTTGAAACTCCGCATTTTGTTGTTGTACATTACTTTCAAGGTTGTGGGAAATTTTAGCTGGGCTGTTGCTCCTTTCTGTCTAAAGGGGTCCAATAACTGACCCAGCTCCCACTGTCTAGAGGCTGTTAAAGATGAAACATCTGACCTTATCTGAAACGTCATCCCATCTACACTCAATGCACTCTTTTTTAGGGCCCTATTTAATATTTCGTCTTTAAGGCTATAGGTCAAAAAGTGTACCAACATTTTCCTGGGCCTTGTTTTATTAGGGTTGAGTCTAAATGGATCCCTATGCACTCTCTGGATATCACTCAGGAGATCTTCCTCCGAGCAGTCAACTAGGGATGTCTGTTTAATCAGCTTAACCACAAACTCCTTGATATCTTTCCCCTCAGTTCCTTCCGGCACTTTAAGAATGCGTAGATTGTTTCTTCTCTGAGAGTTTTCGATTGATTCAATCTTTTCCTGGAGACCCAGATCATGTTCTTTTAATTTAGCAAGTTCTCTGGAGTTTTCCGAGGTTTGCACTGACAGTTCTGCCACAGTGATCTCGAGTGCGGAAGCCCTAGCTGACAGAGAGTCGAGCTTATCTTCCAGCTTTTCACAAAAGGACTTGATCTCGCCTTGGTTCTTTTCCGAGACCTGAAATCTACTCTTCATCTCCTCACTCAAGGAGTTTAAGAGTTGCATAAGAGATGGTTGTAGAAGCAGGTCCTTATCAGGTGCCGAGATAGTCCCTGCTTCCTTCGTCGTAATCTGTTTCACCTTTGCCCCGCTCTCACCTGAGAGATCTGAGTCAGTATTGAGCGTTTTATCACCCTTTCCAGACATCGTAGAATCGTCTACTGCAAAACCGTCTACCTGTGGATCCAGTACTTGAAATCTATTCGGACTTAGTACTCCTTCTGGGTAGCTATGAAGTTGTTCTACACCGTTACCTAATTTATCTGGAGAACTTGCCATCGGCTTCAAAATGAGAGTACTGGGAATTACTTTGAAATAGTTTTTTAACGATGGTAGAGGTTTTGCATTGAGAGTGGGATGGGCCGGTGAAATTGGTAAGGTTGCCTTTAATTTTTTGCTTTTTTTCTTTAATTTTGCTGATTTGACTAATTTGGGGTGCTTTGCAGACACTGTTAGGTTTAAATCTTTTACCTTTGGGTTAGACCCGCAAAGTGAAATATCAGCCTTGATGTGAGATATCTTGTTTGTGCTTCTTAGAGCATACCTCGATGAAGAATCCTCCGGAACGGAGACCACCGCGTCTTTTTGTACACTCTTCCTTGAGGAGGTTCCTAGTAGAGCTGATCTCAAATCAGGAAGTTCAGCCGCATAGTCTCCCCCCTGCGAGAGCCTTACTTGACTTTGTATGTCTCTTTGTATGACCCTGCAGGTTTCTGGCACAGTAAATCTTATGGAACCCCTTCCCCTCCCAGAGTGGGAGAGTCTGGCTGCCACTCTGCGACCCCGCCAGAACTCTAGGGCTGCCCTTGACCACTGTGCGACCCCCTCCTGATGTAATAGATGAGCCTCCTCCTCTCCAGGAGCTGGGGTAGATTCGTCTGCGGCCGTTGCCGCTCCAGGGAAGACCAGCCCCGCCACCGCCGCCAGCACCTCCACCCCAGTGCAGTCCGACAAACTGTCATACACGGTGATCCCCCAATAGTTCGATTCACCACTGCTCTCTCCGCCTCCCCCCACTCCCAATGTTTATTGTATTGTATTGTTTGGTGGCTTCTTATCTAATATTTTAATGCTGATTATACAATTGGTGGGGTTGGATAAGCTGCCTCATCTGACCAACCCCCCAGCTGCCGTGCCGTCACCATCACTAGCGCTGGATCACACCCCCTTTCGAAGCATTGACCCCCCCCCCGAAGGGGAGACGAAGAAAATCAAAAGTGACTCACTACCTCTGGAGAGCCGTCTTCTCCGCTTCAGAGCGGCAGCTGCGCGAAGGAGAAGGAGAAAGAAACCGAAAACAGCCGAGCAGCTGAGAGCGTAATGCAAGCGTCTCTCCGACTCTCCGGCTCCGATTCCGCGGAGCTCCTGACGCCTTGCGATGACGAAGCTCTCCGATCAGCAGTCACTCCAGCGGGGGGGGGGGCATCCGGAGACCTCCTGTGTCGCCCGCATATTCCCTCCTGCCGCATCGAGGTTTTAGTGAATTTTGGTAAGATTTAAGTGAGGATTAGCTATCCTAACATCGCGCTAGCGGTCCCGCTCCTCTGGAGCCTCTGCGTCCGACTAGCTACAGGACGCCATGTTCCCCCAGCTTTCTGCCTTTCTTGACTGAAGATGTATTTTTCATAATCTACTTTTGGCATTGGATTGAAGTTGAGATTTAAGGCTGCTTTGATTTGACTGTATTTAATTTTGTCAGCTCTCTGCATTTTCTTTATGACTTCTTTTACACCTTTACCAGCAAGATTCTTAGGTACTTGATAATTGTCTTGTTATCAGCTTCTTCAATCTCATCAATGAAACCATCAAATGTCTCTATACAGGCAGTCCATCTGTTGTAAATATTAAACTTTTGGCGGTATTGAATGGAGGTGATGGTTTAAAGAAGGGAACGGCATTGGAATCATTTACAAGATTGGCTGACACAGACGGTGTCATTCCTTCCGACACCGTCTACTGTCCACTTGGACCTACTTCATCCAGACCAACTCTAAGGCCCTGTGGAACCTCGACCACCCTCTTAGTCTCAATGAGAGCCCTTTGCTCTCAGGAGACCTTTGGAGTTGTTTTGAGCCGCCACCCAGCAGCTTTGATGGCGTGCCGCTTCGGATATGGACAGATCTGTAAACACATTTCCAGATGCTTTCTCTAGGGTTGCTTCCCCCTACCGCAGTTGCACAAGGGCTCTCTTCACTTAGGACTGGTAAGCAGACAAATATTTTTTGTATCACTTTGCCTTTAAGGGTCCATTTGTTGTCTGACTCCTGGTTGATCTCTGTCACACAGCGCTTCTGTTCACAGTGTTATCTTGCACTTTGCTGCTCTTTCAAAACCTGGTTGCATGCACCTCTAGTGTTGTCGCTCCATATGAATTGCGTAGTAGTGCAGTACCTATTTGTGTGACCTTCTCAGCAAGTTCTTGCCCAATGAAGTGTAGACTTTTCTGTGATGCTTTCATTAGTGTCAAACACTTTTCACAGAACTGGGGCAGCGCTTTAACTCCACATATGCCAAATGTAGATTCTGCACTTCAACTGAGGCACACGTGGCACTCATGAGCAGTTTGCTGGAGAACGGCAAACTCTCTAAGAAAGCATTGTCAATCCTAGTCTTACTTATCCACTATCTCGTCACCAGTTGTAGCGTTCTCCCCAGCCCGGTTACTCACCAATTAATACATCACACACAGAGCTTAGTATAACACTTATTTATTCTTATATCTTAAGTTTACAACTCAACATTCTAAACCTGCATTCAATTCACTATGCTCTAATGCCTACATCAGGAGTCCATCAGGAGCCACAGCGGTACCCTCATTACATGCTCACACAAAGACTACAACTAGTATGACAAAACCTTCATAAGAGGTGCCAAAGCACTACATAAGAAGACAGAGATAAGCCTAAACTGAAAACAGCCATGACTTTAGCGGTTTTTAAAAGCTTAAATGATTTAGAATCTTTCTTACCTGAGGAGGCAGAGTATTCCATATGGTCGGGGCCAGACCTTGCAAAGAGCACCCTCTTATGGCTCTGTTAATGCAAGGTTCCCGTACGTCAGCACTCTCCTTTTGGCTGACGTCACGAAATCCGAGTCAGATTTTTCTGACAGCTCCTTTCGCAAGCCGACTTTCCCGAAGACCGCAGAGACTCAATTTTCCACTTTCACAGGAAGACTTTGATGAGCAATTTACACCGCCTTGAAAAAGCCCATGGCCACTAGGGCGAAACACGTGTCGGCTTTTGTTTTTCCTTGATAAAAATACAAATAAAAACAACACTAATGATTTCCATTCGAGCAGTGTCGTTGATGCCGATTATCCACTGACGTGGATCAATTAAGAAGGCACTACCCTCCATCGCTTCTTAACCTTAACCTTTCAATGGCTCTTGGGTGTAGCTATTTACGAGGACTGTGCCACATATAAAATTGGGCCCTAACAATTGTAGCGCCGCGAATCCAGAACCTTCCACCCATACAGCAACCCTTACTCAAGGGCCAGATTTTAGCCTGCCAAGTCAAAGGCTCTGTTAGGCAATATGGTTGCATCAAGACAGCTAAGCAAGAGGCACAAGGCTTATTAAGAATTTTGTGGAAATGTACGGAGCTTTAAATTGCATACGCTTCTCAATGGGCAGCCCATGGAGTTTACAGAGGAGCCGCAAGACAGCAAAATTTGGGCAGAGACAAAAGTAGTCTGGCAGCTGCATTCTGGACAATCTGTAACCAATTTATAGCAGACCCTTTGGTGCCAAAATAAAGAATGTTACAGTAGTCCAGCTGCAAAATGATAAGTGACTGTATAATCAATTGCCAAACGTTCAATTAAAAAATCCGACAATGGCTTTGAGGCTTCTCAAGGTTCCAAAGCATGTATCAGCTAGAGTCTTGACTTGAGTTTCGAAAGAGAGCGAGTTGTCAAACCACATGCCAAGGTTTTTTTTACCACAGATTCAGGTTTAGGTGGGGGCTCTAAAACCTCAGGCCACCAATGAGCACCCCAAAGATGGGTGCTCTTACCCAGCAGAAGGATCCAAGTTTTGTTGACATTCAGTTTTAAAAAGTTTTCATATATCCAGCTGGTGACAGCAGTCAAATATTTATGAAAGTTAACTATGCCTTCCATGAGACCAGCAGTTAGAGATTCAATAAGTTGAGTAGTGTCAGCATAGGAGACCAGTGAGATCCTAAGAGGTTTTACTACATCAGCTAATGGTCTGACATATATATTGAAAAGAGTAGGGCTTAGAGCCAAACCCTGAGGGAGGCTAACAATGCTCTTTGAGATGAAGAAAAAGGGTGGGCTATCACTTGGAAATGCCGATCACATAGGGAATAGTGGGAGACCACATCAAAATCGGCTCTTAAATCTAGAAGAATCAGTGCCTGAGATTTTCTGTCATCTGCAGCACTGCGTAGGGTCTCTGTTAATATCAGAAGAGCAAATTCAGAACTGAAAGAAGGTCTCAAACCATTCTGTGATGGGTCTAGAAAGAACGTGGTTTTGCTCTATGAAATTTGTCAGGAGATGGTTTACATGTTTCTCCACTATCTTAGATAGAAAATTTAGCAGACAGATGGGGCAACAGACTTCTGGCTGGGCAGCATCAAGAGAGAGCTTTTTCAAAAGAGGGATGACCTTGGCATGCTTCCATTCCATTTGGTACCACTGCCATAGTTAGTGAGAGGTTGGCAAGTTCAAAATCAATGGATATAATACTCTCCTGAAATTTAAAATATGCTTGAGTTTCATTGGGTCATCAAGGGAACAGGATTTAACTGGGTGCATAAGGGCTGAGATAGAAGCACCATCAAGCAGGGGTCGCTCTCTCAGTTCTGCCCTTTGTAGTTGATCAGTCATTTGGTCAGGTAAAACTGACACTTCTGGTCTGTCACTTGTTGTGAAGTTGAACAAATGTCACTAATCTTATTGACAAAATGATCTGCAAGTTTGTTACAGCGGCTATTTGATGCGTCCACCGGCCCAGAGGGTGCTGCTTGATTGATAATATTATTGAGGATAAAGAAAATTTATTTTGAAGAATTGCTGCTGTTTTTAATCTTCTCTGTAAAGAAGTCAGCACATACCTGTTTAATCATTCTATGGTAGGATTTGATAGCCTTCATTTTTTGATTTTTGCTAGGGCATTATAAGTTTTTCTCCAAGCACTTTCAATTACTTTATATTGCTTTTTTCAGCAATTAATGTTTTGTTAAACCAGATGGCTGAGGGCCTCTTTTTCATCAAACATGGACAAAAGAGGAATGAAGGCATCCAGGGCCGAAGTGAGCCATGCCTTAGTTGTTGACTCAGCAGCCACCATGTTGAAGTCAGATGGGGGGCTTTAGCCTGAATGTAGCAGGAAAAATTAGACGATTTAGTTTATTCCACTGTCTTCTCATGATGGATATTGCAGTGGTAGAAGTCCTGGCAACTCTAGGGATTTCAATGGTCATGGGCAATGTATAGTGGTCTTACCATGTCACAAGAGTAGGGTAGAAACTTGGAAATTGGATACGTTAGAAAAGACAGAGTCTAAAAAATGTCCTGCAGTTTGTGTCATTTCCACCACTAGGCTGAGTCAATTGCATGGCTTCCAGGTTGGTTTTGAAATGTTGAATACCTATGTAATTGGTCAGATCCAAGTGTAGATTTAAATCTCCAATAATATTAAAGTTGGACATCTTGAGACTAGTGGAGCAGTTTAATCTATTAAAGTTTTCCTAGACTGTTTAAGTGGGGCCTGTAAATAAAAATACCTGAAAGAGTAACATTATTATTAAAATACAGTTTAAACAGTGCGCTTTCACAGTCTTGGAAAGGGCATGGAGTTATACTGCACCCAATGATGGTGCTGTGAATGATCGCGATGCCGCCTCCTTGGCCTCAAGGTCGGTCCCACCTTTTAATGCAGTAACCTGGAGGAAGAGCTAATGCTGATTCAGCATATGTAGACTGATTAAGACATGTTTCTGAAAGGAGCAGTATGTCTGGTGATTGGTCAATGATGAAGACTAGTATATCAGCATGGTGGCTTACTAGCGGCAGTTAATACTGGACAGTTTGATACTGGTTAGGTTTAGATTATCCTCAGAGGCCTATTTACAATATTGGCGGCAAATGCAGGGAAGAAACCACAATGGCTGCAGCTGATCTCTTCCTTATTACTTTCCTCAAGGACCAAAGTCTGAGAACATGCATTATGTAAAGTCGGTCTAAGCGATAGCAACGGGAAAGCAGAGTAGGTTATCTTAGGTCTCAGTGGAGATGTTGGGGTTCTGTCCCCTGATGTAGTCTGGGTACAGATTGACACAGACGGGATTAGCTTTGGTGCATCAGCGGCTATTCTGCACATAGGCCCCCTTTTTAAGGCCGATCAGACCTATTAGAAGGCAGTAAATGGCGTCCACTAGAATCCTGACTGACTCTGGCAATGGCCTAACTAAAATGGCCAACGAGGAGGGTAAGATAAATGGAAGGAACAATGACTAATCGGCACCCCCAAGGTAGTCCCACCATCCCCAACAGATCAGATTCAGGTGCAGTGCAAAGCAATGGATACAAGGTTAAAATCAGCATAAAAATTCAAGTCAAGTACAAAGTCAATAAAAGTGCAAAATAGCTGTAAACTCAGGCGATTTGTATTGTAGCAGTCAAGCGTGTTTGTACATCAGCTCCCTTTTTAAGAAAGATCGGGTGCATTAGGAGGCAGCAAATGGCGTCCACTAAAATGGTGACCGACTATGTCAATGGCCTAACTAAAATGTCCGATGAGGAATGTAAAATAAATGGAACATATAAATAAATATCGGCACTCTAAGTGACTTTGAGCCTGATTTGATTCATGCCGGAAAGGATACCCAGTTGAAACTGCGATGGAGTACCCTACCACTAAGAATGCTGCCTGCCTACTGAAAATAGATGTGGGCGGACCTTGGTTTAATCACGGCAGAGAGTATTCTGTCTCTGCCATGATTAAACACCTCAGATGGCCCTGCGGAGTAAGGGCTTTTAAAGGTTGACATGTAATTTAGGCAACCGAATTTAGATGACTGAAATTGGAGGTCAGTTTTCACTGCCTGTCACCAGGAAAACCCCGGCATTTAGGGGCAGTAAAAGCTGCTAAATGCTCTCCTTACCATGGAAGATGACTCCCATTGCAAGGGGATCTTTTTCTTTTTTCCCACTTTGGGGTTTTCTTTTTGAAAATAGTAATGAAAACTATTGTAATAGCCTTTCACAGGAACCGCTGTGATGGCAGTTCCTGCTAATGCTGTGAATCCGGCCCCCGGTGGTCATTTCTTTTTTATTATGAGGGCGGTGCCTCCATGAAGGCGACAGAGTTATTTATTCTATCTCCCTGAGGGTGAAACGGGATGCCCGCCCATCTCTAAATCAATTTCCGATGCATGGCTATTCCTTAAAAATACCCAACCTCCTCCACAATGCCCTGTATTGTGCAAGAACGTTAGTGTCCCATGTACAACTATAGTGCAGTGCTGGTAAGAACACACCACTTTGCAAAGTAGAGCAGTGGTTCTTAATCTTTTTATTTCTGTGGAACACACTGAATAGCAGCTGGAAGCAAGGGACCCTTATGACATTGATTAGTACCTCAAAAGTGATACACAAAAATGTACCAACAAATGCATGCTATAGAAACTCACCACTTCGACTGTCCTGTGCAACAGCATGTTTAAATGTGAAAGAAGCTACACACCTGTAGAAGACCCAGGTTTAATTGACAAATCAAAAGGTAACAACATGAAATTACAGTTCTCAGCATTTGTGATGGGTCAGAAGTAATAAGTAGATTGACATTGGCCTCGGATAGACACACAACAGCAATATAGCTAGAGCTGGACTGGGGAACCAAAAGCTGCTCTGGCAAAACATGCTCAAACCACCTCTGCTCCCTTCCTCTCCTTGTCCTATCTCTCTCTTTCCAACCATCCATTCTCTTTCTCTGCTTCTGTCCTCTCTCTCTGGTCTCCCTGACTATCTCCCACTTTCTCTCCATCCATCTTTCCTCATCTCCATCTCTCTCTTGAATCACCCTGCGTCTGTTGCAGTTGAACTCAGGAGCTAGCAAAGTGACAAGGTACTGCCCTGGGCTCTCAAAACCAGTCCCCAATGGCTCCAGCTGACCAGGCAAATGTCTGATTAAATAACAATCCAGTCCTGAGTTGAAACAAGCTTGGTATGGAAAGAGCAGGAGACCACGCAGGAGTCTTGGTGTCAAGAGGTGGCACAGACTGCATTCATGCTAGAAGAGGAGGTGCTCATAATGTCTCAGTACATGCTTCCTACTAAGAAGTGGCACTGTAAACACATTTCAACTCTGCTGAAAATTGCAGGCATGCTCTTTTTCAGTGCAAAAACAATAGGGGCTAGAAATCTGTAAGTGACTGCCCATTTAAGGAGTGGATGTGAAAACCTGCGGCACTGAAGGGCTTTGGGGCAGTTTACCTGTGTATCCATGCATAGATCACTGAACAGTGAGAACACTTGGAGACATATTTATTAAGAAAATCACGTAGCACAGCAAGTCACCTTGCTGCGCTGCCTGATAGGGAAAGGGCAGGAATGAGCTGTGTCTAACATTCAATAGTGCGTTCCTGTCTTTTCCCTTCGCTGGTGCACAGTGTGTTGCCTAACGCCAACACAGGCCCCCTTGCGCCATAGTGCAAGGCTGCCTGCTTTGTTAACAGGATTGTTTTGTGCATGACTGGACACCTTCCTGCACCCTCCTGAGGCATGTTCCTCTTTCTATGTGTGCTGAAGAATGCAGCACACATAGAAAGAGGAAAGACCAAGGAGGAATACATATATTTCTCCTCACTGCACCTCTCCTGGGGATGCGTAGCATTTTGACACATTATCAGGTCTACCAGTAATGGCAAATCTGGCAATGCTCCAAAATCCATGCGTGGATGCATGGAAACATCCACGCTCCACCCATGGAATGCCTCCCTGGGGCAAAGCAGCGATTTGCGCTGAGTTGTGTTATTCCATATTTATTAAGCCAATCAGGGCCATGCAAGGTGGCTCTGCATGGCTTGATAAATCTAACTTAAAAGTTGTGTCACTCTTCTGTCCCATTGTATTGCACAGGTGCAATGTAACTCTTTGATAAATTTGGCCCTGGCTCTCTTAATAGGCAGATGCATATGATTTTTTTGTTTTTATTTTAAATCATAGTCAATATAAAATTATTTTTAGTCAGTAGCTGATTTCTAGTTCAGGTTGGTACATATTTGAATACAAACAGTGAGGGTGCATTCACAGATGTTCTGTACTGAATTAACAAGTAGTTCCAGGCTAGAAAGGTTTTTAAAAATGATTATGATTATTTTAAATATATCTTTATTGATTTTATTTATAGTTATATCAAGCACATTGAGGAGACAATAAAGTAGGATTAAAGTATGTTTAATTATTACTTAATTAAACTGTTATCATTGTAGGAGTGACCATCTTTTTGCAGTTATTTAGCTCAAAATTATTATGATTATTGACAGAATTAATGAATAAGTAGTTTGTAGAGCATGCGACTACTCTGCAGAGTGTCCCAGCTAACCGGTAGTGCCCATCAACAGAGAACTTACTGCCCCACAGAAAAGAGCCTGTTTTTCAAGTTTCTTTTCAGAATTGAATCTCAGAAGAGATCAGGCGCCGTTTGTGAGGGAGCGCAGTCCATGCTTTAGCAGCATGAAAAGAAAAAGCTTTGCCTCCCTTTCGGACAAGCTTAAAGCGCAGGATTGACAGAAATGAAGCAGAAGCAGAGCTCAATTCTCTGGAAGGGAGATATTGGACGAATCTCTTCACCAAATAGCCACAGCTAGAGAGATACATTGCCCTGTGGACCAAAGCTAAGGCTTTGAATAAGATCAGTTTGTTGACAAACAACCAATTCAAAGCTTCCAGTGCCAACGAGGCCAAAGACTGCCTGGATAGACGCACAAGAAGCCTAGCGGCTGCATTTTGGACTATCTGCAGTCGATTAACGAGAGCTTCCGCTACTCCTACATAAAGGATGTTTGCATTATCCAAGAACGAGGAGATCAAAGCATGGATCACCACTATTCTCGCCTCCAGAGGCAGGAGGGGCTGGAATCTCTTGAGAATGCGGAGCAGCGCGAAGCATTGGCCAACCACAGCAGAGATCTGCGGTCTCATGGAACGGGTGGTATCCAACTTCACCCCCAAGTTTTTAACCACCAGAGATAGTGGGTTGGGGCTGGCAATGCAGAGGGCCATAGATATTCCCACCAGTTGGTCTCATGTAAACGAAATGGAATAATATCCTTCTTCTCTGTGTTGCATTTGAGTTGACTACTCTGCTTCCAATCAAAGACGGCGCGTATGCAGCCTGTGAAAGACGCTACAATGGAGGAATAGGAGCCATCAATAGCAAAGAGCAGCTGAGTGTCATCGGTGCATGAAATGATTTTGCATCCAAACGGCTCGACTGCAGAATTCAAAGGGGACATAAAAAAATTAAAGATGGTTGGGCTAAGTGAAGAATCCTGCTGGACCCCTTGGTTGACTGCCTAGACATCAGAGAAAAAAGAGGCAAGCCAGACCAATTGTCCCCTAGTGGGAAAGCAGTATTTGCACCAATCCCACACAGTACCCCCACGCCCACGGCAGATAGTCGGTGCAGGAGAAGAGAGTGTGCAAGGGTGTCGAAGGCGGCAGACAGATCAAGAAGGATCAAAGTCACATTTTCCCTGCGTCCAATGACCGTTTAATTATGGTCAGAAATCTCTAGTAATGTTGATTCCATACTGTGATGGAGGCGAAAGCCAGATTGACTGGGATGTAACAACTTGCCTTGCTCAAGATACTCCAAGAGCTGAGCCAAGTGACTAGTTTTTCAAGCATTTTTCAAAATGTCAGAAAAGAGAAATAGGTCTATAATTACAAGCAATGCTTGATTCCAAAACAGGCTTCTTGAGTAGAGGGATCACTTTAGCTAGTTTCCAGGCTACAGGCATGACCCCAGAAGAAAGGGAGAGGTTAAAGATGGGATTGCTCACCGGGTTGATAATAACCACTGCAGTAGCTCGTAGAGTAGGGGGGCATGCATTCAAGGGAGAGCCCAATTTACTTTTCAGGATAGCTTTGGTGGAATGTTCCAAGGATATGGGACTAAACTGGGTAAGCCTGTTGCTAAGGCTGTCTGGGTCTAAATGGCAGAAGGAAGGGAGATTATCCTACAGGGCAGTCAATGATTTCTGTATATCAATGATTTTAGTTTAAAAAAATGCTGCCAACCCATTGCATAGCTCTTGGGATGGAACGATTGTCCTGTAGCAGGATTGTGCAAAGATTAATGACTTCATAATCTGGAAGATGGGGCGGAAGCTGTGCTCAGCGGAAATTATTTTATCCATCAAAACAGGCTTTGGGCCTGTTTAAGAGAGACGTGATAGGCTCTGAGAGCGTACCTTGATGTCAATGGGTCAGCTGAGCCTCTAAATAGGCACTGCAGACCCAGAGGTTTCTATAGACCACAGGTTAAGAACCACTGAAGTAGAATATACTTTTAACTGAGCTTCCTATAGTTGTGGCTTCCACTGTACTTTGTTGTTTTATTAAACTGTCATACTCCACGCCATGGTGCTTGGCAGGGGCGTCGTCCACACCATGCTTTAGCAGCTACTGCAGGGTGGGGTTCTTGATGGGCCTCTTCTGTCTGCAGCTCGGCAGTCAAAGGCAAAGGGTGGGAGGGTGTGTGAGTGAAAGGAAGGAAGGATGGCTGGATGGATGGATGGTTGAGTGAAAGGGTGGATTGATAGATGCATGAATAAATGAGTGAAAGGATGGATGTAAGGATGGATGAATGAAAGGATGAATGGACGGATGGGTGAAAGGGTGGATAGATGGTGCAAGGATGGATTGATGAGTGAGTGAAAGGATGGATGAGTCAAAGGGTAAATGAATAGATGGAGGGAGTGAAAAGCTGAGAGGATAGATTGAATGAAAGCATGGATGGATAAGCAAAAAAAGGGTGGGTGGCTGGCTGGCTGGCTGACTGGCTGGGCTGGATGGATGGATGGATGGAAAGATGGACGAGTGAAAGAATGGATGGATGAGTGTAAGGGAGACTAGATCGATGGCTGACTGAAAGGCTGGATGGGCAGATGAGTGAAAGGGTGGATGGCTGAGTGAAAGGGTAAATGAATTGATGAGCAGATACATGATTTAAAGGGTGGATGGATGAGTAAAAGGCTGGGTGGTTGAGTGAAATAGTGGATGGATGAGTGAAATGGGGGATGGATGGATGGATGGATGGATGGATGGATGGATGGATGGATGGATGGATGGATGGATGGATGGATGGGAAAATAGAGGATGGATGTAGTTAGAGGGTGGATGGATAGAGTGAAAAGGGTGGATGGATGAATGAAAAGATGGATGACTAAAAGGATGAATGTATTGATGAAAGGGGTTATGGATAAGTTAAAGGATGGATGACTGCGTAAATGGGTTGGTTGAGGGATTAGATAGATGAATGGTTTGATGGATAGGATTGAAGATGGATGGGTTTTTATATGGAATGGAGGACTGATGAACAGAATGAATGGTGGCAGGTTGAATGATGGCTGCAAGATTGAATGGATGACAGAATGTAAAGGTGAAATGGTGGATACCATGAGGTGAATGGAAGGATGAAAGGAAGAATGGATGGGTGCTTGGATGGAAGAGACAAGTAAGATCTTCTGGGGAGAGTTGTGTTGACTTGCTTCACTTGCTCATTTTCATAAGAGCTTCGATTCAAAGAGAGGGCATTTTAACTTTCTGGCTACTCTTTTCATGCTGGGTACAGGCACAGTACTTCGCAAACAAGAACAGTTTATAAACAACAGCTTAATTTTAAATCAATCCCTCTCCATAAATTTCACATAAACCCTCCACCATCTGATCTCCGCTCTGTGTTGTACAGTGACATATGTTGTACTGCATTAATTATCGTCAAGCACGCGTAGAGTATTGTGTCGTGTCAGATGTATTAAGTGGCCATACACTGAGATCAGTGCCTCACAGAGGCACAGAATGCCTTTCACAATGAGAGACAGTCAAACAATGCCTCCGCAGCCATTAAAGAATGTAAGCACAATGACTACCTTGCAGCTCATGCCAAACAGCTACAGCTCATCAAAACAACTGTCAGACACTAACGTACATGCTCACAGCTCCTTAATGTCATTCCCTCGCTCTTACAGCCAGTGAGCATTTCTTATACCTGTGAATAGCACCAGCCAATCCTTACATCCTGAGGTATTCAAGTCACTATGGTATGATTAGCGCAGTATATCTAATGATAGTCTGATTAGTTACGGTGTGTTAAACGGTTCGAAATCCCCAATTATGTTTAGCACGACAAAAAGGGCCGAGAACCGAACCGCCTCCATCTTGGATTGCGGCTCTTTCGCTTGGGAATCACGTGGTCTCTTCCGCACACCCTCTGCTTCCCCCTTTTCTTGCATTTATTAGGAGACAGGCTGAGTTGCTGAGAAGCAAGGTCACATCTGCTAAAAGGGAGCATCAAGCAAATTCCTCTAGACCTGGGACGAGAAGGGAGTCACCCTTTCGACCTTCTCTGTAAAGATAGTAACCCTTTGTATGTGTAACCGAAACTAGAAATAGGCATGAGCTCATTAGGGGCGCCAGGACTAACTGGTACTTTTCCACATATAAGGTTTTGTATGCTGTACTGATAATGTATAAAAGTGTGTTACTGTCAAGGAGCCAGCAGTCTTCCTCGGCGCACCTGATGGGTGAGGATCGACGAGGCTCCTCTATATAGAGTTCTGTGGTGGCTAATAAACGTTTGAACCTTCCACGTTGCCAGCTGCTCCTTATTTTACATAATATTGCGGGCCAGTGGTAAGTGTGGCCCTTGGAATAATTATTTGGACACAACAGTTGGCGACCACGAAGGGACCCCATGAAAGGGTCTTCCCCCCCCGTACTCGGGTGGTGGGATTGGGGGCGTCCTGACCGGTTGGCGGGAGAGGAGCCTGAGGATTTCTCCCACCCTGCGCGACTTTTCGGTACGTCCCCTGCTGCTAGTCACCCTTCACCGGGGTCCTACGGGCTTAACCCAGAAAATTGACTGATTTGGTCGGGAGGAGTTGGCAGCGGAGAATGAACATTCGTATCTGGGTGCACCCGGTGAGTATTGATTTGATTTGACGCACGCGTTGTAAACGGTGCATTATTGGTTAAAGCACGCGTTGAAGACGGTGTGCTATTTGATTGATTTAAGAGCATTCGTTGAGAACGATGCATTTTTGATTTTGAACACGGATTGCATTTGTTTGAAGCTCGCGCTGGACAGCGGTGCATTAATTTGAAGGCACGCACCGGAGAGTGGTGTCTTGCTTGATCGGGTTAGCATTACCGTGGTTTGACTCGAAGTACGTACAGGTTGTATTTGATTTGAGTAAAAACAGCGCGCCGGAGGAATATAGACGGATTGCACGTGGAAAGACCTGCGACCTAGACTGGGTAGCCACAAGGCATACTCCTGACGGGGCAAGTCCCCGTTGGGGGCTGGTCTTAGTGGTGAGCCAGGAGGGTGGCCGGAATCCCGCGTGCAGTTTGGTGTCTGGACTGTGAACCAGAGTCGACGGGCTTGGTTCTCTGATACCGATTGTATGTTGTGTATGATTTGTGTTGATTGTTGTTTTGTGTATACATGTTTGAAAACTAACCAAAATGTCCTGTTTTAGTAAACTGAATTGTTTTGGCTGCTGCTGCCGAACAAGTGACTCCAGATTAGCTGAGAGCCAACCCGCCCCGCCGGAGGGCAGTCCTAGCCATTTTATGTATGTCAAACATGGGATCTCTCCTTTGTTGTTCTGCACTCTGTGGCATAAGTATACCAAGGGAAATGAGGAGTTACGATGGCCCAAGACGGGTTCGTTTAATGAGAAGAAAATTGCGTTCCTACAGGAACAACTGTTTTCTAGGCGAAGTAGGCAGGCCATGTTCGATGCTCTAATTGCATGGCAGAAGGAGGCCAAACAACGGCGAATAAGGGAAGAGAAAGTAGCTAGAGCCAAGGCAGGACAGAACGTTACTCAGAAAGCTATGGCCTATGACCGAGAAAGAGTAGAAAAGGGATTGGATTGCATGAATCGCGAATTTAGATTGAAGGTTGATAAGAGCTATGTGACCCGCCCGTATGCGGAAGATGAAATAGAGGATTTATTGGACACTAGGCCACCGCCCCCTTATGTACCGCAGAGGATATATTCGGAGGTGTCAGGGGCCTCGGCCCCGGCCCCAAATATGTCCCTGGGGGCCTCGGCTTCGGCTCCCCCGGCCACTACTACCCCTACCTCCCTGCCGAACCTCTCCCGGTTGCCGACATCTGTGTCTGAAGTTATGGCCATGCTGCCTAATTTATTGACGGCAGCTGCAGCCGGGACCCCTCAGCTGTTGCCGGGGTCAATGTCTTCCCCTTCTGTTCTGCCCTCCTCCTCCGCCAGTACAACGCCGGTAACAGCTGTGACTACTCCAATACATCCGGCCAGTCTAACGGAGGGTAGGAGGTTGTTCACTCGTTCTGCCTTGGGAACGGAAGAAAGGGAAACTATTGCCACACAAGCATCCCAGTGGATGCGACATCCTATTTATACTCTTGCTGATATTTGGAGTACCATGAGAGACTATGAACCGGTGATGCAACAGCATGCCCTGGAGCATATGGCCAACCATCTTATTTCTGTGTGGGAACAGGTACACCAGGAAGGGAGAGCTCCGGCTATATTATATGATATTCTTGATCAGGTTCACAAATCTCAGTTGACGCCGGAAGAGGTGTATGGGAAGGTGCAGACTTTGGTTTCTTATAGAACTCGTTTGCAGTCTGCCATTCCCGTCGGATTCTCCCAGTTCCCTATGCGAGAAGTGCACCCTATCTTCCATCCGGAAGTTGCTGAGGTGGTGGATGCCCACGGTGTCGTTACCCGCCCGGGAATAGACGCCCGGTTCCAGGAACAATGGGTCTATACCCCCTGGAAGCGGAGTGAGGTATTATCCCTAAAAAGCCAGTTGCCAGATCCTAGAAAAAACCCCACCGCATATTACAAGGAACTGACCGAGGCCGCCTCGTCAGCAGTAATGACGTTGGCGGATATTGAATTATTCTTTGCCTTATTAGTACCGGTGGACATTTGGCGCCAGGTACATTACCAGGACCATATTACGGAATTTGGTGGGACATGGGACCAACTGAGAAACTGGGATAGAGATCGTAAACCGGGGAACAAGCCCCAACCTGAGATACTGACCTTGCCTGAGAAAATAATAACTTATATGCATTCATTGATCCCACCCAGGAAAGTAGATTGGGACAAGCTGACGGCCTGTAAGCAAAAGAAGGACGAGAGTGTATCCGATTTTTTCACGAGGTTTGAGGGAGTATTCATTGACTTCAGCGGACAGGACTTGGCCACGGAGGGGGGTGTGCGTTTATTTGTTAATAGATTCGTAACCAATTTACTACCTGAGGTATCGGCCCGGTTACAGGCAGCTGAGAGTACCTGGACGACCACCACGCCTTCCACGATACTAAGCATGGCTCAGTATTATGAGCATCGGGAGAATGAGAGCAAGGATAAGACAGAAAGAAAGTCGAAAGATTTGAAAACACGAGTGTTACTGCAGCAAGTGAGAGGGGTAGAGGAAGAGGAAGAGGGTTGCAGAATTTCGTTCCAAGAGGGGCGGGACCCGCACAAACGGCTGGGCGAACGGATCTAGGCATAAATCAATGTGCTTTCTGTAAGGAGGAGGGGCATTGGAGAGCGCAGTGCCCGTTGTTGTATGAGCAGAATACTGCTTCAAGGGGTCGTGGACGGGGAAGGATGAGTGGGCATCGAGGTGGATACACGAGACAAGAACAGGCAGCCCGAGGTGAGAACAGTCAGAATTATTTCGACCAAAACCAAGGTAAACAGTACTACCATGACGGACGTGTAACGGACGAAGGCACCGGGTATACTCAAGCATAGGACAGCCAAGGGCAGAGTAAGGGGCATGTGTCAATCCCGATAGATCAAGCTGGACCTTATGTCCATGCACAATTGTTGGATGCATCAGGTAAGTTTTTGGTTGACACAGGGGCTATGAACAGTTCTGTTTCACGTGCCCTGGTCCCGGGGGCCGCTCTGTCTGGCCAGACTAATGTGTCCGTGGGGTTCTCTGGAACTCCGGTGGTGAGCCCCATTTCTAAGCCACTTTCCCTTACTCTGGGACCGGTTACGATAGAATCGCCTTTCCTCCTCACCTCCCAGTGTGGGGAAAATCTCCTGGGTATGGATATATTAAAAAGATTGCATGCCCGCATCTATTGCTCCCCTGATGGAGTTTACCTGACCATTCGGAATACCTCTATCCCCTCCATTCAATGTTTTTCAAAAACTGACTCCTTACCCCCTGAGCTTGCCAAACTCCCGAGGGATCTTTGGGCCCTGGGGGACACTGACGTAGGGTTCCTACAAATTCCCCCGGTGTCCATCACCCTGAAACAGAATGCCAAATTGCCGAGGATCCCACAGTACAAAATAGCCCCCCGAGGGAGAACGCGCTTTACTGGCCATTATTTCTGATTTGATTAGAACAGGGGTGGTGGAGGAAACGACTTCCAATATCTGCAACAGTCCTATTCTTCCGATTCTTAAACGAGCCCCCGTACCCCAGTCCCCTGATTATGCTGATACCTACCGATTTGTGATTGATTTGCGAGAGATTAACAAGATTGTGGTACCCCAATATCCTGTGGTACCAGACATTAATTCCATTTTGACCATGATTCCTCCCACTGCAACATTTTTCGCGGTGGTTGATTTGAAGAATGCTTTCTTTAGTATTCCCATACATCCAGATAGTAGACATTTGTTTGGTTTCTCATTGGGGGGCCGCAGCTTTAGATTCTGTCACGCCCCCCAGGGGTATACCGAAAGCCCTAGTATCTACAGCCAAGCCCTAAAAAGAGTATTGGATTCTTTACAATTGCCGCCAGGTAATGTCCTATTGCAGTATGTCGACGACCTCCTTGTGGCCTCTTATACAGAACATGGTTGCCGCGATGCCACGGTTACCCTGCTACGGCATTTGGCCACTCATGGTAACAAGGTGTCGCTCTCTAAATTTCAATATTGTCGACCGGAGGTGACCTATCTCGGTCATCTCCTGTCGAAGGAGGGAAGACGGTTGACTTCTGAGCGCATCGCAACCATAACTAACATGCCTGTTCCTCGCACGCAACGTGATGTCCGCGCTTTGCTTGGTATAACCTCCTACTGTCGCCAATGGATTGCTAACTATTCTCTCTTGACTAAACCTTTCCTGTATCTAACTACGAAGGATGTGCATGAGCCTTTACCTTGGACCGATGAATGCCAGACTGCCTTTTCCGCTCTGAAAACTGCTCTTTGCTCTGCTCCTGTGCTTGGCACCCCTGACTACTGGAAACCTTTTGTGCTCTACGTGCATGAGGTGGACGGTTGTTCTCTTTCAGTGTTGACACAAGACTTTGGTGGTAAGCAAAGGCCTTGTGCATATTTCTCGGCGGTTTTGGACAATGTCGCCAGAGCACTTCCCAGTTGTCTGAGGGCTGCAGCTGCAGTGGCTGTAGCAATCAGACAATCGGAAGGGCTAGTCCTGAATACGGATCTGACAGTGATGGTGCCTCATGCTGTGGACGTATTATTAAACAGGACACAGACGCAGCACTTAACTAGTGCGCGTCTTACAGGGTACGAATTGACCCTGTTTGCACCTCATATAACGATCAAAAGATGTGTTAATTTGAACCCTGCCACGTTGTTACCCCTCCCTTCGGGAGATGGTGGACAAGACATACATGATTGTATCTTTCGAACTGAAGAAGAAACCAAGGGCCGGATAGATCTAACTGACACCCCACTATCTGATGCCCAAGGAGAATTGTATGTTGATGGGTCCTGTTTTAGATTACCGGATGGTACGACAGCTGCGGCTTATGCGATCACTACCCTGCAAACGGTAGTCGAGGCAGCAAAGATACCATACCGGTCGGCCCAGGCGGCCGAATTGGTTGCATTATTCAGGGCCTGCGAGTTGGGGAAAGGCTTAAGGCTAAATGTCTACACCGATAGCCAGTACGCGTTCGGTGTAGCACATAGCTTCGGGAGGTTATGGGCGGAAAGAGGATTCTTGACATCTCATGGCGAGAAGATAAAGAATGGACCATTAGTTGACCGATTACTAGCTGCATTAACATTGCCTAAGACCTTGGCCATAGTCAAATGCAGTGCACACAAGGTTATAGTTGATGATGTGGGGAGGGGAAATTTCTTTGCGGATAGAATCGCCAAAGAAACAGCGCAGTCTGACACCACTTCCATGTTTGTAGTGACAAGAATGATAGAAGCAGGGGTTTTTAACAACACCATAGATAGTGTGAAAGAGCTACAAAAGGAGGTGACCCCGGAAGAGCTGACATACTGGCAAGAACAGGTGGGGAGGCTTGATGAGAATGGATGTTGGACTGACTTGTCAGAGAGGTGTAGATGGTTACTGCCAAACGCATTTGTAAATGCGGTAGTAACCATGGCACACGGACCTTCACATGTAGGGGTTCAGGGCATCTGTGCCACATTGGATCCTGTCTGGTATAATGTTAATATCCATAAGACAGCTAGGAACTTGGTCCAGCATTGCATGATTTGCCTCCAGCATAATCCTGGGGTTAGCATTCCCGTCTTGGCGGGTAATTTTGCGCCACCCACCCTGCCCTTTGAAGTACTCCAAATGGATTACATACAGCTAGAGCGAGTTAACAATCTGAAATACGTGCTGGTGGTGATTTGTACTTTTAGTAAATGGGTGGAGGCGTATCCCACAAAGGAAAATACTGCCCTGGCAACCGCGAAAGCTCTGGTAAAAGAGTTTTTCCCTCGATATGGGTTGCCATGTCTGATTTGGAGTGACAACGGGACACATTTTAATGCTAACTTAGTTAAGTATGTATGCAAGGGTCTGTCCATCCAGCAGAAGTTTCACGCAGCTCGACATCCTCAGTCAGCGGGCCTGGTTGAGAAATACAATGGGATTCTGAAATTGAAACTGGCTAAACTTCAGGACACGACAGGATTAAAATGGCCTGATCTCCTGCCCCTGGCCCTGTTGTCCGTGAGAACTACTCCCCATTCCCGGAGCGGTATCTCCCCTTATGAAGTAATTTTTGGCAGACCTGCCAACGTGTGGGGAGTACCCCGGCCCAAATCCTTCAGGGACATTGACCATCCTATGTTGACTGACTATTTGTATGCTTTGACTAAAGATCTCCATTCCATTCATCAACAGATATCTGCCGTACTGCAGCCCCTGCCGGAGGGTCCTGGACACAGCGTGGAACCTGGACAGTGGGTCTTGGTTCGAAACTACCAATGAAAATCGAGTTTGGATCCACGCTGGTCCCGGCCGTACCAGGTGCTCCTGGCCACGCGAACGGCGGTGAAAGTCGAGGGGAAGCAGCACTGGATCCATATCTCCCATCTTAAGCGAGTTCCCCTCCCGTTGCCCAGGGAGCAGCTTGACCAGGAGGAAGGCCTGCTAACTCAGGGCGAACCCAGCACTAGAGAACCACTTTCCCTGGACACCCGCAGAGAGGTTGACGGGCGAGGGGAGAGTGCTGTGAGCTTAGAAACCCCTTTTTGTGGCCACCCAATTGCTCAAAGCGAGGCATCTGGTCGGGAGCCCAGCTCCTCGTCTGACCCCACTGTGCCCGTTTTGTTTGTGAATCCTGAAACCCCTGGTCGGGATCGATATCACCTGCGGCCCCGGAAATAGAGAATCCCAGGTCTAGCCTTGGCGAGTGAAGTTGGAGGCCTCGGCAAAGACCTGAGGATTGGTAGAACACTGGACTGAACTCGTTGAGAGCATGGAACTTTCAGTAAAGCTCTGTTCAGAACGAAGATATAGACATTGGTCGGTTGGTGGGGGCCCAGGTGGAGTTTCCTTTCAACAAGGGTTGCGTCAAGTGCGACCCCAACGCGAGAAGTTTTTTATCTTTTTACCTTTTTGGTTTCTCTGAACGATAGGAGTCTGCCTGTGAGGCTCTATACGGACACAGGAAAGAAGCACCCTCCGGCAGGTCGGACTGCTTGTAGCCCCCTTTTCCCGAGATTATATTGGACTTTTAGTGAGAAAATGTACCCTTTTGCTCGTTTTATCCCTGAAGAAGGGCGCCCCATAGTACCCCGTACCATTCCCCTGCATTTGCCAATGTTCTCCTCATGGAGTTTGCGTGTTAAAATTGTTTTCATTTCTATACTGATTGTATCATTTGTACTATGCTTAGGTTTGTTTCTATATCTAGAGTTCCGCCATCCTGTACACACCTTGATAGTGTCTACCCCTGCTCCTAAGGAACATCATTTCCAGACCTTTGCCCCTCATAAGGAAAGACACCGACAGACATATGTACATAATGCCTTCATTGAGATGCTACACCAGACTCATAGTTCCACAAATGTTACTGATTGTTGGGTCTGTGGTCTTCTCCCGTCAGTGATGCATAAGCAAGATTTGTTCATATCAATGCCCTTATCTTATTTAGGTAGTTGCGAAGCCTGGTTCAAAATGTTATCCATGCTATATGAACACTACACTATAGATGAACGTCGATTCTCAGAGAAGGATTATGCCTTGATTCTAGCCTATATAGAGAAACACCAAGGTTTTACTCCTAATGCTGAGGGAACGGATGGTACCCTTGATCCTACCGCCTGCATGAACGTATACACTGATCATGAAAATGATACCTGGTTGAGGGATGAAGTATTGGATTTCATGACTTTTAACTTTACTGCGTATTTCAAGTATTTCCAGGAGCGAAATGTCTCAGATGAGAAAATCATTCCGGTCCCGGTACTGAATACATCCTCCTCCTTCTGCGTGCAGGGTACTGGACATTTATTCGTAGGTTATAGTAGATGTAATTACACTTATAAACTGCAGACTTTCAGTAGTCCCCTAACACTCACCCCTCCCAATGTTTATTTTGTGTGCGGTGAAAACGCATACACTTGGCTACCCAGAGGATGGGCAGGTCGATGTTACTTATCTTTCCTTTACCCACCGGTCTACATAGCTCCTTCTGATTATCATAAGTCTCATTCCTTAAATCGGCGGAGCCTGAAAGCTGAAGCCGCCAGTAATGACGCCACTGACCAGACTGACACTCCAGCCCAACACTTCGTTGATATCATAAAAGGGGTGTTGCCCATATGGGGACCCATCCTCAATAGTAAAGAAGTTAGGAGGCTATCTAGAGTGGTGGAAGGGGTGGTTAATACTACTGCAGGAATATTAACTAATATCACAGTGGAGCTCCAGGCGACCCGGCTTGTGACCCTTCAAAATCGTCTTGTTTTAGATGTTATCCTAGCTGATCGCGGAGGAGCTTGTAGAGTCATCGGCAGTTCCTGTTGTGTATATATACCTGGATCCGCCCCTTCTGTCCATTTAGCCATCCAGAAACTGCATCGGCTAGCCTCTGAAATTCACACTGAGACTGGTACTTGGTCTTTGTCCGGGTGGTTTTGGGATTTGGTGACCACCTGGGGATGGAAGTTATTTATGATTCTTTTGGGAGCAGTAGGGTTCATTTTCACCTGCTGCCTTTGTCTACAGTGCGGGCCTGCTTGTTGTGCATATTGCGCTACTCAGGTTCGCCGATCCATCCCTAGGCCCAAGCCCATCCAAACCAGAATAGATACCCAACGGGCTCAGAAGGAGATGCATGACTTAATGCAGATCGATGAGGGTATTTTTGAAGACTGACCCCGTTATTAGCTATGCTGCGCTAAAAGGGCCGTTCTGAGGTATTCAAGTCACTATGGTATGATTAGCGCAGTATATCTAATGATAGTCTGATTAGTTACGGTGTGTTAAACGGTTCGAAATCCCCAATTATGTTTAGCACGACAAAAAGGGCCGAGAACCGAACCGCCTCCATCTTGGATTGCGGCTCTTTCGCTTGGGAATCACGTGGTCTCTTCCGCACACCCTCTGCTTCCCCCTTTTCTTGCATTTATTAGGAGACAGGCTGAGTTGCTGAGAAGCAAGATCACATCTGCTAAAAGGGAGTATCAAGCAAATTCCTCTAGACCTGGGACGAGAAGGGAGTCACCCTTTCGACCTTCTCTGTAAAGATAGTAACCCTTTGTATGTGTAACCGAAACTAGAAATAGGCATGAGCTCATTAGGGGCGCCAGGACTAACTGGTACTTTTCCACATATAAGGTTTTGTATGCTGTACTGATAATGTATAAAAGTGTGTTACTGTCAAGGAGCCAGCAGTCTTCCTCGGCGCACCTGATGGGTGAGGATCGACGAGGCTCCTCTATATAGAGTTCTGTGGTGGCTAATAAACGTTTGAACCTTCCACGTTGCCAGCTGCTCCTTATTTTACATAATATTGCGGGCCAGTGGTAAATGTGGCCCTTGGAATAATTATTTGGACACAACAATCCACTGCTTCTCACACACTGGTTGAGAATGGTACCATGACAGCCAGGGTCGGATTGGTAAGGTAGGCAGTCGGGCATTGGCCGATAGACCGGCGCCTAAGTGTCACCTGTGGGACTTTTTTTTAAGCCCTGTGACACCTGGCCCACAGAGCCTTGCAATCTTTGGCAGCCCCCCAGCCAGGCCGCTGTATTGTAAGGCAGGCTGACTATCAGGGCAGGGACTTGCGTCACTAGACTTCAGCGTAGCCCCTGGGTTGCTGCACACACACCCAAAAGCAGTGCTCCTTCTCCCCTGCTGGGTTGTCAAACAGAGGCGGGCGGGAAGAGTGAAACAGCCTTGCAGGGGGTTCAGTGTCAGGTGATAACAGCCGATGGCCCATCTTCACCACAGCCCCTATTGCCCCCCACCTCCGATGTCGGCCCAGAAGCTTTGTTATTTGCTTCCTTCCACATCTGCCAGGCCATAGCCCGAGGCTATAGTGGGCTGGGGAGGATGTGAGTGTGAAGCGGCCAGAGGCCTCCCTGGGGGCCAGTTGTTCTTCTGGCTGTTCACCTCACCCCCTTGGGTTCAACCCAGCCCAAAACTCCTGTCTTTCCCCTGACCCTCCCCCACTGGGCCATCACATCGCATTGAGGCCCTGGTGCACGGGGAGGTAGAGATAATTTGAGAGCTTTGCTGTGGGCCAGGTGTTGTCTTCTCAGCCCCAGTGTCTTTCTGTACCGAGTGTAAGATGGTGTGTGTGGAGGGTGGAGGGGGTGTTTGCATAGGCCTAGCTGTGAGGCTACCATGACCAGAGCTGCCAACTTTGGAACTATGTTGGAGTCCCCACTTTAGCTCAACATCCTGTGATTCTGGGCAAATCACTTCTTGTCATGAGGCTGAAAAATAAAAACTAATTTGATCTCCTCTAGCGCAGCTGGTGCTCACTGAACTAGATCTAATGCCCTTGGGGCAAGTTTACACTATAAAAAACTATTGAGAACATTTTTTTTTTTTTAAATGACCGGCCATCGTTCATGATTTCAAATGTTGCAACTGCCAGAGAATCATAATTAAAGGAATCTTTAGATATAATAAAAACCTTATTGTTTTTTTAGCATGGCTTGTCTGCCTTTGTTAATTTGACGATCCATCACAGATCATTAAGGCAGCTTTAGAAATCAATATAAAGTGCATTTGCCTTATGTTAAATGTTTAAAATACATACTAATTAGGGGTTAAAATACCGGATTTTGGTGATATTTGTCATTTTTGTACAGGCCAGGATTTTAAAATTCCCATCAGAGCAGGTGTTGTAGCCCTTTGACCATTATATTTCACCTTGCCCGCCTGGCCAAAACTCAGTGCCCCTAGATTTTTACCCACGCTAATGGCTCTATAAGCTATACAATGTTACAATTACCAAACATTTCTATAAACATGTGCCCAATGAGACTAATCAATTGATGTTTAATGAAAAGGTACGTTCCGGTAATGTGGGCCACTTTTTTAGAAGTGCCCGGGCCGAATTGTGATCCCAATCCGACCTTGATGACAGCACTGACTCACTTGCACTAGGACAATCCCCCTTCCCCAATTCACTTCCTCTCACAGTCACTGACCTTCATCGGCATTGACTTAGGGGGACCAGATTTTGAGAAGCAAAAACCGGAAAGGGGGGACATAGAAGTAGAACTAAAGGCTGCCAATGATCACGGTATATCTGGCCTGTCCCGATTTTGCATGTGAAGTCTGAAGTTAGTGTAATTTATCCTGTTTCTTTCAGGCAGAGCAGGAGTAGGCCAGAAGTAAATGTAGCCTTGTAAATGTATGTGCACACATTTACAAGACTGCATTTACAAAACATTAGTCAGTATGTTCCCCTTGAGCCCCGAGTCCCCCAGTGGCGTAACGAAACTTGAGTGAGCCCCCTGCAAAGTACATGGATGGAGCCCCCCATTCTCCATGCCAGTCAAGAGCTCTCAGGCCAGCGACCCGCCATACTTTAGGGGCTCATCCCGGCCATAAAAAAAGGATTCTGGTTCCTCCATTGGTCACATCCGCCCTCTTATCGGGCGATTTACATACATCAGTATATACTGCTGCTCCGCGCTGCAGCAAAGTTATTTAACACTGCCTCCAGACAGCCCACCAAACACATTCTCCTACTTGATGACCCACCTCCAAGCGAAACCCGCTCAGTTAACCACCTCCAAACAAAGACCACTGCCGTCGTGCCTGCTATTAACGCATCCATTTACTCTACTCTCACCCCTACGAAACCCGCAGTTATGCTTTTCCGCCCATCTTTAAAACCACCCCTCGGATGTCACTGCGATCCCGTGACTGCTGCCCACTGCTCCCCTATCCACCAGTGACAGAAAGACTGATGGCCGGTCCCCATATTACCACTGCCTATCAGTACAGACAGAGCCTTTCAGCTGCTGCCCTCCCCAATGCCACTGTAGTAGTTTAAAACATGTTAAACAATCTCTTCAACTGACCATCCCAAAACAGTTCTTCCTGCTAGCCTCTACGGCATCAAAGCCGTACCTGCTACTTTGCATCCTCTGCATAATGCACACAATAATATTAAATGTACAAAGTGTCCGATTTTTGTTTCCTCCCACCAACATTAATTTACACTATGTACCACACTAAACCATACCTCCTGTCAAAGGCAAACCTGATCCCATATGTAGCGCCAGTCAGCTAGTACCCAAAGGACAAATACCAGAGAGAATGTGCGATTCATGTAATTAAACTACAATGACAACGTAGCATTTCTCCACCCACTGTCAGCCCAGTGAAGTCTGCAACCGCACAGTAGCCATCAATACCGGCAACGTCTAAAGCGTATTTCCACTTTCTTTCATTGGCTGCTCCTGATACATATACCTATGCCTTCTGGGCGGCATCTACCACAGACCACAGCATTCTTTGTCTCCCTAAGACTAACTGAATGCTGTCGGTGAACGCTTCTCTTCCCCCTTCCTTACTAATAACTAATAGAGGATAACGAGAAAAAAAAATCGTATTTTCTTATGCAAATAGCACTTGCTGCCCGCAGTCCTCATCAGATCCACACGTATCAATATTTTGCTATTGCACCATCCTGTCAACCCTATTAATATCTGGAGATGTTTTTATATCCCTTACGTGAACTGGGAAAAGCAATACCTTGCACAAAAACAAGTCCCTTTAAAACCTTTGCTACTTATAAAGGTTGGCAAATCACTTTTTACTAAATGTCATTGTAAAGCAAACAGGCAACTCATTCTAGGATTGGAATTACTGTTTAGAAGTGTGGAAGTTAATACTGAGACGTAGGATGATTTTTTGCACGTCTGCTAGACACTTGTTCATCCTTGCATGCGCACATAATGCAACACTACAATTTAGCTTAACAAATTGTTCAGAAATGTACCGAAAGTTAAAGAAACAGCCCATATTATTTTTACAAAGAAAGATAGACAATTGTAATTGGCAACTTTATACCCTATGACATAAAAGCCTTTGCGTGCACAGCTTGTCCAAATCCATGCCACCTAATTCTACTACACACAGCACATTTGAACATCCCATTTCATGCCACGCAATTCAACTACAAATAGTTTAACTTTACAACATTCCATACCACATAGTTACATTCCTAAAAATTAAAAGCAAAAACATATTTCCACTTCACTCCATGCCACATAATTCCAAATCACATAATACCATTCCACACAACGTAATACCACTCCAAACCACATAATTACACTCCACACAACACAATTCAACTACACATAATTTCACTTCAACCTATTTAATTACACTGCACAAAACATATTTACACTCAACTCCAAAACACATAATTTCCCTCCACAAAATACAACTCTGCTACATGCTGCATAATTCCACTCCACACAATTATACCCCACACCATGCCACATAATTCCACATGTCACACAATTGCACAATTACACAATTCATCCCCACACAATTCATCACACAACATAATTACACTCCACATAACACCACTCAGCACCACATCATTAACCTCCACATAATTATGCTCTACTCCATACTGCATAAATACTCTCCACATAAATCCAGTCTATGCCACGTAGCAGCACTCCACATAACTACACTTCACACCATGCCTCATAATACCACTCAACATAATTTTCACTCAACATCACACACATCCACATCACACAATTCAACTCTACACATTTCCATTCCACACCACATAATTCAACAACAAACCACATAATTTAAACCAACAACACAATTACACAACACACCACATACATCCAATCTACATCCAATCTACACCACAAAATTCCACATCATTCTACCATATTTAACAGCACACCACATAAGTAAATTCCACTACATACCACTCCACAACAAAAAATACCATTCCAGATAATCCCACTTCCAGAAACACAATGCCACTCCATGACACACAATCCCACTCCACATAATTCCAGTACACTCAATACCACATAATTACTTTGCACACCATGCCACATAATTTCACTACACAGATCTAATCCACACAACACAATTCAACAACTAACAATTGCAATACAAACCACTTATGTCCACTTGACACCACACACATTCACTCCACTGCAAACTGAAAATACATAGGTAAAATACATTGTCCTTTACAACGGCAATAGCTCTAACTCTCACAAATGCGAGACCAATTGCATTGCAAATGCTTGTTTACCTTCCAATGCGTCCCAGCAGATCCTGTTCCTGGAACTGCAAACATTCTCCTGCCCCAATCAGCATTGTGCTGCCTCGTCCCTTCTCAGATGAGCAGTGCCCTATGGAGAATGCTCTCTCTGAGCGCCCCACCCCCATTCTTTTTCTGGGCCTGGCTCTGACTGAAGAGAAACAATGTAAGTTGTTACGTTGTTTCTCTTCAGTCCTGGGTCACGGCGAGGAGCTCAGAGCAGGCTGCACACTGCAGCGAATATCACTTGTTACTTAACATGCGCTTAGTACGCATGCCATTACAATGCGGTCGTTAGTACGACCGCGTTGTTAGTTCGCATACCTTTACTATGCAATTCGGAACAACGAATTGCAGTAGGGGGGTGCTGGATGTTGGAATAGTATAATTTACTATTCCAACTCCAGTCTATGCGGACACTAGGGAAGGTGTTGGATTTTAAATCCAACACCTTCTCCCCCCTAACGCAAGTCGCTGTTCCGACTTGCGTAGTAAAGGTTTGCAAAGTAACAACGCGGTCGTACTAACGTCTGCGTTGTAATGGCATGCGAAGTATCGCATGCAAAGTAAATGCTGTTTACCCACTGCAGCTGCTTTGGAGCAAGACACACACAGCTCTCTCACAGCTCTCTTCACGTACTGAAGACTGGGGGCCCCCCTGCACAGCAGGGGCTGCGGGGGTGTCTGTTACGCCCCAGGAGTCATCCCCCACCACCACCCCCGCTCTCCTCCCCACTTTGCCTCCTCTCTGCTGGGCGTATGCAGCTGACCACGTCCTGTGTTGTCTGAAAGAAAAAGGTAAATTACGTGAGTTATTTCACTCGTCAAAGGCGCTAGGCAGATATTTCAGTTCTGTTTTGCAGGATGGGTTGACACTTGTCCGAAAACCGGGACATTTATTTAAAATTAAGTAAAGTGTTGGGACGCCGGGACAGTCTCCCTAAAACCGGGACTGCCCGCGGAAATCCAGGACGTCTGGTCATCCTACATTGACTGCCTCTGGAAGTCTGTCACAGAAACTGAGAAGCACTCATCACACAAATGACAAATGCATGAACCAATGGATCGACTTTACGTGCAGACTGATGTACACAGGCATTAATTGTCTCTCACAGCGAGTAACTGACTCTCACAGATCTCTGAGCCATTCACTATCATTCACACTGCCTAGAACTGATCAGTCCTTAAAGTCACTGAATAACTTTTGCAGGCATTGACTGGACCAAGGCAATATACTAAATAAGGGGGTGCATAACTTAGACTTAAGAACACCCGCTGGCTCTCGCTGTCTTTAATAGGTCCTCAGCTCTTCATACAGCCACTGACTATGGCACCCATCTCCAATAACAGCAAATTTTCAAAGACAGTGGCAGCTACTGAATAACTTACCCAGGCATTGTCAGTCATTGACAGCCTCTTACAGCTGCAAAGGATGCTGGCTTCCACTCTTATAGTGACTTGGGCACCAACTGCTTCAAGCTAACTAAATAACTGACTATAAGCATACACTGACCACTACTCACAGCCTCAACAACTATTCACTTATTCTAAAAAAATTGACTGACATAGGTTGACTTTTATTCATGATAACAACTTCTCACTACCACTGACAAGCACTGATTGCATGGGAGAAACACTGACTAACCCACACAATAAATTACACATTGTTACAGTATAAGTGAAAACTGGGCTGGAAAATGCACCATTTGATCACATTTTCCAGTCTCCCCATTGAGGATTTGAGAATTGCTTTCTGGCCATGCAGGCACTAGGTGTCGCCGGTGGCAGAACTTAGGGGTATTTGTACAAGCCCCTCTCGCCACCACAACGTCACTTTTTCCTATGTTGTGGCAGGGGCGTAACACAGGCCCACACATCCCCCGTGCTGCAGGGGGCCCCCTCAGCAGAGTACTCGGACCTGAGCGCTCCGGATTCAATCCGGAGCAGGGGCTCCTCTGTGTATATTGCAGGGGGGGCCCCTTAAACTTTCGTTACGCCACTGCGTTGTGGTGGCGATAGGGGCTTAGCCTTACTTACAAGGCAGCGTTCAGACACTTAACGTGGCTGAACGCTGCCTTGTAAATAAGGCTCCCTTACACGCTAAGTTTTATTTTTTTAACCCGGCACTTTTAATTTTGTGAATTCTATATTTTTTTCTGTTCATTTGCCTAGTACTTTTATGGTTGGAAAATACCGAATAAAGTAGTTTGATGATGATGCTGATGGCAGCTCAGCCCCCATTGCCAGTTTTCTATTTTTCCTTTCAGAATCCTCCAGGCATGCCGGGCCTCATTTACACATCTTACACCTCACAGGCTTCTTGGTGATGGAAGGGAGGTGCAGCATGACTCACTCGACGCTGCGTCTCGCCTGAGTCATGGTCCACCACTCTCTGAAGAACAGTGTTAAAAATAGCTCACTGCTCTCTGTGCAGTTCCACACGTGGTTCATGCCATTCTGTTTTGTCATGTGCATTAGCTATAAACAAGCGTGTCTATCCAGGATACATTGGGTTAAATTCATGCCAATAGATAAAACCACTCTGAATAAGCCTCGGGCTCTCAGCAGAGTTGTCTCCTTCTGTCAAGACAGTATACCATAAAACAGCACTGCTTCCTTAAATGAGTTATGCTTCAATGTGGGAACAACATAGAATTAGACCTTTCAATTGTAGTAAGAAATGTTTGTTGAATGGGGCACCTTTATTTCCATTGGCAATGCATCAATACTTCCCTTCCTCAGCAATGGTGATGAATAACATAGAACACTCTGCACATCTACATGTATGATTTAAGCTATGCTGTTTTGTTTACCTGCAGTGGATGTAAAAGGGCTTTTAATCCTTATCAGAATGCAAAATAAAGAAGTCTTGTTAGTGCGGTCCCATCTGGTTCCTTTTGCAAAATTATTTTACAATGGACCATTTGAGGCATCACATATTGTTTTCTCACCTTAATTAAGTTGTATTGCAGAAAGAACATGGAATCTGATATTTGCACTGTAGTAATAAATGTTTGAGTCTAATATTTGAGTAAAGCATCTCACTTCGATAAAAAAAAACGCAGTTTCTCATAACTGAATTCGTCTGTCTGGTAAATGCAGTAATTGCCATAGATAATCGATTGCCTGGTCTCGTGCTCTGACTCTGGCGTTGCACAGCGCTGTTTGTTTGTTTTTTGCAGTTTTATATAGCGCGAAGTCGACCCGAAGTTATTGGAGCGCTTCACATGAGCACCAGTTACATTACACAAAGACGCACACTTTTTTTGCTCTAGGTTATTATATGTTATTGCAACTATCAACAGTTTTAAAGTGCATCATATTTTCATCCTTCTTCTACCTACAAGGACAAATGTTCCATGTTAAGTCCATTTTTTTTCTCCAGATGTGAGCCAAAAATAATATATTTGGTTTAGATTTCTAACCTGAATAATTCTCAGTCTAGGGACTTTTATTTTCTTTATATACCTGGGAACTTCCAAGGGTTTACTAAATAAAACAAAGTTTTTCAACATAAAGGTGCGTAAAGATGCAAAGTCACTCTGATTAACTTTACATATATATATATTTTAACTTCTTTAGTTTCTCCAAATGCTAAGTGGGTAAAGTTTAAAGGAAACTGATGGAAAACGGCCTTACATGAAAGCTGCAGTGTTTTTGCTTCCACGAATCACTCTGGTCAACCCTCTTGCCGGTCACTCACCATTTGCAGAGTCCATGGCCCATGTCCACCCAATGATGCGTTTGTCAAGTGATGGCGGATAACACGTTTGCCTGCTGCCTCTAAAGGCTAATGGCAGACCAGGCTAACAGTGGGTAAAACATATTCCACCAATCTGAAATCATATCCCTCCTGGGCGAGTCGGGCTGCAGGGGCACAGGGTGGAGTATAGTCAGGCGAAGCAAGGGAACTCCACCCTTCATCGTGAAAGGTTAAGTCTTCTGACTTTACCCGACCTTTTAATTTCGACCACCCTGAGTCTTATATGCCTCAACTCCTCCCCTTGATTTGCAGCTCGACTCACGTGACCACACGCTGGTAAATCTATCGCACACCCCCTTTATCTCCAACTCCCAAAGCTCTTTAAATACATTTGAGCAAATTTGATTCCTTTAAGTGCCTTAACTCCCACCTTTAACTGTTTCGCCTACACAGTGGTGCACTTTGATCCTAGTATGGTTCTCATCATTTCTTTCTGAATTGATGGATCAGTTAATTACACTGATTGCACTGAGCGCCTCTAAAAACACTTCGATCACATACCAGCTGACACCATCTTTGACATGTCCCTCAAGATGGGTTGTTTACCTTTTGTTCAATGTTGTAATGTGTGTCTTTTAAATGCTCCATATGACCTGTTGCTTCTCCTCGTACCTCACAGGTCCACGAAATGGGTTATTGCTTGTTCTTGTTTTTCAAGTTACTTGGTGTTTTTACTTATGTTTTTTTTTTTGGTTTTTTTGTTTATTGTTGTTTATTTCCCTCACCTCGCTTCCGTTCCTTTGTACAGCGCTCTGATACTCGTACGGGTCATTTTTGCACTTTATAAAACTCTATAAATAAATAAATAAATAAATATGTAAATCTTTGCCTCAAAACCTTCTCACGCTGTTCTGCCATGTGACTTGCAAATGTACAGTAGTTCCTCGGTATTTAATTTGCATTCTTTTTTCACAGCGGTACAGCTCTGACCTCAGAGTCATGCCCAGTGTAACTGGCCATGCAGCATTCCCATAATCAGCAGGACCACCAGTCTCCTGGCACATCACCCCTCCTCCCAGGCTTGCGGCTTTGCATGTCGCTTCCTGGCCAGAAGCTTCTAGAGTAGAGATAAGCTTTCTCCTCTCCCCAAGAACGCTCTTAAACAAGCATTGGCATAGCCAATAGGTCTCGCTTTTGGGACCTCATAAGTATTTAGTTTTGCAGCACAATATCCTTGGTGCAACAGCATCAGCTGTTGCATGGCTAAACCTTGTACCTTATAAGTGTTTAGCCATGCAACAGTTGATGTTGTTGCACCAAGGATATTGTGCTGCAAACCTAAATACTTAAAGGGCACACAGGCGGAGAAGGCTAGAGAGCAAGAAATAAATAAATTGGGATAAACACAGAGGAGGTGGTAACAGAATGTGTGGTGGAGGGAGAGCCACAGAGAGCTAAAGAAGAGAGGGGGCTATAGAGGAGGGTACAGAGATATAGAAAAGAGTTGAGAAGCTGAGTGAGGAGGCAAAAGAGTGTGGGTAGGGGGACTCAAGGACAGACGCAAATAAGGGCAAAGATTGAGGAGGGAATGGTACAAAATGTGGAGGAGTGAGAGGGGAAGGTACAACGGGAGATGAAGGAAGTGGGGATGGTAAGGGGTCGGGAGGAGTGAGTTAAGAGACAATGGAGACATTATTGAAAGGGGTGGAATGGTAAAAATCGAGGAGAGAAGAAAAGTGAGAGGAGCAAAGAGACAGAGATAACAAGAGACAGAGATAACAAAAGACAGGTGCATGTAAAGAAATCAGGAGGGAGCTAAATTGGTGAAGGGGACAGATGGGAGGGAGAGAAAAGGGGAAGAATGAAAATAAAATGGGACAGAAAATATTCAGCGGAATCCACCCCTGAATGCGAGTGTCCAAAAGAGGAGGGGGCTGAAGAAATGGAGTGGAGGAGGGCACAACAGGTGTCAAAGAGGCTAGGGGTAAAGAGGGCCACAAGGGTCTGGTGGAGGAGACCTGGGGAGAGACTACTGGTAAAACGATGAAAATTAACACCTGGTTATAGAGTGAAGGGGCGTGAAGGTGAGGGCGTGTTGAGGTGGGCTAAGGTTTCCATGGCTGTGTTAGTGATAAATGACTATGATAAATGATTCCAAGAGCATGTTTAAGACAATCTCAAGGTCTGTATCGAGGAAGGGGGAGGGATGGGATAAAAGTATTTGCGTAAATGAGATGGGATGGGCAGGCAGGCAGGTTGAAAGAAAGTAAGCTATTTCAGTTTTCAATGGACACAGCATGGGGTAGCCTAGAGCCATCCAATGATATAGGCTCGATATAGGAGCTGAGTGATGAGAGTCATAAAGGAGAAAAGATGTGAGCATTGTCAACATAGAAGTTGTAGGAGAAACTGAAAGAGAACACAATATCAACAGTGGAAGCAGTAGTACTGGACAACATAGCAGCCTACTGCAGGTGGTTCCACGAAGCTGATTCCTGGAACTGCCGTGCCCTAGAACAGCCTTGCCTAAATTTCATTGATGCAATACTATGTCATAGTCTATCTATATCACAACGCTTTTTTTCCGTGATAGCACAAAGCTTTGTGTTTACCCAAAAGACCAAATTTCCTTTTTCTTTAAACTGAAATCATTAGAAAGTGACATCAGTGCTTTTATTAAGTGAATGATATTTTCGGAAAGATGAGCACCATTTTCAATAATTGCTCTCATTCCATAATCACTAATTTGCCATTCTCTACAAGACATGCACGTCACAGAGAAAGACATGCATGCACAAGAGCACACTTTTAGCTCATTGGCAAAATTTCTGAAGCATTTGAGTAAGTAAAATTCAAGAACCTCATATGTGGAATATGTCAGTCTTGTGATCCAATTATTCCTGACACTTAGTTTTGTTATTGTCGACGCATTTAAAAAAACACACAAAACCGGCTGTTTGTTGACAGAGTACAGGACATGTTCGCCTGAGGAGCGCGGTCAGGAATGGATCCCTCCAAGAGCTTTTCTCATATAAAAAAAAAGTGCCAGTAGATTGTGCTCTTGAGAGCAAAAGATGAAACCGGCAGGGGAGAAAATTAGAACGCAAAGGCTGAGTGCAGTGTAGTGTACATCAAAGAAGCTTAATTCTACGGTGACTGCTCTTGTACCAGTGGCGAAGTATTCTCAGCAGAACCATTGCAAATCGGTCGGGATTGTACTTTCCCGTTGCCAAGTATGCTGTAATGGCTCCGGGTCCTCAGGCGAGGCGTCACCAGGCAGACTTTGACAACAAGGTAGACCAGAGCGCGGGGGAGCTTAGCCTGTTAGGGTATGAACGCCATGTTCCCTGTAATTAAGAAGCAGCCTATTCAACACTTAAGACAGTAATGTCATCCCATCTGTCAAGGTCTGCGCTGGCAGTCAGAGCGCCCCTGCGCCTGCTGCTGCTTCTGTTACCCACCTGATCCTCGGAGACCCACTTTGATGGAGCGTTTATACCAAGCTTTTCCAGTGGGTAGACAATCTGTCGTTGCGGCCTCACGGGAACCATGTAATGAAGGGCAGATGTCAGGGAATGGGCGTAGGGATTCTGAAAGAGAAAGACAGCAGCCTCGATTTAGCGCGGAAAATGTCAGCGGCGCGTAGCGGGCGCTCTCTCTCTGCATTTGCAAACACAAGTTTCTTCGCCGGTTTGGCAGCGCGAGCAGGAGATAACAAGCGCGCGCGCACCTCGTGCGGCAGCAGGGGGAGGGGAAAGAGGAGGGGGCCTGCGCAGGATTCCCTTGCGGGAGCGAGCAGCAAGGCGCGATTATTGCAACCATATGACGCCGCTCGCTCCCGCAAGGAAATCGCCATACGTGCACGCGTTGCCATTGAAAGCAATGCAACGCGTGTACGTTTTTGTCTAAAAAAGTGAAGCGACGGCTAAAGGTCTTTCCAATTCAGCGCATGCGCGCTGCGTAGGCGAGACCTAAAAAGAGTGATACACCTCCATGATTCACAAAAATCAATGTGGGGGTAGGTCCTCCTTCCGGTCAAACCCATGTGTTATCTGTCCTGCTCAAATATCCCCTTCAAAGTGATGCAATAGATCAATGATGGTATATCAAATTAGTTTCTGCATCCTGTTCACTTAAAATATGTACTTTTGTATTCTGTAAGTTAATGGTCTTGTTTCAGGTGGCCCTTACAACCCATCACCTTTCTTTTCAATGTGTGTTTTTGCAGATCTTGTGACACAATGTTTAGAATTAATGACGCCACTTTACTATCACCCATCAATGTCATTTTTTCTCTTTTATTGATTTTTATGTCGGTAATCTGTCTGATTTTGGTATTTGTATTTGTTTTTAAGAAAACAACCAATAAAAAAACATTTGAATAAAAAAAAAAAGAGTGAATTAAATAAAGCAAATATTACATTTTGTCTGTCTAGTATATTTCTCACTTGCTGATAACCTCCTTGTGGCGGTCTCGCCCATGCTGTGGCCGTCAAAAGTAATGAATGCAGCGTCCAAGTAGCCATTCGACCTCATATTTCACTCTCAAAATGTTTTTACTTGTGTATGATGGCGCACACTGTCCCGACTGTGTGGAACGCATTAGCAAACAGTCGAAAGCACACATTTGTCAACAGATGGATTACAGCCGAAAGCAATTAAATGCTCAATGCCCCTGCTTTGAAAGCAGTTGAGCATAAATTAGTCTGCCAGTAACTGTATGTAACTAATTACATGAGCAAATTAGACTTGAAGACAATGTTATCTGCAGGTACTGTGTTCAGTTTGGACAATAAAAGGCACGATGCGGTGCATTATTAATGGCACAGACAAAATGAAACATTAGTTGCTCAGGAGTGATTTACAACACACACTCATTCTTTCATGTTCTGGGAGAAGCACTTAGCTCAGGTGTGTAAAAGAGACACCCGTCTATTTTGTTTTGATGTGATTACACACCAAAGGGATGGGAAAATCAATACTGATTGATTGGGATCCTGACGTCCACTTGTTCAGATCAACTTCAAGGTGACACAACCGTGTCTAGGCCGCATTTTGAAACGCTGACCCGAGGCAAAGAGAGAGATTGGTCTCTCACACACGACAGACACATTTGTTCTGCTTGCTAAATCATTCATTTGTGTGCTCTTGGGGGATGGGAGAGGGGCTTTCAGGTGCTGCAATGTCGGTGGTACGAGTGCACTGAAACCACCCATTCACGGGTCAAATACGAGCGAAGTACTGAGAGGACCTCACCCTATTTTAACGCTGCTGATCGCCAAATCCTAACGGTATGTTTGCGATGCATTTACAGCATGCCGCCACGTGGCATCAGGACCAGTTAGCGGGCATGAAAAATGACGCTAACTCTAGCGTTAAGCCAATAAAAAAAAAATCGATGTTAGCATGAAAAAGAGCCGGCCAACTAAATAGCGGTAGAAAGTTCACGCTAGTCAACCCAATGTCACTTTCAGCGTGTAGCAGCAAAAAGAGCTTACAATTACACCTCTAAGGAAAAAATATATAAAAACACCGTAATGCAAAATGAAGGAGCCAGGACCAAGTTAAGCAGACATCAACAAACCCCCCCCCCCCAGCTCCCCCAACAGCCACGATGACCAGCCACAGTCCCAGGGAAAGAGAAAATGCAAATTCAGGGCCTCATTTATGAAAAGTGGTGCATCGCTGGGAAAAACAGTGTGGTGTCACTTTTTTAATTGGCAAATTAATCTCTTACGCCTACGTATCAAGGAAGCCATGGTGCACGTGTTGTTGTTCATGCTAAAACAGTGAAAAACGTTGCAATAATCTGCGCTTATTGTTCCAGTCTGTGAAAATAAAAGTTGGGGTGCTTTCTTTTGTTACTGTACCATTGCACCATTTTCTCTTTTTCTTTTGGATTGTCTCAGTTCGACAGCATTTTACCGTTTGGTCTCTCTCATCGGTGATCACCAGTGGCACCCAGCAAGTCCTGGACTCAGCCTGTCCCAGGAACAACAAAGGTTCTTTCATCCACAGACAATAATCTCCTGTATGAACTAGAGGTGACTGGCTGATTGGTGGAAACCATGACATTAGCATAAATCCTCCCACCCTCATTTCAAATCTGTGTAGTCACCTTAGTAGGTGCTTGAAGTGTGGTTCGTTCTTCTGGTCCCTCTGGACCTGTGATAGGACTATTGTCGCCGGACAGTTTGGAGCACAGCCACTGTTTTGCCAATTAGAGTGCCTTGAATCTTTTTTGCCAAATTCAGTGAGTATTCCCTGTATACTGGCACCAGGGCCAGCAATTTCCTCCAATGGACTAGCCTGCTGATAGTTGGGCTTTTGTAGATTATGCCCACTGTCCAGACACTGAGGGGCCTATTAGGATATCTGGCGGATTGCCCGCCAAATATCCTTTTTCACCCCCGCCATATTAGTATGGCAAGGGGCACCGCGGCAAACACCGCTTTTCCGCCAGTCGCATTACCGGCCGGGCGGAAAAGGCAGCCAATATGCTGGCGGTGCCTGCTGCACCGCCATCCATATTATCATGCCTGTGATGACATGCCTTTCCATGGTGGAGACTCCGCCATGGAAAGGTATGCAGAGAATGTCTTTGTGGGCCGTTGCGGTCCCCCCGGGGGGGGTTGGGGGGTGGATGCCTGCACTTGGGGGGCACCGCTCGGTGCCTGTCACTTTGTGCACACCAATGCACAACATGCATATTTTGCATTGTGGCGGGTGCTGCTGACAGCACCGCCCGCCGCAATGTAAAATGTGCTGGATGCAACCGCCAGGGTGGCGGTCGCATCCTAATTGCCATAGCGGGACCGGTGCACCTCTGGCGGTCGGTCCCGTTTACCATTACGGTGGTGGGGGGACTTTAATAGGCCTCTGAGTCGGGATTCTCCCTGCACCCCTAAAAGTGAAGTTTAGATTGCCAGGCTTTGGTGAGCATGTTGTTGGTTTTAGGACGGGCTCCACAGGAAGTACCTGGGGTTTGAAAGGCTTTCTTTGGCAGTGTATTCAAATCTGATAACATTTCCACACTATTACATGAAATCAAATTCCATGTGCTGCACACATATAAATACATTTACTCCTTTAAAGTATACACAACTGGACATCTACCTTTGAAGTGTACATTTTTAAGACTAAGGGGTATATTCACAAGAATTGCTGCTAAGCAGTTTTCACGCTGTTTAACTGCAATGTTTTGACCGCTGCTGGCGCCAAATCCTAATGCTATATTTGTGATGCCTTTACAACACCCCGCTCTGTTAGGATCAGTTAGCGGCTGGGAAAAATGATGCTAACTCTAGCGTCAAGTCGATAAACAAATTCATGTTAGCATGAAAAAAGTGCCGGCCAGCTAATAGCTGTAAAAAGTTCACGCTAGTCACCCCAATATCACTTTTCAGCGTGTAGCGGCAAAAAGAGCTTACTAATACACCTCTAAGGAAAAAATATATAAAAACACCGGAATGCAAAATGGAGCAGCCAGGACCAAGTTCAGCACTCGTCAACTACCCCCCCCACCCACCCACCCCCCCCCACAGCCCACCAACAGCCAGAATGACAAGCCAGAGTCCCAGAGTAAAATGAAATGCAGATTCAGGGCCTCATTTATGAAAAGTGGTGCATCGCTGGGGAAAACAGTGTGGCGTCACTTTTTATTACGCCATCATTGTGACACTATGGATGCGCCATACTTACAACAATACGATGCAGCCCTGCGTTTCCCCCTGCACTGCTGCTGATTTCAGCTGCCTAGTACATCAAAGTGCAAGTGTGCCTGCAATGTGGGAAATTATTGTTTATGTGCAGGAAGGTGTTCCTTCCTCATCTAAAGGCCCCTCGGACACCACCCAACCTTCACTGACGCCATTGTAGACCTCATCGCACCCCAGGCTCTCGCATCCACAAATTACATCCTACTCAGAAACCTCAATTTCCACCTGGGCAACCCCAGTGGCCAGAACACTGCATCCCTACTGGAGAACCTCGACAACATGGAACTGAAGCAGCTAGTCACCGCACCAACCCACACAGCCGGATGCACGCAAGACTCAGTTTTCTCCACCATCTGCAACTTCACCAACAACCACTCCACTGAACTCCTCTGGACCGACCACCCCATCGCACATCTCACCTTCGCTTTGCCCAACGAACACCACTGACCTCATCGCTTCCCCCATCAGAGCTGGAACAAGACCCCCAAAGAGCGTCTCGTCAACTTTCTTAGCACCATCACTACACCGACACCAACATGGGCCAACACCGCAGCGCACAACCTTCACCGATGGATCTCCATCTGCGCTGACACTCTGGCACCCCTCAAGAAGACACCAGGCAGGCAACACTCCAAGAAAGCCATTTAGTTCATTCCCGCCCTCCGTGAGTGCAGATGTATCTGCAGACGACTCAAGAAGAGATGGAGGAACAACATAACCCCGGAATCCCACACAACCTTCAAATCTGCTGTCAACGCACACCACCTTCTCCTCAAAACAACAAAGAAAAGGGACTTCCAAGACAAAATCAATGCCAACGCACACAACAGCAAAGAACTGCTCGCCATCATCAAGGTGTTCACCAGGCCCAATAGCGAGATATAAGATGTCCCGCCCTCCCAAGACATCTGCAACAAACTCAACACCTTCTTCCACCACAAGATCAGGCAGATCGACAGCTTCGGCACCCAAGACCCTGCCACTAGGCCTGCCACCACCAAACACAACCACACCACACCCTGACAGATTATGCTCAACTAGACTCCCTTCACCACAGATGACACACTCAAGACTATGAAGAGCATCCACTCAGGAGCCCCATCGGATCCCTGCCCGTATCACATCTTCCATAGAGCATCCACCTACATCGCCACCCAGCTTTGCCGCAATGCTAACTACTCCATCGAAACCGCCACCTTCCCGACGATTGGAAACACACTGAGATCAACCCCCTGCTGAAGAAACCACAGCCCTCATCCCACTGGACCTCTCGGCTGCCTTCGACACCGTCTCCCACCGCACCCTAATCATGAGACTCCACGATGCCGGCATCTGCGAAAAGGCACTGGACTGGATCTACTCCTTCAGGACTGGCCAAACACAGGGAGTCTGACTATCCCCATTCCTCTCAGAACCTACAGAGATCTGCTTTGGGGTGCCCCAGGGCTCCTCACTGCGCCTAACCCTGTTCAACATCTACATGACCCCCCTTGCAGTCATTGTCAGAGGCCAGAGACTCAACATCATCTCCTACGCAGATGACACCAAGCTGATCATCTTCCTCACCAATGAACTCACAGCCTCCAAATCAACTTTCACAACAAAATGAAGGTCATCGCTACCTGGATGACGGACAGCTGCCTCAAGCTCAACTCAGACAAGACCAAAGTACTCATCCTGGGATCCGCCCCCTCAGCCTGAGATGACTCCTGGTTTTCTGCCACACTTTGAACCCCTCCCACCCCTACAGAACACACAAGCAACCTTTGCATCATTGTGGACTCCATGCCAACAATGAACCACCAAATCAATGCAGTGCCCTCATCCTGCTTCCACACTCTCCGCCTGCTTCAAAAGAAATTCAGATAGATCCCCACAGAATCCACAACGACAGTCACTCATGCGCTTATCCCCAGCAGACTTGACTATGGTAACGCACTCTACGCCGGTGTCACCTTGAAACAGCTCAGGAAACTACAGTATGTCCAAAGCGCTGCAGCCAGATTGGTCTTCGACATCCCACGGAGCAGCCACATGGCACAACACCTCCGACAACTGCACTGGCTCCCAATCAAAAGAGAATCACCTTCACGCTTCTCACACATGCCTACAAGGCTCTCCACGATGCAGGACCAGTATATCTGAGCCACCACCTGACTTTTCACACACCCGCCAGACCACTCCGCTCCGCCCAACTCACCCTGGCCGCCGTTCCACGGATCCACAAGACCGAATCCTGAGGAAGATCCTTCTCCTACCTCGCCGCCAAGACCTGGAACACCCTGCCCATCCATCTCAGGCAATTCGCTGCATTGACACAATTCATGAAGGACCTCAAGACCTGGCTCTTCGACTAAAACCTCTTCCCCCAGATGGATCAGCACCCCACTCCCTTCAGCATCTTGAGACTCTCACTGGTGTGTGGCCGTGCTATATAAACTCCTGATTGATTGATTCCTGCACAAAATTAATCATCCCGACAATGCAGGCACCCTGGCACCATAGTGCAAGGGTGCCTGCGTTGGCGCATGGCAGCCCATTGTGTGCCAGCACTGGGAATAGGGGCAGGATTGCACTGTATATTATAGATACGGAGCATTCCTGCCCTTTTCTTTCGACGCAGGGCAGCGCAGCAAAATTCCTTGCGGAGCAGACCTGCATGAAAACCTCATAAACAAGGCCCCTATTATACCAGTGTGTTAGCGTCACTTTTGAGACCAGGTAATTCCTAACGGTAAAAAACTGCAGCTAATGTGACTTAGCAGCAGTTTTTTTCTTTTTTAGCGATGTACAAGGACATCCTTGTAAATGTCGTGTTGTGTGTTTTGCAGGATTTCTTTAGTGGGAATGACTACCTTGCATCTCATATTTGTTAAGTTCTGTCAAACGAAGTAGCGCTGTGAAAAATTCACATTATCCCTGAAAAAATGCCGCTAGCTGGAGTTTGCGGCAACTTGTAAATTTGACAATAAAAAAGGTGCCTTAATGTAAAGAAATTGATGTTATGGTGGCATTAACCACTTGTAAATGTATTTGAGAGTTAGCTGAACCAGAGGAAGGATGTCTTTTGCATCAAGTAGGATGGATGAGCAAGGAGAGATAAGCTGGGTAAGGTGGACAAGAATAAACAGCTAATAAGGTGCTGATAGTATTGGTGCTAAACAGCTGAGTCAAAAAATGATTGGTGGGAACGAGTATGTGTACGTTCTGTAGAAACAAAGGACTTGTGATTGATTCTTTCAGTGTCATGAACTGCACAAAGAGAGGTTGGAGAACATGAGTGTGCCTTGACTGAGTGGGTTTACCACGGGCATAAGGAGGTCATAAATGATTCAGTGCAGACTAAATTGGGCAAAATGGAATCAAGAAGCAGATTTATGTTAAAGGAAGAACAAACACTCAAATGAAGGGAGGACAACCATCTCCCACACTCTGAGGTAGGTTGGGAAAGTTAAGACAACACAGTCACCCGTTTTGTAGTGGCGGTCCCATTACGACCACCACAAGTCAGGCTCTAGGTAAATAATCAAAGTCATAACTGAAGAATAAGAGGAAGACCAGTGTGGTGATAATGACTAGAAAATCTGGAGATATGATATTATAAATTGAAGAAAACATTTGTACATTTTCTGCCTAACCTTGGCAATCCTGGAGACGGAGGCATTCTCAATTGAAATGACATATAAATGACTTATGGAAGAGCCCTTCAGGCATCCAACTAATGACAAATACATTCTATGATTTATTGTAATTATACATGCCTAGGTTTGAATGGGAATATATTTATTCTGATTTATGATATGTTACTACAAGGTGGTGGTCATTGGAATACCTAGCGGCTGTGAGACGTGTGTGGTGCAGTGTCATTGTCATTGTTGGGTGCCTTGTTGGGTGGTGGCAGTAGAAGCTAGTGAGTGCGGAAAGCAGGAAAGGTTGTTGCCTGGGTAGTGAAGGCATGCTGAGTAAGGTGGGTGTTTGCTTGCTCATTTCCTTTGCCACAAGAGCCATTTAATGAACAACAGATCATATTTCTGTGATGCAGAATTTCTGCGATTGCAAACACAAGTTGATGGACGGAGTGCTGAAACTTTTCAACCACTCACCCCCAGTCACAGATCTGGGCTGAATCCATCTCTCTTTTACTTAATATGCCACCTCAGTTCAAACCCAGCCATATGCAAATCAGTCTTGACCCCGCTCCTCATGGGAACAGTCCAGCCCGAACTGCCAGGCCAGGTCCTCCCTAGACCGGAAACAAGCATCCCGGGACGCGTCGGTGGAAAATCTGTGATTGCACAAAGAATATTCAGTATACCCATTGGATTGTGTGATTAACATACATCTCGAAGTCTGGAAGGTATAGTGTTAAGTTCAGCTGCGCTTATGCAGTTACCCAATCGTCTTGAATTTGGCCTCTATTTGATCATTTTAAGTCAAAGTGATCATTAATCTACAATCGCCATCTTTTTGCCCTTCATTTGATGAAAATGTGTTTGCGACAGTTGTTCGGATTAATGAAAGCCACACTAATAGACTGCAGCATCTCACCCGTTGTTGATGCTGGCGCTGGTCCAGTGCTAAAGTTCTCTCCCATTCTTCACGGTCCTTGGCCTGCAGGTACAGAGCGCAGTGGAATTAAACCCACAGGGCTCGGCTTCGAATTTGTTCTCTTAATTAGCTCCTGCCACGGAGGATTAATTCCATCTGCAAAGTGCTGCCATCTCGGCAGAAGTTTTCTGCTTCCGGGGCGGGGGATTAATGAGAAGCGGGTCGCGCGGATGTCCCAGCTGTCCAGAAGCTGGCGGTAATGGGATAAGTGCAGATGGTCCTGATGTTGTTCGGAAGCATCACTCAGGGTGATGGCGTTTCCTGTGCCTGTGAAACCAGCGCAGGGAACACACACTCAAGTTTAGTTTTGCTTGAAGGAGAAGCATTGGTTTTTAATTGTAATGAAGTCATGGCAGTAATTAAATGGTAAGGCAGCACCATAAAATGAAGTATTTAAACAGTCTCCACTGGGCGTCAGGGATAACTTTAAATAAACCTTGATGGAGTATTTCTCTGAGAAGCCAGGCACATGCACGTGAGACAAACATGTGGATTTGCTGTTGGTTAAGATATTCCCAAACACTTTAAATTGTATTGTATTGTCATTGCATTTATATAGCGCTTACTACCCCTGATGAGGCGTCAAAGTGCTTTTTCATCGAGTAGCACGCTACTCTGGAACCCATATAGGATTAGTGGTGAATTAGTCTAGTGAAATCTGAAAGTCATTTGAGTGCTGGATATGTCAGTCAGTTATTTAGATTGAGAAGAATAGTGGAGGGATAAAAGAGGAAGGAGGTTTGCATTTATAGGTGCAGAGTAAAGCGGCACAGAGTGCAGTGGCATTGAATTCAGCGGCATACAGTATATTATATCAAGATAAGCATAGCTATTGTACATTTACTCTTGTAGTACAAAATAAATGTCTCATAAAACCCTGTCAGAAAGTTTTACTGTGAAAGGTTTAGGGGCTTAATGCACATGACACATGTTGATAAGAATGTGTAATGTGCAGCATGTAATGATGATGAGAAACGAAAGTGCAGTGGTAGACAGGGCAATGCTGGAGCAAAAAATATGTCTGATTTTTGGAGCAAGTCCAATAACTAAAGCCTAAAACAAGCAGCAATTTGAACTTGTACTGAAACTGGAGCCATAGTTGTGCAAGTGATACAACTGCGCACAAAGAGAAATTATTTTCTGTTTTCTCAGGGTTAGTGAATATTCTCCCAAAGGTAACTAGAATCTACAACAAAAAGAGTATGCTTAACTCCCCAGAGTAATTCCAAAGAGGAAACAATTTTTCCGCTGTTAGACCTGGCATCCTGGGCTTAGTTTCCCCCTAACCGTTCGTCTTTAGACCTGTTTTGCTGACTTCGCGTTTGCTGGTCTTAGGACACTGCACACGTTACCACTGATAACCAGTGCTAAAGTGCTTGTGCTCTCTCCTTAAAACATGGCAAGATTGCTTTATACCTAATTGACATATTTAGTTTACTTGTAAGTCCCTAGTACAGTGGCATTACCTGTGCCCAAGACCTGTAAATAAATAGTGCTAATGAGCCTGCGGCACTGATTGTGCCACCCACTGAAGTAGCAATTTTAAACCTGTGTCAGGTCTGCCATTGCAGCCTGTGTGGAGTTTTAAACTGCAATTTCCACCTGGCAAACAACACCTTTTGCCAGGCCCAAACCTTCCTTTTTAATACATATAAGTCACCCCAAGGGGACAACCCGGGCAGCCCAGATGGCAGGGTGCCCTGTATTTAAAACGTTGTTTATAACCAGCGAGAGTCACGGTTCCTATCAGAGGAAAAAAGGGTAAAGAGCTCTTGTCATTCTACTACTGTGTTTGTGGGAGACAGTGTGTCCTGTTCTTGATGCCCTCACACACCCTGAAGGATTTCATGCTTCATCATTGGGCTATTGCTTCTTGTCTGGCAGGCGCTGCAATGCCCTACGGGTCCCCCGAAGGGTCACTTTTTCGGAGATCTTTTCGATAAAGCCGTAAGGGTGCATGGGGGTGAGTGGCAGTGGTGTCCTAGTGTGAAGTTAAAAAATGACTGGAGGGGTGCTTGAAGAATTTATAGAAAAGGGGGCCCCTCTGCCATTAGTAAAAACCAAGAAGGTGGTGCTGTTGTGAGGGGTGTAATGGCCCTCTGTAGCTAAATAAGTAACATACCCCTAGTGGAAAACAACAACACTGTTCCAAAAAGAACAGAGATGGGTCCATAGATTACAGACAAATATACGGAGTCTCAACAACCAGATCCCTTGGATAGAAGCTCTGTGACATTGTATATTCTCCTATCTGATACACCCACTGTTAGCATCTGGACACTACTCTTGGAGACAAACCAATATGGTTGCGATGACCACCTGCAACCCCCTCAAACCATCACCTGGCAATCCGAACATTAACCGCACCTTGAGTGTGCATTGTAGGGATTGGGTGATCCAGTTATACAATTAAGAACTGGGCACACCACCAATGAATACCATCTGTTCATTATTGCCCAACACTTATCACACAGGACTTTGGTCGTGGTAGCTCTTGTCACAATCAGACCTACCCACCACACTTAACAATATCACAATGTAGCTTCAATCCTCTATACTCTAAGAAGATGTGGCCATAAGAATCGGTAAAAGACGTTCTGCACTGGTAGCTTCTTTAATCTCTCACAACACCATGGTTTAACCATCTCTATATGGCACCCACGTATGTGCCAAAAGATCACCGAACAATCCTCTGACATTGGTAGCCATCAAATATGGCTAGTAGTCAATAGTCCCCCTTTTTCTATCTTCTCTATGTTTTCATTTTTCCCACTTATCACATACAAAGGACAAGTGAATCTTGCCAATTTGCCAATCTCACTTGCATCTTCTTCGAACAGATGCGGGAATACTACCTTTCGCACTGCCTTCTATGCTCTATTTTACTCTTCCAAGATGGTCCCATGCTCAAGCGTGCAGCTACCAAACTGGGTACGGCCGCCAAGCATGTCCCCAGCATGGCAGCCCCTCACGTGACCTGGAACTGCCACTCCCCCACGCCGACTCAAGAGCTCTTTAAATGCACTGTACCGGCTCACTCCCTGCACAGGCAGAGACGGCGTGAGGTCGGATAGGTGTACAGGCGCCTTTACCTACAAGGAACTGTAAGTACAATTTCTCTCTCTGCTGCATTGTCTGCCCTGTGGTAAATATTTCGTTACCGGTACTATTTTTTATGCGGTAAAGTCTATTAAAAATAACTCAGTAGAATGAGAGGCAGAATCCGTGGTATTAGAGGTTTAAAAAGGCTTTATTCCTATACAAAGGAACACAATTCGAATTGTTTGCGTTCTGTTCCATCACCACGAAAGTTCAGGAAGGAAGGGCATATATTATTGACAGTTAATCATTTTTATAGAAGAGGCATTACAGTAAAACAGATGCAGTAGGCGTATCAACTGATAAGAAAAATAAACTATGCATGCGTAACTAGAATAGGCGTAACTAGACAACGTCATCATATATGAGGTCATAAGTGGGTGGATCCATAAGAGAATCCTGCAATGTCAGCAGAAATATTTTGGCAGAGATGTGTGCGCAGCCGCATGACGTGTGATTGACGTGCAACTAGAGGGAGAAAGGGACTTGACATTTAGCTCTACATGTGGAGACAAAAGTCTGGGGTTATGTCAACCTAATCCCAAATCATATCTAATATCCTATGTTTAAAGAACTGTGTTATCCAAAAAGAGAGGTCTCTTAGGATAGAATCTTATTCTATACTGACTATACTGACTATACTGACTAGTGCGTGTACAAGCGTCTAAGTGTCTACACTAAATGCGAGGGGGTAGGAATATTCCATGGCAACAGGGTTATGAATTACTTGCATGAGGACAGCGAGGCCTGGCCCCTTTGCACGGTAGCTGGAGGAATGTTTACCTAAACTGCTAGACAGGAATGCATCGGATGAGGGGCGGAGGAGATAATCTTGAAGGTGAAATACAGTTTTTTGGCAGGCTACGGGCTGGATCAGGCACCGTTAGCCGCGCAGGGAGTAAGACAAAGTTCATGGTCACAGATGCAGGCTCAGACTGGAGCTTTCAGAGGCAGAAGACAGGAAAAGGCTTGATGACAGAATTCGGGCCTACTCGCCTGAATCTGTAAAATGTGGAAAGTGAACCACATAAAGTCGGTGGCCTTTCATACTTAGGAAAGGAATATCTGACCCATTCATGGTGGATCTGAAAGAGGACATGTTGACGGTGGACGCACATATATTTGCGTCTTCAAAACTGGAGCAAGAGGGAACATACATGTACGTATAGCAGGTACATGGAGCCGTTGGGGTCTACGATAGGGGACATAACTGATCACAAAATTCATATTTCCTCATTCCCTCCTTGTCCCCTTCGGACCCTTAGGAGATATCGATCTTCATCAATCCATCGATCTGTTCATATAGCATCATTTGTTCTTCTTTCTTCTTCCGGGATCTCGAACGAAAACTTGGATGTGGGATACACGAGGTGGCACACAGACCACAAATCGCTGGCCCACATTGTAGACATAAGCAGCAACTGAATAGTATGAGAAAGCCAATACCTAGGAAGGAGAGCATTCTCCATCCCCAGGCTGACAACACGCCCCAGAACCAACCGGACCAAGTCCAGGTGCCTGGACTCTGGTGTATCTGGCTTACAATCTTATGAAGGGGGGTTATGGCTTTATATACTGACGGCGAATTTTCTGGTATGAAAATGCAACAACTTGATCCGATGACCCTACAAGCTCCGCCCCTATCAGCTAGGATGACGTCAAGGACAAGACGATTTTGAAGCACAACAATCCGCATAGCAGACTGCTCTTCTGTTAAATTGCCTAAGGTGGAAATAGTTTCGTTCACTACTGCTTCAAGGGTTCTGGTTAATCTGCGTATCAGCTTACTATTAGTGACTGTACCTATATAAGGAAAGAAACCTTTATTGAAATCTGTGTATTTTTCCCATGCTGTTTCAGTGTAATCGACAATTGGGAGATCTCTCTGCTGTCTATTGTGTACTAAATGAGTATTTCTGTGATAATCAGGAGGAGCTAGGAAAACAGGTGGTAGGAGGAATGCTATGTAACAGGTACCATCCCAATCTAGAGGTAGGCGTATATATGCGGTCTGGCCACATATAAAGTAGGAATGACGAGAAGCTCTAAATGTAGACTTGCCTTGATCACTGAATTTTATTACAGTGGTGCATTTACTATGGCCCATGTGTATGGAGCCATTCTTTCTTATACATAATTCCCCTTTTACTGGGAATACGGACATGGCGGGCAAAATTGGTGTAGCTTCAGATTCAACGTTCAGGATCATGAGGTTAAGTGTAAAATTACCTAATCCATATACTTCATTTTCTAGATCAGTTCCTGTTCTTTTGGGAAGTCCCTCCTTGTTAGGGTAGCAGACTTTAAGCAAAACTAAGTTCAGGTTTCCCCATACCCAGTTGTCTCGATAAACTGCGGAATTCGAATCTAGGGAATTAATCAAGCTAAACCATGCTCCACAGGAGCCATTGTGTGTAAACGGATAGGGAAAGAGGGGCAAAACTCCCTTATAGTTCTGATAGGGAGGGAGTCGGCCACATATCCAACAATTTGTGGCATTGCTGGTTTGATGGGAATGATGTAGCATACTAATGAAAGTGTTATTGCGCAGCGCAAATCTATAAGACAATTCATGTGGAGGTAATTCACTAAAAGAATGTTCTGCAGTTATATTATAAGCATGCTTAGGAATAGGGTAATACATATGCAATAGGATGCTGACAATGATGATCAAAAGACTTAGAAAAAACAAAATTAATAATGTTACTGTACAATGACTACGAAATGATTTACAATACGCATGCTTCTTGAGCAATATTTGATTATTTCTTTCTCTATTCCGGTCCAGAGGATACATGTCAGAGACAAATTCAACCGATTCACCTTGGAGAGGACTTAAACAATCAAATTGTCTGACTTACTGGACCTCAATTTTAGTTTATACAGTTCTGAGTTCGATTGCTCAACCAAGGGGAGCTTTGAGTCTGTCTGTGAGGGAATACAGGGTTGAGTCTCTACGCTGGATGGTAGTCCATAAAATTTCTTGATATGACTCGAGTGCAGCCACCCTTTTCTTCCCTCGATTTTCACAGCTGTCCTTGTGGTAAGTAAAACCAACTTCGGTGACTTCCACCTAGGATCCAGTTGGGTCTTCCGGTCGAAATTCCTGACTAAAACCAGATCCCCGGGAACCACGTCATGGGGTTTCACCTCAGTATTGTCGGGAAAAGCTGCGGATACCTGTGAACGACAAGATTGTAGTGCAGACATCAAGGAAGCCAGGTAATCTGTCAGCATATTACAGTCAACGTCAGTTATTTTACGAGGTATAGGCGTCCCCCACATATTTGGTGGTCTACCGAAGATCACCTCATACGGGGATAGCCCTGTTCGAGAATGTGCTACCATTCTCATGTAAAAGAGCGCAACTGGTAAAGCTACTATCCAATCGACTCCTTTTTCTCTACATATTTTGGAAAATCTAATTTTCAGAGTTTGATTATGGCGTTCCACGAGACCTGCCGCCTCGGGATGTCGGACACAGTGAAGTTTCCATTGATAACCTAATAGAAGGGAAACGTGTTTCATTAATTCGGATGAGAACGGCTGGCCGTTATCTGAGTAGACAACACGTGGTAAACCGTACCGTGGGAAGAATTCTCGAACTAACTGTTTGGCAGTAGTCGGGGCAGTGTAATCTGAAACCGGGTATGCTTCTGTCCAACGGGAAAGAGCACAGACAACTACGAGAACATATTTGAATCCTCGACATCGTTCCATCTGGATATAATCCATCTGGAGGACTTCAAAAGGGTGATCGGGAGTTTGGAATCCACCCTGCTCTACGGGGATGCTTTTACCTGGATTAAACTGACAACATATCATACAGGTACGAACCTTTTGTTTTGCTGCGGCTCGCAAGTGTTTGTTGAACCAAATGTGTTGAATGCTGTCTAGCATAGCTTTTTCTCCTAGGTGCGCTGGACTATGTATAGTGTTAATGATGACTTGGACCATTGAGTCGGGAAGAAACCATATAGATTTTTCCTTCGTCATCCATCCTTGATCTGTTTGGATCCCTCCTAATTCAGTCCATTTCTTTATTTCTTCTGGTGTAGCATGTGTCTGTATGTCAATTACATCAAGGGCGGGATCCTTAACTGTCATGCAATGTGTTGGTGTCGGGACTATTGTCTTTGTCATGTCAGTTGTGTGAGTCTGATTCTGAGCAGTCTGTTTAGCTGTTCTGTCAGCTAGGTCATTACCCTGAGAAATGATATCGGTAACTTTTGGGTGGGCTTTGCATTTCATAATCGATATTGCAGTAGGTAGATGAATCGCGTCTAATAGGGCTTGAATGAGGGGTCCGTGTTGGATGTGGGCACCGTGAGAAGTTAAATAACCTCTCTCTTGCCACAGTACGCCGAAGTCATGGACGACTCCGAATGCATAACGTGAATCTGTATATATGTTGACTTTTTTATTTGTGGCTTGAATACAGGCTTGTGTCAGAGCGATGAGCTCTGCTGCTTGAGCTGACAAAGTGTTAATACAATTTGTTTCAATGACTTCAGTGTCTGTTGTGACTGCGTAAGCGGCCACTAACTCTCCTGTACTTGTTCTCATACATGACCCATCTACATATAATGTCAAGTCTCGATCTGTCAAAGGGATATCTGTCAAGTCTTGTCTGGGTTTCGTCGTGATAGTAATGACTTCGACACAATCATGTGCCAATGGATCTGTTCCGCCTACTGGTAACAGTGTGGCAGGATTTAACGTATTACAACGTCTGATTTCTATGTGTGGCTGAAACAATGTCAATTCGTAACCGGTGAGTCTCGCTATAGTCAAGTGTTGTGTTTGTGTGCGGTTCAAGAGAACCTCTACTGAGTGTGGTACTTGTACTGTCAATTGATGTCCTAATACTATGGCATCGCTTTGTCTGATTGCTAAAGCTGTTGCTGCCACTGATTTCAGGCACGCTGGAAGTGCCTGAGCTACTGGATCTAATGTACTGGAGAAATAAGCACATGGTTTGTGTGATCCTGCTTGTTCCTGAGTGAGTACTGACAAAGCAGTACCTTCGCGTTCTGTAACAAAGAGTGTAAACTGTTTACTGTAACATGGTGTTGCTAAGACAGGTGCTTGGCATAAAGCTTTCTTTAAGCTTTCAAAGGCATGTGTATGTTCTGGAGTCCAAGGGAGGACAGTCGATGTGGCTGCCTCCTGTGTTGTCAACTGGATGAGTGGTTTTGCTAGAAATGCATATTGAGGGATCCACTGCCTACAGTATGAAGTGAGGCCTATAAAAGCCCGCACCTCCTTTTGTGTCTTGGGTGGTGGCATGTTAGCAATTAACTGGATGCGGTCGGGTGTAAGCTGCCTTCCCTCCTTGGACAGCGAGTGCCCAAGATAAACAACTCGCTGGACACAGAATTGCAGCTTGGAAGGGGACACCTTGTGCCCCTTGTCAGCCAGAAATTTTAAAACCGTCAGTGACGCTTTTTCACATTCAGGTTCGCTTCGGGCGGTGATCAGCAGATCATCGACATATTGAAGCAAGGCAGTGTTAACTGGCATGTGGATACTGTCAAGTTCTCGTTTTAATGCTTGGCTATAGATGCTGGGGCTTTCTGTAAATCCTTGAGGTGCGCGTGTGAATTTAAAACTTCGTCCATTTAAACTAAAACCGAATAAGTATTGACTTTCTGGATCAATTGGGACACTAAAGAAAGCATTCTTGAGATCAATTACAGTGAAAAACGTTGCTTCTGAGTCAATAGCTGTGAGTAATGAGGAGATATCTGGGACCACAGGGTATTGTGGTACAATGCATTTATTTAATTCGCACAGATCAATAACCAATCGATATACTGGCGGAGCTTTCGGATCCGTTCTTTTAAGAATCGGAATTATCGGGGAATTACATACATTGGAGTCAGTTTCGACAACCACTCCTTGGGCAATAAGCTCGTCAATGATTTGCAGTAAAGCCACTACAGCATCTGGTGGTAACTTGTATTGTCGCATTCGTGGTAGTACCACTCCTGATTTCAGTGTAACTCGATATGGTGTAATGTTCATGCAACCAACATCAGTGGGGCCTTGTGCCCATAAATGTGTAGGTAAATTCTGCAGTCGGTGATCCATGTCTCTGGATACGTAGTGACCTTTAAAGTCACGTAAAAATAGTCGTACTCCTTCCGGAGAGCAACATATTATGGCTCCTAGAGCTTTCAATGTTTTTATACCTAACAAGTTTTCTGGACATGATTTAGTAAGCAATAAATCTGTAGTACGTGTTAATGGACCGACTGTAAGTGGAAGAGGTTGTGTTACGTCATTTATTATAGGTTTTCCTGAGAATCCAAGGGAAATATTTTGTGAGCCTGAGAGGGGTGCCCCTGGAACTTCACTGCGTCTTATAGTTGTTCTGCTTGCCCCTGTATCAAGTAAAAACTTTCTGTCTTCCCCTAATAGTTCACTATGTACATAAGGTCCCTCTTGGTCTACAGGAACCTCTATAAGGGGTAAGCCAACTTCCCTCTCTAGGCTATCTCATGAGTATCGTTGATAATCGGGATAATCTGTTTGTGCTTACTGATACATCTGTTGTGTTGTTGCTTGAGTTGCAGCAACAGGCTGCGCTTGTGGTGGTGCTACGATCTGTTGTGGAGCTGCCTGTTGCGGAGCTAACCTAGGTTGTGCCTGCTGAGGCAGTTGCTGTTGATTCTGATCCTGTCTAGGTGGACGTGGTCTCTCATGTGTTCTACCTGTGGCAATATTATGTTTCAGGACTGGACAATCGTGTATATAATGACCTGGTTGTTTACAATAGTTGCATGTCCCTTTCGCAGGACTTGCGGAATCACCCTTTTGGTGATTATCGGCTGGAACTGATTGTGCAACAAGCATTTTCATTTTTGTATCTTTCATACGTCTTTGTTCGTGTTCTTGTTCTTCTCTAATTCTATTGTGGTGATATTGTAACATCTGTAGCATCTGTGATGGGGTATTACCTTGCCAGGTACTTTCGAATTTCAATACTCTATTCTTGACTTGTAGCAGAGAATTTTCAACTAATTTTGTCACAAACAGATGTGGATATGACTCACTACTGGCTTTTATACCACTATTTATACTAAAACATTTTTCAAATCGGGAATAGAAATCACTAGTGTCTTCATCTGGTTTTTGTTTACAGGCTGAGATTGCACCCCAGTCTTCCTTTTTCGTAGTTAATAAACGTGGCAGTACCTGTATTAGTAATCCTGCTAATGCTGTAGTCTTATCCCCAAGCCCTGCTCCTGCAGCTCGGGCCTTTTCTTCGTTTTCTAATGCTGTCCAATCTATCTTTTGGTCTCCCACCTCCCATTCTTTTTCTTTGAGTTTCTCATAAACACCGGCGGGTAATAGGACTTTCAATATTTTCATAATGTCGGGGTAGGTATACTCTCCCATGAGTAACATGTCTTTGATCTCACGGTGGAAACCTGCTGGGTCCTTGTCATGGCTGGGTACTACTTTCTTCATTTCTAATAATTCCAGTTTAGTTATAGGCGTGTATACAAACACGCGTGTAAAATTATCATCGGCACCTCTAATTGGGTGTACTTCGCGTAACGGATTCTGTCTATCTATGTGATACATTTTTCTCCCCATGATGGGAACTGGAACGTGTTCTGGGCATACGAAATTTAAATATTGATTTCGAGATACTAGAATTTCCTTAATTAAATCAGTACCTGACCCTCTCCATATATTCGTGAGCAGTTCTGTCAATATGTCAGGTAAGGGTCCTGGATCGGAGTGTTGGTTTTTATATAATATAAGGAGGTGTTGAATCATGTATATACTAGCTAAACGCTGTTCATAGGGGTCTAGATTCAGAAACGTGTGTGCAAGTACATCATCATTGTATTCGCCGGGACTGTCTGCCCATTGTACTGCTGACCTGGCTAATTCTTGTTCGTCCATGGAATCGAGCACGTGGTACCCCCTTCGATCTCGGAGTAATTTATCAGCGGCTTGGAATAAGTGTTCAGGGGATTTTGCATTTAGCATAGGGTTTGGAAGATGTCTATTACATTCTGGACGTATTGGACGTATTGGGTCGTTAAAACCTCTGGTATTATTATGGGATCTTCCTCTACCTACATAAGCTATTGTATCTGTTTGGTCTGATTCTTGCTCCTCCTCCTCTCTGTTTATGTCAGTGGGGTCTACCTCTAATCTTTCTTCGTGTATTCGTTCTACTTCTTTGCGGATCTTTCGGTACATAGCTACTATACATAACAGTTTATCATGTCTTCCTTCTGATATATTCTTACCCCAAGTGACAAGTTTTTGCATTTCTTCCGGATTTACCCCTGGTCGGTCTTGATTTCTGATTACACAGTTTATGAGGAAACGTAACAGTTGTCCCTGTACCTCCACTTTCTGGTACTCCATGGCTCTGCTAATACTTTCAGGACCTCGTCCTGACTGGACAAAGTGATATATATTTTCTAAATGCGTAGCCATTCCTGGTAGCTTCGTTAAATATATTGCGGCTCGTCGAATACGTAATGATGACAGCAGCATTTCGTCCCGTTTACCGGGTACAGGATCATATCTACAATCTACTAGAAGTTCCTTGAGCATGTCGGGGGTTGCTAGTTTGGGCGTACGTTGGTGTGCTAATTCTCTAAGGGAAAATTTATCTCCTCTGGGTGGCGTAGAAAAAATGTCTGTCGTACCTCCTATAGCACCGTCCGGGGTGCTGGACGTAAAAGGATTTGTTGAAGGTGAGACAGCAACCGTCGTTGCGGGAAAAGCTGTAGAAACAGATGTGCTTGTCGGAATGTGTGTCGAAGCTGGTTGTTGTGGAGGTACAGACGGAGAATCTTGGCGATGCACATCATCGGCAAGCGGTCTATGTGATGCGGTATTAGCATACTCGGGAGCTGCGTCATCTAAGTAAGAGGAAAGGAAAACATCTTGTGCGGTTCTAGGATGCCCCTTGGGATGTGCTTTTATCGGAAACAATGGAGGTGGCAAGTCTTTTGGTATTTCCGGAGTAGCCTTAGGTAACCCTTCGGCCAGAAGTGGATACATACCGTTCATAAGGGCGTTTCTTTGTCTGTCTATTTGTTCTGATTTTACTCGGGTACCTTCCTCAAGTAATAGATTTTCTCGGGTTTTATTTGAATTCTCTTTACCTTTCTCTTCCTGTCTGAGTGCTTTTTCCGTGCGTCTATATGATTCTTTACGCCATAATTCAATGGCATCTTTCTGTGACTGTCTGGCTTTCTTTTTCCATAATTCTTCTTCTACTCTCATGATGCAATCTGCATCCCAGGTCCCCGCTGCGGGCCATCTCTGACTCTCTGGTAATTCTTTGGTGTAGTCCACCCATAAATCAAGAAATAATACGGCATCTAGGCCATGCTTATGATACATAAAGTACCCTGGAGTGTCCCTCGGTGGGATGGGAACAGCTTCTTCGAGTACTCCTTTTCTAGTTTTGATCTGTCTTAGTTTCGAGAAGAGCGGCATTTTTAGACCTTATGACTGGGACACACTTTATAAAAACAAAATAATGAACAGTCATTCACACCACAGTATATAGAACGTATTTAAAACATTTAACACTTAACAGTTTTTACGAACAATGATAACTAATAGAAAACTAGTTACTGACATTATACTGACACTAGATAATACTTATTTATCTTATTTATATGCAAAACATACTATATATACTGCTAAACAGTACAGATACACTGCTAAAACAGTGCAGACCGGATTTGTGTACCCAAACCCGTCTTGACCGGCACAGACTATGTGCACGTTAAATGCCTCCCCGGTAATGGTACTCACCGGGTAGCTCGGAACGGAAGGCCTCGGAACGGAACTGAAACTGGACTGGACCGGACTGGACTCGGAACTTCGGAACCTGGCGGGTCTCTGTATACCTCGGATCTTGCTCTCTCAGCTAGGCTCTGGTCGGGATACTTCGCACTTCTCACCGCCTCGTCTGGGTGTTGATCGCAGCCTCAGTCGTCCCCGCTTGGCCGGAGGGAGATACAGGAAATCCTGCGGGTACGCGTTTTTGTCCGTTCAGCTGTGGCAGGAGACCGGGCCTGCAACGCACCGCCGGCGCGTGAGATGAGAAAGTGTCCCTATTCGGGCGCCAATTTATGTGGTAAATATTTCGTTACCGGTACTATTTTTTATGCGGTAAAGTCTATTAAAAATAACTCAGTAGAATGAGAGGCAGAATCCGTGGTATTAGAGGTTTAAAAAGGCTTTATTCCTATACAAAGGAACACAATTCGAATTGTTTGCGTTCTGTTCCATCACCACGAAAGTTCAGGAAGGAAGGGCATATATTATTGACAGTTAATCATTTTTATAGAAGAGGCATTACAGTAAAACAGATGCAGTAGGCGTATCAACTGATAAGAAAAATAAACTATGCATGCGTAACTAGAATAGGCGTAACTAGACAACGTCATCATATATGAGGTCATAAGTGGGTGGATCCATAAGAGAATCCTGCAATGTCAGCAGAAATATTTTGGCAGAGATGCGTGCGCAGCCGCATGACGTGTGATTGACGTGCAACTAGAGGGAGAAAGGGACTTGACATTTAGCTCTACATGTGGAGACAAAAGTCTGGGGTTATGTCAACCTAATCCCAAATCATATCTAATATCCTATGTTTAAAGAACTGTGTTATCCAAAAAGAGAGGTCTCTTAGGATAGAATCTTATTCTATACTGACTATACTGACTATACTGACTAGTGCGTGTACAAGCGTCTAAGTGTCTACACTAAATGCGAGGGGGTAGGAATATTCCATGGCAACAGGGTTATGAATTACTTGCATGAGGACAGCGAGGCCTGGCCCCTTTGCACGGTAGCTGGAGGAATGTTTACCTAAACTGCTAGACAGGAATGCATCGGATGAGGGGCGGAGGAGATAATCTTGAAGGTGAAATACAGTTTTTTGGCAGGCTACGGGCTGGATCAGGCACCGTTAGCCGCGCAGGGAGTAAGACAAAGTTCATGGTCACAGATGCAGGCTCAGACTGGAGCTTTCAGAGGCAGAAGACAGGAAAAGGCTTGATGACAGAATTCGGGCCTACTCGCCTGAATCTGTAAAATGTGGAAAGTGAACCACATAAAGTCGGTGGCCTTTCATACTTAGGAAAGGAATATCTGACCCATTCATGGTGGATCTGAAAGAGGACATGTTGACGGTGGACGCACATATATTTGCGTCTTCAAAACTGGAGCAAGAGGGAACATACATGTACGTATAGCAGGTACATGGAGCCGTTGGGGTCTACGATAGGGGACATAACTGATCACAAAATTCATATTTCCTCAGCCCAAGCAGCCTCACTAACGGCCGCAATCTACTTCTTTCCTCTTACGCTACCTCTACCTCATTTTATGCTTCCGACAGGTCTCGAGGAACCCACAGCCGATTCTCATGGGGAATTCCTCCCGCTTTTCTTGGGTGAGCGCACTAAGATAGACACTTATTTATTACTATACGTACACAGTGATCTGAAGTTTGCCATCAATGGTAGGACCTAGTATTTATCTATATGCCATATGCACTTGTAGTTTGCCTCACGACCATGGTGGTGTTGACAACTGATACTGGCTTTATGTGTCCTGTTTGTCTTACCATATTACGAATTTGACATCCTCGCCATGGCATCAACTGAAATACACACAAGCCTATATGTTTGTTCTTCCTGTCTTGTAATTTTGTCTCCATAGTTCACTTTCAGTCTCACATGATGAATGCTAATATTATACAGAGATGACCATGAGCACTTGGCCCACCAATGGTGGGGGACCAAGATCCCTTCTTTATTGATGTATTAATGCATACATTAGAACTTAATGTAATTTACTGTCTTTTATGTGTTTTCTTTTACTTTTGTCATTCCAGAATACTACTTCCACACTCTCCTAAGTGGCACTAGATGAATCATTATAGGTCACTCACCTGCTTTGCTTATCACAAAACACCTTTCTGGTCCAGAAGAAGCGCATGGGATCTCCTCCTGAGACCGTGATATAGCGTGAAACATGTTGATTTAACAAACATATCCACTAGGGGTATGTTACTTATTTAGCTACAGAGGGCCATTACATCCCTCACAGCAGCACCACCTTCTTGGTTTTTAGGTCTCGCCTAGCGATGCAGCGCATGCGCTGCTCGCTTAGCGAGATCTATTGTCGTTGATTTTTCTTCAGAAGGGGGAAAGGAGATGTGCACGCGTACGTGCACGCGTACGGCTCGCGGCATTTCAGCAATAATGCACGCATGTCGCGCTTTCACTTTCCCTCCAGCTCCCCTGCACTGCACGCTGTCGCGCTTTCACTTTCCCTCCAGCTCCCGGGGACCCTGCCCTGCACACATGGTGCCCTTTCACTTTCCCTCCAGCTCCCGGGGACCCTGCAATTAAAAATAACCACTGCCTGCGCACAGAGGGCCGCCTTTGTTCCGAGCCATCGCTTAGTGTGCCACATTCCTCTCAGAGGAGAGGTCCTACCCTGGGTCAGGCAGGAATGACAGAAAACAAGTTTGCTCATCCTGTCAGAGAACATGTCTGAGGGCACTGCTCATGTGAACCAGGGATAGGGTTACCGGGCGACTATGTCACCACGTATGAGGCCTGCCAGGCCCAGGTCTGCCTTTCTAGCACCCCACACTTGCAATGCAGTTCATTTTCAAAGCACTATAACTACAACTCCCAGAATGCAATAGCTGAGTATATTAACGTACAGAACTACAACCTATACTCAGCGGAATCAATCGTTCAGACTCTAACCCAGCGTTAGAGAAGGCACTGTACTGGCCTTTCGAAAGGCACACAACAGGAAAGTGAACGACCTCTTAGCGCTCTGAATAACAAGTGTTCCAACTTCACAGCGATAGACAAAGGAAGAATGAAAGCCTCAGTCAGGCCTGCTGGGATTCGAGCATGTGACCAGTGTGTTAGAAACACAGGTTTCTGCAGCATGTGCGCAGCCCACGGAGCTATCTTAATGGTGTGTGCTTCCAGGGAACTTCGGTTTATAGCAATTCTCCATGCCCAGCTACTCCATAAGCGCCTTTTAATTATTTTGCAAGAGCACATCGCATGCAACTATCTTTCTTTCTTCCCTACTTTCTCTCTCCACATCCCACTCATGGAGAAGCATCCGTCACTTTGCTGTGTGAGGGTCGGAATTCTTGCACAGTCCCTGCCTATGCGGTATCCGTCGGCTCATCCCTAGGACACGGAGTAGCATGTATGTAGTGTGCGCAGGTTTCTTCCAGAGCTGGCGGTGTCTATGCTCTCAACACCAGAGCTGCGTTCAGAGTTAGGCACAGCTCGCAGCCCTCAATACATAATGTATAAGCCTTTAAGCACCCGGCACGTTTGCAGCACTAAAATGCAGCAATAAAATATCCCCTCAGCTTGTGGAATAAACGGTGTTGAAAACCTCCCCTCGCCCTGAGCCGGTCCCGGTTTTAAGCATGCGCATCTTTGCTAGGGGTTTAGACGTTATTGTAAATAATGTAGGTTTGGTATTGCATCCATGGTCCATTGGTCACAAAGCGACAATATCAGGAGGCATGGATACCTCACACAGCGCTACTAATTTTAACAGCCCTGGAAGTATAAACGTTAGAGCGACCTAATCTCTGTTCCCCATAGGCGCTGTTTGTAGATTACTCCCAGCAGATGCAAAACCCACTTCGCTATTTTACCAAACTGGAACAGTTAAATGCGTGCTCCATGTCTCCTTCTAGCAGGCCTGCTGAGAAGCGCCAGCACGGTTCAACTAAGTATGCATGAACCTAGCTGAGAAGCGTCAGTACAGTTCAACTGAGTATGCATGAACCCTGCTGATAAGCGCGACTACGGTTGGACTGAGTATGGATGAACCCACCCGATAAGCACGAGTATGGTTTGACTGAGTATTCATGACCCCAGCTGAGAAGCGCGAGCCCTGCTGAGAAAAGCTAGTTAATAAGACAATTGTTACTTATACAGATGTCCTGATGAGAAGTGCCGTTACTACCCTTGTAAAAGCGCAGCAGCCCTGCTGAGAAGTATCAGTACTAAAATGAAACAGTCACGAGAGGCATCATTACTTTCTAGTTTAATGCATAGCAAACCTGCAGTGGCACAATGGTATTGACCACTTAAAGGTACAGAAGCCCCGCCGAAAAGTACCAGTACCAAAACATTAGATAATCAGTCCCGAAAGGTGCCATCATTTTCACGTAAAAAGATGTATGAGCGCTGCTACTTACTGCCATTACAGACCCAAAGCCTCAGTATACCAGCCATAAGAAGTGCATGTAATGCCCCACTTAAAGTGTAGGACCCCTGATGATACGTAGTGGTACTGTTCCATTATAAGAACAAGACTTTCAGAGCAGTTCCGTTACTGCCCCGTCAGAAATAGAGCAGCCTTGGTGAAGTGCTTGTATTATATCGAGAAAAGGCATCACTGTCCCATTAAAAGCAAGCAGCCACGCTGAGAAAATCTAGAACCTTTCCCACTGATGGGTGTAATATCCTGGATGAGAAAAGCCAGTACTGTCCAATTTATAATACTTCATCATCGCAGAGAAGAACCATGTGTGCCAACACAAGTGGAAAGTTCCAGCACTCGCCCCTAAAATGGAGCACATGTCCGAGCCTGCCAGTGGCCGTCCTCGTCAAAGGATCCCAAACCTTAGAATCTACTTCCGGTTGTAGGCGCATGCTTCCAGAAGCCGTGAACCATCCATCAGTTATGGCCTAACGTCTTCCTTGTTTAAAGTCCTAGCTTCACTCACGGTGTAAGCAGGGGGGGGGGGGGGGGAGCGGGAGCGGGCAGGCTGCCTTGCACAGTCCATAGCAGAAGTTATGCCTGCTGATCCACCAGTCACCACCTAGAGCGCAGCTCTCTCAGTCGCCCAGGCAACCGGAGCAGCAGTGCCCGCTTCCCAGGCCTCCATCTGTAGGCCTCCTCCACAGTAGTATTTTTGATCCTTGTCCGTCATTGCTGTCTTCCTTGGAAATCATCAGTGCTGTATGTGCCTGGAGAAACAGTCCCTACTCAAGTGTCCCAGGTCAAAGTATGACTCCAACGACTACAAGTCCCAAAATGCAAAGCGAAGACAGTCCTGGAGGAGGTACACAACAATGATTTAGGTAACTAGACAGCTTTATGTGGCAGGTGATATATGTCAGTCGGCACTTGTTCCAACGGTTGGGTCGTTTGTAGGCAAGGAATGATTAAATAATTAAATAAAATAAAAAAGCAGAGCGAACTGGGGAGAAGTTATGGGCTCTGGGGTTAGGGTTAGGGTGACCAACCTTCCGTAATTTTCACGGACAGTCTGTAAATTAGCCTCAAAGTCCGTTGTCCGTGATAGAAGTCTTAAGGGACGCCATTTGTCCGTAATTTTAGCCGCTCCTCTAAAAGACCAAAATTCATTCCCACAATTGTGATTCCCCAGCTGAAGGGAGGGAGTCTCCTGAGCCGCAATCTGCAGAGAGTGGCAGACGGCTGAAAAGAAAGGAGCCTTCTAGCCAGAGGGTCTGCTTCCCCAAAGAAATGCAAATGTGCGCAATTAGCAAATGTTAAGGCTGCTTTGGAGCTAGTATTGTTTTAAACTGATGTCAGGTCACTTCACACTTCCTGATAACAAACTATGGGCTAGTCCATAACTTTAAAATCGCTTTGAATTTCAGTGAGCCCTGTATTCACAAGGGTCTAACATTGGTGCAATATTCACAGTTAAAACAGATTTTCCCCAAGACCGCGCTTCTTGTCTTCTGCCAGTCCTCACTCTCACTGCCATAGTCACTCTCCGATAGACAACAAGAGGGAGTGTTTTGAAAAGTTGTGTATTAGCACTGCAAGGTTCTCTACATTTTGTGTGAAATGCCCAGACACACCAGCCCAGTGAAACATAAAAACGGAAACAATTTAAAAAAACAAATCATTCTCACGATCCAGCAGTTATTTGTGTTCAGTGTAATTATTTTTATCTCAAGTAAAAATGTGGCGTAAGTGCATGATACAGAAACATTAATCATCACCTTTGCTTAACCCTTCTCACATAGTTTTTGCTTAACTGAGCTTTTTGTTATTAGCTACTAATAGAGACGTTTATAGGGTTGCAACACCTGAGAGGAATACCTGCAAGACAGCTCTTCTAATTATTCACTGATATGGAGGCATATATACAAGCTGGCGATAAAAAATTATCTCCCGAAAAGCGGCGATAATTTTATCGCCTAATTAGCAAGGCCACGCTAACGCGTGAAACCTTGCTATAGCGTGGGGATTCCTAACGCCCAGCTTTGCATCTCTAATGAGATGCAAAGTGGGTGTTCCTGACCTAACATGACAGGAGAAATGTCGCTAAGCGACATTTCTCCTATTATCAAGCCCCACGCTATAAAGCATAGTGGCAGGAAAAGTAGCGATAACCCCTGTTATCGCTACTTTCCTTACGCCTGCTTCAGGACTGACTTAGCCATGATATCCTATGGAAGGTGGATATCATGGCTAAGTTTGTGAGTCCCTATCAGCAAGCTAACGCCACACTGCGTGAGATTATCGCTGGGTTTCCATCGATAATCTCACATTAGGCAGTTCGCATGAGTATTTTTATCGCTGAGGATATAAGCGTAGCTAATAGCACGCTATCTCAGCGATAAAAATCCACGTTACCCGGCGATAATTATCCTGACGCTAAGAGCGCTGAGCGATAATTATCGTCGGTTGTTGCTCTTGCTTTTCTATACATACTATCTTTCATTTCTTCTAATTCTACTTCTTCAAATTCTCTTTCTCGTCTTTTATTTTCTCTCTTTTTCAAAGTTTCTCTTTTTTCAATTTTTCTGTATTTTCTGTCTTTTGCAGCATAAGCATCCTAGTCTCAAAACTAATACTAGAAATATTACACAAGTTAATGGAAATAAGATTTTACCTATAAATGTACTACCTAATTTTAGTACAAAATCTTTAATATGAGATAATTTCTTTCCAATCTTTTCCCAAACACCTTCAACCTCCAGTGGTGCAATTTTCTCATGCAAATCAGTTATATTTTTAATGAATGACTTTAGATCTTGACTTTCGTCTGGAATGTAGGTACAACAATGTTGTACTTTCAGCATTCCACAGACTCCACCCTCTTTTGCCAAAATTATATCAAGGGCAAGTCGATTTTGCATTACCATAGCACGCATGGCACCCATTTCTGTATTTACCAATAAAAATCCTCCAGCGGTGCTTGTTGACAAGCGATCCACTACTGTTGATAATTTGCTAATTTTATGCGCATTCAGAGATATTCCCACTGCTGGTATCAATGCTCCAAAAATGTCTCCCACAATTTCTGTCCAAGATTCTCTCCTTCTACGTGTTAGTTGTCTACCTAGCTCATGTACACCATCTCTTCCTCTTCCCAGATGGAATATCTTTGGGAAAACCAAACCCACATAACATGTGCCAAACCAATGATCCGGTAATCGATAGTATGCTTTGTTCCCGCAGATAAAATATAATCCAGGAAAAACTGGATCATTTCCTCCTTTAAATCCCCATCCACCCATGATTCGATATGTATCATGGCAATCACTGTTACCTACAAAATAATGATCATATGCAGTTTGATTCCTTCTAATACACAACTTTCCTTTCTGTGGCCAATCTAAAGGCATTGTTGGACTAGCTTCTCCTTTCAAATGTTTTTCCTTTTCAACATCCCAGACTGTCTTTTCCTCTCTTCCTTCAGCTACTTTCTTTTGGATTTTTAATCTCCTTTCTTCAACCATATCTAAGAACACTTTCTCCTCCTTCTTTAAACTACAAGTTAGATTATTTCTAAATATGGATTCTAATGTTAATTCTTTAGTTTCTAAGAAAAAATCACCTAATACTTTTGCAGGTTTTACTTTATTCAATTTGTTAATTACAAATACTTGTGAAAATATGTTATCTACATCTGAAAAATAATATTCTAAGTTCCCTATTTTATAAAACAAACTTGCTATTACACTACATGTTATTCCATATGTTACTGGGAGGTGATGATAGGTCACTCCCTCAGATACAGATGCAGGCAACTGCATGCAGACGTAACAATCTCTTACATCCATTGTCTTTACATATTCATATAGCAGTTTTGAAAATACATTGTTAGAAAAATCATTTATAGATCTGTCTTTATGAAAATAATTTCTATCTATTTTAGTCGGAAATACTTTCTGAAACTTTTCTACATTAGTTTTATTCTCATTATGTCCTTCTATTGTATCTAGTGTAACTTTAAATTAGATCATCAAAGCTAAAACACTCCATAGAAGCATTAGTAATCCTGTACAACAACAACACATTTTTAACCACCTTCTAAGAAAACTAAATTTAGTTTTTCTATTCTCTGTGTTTGCCATTTCGAAAAATGAACAGTGTCTTTTGACTTAGCCTCTTCTACGTCACAACTAATTTTGTCTAACCCAAGGCTCTAAGCACCTACTTGGTTCTATCAGTTATGTCTCTTCCAGTAATTTTATTGTCTTTCCATCGGTATCGCTTTTGGTCTTTTCAGTTTGGCATTTGATCGTCTTTCACTTTTCTTTCACGATCTTGATACAGAACTTCCTGAACATCCGTTTCTTCTCCAATGTCGGACATGATAACTCTCAGGATTTCTGATTCTTCGTCTTCCTCAACCACTTCTGGTACAGTCACCTCTGGATTTTCTTGGCAATCCGCCTCTTCTTTTATTTCAGGCAGCGCCACATATGACCATTCGGCGACTTATACTTCTGGTTATGTTTTCTTGTTCTCTTATTTTCTTCTGTTGTTGTTTTTCCCTCGTCTTTCAACTTTTCTTGACTAGATACTTCATTCACTTGTTCAGCTCTAGATTGTCGCGACGCTAGCAGCTTGCGACCTAGGATAGCCACTAACCTCGGTAGATCATCAGCAGGAACGATGACTGAAGAATAAACCCCCAAATTCCCCGGGGCGCAGCACCTCACAGGGAAAAGAGAACGCCCTCCGCTATGGGTACTGCCCTCTGGGGAAGAAACGGAAGAAAGGGGATAAATATGTAACACCAATGCGTCTCTCCTGTCTTCCAGGTCTCCTAATAATCCAGCCAGGTCAATGAAGGAAACTGTACAGGGGAAGAGAGAGAGAAGGACTAATAAGAAGAAGGTAGGCAGACCCACCCCAGTTCCTCCCCTCCGCTGCTGCCTCTGTTCCTGATATTCTCTGTACCTGTGAGACTGTAATGGTGCACTTGGACTTGCGCCGGATAGGACATACGGTGAGGAATGGACCAGTTTCTCCCTATAGCCTTCAGGGAGACGTAGGAGGAGTGTACTCAGGGGAAGCGTAAGATATTCCAAATCATTAACTGGCAAGTCGTGGTAGGCAATGCACACAAAATCAGCAATAGGCAAAGCGCAGGTGCAAGAAGTAGCACACGAGGCTATGGCCCGTGAATACTTCGAAAACAAAACAAAACAACAAGCAAACAAACCAAAATCAGCAAGGCACAGGGGTTTCAGGACAACTCTGATACCTGACCGTAGCGTGTCCGTCGTGCTGAAAGAACTACCGGATTCCGTCCGGTTACTTCACCGAAGGAAACGCGATGCTGGCCGAGGGAGTAGGGAACGCATCTGCAACCCCTTCCCAGGTTACGAGGTCCGTGGCAGGGGTGAGACTCGGTCGTCCTGCGGGGACAACACCTTCCGCCGACCGAGTCTTGTGGTAGGAGGGCAAATATCCAGAAGGCTTGTCTCAGGTGAAACAAGCAACGAAGACTACGAAAGTGCCGCTCCTGGCGACGCGCTGGTTGTGGTTTCACGAAGTACTGCTCAAAGATCCGGAACTTCGTTATTGACAAGCCCTCCCCTGTGGGAGCGGGGAACCTTTGTAGTTCCGACTGGGCGGGTGTGCTTTCCTGTTTCCGGTAGGAAGGGTTTGGGGCTTCTGGGGATTGCTGTGCCATACCGCGGCCGCCGGCCGGCGATCGCGACATAGATGAATTCACTCATGTCAATCGGTATCTCAACCTTTTTATTTTGTTTGGCCAAATTTAATCTTTTGCTGGTCTTTTCCATTTCTTTCCTTTATCATTCTTCTCAGCTCTCCATGCTCTTTTCCTCAGAACTCGACCCTCAGGTACCTCTTCATCACTGTCTTCTGATTCTGTTTCAACTTGACTTTTACCTTCAACTGTTTTCCTTTCCACCACCTGTTCAGTTCTCCCTACTACTGTCCCTCCTCGTGTTTCTTGCACACAATCTTCCTGCTGACTAACTATCCCTTCTCCTAGCTGGATGTTTGAATTTCCTACAACTCCTCGGGGGTCTTCCACAAAAATCTTTCCCTCACTCTCTATATCTGGCACCTGACCATCTGTTTTTGTTACTTCAGGTGGAATTTCTCTCAACCTTCCATCAAGAATTTCTTTATCAAGTATCTCTTTTATTATCTCTTCACTGTTTTTCTCTTGCCCATTACGTACTTGTGCTTGTTCTGTTTCTGAGTCTGAGCTGGTGTCTGATATCTGCAACTTTCTTGTCAAGGGAATATTCACTGGGGCAACTGTCAAATTTGGTTCTGACTCCCCCCTTTCAAAGTTTGGTCCTATTCTATTGTCTTCAGTATCAGATTCAGAGCTGGATTCTGATTCTTCAAAATATTCTCCTTCTCTTGTAGAAGCCATCTTTCTTGTATGATACCAAATGCTGTAAGCTTTTAGGCCCTGCTAAGTTGACATGAAAAGCAGTGCACAAAATGCTTGTGCTTTTCCATTCGCTTCAGAGACACAGCTTTTGTAACACAAGGTTTGATCAAGAATAATACGTGACAGGGAAGATGCTCACGTAGACACAGACATTTCAGCATAGCACATTTTGCAATATGTCTGGTCCTTTCTATTATGTTGCAATAATTAACTGGGAAGGTACCAACGTTGATAGATTACATTACAGTGGAAAGTCCCCATAGCTGCCCACTTGGGACACGTGGTTAGCAACAGTATATTTTGGACCTTAAAAGGTATAGCACAATCTAGGCCTTTGCTAATTGGTCAAATGGATAGGGCTTAATTTGTGCTACGTATGTGATGATGCCGTATCCTTTGTGGTTTTGGCCTATAAAAGCTGTCACCAACGTCACATCTTTGGGCATTCAGTATCTTTATTGTCTGCCTCCGTGCTGCACGTACTTTTGCATTATTTGTTGTTCCCAAATAAATCTTGCTAACAGTTGTGCTGACAGAGACTTCTGTTATTTGTATAATTCCTTATTATTTCTATTTCAGCTTCTACATTTGGTGGAGAATGCAGCCCCAAAACATCTGACCGGCTTCAACGGCCACCGGCTGCTGGACTCCAACTCCTCGGGAGCTCGGAGACCTGAGGTGGTGACATTTCAATTTGTCTTCTCTATCTCTGCTCTCTGGCTGTTGGAGGACGACACCAGTGCTTAACCGTTAGTTGCTTGTGTCATTTCTTTGGCTCCTGCTCTTTCTCTCTCAGCACATTTGTATAGCAATGTTTTTACCGGATTCTAAGCGCTCTCCTCCTATCTCCTTTTCTCTTGGTCCTCTTCTCATGCCACTACCAGTGTTTCTTTGGCCGGTGTGCCTCTGTCTAGGGGATAGCTCCATTGGTTGTTTACCGAAGTACTTCTTGGCTGTCATACTGGCCGTCCTCATTCCTTTCTTTGTTCTCCTTTTTCTATCTCGGATAATTTCCACTGTGTCGCCATTCTGCTTGTGACATTTCGTCCACTTCCTCTTAACGTTTGCTCGGCGCCACTGACTCTGTTTCTGCTTCGAAGCTCTTTCTGCGTTTTGACCTCTGACACTGCTGCCGACTCTCAGCTGTCTTTTAATGTGCATTTTGATGTCCTTTGTAGTTTCTGGTCCTCATCTCCACCTGTCGGGTTCGCGGCGGTTGCCGTTCCCCGACATGTCACTAAAACACACATGATTCTGCCAGGATACTCACTTCCGGTTGGAAGCTGAGTCCCGGTCTAGTCCTCGGAGCCAACTGCTGGGCACAGAAGCACTTCCGGGGGAAACGCATATACATCGCGTTTCCCGACGGCTCTGTGCTTCAGATTCGTCCGAGTCTCACGCCGAGTGAGAAGTGTCCTGTGACCCTCCGTTTCCGTGAGTACCTGTTGGGTTCCTTGCTACCGCGCCTTAGCGCGAACACTCTTGTTTCTGTGGAGACCGCGCTGGAGCGCAGAAGCGCCATCGCTTGTCCTTGGGGGCCAGCGCAGAAGCGCCATCGCTTGTCTTTGGGGGCCAGCGCAGAAGCGCCGTCGCTTATCTTTGGGGGCCAGCGCAAAAGCGCCATCATTTGTTCTTTGGGGGCCAGCGCAGGAGCGCTACATCATTTGTTCTTTGGGGGCCAGCGCAGGAGCGCTACATCATTTGTTCTTTGGGGGCCAGCGCAGGAGCGCTATATCATTTCTTCTTTGTAAGCCAGCGCAGGCGCGCTACATCATTTGTTCTTTGGGGGCCAGCGCAGGAGCGCTACATCATTTGTTCCTTTGGGGCCGCGCAGGAGCGCTATGCTAATAGTGTACTGGTGCTCATGCAGAGGCACCGTGTTTAACAACAAGACATCGTATTATTGACAACATCGCAGGGAATTCTCCTGGACTATCCTGTTCGGTGTTGGGCTACGCGAATGGTTAGAGACTGTGATCTGCAGAAACACTGGTGAGTCCTGGCAGGATAAAGTTTGTGTGTGTTTTAGAGAATGTAAGAAAGGTGCGACAGCGGGGGTTCCTTACCAATCAGGTTCTTGTTCTGTTTTCCAGTGTCCTCGAGACATCCTGCCAGCTCCATTCCACGCACCACAACTCTACCCTCCTTTTCTGGCTCCTATCCTTGCGTCCATCTCATCCCTGTTGGGTTCTGTCCAAGGGGGTCAGGTGGGTACTGGGACGGGCGCTCCTGTCGTCTCTGCGGAATTGCTTCACAAGCAAAGGTAAGTCTTGTGGGGTACCTGACACCACCCCTCCAGACCGGCGATGGTGTCCTTCTGCTCGATTCCATGCACGCAGTCACTCCCTGGTGCTACGCAGCGCTTTGCTGTAACTAGGACCAAGGAGGGCGTACTTCTGCAAACCCCTTTGTCTGGCCTGCAGAGAGTCTACGGTCTATGGGGGTGGAGGACCATTCGCCCCCGGTCCCCTGGTGACAACTGAGGTCGGTACGCTTTGGCAGACTAGTGATCTCTCGGTGAGTACATATTGAGGGTTTACACCCTCCTGGTTGGGTTGTAGCAGGTAGCCCCTCGTTTTAGAGTTGTGGCAGTTTCGCTCCCCATGTGCAGGTGGTTGCGGTGAAAGCACCCCTGTGGCTGCACGCGGTTCAGGTGCAGCGGCTGCGCATACTTCAGGTGCAGGTACGATATCATATATTTGGTTTTAGGATACGGTACCATGGTAATGTTGTGATTTGTTTTTTTTGTTGACACATGTGTCCTCTGTGTATTTTTGGGTTTGTCGCCACGATGTCACTGACGGCTCTGTCGGTGGCTCTGTCTCTCTCTGGTGGGCACTTCTGGTGCTGGGCCAGTGTTGCACAATCTTGTTGTCTCTAGCTTCTGAGGGACACAGTTGCCATCTCCTTGCATATTTCTCTTCCGTTGTTCCTGGCGGTGGGCCAGTTACAAGGGGGAGGAGTGTTTGCTTTGGTCTCGGTTTTGAGGTTCCTCTCATGTGTACCCTCCGATTCTTTTGTCCTCTGTTTTATTCCCTCTCTTTTTCCGTCTGCTGTCGTTGCCACTGGGTAACTATGTTTCCACAGTGGCTCTGTGTATACTTTTTATTGCCCTGTGCGTGGGCATTCTTTGCCAAGCTTTCTTTTCTGGTCCCCAGGGGGCCTGCATCTGTTTGTTCCTGAGGGGACAGAACAGGGAAGATTGGGTGCCATTGCAGCTGGAGCCCCCCCTATTGGCTAGCCTGAGTTGTGAGGGAACCTAGTCAAGAGTGGGCTGACGAGCCCCTTTAGGACCTTGGTTGGAGGGACTGGTGGAGGGTTGGTGATTAGCATCCCCTCCAGATTTACATATTAGTTATAAGTGTGAACTGTTTGCAGGTGGTGCTTCATTCAGAATTTATATTAGAGTTACATTTCTGTTTCTAGGCAGCCAGTGGCGCTCCAACCAGACTAATAGGTCTGCGGACCCTGCTCAGTGGGAGCAGGGTCAGGAGGATTCGGTGGGAATTCCAGGAAGTGGGCCCATGGGTGATGTCTCAGTTTGAGCACACCCAGCGTCGTGAGGGGTTGTAACTGCAGATACTCCCCTGGTATTCTATCTCTGTCTATGATTCAGGGTTCACCTCACTCCTTAATGATGTGCTTTGTACTGGGATTATACTTGCTGCACTGTCACCTTCACCACTGGGGTTTGGTGAGGGCAAATTTTCGCCTTTTTTCCTTGACCACGCAGTAACTCCCTGAAAATAGGCAGCACAAGACTACTGATGTTTCAGGGAGGGTGAAATTCTGCAGTTTCCTGTCTTGCCTGCGACACTCACTGGCTCCAGGGGTGGAAGGTGTTGGATGCTGAGAAAAGGAAGGGGGGTGAACGCCTTGTTTCAAACAGTGAAGGAATACGTGATTTATTGTTTCCTTGATTTGCATTAATACGTTTTTTGAGCTTTATGATTTTTGTTTTCAATACCTGTGTTCATCAGTTATCAAATTTGACTGTACATCTACATTTTTGACGGATCTGACTTTGACACGAGAACACCGATTTCTGTTGCCATTTTCATACAATAATATTTCTAGACTACTCAAATAGACACTTTCACATTGTTTTTAAATTGCACATTACCCTAAGTCTGTGCACTGCTACTTATGATATGTCAGATTCCAGCTCTCCTTAGGATTACACTCATTACACTCACACTATTTTGGGATTAGATAACAGGTGCTTGGTTAGATTTGCACCACCTAGGGTTAGACCCCGGCTATTTGTGTTATATGTGTGTGCCTGTGTAAGTGCAGAGTTCATCTGTTTTTGTCTCATCTTTTATGTGATTTTGAAAATTTCGTTCAGCAGCACCTCTGTGGGTCTGCGTGGCCCGGAGAGAAAGGAAGGGGACGAAATATCTTACTCTACCTCTGTCTCTTTTCTTCCTATCTATGGATATTTTCGGTGAACTTGTAGCAAATGCCATTTTATGTCACGTTATCTGATGATGGGCGCTTGCTCTGCTTCATTTTAACAATGCGCAGCTGGCTGTTTGATCGCTGCATGATTAGTATCTGTTATCAATCTGTATTATCTGTTATCCATACCCCCACACCTCAGGAATGAGCAGCCAGAAATAGTCTGCTGACTACCTTCTGTGTCACTGTACCGAAGTGTGCCTGTAAGTTTGTCTACTGCAAGAGGGACAGATGACTCCTTCCCACATACACTTACAAAGAGCAATAATTGGGGTACGAGTTCCTTTCAGGTAACACAACTGCATTGCTGTTTCCATCTATTGAAAATGGGGAATACAATTATGACATAGGACTGGATATTGTGTTTCGTTTAGATTGCAATGTCTTTCTTGTGACTGTGATTATTCTCCTGGAAGGAAGGGAATGGAAGATTACGGTGTGGGACTAGTTTTTGGGAAGTTGTGGCCAGAGATCAGTTGGCTCTGGTGCACTGCCTCCTGCTGGATACCAAGGGTGGTCTCCAGATGTGAATAGGTGTCCACCTACTCACAACAAGGAGGGTGTTGGTATTGCATTATATGCATTCATTTGAAGCGCTGTTATTGTATTGTATGCATTTATTTGAAGTGCTTTTATTTTTGATATGCTGTCTTTGATTAACTATGGGTTTGTTTTGTAATACTCTAGCAACAGAGCTCTTGGACCCTGAGCTTGCACAACAAATTTTGGGCAGGCCCACTCTATCATCCGTAAGGGGTTGATAGAAATAGACACATCCCTTCAGTTAGATTAATGTACATGAGTGAGCACGCTTCTCCTCTGTGAGGAAGTGGGGGGCGCGCTGAAGTGTGTTTACCCTTACAGTGCAAAGTAAATGTGTTTTTGGAAAGGATACATCTGCCCGTGCCGAACACATATGTATGCACTGGTATTCTCTACCACAGGGGCACAACGCACCGAGCTGTCCCATGATGAGCAGACCTTTTGCAAATTTCTCGTGCACAAACTCATAAATGGGGAAGTTAACGAAATAGAACTGTCGACAGGATGTTTCAAATACTGCTTCTTTTATAACAATGGGACAGGACGCAGCCTATGCGCCTTCCAAGTTCTGCAGAAAGAAAAATGAGCTGTTAAAATTATGCGCAGAAAAATAAAATACAATACCGCGTCTTAATGGGCTAAGGTCTTGAGGCCCACTGTACTTATGTACCGCAAGCAACGGCCCTAAGACAAACACGGAATATGGGAACAGCCCCATCTCTCCATATTATAGTTGAGATGTAGCCAAATTTACGTTCCCTGATTTTCCAAGTGCCCACAACGCACAACATTGATAATGCCCCTGTGAAATGTGCCCCCTCCACCTGGGGAAAAGGAAAATAAAGTGGCATTTGTACATGTCCCATGGTCCAGAGCAGATCTCATGTCCTTTACCAACGACTTTCTGAAATTACGTATAGAACAAAGAAGAGGGTACATAGAACTAATGAGACAGGAAGGGAGAGAAATAGGTGGAAGGAAACGCCTGATAATTTTATAGAGTAGAAAGAGTGAAAAAAATAAAGCGATAGTTACTGAGAAATGGCCAGCACGGCCTTTGATTATATGATACATAAAAGGGTTAAAGAAAACTCTTTTGGACTGGCTGTGAAATAACGATCGTGGGCTGGCCACAGATTCTGGGCATTGCGCCAAGACTAAACCACACACTACAACAGTTTTCTGTGGGTAGGAACAGAACTGGTTATAAAAGAAATGTATTCTTCGCAGCAGAGAATGGAAGGGAATGCAAATTCTTAAATGTATATTAACAAAATAGGATTGAATAACTGTTACAATTTATAGTTGTTTAAAGTTCATTTAAAGATTGATGAAGGAAAATGTTATTTTGTGTATATACACTTTAATAAGTTTTGGTGCAACATTTTCAGATGCAAGAACGTCAGAGAAAAGATGTGTGTCGTACGTGTCTGTTTGGTGTCTTGTCAATTGACATTGTGAGGGCCAGAGTGATGTTATCCACAGGTCCCCCACCCCATCTCCCAGAGTAATTTACAACAGGAGATATTTGCTATTTTAAAGAACAAAAGATTCCACTACATTGCGCAAAGGCTACTTAATTAAAAAGCAGGGTGAACATAGAACCCTCCTGCCAGTCATCAGGTTATTTCCGTGCATTTATAGGTATTGTCCCTGTTTCAAGTGCTGGTTTTTCAAAGAGTGCATTTGAACATATTAGCTATTGAGCTAAAAGATGAAGGATCTGGGTGGCCTGGGTTCCCATTATTAAGAAAGAGCTTGTAAGTTGCTAAGATGAAAATGAAATGCCCAGGATAACACAATTAGGTCATGTTAGGTAGCTGGCTTGTTTTCCCCATTTCTCACCATTCTCACAAGCACATATAGAATAGCACTAGGTATATTGAGCTCTTAAAGGGTTTTGCCTAAATAAATGGAGCAAGGAGAAGTACTATTTTATGTATGCATCTAAAAGAAATATTGTGTATGTATATTAATGTTTTTCATTTCTAGGTTCTTCAGAGTTGCAGGAAATATAACGAATTATATTGTAAGGTGGAATGCGCTAAAATGCTTTTTAAAGCAGTGCATTCGCCAGGGGCTACAAAGGATTGGACAAAGAGTAGTAATATTATGTTTATTTATTGATCTTTAGTAATGAGTATATGCCAATGCAGAAGGATAGTGTGCATTGAATAACTGTGCTTCGTATTATGATGTTTTAAGGATACAATGTGTACAGATTTATTATGTCTTTTAATGTACAGGTGCAGTCTTTAGGGGTGTTTGTGAATAGGTGTCCTGTAACAAAAACCACTTGTCCCTTTTTTGCCATGCAATGCGGCGACAAATTATGACAGCAATATCATTATATAAGATCTCTAAAATAGCATTTCTGATTATGCCAGGGCTCCTTCCATAGTAGGGTTTGAATACTAACTATTACCTTATGCTGCCACGTTCCGCAGATCTACATACAGGGGCTGAAGGTAATGGTAAGAATACTAGAGACAGGTTGGATTTTTACTCCTGAAAATGGCAGACATAATACTTCTTCCAAGGTTGGATAAAAGTGGATGGAGGAAAAGTGAGCTTGCAAACACTCAGATTGTCGCATGAGCAGATCTACACCTGCATATTTGCTCATGCTTAAATGCAGTTCACAAATATTTTCTAGGAATACTATTTCTTGGCCTACTTCTGTAAAGTCTTGTAAATTAACAACAGTTGTATATCTGCACTTAATGAAAGGACGTGGGTGCACTTTATTTCATAACTGGGCCTCTAATTAGGTCTGGCATTAACAGTGACCTTCTGTGTTTATTAAAATGTTCTCTCTCTCCCTCTCTCTCCATGAGGGTATTCCTCACACCCACAGGCCAACAAATATAACATGCACAGTTGATCAGTGGCCTCCTCCAAGCATTACTAAGACCAACCAAAGTGGCTATAATAAAATGTGAAGTGCACACATCATCAAAGGATTATGTATCGAAGGGCAACGGATTTATTGATGGGGAAGAAAAGACAATAACACTGACAGGCTGCCAGTTAGCAATGGTACAAATAACAAGCAGCGAGAAGAACACTAAAGATAACAGTGACTCATTACACTCTGACCCAATTTATATTCAGAGGAAGGTAGAGGAGGATGAAAAAGAGAAATGGGCCAAAGGAAGATGTGTGCAAACAAAGGAGGGGTTATGGACAGGGCCCAATGGGAAGATATGCCTGCCTTCAGGAATGCTTCCTTCCATCACACGCCTTTTTCACGGTCTCTCACATGTTGGCCGAGATGGCATGAATAAACTGTTTTCCCAATTTTGGTACAACTCCAAGTTCCGCCAAATAGCAGAAAGACTTTGCAGACAATGCACTGTTTGCGCACAATACAATACTGGAAAGGGCACACCAACTGCACCTGGTCATTTCCCACTTCCCCACAGACCCTTTGAAAGCCTCCAGATGAACTTCATAGACATGCCCCCCACCCACAAGTACAAACATGTGTTGGTAATTGTGTGCATGTTCAGTAAGTGGACCGAAGCATACCCAACAAAGAACTGTGATGCACATACGGATGCCAAATGCCTCCTACAGCAACTTATCCCACGCTTTGGAATACCAGCCCTTCTGAGCTCCGACAATGGGCCAGCATTCATTTCCCATGTCATAGGGGGAATATGTAAGGGACTTGGGGTCACACAGAAACTACACTGCGCCTATCACCCCCCCCCCCCCCGCAGCGGGCGCGGTTGAGAGGAAGAATGGGGTGTTGAAGAATAAGATTGGAAAAATGTGTGCATCAACTGAACTTTCATGGGTAGATGCACTACCACTAGCCCTGCTGGCAATGAGGAGCACACCACATAGAGTAACCAAACTCAGCCCCCACGAGATAGTGTTTGGCCGCCCCATGAACATTGCAGGCCATATGTCCACGGCCCCACTATCAGTTACAGATGATCTGCTTTTATGTTATTGCAAGAAATTAACAGAGACTTTACGTTATCTTCACCACCAGGTTCTGCAGGCTCTTCCAGAGGCAACAACTCCACCGCCACATGACCTGCAGCCTGGTGACTGGATCTGGGTAAAGGCCCACACCCGGCGGCACTGCCTCCAGCCAAGGTGGAAGGGACCTCACCAGATCATCCTCAGCACCGCAGCAGCAGTCAAGTGCCAAGGGCTGACATCCTGGATCCACAGCTCCCACACCAAGAAAGCAGACGGACCAGACAGCAGAGAACCAGCTCTACCAGCACCACCAGCAACATCTGAGGCACCTCGCAGGTACAACCTTCGATCCACCACGCAAGACAAGACCAATGGGAAATAAGAGGCAGACACCTGCTCGGGGCAGGCTAGGCCTCCAACAGAAAACAGAAGACACCAGAGGCAGTAACCTACTGCGCACAACAAGCCCAGGCCTCTGGGTATCATCACTCCAAAGACATCTGTACCAGCTACTTTCCAAGGGAGTGCCAACTGTCATGTGCAAGTAACCTCTGACAGTACACCATCAAGGCACCAACGTTTTCTTCTAAATGGTTGACTGGTGTCTGCACCAATAGACCCCTAGGAGGTACAGAGCCTGCTAGTTAGAGTTGCCGGTGATGCTCCAATTAGGCACATAGCGGTGCATCACCCGCTAGTTAGATATCAAGGACAAGGCTTTGGAACATCAAAGAACTGAATTGAACACTTGGTTAAGGGTATGTAACTACCTAAGTATAACCCAATTACGACAAATGCCAGTAACAAGATCTGGAAGGCTTAGATCTATACAAGTGAGGGTAGAAGAGTCACAACTAATAATTCATATGAGGTTATTGTGTCCTGGAATAAAATTAAATAGTGTTCTGGAACTAACTGTGCCAAATCCTCCGCTATTGAGTGGGTTAAGAGACCTGATCTTGCAAGACATCTCGTTCCCCACTCTTGGACATCAAAAAAACAGCACAAGATATCGCAGACATGTGACTTGACATTTTGGATTGCGTGATTTATGCAATAGAAGAGATCTGATCTGGTCTTATCAGAGACATTAACTAAACAAGTGAAAGAAAGGAACAATGCCAAGTACAAGAAAAACGGACAGAACATGGCCATCAGTGTTAGGAGCCATATTGACACCAGTCCCAGGGATAATAGTGACTGCGCTGATAATAATATTTGCAAAAGACATTGAAATACTGTTCATCAATGGCCGGCAGGGAGGTGAGGGGTTAGAAGATAGTGATTTGGTATCAGATGGGGCAATGTAGAAGCCATCTTTCTTGTATGATACCAAATGCTGTAAGCTTTTAGGCCCTGCTAAGTTTGTCATGAAAAGCAGTGCACAAAATGCTTGTACTTTTCCATTCGCTTCAGAGACACAGCTTTTGTAACACAAGGTTTGATCGAGAAGAATACGTGACAGGGAAGATGCTCACATAGACACAGACTTTCCAGCATAGTACATTTTGCAATATGTCTGGTCCTTTCTATTATGTTGCAATAATTAACTGGGAAGGTACCAACGTTGATAGATTCCATTACAGTGGAAAGTCCCCAGAGCTGCCCACTTGGGACACGTGGTTAGCAACAGTATATTTCGGACCTTAAAAGGTATAGCACAATCTAGGCCTTTGCTAATTGGTCAAATGGATAGGGCTTAATTCGTGCTACGTCTGTGATGATGCCGTATCCTTTGTGGTTTTGGCCTATAAAAGCTGTCACCAACGTCACATCTTTGGGCATTTAGTATCTTTATTGTCTGCCTCCGTGCTGCACGTACTTTTGCATTATTTGTTGTTCCCAAATAAATCTTGCTAACAGTTGTGCTGACAGAGACTTGTGTTATTTGTATTATTCCTTATTATTTCTATTTCAGCTTCTACACTCTGTTATCTACTGGATTTGGAATTCGCAAGGTATGACTAGCATGGATCCAGTTCTTTATTCCAGCACACTTTACAGCTGTTGCTGTAGTTAAAATCACTTGTCGTGGTTTTCCCCAACGTGGGACCAAACAGTTCCTTCTTCTGTGCACTTTGATTCTCACCCAGTCACCTGGGCTCAGATCATGAGCTGGCTTCTTTTCAAGGGTGGTAGCATCCAATCCAACCTGATGAAACACAGAATGTACGGCGTCAGCCAGCCCCTTACAGTAATCCAACACAAAGTCATCAGAGATAGACCTGTAACTTGTTGACTGGAATGAATGCATGCCTCATTGCTCTCCCCATTACAATTTCGTGGGGACTCAAACCTGTGTTTCTATCTGGAATTGATCTAAGAGTCATGAGTACCAGAGGCAAGACATCAGGCCATTTCAGTCCTGTGGCTAAACACATTTTTCCTAATCTGTTCTACCACACCAGAAGCCTCTGGCCGATAGGCGCAATGCAGTTTTTGTTGTACATTCAATGCTTCACAAATCAGCTTCATGATTTCATTATGGAAATGATTTCCTCTATCTGACTCAATTGTGACTGGGAATCCGAATCTTGGGATGAACTTCCTCAAAAGCAGTTTTGCTACTGTTATTCCATCACTTCTTCTCGTGGGATATGCTTCTACCCATCTAGAAAACAGGCAGACCATCACTAAAACATACCTCAACCTGTTACAGGGAGGCATCTCAATGAAATCGATTTGCATTCTGGTGAAAGGCCCTCCTTCTTGACCTATCGTTCCTAGACTTACCACTGTTTTTCTTCTGGGATTGAACTGCTGACATATAAGGCATCGTTGACAAAGACTCTCAGAAACAAGTCTGAATTTTGCATTATACCATGTCTGCCTAAATAATCTAAGCATGGCATCTCTCCCTACATGTGCTTGTCCATGATACATCCGGGCCATGGCCGACACCATGGTATCAGGCATAACTGGTCTTCCATCCCGATATACCCATACATGATCTGTTTCCCTTGGTGCACATCCTGCCTTGACCCATTGTCTCATTTCCTCATCTCCTGCTTCTTCTTCTAACTGCCTCACCTCTTCCCAGGTATTCACAATGTTAGTAAACAACAAGGGATATTAATTAATTTCCTTCTCCTTCGCCCTGTTAATTGAATTCTGGTTCCGCGCACAATATTAAGCCATATCATTTGCATACTTGTTCCCTACTGCTACATAATCTCCAGCATTGGAGTGTGCAGCACACTTTACAACAACCAATTGCTTAGGCATCTGTATCGCCTCAAGCAATTTTCCAACCACTTCCGCATTCTTTATAGGGGTTCCACACGAAGTCAAAAATCCTCTCTGTGACCAAATTTGGCCAAAGTCATGCACGACACCAAAGCCATACTGACTATCAATTATCACAGTCACTCATACATTCTTTCCCAATTTACATGCTCTTGCCAATGCAATGACTTCAGCTACTTGGGCTGATTTGACTCCTTTTAGGTAAGATGCTTCCATTACTGCTGCAACTGTACATACTGCATACGCTGCACTCAGATTTCCTTCGTCTGTTCTCAAACATGCCCCGTCCACAAACATCACATAATCACTTTCTGACAAAGGTTCATCTTTTATATCAGGACGTGGTTTGGTACAGAAATCTACGACATCCAAACAGTCATGATCCACGTCATCTCTGACTTCCACATTCTCAGCATCTGGCAATAACGTTGAAGGATTCACATTCAGACATCTTGCAAGGCTCACCTTCGTTGCACCTAATATGACTTTTTCATATTTAGTCAGACGACTGTGTGTCATAAACTGAGTGCGGCTCCTTGTTAGAAGGATTGCCACATCATGAGGTACAAACACTCGCACAGGATATCCCATCACAATTCCTTCACTCTGTTCCAGATTCTTACAAGTGGTAGCCACTGCTTTCAAACAACCAGGTAACGCTACAGTCACTGGATCAAGCATAGCTGAAAAATATGCAATTGGTCTTCTCAGTTTCCCATGTTTCTGTATTAAGACAGAAAGTGCACATCCATTCCTCTCACTGCAGTACAATTCAAACTCCTTTTCATAATCAGGCATACCCAATGCTGGTGCCTCACACAAACTATCTCTCAATTGTTTAAAGGCTGCTAACTCTTCTTTATTCAATTCGATGGGATCTTTTACATCACTTCTTGTCAGACGTACCAGAGGTTTTGCAATCATGGAAAAGTTACTTATCCACTGTCGACAATATCCTACCATTCCAAGGAACATTCTCACTTCTTTTTGCGTCATTGGTGCTCTCATTCCTTTTATTATCTTGATTCTTTCTATTGTTATTTTTCTCAGTCCTTTTTCAATTTTATGGCCTAAATATTGTACTTCTTTCTGGCAGAATTGCAATTTCGATGGGGATACTTTAAGTCCTCCATCTGCTAGATGATTCAGCAATGCTATGGTATCCTCTACACAAGCTTCTCGTGTTTTTGACGCCACAAGCAGGTCGTCAATGTACTGGACTAATACTGAACTTTCGGATATCTCTAGATCTTCTAAGGACCTTTTCAAGATCTGGTTAAATATTGAGGGGCTCTCTGTATACCCCTGTGGGATTCGGCACCATGCCAAAATACGGTCGCCAAAACGGAATGCAAAAATCTGCTGATTGTCATGATGCAAAGGGATAGAAAAGAAAGCATGACACAGATCAATCACTGTGTACCATTCTGTATCATGTGGAATCTGATACAAAATTACTGATGAATTTGGTACAATAGGACAACATGACACAACTATTTTGTTTATTTTTCTCAAATCTTGTACTATGCTGAACGTTCCATTAGGCGTTTTCAGTCCCATAATTGGTGAATTACATGGACTACTCATTATTTCTCTCAGAATACCTTGTTTGATCATTTTCTCTATTATAGGAGTAATCCCTTCAATTATTTCAGGTGTCAATTTATACTGAGGAATGTTTGGATAACTTATTCCCTCTTTCACTGTCACTTTTAGAGGGTCTACGTTTTTCATTAATCCTACATCTTCTCCTGTGAAATCCCAGACTTCTGCCTTTACTGTCTTTCTCAATTCTTGCGGTAGCTCTTCAGGGTTAAATATGCCTCAGTAATTTCGGTGTCCATATTAGCCATAGTCATTTTTATACATCTTTATCAGGGGTCTCGAATGCTATACCATCGGGAGTGCAAAATATGGTGCAATTCATTTTGTACAACAAATCTCTTCCTAACAAATTTACAGGGCTTGAATCACACACAACAAAGCGGTGCGTTTCAGAAAATTTCCCTATGTTAACTTTTACTGGTTCTGTAAGATACGTTTTAATCTTTCTGTTGGATACTCCAACTACTTGGATTGTTTCGTCCGAGAGAGGAAGTTTTTTAACATCAGCTGACCTGACTGTGGATCGAGTAGCACCAGTATCTACTAGGAAATTAATTTTTTCATCATTTACCTTTCCATCCACAAAAGGACCTGTCTGGTCTACTTCTAGAGTTGCGCCAAGTACGCACTCTTCTTCCTCCCCACGGCACCATCAATAACTTTCTTCTGATTCACTCTCATCACGTTGTAGCCAATACTGCGAAACAACACTAGCGCGTGGCAGCTTATTTACCTGTTCTTTGTTGTAGAATCCTGTCTCATTACTGTATTTCTGAGGATTTACGCTCTGTGGAAAAGGCGGTTTAGCAGCCTGATTCTGTTGGGCAACAACCTGCTGCTGTCGCTGTGGTGGACAACTCACCTCTTTCTGCACCTGCGAATTCAATGATGCATTATCACCATTAGTATTTGGGGGAAATTTACACTCGGATTTCCAATGCCCTATTCTTCCGCAATTATGACATGGCCACTTCTTTTTGGTTTCTTCTATATTAAATTGTCCCTTTCCTTTTCCATTATTAAATTTTGGTTTCATACCTGTACCATTTGCTTGTTCAATCAATTGAGCTTCCTGTCTTTCTGCCACTTTAACTTGTGCCCACATAACTTATGCTGTTTGGCTTCAATTTCATCACTAAAATATTTTGCATGTCTCAGTACTTCATCTATTTTCTTATTTTGCCAGTCCACTGTATGCTGTTTAATCATTTCACTTATTTCTGGACGCAGCCCATACACAAATCGGTATACAAAGTGACTTAAATCCTTTTCACTCAAATTCTCATCGCCACTGAACTGCTTAGAGGTGAGGATAAACCTTTCATAATAAGCGTGTACTGATTCCTTAGCTTCCTGATGAGTCCTGGCAATTTTTACCCAATCAGTCTCCTTTGGAGGTACTTTGTTTTTCAAAAAGATAATTACTTGTTCATATTTTTTCATCACTTCGGGGTCAGGGGCCCCCGCTTTTGGGTCCCTAGGGTATTCTTGTGTAGGCCAGTTTATCATGATTTTACACTCTGTCCATAAATCTGCTGGTACTATTATGTTAAAAAGACTGTTTAAATCAATCCATAAAACTTTTGATAACTTTACGAACCTATCCACCTGCCTATACCACTCTATTTGCGTAGTCGAGGGAAATCATTGGTGAATGACAAAATATCTTGTCTAGTCCAAGGAACATGTACATATCGCCCTCCTGGAATTTCTCTCATGGGACATTATGTTACTATCTTTTCCTTTTCTCTTACAGGGAAAGCTGCAAATGTTTTGTCTGAGTCATCATCTTGTTTTCGAAACCACCTACTCCTCAATTTATCTACATCTCCCCATTTTCTTAACAAAATGATTATGTCTTTGATCTGGGTTGTTCTTCCTGCGGTATTCAGATTTTCAATATCTTTCTCAGAAAAATCTATTCTATAAGGTTTTTGTAAAGCTTTTACTTTTTCAAAATCTATACCCATTTCACTTGCCACTTCTTCTAGTCTTTCATGTAGGTTTCTTGCTCTCCAGGTTATACTTTTACATAAAAATAGTAATTCTTCATCCTGATAGGCTTTTAACTTTTCCATGGGGATAGTCCCTACTATTAATTCTTTCAAAACAATCCTCAGCTTGGCCACATCTATAGATTGGGATTCTTTATCTTTTTGCTGCAAACTCCTTAACCATTCACTTAATTCTTCTGAGGTAGGCCCTACACTATCTTTCTCAGTATTCTGTTGTGTTAACCCCTTCTGTGCCTATGACGAGCTGGACTCGTCATGGAGCACAGTCGCGCTGTGCCCATGACGAGTCCAGCTCGTCATGAGGCATTCCCTAGGGAATCCCTCTGGTGCGGGCACCAGAGGGATTCCCTTTCAACCAAAATAGCCTCGGGAGCTGGGGAAGAGCTTCCCCAGCTCCCGAGGCCCCCCCCCCCTTTCACTGTAATGACGATCGGCGCGCACGTCGCGCCGACGTCATTACAGTGAAAGTGAAACTGAAATGAGCCAAGAGGCTCATTTCAGGTTTCACTATCTACGTGCTCAGGGGGCTATCTCAGCCCCCTGAGCACATACAAAGACGAGAGAGGTATCGTTGGAAAGGGGAGAATCTCCCCTTTCCAATGGTACCCCTCCCCAGTGGATCCCTGCTTGGGGATCGCCACAGGAGGGCGATCCCCAAGCTGGGATCCACCCACTAGACACCAGGGAGGGGGGAGCGGCCCCTTGGGCAAGGGCCTTTGCTCCCCCATGTAAGTTTGGCCAAATTTAGTCTTTTTGCCCCCCCTGGGGAGCAGATGGGGGCAATTGCCCCAATCTGCCCCCCGGGGGGCAAAAAGCCCACTAGACCCCAGGGAAGTTTTTTAGACATGAAAATAGGGGTGGGGGCTGCCCAAAACGGGCAGGCCCATGCCCCCACCCCACCCCCCCAATTACTACAGTCTTTCTGCCCCCCCCGGGGGGCAGATGGGGCATTGGCCCCTAATCTGCCCCTTCGGGGGGGGCAGAAAGCCCACTAACAACCAGGGATTTATTTCTACTTTTTTTTAGGGTGGGGGCTGCCCGCAAGGGGCACGCCAATGCCCCCACCCACCCGCCACCATTACAGCCTTTCTGCCCCCCCTGGGGGGCAGATGGGGCATCGGCCCCCAATCTGCCCCCCGGGGGGGCAGAATGCCCACTAGATCCTGGGGAAGTTTTTTTAGCAATAAAAATAGGTGTGGGGGCTGCCCAAAACGGGCAGGCCCATGCCCCAACCCCACCCCCCAATTACTACAGTCTTGCTGCCCCCCCTGGGGGGAAGATGGGGCATTGGCCCCTAATCTGCCCCTTTGGGGGGCAGAAAGCCCACTAACAACCAGGGATTCGTTTCTATTTTTTTTTTGAGGGTGGGGGCTGCCCGCAAGGGGCACGCCAATGCCCCCACCCACCCGCCACCATTACAGCCTTTCTGCCCCCCGGGGGGCAGAAAGCCCACTAGACACCAGGGAATAAAAAAATAAAAAAATAGAGGTGGGGGCTGCCCAAAACGGTCAGGCCCATGCCCCACCCCACAACCCAATTACTACAGTCTTTCTGCCCCCCCGGGGGGCAGATGGGGCATTGGCCCCTAATCTGCCCCTTCGGGGGGGCAGAAAGCCCACTAAATACCAGGGATTACTTTCTAGTTTTTTTTTAGGGTGGGGGCTGCCCGAAACGGGCACGCCAATGCCCCCAACCTCCCTCCCCACAAAAATGACAGAAAGGCCACTAGAAACCATAGATTTTTTTGTTTTATTAGTGTTGGTGGTAGGGCTCCCCAAATGACAATCCCCCCACCCTACCCCCAGAGAAACTCCAGTCTTTCAGCCCCCCTCCCCCCCTCCCCGTAGTGCGCCTCAACAGGCAAGGGTCCTAAACGTAGTGCGCCTCACTACGTTTTGGGCCCTTGCCTGTCGCGGGTACTTGGGCCTCCCACACGAGTGAGGCACCGTTTTTATCGAGAGACCCGGGGGAACACTGGGTGGTAGGAAATTTGTGTCAGCCCGGTGATGCCTCAACTTTCCCACACAAAAATGTGTGAAAAAGGTGATTTTTTCAGCTAAATTTGAGGTTTGCAGGGCATTCTGGGTAATGAAACGTTGGGGGATCCACGCAAGTCATACCTCCCTGGAATCCCCCGGGTGTCTAGTTTTCAGAAATGTGTGGGTTTGGTAGGTTCCCCTAGGTGGCCGCTGAGCACCGGGCCAAAAACCCAGGTGACCCCCCTTGCAAAACCAGGTCGTTTTGAGGTAGGCAATTTTCATGTCGCCTCAATACGTTTTGGGCCCTTGCCTGTCGCGGGTACTTGGGCCTCCCACACGAGTGAGGCACCGTTTTTATCGGGAGACTCGGGGGAACGCTGGGTGGTAGGAAATTTGTGTCAGCCCGGTGATGCCTCCACTTTCCCACACAAAAATGTGTGAAAAAGGTGATGTTTTCAGCTAAATTTGAGGTTTGCAGGGCATTCTGGGTAAGGAAACGTTGGGGGATCCACGCAAGCCATACCTCCCTGGAATCCCCCGGGTGTCTAGTTTTCAGAAATGTGTGGGTTTGGTAGGTTCCCCTAGGTGGCCGCTGAGCACCGGGCCAAAAACCCAGGTGACCCCCCTTGCAAAACCAGGTCGTTTTGAGGTAGGCAATTTTCATGTCGCCTCAATACGTTTTGGGGCCTTGCCTGTCGCGGGTACTTGGGCCTCCCACACGAGTGAGGCAGCCTTTTTATGGGGAGACTCGGGGGAACGCTGGGTGGTAGGAAATTTGTGTCAGCCTGGTGATGCCTCAACTTTCCCACACAAAAACGTGTGAAAAAGGTGATGTTTTCAGCTAAATTTGAGGTTTGCAGGGCATTCTGGGTAAGGAAACATGGGGGGATCCACGCAAGCCATACCTCCCTGGAATCCCCCGGCTGTCTAGTTTTCAGAAATGTGCGGGTTTGGTAGGTTCCCCTAGGTGGCCGCTGAGCACCGGGCCAAAAACCCAGGTGACCCCCCTTGCAAAACCAGGTCGTTTTGAGGTAGGCAATTTTCATGTCGCCTCAATAAGTTTTGGGGCCTTGCCTGTCGCGGGTACTTGGGCCTCCCACACGAGTGAGGCACCGTTTTTATCGGGAGACCCAGGGGAACGCTGGGTGGTAGGAAATTTGTGTCAGCCCGGTGATGCCTTAACTTTCCCACACAAAAATGTGTGAAAAAGGTGATTTGTTTCAGCTAAATTTGAGGTTTGCAGGGCATTCTGGGTAAGGAAACGTGGGGGGATCCACGCAAGCCATACCTCCCTGGAATCCCCCGGGTGTCTAGTTTTCAGAAATGTGTGGGTTTGGTAGGTTCCCCTAGGTGGCCGCTGAGCACCGGGCCAAAAACCCAGGTGACCCCCCTTGCAAAACCAGGTCGTTTTGAGGTAGGCAATTTTCATGTCACCTCAATACGTTTTGGGGCCTTGCCTGTCGCGGGTACTTGGGCCTCCCACACGAGTGAGGCACCGTTTTTATCGGGAGACCCGGGGGAACGCTGGGTGGTAGGAAATTTGTGTCAGCCCGGTGATGCCTCAACTTTCCCACACAAAAATGTGTGAAAAAGGTGATGTTTTCAGCTAAATTTGAGGTTTGCAGGGCATTCTGGGTAAGGAAACGTGGGGGGATCTACGCAAGCCATACCTCCCTGGAATCCCCCGGGTGTCAAGTTTTCAGAAATGTGTGGGATTGGTAGGTTCCCCTAGGTGGCCGCTGAGCACCGGGCCAAAAACCCAGGTGACCCCCCTTGCAAAACCAGGTCGTTTTGAGGTAGGCAATTTTCATTTCGCCTCAATAAGTTTTGGGGCCTTGCCTGTCGCGGGTACTTGGGCCTCCCACACGAGTGAGGCACCTTTTTTATTGGGAGACGCGGGGGAACGCTGGGTGGTAGGAAATTTGTGTCAGCCCGGTGATGCCTCAACTTTCCCACACAAAAATGTGTGAAAAAGGTGATTTTTTCAGCTAAATTTGATGTTTGCAGGGCATTCTGGGTAAGGAAACGTGGGGGGATCCACGCAAGCCATACCTCCCTGGAATCCCCCGGGTGTCTAGTTTTCATAAATGTGTGGGTTTTGTAGGTTCCCTAGGTGGCCGCTGAGCACCGGGCCAAAAACCCAGGTGACCCCCTTGCAAAACCAGGTCGTTTTGAGGTAGGCAATTTTCATGTCGCCTCAATACGTTTTGGGGCCTTGCCTGTCGCGGGTACTTGGGCCTCCCACATGTGTGAGGCACCATTTTTATCGGGAGACCCGGGGGAATGCTGGGTGGTAGGAAATTTGTTTCAGCCCGGTGATGCCTCAACTTTCCCACACAAAAATGTGTGAAAAATGTGATTTTTTCAGCAAATTTGAGGTTTGCAGGGGATTCTGGGTAAGGAAACGTTGGGGGATCCACGCAAGCCATGCCCCCTTGAAGCACACGGGTGTCTAGTTTTCAAAAATGTATAGGTTTGCTAGGTTTCCCAAGGTGCCCGCAGAGCTAGGGTTCAAAAACTACAGCTAGACATTTTGCCAAAAAAGGGTCATTTTTCACTGCGAAATTGAGGTGTGACCACGTTGCGTTTTGCGCCGTTTCCTGTCGCGGGCACTAGGCCGACCCACACAAGTGAGGTACCGTTTTTCTCGTAAGACTTTGGGGAACGCGGGGTGGGTGGAAATTTGTGGATCCACGCAGATTCCGGAACTTTCCACCACAGAAATGTGGGGGAAATGTGTTTTTTTTGACAATTGTTTAGGTTTGCAATGGATTCTGGGTAACAGACCCTGGTGGGAGGCAGTCAAGTCACCCCATCCTGGATTCCCCTGGGTGTCTAGTTTTAAAAAATGTATAGGTTTGCTAGGTTTCCCAAGGTGCCCGCAGAGCTAGGGTTCAAAAACTACAGCTAGACATTTTGCCAAAAAAGGGTCATTTTTCACTGCGAAATTGAGGTGTGACCACGTTGCGTTTTGCGCCGTTTCCTGTCGCGGGCACTAGGCCGATCCACACAAGTGAGGTACCGTTTTTCTCGTAGGACTTTGGGAAACGCGGGGTGGGTGGAAATGTTTGGATCCACGCAGATTCCGGAACTTTCCACCACAGAAATGTGGGGAAAATGTGGTTTTTTTGACAATGTTTTAGGTTTGCAAGGGATTCTGGGTAACAGACCCTGGTGGGAGGCAGTCAAGTCACCCCATCCTGGATTCCCCTGGGTGTCTAGTTTTCAAAAATGTATAGGTTTGCTAGGTTTCTCAAGGTGCCCGCAGAGCTAGGGTTCAAAAACTAGAGCTAGGCACTTTGCCAAAAAAGGGTAAATTTTCACTGCGATATTGAGTTGTGACCACGTTGCGTTTTGCGCCGTATCCTGTCGCGGGCACTATGCCTACCCACACAAGTGAGGTACGATTTTTATCGGGAGACTTAGGGTAATTCAGATTTGTAAAGGAACTGTTATTATCTATTGACTTTCGATGCATTTCTGCCTTCCAAATGAAAGATATTGTGTAAAAAATAAGTCATTCTAAAAAATGACTGATAATTCTCATGCTAGTATGAGTATTCCCAATTTCAGAAATGTGCAAATATCTATTGTTTCTAAACTCTATATTTTGTTCCCATTTCAGAAATACATAGGTGTCTTTCATACCGATTTTTCCATGTACACATTTTTATAGAATAATTACTATATACCCGGTACATAATAAAAAACCATTGCAAGTTGCTGCTCAGTTTTTGGCTCTGGGTTCGTCGGGTTCTTGGTGAACCTACAAGTCCTATATATCCCCACAACCAGTAATGTCCAGCGGATGTAATGGTATATTGCTTTCAAAGAGCTGTCATAATTAGACGAAGTTACAGGTGAAAACGTTGACACAAAATGCTGTTTTTTTCAACTAATTTTCAATTTATCCTACATTTAACTGTTAGTTTCTATAAGAAAACCTTGATGGATCTACACAAATGACCCCTTTCTGAATTCAAAATGTTGTCTTCTTTTTGAAAATGTATAGCTTTCCAGGATCCATTATTGCTTTTGTACCCATTTCAGCCATTAACTGGAAGGAGGTCAAAAGCACAAAAAATAGCAAAAATAGGCTATGTCCCAGAAAAATGCCAAAACTGTGTAAAAAATGTTGGGTTTCTGACAAAAGTCTGGTATCCCCGAAAAGCTGGGAAAATGGTGATTTCAACCCCACAAACCCTTTTTTGATAACATTTGCAGGGAAAAACCCAGATGCTTTCATTTGCAGCCCGTTTTTCCCATTTTTCCGAAAAACCCCAAAATTTTGCTGTATTTTGGCTCATTTCTGTAACCCCTCTAGGAGAATCCACAAACCCTGAGTACCTTTAGAATCCCCATGATGTTGGAAGAAAAGGACGCAAATTTGGCGTGGACACCTTATGTGGTCAAAAAGTTACAGGGGCCTCAGCGCGCACTACCCCAAATAGCCAAAAAAGGGCGTGGCACAGGAGGGGAAAAGGCCTGGCAGCGAAAGGGTTAATCTCTCTCATGTTCCTGGAACTGATTCTGTCGTCATTATTATCCTATCCATTCAACTTTGATTTACTGTCAAATTTTTAGGCGTACTTTGCTCTGACATTCTTGTAGTTTGTCTCCATGGGTTTTCGTCTATATTCTTTTCTGGCCTCTCTGTTTGTTTATTACTGTTATAAGGAATCGTCAGACAATGCTCACTATCCTTCTGTTTATATCAAAAATAGGCATTACAGGTCCTATGGTTACAGGAACAGTTACGGCTTCCAAATTTTTAGTTAATTCCCTAATCTTTTCTGTTAATTCTAAAGTGGTTTTTTCTAGTTCAGCTGAATTTTCATTACCCACATTGCCATGTTGTGTTTGTTCTATTTCTCTAAAGGATAGTTTCTTCCTGTTTCTTGTGATACTGATTCAAATTTTATATTTCGTGGAGCCTCTCTCATTGGGGCACTTGGTGTCAATGGGGTGGAATCTGACTGATAAGGGGGTGGATTTTTATAAAACATGTCGTCAAGAACATCATCCTCTGATTCATACACACCATATCCTTTTGACTTGATAGTATTTCTTTTTTCCACACATTTTCTACTGGTAACTTCTTCAGCATGTCTCACAGGAAACAAACCATCAGCCATATTTGCACTTCACCATCTCCTCATTCTATCATCATGATTCTCCTGTCCATATGATCTACCAAACATGTACCTATACCTTCCGCCACTTCTCTGTCTTTCTCTGTCATGCATTTCATCTTCCCACTCTGTCAATGCTCCAAACTGCGTTGGTCTAGGTCTCGGTTCTAGATTCATCATTCTCTCTCTCAAAACCGCTAAATTAAATGAACCATGTTCCGGAAATGCCAAAACTCCATCATCTTTTGTATACTTTGCCCAATTATCCAACCAAATACAAGTATGATATCCATATTTCGCAACCATAAATGATGCAGGCAATTTTGGTGGAGGAAGCAATTGTCCCTCTCTAGTCACAATCGGTTTGTCCTTTTTAAATAAACTCTTGATCTTTCCAAACCAGGACTTTTTCTCCTTTTCTGTTGTATCGTAATACATCATTTTGTCTTTTTCTGTATCGCTAGATTTCCCTACGATTATTCTGCTGTTTTAACCAATCGCAGCGCGACTCACACTAACACACCAATCCGGAGTGTCTACGTTACTTCTGTAATTCTCCAATCCCAGCGCGACTCTCACTAACGCATCAATTAGGAGCGTCTGCGTCACCGTGTAATTCTCCACTCTCAGAGCAGGCATACACTATCGCACCAATCAGGAGCGTCTACGTTGTTTTACAGCTGGCCAATCCCAGCGCGGTCTTTCTGATGTCAGCTTTTCTCGCTACTCCTGCTTCTGCTGACCCCTCCTTTACAAAATTTATCGGAAAACTTCTTACGTTCTTCTGACTTACAGATCTGTTAGTAACGACATAAAAATGCCACCATTATCTGTTTCGCTAACCAAAGTATAGTTAATGACCTTTTTCACAAAGAATTCCGTCTTTCCTGAGAGCAGCGCTTACCTCTGCCGTACTACGGAATCGTTACTTCCGTTGATAAAGTAGCACATCCGTCTACTTTACCCTTCTAACAAGCATTAGCTAAATTTTTCTCCAGAATTAAGACACCCAGTTGGAGACGCTCTGCTCCTGAGAAATAAAACCAGAGTATAACAATTAGCCTGAATGCTATTTCATTCACGCACTTTCATACGGAAAATGTAGTTCATTCATACAGAATTTTGTCTTTCCCGAGAACAGCGAACAGTCTGCCCTATTACAGAATTATTACACTTGTTAATAAAGTAGCACTTCCCTCTTCTTTGTCCTTCTAGCAAGCTTAGGGAACACCTATTACCCTTCCAGTGATAAGCGTAATCAGAGTGCCTTTTGGACTCCTGGTACCTAAGACCAAAATTTCACAGGTGACCTTCGCTACCATACACTTCTTTCATACAGAAAATGTCTCTAATGGCAACACGCGATGATGTTAGCGCATCGAACCACGACAATGCGTCGTGCAATTCCAATCGTCACACGTTTTCCCCGTGTACCTACAGGGCAACAACAATTTAGTCTTTCCCGAGAGCAGCGCTTACCTCTGCTCTACTACGGACCCGTTACAAACTTCCGACTTCCTACATCCCAGAAGCCGTCATACAACATAGAACTCAATTCGACTCAACATAGAGTTTTAATACACAAACCAATTCTTAGCCACAATCAATAATCAATAAGCAATTTACAAGCAATAATCACCAAACCAAAACAATAATAACCATCATACTGCTACCAGAAAAACTGATCCAGCGCGAGACCGGGGAAACGGGGAACAACATATACCAATATCCTCCCTGCTTCGCAGACCTGTCGTTACGCACACTCATTCATACACGCATTCATTGGTGGGGCCCATAACACCAACACTCATATGTCTCCTTCACTAGTCTGCACGCACAAGAGGAATGAGAAATTCAAGCACTGGACATGTGGGGGGAAATACCTTAACACCTATAGGGAGAGATGGTTATTTTTACAAAATATACATTAACATCCTTCACCTACAGATCCCTAATCTCAAACATCAAAGCACTTCCTCCCACGTGGCCGAGTGGACCAAATTAGTTGGATTGGTCGATGGTGATTTAGAACCAGCTAAAACACATTTTAAGATTCAGAATCTATAACCTTTTAAATGAAAAACCACAAACTCATTAATTCTTGTTAATCAATAATGGTTTCTCTAAATTTATCATAAGAATTTATATTTGCAGTTGTCTCGCCAAAGTCAGAATTTCTTGATTAACTCAGGTAAATCACAGAACCACATATTTACCTATTCTGGCTATTTGAAGTCCTCTAATTCATTGGCTCTGCATAACCAGATTTTTGTCGTAAATTGTCCGAAAAGCAGGCCAAAGCCCAAAGTCCCCTGCTCAGCATGCTACAGTCCCAATATCTCAAAGGACCAGAAGCCGTGCCAGCATCCATCATAGCCTGTAGATTTGGAAAAGTTCGTAGTCATCAATCAATCGGACAGCATCTAGATCATGGCATCCACTGCTGCTGTAGGTAAGGATAGAAAGTGGTAGAAGGAGAAATCCAGATGCCCTTCCCTATTCTACTATTATAATAAAACAAAACATAGAAGATACAAATTTTATCTTTAGAGCGGTCGTGATTGGCTAGTTGAGATCGGACAACCATTATCCCAGGATTTTCAGTACAGCTCAGGGGGTGAGGTCACCGGTTAAAGAAGTATCGGCTTGTTCCGGTTTACTGTAAGGATGATTTTTCCCCTATCTTGGCGAAAGTCCAATTTGCCATCCTTGACCGGGGACAGTCTATATAGAGGTTACTGCGAGGATTAGGAAGTTTCTTGCGCATGTGTAGCTCACTCCGCGCCACATGAGAAAATGGCCACTTCGTCGTGTAGTGATGGCAGCCATCTTTGATTAAGGCCCAAACGCCAACTTAAGCGAAACAAACAGAAAAGAATAATTAATTCATGGAATTAGTGATTCTAATGTTTACCCCTTGCTAATCCCTCTATGTGCTTGTATTTATCTAGCATATAGCGACATTTAAAGCAATTTATATTCACCTTTTCGATCCTCCTCATGGGTGCAACATCACAAAGCAACATATATCATGCAATATTCTATTACTTACATATACTATTGTTAATATGCGTACAGATTTTAGTTATAAAAATTATTTAGCCATGCAAATAGCAAATCCCATGTGTAATTTAAGTTTTAATAATGTTGATTAGTATACATGCAACACTTGTTTAATAATATATTACAGTTAGTAGATTATTTAATTGGTATCTTCACGCAGAAATAGAAGAGGTATAAAAATTTTTGCACTACCTGCTCCCTCATACTCATCACCTCAAGACTCCACCATCCTCTTGTCTTAAAGGGACCATGTAGAACAAACTGTTCTCTTTGACCAGTCCTGCATCTCTAACAATGGCCAACAACATAGGCTTTCGAGAATATTTGATGACGTTGGCTGGGGTTTTGAGATTTATTGTGACATCCCTCACGGATGGCCCGTTTAAGATTTAAAAAGTGTTATGCATCAAGGGATCACTGTATTAGTACAGATGGCGCAGTATGTTGCATACATAGCCTTTAATCTCTGTGTGTGAAGATCTCTGCACATGTTTATTGTCTATGACAATAGCCCCTCTTACATACGTCGCTAAGGATCGGAATGCCAACATTTATAACCCAAAAGTTAGTTGTGGGAGCTTTTCACAGCACTCAGTTTATCTTTCTAATTCTTTGTGTAATGCAAGAATATCTATGGTTTTTGCAATCTAAACACACACTCAAGGGCTTTAGAGAATTAATGCTTCCAGTTTTGATGCTATATTTTATTATTATAATAGGGCTAAGAGAAAAAAACATCACTTTTTCGAATAGCTGGCAGCTTGTCAGGAAATAGGTAGATATTGCCTAGTCCCTTTTCTGGAACTACGTGTTAGTGACATACTGAGACGGGAAAATCATTATAATTGACAATATTTGTAAATGGCACTGTATGAGCCTGCATTGATAGCCTGCAGATCTTTGTTGCAAATTTCAATCAATCAATCAATCAATCAATCAATCAGGGAATTGTAAGCGCGCTCCTCACCCGTGAGGGTCTCAAGGTGCTGTGGAGTGGAAGGTCCGTAGATCTGTTTAGTCGAAGAGCCAGGTCTTGGTCTTCCTGAAGGTGTTCAGGGAGGGGGCTCGTCTGATGTCTGCCGGTAGCTCGTTCCAGGTCTTGGCTGCAATGTGAGAGAAGGATCTTCCGCCTGCTCTGGCTCTGTGGATGCGCGGGGTTTCGGACAGTGCTAAGTTGGAAGATCGAAGGTTTCTTTTGGGTACATGGAAGTTGATTCTGTCGTTGAGGTTTTTGGGTCCGTTATTGTGTATGCATTTGTAGGCGTGAGTGAGGATTTTGAAAGTGACTCTTTTCTCTACGGAGAGCCAGTGGAGACTTCGTAGGTGTTGGGATGCCGAGGACGAGTTTGGTGGCGGTGTTCTGTGTTGTCTGGAGTTTGCGGAGTAGGAACTTGTTAATGCTGGCGTAGAGTGCGTTTCCATAATCTAGTCTCTGCCGGTGATGAGTGCATGGGTGACTGTCTTCCTTGACTCAGGGGGGATCCACTTGAAGGTCTTGCAGAGGATGTAGAGGGTGTTGAAGCAGCTGGAGGTGACGGCGTTGACCTGTCAGTTCATGGTTAGTGATGAGTCAAGTACGATGCCGAGGTTCTTAGCGTGGTCTGGGGGGTAAGTGGGCTTCCGAGAGCGGTCGGCCACCAGGTGCTGTCCCATGCAGAGGGGGTGGCACCGAGGATGAGGACTTCTGTCTTCTCGGTGTTGAGCTTCAGGCAGCTGTTGGTCATCCAGACTGGGACATCTTGCATTCCTTTCTGGAAGTTGAGTTTGGCAGTGGTGGGGTCTTTGGTGAGGGAGAGGATGAGCTGGGTGTCGTCGGCATAGGATACGATGTTGAGGCCGTTTTGTTGGACGATGGCTGCGAGGGGGGGCCATGTAGATGTTGAAGAAGGTGGGGCTCAAGGATGAACCCTGTGGGACGTGATTTTCGTGGGGTCGGAGAGGAAGGGTGGGAGTCTGATCCTTTGGCTTCTTCCGATGAGGAATGATCAGATCCAATCCAGGGCTGTTCCTTGTATGCTTGCGTTGTGTAGTCTGGCGACTAGTGTGCTGTGGGAGAAGGTGTAGAAGGCCGCTGATAGGTCGAGTAGGATGAGGGCTGCAGAGTGGCCTTGGTCCAGGAGGGTGCAGGTGTCGTGAGGTGGAAATAGGTTCCAAGCTTGTCGCAGAGGTCTTGGGGTGGGGTGATGTCTGTGGCTTTTCTGCATGGGTTAGTGAATTCTTAAATGGCACTGAGAAGTTCCTTGGAGTTGGTGGAGTTGGCCAGGATTTTGTTGTGGATGAAGTTCCTCTTGGTGGCTCTTATTTGGTTGTGGTAGTCCGTCATGGTGTCCTTGTAGTTGGCGTGTTTTCAGAAACGTCAGCGCCTCAGTCATGTCCCCCCCACTCTAACTGCGAGATATTGTTCGGATCCGGCCTAAGGGGATACTCAACCAGTGCTCCTTGTGCAAAACCAGTGACGCAGACTCATGGATTAATGCATAGGTCTGTGTGAAACATAAAGTGCATACTGTTGATTCCTCTCACCCACTCATCCTTTCAAGAGGGGACAGTGAGTACCATTAAGCTGAGTAATAATAACACCAGCCATTGGCGCCTAGATCTGATTCATTTATGCAGTGTGCTCTATAAAATGCATTGATAAATGTGATTGTATAATGTGCAATAAAATAATAAAATGTACCTGTTTTACCTGTAGAAAAGAGGAACGACTAACTCTAGGAAACGTTCTTTCTAGACATTAGCAAAGGAATATTGACCTTTCAACAGGGTTGATCTCAGAACCAACAAGCATTTGCAATGCAATAGGTCTCGCATTTACACGAGTTTGAGCTATTGACATTGCAAATAACAATGCCTTTTATTTTTGTTTTTTTGTTTTTAAAACATAAATAAAAGGCATTGTAACCATTGATTTTTTGCCCAGCTTCGAATAGTCAATGTGTCTCTGATAATGTCAAAATTGTGTTATTGTGCTGTAAAATGGTTTTCATTATGGGCGCTCATGAGGAGCGGATTGCTTTACTTTATTTATTAGAGCGTGCCTATTGCCTAAAAGTGAAGGTGCTCTAACAGAACAACGACTAGAGCGGCTGTGTATCAACTGCACTCTCTTCAAATAAATTTGCAAGGAGTAAACACCATATCATACGCTTACAATACTAGCTCGTGCACAAAACACATGACGGCCTGGAAAAGCATAACTCCCATAAAGGGCCTAGCATTGCATGCATGCATTATCCATGAGTCTGCGTCACTGGTTTTGCACAAGGAGCACTGGTTGAGTATCCCCTTAGGCCGGATCCGAACAATATCTCGCAGAGTGGGGGGGACATGACTGAGGCGCTGACGTTTCTGAAAGCATGTTTCAACTGAGTGGAATTCCTAGAAGTAGAGACAATGGGCCTGGAGGGCTGAATCCACTGGAAACCCATAAGTTTTATGTCACGGGATTTAGACAGGCCTTCAGGCTGAAACACCCACTGATGCAGAAGACGTGTGTATACGCGCACGCTGGGCTCTGAGAGTTGTACACACAGAACTGTCAAATGGGTACATTCACCCCAAAAGTACACATGCAGGTGTTAGCCTGGGTCTTTAACACAAAGCTGGGGGGGGAGCAAGGGCACTTATCCCTCGCTTGTACACATGTTGGTGGATATATAGATATATCAGAGGCCCCAACAGCGCTGGGATGCCTGGCTTCACCTTGGGGGTGCCCAGGAGTGGACATTTCACAGGGAAAAGCCAGGAAGGGTTCCACAGCGGTATGAGTACAGCACCAGGACACCCCGGTCCGGGGTATAAGTGCGCTATACAAGTACAAGTACAATTCAATTCAATTGCCCCCCTTATGCCCTGAAAAAGCTGTCTGTTGCCAAGTTAGTCAGTCACCTGCAATGAATAGTTGAATGAATGAATGAAACCAACGTTTTCTTGGACGCCCGCCCGTGCTGCTGAATGCCGTCTTCGTTAAATACAGTGCATGTCTGGATTTAATTCCACTTCATGCCTCCTTCCTCCAGCACGTTATACTTCCTGTCTCTTTGTCTCACTCTTGCAGGTGCTTTTTCATCCCTGCTTTCACCATTTGTCAAAGTTGGCCTGTCTTTCTCTTCCTCACTTTTTAACTTTTTTGGTCTAGTCAAAGTTTAATGAAGAAAAATAAGGCCTAGTCCCCAAACAACAAGCATTTGCAATGCAATAGGTCTCGTAGTTACGCGAGTTTGAGCTATTGGCATTGTAAATGCCTATGCATTTTATTTTGGTTTCGGTTTTTAAAACATAAATAAAATACATTGTCATTTACAATGGCAATAGCTTAAACTCGTGTAAATGAAAGACCTATTGCATTGCAAATGCTTGTTACTAATGACAGAGGGACCCCCTTTGGCAATAAATTCTTCAAGCACCCCTTCAGTAATTTTTTAACTTCCCGCTAGGACACCACTGCCACCTAACCTTTTTTCCTCTGATAGGAACAGTGACTCTTGTTGGTTATAAAATACAGAAAAAATGCCCAAAAAATAAATACAGATAAATACAGACGGAAATGGCAAAAAAAATAAATACCATAAAATCGTGAGCCCTAGTTATAGAGCACGAGTCACAGGACCTTTATGTAGCTCCCTGTGTCCCCCATTTTTGTGATTTTGTATTTAAAAAGTTGGACATATACTTTTAAGTTTCACATGTCCTGGTAGAGAAAGGCTGTTAAATACATTTTCAGTGGTGCAAGGCTTACCTCTCAATTAGGATTTACAAACTGCACTCTTTGCAGTTTATATGTTTTTATCTGTCATGTAATGTATTAAGTGTGTGCGGTTTCTTTTGATTCTGTTTTTTTAAATCGTTTATATGACCTTGTAATCATGGAGACCTGCCTGTTGTTTTATTCCAGCTGTTTTTGATGTGTGCTTTTATGGTCACTTTTGTGCCCGAAATAAAGCTTTTGATTGATTGATTGAACTCTTAAATTCGTTTTTCACTACTGCAAGGCCTATCTCTCCATTAGGATAGAATTGGGGGCACCTTATTACAATTAATACGCTGGAAATGGAAACAGGTAACTGATTCATGTTTGATGTCTTTGTAATTGTAATGAAAAATCCTAACTTATGGTGATGTTGGATTTTAAATTATAATTTTCAAATTGCCACTTTTAAGAAGGTGGCATTTTCTTGCCTTACCCATTTGATCTCTGCAACCTGTCGCTTGGTCACATGACTTGGTGTAGTTAACAGTTGGGCTTTTTGTATTCCTCCTAGACAGCCACACACAATAGGGAGTTTAGTTGTGCCTTGATGGGCCATCACGGCCAAGGTGGGAGATAGGAGCTGGGCCCAGCCTCACTTACACTTTAGCAGGCTGTGTCCTGCCTCCACACAAAGGGCTGCATACCCCCTGTAGCTAGTCTGGATCCAGGGCAAGGAAGGCAGGGCACCAGTGTACTTCAAAGGCAGGCCTCAAGAAACATCTCCCACTTCGAAGGCGAACTGTGTATGAATAGTGGATGACAGAAACCAACTCTTCAGTACACTTCTGGACCTGTAACATTTTGCAATGAAGAAGAACTGCTCTGCTGCTCTAAAGGACTGCTGCCCTGCTGTGCTGCCCTACTGCCTTCTTGCTCGTGTGAAAAATACTTGACCTACTTCTGTTGAACCCAGGACCTCAGAGTGACTCCAAGGGCTAATTGGCTGGCCTCCTTACTTTGGCCTCAGGGATAGAAGGCTCCAACAACCTCGACCCAAACACCTGTACTCTGCCATCTTTGTGTCTAACCTGCCAAGTGGTGCCATGCCAGTCCTTCACCCTTGGAAGAGGACCTAAGGTGCTCTGTCAGCCTCTGTGGATCCTGCGGAGCTGACGCATCTCACTTGCTGCACGGCTAAGCCGTGAAGAGAACAGATGCTTCTCCACCCACTGTATTGATCTCCACTATTGCAAAGAAGAACTTTATTGCAGCCCACTGCATCATCAGAACCGCGGCTGTGAAGCACATCTTTAGCGCAACCTCTCACAGCCCCGGTTGACACCAGCCTCGATGACAATGTCGGACTCTGCATCGCAGCTTCACAGCTCCTTGGAACCAACACATCGCCCCGGCTGCGCGATGCATCCTCAGTGCCGGACTTTGCATTGCAAGCCATTGTTGGTGGGATCCTCAATGATGGCGAAGAACCTTGCACCGCTGTGTAGTCACATCTCAAGATGATGCGTCGCTTCAGCTGCGCGATGCATTTTCGACGTGGACCCTCATATTGCTCCACAAATCAAGATTTAAGGTTCTGTGTTCAGCTGGTCTAACTGGGTCCCTATAGCCAGGCCGAACTCCATCGCAGTCGGACTGAACTTGTGACTATATATCCACAGTTGGCACTTTGTGATTTTTGGATCTATTTTAACTGAAATCTTAAAAATTACATATTTTTTGTTCTGATTTTCTTTTTTTTTTGTTTTGGTCTTGATTTATTTATTAAAAATAACTCAATTTTCCTAAATTGCTGTGCTTTTTGTATAGTGTTTTACTATGTATGATAGTGATTTGCTATCCAATGCAAATCAAAATGAAAACAGGATTTTGTCTACAATTCTGGTAGAAAGAGTTTTACGACAAAACCCATGGATGGGAACGGCCATCATCACCCACGAACACCCCTTTTAAGCAAAGTAATGCAAGACAGTGCATTGCACAGACTTGCGTTACTTTGGATTACCATTCAGCGCAAATTGCACTTTACGTTGGATTGCAAATCACATTACAACACTTTGCATTGGGCTTGTGTTAAAAAAGTAACGCAGACCCGACACAAAGTGTTTGTGAATATTGGCCTTCGAGGCAGGCATATTGAGAAGAAATATTTTCATTTCTTCTCCTTTTTCCAACTTTGCATTAGTGCTGCATTTTACAGCACAAAAACAAAGTGGGAAAAAAACTTAAACCATAGTTTTTGTACTGAAAGGGACCTCTTCCAGCAAAAAACCTATCCTACAGAAAGCACGTACACCTTTGCACTATGGTGCAAGGGTGTGTCCATTGGCAATGGGTGCCAAAGCGCCCCAGCACTAGTGGGGCGAGAAAAAATGCACAATATATCAGAAAATATGGTAATTTTTTTCTCTCTCCCATTGACACAAGACAGCACAGTACCTTTGGTGCAGTGCCAAAGAAAAGTAAATCCAGGCCAAGCAATCTTCCCAAAACGTGGCTTGCAATTGACTCTGCGGAACAATGCACTTGCTATAATCATCCAGCGCTCTGGATGATTCTTGGAATGTCAGTCATGAAGCAGCTCCATAGAAAATAGTGGTGTACTTGTAAGTACTTCTGGTACCCCAAGCTCTGCCTACACCAACTGAAAGAATTGTAATTCTTCAAATGACCAATGGGTAGTAGTTAGTCCGCCTTCAAGACACAAGCTTCCCATCACTAAGTATTGGTACGATAGGGAATGATCCCAGAAGCTTGAAGCTCGTGCAGAGCTGGAATTTTCATGCGAGTCACCATATCTATCATATTGATAAAATGGCAATAGAGCTTTCAAGTATAAACAAAATCACAACAGATCGGTTTATTACGTGGGTTCTGATTTCCCCACGTTTGTCTAAAAGTACCACCAGAACTGCAAGTGCCAAAGCCCTCCTTTCTTTTTTTTTTGTTGGGGTGGGTTAGTGGGGGCATAGCAGAATTACAATAAATAATTCAGTGTTGTCAAATCAAGAGAGCTCCAGCTTGTTAAATTAACCCCAATTCATTACATTTCAATAACAGAATTTCCCTAATAGAAAACACATATATAAATACCAATGCAGATACTGTGTTACAATTCAATCAGGCCGCCTCCCCTCAGTGCCTCATGTGCGCACGCCCTCCTTAAGAGGGAAGCTGGGAACATCCCTATGTTCTTATTTCACAAATAGAGAGGGAGAGAATAAACCACGTGGTTGCGTTCTCCCTTAGTAACTTTTTTTTCCCACAAAAAGCAACCACTGTTGAATTGGCGAAATACCAAATTCAGAGTAGTGGAAAGATGTTGTTCAACTATCTACTTGACAGGTGGAATATCAAAGATATTGAAGTAAAAGCCTCACTCACATAATAGTGACATGCTTCATCATAGGCAGTTACTCCACACCCAGAGAAGATGGTACTCTCCGGGCGGACTCAACCAAAGATATACTGGGAGTTCTTAGATAAATGAACCACTGGTTAAGCAGGGAACCAGATTAGATTAAAAATACCTATGAGTGTACCCTGTTTTAGACTATTTATTCTTGGGCACTCATGATATCAGTAAAAACTTATTGTCGGGGTTTCTTTGAACTCAATTCGTTCAATTGTACCCGCTACCGTATGCCAACATGTTTCGGCCCGTCTTATAGCCCAATCGGGTCTTGGGGCCTTCGTCTGGGCGATATCTTTTCTTTTCCTTATGCTATAAGGTCCCTGCGATAAAGCTGTACATGTGCTTCCATGCAACTCATTCGTACGTGAGGCCTAATGCACTCACCTGTCCGTCTGTGCCTTCCGACTTCAGTAGAATTTTTCTACTGCCCTGAGCCTACTGGCATCATGCAGATCTCGTGTGTTGGGTGCAGTCCTGTAGTCAAACATTCGTCAAGGTCCTTGCACCGCCGTTACACCTCGTCAGCCACACCGTCTGCCGTCGGAAGGCACAGACGGACAGGTGAGTGCATTAGGCCTCACGTACGAATGAGTTGCATGGAAGCACATGTACAGCTTTATCGCAGGGACCTTATAGCATAAGGAAAAGAAAAGATATCGCCCAGACGAAGGCCCCAAGACCCGATTGGGCTATAAGACGGGCCGAAACATGTTGGCATACGGTAGCGGGTACAATTGAACGAATTGAGTTCAAAGAAACCCCGACAATAAGTTTTTACTGATATCATGAGTGCCCAAGAATAAATAGTCTAAAACAGGGTACACTCATAGGTATTTTTAATCTAATCTGGTTCCCTGCTTAACCAGTGGTTCATTTATCTAAGAACTCCCAGTATATCTTTGGTTGAGTCCGCCCGGAGAGTACCATCTTCTCTGGGTGTGGAGTAACTGCCTATGATGAAGCATGTCACTATTATGTGAGTGAGGCTTTTACTTCAATATCTTTGATATTCCACCTGTCAAGTAGATAGTTGAACAACATCTTTCCACTACTCTGAATTTGGTATTTCGCCAATTCAACAGTGGTTGCTTTTTGTGGAAAAAAAAAAAAAAAAAAAAAAAAAAAAACATCCCTATGTTCTCTGCACAGTGGAGTAACAAGGATGCCATGGGCCCGATGCAAGAAAGAACAAGCATTGGCATAGCCAATAGGTCTCGCTTTCTGGACCTTATAAGTATTTAGTTATGCAGCACAATATCCATTGTGCAACAACATTAATCGTTGCATGGCTAAACAGTTATAAGGTCCCCATTGCGAGACCTATTGGCTATGCCAATGCTTGTTTAGATTAAATATTAGAACAGGCTGACGCAGAGTATAAAAATAAATTCTTTCTATCGGAAAGGTAGCACATGTGCGTTTTTCAGAAGTATTTGTTTGTTTTTTAAAGTCATCATGCTTATTCCTTGCAATCAAATCAACAAATAGCTTTGAAAACTGCATAGATGCAACCTTGCCCTGCTGACAGCTCAGTAATCTGAATGTTGGGTATTATCATTTTGCAGAAATATGGAGCGCAGAAGGCAGGTCTGACACAAAAACATTACAGCGAGCCAACTCAGACTATTTACGTTAAGCTCTGGAGAGGAATGGCAGAATTGGAAACAGTGCTTGCCCACGCCTGCTCCCGAGCTCCCTTTCTGACGTAAATGCAAAACAAGCATGGACTTTGGGGAGGGGTGTGGGGCGGGGCAGCAAGACAGAGCAGTTGGGAGCAGAAAGGAAGCACCACAAGCACAACATTTCTGTTCAATCAAAACAATCCTAAATCACAGCACGAACAGCAGAGAAGCGACGGTTGCCAGCAACATGGAGAAGTGGTAGCGATGGGCACTGACACAAGCAGGAACAACGCAGCAATGGGTAGGAGATGGTGGTGGAATGGCACCGTAAGCCGAGTCAAAACAAGAAGCGCAAGCAACAAGCCGCGAAAGTGAAAGTGATCGGACGGAGGCAGAGGGGAAAGCACGGGAAATAATAAAAACAAGCATTGGGCGCGCGACCGTGAAAGTGACACGGCCGCACTGCCCGCGAAAGTGAAAGTGATCGCGATCGTGATCAAGCGCGGTGAGTGAAGCGATCTGTGGTGGGGGAGTGGGAGAAGCGGGAGTTTTGTGACAGATGGCGGCTTGGCGCGTGCACGCTCGTGTGCACGCAAGCTTGAGGCCACCAAAAGCCTGTGGCAGCACTTTGAAAACCCACACACTAAATGTCTCGCAGAGCAGCGCATGCGCTGGCTCAGCGAGACCTAAAAAGGGTCCCTCCTAATTCTTTCTTCAGTAATGAAAGATAGATACTGTTGGGGTACTGGGGCCATTTCACCTCTGGGCCCCGTCACCACTGCATCTCTTGCACTATAAGTAGCCCATGTGTTTACGGCCTCTTTTGTGTGCCTACGTTTGTGAGTATGAAGCTTAGCCTGGTAGTAATGAGGATAGTGTATTGATTACTAAAGCAAGAAATAATCATAGAAATGTAAGCAACATCATATTAATAATAATAATGCGTATAATTCAAGGTTAGGGAAAAATCCATATCTTAATCAGTGTATCGCATATCTTTCACTCTCGCGTTCTGATGGAACAGACGTGATACACGTGTACTTCAAACCAAAAGACAGACAGAATTAGGCTTTCCCGTTCATGAACCTCGGTTATGCCACCAGTCTAATGTGTCCACATGAGATGAAATTGCAACTGCAATGGAACAACTTGAGGACTGAGAGAGGCAGAGATGCATATAAAAAGGTTAAAGGGAATTTTCAGGGAGCAGACATGCGTACAAGTCCCTATCGCCACCAGAAGTCACTTTTTTGGACATTGTGATGGTGATAGGGACTTCACCTTATTTACAAGGCAGATTTAGGCCACTTAACGTGGCTTAACGCTGCCTTGTGAATAAGGCACCCTTTCATGCTATACTTAGCCTGAAAGGGGAGGGCAGTGGGTGTTTTGATGGCAGTTCCACTGCAACACCCATTGATGTTGAAGCTGCCCCATGTTTAAGAGGGTGGCGTAAATATGGGGCAGCGCCAAAATTAGGACCAGGGAAAACCTGTTTAATTTCTCCTCGTTTTTGCTGTTTCCATGTGTGCCGCGTTGTACAGCAAAACCCCATTGGTTGTTCCTGCACATAATCATTTAAAAAAATGACATTTTGCAACTTCTATGTGTGCTGCTTTAAGCAGCACACATAGAAGTTACAGAACGCCAATTAAAGATTGTTTATGTGCAGGAAGGGACACCTTCCAGCACATAAACAATCTTCCGCTGCAACGTAGACATAGTACAAGGATGCTTGCTTTGGTGCTAGGCAGCTAAATTTAGCGCCAGCACAGGGGAAAACGCAGGTCTGCACCATATTATTGTACATATGGTGCAGCCCTGCGTTTCAGAAGCGGTGGAGCGCTCCACCACTTCTATTGTAAATATGCCCCATAATTCTTTACAACCAAGGCACCACATCTAGGGCTCCCATGCACTACATAAGAACCCAAAAAATTCCAAAATGAGTTGTCAATTGCAAGTTCCAACTCTAGTTGTAGGCGCGGGGTTCAAAGTTACAAGGAATAACATAAACAGCTGGTGTGTATTCACCATCTTCATGGAATTTGCTTCAAAGCGATATGACTGTTCCACCGTTATGACTCAAGATTTGGGGCACCCCAGAAGCAGCTTTCACTAGACAGGTAGTGAACGCCTGCCTAGCTTTGGATAGAGTGTGTGAGAGCCCGTGGCTGAAATATATGAAGCAGACTTTTGAAGAATTAGGTGTTACCGATCTCTACACTTTATCGATCCCTGCCATGTCTAAAGTACATGCTAAAGCTCTTTTTTTTATTTCTCATGCAAAGTTCGCAGAAAGAAGGTTCAAAATCTGCAACGGTAATCTCCCACTCTAAACTGATTACAACCACGGGGTTGGATTCCCATGTTGTCTTAATTCGTAACTCTCAATAAACGTTTTACCTAACTTTGTCTAGAGTTCATACATTTTATATGTGCCTTTCCTACACAGGGAACCTGGTTCAGAACCTTCCCTAAATGCCCCTGTGATAATTTGTCATTATAAAGTAATTAACATTTTATGTTATTTTGTAAGATTTATAAATCGCTGCGCTTAAAATTTTCACTCCCCATTTTACGGTTGCGAATTTAGATATCATTTACTTGCTTTGGCTTTCTTACAACAACTCGGCTCCCTTGAAATAAATTTTGCAACGCTGAACTGCATTCGGAGTGCACTGATTTAAAGGCGTAGGTACCAGAGCTGACCTACACCTAAATTGTTTCATTACTTTATAATTTTTGCTGAATGCATTGTAATTCACTTTTATTCTGTGTGTTGTTTTATTAACTTTTTGACTATAAAAACTTTTGATGTAAGATTACTTTTATGTGCTTTTTATGGCCTGGATTAGACCAAAATAAAGACTGAATCGATTGATTGACTGTTCTATGGTTGCAAATAGCAATTCTTTATCACTATCCTTTTCCAGGGGTATAAATGGACATATTAAAAATGACTGATTATTGGTGCTGTGACCAACATCCATTTCTTGGTAGGAAAAAAACTCTGCAGAAACTGTTGCTCTTAGTGAGATACAGGGCCTACACATCATTCTGATCCTGGAAGCTTCTCTAAGAGCTAGGTCTAAGATGCTTCAAAGACATTACAGTACAATTTGACAGTGCAGAGCCTTACAGACAAGGGGGTGAAATGGGATTGTTTATAAAGAAAGATCTTTTAAAGCACCTTCCGATCACCCCACTAGTCTTAACATTGGCTTTAATTTTCACTCATCACTCTGTGTAGACACTTTCAGATGTCTCAATATAATGGACCCTTTAATTCTGTAAGTTATTTCAGGTAACATTTTAAAATGTAACACCCAACCAAAATATTATTCAGTATTGTACTTTCTATTAGGGTGAATGGGAGGGAGGGAACTGTCCATGAGATGCATAAAAACGCTGGACAACAGGTAGGGGTCTATTCACAAACTGTGTTTTATAGTTCGTGAACTAGAACTACAGTAGTACTACTTACATACTACAAAATGCTACTCACAAACCTGTGTGTGGAGACCTTCATCACCTTCTCTCCTATCTCTTCTAGTCAGATTTCTCCACCAAAGAAAAAGAGATCTTTGCACATGTAAGTAGACAATTAAAGTGCAAATGTAGGAGGGAGCAGGGGCAATGGTAGGAAACAGGGAATCATTTCTCAAAAACTGGAAGGGATTAAGGAAATGTAACCACAGGTTTAGGGAGAGACAACCTAATATAAAAACACTCCAACAAAAGAGTAAGACCATTTCTATTAACAAACAACATTCCTCAAGTTACTACAGCTCTAATGGTCACAAAAACAAGCATAAATGTACACCAGCCCAGTCTTGGGATATGTCTGGCAGTTCATGTGGCCGCTCACAGGTACTGCAGCACACTCCCTTAGACAATAATGGAGGCAGGGGTCTAAAACACCCCCCCATACAAAATAATGTTAAAATAATTAAATTATTTCAAGGTTTTAAATTATGTATGACTTTATGTGTGTGTGTGTGTGTGTGTGTCTTTGTGCGTGTGTTAACATCCAAAATATTAATGAAATATTTTAGCATTTTAAAAATTAATAGTGTTTTATGTAAAACATTTATCAAGAAGATTTTTTTTACATTCAGTAAGCATAACTTTTAATTAAATGCACTAAATTCTAAATACATCTAAAATGTCATTAAGGGTGATATTTTTCATTAGTAAATGCTGTTTATAATAAAGGAATATTATACAATACATTAAAAGATTTAAATTATTTGTTAATTTAATAAACATTTGTTAATATACTGCAACATTTTATTTTCTCAGTTCTAAATTAAAAATTATTATTTTGAACTAATATTTTTTGACAGTTATATCCACATAAATATATTTCAAATATATATATTTTTAAATTAACAAACTTTATTCATTTCCCCTATATTTTATCACTGGGAGGTCTCCTCACCACTGTTTCAGGGATACCCCCTAAATGCAAAAAGTTTCTAGTAGTAAAATTGTAAATTAAGTCTTCAATGTCTCAACTCCTGAGCTGAGGGGATGGAGGCTTGTATGTCTTCCTTTAGGTGTGAATTTACACTCAGAAATTGTGAATAGCACAGTGTAGATTTACACCTAGGTGCCAGAGTAGATATACACAGTGGCTACTATGTTTAGTAGTGCCACAGTAACTTTCTGCTTTTCTGAAGCAAAACACTTGAGGGACAATTTGACACACAGACTTTTTATCAAAAATGTCCCCAATAGTAAATGGCACCCCAGCAAAGGATTTTGGAAAATCAATAATTGCAAAGCTTGCACGGAGGCAAGCAACAAAAAAGAGTTCAGGTCTTCAACAGGATTTACACACAAAATATAATAATGCATTACATGCAAAACCAAATATGTGATTTATGTCCTGAAACCTGACATGCCTGTGCAGTTAAATATATGTGGGGAGCACATATTCAGGTGCATATATGTGCCATCAATAATAAAGATAGAAGCTATGCCATAGCAAAACAAATGGAAAATAAACACAAAAGCAACTGGCAAGAAATGTAGTTTGATGCGATGATTGATATCCCCAAACTAGAAAGTGGAGGGATTCTAGGACAAAACTCTGTCAGTTGGAATCCAAATACTTCCTTGAATTGTGAACCATGACTCCGCAAGGTCTGATCAAGATGAAGAGTTACACTCCGATGATGGTGGGAAACCAATTGGAAAATGAGCATGGGATGAAAGAGCCAATGGCTGAAACAAGTAGGATAGAGGCCACTCATGTGGGAATCTGAACCACAACATTTACATCAAAGTCAGAGAGTGACAGCAGACATTTGGCATCTGGTAAAACAAGTCATTGTTGATGGAGAAATGGGTAAGTTGAATATGCCAAAAGCATCAAAAAGATGGTAACAAATGAATGGATCCACTTGTGAACATGACAGGTTGATTTTTAAATACTGGATGCAACATGAAATATGGAACATTTTAACGAGAAAAGCAAGAAAGTATTACTTTAGAAAGCACATAATGTTTGGAACACAATTAACTCCTACTTTGAGAAATTGGCAATTTGAATACTCAGTTTTGTGGTCCGGTGAGATCATGAATTGAAACCACATTGACATTTGAGCATGGAAACATTTAGTTTTAATAAACCAATCATGAAAGGGGTATTACAAGATCAAAATGGAGAAAAAATGAATAAACATTATCAGTATATTGCAAAGCTAATATTGGCATAAACAATCATGTGGATCCACATAGAGTATATATATATATATATATCCACACGAAAAGGTTGCCCTATTGAAGAAACGCCTGCACAATGGAAGATGAATTCCTTCATTTATTGCGGATGCAGGTACAGCATGCATTCTCCCCCATCTCAGATGCCAAATGCATTTCGGGCGCCATGCCCTTGTTCACTGGCTAAACACACAAGTCCCGGCAGCTGTAAGGACTTATGCTCTCATGCCCCGCCCAGGTGGGGCTTCAGGAATGCTGGGACAGGTAGTCCAATATTAATTCTCCATAGTGGGCTGCTCGAAGAACTTGTGCCATTGCTGTATTCCCCCAGTGGGTTGAAAGGAGGGGAACCACCTCTGTGCCTGCCAGTGTCAAAAGCCACAATACTGGAAATCTTCCACTCCTATCGGCACTCGGAAATCCCAGTGTCAGGTCCGCTTGTAAGTTGCGGCGGGGCGTTTCTGCGACGAGGCGCGCCGCACTATTATCCACACGAAAAGGTTGCCCTATTGAAGAAACGCCTGCACAATGGAAGATGAATTCCTTCATTTATTGCGGATGCAGGTTCAGCATGCATTCTCCCCCATCTCAGATGCCAAATGCATTTCGGGCGCCATGCCCTTGTTCACTGGCTAAACACACAAGTCCCGGCAGCTGTAAGGACTTATGCTCTCATGCCCCGCCCAGGTGGGGCTTCAGGAATGCTGGGACAGGCAGTCCAATATTAATTCTCCATAGTGGGCTGCTCGAAGAACTTATGCCATTGCTGTATTCCCCCAGTGGGTTGAAAGGAGGGGAACCACCTCTGTGCCTGCCAGTGTCAAAAGCCACAATACTGGAAATCTTCCACTCCTATCGGCACTCGGAAATCCCAGTGTCAGGTCCGCTTGTAAGTTGCGGCGGGGCGTTTCTGCGACGAGGCGCGCCGCACTATTATCCACACGAAAAGGTTGCCCTATTGAAGAAACGCCTGCACAATGGAAGATGAATTCCTTCATTTATTGTGGATGCAGGTACAGCATGCATTCTCCCCCATCTCAGATGCCAAATGCATTTCGGGCGCCATGCCCTTGTTCACTGGCTAAACACACAAGTCCCGGCAGCTGTAAGGACTTATGCTCTCATGCCCCGCCCAGGTGGGGCTTCAGGAATGCTGGGACAGGTAGTCCAATATTAATTCTCCATAGTGGGCTGCTCGAAGAACTTGTGCCATTGCTGTATTCCCCCAGTGGGTTGAAAGGAGGGGAACCACCTCTGTGCCTGCCAGTGTCAAAAGCCACAATACTGGAAATCTTCCACTCCTATCGGCACTCGGAAATCCCAGTGTCAGGTCCGCTTGTAAGTTGCGGCGGGGCGTTTCTGCGACGAGGCGCGCCGCACTATTATCCACACGAAAAGGTTGCCCTATTGAAGAAACGCCTGCACAATGGAAGATGAATTCCTTCATTTATTGCGGATGCAGGTACAGCATGCATTCTCACCCATCTCAGATGCCAAATGCATTTCGGGCGCCATGCCCTTGTTCACTGGCTAAACACACAAGTCCCGGCAGCTGTAAGGACTTATGCTCTCATGCCCCGCCCAGATGGGGCTTCAGGAATGCTGGGACAGGTAGTCCAATATTAATTCTCCATAGTGGGCTGCTCGAAGAACTTGTGCCATTGCTGTATATATGTAGCATACTCCTACTATGCGTTCCCTAACCTAGATGCCTAGAGTCTATGTGTGTGTTCTGCCAGGAATGTCACTGAATGATCCAACCCCATCACCTATAGGGAAAGAATGTAGGGCTGAGGTTTCGGCTTGTAGTGACTTCGAAAATGACAGCAAGTGGTCCTCTGCCTAAACCCAGAAATAAGTGTTTATTTATAGCAGAAAGCATCCTTGCCTTGGGCCGAGATTGTAGTCAGGCCGCCATTGTTTATATTGTATAGATAGCTGTGTTGCTGTATGGACAAAAAAGAACAATTACATTTGCACAACAAATGTATGTACTACAGACCTTGTACGTGATGTTCATGATAGTATTCTTCCAAAGTTGATTTTGTAATCAAGCATAGTTTCATGGAAACTAATCCATACTGTCATGGTTGGAAATGTGTGTCAATAGTCATTGTGTGAGAGTGAAGGCAACTTGGGAAAAACCTGTGTGTATGTAAAATGGCAGTGTTTCCCTATAGGCCTAACCAGGACACATGTCAAACGTTGACTGTGTCATTTAGGCATTGGATTTTGACATTGATTTTTATTTTTTAAAGTTGCGGTGGTCCCTGCAAATGCAAATGATGTGTGCAGGGTCAGCAGACATCAGTAATATGGTGGGTAGAAGAGGCTCACCATGGCCGGAGTAAAGTACTCCACCATGAGGACGGTAAGTGCTCCATCTGCCGAAATGTAAATCAGCACCTTAATTATTGGCTTTCTTTAGGGCTGGGTACCATCGAAGAGTGCCTAAACATGTACTTGTTGGTTTCTAGCTAAAGAGTAGCAAAGCTGGTTCATTGCACTTATAATTTATGGACCTGACAGGTGCATTTGAGTTTGTGAACCATTCCTAACTTTGCCAAAAATACGTTGTAAATGGGAATTGATCCAACAATTGTCTAATTTTTAATACAGTTAAAGTACTCAACTGCTTGTGCTCAGTTTGAGAAAGGGGCCGAACGCACTAATTTATTTAGGATCGAAAAGGGGGTATGGTAGTGGTGTACCCTGGCAACCCTTCTTCTTTACTTAGTACACCAATGAAGTGGAAGGATAGCTAAGGTCAATAGGGCAGGACATGGTTTACTGTGTCTGATGGCTTAGTGGACTAATGCGTCCACTGTAGGGGCCTGTGTTCGACCTCATGGTCACAGGTTTAAATCCTGGAGGGTCCACTCAGCCTTTCATCCTTCTGAGGTCTATAAAATGAGTACCATTGAGTTGGGTAACAATAAACATCTGTTATTTAGCGCCAAGATACCCTTGGCAGAATGTGCGCTTTACAAATATAAGTGTTATGTGTTATGTTACAACCATTGCAAGTACTCCTTTATGCTGATAATGCAATCTTGATAGCACGTACAGCCAATGGATTACAAGAACTGCTAGATTCATTTGCCCACTTCATGGAAAATCTAGACTTAGAGACCATTGTAAACAAATCATTTGTGATGAAATGTGGCCCACATTCAATAACAACTATTCCCACAATGTTCATGACGTACCAGTCCACTAAGTAAAAACTGTCCATTATTTGGTACTTCTTTTTAATTCAGTCCTGTCTGTTCGAGAGACCAATTGGCCTAACAGCTAGGGCGGTTGTCCTCGAATCTGGGGAACTGGGTTCGAGTCTCAGCAACAACGCTGAACATCCTGTGATTCTGGGCAAATCACTTAATCTCCCCGTGCCTAACAAAAAATGAATGTGTCCTCGTGTAACGCAACTGGTGCTATGTAAAGCGCTCTGATTCCCGTTTCGGGTCAAGCTTGCGCTATATAAAGGGCCATAAAATAAAAAAATTAATAAAAAATAAAAATCAAAGACGTTACAAATTTGTAAAAGTAAGTGAATCTATGCAACTAGTTATGGGGCTGGAGTATGAGCTTATAGTGATGTTAGGGGGTTACAATTGCTGGAGAATGCTTTTTTACGAAGACTTCTGTCTGTGCCTAAATCAATGACCACTTTAGTTGTCACACAGAGCTTGGTGTCACCTTCCTTGAGGATTAGAGTAAGCTGCACCCCCTAGCCTTGTTGCAAGCGCAAACAATAGACAACACTGAAATTATCTTGGATTGTCTTTCACTGGACCATTGTGATTTTATACCATGGTTGAAATATGTCAAAGAAGGATTTGAAAAGATAGGAATACCAGGAACCTACTCTCAACCAGACTCTGGAATCCTTTGTTCTAATGAAATGTTAAAAAAACTATTTCTTGGGAAATTAAATGAGGGCAGGTTTTTGCCTGAGGCAAATACCAATATATATCAGTGCTCTTGTCCCAGCTACTACAACAAACCTGATTGAACCATACCTCAGTTTTGAATCTAATGTTCAACACAGATTTTTATCAATGAGGTTATGTTTTAATATTGTTAAAGGTTTTCGTTAGTTTCTGGGAAACGGAGGTCTGGAATACAAAGCTCCCCCTTTGTCCTTGTGATAGCTTGTCAGTCCAGTGGACAATTATTTTACAGTTTTCAGTCATTTTTATAAGGAACACAAGAAATGGGTTTCTACTACCCTTATTGCGTCTGCATACTTTTAGATACCACAGAATCGCTTTCTCTTTTTCACAAGAACTTTCAGCAAACTCACTATGTGCTTCTGTTGCCAGTTGCATACACCATTCAATTCGATGTTTGACTGCAACTCAAGGTGTACCTTGATAGGATTGCACTTATTAACTATGCTGCTATGTTATATGCACTTTCTGGTTGTTGAACTTATATAGATTGTATTTATTTATTATGCTGCTATTCTGAATGCCCTTTGTATTTTATTGGTTGTTATTTGATATTTACAAGTTTTTTTTGGCTGTTTTGAGTCAATTAAAGTATATTGACTGAGTGACTTAATTATTGAACACACATTTAAGTTAATTTGTTGTAACTGTTTATTTTATTGCTCCTAAATTTGAAATGCATTTATAAAATTATTCATTTTATTATTTTAGAATAAAATATATATATATTTTTTAAGTTTAATAAACGTTACTACATTTTCCAACACTTCACCATATGGCGATCTCCACCGTGGTGGTGGAGATGTCCACTCAACGTGTGAAAAGGTATGAATAATAACTTTACACTTGTGAACCCTGTTTTGAGAGTCTGTAACTCAGGGTTGAGACAAATAAGCCTACACCGAGAGGTAACTTTACTTTTGTATTGTTCACCATTTCTGAATGTAAAATTACTCCTTGGTGCAGTAGTAGATTTACACATGAGCAAATATACACATGTAAATGTACCTCTGTGAACAGGGCCCACAGATGAATAAATATACCTGTGTAAATGTACATTTGTGAATAGACCCCACTGCGTTCAGTATGGCCTTGCACCAAAAATGTGCTCCTGTTAACAACCCATCTATCCTAAGGAAGCAGCATCAACTTCTGTGCAATCATGAACAGTGCTGTCATGTAAGAAATGGTAGCTTGCCCTGTCTTTACCACCTGAACACTGAAATGATAAGGTTTTGGGTGGCCTAAACCTGGGTGAAATGTTTGATGTTCTCCATCCACTTTATCCTCAGTGTTGGCAAGACCCAGAATGAAGCTTCATATCCTCTGGACAGCAACTCTTTGTTATGCCTTGACTGAGACAGAGCATGCGCTCTTGCTCGCAAGACCTTTTCCCAGCTGAAAAATAAGTAAAAAGGGCTTGATCACGCCCATTACTTACCATTGGTTGGCTTCAACATCACTCTCATTTCTTTTCTTTTCATTGGTCATTGGCAGCTGGGTTTATTTTTGTGATCTCGCTACAGACAGCTTTAGGAGGATTTTGAATTCACCTTCTTTAGAATATGACTCACACACCAAAGCACTGCAGGAAATAAGCTGTGTGTGTGTTACAACTCGCTTCCCCATGTTCAGTACAATTCATTACACAAATAATCCGCGCTGCCCCAACCTTCCTTTCTGCATGGAGACTAACAAGCCCCTGAAACAGACAAAGATTTAAAGTAAAACCCCTTGTAAACAAACATATGTAGCACTTTTAACTCCTGCATTGTTGGTGAAGCCCATGCACCCTGCAGCTGGAAACAAAATATTGTGTCAGTGCCTCACTTTTCTAGTGTTTAGAGGGCCAGACTGGCCACGCGGGCACCAGGCATTTCCTCGGTGGGTCGCCAGGGCGGGACCGGTGTTGGATCCCTGGGAGGCCGATTTTGTTACAGGGCCATATTTGCAGCATAACTGCAATATCGGCCGCTGTAACGAAACTGGCAAACTGCTCGGCCACACCCACAACCCCCAGTTGGCCTGGCCGAGCACTTTGCCAGGGCCGGTTTTTGTTCTCAGTCCGGCCCTGAGTGTTTATATTTTAAACATTTCACATCTCATATTACTAGCTCTGATGTACTGTTACACGGTCTTTGTTCATGTGTTAAGGTTGGGCGTCTTGCAGCACCGAGGTTGTGACAGACTGTTCCAGGGGCATACAGTGCAACGATCTAGGAAGGTGCTTGGAAGGTTCATCGAGTGATAAATGCTGATATTGTACCATTGCTATCAAACAGCCAGCGTTGACCATGTTATAGAGCTTATCTAAATTTACTTTCAACCATATTGCACAGCAGCGGTGCTGCTGTATAAACATGGCTAAAAAAGCATTGACAAAGCCAATTGACTATGCATAGGAGAGACATATTGGCTTTGCCAATGCTTGTTTAAGTATTTGTTGATTTCCTACCTCATAAGCGACAAAAGAAGCAAATAGAGAAGGTTATAAGAGAGTAAAGATTTATGGAATTCGTCACATTATGTATATAAACCTATCCCTTAGATTTTTTATGTAGAAAATGTAGGATTTGGTATGCCGGGCTAGATTAGTTTGCAATATTTTTATGATGTATCTAAAATAGCATGACGTACGAAATAATGATTTTGTATTGAAAAATGTGGAGAAAATGGAGATTCTTCTAGAGAAATTAATTCTTGTAATTTTCGAGATCGTAAATTATGGCTGATATATGTAATTTCTTACATTTATATAGGTTTGCTTCCTTGTCAGTGTTGTTCATCCCAGGCCAGGAACACGTAATCCCTCTGGCCAGAAAAGGGAAGGTCTGGTTTATGACTCTTGTAGTTGTGATCAACTTTCTGTCCAATGTGCCTTGCATTGGGCATCTCCACTATCAGCATGCCTGACCCTGACATGCAACCTTGCCAGCACCTCGTGGAAAAACCGGTGGCTTTGGGACCTTTAATGTGACATGAGTTATTAGGTGCTACCTCCTGTAGAAAGAACTGCATCGCTCCAAAAACGTTCCCACTGTATCTCAGCAAGGACCCCCATTACCGTCAAGTATATACCTCTCACAGCACTCTCCCGCATTTTCAATTGGGCTCAAAACACAATACAGAGGATACAGAGGAGATGGCACAGTGATCAAAATAGGTGCTGCATGGTGATAGCACTGTATATTCCACTATCCCTAACATACAAAATGAGACATGTCCTTCTAGGTGGTTCATCTTCTGCTCAGTCTTGACAACATGGTCCCCTTGAAATAAGTTTGTTGCATCTGACTCTGGCCCATCCATTGACCTGCATTAGGTACATTTTTATAAACTTTTTGTTTTCTGGAGCCTCAGATAAGGGTGCAAAGCAATGACTATTACTGGCCATCGATATTACATTAGGGAGGAGGTAATGAAGAAACTTCGTGGTACTTAGAGATTTCAACACTCAATGAGTTACAGGCTTCAACACTCTAGTCACCCCCGTCAAACAATTGTGTGGTTTATCACAGTGAAGCCCTAAGAGAATCAACACATTCACACAGCTCTCATCTGCCCTACAAGTGATGACTTAGTGCCAAAACTGGAATAGGAGCAATGAGTAGTGAGTGTCTATAAAAACTGTGAATTTCTCTCTTGTGTTGCTGTTGGGATATTGCTAATGTATTGAATATGTGACTTTGCATCAGGGGCATTTGCCTTGTTGGAAAGGGGGTTCCTTGCCCTCAAGACTGCCCTGAAATTTGGGGACTTCATCCCTCACCACCTATCGCGCCAGGAAGCACGTTTGCCAAACACCTGCGAGGAAGGAGGCATGGCGTGGTATCTAATAGCCATACTAAGTACTGCTGCAGTCCTGCTGCATGGGATGTTTTGGCTGTGCAGGCTGCACGGGCTACCCCCTGGCAAAGCCCGGGTGTGGGGTAGACCCGTATGTGCCTGTCCATGGCTGGATGAGGCTTGGCTGGGCCACTTCCCTAACGTCCTGTCTGGAAACCTGAGTGAGTGAGCCTCTTCACATCGTATTGTAGATTTATTAGCATAGTACGCCTATCCACTGACTAGTGGCTCACATGGACCTTAGTGGCAATTAATAAAGGATCCCTAACCTCCGAAGGCTAATACTCAAAATTGGCCCTAGTGCTAGCTTTAAATTGTGTGCACCATAGCAAAAGTTCCATGGGAAAGTGCACGTTTGCTGGAAGGCCTCAGGTCATTACCTCTCCCCCAAAAAACACCTCTATTGCCGGATGCTGCAGAGGGCGATAGGGGTTGTGCCTACGGAAATTGAACTGGTGGAAAGAAGATTATCCCCAAGTCCAGAGGTACATCCACAATCACCGGCCAGTCTACTCAATCCAGTTCCCGCCATTGATGTCCCTGAGTTCGATCTCTGTACAGAAGACGGGAGTAATGACTTATCACCCAGTGCAGTTAATGGAGCTTATCCCTCTGATGGTTGTTTTGCAGGACTCCACCAAGTAGCGAAAAAAGCACATATTTTTAGCACTTTTGTACATAGGACTGTAACTTATAGTGTAGCTACAACCTACTTTAAGGGCGAGTTATTTGTGAGAGAATAGCAGGTTAACACTTGTCAAGGAGTTTTAAATGCCAGGTTGGCCTAGCAATAGAACTGGTGCACACCCTTAAGGATACCAGGCCTCAGGCATGTTTAAACGGCTACTTCTCTAGATGGTTAACTTGGTAGTGTCAGTTCTTCAGTAGGTATCTGAATGACTGTCTATTTATACTGTTTTGCACTGTGTACTTTTATGCTTCAGTTGAACTGAAATAAAGTCGATTACATTTAACTGAATGGCTGTCTCAGTCCCTATGTGTGTTTCCATATATATAAACTAAGTTTCTTAGTAAATTGTTGCTTTGATTGTGGCAGAATAACTCTGTAATTGTATATGTAAGGGGCAGAATGGTTTCCCTCTTGGGTGTGTTACTTACTATTGAGCTATTTAAGAGAGTTAGTTACTGCCTCCATTAGATACATCACAGTTCTGTCTGCATATATGAGCAAATGTTTAGATGCTTCTAACTGCGTGTGCGGGGATGTATTTTTGGCTCTGCCCGTTTTTATGTGCTTACATAAGATTCAAATCAGGGTGAAACACTGCATGGATAATTGAGCATATGGGCCTGTAAGTATCCATGTAGCTTACTCAAACTTCTAACTACATGTGTTAGCACACAAGAGTGTACCCCATGACCTAGCTACAGGCTACCTTAGGGATAGCAATTACAGTTACCAGCACACGTCTTCAAGTTTTAAGAAAACACACAGTAATATGCGATAGTACACACTATTCAAGTCAAGAAAGCTTTATTCGACGATTGTCATAAAAGCATACAAATTTTATATATATACAAAGTACACAAACATGTTAAAAATGGTTTAAGACAATAAATAAGGGCATTTGCAAAATAATTAGCAATTCAAGGGCTAGGAAAATTTATCCAGACAACAATTTACTCCTAATCACCCATGCCCTTCCAAGGAACTTTGCAGCAGAAATATAAACAAGTGGGATTTCAGCTGAACGTAAGATGCGTACTGCCACCTTGGCATTTCTGGTACCCAAGTGCCGGCACATTGGTTTTAGCCAGGTCTGGCGGGGAATTACATAAGATGGACATTGGAACAGGAAGTGGTTGACAGATTCGAGAGGTGCAGTACAGCCAGGGCAATTAAGCACATTAGCCGAGGACCATCTAGATGAAAACTCTCTTACTGGGAGACTGCCAACTCTGAATTGAAAATAAAGCTTCCTGTCCAAGGGATTAGTTATATCGTCCCAAAAAGGTGCCAAGGAAATAGTGTCCTTAAAGTCCAAAAAAGTGCCAGATAGTGAAAGCGGAGCTGTAGATCTGAAAACTCGGGAAGCTACCATTTCCCAACACAGAGCCTTCAGTACTTGTTTAGACGGGAAGCTAGCATTTTGAGGGTCCTCCCACAAGTTTTTTAAGCCCAAATCCTGAAGCGACTCGCAGATCCTGCGGAGCCACTTGACCTTGCGAAAAGTATCCAGTTTAATGATATCCATGAGGCCAAGAGCAAAGAGCCTAAGTTCAGGAGTAACCCATAAACGCCGCCAGTATAGAATGGGGCGGGATAAGGCAATTAATGCTATTGGTCTCATACCAAGGTCATAAAACAGGGGGCAAAGGGGAGTACTCTGAGGTAATTTGGTAAGATTACGAAAGAAATTGTTTTCGGAGGTAGATAATTTATGTACATTGTCAAATCCCCACAATTCGACTCCATAAAGTGCGGCGCCAACCACTTTGGCATCATACACCCGAAGTGCAGGATCAATGGGTTTAGTCAAGGATTTAACATGTTCTTTGCTTAGCGCACCAGAGAGTTGGGAGTGTTTGAGAGATGCCAAATCTACCTGCTTTTTCCAACCCAGATCATGTTGAATGCAAATGCCTAGGTAGGTAAAATCTTGAACCTGGTCCAGTAACATATTCTTCATAAATATTTTACATTTGAAGGATTTGGACTGGTTAAAAGACATACATTTTGATTTTAAAACATTTATTTCGAGCCCGCGGGCTAAACAGAAGTCCTCGAACATACCTAGGGACCTCTGCAAGCCGCTCGGGGTTTTAGAAATAATAAGACAATCATCGGCAAACATTAAAATAGGAATTTTTGCACCTGCCAGTGAGGGGGCATCAACATTCGCATCTATTAATAATTTTGCCACATCATTGATATACAAGGAAAATAAAGTTGGGGCAAGGACGCAGCCCTGCCTGACCCCCTTCTGGATAGGGAACTGCCTGGTCACTTGGCCGACACCACCCCATCTAACCTGCGCAAAATTGTCTACATGGAGTCTAGCGAATAGGGAAACTAGAACAGCTGGCATCTCCAACTTGTCTAAGACAGCCCATAGGGTTGTCCGAGGGACTAGATCAAAGGCTGCCCTAAGATCAATAAAGGCAGCATATAAGCTGCCACCCCCCAGAAAAACCACTTTCCAATAGAGCATAGCAAAATGCAGCACCTGATCGATGGTGCTTATTCTTGCTCTAAAACCAGCTTGTAGATGGGAAAGGATTGCATTGTCTAGAGCCCAATCCAGCACTTTGTTCAAAATCAGCCTACCTAAGATCTTTTGTGTGGTATCAATCAGGCTGATTGGACGATAGTTTGCAGGGAGGGACTTGTCCCCCTTCTTGCACACTGGAATAATTTCTGCTCCTTTCCAGGAAGTGGGAACCGGGGCACCTCTAGCAATCATGTTGGCTAAGATTAAAATATAGTTTCCCCAAGGTTCGCTATTACACAAAAAAATATCAGCAGGGACTCCATCCATCCCAGGAGCTCTTCCAGGAACCAGCGACTTAAGGGCAATGACAACGTCACCCAGGGTAAAAGCATCTTCCTTATAAAAGGTACATTGGTAATTAGAAGGAGGACACATGTCTTCTTCAACAGCATAAAGAGATTCAAAATGCTTAACCCAGTCGTCTTGTGAAACCCAGTTTTGGGGTTTATCGGGGTTACCACCAGTCCCCCATTTAAAGACAGACCAGAAGCGTCTCATATCCTTTTGAGCACCTGCTTCCCTAAGTTCCTGCCATCTTTGGAGATCCCACGCTCTCTTAGCTTTAAAGATAGCTTGCTTATAGGCATATCTAGCAGAGCGAACTTTGAAGCTATCACCAGATTTCAATGCGATGCCCAAGTTAACGCGAGCATCTCTACATTCGGTAGAATACCACCGTGGTGAAGGATCATAGTTGGGTTTAGATGGTTTGCAGGGCTTTACAAAAATATCTTTAAGTTCTAAAAAAAAAGAATCATGAATCGAGGTTCCAGATATACAATGTGATAACAAATGACGCTGGTTATATGCAACCCCTATATCCTGAGTGGCAAGCTCTAAACTGTTAAAAATACGAGTAAGACATTCTTGACTTTGAACAACCTTAGCCCACTTTACATGGCGCAAATCGTTAGCAATAACTACATCTTGATGGTGCTGTGGAGAAGGATCACTATGGGCAATGGAGGTCACCCAAAACAAGGAAGATAGAGAGAGAGGATTGTGATCACTCTCCAGTCTGTCTATAACCTCCATGCCCTTCAGGGTATCCCATAAATCTAAAGATAGAAGAATATAATCAATCCTACTAGTACGGGAACCACTCTTAAAGGTGATTGAGCCTGATCTATCTTGTTCAGACCTGCCATTTGTAGCACGAAGCCCCTTGCTCAGACAAAGGGCGTTGATCTGAATTGCCAGTTCTGACCAACGAGTGACAGGTTCAAGATCTAAACTTGGAACACCCCATAAACCATCCTCAACCTCCGAGATACTCCAATCAACGCCAGAAAGGGGTTCAAAGGTTGTGTTAAAATCTCCACCTAAAACTACATGGGAGTGCTGGGAATAAAGAAGCAACAGTTCATCCAGACGAGCTATAATATCAGACTTCTTTCCACCAGTACTTCTGGCATAGATATTATAAATATCCAGCAATTTGCCATCTCTAAACTTAAGCTTAAGTAACTGGATATCTGGATGTGAAGTGGGGAGCTCCTTGACAACAATACCAAGGTCCTGTCTAATCCAAATGGTAAGACCACCTGAGGGGCGCCCCTTTTTGCCCTTTACGGCCATAACATCAAAGTTCAGAAAACCCATTAAAAACTGGGCCTCAAGTAGCCAGGTCTCCTGGAATAGGCAGATATCATAAGAATTGATAAATAATACCCAGTTTGGATCATTCAACTTAGATTTTAATCCTGCAATATTCCAGGACAAAAGCGTACCAAGCTCAGGGTGGGTTATACTATCATCCCTATTCATCTCCAGGATACTATTCAGTGGGGTTATCCTTACCGGGTCTACGGAGAGGCATTGCTTTTCCATACTCGCCGGAGTACCTAGCTCAGTATAAAGAACTTTATTGGGCAGACAGGAGCAAATAGGAGAAACTGCTCGACTATCCTCCTTGCACAGTCAGTCATTTTGTTCTAAGCAAGACTCTCCCAGAGACTGGCTAGAAACACCGTCTGGGCAAGAAGACCAGATAGGAGTGGACTTAATTTGGATTGCAGAAGAATCCGGGGAACAGCTTCTAAACTCAAGATTAATTAGGTTATCTGCTATAGTAGGATCATGAAAAATGACCTCTATATGGTCCGTCCTTTTACCAAACTGAGAAATCCTACTAGCTCCGGCTATGTCAGCTCTAATTACAGAGCAACAACCCCTTACATGCCTAATCCAGTGAATGACCTTATTAATCAAAGATTCACTGGTTTCACGGTTAGACCCAGAGGACAATCTAGGGACATTTATCATATAAATTTTCCGTGGATGAGAAATACGAGTGTATAACCCATGCATTTGAGTTTGATGATGAGGATTACCTCTAGGATGAATTCCAAATCTCTCTTTTATAAGGGGAAGTCCTCCAGCACGTGTGGAAACCTGACACGTACCAGGGAGGGCTCTAGTGGGATGTCTAACAAGAGATGGGGTACATGCAGAGGGATGGTCGACCATTGATGGGACTAGAAAACGAGACTGGATACTCAGGAAGTGAGAATCGTGGGGCAGAATCTTACCACATACATTTGATGCCACTTTTGAAGGGGCCTTGAACAGAGCCCCCTCTAAGGTGGCAGGATTAGGCTTAAGATGGGTGTCAATAGCCAACTTGGATTCATCTAATTTCCTGACAGTGACTGTTAATGTTTCAATCTTGGTTTGCATAGTTTTGATCAAAGAGCAAAGAGTTTTTACTACCGCCAGTAAAGATTTCATGTCATGGTTGCTAAATTCAATCCCTGGAAAACCCTCGGGCAAATTAATAGTGGAGCTATCCTCAGATAAAGAAGGACCTAAATTAGCGTCCAAGGGTGCAGAGGAAGGCAGGGCGGAACTACAGGCATCAGTATCAATTTCACTCAGTATTGAAAACCTATTGCTACAAGCAATACCAGGAGATTGATTAGAGGCGGGAAGGGGTTTACCAGAATAATCTTGACCCTCAGCCAATGATACTATAGGGGTAATAGGAACCAAAACTTTTGTTTGTTCCTCCCCACCCTTTTTCAAAAGAAACATATCCGGAACTGTAACAGCACCTTTAGTAATCTCTCTTCTCCCTCCTGTAGCAGGCAAAGGGGTGGCATTAAGTAGATCCCCGCATTCATCAATAATAACATCAATGCGGTCCATTACACAGTTGCTACCCGCATGTTGACGACATTTCTTTGGTTTAGGCTTCCTCATCTTGGATTTCACAGGCAGGGAACTGGATGGGTCAGACTCCCCCTCCGGGTTTTTCCTCTTGCCCATGCCTGTGCGAAATAACAAGTAACAAGAGGACCTTAGGAATCCAGGCGCACGTTGTCAGGGGTTCGGCCGACCCGACCCTGGTCGGCCCCGGACGGCCACAGACGGCCCGCCCTCTGCCCGGGCTCAGCCCTGCGGCGCCCGCGCGCGTCACGCGACGCGGAGGGAGCCTCTGTTTATGTAGCGCCTCCGGGCGTGTAACTGGCCGGAAGGAGGTCCGGGAGGAAGTAAAGGATGCCGGAAGCTGTAGTTGCCCCCCACTGCGGCCAGCGATGGAGAGTGGCGGTGAGGGGAACACACAGCGTCAGCGTCCCGTTACAGCCTGGTGGTCTAGTGGTCTTCGCCTGGTAAGTCCCGCTGCTTGGTGTGCAAGAAATGTGCCCCCCGCTCCACCGAGGGAGCCTCTGTTTATGTAGCGCCTCCGGGCGCGGAACTGGCCGGAAGGAGGTCCGGGAGGAAGCAAAGGATGCCGGGAGCTGTAGTTCCCCCCCACTGCGGCCAGCGATGGAGAGTGGCGGCGAGGGGAACACACAGCGTCAGCGTCCCGTTACAGCCTGGTGGTCTAGTGGTCTTCGCCTGGTAAGTCCCGCTGCTTAGTGTGCAAGAAATGTGCCCCCCGCTCCACCGAGGGAGCCTCTGTTTATGTAGCGCCTCCGGGCGCGGAACTGGCCGGAAGGAGGTCCGGGAGGAAGCAAAGGATGCCGGGAGCTGTAGTTCCCCCCCACTGCGGCCAGCGATAGAGAGTGGCGGCGAGGGGAACACAAAGCGTCAGCGTCCCGTTACAGCCTGGTGGTCTAGTGGTCTTCGCTTGGTAAGTCTCGCTGCTTAGTGTGCAAGAAATGTGCCCCTACACACTATTCAGAAACACAGTAGTGTTTTACTCAAAAAGTTCATAGCCAGCCAACACGTGTTTCGTCACCACACTGGGAAACTAGTCCCACAACTTTTTCAAGGCTCTAATACCACTTGTCCAGATCTATTTCCTGCTCGTACTCGAGGGCACGTTTGGAAAATAGCGAGGCGGACAAATACTTTCTTTTAGTTGGACAGGGGATTTCGAGTGGCGAAAGGACACCTACAGAGACCTTTACCTGGACGTCAACTTATATGGTGATAATTAACCTGGAGGATTGGATTAGGATCGTCAACAAACTTGGATTTGAATTTTTACAAAGCGAATATCGTCTTTTACAGTCTTGTGGGATGGAATTATCACCACAATAGAAATAGCTCTGGACAAGTGGTATTAGAGCCTTGAAAAAGTAGCCAGACTTCTTTCCCAGTGTTGCGACAAAATACGTGTTGGCTGGCTAAGGACATTTTGAATAAAAGAAAAAAAGAGGAAAAGAATAATGAAAGGAAGAATTTGACTACTGTGTTTCTGAATTGCGTGTACTATCGCATATTACTGTGTGTTTTCTTTAAACTTGAAGAACTGTGCTGGGGACTGTAATTGTGTCTTGTGTTGGCCTAGGCCACAATTTTGGAGAGGCTGGTGTTTCTCTTCACCTTGCAGCACCATTATCTGATACTGTTCTATTTGTTGATACCTGTGTGACATCACCTGAGTGGCGCCAGCTCACCTCTCTTTATACCACTGACCGTTTAAATCTACCTTAGGGATAGATTTTATATTGTAAAACATTAGATTGAGGCTTGTCATGGAGTTTTAAATGCCAAGTTGCCCTAGCAGTAGAACTGGATGCGCAACCTCAACTGTACTGGGCCTTAGACATATTTAAAAAGTTATTTCTCTGTATTGGTGACTTGGTACTGTCAGTTCTTTATTAGATATCTGAAGAAGTGTCTAAGTCCCTATCTGGGGGTCTCTTTCTATATGTAAGAACGTTTCTTAGTACCTCACTGACTCTGTTTGTGACTGTATGGCTCTGCAAATCTATACGTAAGGGCTGGTATAGATTAATTCTTGGGTGTGTCAGGATAGGAGGTATTAGTAATTGTCTTCTTTCGTATGTGCTTTAATGACATTCAACTCAATGTGGAACACTGAATGTATAAGTCAGTACATGAGCCTATAAGATCACATATAGCTCACTAGGTAGCATATTTACAAAGCGGTGGTAAGACACAAAAAGTGGCTTAAAGCCGCTTTGCAAATATGGTGCCGGGTATACTGCCAAATGAGCGTCAAAAGTGACGCTCTGGTGGCAGTACGGGCTTGTGCATATGCCCCTAAATGTTCTAGCTACATGTGTTAGCTTTTAAGCACATAGAAGCGTATCCTATGGCCTAGCTACAGCCTCACTAACAGTACGAAATCCTTGGGTCTATTAAACAAGTCTGAGAGTGTGGAAAACAACTACTAGAAAGTTTATGAACAAAAACCTAAACACTACAGAACCAATGACTACGCACCCCAAAACTGACTGTGGGCACTTCCCTATTCAAGACAAATTCCCTCACTCACCAGAGGTGACATGCTTCATCATATGGGATTCTCCTCCCAGAGGAAAAACCTAGTTCCTCTGGGAGCTACAACCCTCTCTCTGAGAGTGAGGAGCTCTGGGATGTTTTGAATAGCTAATAGGATATTCTAAATCCGCATATGAAGAGACAGCTGTGTGAATGAGGGCGCAGTGCAAAGAAACAAAAACAGTGTGGGTGGTGTAGTTAAACTAGCTAGGGAGCATAAAAAAATGGTACTTTATTGAGAAACGCCACCTGCCAGGATTAAAAAACAGTGCACCACCGGTATAGATTTAAACCGCAACGGTGATTAAAGCCTACCTTAGGGGTGAGTAATATGTGGTAGAACAGCAGATTAAAGCCTCTGAAGGAGTATTAAATACTAGGTCGGTCTAACAGTAAAAGTGGATGCACAGTCTCACCTGTTCCAGGCCTGACACTTGTTTAAATGGCTACTTTTCCGGATGGTTCACTTGGTAGTGTAAGTTGTTTACTAGATATCTGAATGAGTGTTTCAGTGCCTATGTGGGGTTGTCTCTTTATATGTAAGAAAGTTTCTTGGTACATTGCTGGCTTTGCTTGTGAGTGTCTGGCTCTGCAAATCTATATATATATATGAGATGAAATGGATTGTCTTTTGGGTGTGCCAGTCAGTAATGGGTTATTTAAGTGAGTGCTTCACTGCCTTTATTAGTGCTAGATAAATAAGACAACCGCAATGGAGCGCACACCGCTAGCTCCTCCTCCGGGTCGCCCCATGGGAAGCTGGTGCATGAAGTTCTTAAGTGGCTCACCCCAGTGGGTGCAAGTAAGTACTTGTTGATAATCTCTAGACCCGATACATGTCCCGGGTTTTAAAATATCGCCCGAGACATGGCTCGGGTTTCGGGATAACTTCCCTCCTCAGTAGAGAAATAGTTTAGGGGTGGAAGAGAGGGCCGCCAAGCAACCGTCAAGGGCCTCAGTGCCCACACAGGCACGCAGGTGCGTCGTCCAGGAGCTCGTCAGCTCAAAGCTCGAGGGAGCCATTTTTATAAACAACCGCAATGGAGCGCACACCGCTAGCTCCTCCTCCGGGTCGCCCCATGGGAAGCTGGTGCATGAAGTTCTTAAGTGGCTCACCCCAGTGGGTGCAAGTAAGTACTTGTTGATAACCTCTAGACCCGATACATGTCCCGGGTTTTAAAATATCGCCCGAGACATGGCTCGGGTTTCGGGATAACTTCCCTCCTCAGTAGAGAAATAGTTTAGGGGTGGAAGAGAGGGCCGCCAAGCAACCGTCAAGGGCCTCAGTGCCCACACAGGCACGCAGGTGCGTCGTCCAGGAGCTCGTCAGCTCAAAGCTCGAGGGAGCCATTTTTATAAACAACCGCAATGGAGCGCACACCGCTAGCTCCTCCTCCGGGTCGCCCCATGGGAAGCTGGTGCATGAAGTTCTTGAGTGGCTCACCCCAGTGGGTGCAAGTAAGTACTTGTTGATAATCTCTAGACCCGATACATGTCCCGGGTTTTAAAATATCGCCCGAGACATGGCTCGGGTTTCGGGATAACTTCCCTCCTCAGTAGAGAAATAGTTTAGGGGTGGAAGAGATAAATAAGAGTTGTGTCTGCGCATGTGAGTGAACATTTACATGCTTGTAACACTGTCTGAGAGGATGTATTAGTAACTCTCTTCTGTTGTATGTGCTTACATGACATTCAACTCAATGTGGAACACTGAAAATATAAGTCAGCACATGAGCCTGTAATTGTGCATGTAGCTCACTTAGGGCCTCATGTAGGTAGCGAAATACCGGTCGGTAACGGCCGATTTTCGGTAAATATGCCGTTACCGACCGGTATTCAGACAAGTGAGATGTAGGAGTCCAAAAACCACTTTTCGGTAAATATGAGGCGGTAAATACCGATTCATAGTTACCGAATTCTAAAATACCGATTCATATTTACCGAATACATAATCAACGAATCGGTAAATATGAAGTGGTAAATATGAAGTGGTAAAAATTTAAAATGACATGTAGGAGCAGTCGGTAATTAAGAAATCCAGGAAAATCGGTAAATAAGAGTCGGTAATTAACACGGATGGAAAGCAGGTGGTAACCATCAACAATGCACATAAGCAATCCCAAAATGCAACAGCGTGGACAACATGGCCGCCATGTACGTCATTGCAAGGCGCCTACATCTACAGGCAGCAGGACTGAGGGTGTGGCGACGGGAGGAACAAATCTACAGACAGCGCATCACACTATTCCAGCTGAGTGATGCAGAGATACATGAGAGGTACAGGCTACACCCCGAAACCATCATGGACCTGATAAGGGACCTGCACCCACTCCTGGACCAGCCAACAAGAAGGGCGCACGCCATACCACCACATGTGCAGGTGCTCTGCAGCCTACATCTACTGGCATCCGGCAGTTATCAGGTGGTGACAGCTGCGGTGGGTGGTGTATCCCAGAGTTGCCTGTCCCGTTTCTTCAGGAAGTTCCTGGATGCCATGATGCAGAGAATGCACCACTACATAAGCTTCCCAAACACACAGGCTGCACTGCAGAAAACAAAAACAGACTTTTATCACATGGCACAGTTCCCCCATGTCATCGGCTGTATTGATGGTACACACATCCCAATCTGTCCACCAGCTGATACAGAGCACATCTACAGGAACAGGAAGTCCACCCACTCCATCAATGTGCAGGTGATCTGTGATGCAGGGAACATCATCACAGATATTGTTGCAAAGTTTCCTGGGAGCACCCACGACTCTTACATCTTCCAGAATAGTGGGATCTACACACGACTGAGTGCCGGCGAATTCGGAGAGGGATACCTGCTGGGTAAGTAACAGTGACGCCCCTTGAAACCTGCAAATCAGAGTGTATAGAGGCATGTAACTGATGGTTCCATTTTACTCATCCAGGCGACAGTGCATATGCATGCCGGTCATTCATCCTCACTCCCTACCTACACCCAGCAACCCAGAGTGAGAGACGATACAACGTGGCACACAAATCTACACGCAATGTGGTGGAGCGCACGTTTGGACTACTGAAGAGCAGGTTCCGCTGCCTCCACAAGAGCGGAGGCGCACGCCAGTACAAACCCATCACCTGCTGCAAGATAATTGCCACTTGTGCAATGCTGCACAACCTTGCCACGAAAAAAGGTACAGATGTGGAACTAACATATTTTGAGGACAACGAGGATGAGTCAGGCCAGCCAGAGGGCAGCGCAGCTAGAGTGCCAACTGCAGTCGATGGGAGAGAGAGACGGGCAGAGATCACATGCAACTATTTCTGAGTAAGTGAGGGGACACAGCGAGTTGTGAGAAGTCATGACGTAGTTTAATGTGGCACCACGCCATGAACACATGAACAGGCCAATCTGGCAATATGCCATCTATACAATGAGTATGTCCAGGGTTACGTCACCCAATGGCAAGTGGATAAGCAGGGCCACATCAATGTTTGCGCATACGCGCTGCAGTGGTGGATTGCACGGCCTGTGCATCCTCACTAGAGCCAACCCCAAGCCGCCTGCTGCTCCTGCGTGCTTCGGGGACGGGGGGTGTGATGCTGCTGCTGGTGTCGATGCTCTCCGCAGCATCCCCTGCAGCAGTTGTCGACGCCTGACTACTCAATAGCACCCCTAGTGCACTTGTCACCTGCACCATCCCCCGAGACAGGTCGCTGCAGCACTGTGTTAGGCCCTCCTGCATCGTCACAGAGCGCCGGCAAAGTAGGGAAGTCGCAGTTGCCAGACGGTTGAGTGCCCTGCTGGTAGTGTCCCTTCGCTGGCGTTCCCGGCGCCGTGCTTCGATGTCAGCATCTAATTTGCTGCACAACTGCTGGATTGACTGGGACATGTCCCGAATGCCCGCAGCCATGCCGCCAATGTTTGTGTCCATGTTGACTAAGCTTGTCTTCATCACCCGCATGTGCCTCTGGACTGACATAACTGCCTTTGATTGCAGGCGCTGTTGCTTCAACATTTGGCCCTCGAGCCCCAAGAAGACACCATGGCCGTCAGTGGGTGCTGGTGGACTCTGGACACGCGACCTGCGGCGCCCTCTTGCTCCCGTCTGTGCTGCCTGTGAGGTGTGGGGCACAGTGGGATGGCTCCCTTCCTGGGGCCCGGTGCGGTCTTCTGGGCCCATGCTGTCGTCTGACGAGGTGTCTAAGGCTCGTAGCCTGGCTGCTGGACGCCTCCTCATTCTCACACCTGCAAGCGGAGATGTGGCCGGTGAATCGAACATGAGTGGCGATGCTGGCTCTGGTGGTGGTGATGCTGGCTCTCGGTGAGGTGATGCTGGCTCTGTGTGCGGCGAGGCTGGCTGCGTAGGTGGTGCGGCTGCAAGTGGGCCTGCTCCCTGGTCTGAACTCGTGCTGGCTAGAGGTGATTTTTGTGGTCGGTGTGCCGTCTCCCCTGCAGCATGCCCTGTACTGCATGATGTCACATCTGTGGACAGAAAAACAACATTGGCTCAGTGTCCCCGAAGGGCTGCATTGCAAGCGTCACAATAAATCATTTCACATTCCAATCTGTCCTCTGTCTCCTTGTGCCTCGAGTGCGTGACATGCCTTGTTGCCCTGTGACATTTACGTCATGGTTAGTGTTGCCCTGACTACATCTCCCGGAATGCATTGCCTGTCTGCACTGACACGTGTGGACTGCAGTGTGATTCTCGTTTCACAATGGGGGATGTGGGATAGGGGTAGGGGAGGCTACATTGCTGTGCTTTCGTCTTACCTTGGTGTGTTGCGGCTCTGGCAGAGCTGTCGGCGTCCCCAAGACCCACGACGCTCTCTTGCTCGAGTGTGGCCGCCACCAGCTCCTCCAGTTCGGTGAGGGCAGGTGCCCTGTTGGTTCCACCTCCGGTCTGGCTGGCCTCCTTCTGGATGTCGCCCATCTTCCTCTTGGTCACAATCCTCAGGTCATACCAGCGCTTTTTGAGGACCTCAATGTCCCTGTGGGTCACTCCCACAGCATTGACCTGCGCCTGGATGGCCAGCCATATGTTGCGCTTTTCGGCCTCAGGCACTTGCAGGGATTGCCTCCCAAACAGCTTCTGGTGCTGCTTCACCACCTCCTCCACCAGCACCTGGAGTTCCTTGGGGCTGAATTTGAGCTTCCTCCTCCTTTCCCCTCCGTCTTTCTGTGTTCTCTGGCTGGACATGCTGTTCGTTTCCCGCTCGCACATGCAACTGCTCCCTGCCTCTCCTCTGCACTCCAGGCCTCTCCAGGGTCGGCTAATTATGTACACCTGCCTGGGTGTGGCCACTTCGGCTAATTGTGTACACCTGCCTGGGTGTGGGCAGTTCCTGGTTGGGTGGGCTGTCGTTGCACAGGATTAGCTGTTTCGTCAAGTCATGTGATGTTATTTACCGAATCCGTACGTACCGATTCGGTATTTTCCGAATCGGTAGATACCACCTCGGTATTTTCCGATTCGGTAGATACCACCTCGGTATTTTCCGAATCGGTAATTATCACCTCGGTATTTACCGAATCGGTGAATTCCGATTCGTATTTACCGAATGTTACCGAATCGGTAACTGTTACCGAATTTTTACCTACATATAACTTACCGATTCTAATTTACCGATTCGGTACGGCTCGGTATTTAAGAACCGGTAAAATTTATTTACCTACATGAGGCCCTAAAGGTTCTAACTACATCTGTGAGGTTTCATGAACATAGTAGTGTGCCCTATAGACTAGCTACAGGCTTTCTTAAGTGTGAGCTAGAACAGCATATTAAAGCTAGGCAATGGGTTTTAAATGCCAAATCAGTCTAGCAGTAGAGCTGCATGCACAGGCTCAAGTCTACCAGGTCTGAGACATTTATAAAGGGCTACTTCTCTGGATGGATGACTTGGTATTATCAGTTCTTTAGTGGATATCTGAATGAATGTTTCAGTCGGTATGTGAGGGTGTGTTTCTATAAGTAAGTAAGTTTGTTGGTATATCACTGGCTCGCTTTGTAACTGTATGGGTCTCAAATGTATATTTAAGGAGCGGCATGGATTGCCTCTTGCGTGTGTTAGTTACTATTGGGTTATTTTTCTGAGTGCTGTTATTGCTACATCCATAAGAGCTCTGTCTGTGCATATGAGTGAACGTTTAGATGACTGTGATACTGTCTAATGGGATTTATTAGTAGGTTATCACTTTTCTATGTGCTTATCTGAGATTGAAAACAGAGTGAGAGACTGGATGTATAATTGAGCATGTGGACTTAGAAGTGTTTTTGTAGCTCACTGAAACTTCTAACTACATGTGTTAGCTGTCATGCACATAGGAGAGTGCCATATGGCCTATTCATCTGCACTTAACAGTTTACTTATATGTACTACAACTCCAATTTAAAATTTTACGATGTTTTTTAAAAGTCAAATCAGGCAAGGATTAACACTTCAAACACATGTTCTACAGCACCAGATCCTACTACAAGTAGAGAACTTGTTGTGTGTTTCCTGCACAGCCCAATGTAGTTTTCCCTACGTTAGCCTAACTGTGCACGATGTAGGCTTAATTTTCCTTTGCACACATTACTAGATAAACACGCTTGCTTTTGTGCCACATTGTACTTTCACACTGACCCTGCATGTGTTTTCATGTGCTGTTCTTTTTCTGGGATTTAGTCTGCACACCATAGACAAGGTCAAGCAACAATGTCCCTTGTTATTCTTTCTGGCCAGGCACTAGCACCCAAACATAACACAAGAATGCAGCTGTTATTTATGTGCATACATATCTTATCATGAAGATGAGCACATGAGCAAAAAACACACATATGGAACAAGAGTTCTGAGACAAGAGCACTCCGTCTGCTGAAATGTAGAACATTCATCGGTGAATGCTAAGGTACAGGGTCTGCCAGTAATCCCAGAGAGCTTTGATATATAATCATTTCACTTCAGCAGCATGGGAGGGGGGTTAGGTTACTCTGTTCTATAAAATGACAGGGCTTTTCATGATAAATTGATTTTTAACTATGCTAACAGAATTTTTAGTGTGCATTTGTTTTCAAATTGTGGCACTTATTCTGCATTTCAGAGCACAATAGTTTAAATAAGTATTCTAAACTTCCTTTGTGTCTCTTAGTTATTTTATTGTGGACAAGTATGAGTGAGAGAGAGAAAGGGTGTGCTCTGTTACCACGATTTCTGAGACGATCAAGAGTGTTGTGTTCTGGGGTGCTAATTCATTTGTTTCTCTGGTAAGGTTAGGAGAGCAATTGAGGCTAGTCGGGCTCGGACTCATAGATACTGAGGTGGTACAATGACGCAGTCCTTACATACTGCAGTTCTAGGGTTCTAAGCATAGTTCTGTTTCAGAGCAAAATCCCTGCAACACACTGAAGTACAACCTTTCAAGCAACTAAAACATACCAATTCCAGATAATGAAGCAAAACTATATATACATCATATACAAATATTCACTAATCCAGCACAAACTATTCAATCACCAAATTTGCAATGCATGGTTGAATGTATAAGTTGTATTGTTGCTGAATGTTTCATTATGCAAATGCCTATCTATGATACTCTTTTCATGTATATATCATCATCTTTATTTTGGCTCAGAAGAGTCATAAAAGTACACAATAACACAGTAAATTAAAAAGAACGAATAAAAAAAATAATAAAGTAAAAACATGATAAGAACATACAATTCTCAGGAGTAAAACAAAAGGAAATGTTCAGCAGCCAACATTCTTGAGCGAAGTGTAAAAACTATAAAATTATTAAAACCCTGTGTAAAAACATAGTTAAGATCACAAAGTTTGCACTCAATAAAAGGAAACACATAGAAATAACCCCTCGTTCTACTAGCATCACAAATAAGCAACCTCTAGCAATAGCCTAAAATAATGTCTCACCCCACGTAAAGGGAGTGATGTGGAGGAATCGATACAACACAATCTTCAGTAGGACACATACAAATGAAATCCTACTCTTCGGTACCTAGTCCCTTCATATTAACTTGCATGCATTTTTCACACATACAACCTCAAAGTCCCAATTGGAACAATTTATAGATTCTTTTAATTGTTATCTTTTTTTATCAACAAACAAAACAAGGGGAAACTTTTACCATTTTTACAAACATAAAAAAACAGACAAAGTTATAGTTAAGTGATTTCTACATATTTATAAGCAATCCAACTATGAGGTAGTCCAGTGCACACATGAGGTAAACAGTTTACCCCCTGAATCAATCCAAATTGTATGTTTCAAATTTCTTAAAAGATGCTAATATTCCATTGGACTCCTCTATTCGGTGAAGTCGTTTCATTTCTGCTCATTCATTCGGGCCTCGTCAGGACATGGGTGCAAGGAAAAAAACACATTGCACAGCCGGGCCAAAGCTGAGCAAAAATATCCAATCAGCACTTCCAATGAGCTCTCATGGAAATGTCGAGATTTCCAGTATTATCAGCCAGAATTATCGGGCGGGAACTCTGTGCCAGAACCAACCAGTGTGTTTCCCCGACAGTTCCGCAATGTTCGAAATGATATATAATCATTTCACTTCAGCAGCATGGGAGGGGGGTTAGGTTACTCTGTTCTATAAAATGACAGGGCTTTTCATGATAAATTGATTTTTAACTATGCTAACAGAATTTTTAGTGTGCATTTGTTTTCAAATTGTGGCACTTATTCTGCATTTCAGAGCACAATAGTTTAAATAAGTATTCTAAACTTCCTTTGTGTCTCTTAGTTATTTTATTGTGGACAAGTATGAGTGAGAGAGAGAAAGGGTGTGCTCTGTTACCACGATTTCTGAGACGATCAAGAGTGTTGTGCTCTGGGGTGCTAATTCATTTGTTTCTCTGGTAAGGTTAGGAGAGCAATTGAGGCTAGTCGGGCTCGGACTCATAGATACTGAGGTGGTACAATGACGCAGTCCTTACATACTGCAGTTCTAGGGTTCTAAGCATAGTTCTGTTTCAGAGCAAAATCCCTGCAACACACTGAAGTACAACCTTTCAAGCAACTAAAACATACCAATTCCAGATAATGAAGCAAAACTATATATACATCATATACAAATATTCACTAATCCAGCACAAACTATTCAATCTCCAAATTTGCAATGCATGGTTGAATGTATAAGTTGTATTGTTGCTGAATGTTTCATTATGCAAATGCCTATCTATGATACTCTTTTCATGTATATATCATCATCTTTATTTTGGCTCAGAAGAGTCATAAAAGTACACAATAACACAGTAAATTAAAAAGAACGAATAAAAAAAATAATAAAGTAAAAACATGATAAGAACATACAATTCTCAGGAGTAAAACAAAAGGAAATGTTCAGCAGCCAACATTCTTGAGCGAAGTGTAAAAACTATAAAATTATTAAAACCCTGTGTAAAAACATAGTTAAGATCACAAAGTTTGCACTCAATAAAAGGAAACACATAGAAATAACCCCTCGTTCTACTAGCATCACAAATAAGCAACCTCTAGCAATAGCCTAAAATAATGTCTCACCCCACGTAAAGGGAGTGATGTGGAGGAATCGATACAACACAATCTTCAGTAGGACACATACAAATGAAATCCTACTCTTCGGTACCTAGTCCCTTCATATTAACTTGCATGCATTTTTCACACATACAACCTCAAAGTCCCAATTGGAACAATTTATAGATTCTTTTAATTGTTATCTTTTTTTATCAACAAACAAAACAAGGGGAAACTTTTACCATTTTTACAAACATAAAAAAACAGACAAAGTTATAGTTAAGTGATTTCTACATATTTATAAGCAATCCAACTATGAGGTAGTCCAGTGCACACATGAGGTAAACAGTTTACCCCCTGAATCAATCCAAATTGTATGTTTCAAATTTCTTAAAAGATGCTAATATTCCATTGGACTCCTCTATTCGGTGAAGTCGTTTCATTTCTGCTCATTCATTCGGGCCTCGTCAGGACATGGGTGCAAGGAAAAAAACACATTGCACAGCCGGGCCAAAGCTGAGCAAAAATATCCAATCAGCACTTCTAATGAGCTCTCATGGAAATGTCGAGATTTCCAGTATTATCAGCCAGAATTATCGGGCGGGAACTCTGTGCCAGAACCAACCAGTGTGTTTCCCCGACAGTTCCGCAATGTTCGAAATGTCAGGGGTTATTGAAATGAGGTTCCCGGTTTCTTTTTGAGTTTAGAAAGCTTTATTTAATATCATAAGACAAGTAAAACATCATTACAGAGAGAATCAAAGGCAGTGTAACAAAACAATAGAATAAAATTGAATTCTTACAATATTAACAAGTGCCATAAGGGAAGTAGGGAATATACTTAGGGGAAAAGCTTTTTTAATTAATGGGCAGGGAGGGGCAGGAGGAGAGAAAAGAAAAAAGGAAGGGGAACGAAGGGAGAAAGGCAATCAATATACAAAGTAAATATCTTGTAATTAACGTGAACTAATAAATGTATATATATATAAAAAAAAGCTGTATATTGGTCATGAATTGGTCATGAGTAAAAAGCTTTTTTAATTAATGGGCAGGGAGGGGCAGGAGGAGAGAAAAGAAAAAAGGAAGGGGAAGAAAGGAAGGGAGAAAGGCAATCAATATACAAAGTAAATATCCTGTAATTAACATGAACTAATAAATGTATATATAAAAAAAAAAGCTGTATATTGGTCATGAATAAAAAAGGATATAAAAACAATATATTCAAGTGACAATTCAAGAGAGAAAGTTAGTTAACGGCAACCATAACAAATCTTTTTTGATCAGAAGAGGTTCAGTGGTGGCAAAAGCACGATCCAGCCTATGGTGGTGGCATAATAAGTTCCACCATGCATTGTATGAAATCTTTGAAGTGTCTTTCCAGTTGGTTGTAATTATCTGTAGAGAAATGGCTATATATAAATCTATAAATTTACGCACATTACAATGAACATTCCATATAGGTGCAGCACCACCCAGAAAGATATGAACAATCTCAAAGGGGTGGTCAGTAGCTAATATTTAATTTAATTTAGACCAAATACGGGACCAAAGGGATTTAACTAACGGGCAGTGAATGAACATATGAAAAAAATCCCTATTGGCATAAGAGCATGACCAGCATTTTTTAGAGTCAATTAATTTAAAACTATATAAATCAGAAGGGGTAAAAAAAAGTCTATTGTAAAAGAAGTACAAAGTCTGTGTGGTGCTAGCAGAACGTGAAGCAGTGTGCAACTTAGACCACAAGGAATTCCAAACATGAAGGGGAAACTCTTGGGCTAGATCCTTTTCCCAGGAAAGTTCAAGCTTAGATTTGATTCTTTCAACAGGAGGACGGGAAAGTAATTTGTAAATAGCAGCAGCTTTAAGAGGAATAGAGAAATCTGGCAATAGGGAAAGGGTTGTGTCAGTAGTAGACAGAGAAGCACTTTGAGAAATAAAGAAGACTAAGGAGTTGTTAAGCAAGGGAGTGTGCATTGGAAAGATGAAAGGAGGCACGAATGTCAGAGAAGTCACGCAAGGTATTATTGCTAAGTAAGCGATCGTAAGTAATAATGCCTTTATCAATCCATTCTTTCCAAAAAAGTGCTCTATGATTAATCTTTAAGGATTTGTTATACCAAATTGGAATTGAGGAATGAAACTCCGACTGCGAGAGGGAAGAGCGAAAAACTGAGAGAACAAGTGCTTTAGAATGCTTGAAGGTAGGGGTGAGAAAACATTGCGGGGGCTGAGGTAAGCGAGTAGCCGTAACAAATGAGAAGGGTGAAAGTTGCGCAAGTTCTATAGAGCTCCAAGCTGTTAGGGGAGGGTCAGACAAATCAGATAGAAAAGGCCAGATTTGTTTTAAAGTAAAAGCCAAGTAAAATCGATTGAGGTTAGGGAAGTTAACTCCACCCAAATCTTTGGGTTGCTGGAGACGGAAGAGAGAGAGATCCTCGCTTTGCGTTTATTCCATAAGAATGTTGTAAAAATATAGTTTATTGTTTTAAAAAAATAGAGTGGAAGGGAAATTGGAAGAATTGAAAGATAAAAATCTACAATAGGAAGAAGCATCATTTTAATAGTTGCTAGCCTCCCCCACCAGGATAAGAAAAGGGGGGACCAGCTATCTATAAGGGAAGAGAGCTTTTTAACTATATCTTTCTGATTAAGCTTAACAGTTTCTCTAATGGTGTTAGCATAAAGAATACCTAAGCATTTAATATTACCAGAATTCCATTCAAAGCCAGATCCCTGAAACATATGAGGAAGGCAAAATTTGTTAAGTGGTAGAACCTCAGATTTTTCTATGTTAAGTTTATATCCAGAAACCAGAGAATATTCTTGTAACAAGGAAAAGAGTGAAGGTAAAGAAGTGGACGGGTTAGAAATATAAAGTAAAATATCATCTGCATAGGCCGTAACCTTAATATCAATGTTCTGAAATATGAAGCCAGTATATTGTGGTAAATATTTAAATTACCTGTACTATTTTTATGCGGTAAAATACAATATGAATAACTCAGTAAAAATAAGAGGCAGAATCCATGGTATTCGAGGGTATAATAGGGTATTTATTCCTTACAAAGGAATGATGGTTCGAACCAGGCAATCGAGTTCCGTCACCACGAAGGTTCAGGAAGGGATCAGCAATAGATTATTGACAAGTAACAGTATATATAAGAAATGCATTACATTAAGACAGATGCAGGAGGCGTAATAATAGGCGTGCATAGAGGCGTATACTAAAAACGTCATTATGATGGTGACACAAATGGGTGGATCCATAAGAGAATCCTGTAAAGTCAGCAGAAAATACATGGCAGAGATGCGCGCGCAGCCGCATGACGTGTGATTGACGTGTAACTAGAGGGTGAAGGGAACTTGACATTTAGCCCTACATGTGGAGACAGAAGTCTGGGGTGTCAGGACAACCTAGTCCTAAATCATATCTAATATCTTGTGTTTAAGGAACTATTTTATCTGGAAGGAAAGGTCTTCTCGAACAGATCCTATTCTATACTGACTGCTAGTGCGTGTACAAGCGTCTAAGTGTCTACATGAGATGCGAGGGGGGCATGGGCCTACCATGGTAACGAGAGTCATGAATTACTTGCACGGAGATAGTAAGGCCGGGCCCTTTGCTCTGCAGCTAGAGGGATGTTTACCTAAGCTACTTAGACAGGAATGCATTTCTTGAAGAACGGAGCAGATAACTTGAAGGCTGAATACAGTTTTTGGCAGGCAACGGGCCGCGTCAGGCACCGTTAGCCACGCAGGGAGTAAGACAAAGTTCATGGATACAGATGCAGGTCCAGGCTGGAGCATTCAGAGGCAGAAGCAAGAAAAAGCTCGATGGCAGAATTCAGGGCCTACTCGCCTGAACTGTAAAACGTGAAAAGTGTACCATATAAAGTCGGTGGCCTATCATACTTAGGAATGGAATATCCGGCCCATTCATGGCAGATATGAAAGAGGACATGTTAACGTTGGACGCACATGTATTTGCGTCTTCATAGCTGGAACTGGAGGGAACATACATGTACTTGTAGCATGTACATGGAGCCGTTGGGGTCTAAGATAGGGGACATAATTGATCATAAAATTCATATTTCCTCATTCCCTCCTTGTCCCCTACGGACCCTCATGAAATATCGATCTTCAGGAATCCATCAATCTGTTCATGTAACATCATTTGTTCTTCTTTCTTCTTCCGGGATCTTGAATGAAAACTTGAACGTGGAATACACGATGTGGCACACAGGCCACAAATCGCTGGTCCACATTGTAGACATAGGCAGCAACTGAATACTATGAGAAGGCCAATACCTAGGAAGGATAGGACTTTCCATCCCCAGGCTGACAACACGCTCCAGAACCAACCGGACCATGTCCAGGTGCCTGCATTCTGATGTATCTGGTTTGCAATCTTGTGAAGACGAGTTATGGCTTTATATACGGATGGCGCGTTTTCTGGGATGAAAACACAGCAACTTGATCCGATGACCCTACAAGCTCCGCCCCTATCTGCTAGGATGACGTCAAGGACAAGACGATTTTGGAGAACACCAATCCGCATCGCAGACTGCTCCTCTCTTAAGTTACCTAGGGCAGAGGTAGTTTCATTCACTACTGCTTCAAGGGTTCTAGTTAATCTGCGTATCAGTTTACTGTTTGAGACAACACCTATGTAAGGAAAGAGACCTTTATTGAAGTCTGTATATTGTTCCCATGCTGTTTCGGTGTAGTCAACAATCGGGGTATCTCTCTGGGGCCTATGGTGTACTAGATTGGTATTTCTATGATAATCAGGAGGGGCTAGGAAAACAGGTGGCAGAAGGAATGCAATGTAACAGGTACCATCCCAATCTAGGGGTAGGAGTATATATGCGGTGTGACCACAGATGAAGTAGGAGTGACGGGAAGCTCTAAATGTAGACTTGCCTTTATCACTGAATTAGATCACAGTAATACATTTACTATGACCCAGGTGTACTGAACCACTCTTTCTTACACATAATTCACCTTTGACTGGTAATACGGACATAGCAGGTAAGACTAGTGTAGTTTCAGATTCAACATTTAGAATCACGAGGTTAAGTGTAAAATTACCTAATCCATATACTTCATTTTCTAGGTCAGTTCCTGTTCTTTTGAGAAGTCCCTCCTTGTTAGGATAACAGGCTTGAAGCAAAACTAAGTTCAGGTTTCCCCATACCCAGTTGCTCTGGTATACTACAGTGTTTGAATCTAAGGAATTAATCAAACTAAACCATGCTCCACAGGAACCATTGTGTGTGAACGGATATGGAAAGAGAGGCAGAACTCCCTTGTATTTCTGATAGGGAGGGAGTCGGCCACATATCCAACAATTTGTAGCGTTGCTGGTCTGATGGGAATGATGTAACATACTAATGAATGTGTTGTTGCGCAGCGCAAATCTATAGGACAACTCATGTGGAGGTAGTTCACTAAAAGAATGTTCGGCAGTAACATTGTAAGTACGCTTGAAAATAGGATAGTACATATGTAACAGCATACTTGCAGAAATAATAAAAAGACTTAGGAAAAACATAATCAACAATGTCACTATACAGTGACTATGAAGTGATTTACAGTATGCATGTTTCTTGAGCTGCTTCTGTCTATTTTTCTCTCTCATTCGGTCTAGAGGATACATGTCAAAGACTTAATTCAACCGATTCACCTTGGAGAGGACTTAAACAATCGAATTGTCTGACTTGCTAGACCTTAGTTTCAGTTTATAGTTCTCTTTTTCTGTCTTTTCAACCAGGGGGAGTTTTGAGTCAGTCTGTGAGGGAATGCAGGGCTGAACGTTTAAATCCGATGGTAGTCCATGAAATTTCTTGATGTGGCTCGAGTGTAACCACCCTTTGCGACCCTCAATCTTCACGGCTGTCCTTGTGGTGAGAAGAACGAGCTTGGGTGACTGCCAACGAGGCTCCAGCGGGCTCCTCCTGTCGAAATTTCTTACAAGCACTAGGTCTCCAGGAACCACGTCATGGGGCTTCACCTCAGTGTTATCGGGAAAAGCTGCAGCTACCTGTGAACGGCAAGATTGTAGTGCAGACATCAAGGAAGCAAGGTAATCTGTCAGCATATTACAATCAACATCAGTTATTTTACGAGGTATAGGCGTCCCCCACATATTTGGCGGCCTACCGAAGACCACCTCGTACGGGGATAGCCCTGTGCGAGAATGTGCTACCATTCTCATGTAAAATAGTGCAACCGGTAAGGCTACTATCCAGTCGACACCTTTCTCTCTACAGATTTTTGCAAGTCGTATTTTCAGGGTCTGATTATGACGTTCCACGAGACCTGCTGCCTCGGGATGTCGGACACAGTGGAATTTCCATTGATAGCCTAACAAGAGTGAAATGTGCTTCATTAACTCGGATGAGAACGGCTGGCCATTATCTGAGTACACGATACGGGGCAAACCATACCGTGGGAAGAATTCACGAACTAATTGTTTGGCAGTAGTCGGGGCAGTGTAATCTGAGACGGGATACGCCTCTGTCCAACGGGAAAGAGCGCATACAACTACGAGGACATATTTGAATCCTCGACATCGTTCCATCTGGATATAATCCATCTGGAGGACTTCAAAAGGGTGATCGGGAGGTTGAAATCCACCCTGCTCTACAGGTACGCCTTTACCTGGGTTGAACTGACAACAAATCATACAGGTTCGGACTTTCTGTTTGGCTGCAGCTCGTAAGTGTTTGTTGAACCAAATGTGTTGAATACTGTCTAACATGGCTTTTTCTCCTAGATGTGCTGGACTATGTATTGTGTTAATGATAACTTGAACCATTGAGTCGGGGAGAAACCATATAGATTTTCCCTTCGTCATCCATCCCTGATCTGTCTGGATCCCTCCTAGTTCAGCCCATTTCTTTATTTCCTCTGGTGTAGCATGTGTCTGTATGTCAATTACATCAAGGGCGGGATCCTTAACTGTCATGCAGTGTGTCGGCGTCGGAACTATTGTCTTTGTCAAGTCAATTGCATGAGTCTGATTCTGAGCAGTCTGTTTAGCTGTTCTGTCAGCTAGGTCGTTACCCTGAGAAATAATGTCAGTCACTTTCGTATGGGCTTTGCACTTCATGATAGATATTGAAGTAGGTAGATGTATTGCATCTAATAGAGCTTGAATGAGGGGACCGTGTTGAATGTTGGCACCGTGAGAAGTTAAATAACCTCTCTCTCGCCAAAGGACTCCGAAGTCGTGAACGACTCCGAATGCATAACGTGAATCTGTGTATATGTTGACTTTCTTATTGTTGGCTTGAATACAGGCTTGTGTCAGAGCGATAAGCTCTGCTGCTTGAGCTGATAATGTGTCGATACAATTTGTTTCAATGACTTCGGTGTCTGTCGTGACTGCATAGGCGGCCACTTACTTTCCTGTACTTGTTCTCATACATGAACCATCTACATAAAGTGTCAGGTCTGGATCTGGTAATGGGACATCTGTCAAGTCTTGTCTGGGTTTCGTCGTAATAGTAATGACTTCAATACAATCATGTGTCAGTGGGTCTGTTCCACTTAATGGCAAAAGTGTGGCAGGATTTAATGTACTACAACGTCTGATTTCTATGTGTGGCTGAAACAATGTCAATTCGTAACCAGTCAGTCGTGCTATAGTCAAGTGTTGTGTCTGTGTCCGGTTCAAGAGAACCTCTACTGCGTGTGGTACCTGTACTGTCAATTGATGTCCTAATACTATGGAATCACTTTGTCTAATCGCTAGAGCTGTTGCTGCAACTGATTTCAGACACGCAGGAAGAGCCTGAGCTACGGGATCTAATGTGCTAGAAAAGTAAGCGCATGGCTTGTGTGATCCTGCTTGTTCCTGCGTGAGTACTGACAAAGCAGTACCTTCACGTTCTGTAACAAAGAGTGTAAAAGGCTTACTGTAACATGGTGTCGCTAAGACAGGTGCTTGGCATAAAGCTTTCTTTAAGTCTTCAAAAGCTTGTGTATGTTCTGGAGTCCAAGGGAGGACAGTCGATGTCGCTGCCTCCTGTGTTGTCAACTGAATGAGTGGTTTAGCTAAAAATGCATATTGGGGGATCCACTGCCTACAGTACGAAGTGAGGCCTATGAATGCCCGCACCTCCTTTTGTGTCTTGGGTGGCGGCATGTTAACAATTAACTGGATGCGGTCGGGTGTAAGCTGTCTTCCCCCCTTGGACAGCAAGTGCCCAAGGTACACAACTTGCTGGACACAGAATTGCAACTTCGAAGGGGACACTTTGTGCCCCTTGTCGGCTAAAAAATGTAAAACCGTCAGTGATGCTTTTTCACATTCAGGTTCGCTTCGGGCGGTGATCAGCAGATCATCGACATATTGAAGCAGGGCAGTGTTAGCTGGCATGTGGATACTGTCAAGTTCTCTTTTCAGTGCTTGGCTATAGATGCTGGGGCTTTCTGTGAATCCTTGAGGTGCGCGTGTGAATTTAAAACTTCGTCCATTTAAACTGAATCCGAACAAATATTGGCTTTCCGGATCGATTGGGACGCTAAAGAAGGCGTTCTTGAGGTCAATTACAGTAAAGAACGTTGCTTCTGAATCTATGGCTGTTAATAATGAAGAGATATCTGGGACCACGGGGTATTGTGGTACAATGCATTTGTTTAATTCGCGCAGATCAATAACTAATCGATATACTGGCGGTGCTTTTGGATCAGTTCGTTTAAGAATCGGAATTATCGGGGAATTACATACATTGGAGTCGGTTTCCACGACCACTCCTTGTGCAATGAGCTCGTCAATGATTTGCAGCAAAGCCACTACAGCATCTGGTGGTAATTTGTATTGTCGCATTCGTGGTAGTACTACTCCTGTTTTGAGTGTGACTCGATATGGTGTAATGTGCATACAACCTACATCAGTGGGGCCTTGTGCCCATAAATGTGCAGGTAGATTCTGTAACTGGTGATCCATGTCTCTAGACACGTAGTGACCCTTAAAGTCACGCAAAAATAACCGTACTCCTTCCGGAGAACAACATATTATAGCTCTTAGAGCTTTCAATGTTTTTATACCTAACAAGTTTTCTGGACATGATTTCGTAAGCAATAGATCTGTAGTCCGTGTCAATGGACCAACTGTGAATGCAAGTGGTTGCGATACTTCGTTAATAGTGGGCTTTCCTGAAAAACCAAGGGAAATATTTTGTGAGCCTGAGAGGGGTGCCCCTGGGACTTCGTCGTGACTTATAGTTGTTCTGCTTGCCCCTGTGTCGAGTAAAAACTTTCTGTTTTTCCCTAATACTTGACTCTGTACGTAAGGACCCTCTTGATCTACGGGAACCTCAATAAGGGGTAGGCCAACTTCCCTCTCTAGGCTATTTCATGTGTAGCGCTGATACTCTGGGTAGTCATTTTCTGCATACTGGTACATCTGTTGTGTCGTGTTTTGTGTTGCAGCAATAGGCTGTGGCTGTTGTTGTGGTTGTTGTTGTTGTTGTGGTGCGGTCTGTTGTACAGCTGGCATAGGCTGTATATTCTGAGGTACTTGTTGTTGGATCTGATCCTGTCTAGGCGGACGTGGTCTCTCTTTCGTTATACCCGTAGAGATATTATGTTTCAGAACTGCGCAATCGTGTATATAATGACCTGGCTGTTTACAATAGTTGCATGTCCCTCTAACGGGACCCGCTGAATCATTGGACTGTGTCGTACCCTTTTTATGACCGTCAGCTGGAACTGACTGGGCAACAAGCATTTTCATTTTCGTGTCTTTCATACGTCTTTGTTCATGTTCTTGTTCTTCCCTAATTCTGTTGTGATGATATTGTAACATTTGTAACATCTGAGACGGTGTGTTACCTTGCCAAGTACTCTCGAATTTCAGTACTCTACTCTTAACTTGGGGCAAGGAATTTTCAACTAATTTTGTCACAAACAGATGTGGATACGACTCACTACTTGCTTTTATGCCACTATTAATACCAAAACATTTTTCAAATCGGGAATAGAAATCACTAGTATCTTCATCTTGTTTTTGTTTACAAGCTGAAATTGCACCCCAGTCTTCCTTTTTCGTAGTCAATAAACGTGGTAGTACCTGCACTAATAATCCTGGTAATGCTGTAGTCTTTTCCCCAAGCCCTGAACCTGCAGCTCGGGCCTTTTCTTCGTTTTCTAATGCTGTCCAATCTATCTTTTGGTCTCCCACCTCCCATTCCTTTTCTTTGAGTTTCTCGTAAATACCGGCAGGTAATAAGACCTTTAATATTTTCATAATGTCAGGGTATGTATACTCTCCCATGAGTAACATGTCTTTTATCTCACGGTGGAAACCTGCTGGGTCCTTGTCATGGCTAGGTACTACTTTCTTCATTTCTAATAATTCAATTTTAGTTATGGGCGTGTACACAAACACGCGTTTAAAAGTATTGTCGTCACCTCTGACTGGGTGCACTTCGCGTAAGGGATTCTGTCTGTCTATGTGATACGTTTTTCTTTCCTTGGGGGGAACTGAAACATGTTCTGGGTATACGAAGACAATGTACTGGTGTCGATATTCTAGAATTTCTTTAATTAAATCAGTACCTGAACCTCTCCATTTGTTCGTGAGTAGTTCTATCAGTATATCAGGTAGGGGACCAGGATCGGAGTGTTGGCTTCTATATAATATAAGGAGGTGTTGTATCATGTATATACCAGCTAAACGCTGTTCGTCTGGGGTGAGATTCAAAAACGTGTGTGCTAGCGCATCTTCACTGTATTTTTCAAAACTGTCAGCCCATTGTACTGCTGACCTGGCTAATTCTTGTTCATCCATAGAATCGAGCATATGATACCCCCTTCGGTCTCGGAGTAATTTATCAGCAGCCTGGAATAAGTGTTCAGGGGACTTTGTATTTAGCATAGGGGCTTGAAAATGTCTGTTACATTCTGGACGTATCGGACGTATCGGATCAGTAAAGTATCTGGTATTGTTACAAGGTCTTCCCCTACCTACATAAGCTATCGTTTCTAGTTGTCCTGTGGGCATTTCTGATTCTTCCTCCTCCTCTCCCTCTGATTCAGTTTTGTCTGCCTCCATTCTGGCTTTATGTATTCGTTCTACTTCTTTGCGGATCTTTCGGCACATAGCTACTATACACGTCTGTTTATCATGTTTTCCCTCTGATATATTCTGACCCCATCTGGTAAGTACTTGCATTTCATCCTGGTCTACCCCAGGCCTGTCTTTGTCTCTGATCAAGCAGTTTATAAAGAAGCGTAACAGTAATCTCTGTATATCCACTTTCTGGTAATCCATGGCTTCGTCAATACTTTCAGGGCCTTGCCCTGTTTGGACAAAACGATATATATTGTCTAAATGTTTAATCATTCCTGGAAGTGTCGTTAAATATATTGAAGCTCGTCGTATACGTAGTGATGATAGCAGCATTCTGTCATTTTTACCGGGCACTGGATCATATCTACAATCCACAAGATGTTCCTTAAACATGTCGGACGTTGCTATTTGGGGTGTACGTTGGTTTGCTAAATCTCTAAGAGACCATTTACTTCGTGACGGTGGCGTGGCAAAAATTGCTGTCGTACCTCCTGTTGCACCCTCTGAAGTGCTAGGCACGAAAGGATTTGTGGGATGTAAGGTAGAAACTGTGGATGTAGGAAAAGCGGTGGAAACAGATGGACCTGTTGGATTGTGCGGAGGAGTTTGTTGTTGCGGAGGTGGGGGCGGATGATCTCGGGGTTCAGCATCATCGACAGGTGGCGTGTGTGGTGGAACATTAACATATTCAAGAGCTACATCGTCTAAATAGGAGGAAAGGAAAATATCTTTTGCGGTCTTGGGATGTGCTTTAATCGGGAGTAATGGGGGTGGCAAATCTTTCGGTATTTCCGGGGTGGCCTTAGGTAAACCTTCGGCCAAAAGAGGATACATACCATTCATAACAGTGTTTCGTTGTCTGTCTACTTGTTCTGTTTTTACTCGGGTACCTTCCTCAATTAATATATTTTCTCGGGCTTTATTTGAGTTCTCCCTACTTTTCTCTTCCTGTCTGAGCGCTTTCTCTGTGCGCCTATGCGACTCTTTGCGCCATAGTTCAATGGCATCTTTCTGTGACTGTCTGGCTTTCTTTTTCCATAATTCTTCTTCTACTCTCATGATGCAATCTGCATCCCATGTCCCCGCTGCGGGCCACCTCTGACTTTCCGCTAGATCCTTGGTGTAGTCCACCCATAAGTCAAGATATAATACGGCATCTAGGCCATGTTTATGATACATAAAATACCCTGGAGTGTCCCTAGGTGGAATGGGAACAGCTTCTTCGAGTACTCCTTTTCTAGTTTTGATTTGTCTTAATTTTGAAAAGAACGGCATCTTTAAACCTTGCTACTTGATTCTTACTTGAACTGGACTTGAACACAATTAATACGATAAACACAATAAGGAACACTCATTCATACCACAATTTTTAAACCTATTAAAACATTTAACATTTAACATTTAACGAACAATGATAATTAGAAGAAAACTAGTCACTGACATAATACTAATACTAGATAATACTGAATTATATACATGAGCATACTAGATATACTGCTAAACAGTACAGATACACTGCTGAAACAGTGCAGACCGGATCTGTGTACCCAAACCCGTCATGACCGGCACAAATTAATGTGCACGTCTAAATGCCTCCCCAGCAACGGTACTCACCGGGTAGCACGGAACGGAAGGCCTCGGAACTGAACTGAAGTGGACCGGACTGGACTCGACTCGACTCGGAACTTCGGAACCTGGTGGGCCTCTGTATACCTCGGATCTTGCTCTCTCAGCTAGGCTCTGGTCGGGATACTTCGCACTTCTCACCGCCTCGTCTGGGTGTTGATCGCAGCCTCAGTCACCCCCGCTTGGCCGGAGGGAGATACAGGAAATCCTGCGGGTACGCGTTTTTGTCCGTTCAGCTGTGGCAGGAGACCGGGCCTGCAACGCACCTCCGGCGCGTGAGATGAGAAAGTGTCCCTGTTCGGGCGCCAATTGTGTGGTAAATATTTAAATTACCTGTACTATTTTTATGCGGTAAAATACAATATGAATAACTCAGTAAAAATAAGAGGCAGAATCCGTGGTATTCGAGGGTATAATAGGGTATTTATTCCTTACAAAGGAATGATGGTTCGAACCAGGCAATCGAGTTCCGTCACCACGAAGGTTCAGGAAGGGATCAGCAATAGATTATTGACAAGTAACAGTATATATAAGAAATGCATTACATTAAGACAGATGCAGGAGGCGTAATAATAGGCGTGCATAGAGGCGTATACTAAAAACGTCATTATGATGGTGACACAAATGGGTGGATCCATAAGAGAATCCTGTAAAGTCAGCAGAAAATACATGGCAGAGATGCGCGCGCAGCCGCATGACGTGTGATTGACGTGTAACTAGAGGGTGAAGGGAACTTGACATTTAGCCCTACATGTGGAGACAGAAGTCTGGGGTGTCAGGACAACCTAGTCCTAAATCATATCTAATATCTTGTGTTTAAGGAACTATTTTATCTGGAAGGAAAGGTCTTCTCGAACAGATCCTATTCTATACTGACTGCTAGTGCGTGTACAAGCGTCTAAGTGTCTACATGAGATGCGAGGGGGGCATGGGCCTACCATGGTAACGAGAGTCATGAATTACTTGCACGGAGATAGTAAGGCCGGGCCCTTTGCTCTGCAGCTAGAGGGATGTTTACCTAAGCTACTTAGACAGGAATGCATTTCTTGAAGAACGGAGCAGATAACTTGAAGGCTGAATACAGTTTTTGGCAGGCAACGGGCCGCGTCAGGCACCGTTAGCCGCGCAGGGAGTAAGACAAAGTTCATGGATACAGATGCAGGTCCAGGCTGGAGCATTCAGAGGCAGAAGCAAGAAAAAGCTCGATGGCAGAATTCAGGGCCTACTCGCCTGAACTGTAAAACATGAAAAGTGTACCATATAAAGTCGGTGGCCAATCATACTTAGGAATGGAATATCCGGCCCATTCATGGCAGATATGAAAGAGGACATGTTAACGTTGGACGCACATGTATTTGCGTCTTCATAGCTGGAACTGGAGGGAACATACATGTACTTGTAGCATGTACATGGAGCCGTTGGGGTCTAAGATAGGGGACATAATTGATCATAAAATTCATATTTCCTCAATATGATGATGAACGTCTGATTTTTTCTAGAAAGCGTTCTAACGCAAGAATAAAAAGAAGAGGAGAGAGAGGACAACCTTGTCTGGTGCCTCTATGCAGAGAGAAATAAGGAGATTGAGAACCATTAACCCAGATAGAAGTAGAGGGAACAGAGTATAATAATTGAATATATTGAATAATGGAAGGGCTAAAGCCATGCCACCTCAACGCACCAAACATAAAGTCCCAGCACACTCTATCGAATGCTTTCTCAGCATCTAATGTAATAGCAGCGACTGGGGAATCCATCTTTGAGGCCAAGTGAATAATGTTAAGGAAAGTTCTCGAATTATCAGTAATGGACCTGCCTTTAACAAACCCAGATTGATAAATGTTGATAAGGTCAGGAATAATTTTATTAATACGAGAGGCCAAAACTTTAGCATAAATTTTACAGTCAGTGTTAATTAAAGAGATAGGTCGATAATTTTTACAGAGGGAGGGATCTTTATCCTTTTTAGGGATTAAACATAACATTGCCTGTGTGAAAGAACCTTTGGACTCTCCTTGTGCAATAAAGTAAGTAATCAAAGAAAATAAATGTGATAACAGGATATCCTTAAAGTGAAGATAGAAACGAACCGTAAAACCATCTGGGCCAGGAGTTTTACCTTTGGGAAGAAGAGTAATAGCATTAAGTATTTATTTTTCTGAGAGGGGAGCGTCCAGGGAAGAGAGATCCGTAAAACTATCCGAGGACCTGGGAATAGACTGAAAGAAGGAGTCAATTTGAGTAGGAGAAGGAACGGATTCTGGAGTATAAAGTGAAGAATAATATTGAACAAAACAATCGAGAATTTTATCGTCAGTGTACTGATGATTCCCATATGAATCAATAATGGTTATTATTTTAGATTTTTGTTTTTTTAATTTTAAGGTAAGTAGCGAGAGATTTGCCAGCCTTGTTGTGTCCCCCGTACATTTTGGCATGAAAATTGAGAAGATTATTACACGCAAAGTCTCAAGAGTGTTTGTTGTATTGCATTTTTGCTTTAATGAGAGAAGAGAGTGTTTCTGAGGAATTATTGGTAAAGTAAAGATGCTCTAGGTCTTTGATTTGCTTAAGAATTTGGGCCGACTTTGATAAGGCTATTTTCTTTTTCCGGGATACAAAATCAATAATAAAACCTCTAGCAGCAGCCTTGAAGGCATCCCAAATAAAATGAAAATGAGAAGTAGAATGAAGATTGTTTATAAAGAAATCCTCTGCAAAGAGTGTAACTTGTTCAGTAAATTGTGGGTCTAGGAGGAGCGAATTATTGAAGCGCCAGCGCCTAGAGTTGGGAGTAGGTGAGGGAAAATCCATGTCAATTATGACGGGGGCATGGTCAGATATAAGAATAGAGCCTATTTCTGAGTTAGTCATGAATTGAAGGGCATGTTGGGTGAGAAAAATATAATCAATATGGGAGTGTGATGAGTGCACTGGAGAAAAAAATGAAAATTCTAAGGTGTCGGGATGAGAAAGTCTCCATGAGTCTATAAGACCTCTAGAAGTGATGGCCTTAAAAAAGGACTTTTGCATCTTATTAGGGATATATCTGGTTAGTGATTTACGATCTAGAAAGGGGTCCATGAGTTGATTACAGTCACCGCCCACAATCAAATCATCACTTGCATGAGAAGAAAGAAGCGTAGAAAAGTCCCTCCAGAAGGATAAATCTATACCATTAGGACCATAAACATTACAGAAGGAAAATTGTGTATTGTTAACAGTAACATCTAAAAATAAACATCTGCCTCAAGTGTCATGGAGCTCATTATGCAACTGAACAGACAATGACTTATGAAACAAAATAAGAACACCGTTTTTACTGTTTACTGCCGGAGAACAAAACGCCTCCCCAACCCATTATCTACGTAGTGAAGACAAATCTTGTGAATTAAGGTGAGTTTTTTGTAACAGTGCAACATGACATTTAAATTATGCTAGATGAGATAAAACACGTTTTTTTTTAACAGGGTTTCGAATACCTTTAACATTCCAGGAAATAACACGAAGACCGTTCATTTCTGGAGGTAGAGTAAGGATAAGCAGAAAGAGGTATGGAATTTAAAACAGAGTGGAGAATGAGAAGAAAACTGAAAATAGATGTTGAATGAATGTGACACAGAAGGGATAGCCAAAAACGAAGGAACTGAAGCAGGTGACCACCACGGATAAGGTGACAGAAATATAGAAAGAAAACAATGAAGTACCATAAGCAGAAATAGAAAAGAATAAAATGTGGAGTGGGTTAGATAGTGTAAATGTTGCCAAAAAAATAGAGATGATAGGGATAAAAAGGAATGAGGAAAGGAGCAAAAGGTAGGGGAAGAGGGAAGAAAGGGAGAGGAAAGAGGAAAGAATAAAGAGGAGGATAAGGGGGGCAGAGACCCCCAGAAGGCATCCAGAGGAGGATGGCAAAAAGCCAATGGGCTTTAGCCACAAGGAACAGTTGAACAAAAAACATTGATGTGAGAGGGGGGCGACGAAGAACAAGACAGCCGCACTAAGAAGAGACACCTAAGAGAACAAATTGCCACAAAAAAGAAAAATGAAAAACGAAAAACTATAAGGTACAAAACTAGAACTTATGGCAATCAAATAGAACAAATGAAGGAACTTACCAAATATCTAGGGAAAGAAAACAGCAACGGAATGGGATAAACACTGTATACAGCAGGACGGAACAAAGGGTGACCTTGACAATAACACCACATGGGGGAATCCTGTAAGACAAAAAGAAAAAAAGGAGTGAGCAAAAGAAGCATAAGGACTATACAACATATACTAGAAAAAATTTAGAACAAGACTCAATAGTCAGACACTAAAAAAAACAGTTAGGGTTTGCTCAATTCCATGAGTTCTCCTTTGTGAGTATGAATGAACTTCCGCAGATCAGCAGGATCTTCAAAACTAAAAGTTCTGTCCTTATAGGTCACTTTGAAAAAACAAGGGTGAATTAGACTATAGCGTGCATTCATGGATCTCAATGCAGGTCTAAGATCCAAAAATTCCTTTCGACGAGAAGCAGAAGGTTTAGAGACATCTTGAGTAAAAAAGACCTTGTGACCAGACCAAATCATTTGCTTATGTTGCTTAGCAGCCTGGAGAATGGACATAAGATCTGAGTATAGAAGGAAATATGCAATGATTCCTCGAGGTTTAGACGTAGAAGATGTATTCTTAGGCCCCAAACGATGAGCACGTTGTATGTTAAAGTCTGAAGATTTTGGGAGGCCAACAATTTGAAGAACTTGAGATTTCAAGAATTGGATCATATCCGAACCTTCCGGAATACCATAAATGCACAGGTTGTTGCGCCTATTACAATTTTCCAAATCTTCTGCGACCCTCTTGAGCTGGCCAACTTCTTTGGTAAGAGTGTGAACTTTAGCAACCACATCTTGTGCATCACTGATCTTCTGCTCCACATCAGAAAGTCTCGTATCCAAACTAGACCACTTGTCATCTAACCTCTGAAGTGTGGTAACAGTGTCTGTCATAAAAGGACGGATAAGACGTAGCTCTTCCATGATGTCCTCAAGAGTAAGAGGCAGCGGAGACTTAGTTGGGGAAGGCGGGTCTTTTTTGGTACATTTGACAGAAGAGATATTTGTATCTTTCCTTCCTCCTGAGGAGCCTCCACGAGATTTATTTGAATGTGCGACGTCCATATTGAAGGTGTCACAGCTAGTAATGACAGATGATGACAAATGGAGGATTGCAGGCAGAACAGAAATAATGTTAATAAGGCAGTAGTAAGAGGAAGTGTAGCACAAAAAGAGGAACAGAAAATGACAATTCCAAAGTACAACACAGCGATGGATAGCGGTGAAAAATGGGGTGCTGGAAACACGCCTCAGGAGAAGAGCGAATTGTCAATGAGAGTGGAAAAAAAAAGAACCAGCAACACCAGCAGCACCAGATTGACCCTATAATAGGGGATTAGATCATATTGTTGAAGCAAACTGGGGACGTCACTTGAGGAATGCACACAATAGTCTCCTTTCAATAGATGTTGGAAGATTTGATGTTAGGATACCATAAAAGCATTAAAATAGTCCAACAGCGAACAAAATCCATTATGAAAAGGTGGCATAGTGTGAAACAAAAGCAGCCTCTACTTTAATGGTGTTGAAATACATCAAGGAGCAGGCTAAGGGACTCAATTGCAGCAAAAAGAGAAAAAAAAAGGCTACATAAAAAACAAAATGGCGGCCGCCGTCTGAGGGGAGCAGAGTTTAGCAAATAAAATGTCAAAAAAGACCGCATTTCGGTCTAAAAACTTGCCAAGTTAATCTCTGCCATCTCCCATGTCGAAATCCATCCTAGAAACGAAGCTCCGCCGCGTTAACGAGCTTCCTTCACGCTCTAATCGGCTCGATCTGTCGGAGCTCTTCACCTGGCGGCCATCTTGAATCGCCGCGCCGCGCGCTCTCCAGGTCCCCGGTTTCGAGCGACAAAAAATTCCTCTGGCGTTCTCCACGCTTCTAAAGTAAATAATTCAATGAGCGGTGATTCCGGCGGATCTCTCTGCCAAGTATACCACGCTGGACGACAGACAAGAAAAATGCTGTTCGTTCCTTCGTGCTGATCACAAAATAATCTCTCAGTGGGCCCTCTGTGCTATCCGGGCAACTAAAGTTATAATGTGAATTTGGATTTCCCTCTTATCACTAGGTTTTGCTAGTGAATTAAAGTACAGAGTGCAAAGAGATAATAAAAGTTTAACCAATATAGCTTTAGTATCGTACAGGTCACAGTTCTAAAACACGCTTATCCCAACAACCTTTTGTCTAATATACCACATTGAGCGTAAAACGTTGGAAACTGAATCTACAACACTGGGCCTAACGTCTAATTTACAAATAAATTCTTAAAGCTAAATGTTGGTTCTCTAAGTAAAGGAGCTGGAAAAGAGGGATGATCCAACGTTTGAGCTACTTAGCATAAGCAGTACAAAAGAATAAAACATGTACTTCATTTTCAATTATCAGGAATCCCATAGGACATAAATTATTGTTGAGCATGGCAGAGTTTTTATTCCATGTGCCAATAAAGGCAGCTAGCGGGAGTGTTCAAAGTCTGAACTTAAAAAATAAAGATCTCACCAAAGGGACACTCACATAGTCCATAAAATCTTCAAAGTGATATCACACTAGGTGGATAAATAGAGATCAGAAAAACTACCTGCCGGAACAAGGGAAAATAAAATGTTCCAATAACATGATCTAACAATTTCCAGTGCGTTCTTGGGCATGTAGGAAGGATTCTGCCAGTATTTAGAAAGGCCAAGCTTGGACAGCCAAGTTTTAATATATAATACCCAGGGAATCCTAAGTGCCAGGCGATTATCAATAATCTCCCTGACATAGTCTCTTTATGGGGCCAGTTCCTTGTTTGCCCAGAGTCTGATCCAGTATAAGATGGGTTTAAGACAGGCTGTGTCTGCGAGGTATTTGAGGTTTAAATCAAACCAAATATGAAGTGACAGAGTGCTTTTTGGTAATCTCAGAAGATATTTTATAAAAGTGTTTTCACCAATATCTAACTGATCGAGGTTACAATACCCCAACAGGTCAGCCTAGTATAGCGCTGCCCCTCAAGCTTGAGCCTTGCAACTTTCTAACGCTGGGGAAATTGGATAAGAAGCTGCCTTGTTAACAAATCTTAATATTAGTCCAGCTCTGTGCTTAAGAATTGATGCACTCTTTTGGATTTGGGCAGACAATTTGTGAGATTGACTCAATCTAACGCCCAAATAATCAAATTTGTCAACCCTTTCTATTTTTACACCCTCTTACCTTTTTTTGCGGTGGCTAAATACCATGAACTTGGTTTAATTACTATTTTGCTCTATACCATAGTCCTTGCACAATGTATTGAACCTCCCCAAAAGGGTGTTCAATCCAGATAAGGTTTCAGAAAGGAGGAGAGTATCGTCTGCAAACAGCAGACACTGCACTTTGGTCCTGACCATTTTGGCAGTTTGCTAGGTAAGGAATACACTCATCAATAAAAAGTAAAAACAATGTAAGTGTCAGAACACACCCTTAGTGGACACCACACTGAAAAGGAATATTAGAGGTTGTTTCACCACCAGGCCCCATCTTACCCTAGCAAAAATCCCTGAATAAAGTTGTTCGATCAAAGACAATAGATGCAGCGAAATTCCAATTTTCCCAAGGACGTCCCATTATTTTCTCCTGGGGACAAGGTCAAATGCCGCCCGTAGGTCAACAAAAGCTACAAAGAGTGACACCTGATCAAAGTCAACCGACTTCCACTTAATTGTCAGAAAGCGGAGAACCTGATCCACTGTGCTAATACCAGGATTGAACTCGGCCTGGAAATGTGACAGGGCATTATTTGAATGTATCCAGTCCCAAAGCTTAGTCAATAATTGTTTACTGTACATTTTTTGTACATTATCTATGAGGCTTATGGGACGGTTGTTCCTTGGGTCTTGCCTGGCTCCCTTCTTAAAAATAGGTGTAAGTTCAGCCCCTCTCCTGGAACATGGTATGGAAGCAACAGACATAATTGCGTTGATATAACGGCCCCATACTAAGGGTTCAGATTGAAACAAATCAACAGGAATTCTATCAAGACCAGGGGTTTTTCCCAGCTTCTGTGCAGAAAGTGCACTAAGAGTTTCCTCCAGTGTAAAGGTAACAAAGTCCAGACCCTTTCCCAGGGAAAGAATTGAAGGATCATGGGAGTTATCAGGAAGATCAGGTTCAGCATAGAGGGTAGTAAAATGGTCAACCCATTCCCCTACATAAATATGACATTCCGGACAGGCATAATCCCTAGATCCTCTGTGTGTCACTAAGTGCCAGAACAACCTGCTATCCTTTGCTCTAGCGGTTTCTAGCATGTATGAGTGGGTGTGTAAGTGGGTGCACAAGTCTCTCATTGGGTCTGTGAATTGGTGTGTGTCACTGTCTGAGTGAGTCAGTATGTAATTGTCTGAGTGGGTCCGTGAGTGGGTACATGAGTGTGTGAGTGGGTCTGTGAGTGGTTGTACAAGTGCCTGAGTGGGTCTGTGAGTGAGTGTGTAAGTGGCTGAGTGGGTCTGTGAGAGGGTAAGTGACTGTCTGAGAGGGTATGTGAGTAGATGCATAATTACCTTAGTGGATCTATGACTTGGTGCATGCATGTCTGAGTAAATATGTCAGTGGGTATATAGGTCTCTGAGTGAGTCTGTGAATTGGTGCATGAGTTTGTGAGTGGGTGTGTGATTATCTCAGTGTCTCTGTGACTAGACGTATGATTGTCTAAATGGGTCTGTGAGTGGCTGTGAGAGTGTTTGAGTGTATCTGTGAGTGGGTTCATGAGTGTTTGAGTGGGTCTGTGAGTAGGTGTGTGAGTCTCTGAGTGGGCCTGTGAGAGGGAGCGTCAGTGTCTGAGTGGGACTATGAGTGGGTACATGAGTTTCTTAGTAGGTCTGTGAGTGACTGCGTGAGAATATGAATGGGTTTGTGAGTTAGTGTGTGTGTCTCCAAGTGGGTCTGTGAGTGGATGTATCAGTGTCTGAGTGGGTGTGTGAGTCTCTGAGAGAGTCTATGAGTGGGTGCATCAGAGTCTGAGTGGGTCTGTGAGTGGGTACATGAGTGTCTTAGTGAGTCTGTGAGTGGGTGTGTAAGTGTGTGAGTGGCTCTGTGAGTTGGTACATGACTCTCTGATGGATTGTTCAGTGGATACATACGTTTTTGTGTGTTTCTGTGAGTGGGTGCATGAGTCTCTCAGTGGGCAAGGTGAATGGGTGCATGAGTCTGTGAGTGGGTCTATGAGTGGGTGCACTAGTCTCTCAGTGGGTCTGTCATTGGATGTGTGAGTGCCTATGTGACACTGTGAGTTCATGCATTACTGTATGAGTGAATGTTTGCATGTATTTATTTTAAATTCATTTCAGCAAGGTTTGTGACTCCACTGCGATGCTACACGGGGAGATGCGGTGAGCACGGCGATGGGGTCAGGACTCAATTCACATAGGAAAAACACCCACATTTTAGCAAAACTAATAACCAATCCATGACACACCCCTACAATAGTTCCATGGGGTCAGGGACTCCTATCCTGACCCTTTCTATATTTGTTGCGTTCATAAAATGGCAGTCATATCTTGTTTTACATTTATTTTGGCTCGCCTCTGTCGCGATGTTACATTGGGGGGTCGCGCTGAGCGCCACAAATAGGATTCCGACTCCATCCATGAGGGAAAACAAACTGATTTCAGCATTATAAACTCATAAATTCATTACACAACCCTACAATACACCTATGGGGTCAGGGTACTCCTAGCCTGACCCCTTCCATCTTTTTTCACGTTTACATCCATCCCCCGGGGCCAGCTCTGCTTCATGAAATGGCATCTGCAACATTTTAGACAGCTTGCAGCCACCCAATTACAGCACTCCTCCTAGCGAGAGAGTTCGCGTAGCACCGCTTCGCGACTGTGGATCCTCTGCGTCTCTATATGTCCAAATTTGGATTTTGGTCATATCTCTAAAACTACTGAACAGATTTACACCAAATCAAAAAAAGGCACTTCACTGAACCAAAAGCTACCTTCCTATATTTGGTGTAATTTCGTTCAGCAGTTCGGGTTGTAGCAGTGTTTAAGGGTCCTATGGGAATTAACATGGGAAACGCATGTTTTTTGACCCCCCACCTTTTCTCATCCTCCGCTTGACGGATCCCCCCAAAACCTTCTATGTGTGGCAGAAATCTCCAGCACACTTATTTTGGGAAATGTTGTGAAGATTCGTCAATTTGCACCAAAGATATAAGCAAGTCAAAAACACTTTTCCTAGGGAAACAAGGTCCAACTATAACTACCTACTAGTGAAAAAAACAAAGGCTAAAGGGATGTTATAGTTAGGTGGAAATGTCAGGTAAAAAATACTGTTTTTAATGAAAAAAACACTGAAATTCACCAGTTACAGTTACCTCAAGTAACTATAACTCATAACCTAAAGTAACTATAACTTGCGCCTGCATAATGCAGTTTTGCCATTAATGTAATTTCAGATGTTGCAGTAATGCTCTATTAGTTACCGGTAATCTTCATTAATCCGGGTCCCGTTGTCCTCGTCCCATTCATTACAAAGTGGAGATAACTATCTCCCGACAGAAAAAAAGACCAGAGGCATGCTGGGACCCAAATACTGCCCCTCCCACCGGGAGTACATAAGCAGGACTTACCCAGCATCCCTCCTATACAACCAAGCCCAGACAGGAAGGCCGGCCGCCAGGAGGGAGGGAGGGGCGTATGAATGGGACGAGGACAACGGGACCTGGAGTAATGAAGATTACCGGTAAGTAATAGAGCATTAACCCCAGGTCCCTTATGTCCTCGTCCCATTCATTACAAAGTGGAGAATACCAAAGCAGAAAACCGGCCTTCTGAACCCACAAGCACACCCAGGAAACCACACCAAACACAGAAACTCAAGGGAGCACCAAGCAAGAGGGGAGGGGGGCCCACAGGAAGCAACTGGCCAGCAACCCAGAACAGGACAGCAGGGACCAAACAAGGACCGGAGACACCAAGAAAAAAAACAGAAGGACAGGGCAACAACAATGCGGCCGCCAACTAGAGAAACCAGAGACAGGATAACCAGGCCAAAGGGACACGGCCAAGGGACCCACCGGACAAGGCCGCCCAGCCCAGAACCACCAGGAAGGCACACTGGACCCGGCAGCCGCACAGACACCGAGTAAAGCCCGACCGCCCAGGAGAAGGCCAAAGAAAAGAAGCCAAGTCCGGCCAACAGGGCACAGGCACAAGCACCCAGACTAACAAGGAAGGAGTAAAGCACAGGCCAGAAACCGGCCCATCCCACCAAACCAAATGACCCCAAACCCCACAGAGGAGGACCAGGCCCTAGGAAAGAAAAGACAGCACCACCAGGGCCACCAAACACCAGGAGCAGAACAGTAGCCAGACCCCAACCAAACCAAAAAGGACAGGGAAAGAGACAGAGACCCGAAACCCCAGGAGGCCAAAAGCCCCACAGGGAAGGAGGCCGCCAACCGAACCAGGATGGCCCCAAAATCCAGAACAGCAGTGGCAGAGGAGGCAAAAGACCACAGGCCAGAGAAACCCCCAGAAAGAACCACCCAACAGCCAATCAAACAACAGAGAGGCCAACAAGCCTGACCGAACAGGCATAGCAAGTGCGGGAACAGGGCCACCGGCACAACCACAAAAACCCCAACTTCAAAGGGAGGGAAAACAAGGCAGGGCACAAGCCCATGGCAACCGGGAACCCCCGGCAGACCCCAAACCAAGAAACAACCAGGCACGAACCCGTCAAACCACAGAGGGCAGACAAAAACAGGCACCAACCAGGCGGAGGACCGCACCGGCACCCAACACCCAGGCCAAACACGCAGCAAGGGCAGGAGCAGCGGAAAAGGCCCCAGGGTGCACAGCACCCAGACCAGAAACCCACCAGGCCCGACCCCAGCCAACGCCAAAGAGGAGCCAAGAGAACAGCAAAAACCAGGGCAACAAACGATCAAGGAACCAGGAAGCCAGGACCGGAGCCAAGCAACCCGATGATGCAGGAGGACCCGGAGACCCAACCAGCCCCTGGAAGGAGCCCACGCAGCGCCCAGGCCAAAGAAAAGGGTGGGAGGCCGACAGAGACCCCCAGCACACCACCGTTAGACCGCACAGAAGGCAGGAAGAAAAACAAACAGAGGAAACCGCCAAAGCGGAAATCGGAGGAAGCAGAGAAGGCAGAGGGCCAAGCAGCAGCAAACCCCAGACAACCTGCAGCCAGAAGGGAGAAACCCCACCCCAACTAGAGAAGGGGGGGTCCCCCAAACAGACACCCATCGGGAACAGAGCCCGGGAAAGGAAGACAAGACAGGAGTGAGCCAGGACACCAGAACCAGGAAGGAAGCAGGAACGCCCAGCAAAACACACCCCAGAGCCGGCCAAGAAGCGACAACACAGCCAGCAAGCCAAGGAGGCACAGCCAGAGGCCCTGCTGAAGCAGCAGGAAGCCGGTAGACCCGGAGCAACTGTCATGTTCTTCGGAGCGGGGAATGACCGCAGGGCGCGCGGCGAGCACACAGGCAATATTGCCCCCAAAACTACATATCCCAGACTTTGCTTCTGGGTAGGCACGCGCGCAGGCCGATGACGCGCCTACCCAGAATCCATTTAGGTTGGGCGGAGGCAGCGATCGGTGCTGCGAATTCGGATCATCGAGGAAACACGCTGCGGGGAAGACCCACGCCTTGGGATCCTGACGCCTCCGGACGCTTCTTTGAAGGGCGGTAAGGGTGAAGTTGTCACCACTTTGGGGGGCATAACTTTCCGACACCTCGCACGGAGCTGTAACAGATGCTTGGTGCAAGCAACTAGAGAAACCAGAGACAGGATAACCAGGCCAAAGGGACACGGCCAAGGGACCCACCGGACAAGGCCGCCCAGCCCAGAACCACCAGGAAGTCACACTGGACCCGGCAGCCGCACAGACACCGAGTAAAGCCCGACCGCCCAGGAGAAGGCCAAAGAAAAGAAGCCAAGTCCGGCCAACAGGGCACAGGCACAAGCACCCAGACTAACAAGGAAGGAGTAAAGCACAGGCCAGAAACCGGCCCATCCCACCAAACCAAATGACCCCAAACCCCACAGAGGAGGACCAGGCCCTAGGAAAGAAAAGCCAGCACCACCAGGGCCACCAAACACCAGGAGCAGAACAGTAGCCAGACCCTAACCAAACCAAAAAGGACAGGGAAAGAGACAGAGACCCGAAACCCCAGGAGGCCAAAAGCCCCACAGGGAAGGAGGCCGCCAACCGAACCAGGATGGCCCCAAAATCCAGAACAGCAGTGGCAGAGGAGGCAAAAGACCACAGGCCAGAGAAACCCCCAGAAAGAACCACCCAACAGCCAATCAAACAACAGAGAGGCCAACAAGCCTGACCGAACAGGCATAGCAAGTGCGGGAACAGGGCCACCAGCACAACCACAAAAACCCCAACTTCAAAGGGAGGGAAAACAAGGCAGGGCACAAGCCCATGGCAACCGGGAACCCCCGGCAGACCCCAAACCAAGAAACAACCAGGCACGAACCCGTCAAACCACAGAGGGCAGACAAAAACAGGCACCAACCAGGCGGAGGACCGCACCGGCACCCAACACCCAGGCCAAACACGCAGCAAGGGCAGGAGCAGCGGAAAAGGCCCCAGGGTGCACAGCACCCAGACCAGAAACCCACCAGGCCCGACCCCAGCCAACGCCAAAGAGGAGCCAAGAGAACAGCAAAAACCAGGGCAACAAACGATCAAGGAACCAGGAAGCCAGGACCGGAGCCAAGCAACCCGATGATGCAGGAGGACCCGGAGACCCAACCAGCCCCTGGAAGGAGCCCACGCAGCGCCCAGGCCAAAGAAAAGGTTGGGAGGCCGACAGAGACCCCCAGCACACCACCGTTAGACCGCACAGAAGGCAGGAAGAAAAACAAACAGAGGAAACCGCCAAAGCGGAAATCGGAGGAAGCAGAGAAGGCAGAGGGCCAAGCAGCAGCAAACCCCAGACAACCTGCAGCCAGAAGGGAGAAACCCCACCCCAACTAGAGAAGGGGGGGGTCCCCCAAACAGACACCCACCGGGAACAGAGCCCGGGAAAGGAAGACAAGACAGGAGTGAGCCAGGACACCAGAACCAGGAAGGAAGCAGGAACGCCCAGCAAAACACACCCCAGAGCCGGCCAAGAAGCGACAACACAGCCAGCAAGCCAAGGAGGCACAGCCAGAGGCCCTGCTGAACCAGCAGGAAGCCGGTAGACCCGGAGCAACTGTCATGTTCTTCGGAGCGGGGAATGACCGCAGGGCGCGCGGCGAGCACACAGGCAATATTGCCCCCAAAACTACATATCCCAGACTTTGCTTCCGGGTAGGCACGCGCGCAGGCCGATGACGCGCCTACCCAGAATCCATTTAGGTTGGGCGGAGGCAGCGATCGGTGCTGCGAATTCGGATCATCGAGGAAACACGCTGCGGGGAAGACCCACGCCTTGGGATCCTGACGCCTCCGGACGCTTCTTTGAAGGGCGGTAAGGGTGAAGTTGTCACCACTTTGGGGGGCATAACTTTCCGACACCTCGCACGGAGCTGTAACAGATGCTTGGTGCAAGCGCACAACATTGGTTCAACGTGTGGAGGTGTAACAGACATTGGTGTCAGCACACAACATTTGGTGATAAGTGTGGAAGTGTATCAGATGCTGGGTGCAAGCGCACAACATTGGTCCTCATGATAGAGGTGGGACGCGATACCTCCAACGTGGGCAGTGTATCGTTGTGTTGAGCATTTAATCAATACACGCCTTACTGGTATGAAAAGATGAAACACTTATGCTGTGATGAATCAGCAGAGGAGTGCTTGGCATCGTGATATGTGTTAATCAAACTGCGCTAAAGGAACAGAGGAAACGCTTGGCATGAGGATAATGCCATTGTCCGCATCTTTCATTTATGTTGATGAGTACCCCTAATACTACCGTATATGCTCTTGTGCTCTCTCTCTCTTCTAGCAGGGGCTTGGTGTGAGATAGGTTCAACCCCCTCTGTGATGCAAGTAACAACAGTCCTTGTGGTAGGTGCAGTGTGTGTATGAGCAGGTGTGTGTGTCTGTTAACGTTTATTATCTCGATACTTACCTTGAGCATTTTTCTCCTTTATGTTGCATGTAAAGGATCCTGCATATATGCGATATCCTCAGCAAAATCTTGGTTACAAGAACGCACGTTGTATTTTCCTTTACAGGTAGTTATTGCTCAGTATAATGCTTTGGGTTATTGGTTAAGGAGTACTGGATGTAGAATAGGTTGGTAATTGTGTTTTATCTTATCTTGTAGGTCTCCCTCCCCGCTGTCCTCATCCTTTCCTTCCCTCGCTTAATCATTCTTACCCTCTGCGCTGTTATAGCATCAGAGGGTGGAGCGATTGAGAGGTGGACCCATTTGAGCAACGCACCGATCCTGGGAGTTTGGAATAAAACCTTGACAGCAACAGGAGGCAATCCGGACACACCAACCAAGAAGCACCGAACACCAGGACCCCACACAGGCCCTAACAAGGTGGGTGGAAGAGTGCCAAAGAAGAACGAGCACCCTGGCAACAGGGGAAAGCAAACACAGGTGAAGGAAGCCCGGGAAGAGAACCGCAGGCAGGAGCAGGCCCAAAGGACACACCACGACAGGGCCCGAAACCAGCAGAGCGACGTGCCAGGCCACCCAGAGAGTGCACGGGCAAGGACACAGGGCCAAAGAAAGCAAACAACAGGCACCATAAACCTGCAGGACCGGAAAGCCCCAGCAGACCCCAGCCAGGCACCCACGAAGGAGACCAGACGAGACCAGAACCCCCCAGGGAGCAACCACCCCCGGAGGCCAGACGTAATCCCAACTGGAAGAACTGCAGCACAGAAGAGGGGAAAACAGACGCCAACACCAAGGACACGGCAGCAGCGAAAGACAGCCATGCCCAAACAGCAGAGGCACGAACCCCAGGTACCAAACAGGCTAACGGCCACAGGGAACGGGGGGACGCAAAGGAAAAGAAGAGCAGGAGCCCAACCACACCAGCCTGAGAAGCCCACAGCACCAGGCACCCCTAGGCGGTCCCCATTCAGGAACCAACCAGGCTGGCACAAGGTGAATCCCAAAGAGCTGAGGAGAACAGGCGCCGACAGGGCGGCGAGGCCGGAGGAACAGCACCCCCCAGGCCTGCCAGACACCCAACCCAGACCGAGAAGAACCGACGACTGGACCAGGAGAGGCGGTCAGGACCCACCGAATCAAGCCAAAGACACGCACAGGAAACAGAGCAGTGGCACAGCAAAAGCAGGGAAACACAAGGACAACACCAAGGAAACCCAGAAGCCAGCAACAGCGCCTGAGCCCGCAGCAACCAAGACAGCAGCACCCAGCAAGGAAGAGGCAAGCAGACGGAGACAGCATCGGCCAGTCAGCCCCCACGAAGCAACTCCAGCACACATAAGACCCTGGTAAAAACACCCGCAGCCCTAAGCCAGAGCAAAGGAGAACAGGACAGCTGCCAAGGAGGCAGTCAGAGGGAAAAACGCAGCCCAGCATACGCCAACCCAGGAGCACAGAGAGGCCAGCACATAGAACTGGAGGGGGGCAGGCCAAGAGAGCAAACCGGAACCAAAGGCAGCAGGCATGACACCCGAAAGCCCCGGCAGGCACCAGGTGCAGCCCACGGAAACCAGGTGAGTAAGCGGACACCGCACCTCTCCCGAAAGAAGGAGCAGCCCCAAAGAGAAGCAGCAAAGAAGAACAGGAACCGGGAGCCCCCCACGCACCATACCCAACCAGCCACACACACAGCACCCTAAGCGGAGCACAAGCCACCACGAACAGGCTGCCCGCAGAGGAACAGAGCCAGAATGCCCAAGACCAGACCACAGCACCTGCACCAGCAACACCGCAAGGAGCATGGCCACGCAGGCACAGCCAAGCAGCAGGGCAGACCCTGACAGGCCACCAGGAGCCAAGTGGAGGTGCAGCAACCCATGCAGCAAGCACAAGCCTGGCAGGACCCCCACGCAGGCGCAAGAGGAGCACGGACACAGCCGCACCACCCAGGGCCGGCCAGACAGTGGTGCGAGGACCAAGCCCGGCACCAGCACCCCCGGCCCCGAACACAACAGCCGAGGCATGCACTACCCACGGGCAAAAACAACCCAACCGCAGGAGTGGCGGCATGAAACCACGCGGCTTGTAGCACAGTGGAGAAAATATGGCAGAGGCGGGCCAACAGAGCCCGTAACATGGCTCCAGCAACACCCAACCTGGACCTGGTACAAACAACAGCCACCAGAGCCCAGGAAAGTAACAGAACAAACAACAACCCCATAAGATGTGTACGTAAGCCCCGTGCTGTAATGCCAGTCCTCGTCTACACAAAGGAAAGCTGACCCCCGTATGGGGAGTGAACTCACGACCCTGGTGGAAGCAGCACCACACACAAACCATCAAAGCCAACTGGCCAACAGGGGAGAAAGCCAGGGCAAAAAGCAAGAAGCAACCATGACCCAGCCGGGGGCAGCAAGGAGGGGGCGCGACACGGCAGCAGGAACAGGAAAGCCAGGAGCCCAAAGCTGAAGGAGCAAACAGGAGGCGTGCCGAGACGCAGCACCGGCCCCCGAGCCAGGAAACCAGGGAGCACAGCACCCACGGCCCTATCGGTGCAGCACCCACAGCATTGAACCCCCGAGGCCCCGGGACAAACTCCAGCAACACCAGGAGACATGTCGCAAACCAGAGCCACTACCGGAAGGCATGCCTGCCCAGGACACCCAGAGAGTAAGCCCGCCAGCAAGCCACCTCCGGAGAAGGAACAGTGTTTGCAGCACAGCACGCAGCACCCGGACCCACCACGGGGCAGCGTAATGCATCGGGAGCACCGCACCGGCACCCAGCACCGCCTGCAAGCGAGCCAGGAGCCCCAAAGCCAAGCGTTCGCAAAAAAGAAGCCAGAGCTGCAAAGCACCGAACAGCGTGACAACGCTAATTGGGCGATACATCACAAGGAACAGCGACAGTGTCAAAGAGAAACCGCCAAGCGGAACTCACCCGGGACGGGGGTTAGCACCAGGAACAAGACCCCCACCACAACTGCCAGCCCAGTAAACAACAGGAACACGGCAAGCACGGCACGTCCCCCATCCGGCCAGGCCACAGAGAGACGTGCAGGTGACCCGGAAGGAACCGGAAGTCAACACCCCAGCCGCAAAGGGCCGGGCGGACAGGCAGGATTCCGGACGTGACCAGCGACTGACTCCCAGCAAGCCCTGCAGGCCAGGAGATAGCCCAGAAAACCCCACGCCTACGCAGCCAGGCAGCCGGGTGGGGGGATGAGAGAAGACCACCACTCCAGCCTAGCAGGAGCAGCACCAGCACATCAAAGTCCATTTTGTTAACAGAGAGAAAAAAAGATCAGCAGGGATGCTGGGTAAGTACTGCTTATGTACTCCCAGTGGGAGGGGCAGTATTAGGGTCCCAGCATGCCTCTGGTCTCTTTTTCTGTCGGGAGATAGTTATCTCCACGTTGTAATGAATGGGACAAGGACATAAGGGACCTGGGGGTAATGTTATCAGTGATGTCACAGAACATGTCATGAATGAGTTAATATATGAGATCATATGCAGTGCATGGCAAGGGCATGAGTTCTAGTGGGGTTAGGTGCAGGGCCCTGCACCCAATCCTGCAAGTACCCAACCCTCTGCAAGCGCCCTACTTCTCACAGCGCACTGCCTTCAGTTGTACATGACATATGATTGGGTGCAGTTAGGCAGTCTTACTGACTTCATCAAAGGGTCACAACACCAATATGAGCCCTGGCGGATGGGGTCACCGCTGCCCCATCGAGGCCCAGGGAGGGCAGCTGCATGTCCCTCTCCCCTAATAAAAAAAATCGGCCCTGGGGATTGGGGCCCCTGTGGCCTGAGAAGGTTCAGGGAGGAGTGGCTGCATTCACTCTCCCTTTGTTATTTCATTCTGCCCCGGGAGATGGGGTCCATCAGGCCTGAAGAGGCATGGGGAGAGGTGTCAGGAGGCCCCCTCCCCTTATTATTTCGTTTGGCCACAGGGGTTGGTTCCCCATCCCCGGGGCCTCAGGAAGGCTCAGGTAGAAGGCTGCATGCCCCCTTCCCCTATAAAACCCTTTGCGCCTTCTCCCTGGGCCTTGACCCATCCCAGGGTCTTTCTATTTTTAAAGCCCGACTCCATCCATGAGGGAAAACAAACTGATTTCAGCATTATAAACTCATAAATTCATTACACAACCCTACAATACACCTATGGGGTCAGGGTACTCCTAGCCTGACCCCTTCCATCTTTTTTCACGTTTACATCCATCCCCCGGGGCCAGCTCTGCTTCATGAAATGGCATCTGCAACATTTTAGACAGCTTGCAGCCACCCAATTACAGCACTCCTCCTAGCGAGAGAGTTCGCGTAGCACCGCTTCGCGACTGTGGATCCTCTGCGTCTCTATATGTCCAAATTTGGATTTTGGTCATATCTCTAAAACTACTGAACAGATTTACACCAAATCAAAAAAAGGCACTTCACTGAACCAAAAGCTACCTTCCTATATTTGGTGTAATTTCGTTCAGCAGTTCGGGTTGTAGCAGTGTTTAAGGGTCCTATGGGAATTAACATGGGAAACGCATGTTTTTTGACCCCCCACCTTTTCTCATCCTCCGCTTGACGGATCCCCCCAAAACCTTCTATGTGTGGCAGAAATCTCCGGCACACTTATTTTGGGAAATGTTGTGAAGATTCGTCAATTTGCACCAAAGATATAAGCAAGTCAAAAACACTTTTCCTAAGGAAACAAGGTCCAACTATAACTACCTACTAGTGAAAAAAACAAAGGCTAAAGGGATGTTATAGTTAGGTGGAAATGTCAGGTAAAAAATACTGTTTTTAATGAAAAAAACACTGAAATTCACCAGTTACAGTTACCTCAAGTAACTATAACTCATAACCTAAAGTAACTATAACTTGCGCCTGCATAATGCAGTTTTGCCATTAATGTAATTTCAGATGTTGCAGTAATGCTCTATTAGTTACCGGTAATCTTCATTAATCCGGGTCCCGTTGTCCTCGTCCCATTCATTACAAAGTGGAGATAACTATCTCCCGACAGAAAAAAAGACCAGAGGCATGCTGGGACCCAAATACTGCCCCTCCCACCGGGAGTACATAAGCAGGACTTACCCAGCATCCCTCCTATACAACCAAGCCCAGACAGGAAGGCCGGCCGCCAGGAGGGAGGGAGGGGCCTTCGAATGGGACGAGGACAACGGGACCTGGAGTAATGAAGATTACCGGTAAGTAATAGAGCATTAACCCCAGGTCCCTTATGTCCTCGTCCCATTCATTACAAAGTGGAGAATACCAAAGCAGAAAACCGGCCTTCTGAACCCACAAGCACACCCAGGAAACCACACCAAACACAGAAACTCAAGGGAGCACCAAGCAAGAGGGGAGGGGGGCCCACAGGAAGCAACTGGCCAGCAACCCAGAACAGGACAGCAGGGACCAAACAAGGACCGGAGACACCAAGAAAAAAACAGAAGGACAGGGCAACAACAATGCGGACGCCAACTAGAGAAACCAGAGACAGGATAACCAGGCCAAAGGGACACGGCCAAGGGACCCACCGGACAAGGCCGCCCAGCCCAGAACCACCAGGAAGGCACACTGGACCCGGCAGCCGCACAGACACCGAGTAAAGCCCGACCGCCCAGGAGAAGGCCAAAGAAAAGAAGCCAAGTCCGGCCAACAGGGCACAGGCACAAGCACCCAGACTAACAAGGAAGGAGTAAAGCACAGGCCAGAAACCGGCCCATCCCACCAAACCAAATGACCCCAAACCCCACAGAGGAGGACCAGGCCCTAGGAAAGAAAAGCCAGCACCACCAGGGCCACCAAACACCAGGAGCAGAACAGTAGCCAGACCCCAACCAAACCAAAAAGGACAGGGAAAGAGACAGAGACCCGAAACCCCAGGAGGCCAAAAGCCCCACAGGGAAGGAGGCCGCCAACCGAACCAGGATGGCCCCAAAATCCAGAACAGCAGTGGCAGAGGAGGCAAAAGACCACAGGCCAGAGAAACCCCCAGAAAGAACCACCCAACAGCCAATCAAACAACAGAGAGGCCAACAAGCCTGACCGAACAGGCATAGCAAGTGCGGGAACAGGGCCACCGGCACAACCACAAAAACCCCAACTTCAAAGGGAGGGAAAACAAGGCAGGGCACAAGCCCATGGCAACCGGGAACCCCCGGCAGACCCCAAACCAAGAAACAACCAGGCACGAACCCGTCAAACCACAGAGGGCAGACAAAAACAGGCACCAACCAGGCGGAGGACCGCACCGGCACCCAACACCCAGGCCAAACACGCAGCAAGGGCAGGAGCAGCGGAAAAGGCCCCAGGGTGCACAGCACCCAGACCAGAAACCCACCAGGCCCGACCCCAGCCAACGCCAAAGAGGAGCCAAGAGAACAGCAAAAACCAGGGCAACAAACGATCAAGGAACCAGGAAGCCAGGACCGGAGCCAAGCAACCCGATGATGCAGGAGGACCCGGAGACCCAACCAGCCCCTGGAAGGAGCCCACGCAGCGCCCAGGCCAAAGAAAAGGGTGGGAGGCCGACAGAGACCCCCAGCACACCACCGTTAGACCGCACAGAAGGCAGGAAGAAAAACAAACAGAGGAAACCGCCAAAGCGGAAATCGGAGGAAGCAGAGAAGGCAGAGGGCCAAGCAGCAGCAAACCCCAGACAACCTGCAGCCAGAAGGGAGAAACCCCACCCCAACTAGAGAAGGGGGGGGTCCCCCAAACAGACACCCACCGGGAACAGAGCCCGGGAAAGGAAGACAAGACAGGAGTGAGCCAGGACACCAGAACCAGGAAGGAAGCAGGAACGCCCAGCAAAACACACCCCAGAGCCGGCCAAGAAGCGACAACACAGCCAGCAAGCCAAGGAGGCACCGCCAGAGGCCCTGCTGAACCAGCAGGAAGCCGGTAGACCCGGAGCAACTGTCATGTTCTTCGGAGCGGGGAATGACCGCAGGGCGCGCGGCGAGCACACAGGCAATATTGCCCCCAAAACTACATATCCCAGACTTTGCTTCCGGGTAGGCACGCGCGCAGGCCGATGACGCGCCTACCCAGAATCCATTTAGGTTGGGCGGAGGCAGCGATCGGTGCTGCGAATTCGGATCATCGAGGAAACACGCTGCGGGGAAGACCCACGCCTTGGGATCCTGACGCCTCCGGACGCTTCTTTGAAGGGCGGTAAGGGTGAAGTTGTCACCACTTTGGGGGGCATAACTTTCCGACACCTCGCACGGAGCTGTAACAGATGCTTGGTGCAAGCGCACAACATTGGTTCAACGTGTGGAGGTGTAACAGACATTGGTGTCAGCACACAACATTTGGTGATAAGTGTGGAAGTGTATCAGATGCTGGGTGCAAGCGCACAACATTGGTCCTCATGATAGAGGTGGGACGCGATACCTCCAACGTGGGCAGTGTATCGTTGTGTTGAGCATTTAATCAATACACGCCTTACTGGTATGAAAAGATGAAACACTTATGCTGTGATGAAACAGCAGAGGAGTGCTTGGCATCGTGATATGTGTTAATCAAACTGCGCTAAAGGAACAGAGGAAACGCTTGGCATGAGGATAATGCCATTGTCCGCATCTTTCATTTATGTTGATGAGTACCCCTAATACTACCGTATATGCTCTTGTGCTCTCTCTCTCTTCTAGCAGGGGCTTGGTGTGAGATAGGTTCAACCCCCTCTGTGATGCAAGTAACAACAGTCCTTGTGGTAGGTGCAGTGTGTGTATGAGCAGGTGTGTGTGTCTGTTAACGTTTATTATCTCGATACTTACCTTGAGCATTTTTCTCCTTTATGTTGCATGTAAAGGATCCTGCATATATGCGATATCCTCAGCAAAATCTTGGTTACAAGAACGCACGTTGTATTTTCCTTTACAGGTAGTTATTGCTCAGTATAATGCTTTGGGTTATTGGTTAAGGAGTACTGGATGTAGAATAGGTTGGTAATTGTGTTTTATCTTATCTTGTAGGTCTCCCTCCCCGCTGTCCTCATCCTTTCCTTCCCTCGCTTAATCATTCTTACCCTCTGCGCTGTTATAGCATCAGAGGGTGGAGCGATTGAGAGGTGGACCCATTTGAGCAACGCACCGATCCTGGGAGTTTGGAATAAAACCTTGACAGCAACAGGAGGCAATCCGGACACACCAACCAAGAAGCACCGAACACCAGGACCCCACACAGGCCCTAACAAGGTGGGTGGAAGAGTGCCAAAGAAGAACGAGCACCCTGGCAACAGGGGAAAGCAAACACAGGTGAAGGAAGCCCGGGAAGAGAACCGCAGGCAGGAGCAGGCCCAAAGGACACACCACGACAGGGCCCGAAACCAGCAGAGCGACGTGCCAGGCCACCCAGAGAGTGCACGGGCAAGGACACAGGGCCAAAGAAAGCAAACAACAGGCACCATAAACCTGCAGGACCGGAAAGCCCCAGCAGACCCCAGCCAGGCACCCACGAAGGAGACCAGACGAGACCAGAACCCCCCAGGGAGCAACCACCCCCGGAGGCCAGACGTAATCCCAACTGGAAGAACTGCAGCACAGAAGAGGGGAAAACAGACGCCAACACCAAGGACACGGCAGCAGCGAAAGACAGCCATGCCCAAACAGCAGAGGCACGAACCCCAGGTACCAAACAGGCTAACCGCCACAGGGAACGGGGGGACGCAAAGGAAAAGAAGAGCAGGAGCCCAACCACACCAGCCTGAGAAGCCCACAGCACCAGGCACCCCTAGGCGGTCCCCATTCAGGAACCAACCAGGCTGGCACAAGGTGAATCCCAAAGAGCTGAGGAGAACAGGCGCCGACAGGGCGGCGAGGCCCAACCCAGACCGAGAAGAACCGACGACTGGACCAGGAGAGGCGGTCAGGACCCACCGAATCAAGCCAAAGACACGCACAGGAAACAGAGCAGTGGCACAGCAAAAGCAGGGAAACACAAGGACAACACCAAGGAAACCCAGAAGCCAGCAACAGCGCCTGAGCCCGCAGCAACCAAGACAGCAGCACCCAGCAAGGAAGAGGCAAGCAGACGGAGACAGCATCGGCCAGTCGGCCCCCACGAAGCAACTCCAGCACACATAAGACCCTGGTAAAAACACCCGCAGCCCTAAGCCAGAGCAAAGGAGAACAGGACAGCTGCCAAGGAGGCAGTCAGAGGGAAAAACGCAGCACAGCATACGCCAACCCAGGAGCACAGAGAGGCCAGCACATAGAACTGGAGGGGGGCAGGCCAAGAGAGCAAACCGGAACCAAAGGCAGCAGGCATGACACCCGAAAGCCCCGGCAGGCACCAGGTGCAGCCCACGGAAACCAGGTGAGTAAGCGGACACCGCACCTCTCCCGAAAGAAGGAGCAGCCCCAAAGAGAAGCAGCAAAGAAGAACAGGAACCGGGAGCCCCCCACGCACCATACCCAACCAGCCACACACACAGCACCCTAAGCGGAGCACAAGCCACCACGAACAGGCTGCCCACAGAGGAACAGAGCCAGAATGCCCAAGACCAGACCACAGCACCTGCACCAGCAACACCGCAAGGAGCATGGCCACGCAGGCACAGCCAAGCAGCAGGGCAGACCCTGACAGGCCACCAGGAGCCAAGTGGAGGTGCAGCAACCCATGCAGCAAGCACAAGCCTGGCAGGACCCCCACGCAGGTGCAAGAGGAGCACGGACACAGCCGCACCACCCAGGGCCGGCCAGACAGTGGTGCGAGGACCAAGCCCGGCACCAGCACCCCCGGCCCCGAACACAACAGCCGAGGCATGCACTACCCACGGGCAAAAACAACCCAACCGCAGGAGTGGCGGCATGAAACCACGCGGCTTGTAGCACAGTGGAGAAAATATGGCAGAGGCGGGCCCACAGAGCCCGTAACATGGCTCCAGCAACACCCAACCTGGACCTGGTACAAACAACAGCCACCAGAGCCCAGGAAAGTAACAGAACAAACAACAACCCCATAAGATGTGTACGTAAGCCCCGTGCTGTAATGCCAGTCCTCGTCTACACAAAGGAAAGCTGACCCCCGTATGGGGAGTGAACTCACGACCCTGGTGGAAGCAGCACCACACACAAACCATCAAAGCCAACTGGCCAACAGGGGAGAAAGCCAGGGCAAAAAGCAAGAAGCAACCATGACCCAGCCGGGGGCAGCAAGGAGGGGGCGCGACACGGCAGCAGGAACAGGAAAGCCAGGAGCCCAAAGCTGAAGGAGCAAACAGGAGGCGTGCCGAGACGCAGCACCGGCCCCCGAGCCAGGAAACCAGGGAGCACAGCACCCACGGCCCTATCGGTGCAGCACCCACAGCATTGAACCCCCGAGGCCCCGGGACAAACTCCAGCAACACCAGGAGACATGTCGCAAACCAGAGCCACTACCGGAAGGCATGCCTGCCCAGGACACCCAGAGAGTAAGCCCGCCAGCAAGCCACCTCCGGAGAAGGAACAGTGTTTGCAGCACAGCACGCAGCACCCGGACCCACCACGGGGCAGCGTAATGCATCAGGAGCACCGCACCGGCACCCAGCACCGCCTGCAAGCGAGCCAGGAGCCCCAAAGCCAAGCGTTCGCAAAAAAGAAGCCAGAGCTGCAAAGCACCGAACAGCGTGACAACGCTAATTGGGCGATACATCACAAGGAACAGCGACAGTGTCAAAGAGAAACCGCCAAGCGGAACTCACCCGGGACGGGGGTTAGCACCAGGAACAAGACCCCCACCACAACTGCCAGCCCAGTAAACAACAGGAACACGGCAAGCACGGCACATCCCCCATCCGGCCAGGCCACAGAGAGACGTGCCGGTGACCCGGAAGGAACCGAAAGTCAACACCCCAGCCGCAAAGGGCCGGGCGGACAGGCAGGATTCCGGACGTGACCAGCGACTGACTCCCAGCAAGCCCTGCAGGCCAGGAGATAGCCCAGAAAACCCCACGCCTACGCAGCCAGGCAGCCGGGTGGGGGGATGAGAGAAGACCACCACTCCAGCCTAGCAGGAGCAGCACCAGCACATCAAAGTCCATTTTGTTAACAGAGAGAAAAAAAGATCAGCAGGGATGCTGGGTAAGTACTGCTTATGTACTCCCAGTGGGAGGGGCAGTATTAGGGTCCCAGCATGCCTCTGGTCTCTTTTTCTGTCGGGAGATAGTTATCTCCACGTTGTAATGAATGGGACAAGGACATAAGGGACCTGGGGGTAATGTTATCAGTGATGTCACAGAACATGTCATGAATGAGTTAATATATGAGATCATATGCAGTGCATGGCAAGGGCATGAGTTCTAGTGGGGTTAGGTGCAGGGCCCTGCACCCAATCCTGCAAGTACCCAACCCTCTGCAAGCGCCCTACTTCTCACAGCGCACTGCCTTCAGTTGTACATGACATATGATTGGGTGCAGTTAGGCAGTCTTACTGACTTCATCAAAGGGTCACAACACCAATATGAGCCCTGGCGGATGGGGTCACCGCTGCCCCATCGAGGCCCAGGGAGGGCAGCTGCATGTCCCTCTCCCCTAATAAAAAAAATCGGCCCTGGGGATTGGGGCCCCTGTGGCCTGAGAAGGTTCAGGGAGGAGTGGCTGCATTCACTCTCCCTTTGTTATTTCATTCTGCCCCGGGAGATGGGGTCCATCAGGCCTGAAGAGGCATGGGGAGAGTTGTCAGGAGGCCCCCTCCCCTTATTATTTCGTTTGGCCACAGGGGTTGGTTCCCCATCCCCGGGGCCTCAGGAAGGCTCAGGTAGAAGGCTGCATGCCCCCTTCCCCTATAAAACCCTTTGCGCCTTCTCCCTGGGCCTTGACCCATCCCAGTGTCTTTCTATTTTTAAAGCCCGGAAGCCTGCACTTTAAAAAAAAAAAGAATTTTGCTGCAGGTCAACTGTGAATTTGTGGCAAATTGTTTTTGGCCCCAGAGGGAGTAGGGGACCCTCTGGATAACCCCCTCCAGGCCTAGGCTGCAGGAAATCACTACCCTGCCCGTGTATATCTTTTTTTTCAGGACTCAGGACTTGAGTGCTAAAATGATTGCAGCCACATCATTGCTGATGTGGTGGCAGCCAATCAGATCTCATCTTCAGATCTGTCGGTTCTGCAGATCCTTCACAGCATGAAATATACAAAGCTTTTTAGCCCTATTATCTCAAAAACCCCTGGACAGATACACACTAAATCTACAAAAGCACCCTGTCCGGAATAAGATCTATCTTCCTGCAAAATTTGGTTTAAATTTGTTCAGCCCTTTGGACTGTAGCTGTTTATAATTTTCCTATGGAAAAGTGAATGGGAAAATGGTTTTTGGGTCTTCCACTTTTTCTTGGCCCCCACTTGACAGACATCTATATAATCAATCAGCCCAGCATCTTCGGAGAGATGATGGGTGAAGATGGGCCAACCCTTGGCCTGGGCTTCGCCTGGGTACATCACACATATTGGGTAATGAGATCAAACTTTGTAGTGCTCAGCAAGGGAAGAGGCCAGTCTCCTCCACTGCCTCCTCACATGTGCACTCTGGAGCGGAGTCCCCCCAGTAATCTCCAATGTTTTAGAAAGATTTATATGAAACGCAACAGGGGTTTTGGCAATGGTACTTCTGTCATTGCCCTTCCACTGATACATTTTTAGGCCTTACTTGATAGTGCAGCTGTCTCTATACCCTATGTGATCAATAGAAAACAAATCAGATCTTTGACAGAGACAGGCTGAAGGCCCCACCCAAGTGTTGATTACCTTGAGAACAGATTTTAAATGGGCAGAAAATGTGTGCTACCGCTAAAGGAGAGTGCTGGTTATGTATGTTTTGCAGTGTTGGAAAACTTGCGCTCAACACTGCAGGAGTGAGTTGATTATGGTGACAAGCAACTGAGCAAGTCTATAGACCTGATCTGTTTAATATGAAAAGGTACAACAAAAGAAGTAGGCCTTTAAGGATGGATTGTCTTTGCACTGTGTTAAAACTTGTGGACAGGTATTTTGTTATAGGGAATCCCCCAGATTACCATGGTATGCAAGGGTTTTGGGGTTGGACATCACTTGTGATAACTCTTCAGGCACAAGATTTGCATTTTGAGGGTTATTGTTACGCCATTTTATGATATGAATGGTTGTATACTCTTTTCTCAACTATACTATACTTTTGTACATACTGTAATTCTATGATTACTGAGAGACCAGCTTTGGCTTTGCCTGAATGTTAATTCCCCTGAATATAGATTTTGACTGGGCAGAAGTTGTGTGCTTCCACTGAAAAGAGTGTTTGTACTGCTCTTTGAGACTTGTAGGAAAGCTTATGCTCAAGACAGCGGAGTTGGTTATGGTGATAGGCCATTGAACAAGGCTCACGGCCTGAACTGTTTATTATGAAAGGAAATGACAAAGGCAGTGGGCCTGAATTATTTATTTTGAACAGCATATGTTATAGGCAGTAGACCTTCAAGGGTGGAATTTCACTACACCCCTTTAAACTCGAAGACAGTGAATCTCACAAATAACTCAGCAAGAAAGGTTTTTGTTGTTGGTAATGTGTGGTGACTAATCTCTCAGTGTAGAAAATGTGTTCTTTTAAAAATTTTGGTTTGTTGCTTCGGGTCCTATATTGCTTTATTTATTTTGAACCTTTTTGCAATTTTATGACTGTATATGGATAGCTGTTTATTTGGAAAGCGTATGAGAATACAGTAGGCCTGTGTTGGGCATAGACCTGTTTGGCGCGTTACTAAAAGTTATCACAGATGCCAAAAATCTGAAATGCGTGTTTTGAAAAATTACAACAAAAGCAGTAGGCTTGACTTATTTATTGTGATAAAAATGTTTTAAAGCCAATAGGCCTATATGTTGGATTGATATTACACTGCGTTAATGCCTGTAGATAGGCATTTAATTATATGGAATCACACAGATTTCTGTAATAAGCAAGGATTTTGGTGTTGGTTACTTCCTTTGACAAACCCATCATGATACAAGATCTGATCTGTGATGCCCCTTGCTAGAGCCTAGGAGGTGTAGTTGTCTGCCAGTCCCTTCTAATAAAAAACATAAAATACTCTAAATACATGTACATAATTAGAGGGTTGGTTTCTGCATCAACCCTCTTTTGTCTGTTGGAGTTTCATTCACATTCAATTTCCACCCATGACGCATACTGCACCTGCCAATGGGTTAGCCCATTTCTGCCATGGGCTACATTGCCCTCTGAGTAACTGCATTATGTTTGATCCTTTGTTCACATCTGCCTGAAAATGAGTGCGCTACTGAGCTTGGCCAATCCTTTCTTTTTCCATTTTTTTCTCCATTTATAAGCCCCTTTTCATTGTTTTCCTTCTCCTCCTTCATTTGAGAGTGCCCTGGAGCTTCCCTAACATTCCTAGAGGGCCCTTAATTTGCTACTCATTTCACCTACAGTGTGCTGCATCCTGTGGCCACTATTCCTAAACTGGGCACTTATTATAAACTGGTCGCCATCTTGGAACGGTATTGTCAATAGTGTATAATTGTTGTGCAATTCCAAGATATGCACAATATTTACAAATTAAATTTTGGCCACCTTGGATCAGTACAACAGTGATGCTCTATAAGATTTGGAAGCCAACATTGGCTGCCCACTGCAGTGTTTACTGAGAGGCCATAACATGGTACTGTGCTTGCATGGCAGCCACATTGCGTTAAATGTTGCCGCTATGTTGACACTTAAAAACTATGTATAATATCATACTTTTATTCTATTAATTTATCTTCCATATGCTTCTTGAGTTTATTTTATTGTTGATATTAAGGTGGAGTAATGTGAGAATGTGTGGGTGGATGGATGAATGAATGAATGCAAGGGTGAGTGACAGAGTGCATGTATGCCAACATACTGACTGACAGAATTGACCCATGACTGAAGAGACACATTCAATTATATGCCAGGCCTATTGCATTGGCAATGATTTTTTTCTTCTTAAAAGGATATGACTGAGGAATCTTTGGAGGAAAGGAAGCTTCGTTTGACTTTTAAAATGATGAATTCTACATTTAGATAAGACATCTGCTTTGGTGAGTATAGTAATATGGTTTTTCAGTAAAAAGAAGGAAAAGTGAGAAAATTTCAAAAGATATTTCAAATGAACAGAGATATGTTTAATAAGCAGTGTACCTGCAGTCATAAAGGTTTTTACATTCCAGAACATCTCCCCTGCTAAGATTAATACTTTCTTCTGTAGGCTTAAAGGAGGCAAAAGAAACTGTCCATGCCCACTAATGAATGTAAAGGCGTAAAAGGCGCACTGCTGGTAAAGAAATACAAGTGAGAGCTAGGCTGACAGGTGCTTCATTTGAAGGGTATCAGTAAAATAATCAGAAGCCCCGTGAAGGCCTGTGCATTGAGTTAAGTTTGTTCAAATGCTGTTGATATTAAAAGATGCTAGAGATATATATTCATCTATTCAGATTACCGTGATTTTAGACCAGTAACGCAGAATGATTGGCACCCTGGGCAAGACATATTTTGGTACTTCCTGTTCAGATCTGTATTGAAGTTTATTACACATTTTCTGCTAAATCAAATCAAATATCTTTATTCGGTTTATTTTCGAAACATAAAAGTATGCAAAGAAAGAAATAACACATCATTAAAAATCACAACGCGCAATACAATCAAGATTAAACACATATTAGGAGATAAAACTTAATTAATCTTTCCGTAAATTCCTGAGATTCATTATGGCTCTTAAGAAACAAGTTCAATTAAAAATTATAATTTCATCAAACATCACCTGTAAAAACATGCAGGTCGGACATGAGAAAATCCCTTATCATTCAATAGTGGAATAATGGTTTCGATAAAATTTACAAAACATCACAAAATGCAATGTGTCCTGTGGACCCAGGATCATTGCATACTCTGGGGGAAGCGGTCAACAAGTGCAAAAGCGTTAATCTGAAACTAGTAAGCAAGAAACCATCCCTGTTATTTTTAACATTGGTGAGGTAAGGCTCCATAGCCTAGATTGCTTTCAACACTGCAAATCTCCAAACTGCGGGTTTCATAAATTCAGACTCCTCTCTGTACATAGATCTCCTGGGTAAAATATTGTCCTTCACCCATTTTCTATCCAGATTACATATGCTCTCAGGATTGTTGAAAAGGTCTCCATTCCCCTGATATAAAAAAGTGTCCATGATATGTTTGATCCAAGAGATTTTCAGGGCACAATCGATTGAAAGACGATCTTTTCAATCGGTCTGTTTTTGATACTGAGCCCTTCCTTAGACCGCAGCCTAATCCATCCCAGCAAGGGGAGGAGGGATAAAAGATCACTCAAATAACCAATACACAGCTCTTCATAAACACACAGGGAGAAGATGCTTTGCGGGACCCATAGTAACTGCCGCACAAATTTGTTTTCAGCAACCTGAAAGTTGCAACATAGCCCCAGATAGGATTTCCACAAGAGACGTTGGAGACACATTTAGCTTGGTAAATCTTCACCAGGGTCTTACCACCCAATCATGATATAAAGTTAAAGATTGTGGCGACTGATCTAATGCGCTCCTCATTCTTAGCTGCCACTAAAGGTTTCCAATCCGTGTTGGAATCAGACAAAACTCCTAAACATGGGAATGCCTTAACTTTTGTGAATATAGATGCTAAAGGCTTATGTCTTGGTCGAGCTAGGGCCCACCACCATCACAAAGTACTTAGCTAGATTACCTTCTAGGTCTAGCTTAACCATAAAGGCTGCAAAAGTGTTCGGAAGAGTTTGTAAACTCCTTATGGTCCTTGTTATTAAGACTCAATCAACCGCGTATAGTAAAACAGGAAGTGAACTGCTTGGCTAAGAGTATCTAACTGATTGTTAGGACGGCCCCCATAGTCCCCTTCACTTACCTGCATTTGGTCCTGTGATCTGTGTTGCCATCACACCTCTTCCGACATACCTATGTGGAGAGCCAGAGATGAGGGGTTAATATAGGATGGACACAAAAAGGGACATAAGCAGTAACAAAGGACTCTATCCTGCAGCAGGTGGGCTGAGTCCTGATTCCTATAGACCAATCAGGGGAAAGCAGAGGAGGGGACAAAAACACCATGGTTGAAAGAATTGAGAGAGAACAGGACGGCAAAGAGCTGGATGGGGGAGAAGAAATCCTGCACCGAGATTCCAAAAGAAGAGGAGGAGACCCAAACAGGAGAAGACAATGCCACCAGTCCCTACAAAGTCCTGGACACATGGACAGAAGAGTGGTGGATGCTGTCAGAGGACGCTGCATGCCCCGACGCAACTCAGGAGAGTTGTGGTGTTGCGGGAGGAAGCGGGAAGCAGTATGTGGGGGAAGCCTGGAAAAATGCATAACTGTAGTACTTTCAGACATAGATGGAGTTTGAAACATTGAAGTGTGGCAATTCCTTGCTCCTTAGGTTTTTTGCAGCGAGCGTTGATGGGTGCAACAGTGGCTGCCTGGCTGTTGTCCTTGCTGTACGCTTTATTCTTAAATAAAAAAACTTTGAATTAAACTCATTGCACGTTTCTCTTTGTGGCTTGCCACATCCTTTTTGGCGAGAAGCAGGCAGGCTGCCTTCAAGGACCTTCCTGCAAAGATCGTCCAGAATTGTGTGCGGAGAACAGGACGTGCATTCCGCGCCGCTGGGCACTGTCAAGGCTCACTTTAGGTGTGATCGGCTTCAGTATGTTACCGATGCATAAGTGGTGTTTTTGGCTGACCAAAGGAAGTTACTAGCCTGTGGGCTGGCACTTTGAAATGCATTATAGGAGTTGCTTTCCAGTGCTGGACCAGACGTATATTACGTACGCAATGTGGCAGCCATCTTGGTAAGTGCCAGTACCGCATGGTGATCACTGGAGTGCAGCGGTCAAGTTTCTCAAGGTGTTACTTTCCTGAAGGTGTCATTCTTTCAATTATTTTATGGTAATGAATTTGGAGCTTGGGTAACCTGACAAAGAAATCTATGACGATTCGCACAGCATGTGCACATCAAAAGAAAATAAACAAGGTGAAAATGTTGCATTAGGCGTGCACACAGCTCTATGTGTTGTGCTCAAGGCTGTGCATTGTCTTGCCAGGTGAGGAGCTTTTGTGTTTTCAACATCCACATGCACGAGCAGATACACCTTGAGACCATTTTTTTTTCAAGGGGTTACAGCGCTGATCTGCACAGTTGAGCTATGTGGTTCTGCAGGACATCTTGACACATTTCATTGTGATCGTTTTTGGGTGGGTTTTTTGTCCTTTTTCTTTCCTCGTTATCAAGTTGCAGATCAGATAGTTTAGTTTCTTTCCCAGACAATAATGTTGTAAGCATTACTGACTTTTGGTAGTCGCATTGTGAGGGTGCAGAATACCCTGTAGGTATTCTCTCAGTTAGTTATCTTGTGAGTGTTCTATTCTGCATACAATGCAGGCAGTTACTCCGCCTCCATCTTTCTTGAAAAACGCCTGGTGATCCACCAATATGGTGGAGACAATGGTTTGATGCTTTTGTGACATATTCCGGAGCTATTGGGGCCCTACAGATCAGAACGGAAAGAAGGAAATTTCTACTATTCCATTCCCTGGCGTTTGAAGGAAGAGCCATATTGAAAAATGTACTTGAAATTGTTGCTGAAGTGAATGAAGATGTAGATGCTTATCAAGAGACTTCCAGGAAACTCAAATTGAGGTTTGATGTTCAACCAAGTTTTTTAGCGTTACGCCACAAGTTTTTTTGAGAACCCAAAATCCAGGGGAGGATGTGGACACATATTACTGCCTTGAGGAGACTAGTGATGGAGTGTCAATTTGAAAACTTTACAGCTCAATGATTAGAAATCAATATATTTGTCATTGTAATGACAAAATGATAAAGCAAAATCTGGGGTCCATGGAGAATCTAATGTTAGAAGAAACAATTTAACTGATAAAGAGTATTGAGATACAAGTGTCAGCCAAGGAACTAGAGGGTAGAAATACTGAACCAGTAGGAGTAGTTAAAATGAGAGGCGGAAAAGACGGCAAAGATAACAAAGACAGTGACAAGTCACTTTCAATTTACTTTGACAAATCTAAGTCCTTTTTTTTCCAACAGGGTGTTTGTTTTCGGTGAGGTTATAAGGCACGTGAGAAAAGGGGTAAACAGTCTCCTGCAAAATATGGAACCTTTAGGCTGTGTAACAGGCAGGGTAATTTTGCAAAGTTGAGTCAATCAACCAAGGCTAATAGACTGACATCAGTTAAATGTGTAACGGATATTGGTTTTCAAGAAGAGGAAGATGTAAGTATCGCTAAAGATCATAGGGATATGGTTTTGATTGTCCAAACTGAAGAGATAATAACGGGTGATCCTGAAACGTGTGTGGATCCATATGTGGGGATCATGGTGGGTGACAAAGAGTTGAAGTTCTTGAAGGATTCTGGTGCATGCAGCACGATGATCACACAAGAGCTATATAAAAGTGTGAGGCCCACCAGACCGCTATTACCACCAGATTGTAAAGCAGTGTTGTATGAAGGAAGGGACATTAATTTGTGTGGATACATTGAGGACATCTTAGAATTCAAAGGTCGTAGAATGGCAGGAAAAGTATATGCAGCCCACAAGGGATTGAATATCTTAGGCTGGTTCCACCAGGGGTTATTGGGAATGATTTTCAGACCGGGGGAGGAAAAGCAGATGTTGTCTGCTTGAAATAATCTAGATTTGGAAAGGATACTGAATACGTTTTCCCATGAATTCTCAGGAGAGTTATGGAAAATTAAAAATTACAAACATAAGATCATAGTGAAGGAAGGAGTGAAGCCATTGAAACATAACTTGATAAATGTCCCTTTCAGCATAAGGCAGAATTCAGAGAAAGTTAGACTCTTTTTGCAAAAGAGGGATAATTGAACCCATTGATTCGTCTTTGTGGTTATCTCCCTTAGTTGTTGCCCGCAAACAGAATGGTGAACTCAGGGTTTGTGTGGGCTTGCATTGTTTGAATAGAGAAATTAGGGTTGATTTGCATCCTTTGCCCATCATCTGTAAACTGTTAGCTGGTTTAAAGGATGCCAGGGTCTTTACGAAGTTAGATCAGGCTTCAGTTTACCACCAAATTGAGTTGGAGTCAGAATCTAGGCATTTGAAAGCCTTTGTCTCCTCTTTTGGTTCCAATCAGTATTGATGAATGCCCTTTGAACATGGTTCCGCTGCATCAGTTTTCCAGCGTGTGATGACAAATATATTGAACGGTATCAAGGGGTTGTCTGTTTTTCAGGATGACGTGCTAATTCATGCACCCAAAAGACAAACTCACAACCTGATTCTGGAGGAGGTGTTAAGTAGATTTCAGTTGAAGGATGAGTTGCAAAGGATAAATGTGTTTTCCTCACTGACAGTGTTGAGTACGTGGGTCAACAAGTTACCGGCAAAGGTATCGCACCCAAAAAAAGTTTGGTTGACTGTATAACTCAAGACCAAACCACCTCTGGACAAGCTGGTTTAAAGTCATTTTTAGGTCTGGGCGAATTCAATTTACGGTTTATCCAAAACTTTGCTACCAATACTTACAAAAGGAGTCACCTTTGAGTGGGATGCTGAAAGTCAAGAGATGTTTGATTGGGTGAAGGAACAACAGATTTTTACCAAATGTATTGAAGCACTATGATCCTGAGGTGCAGTGCGTATTGTCCTTTGATGCCAGCAATGTTGGAGTAGGAGAAGTTTTGAGTCAGGGAGTTGGAGGTGAGATGAGGACTATTGGGTATGCTTCGAGAGTCTTAACGGGGACGGAGAAATAGTACTCTGTTATTGAAAAGAAATTGTTTTTTCCTCTACTGGTGGTTAGTTATGAAATTCAGGAACTTCATCTGGGGAAGGAAATTCAGAATTCAAACTGACCACAAACCGTTAATTTTCATATTGAGTGGATTGAATCCCAGAGGGTTTACGCCATGTATTGCACGGTTGTCATCCAAGTTGCTAGAGTTTGATTCTGTCCCAGAATACATCCCAGCTGGCAAGAATAGATGTCTGGATTTTCTGTCTCGTTCTCCTGAATATATTGAGTTAGATACCAAAGGGTGTAATGAGGGGAAGGAAGATTGCATGGTAGCAGCAGTAGACTAACCACAGATGTGTGCGATTTCTGAACAAGAGTGGCGGAAGATGATCCTTCAATCCTGGCGGTCATGGAATATGTGGAGTCAGGGTGGCCGAGAGAGAGGAATCTTAACTTTGTGTTTAAGACGTATGTAAAGGTGGCAGAGGATTTGTCAGTAGAGGATGGGTTATTATAAAGTGCTGATAAGTTGGTACCGCCTGTTACGTTGAGGAATGTTATTATAATTCGTGCCCATGATGGCCATCTAGGGGCTACCATGACTAGAATATGTGTGAAGATGTCTTTATGGTGGCCCTCCATGGATAGAGAAATTGATGAGGTAGTTAAGGAGTGTATTGTCTGTTCAAGCTGTGATAAAGCAAGGAAGTTCTCTGGTTGATAAATTCGGATTTACACAGCATTTGTTTAAGGTTGCACGCTCTCTGAAACCCCATTTCAGGGAAGTCCATGATGCAGCCTAAAAGGCAGGGTTAAGGAAAAGTAGATGCTAATGTCGTTTAAGAATTGTCCTGATGTTGTGATGACCATTGTGGTAGTCTGTTATGTAATGCAGGGACTGAGTGTCTTCTTTTGGCACAGTAATTTTAGTTTGGAGGGTATCCCTATGGTTGATGCCTGTGATCTCATTCATAGTTTCCTTGAGAATTGTGGGATGGTATCCTAGGTGTAAAAGTTGGGTAATTAACTCAACTCCCTTTTGTAGAAAGCCCTCTTCACCACAGTTATGCTTGATACGTAGGAGTTCACCCTTAGGAATATTGCATAAATTGTTTTTTGGATGGCAGCTGTCAGAGTGTAAGACAGAGTTCACTGCTGTTTCTTTGATGGGGAGGGGGTGTAATCTGAGAATTGGTCGTCCCAGAGACAGTATCGGTCCACACTGTCAATAAGAATGCAGGCACAGTGGTGCATGGTGTGACCCAGCGTGGTCCCTCATAGTTGGCAGTAATATTTATTATTGAAGCTGAATTCATTGGTGCCGATTCCGATCCGGGTCGGAAGGCACTCCAACCGAGCCGGATCCGGAGTGTTTTCCGACCGAGACGGAGTCCTGCAGTCCGACCGAGCGAGTGCGATGCAAGCGCATGCTGCCAGACTCGGTTTAGTCGGACTCCCATAGAAGTCAATGGGAGCCGGTCGTACGACGCGTACATGGGCTCCCATTGACTGAATGGGTATGTCTCGTGCAAGGGCACCCCCTACAGTGGGTACACGTCGGTTCCATCCGCACCGTACATGCCTATGTTGGGGGTACCCTTGGGTCTCCCCCTGTGTCCGAGTCGTAGGGTTGTGGGTGACAGGGGGTCCGACGCGGACATTTTGTGAGCCAGACCCTCCTGCTCGCACAGGCTGTCCGACACGTGCATCGTACTGGCTTGGTCGTAAATCGCATCCATTGCACGCCACGGTTAGTTTCCGACCGAGACGTACGGAGCGATTCGGACCCGGAAACGACTCGGTCGGTGAATTTCACGTAGTTCGCATCGTACTTGCTCGCTCGTACAGCTGTACGAGTGTGGCGGAAAACACGCGTTCGGCTCGTCGTTTTTCCAGCCGGATCGCGTTCGGTGCCCTTCGGATCCGGATCGGAATCGGCCCCATTGTGTGCTAAACGAAAGGTAATCATGTCAAGTAGCATGTAGGTGGACTCTAAGAAATTGTCTGGTCTTCTCTAAAGGGATAGATGTATTGCTTCAATACCCTCAATATGCTCAATCGCTGTATAGAGGCTGACAATGTCAATGGTGACTTGGATGAAGTCCTGTTCCCATTGCACCGTGTTTAATGATATTGTTGTATGTACACATACATTTGTGCTTGACTTTCTGACATGGACGCTTTACACGCTAAATATCTCTGTATTGGTGATGTGATGGTTGCCAAGCATATCCCTTGTCGTACTTCTCTGGTTAATGCCAGACATTGCTACTTCATCAGTTTATTTGTTTTGTTACAGGCCTTTGAGCCTCCTTTCATTGCTGCGCAAAGCATGTTAAATGTGGATTTTGTCAACTGTGGCCAAATGTGGTATTTGCATCAATCTGCTGAGGAAAGGTATCACATGTGTGGTGTTTATTGGATCCCCACACATGCATGAATGCATTCTTTACAAATGACATTTTAACATCTACACCTGAGACTAGGACGTTGTCCATGACAACTGTCACCCATGATCTGTGATGGCATCTGCTGCAACATTTTCTCCTGCAAAGTATTGGCATTCTGCATGCTAGTCCATATGTGAGATACACTACAGTGAGGACTTTGCTTCAGAGACTGACTATTTGGGAGATTTGTGATTCATCATACAGTGAGAACCATATGAATCACAATTTTCAACTGGATAGCTCAATCATTGTCTTCATCCTCTTCCAGTTCCTCTGGTTTTTATGGCTCATAGTTCCATGGGATATTTGTTTTAAAACAGATATTGTGTAATATTGCACATTCGAGGATGATTTTACACACCATAGGGGGTGAGTACAATAGACTTCTGCCTGACATATCCAGGCATTAGAACCTTGACTTTAGGGTGTCCAAAGCTCCTCTCAACAATGTTCCTTGTCTTGTTGAGTGCAGTGTTAAATCATTTTTCGGCCTCCATCTGTGGATTGTTGAATGGGGTCATGACCCTTGGTTGCAAACCATATCCTTGGCCACCTGAAAAGTTCAAAAAGACAACAGTAAATCAATTTGTACATTGTTACTTAGACATAACTGTTCATGTGTGCTATGTGTGCTGATAAAATCATACACATTTCTTACACTTTTAACAGATATGTGTTAGATACTGCTGACCATTGCTTTACACGTGTATCTGTGAGTTCTTTGTGTCATTGCACATAGTGTCCATGTCCTGAGACATAGGACAATTTTACATGCTTACTGTTATGTGTAGGCAGTAGATTACTACGATAAGAACTTTGGAATGTCAGAAGAAGCAAGATGGTGCCTGTGTGGAGTGGCTGTACGCAGCCCTCCTCCTTACCAGAGTCAGGTATTAACAGATGGTTGAGAGACGGAGAACGGAGTCCCCACACATGCATTTCATCATTTCGGGAGCATGTGCCTCTGAATCACCTACCTTTTTCTCGGTTCCTTGTGGAGATACGTGGATTCTGGCTCGCCGAGCCAGCTCGTGCAGGTAGCGAGGCGACTGCGACGCACCCTTGTTAGTGGGCATGCTGAATTGAAGACCAGGGCAAAATGCCCACAAAGACTGCCTTCCAGCCATATGGACCGAAAGACTGAGGGCTCTTCAAAGCCCAAAACCACAGCAAATTTAGCAGTAGCAGAAGGGATTGGCCCCAACAGTGGGCTTGGGAAACTCAACAAAGGGCACCCAGCGGGGGGCTTCGGTGAACGCGAGGATGGAGAAAACAGAGAGAGGGGAGAAGGCTGACATTGCATGGCTCCCTCCACCTGTGTCACCTGGAGTATTGATATTGAAATATCTCAGGAAACCTGCAAGGGAGCATAAATAGATTACACATGGCCAGGAAGAACAAACAGCCTCAGCTACCAGCATCACTGAACATTGTTTGGCAAGATATCGTGCTTAACTTAGATTGACACATAGGTATAACAATGTAGTCCATTTTTATATAGGACAAACTGATGTAGATAAATGTAATTTATACTACAGACCTGTGCACTGCACTTTCAGATTTCCGATTTCTGTATGTGAATTTGCCTTGTAGGTGATTCTATATTAGATGCCTTGATTTTGACATCATTGATGTGGCAAAAGTGTATTGAGTTTAGGATGCTGAGTACACGGTGATACCTTACCCTGGTTGCATTTAATTCTATGTTATTCACTGCAGTATGACATGTGTGACAGCATATTAATTGACTGTGTCAGTTTTACACTGATAGACTGAGATGCAGGAAATGTAGGCAACCTCAGCCACCAAACGAGTCATCTATCACATTGATGAAGTATGTTGATTACTATGTGTATTTTTTGACAAAGACTGTAAGAATATCGGAGACATGTGTGTGCTTTGTACTTTTGGTATCATGTATGTAGATTTCACATTTAGGCTGGAATTGAAGCTTCACTTACAGTGCATAACAAATGGAATTGAAGACCACTTCTTCCATTATTGCTCCTGATACTTTGGTCAACATACAAATTTACTGCCATGTGTGACCCATTTACTAGGGACACATGATTTGTTCCACACCCATTATTTAAGTGGAACATTCACAAATTACAGATATGAGATACAACACTGAACATACACACACATCATACTTAGCTAATAAGTACCCTTTCTACTCATATTAGCCTCACTTGTAAACCATGATTATTGTGTTAATTTGATAACCAGTGCCAAATAAAGTGATTCTGCCCACTCACACAGAGTGAGTTGACACAATACTTCTCATAGTTGATTTTTCCCTACTTCAACTGCAGGAAAAGTGAGGGAATGACACAATGGAACATCATTGTCTACATGTTGGAGTCAGATATTCCCACTATGTGCATAGGACACGAGATCCATACACAAACACAGAGATAGATATTGTGCCATACATTACAACTTCTTAGTTGGTATTAAGTATATTTGTGGTTTCCTTACCAAAGAGGAGGCCAATCCTGTATGTTCTATTCTGAAACCGCTCATTCATGATACTGTTGCGGAAGATGAAGGCATTGTGTGAACTCCTAGGATATTTAGCCAGCACATCTATGAACATTCCTTGATGGTCCACTATGTCATGGACCTCGATGGAGTAAGTGTGCTACCGGTTTCTGTACAGGAGGAATGTTGCAGCAGGGAACACGAATTGCACGTGTGCCATCAATTGCACCAAGAACATGAGGAAATCCAGCTTTTGCATAGAATCCTTGCTTGGTAGCCAGTTGTTGATGTAGAGTTTTGGGGAAGACAAGGTACTGAGATGTGAGTTTAATTATGGCCTCCAAAACAGAGGGAAGGAAGGCAAAAAATGCTCCTTGTGAGATTCCTGGGAATATGGCTGTTGTGACTTGGAAGGAACCTGATACCCGCACGTGGAGCACAATTATAAGCTTACATGTGGCGGGATGTTAGTGCGCCTTGCAGTTAGTGGATGGAGGCTTGGCCCAATCTTCTCCAGCAATTCCATTATGGGCTCCCTCTTGAGTGCCTAAAACTGTATAACCTCCCCCTCCCTGAGGTCAATGAGAGGTATGCGCTAACAGAAAACATGCTCCCTCCTCCTTCGCTGCCTACTTGGTGGTGGTCTTGTAGCTACTACAAGTTGCAGTATGATGACCTTCATGGCGCGGCTGAGTTTGCCAAATTGTTTTGTGAGGTTGATCTTCTTATACCACAGCCACTGCGTCATTTCCTACGCCTGGTTTGCTAATGCGCAGCAATTCTTGTGCTTTTCAGGCTTTGAGTTGCACTTCACAAAGATGGTTGATGCAATGGCACATCCATAAATATCACTGCTTTGCATTTGCATCAGAATTTGTGGAGGAACGCCTACATTGCATATATTAAATGTTGCACGACGCTACTGCGTTCAGCTCCACTTTTGCCCCATGCAATCCTTAAAGAATATGTATTTTTGAAAATGTGTCTTTTTAAAAATATGATTTACTCCTTGCACAGCATCACAATAAGTGACACAACTGCAGCACAAGCCTCTTTTAAATGTCCCCCATCGTTTACTCATGCCTGTATTTGTATGCGCTAGTGCATTAAACCTAACCCTATTCGTTTTGCATGTGCTTGTTAATTCTGTATTTTCACTGATGCTGCTGTTTATTTTAGCTTTATGCCTTGTCTTGTAATCCATGTAAATATAATTTGATTGCAATCTGCCTCATATACATACTAAAAAATAGAAAATACGTATTGCTAAATTATTTCCCATTGGAATAGGATACGTTTCCCAAAAGTCAAATGTGTCTCACGTGGCCTGTTTGTCACGCCCAAAAGCTGACGGGTTTGCCTGCAGTTGGATGTTTCTCAAAAATATATTTTTCTTTTATTTATTTCTCAGGCCAGTGGTTGACAATTAATAAAGCAGACGCTTTACCTAAAGATGGTGCTGGGAATCCTAGGATTCCAGCAGAACTTTGTATGCTCTTCCTCTAAAAGGTGAGTACCTTCTGATAATACACAGAAGATGTTTTATTATTCAACACTGTAAAAGCATGATCATTTCCTCTTTTTTTCTAGTGACTCAAATAAACAGAAGAAAGAAGCTAGTGCATTACCATAGACTCTCCACATTACGATTCAGAGAACGGGGGTGAATTTTAATCTGCTAGGCTTGCCTGGGACATGAAGAGTGACATGGAACAAAATGTCTGCAAGATTTTTGCATATTTCACAGGAACAATACGTTCTGGCTCTCAAAACCTAACATTATATGACTCTGGGTGATGAATAAATTCATGGCATAATCCACCGTAAAAAGCAAACAAGGTAAAGAAACTCATAACTTAAATCATTTGAAACAACTGTCATATTTTAGAGTGCACATGAATTCTAGAAGCAGCTTTTATCTCTGTTTGTATACAGAGCACCTGCCAAACCCGCATCTACCAATAGAGCAGGTATGCGTTTTTTACCCTACATTCTCTCATTGATGATATTTTTAGAGATGTCACATCATCATTCTCACCAATATACAATTATGAACATACTCTGGTCCCAAATGCCTTGATAATGGCTCGTGAGAATAAACAAAATAAGCAAATGCATGAATGTGATTACTTACATAAAAGACAGTACAAAAGCAGACACTAATAAAAAGTTTTAGTCACAACCGGGGCTTCACCTTTAAACTAAAAGGTCATTTTTTTGTTAAGAAAATGGAAGACAATGCATTTTTAAAGGTTCAAATAAACTGGACCAATTCATTTTTGCGTAACATGTATTTTGTGTATTGATTGTTCATATGTGTGGCATTGAGCAAACCTATGATGACGAATAACTTGGCAGCCCAATCAATATTATTTCCACATGCACAGTTGCTTAAGAAATAACGATGAAATTAAATAAAAAATAATGTAACATGCACCATTCATTAACCATTCGCTTGGAGAGGAACCTTGTGTCCAATATTGCCTACGTGAGGTGGGAAAAGCTACACACATGCACATGTTGGAAAGTTTGACCTTTCTACTATGTATTCCTCTCTGGGACACTATACATTAAATAATTATTCTCACTTACCACTGACCTATACATTTTATAGAATAACCTAGTAAAGGCAGTTAAAACCAAGCTACAACTGGCAACTAAATTCGTGCAAGTCGTCACCTCAAAGGATTTAGAACCTCTCCCCCGAAAAGGTTACTCTGAATGCACCATCCAATAAAGAGAAGAAGAAACTCTTGCAAAAGGCAATTTATTTAGAAGATAGAAATTAACCACAGAAGAGAAAAACCAGGGCTGCAAAAAACAGAAGTAGTACAGAGGTGTCTGGACAGAATATCGGAAAAAACATCTTGTGATACGAAAATAATGTGTCAAGAGTATTGTGACATCAAAAAAACCCTCAACAGTAATATTGAAGGTAAAAATATAGGGGGTCATTACGAAGGCAGGCGGACTTGAGTCTGCCTGCCATCGTTGCAGTGATTGGGACCGCCCGCCAGTCATGCGGCGGTCCCGCAAATCAAATTTCGATGCGCCCACCAGTATGGCAGGCACATTACGGGGCTTCAACATTGCATACGGTGCTGCTGGTTGCAGCACCGTTCGCAATGTTAAAATGGCATGCAGTGCATATCCCTGCACTACGTGTCATGCACCACGCGGTTCCTGCCACTTAGTGCAGGGTAATGTTGGGGGATACCATGGGTACCCCTCCAGTGCACCATCCCCCCAACACAGAGCCCCCGAATCCAATCTCCGCCAGCCTTTCAATGGCGGTTTCCCCACCATGGAAAGGCCGGCTGAAGCCAGCATTGTAATCTGGTGGACGGTGCCTGCTAGGCACCACCACCATTTTACAGTTCCTGTCCGCTCCACCAGGCAATAATAACGATTGCCTGTGGCGGAAGCATGGCGGGCGATCTTTGTGCCCACCACACTTGCGGAACGATTCCCCCCGCCATCGTGTTATGGCGGGGGGAAATTGGCAGTCAGATGGCTGAGTGCCCGGCATCGCATGGCTGGCGGTGGTAGGCCTTCCACCATCGTAATAGGGCCCATCGTTATTAGGGTTGTTTTTAATATCAGTGTTCAAAAATTTCAAAATAGAAAATATTATTGTATGTAATGTTGTTTGTAAGTGTCAGTTAGCATGCGCTTTATTGTATTGTGTTTTTGTTATCTCTTTATATTTTTTTAGATTAGTGTTTTAGTAAACTACATTTTTAGTTATGAAACTTTCAAAGATTGTATATTTAGCTGTATTAATAAATATAAATAATTTTAAAATATTTTTTTAAGCTGTGGCTATTGGGTTTATAAGAGATAAGGGTGGAGAGATTTTTAAAATATGTATATTTTAAAATAAAAATCTTTTTATTAATTTTGAAAATATTCAAATGTATCATTTAGATTTTTTAATTTATTTTTAATATTTGGCAAAGATTTCTTTCATCAGGGTATATATTAATAGTAGACGAACATATTTAAAAAATATATCACAAACATTTTCATCAAAATAATATTTAGAAAATGTTACAATTAAAAATGAATAATTTTATAATTTTTGTAAATTATTTTCAAAATTGTAGAAATTTGTACATTTTGCTGCAATAATAATTTTATTTTCAGAATATATTTAAAATGTATAAAAATATAACTTTAAAAAATATGTTTTGATTTTATGAGAGTTCCTTTTGAAATCATATTTTATTTGTTATTTTATGGTGTATATGTTTGTAAAGGTTGAAAAATAATTTGATAGATATTTTAATTCTTAAGACAATGAAATGTTTTCAATTTTAATAATTTAGTTTGTATATATTGGTTTGGGGTTTAGGTTACTTTGTTTTAGATAAAATTATATTTCATAATACATTAGAAGTATGTGTATTTTTTAGAATGTTGATTGTTTTTTTAAATTGTTTGATTTGCATTAAGTTCTGTACAATTTTTTTATATGTAAGGGATATTGTAAATTTCCCATCTTTAGCACCAAACAATTTTTTCAAAATGTCTTAGATTGGAGTGCGATTATTAAATGTTACCTTCCAGAGTCCAACACTTTCCTCAAATATGGTTAGATTGGAGTTGGATTAATAACTTTCACCCCGTTAGTGTCTAACGCCTTACCCAAATTGGTTTAAATTGGAGTGGGAATAGTACATTTCACTCCTTTAGTGTCCAACACCTTCTCCCAAATTGGCGTAGATTGCCGTGGGATTAGTAAATGTTACTCTTTTTGTATCCAACAACTTCCTCAAATATGGCTTGATTAGAGTGTGAATAGTAAATGTCACTCCTTTAGTGTCCAACGCCTTCACCAAATTGGTTTATATAGGAGTGGTAAATTTCACCCCTTTAGTGTCAAACACCTTTTCCAAATTGGTTTAAATTGGAATAAGAATAGTAAATGTCACCCCTTTAGTGGTCAACACCTTCCTCCAATGTGGTTGGATTGGAGTAGGAATTGTAAATGTCAGCCCTTTAATGTCCAACGCCTTCTGCAAAATTCTTTAGATTGCAATAGTAATAATACATTTCACCCCTTTACTGTCGAATACCTTCCATAAATTGGTTTAGACTGGAGTTGGAATAGTAAATTTCACCCCTGTAGTGTTTAGCAATTTGTTTGACAAATGAGTTATGTTGGATTCTGATTATTTAATGTTATATTTTTATTCTGAAATATTACCCAGGAGGCAGCTAGCCAGAACAAATTTCAAATATGTAATGTGTACTGCTTTTTAACTCCCAGCACCACCTGTGCCCAAAACCTCTGCCCCCCCCCCCACAGTCCTGAGCTAAATGCATAAAATCAGCCCTGTCCACGACACACCTAGGACATACCACCAAGCGGGTAGTATCCCAGTGGCAGAGTTCCGGCAGTATTATGTTGGACCTTTGCAGAATATCATATTGAGTCAAATTGAAACACGTATTACCGGAAACTGTGAGCTTGAGATCATTAACTCTGTCCCAATCCCTATCGGTGAGTTATATTCAAATCTACTTCCCAGGCTAGGCACGCTTTAGGGGTGGGCCCCGCTACATCTTTATGTATAGCCTGATACAGGAGTTATTCAAGTGGCGGCCCCCTCTACAAGTCAACATTATGCCCAAGGTTTGAGTAGAATTAGGAGCCGCAGGGTAAGTGGGCCAAGTCAATTTAGCAATGTTTGCCAATCCGGCATACTGCAAAAAATGATTAGGGCCAGGCTGAAAAGTGACCGATGCCACATCAAAAGAAATGAAGTGCTCGTCCGGATATAGATCCCGAGTTGATCACAACTGCCCTCTCGCCATGCCTGAAAGCACATATTATACAATAATATTCGGACAGGTTTCAGAATCCAAACCAGGAGTTCCTTATGGAATGGAACCCGCTTCAACGAAAACCGTACAAACCTGTGCCACAGTGTGGCAGTATGCTTGACAATATGAGAGGTGTCCAATGGGAATCCCGCACCATCCTTTGGAAGCCCTGGAAGATGCGCCAACTGTATCCTGCTGTGCAACAACTTTTTCTCATGATCACCAGTAGAGTCCAACCATCAAGTTGCATGTTGCAATTGAGCGGTGAAATAATATATGTTGAGACGTGGGACCGCAAGTCCCCCAGCCATATATCACCTAGTCAAAGTCAACAACACCACTTTTCTTCATTTTCCAGCCCTCAAAAGGGAAATAAGGATGATACCTAACTGTCTAAATATACAAACTGGAGAAGACAAAGGAAATTCTGCAATGGGTACAGACATCTAGGCAACAGCACCATCTTAGCGATGGCCAACCTGCCCATTAACGAGAGGGACAAAGTTCTCCTGAATGCCACCGGAGCCGTAAGCCTTCCAGTACCGTACCCATGTTATGTCTAAGCTGAAGGCCCTGGGAGTTCGCTACGTTAATCCCTAAAAGTTGAAAATGGGATGTCTCCCAGCATAAGCCCAGATTGGGCAATCCTTCGCCCGGATTCACGGCCATGCAAGCAAAAGGGAACAAAAATGAGTTTGCGCAATTGAGGTGGAGACAGGAATATGACCCGAAATCATCCAACAAGCCCAGCAGCACTGGGACTGATACCCAGGAGAACGACAGGTAGCACGACCCATTGTCAGCATATAATGATATAACATGCATTACATCCCCAGATTTAATACACCATGTGTGCATCTCTCGTCGTATCCAGACTGACAATGGCTACATATGAGGTACAAAGAAGAAAGGAAATAGCAGGCAGCCTTTTTCACGTCCCCCGACCAATTGCCCAAGTCTCTGATCGGTTTGTACTCACCCTAACCTTGAAAGGTAGATCAGTGTATAACAGGGGCAGACCTGGAGCACCTCCATGAGGTATCTCCAGTCCACAGTGCCAAAGGCCTTTTCCTGGTCAATAGCCATGAGCACCTATTCCTCATAAGTGAGTCAAACCCCACTGAAGGACATGAGCCAGCCTCTTCAGGTTCATCCCAGTCCTACGGCTAGGAATAAATCCACAGTGGTCTTCATGCACCAAAGTCAACAGAAAGGGTAGCAAGCATGTAACAAGCTCCTTACATAGGATCTTCATGTCTATGGTAATCATTGTTGGAGGTCTATAGGCAACCAGGTTGGACTTGTCTCCCCCTGGTTTAAGCATTAGGCAAACCTCACCTTACCTCATTGTGGGAGGCAAGATGGCAGCATCCCCGGCTTCCAGATAAACTTCTAAAAGCTGATTCGCTAATGTTTCTGTGAAGGCCTGATAAAATTCTTGGGGAAAGCCATCGCTTCCAGGGGCCTTCAGATGAGGAACAGCACAAATTGCGGCCCTAACCTCTTCCAGTTCTAATGGAGCTTCAAGAGCCTACACCACTTCCGCCCCCAATTAGGGAAGACCCAGCTCATTCAAAAAGGGAGTTTATCACTGTTGATCTACACCTGGGTCTGCGGTGTATACTTGTTTCAGATGCATCCAAAAAGTATGTAGGATGCCCACTCTTGATGTAACCTTCCAACTCTCCAGTGTTCTCAAATGTGTCACAAGCGGTGAAATTTGTTCTCTGCGTATTATCCAGGCCAGCAACCTCCCAGCCTGGTCACCCTCTATTTGCAGGTGCAGTCTATATTGATGTAAGGTATATTTATCCAGGCAGTCCCAAATTTCAGCCAACCACTGCCTAAGTGTTAATTCCTGAATGGGAACGTCAGCCCCCACCAATGGGTCCATCAGCAATGTCGCCAGATTGGCCTCTGACTGCTGGAGATCTGCTAAGGTGTTGGCTCACCCCACAAGTAAGACCTATACACACACCCCGTAACACCACTTTCAGTGCCTCCCACTCAGTAGCTCTATGGCCATGGTATCCCAGTTAATGTCCAAATAATCAGACAGAGCTCGCCCCAGTTGATCTTCCAATACGTCCACTGGGAATTTCCATGAACTATCTCACCAATGCCTTCTCCCCTAGTGCATCCAACTGTGGACATGATTTGATAAGTAACACACTAAATGTGTGACTGTGACCCATACCATCGTCGGATGGCCACTAACCAATACTCTAGCTAAGTGACCACGGGTGCTGCGAGTCAAGGATGAACATGTGAAGACCCGGTGTGTGGGGTTCACCGATCTCCAGGCATCCTACAAGCCAGCACATCTTCCAGTCACAGAATTGTTCTGTCGTGGGCCTGTATTAAGAAATCCTGCATGGCATGAATAAAGCCCAGATCATCTGTATTTGGTGCATATGTATTCAGTATAGACACATCCCTACCATCAAGGGTGTCCTGCAAAAGCACATATCAGCCTCCAAGTATGTATGTTCGAACTGGATGCCTGGCGCCACCCACACCAATGTACCGCGTGCATATGTTGAGTAGGAGGTATGGAATATCTGCCCCTTTTGTTGTACATTTCCAACTTTATTTTCCATTGTTAACAGTTTTTAACATTTTTAATTTGTTTCATATACATAGGTTTAAAATAATTTTGACATGTTTGTATGTTCATATTAAATATTTGTATATATTTGACACAATTATTTAATTTATGCTTTATACATGTTTAACTTTTTATCACAACTTTTTTTACATATTTCACATGTTTAATATTTTTACACATTATTTCATACATTCATTCAACATTTCTACAATTTTCCAATTAATTTCTATGGGGAAATATTCCTTATTTTAATTCATTTAGCGGCCACTTCTTTTTTTACTGTTACCTGCTATTTTGTGATTTACTTGTGTTATTTGTAGTCTATTTTACCGAACGCAGGTTGTGGCAAGGTGCTGCTGTTCATCTGAACAGGTAAGTCCTTTTTTAAGGATTTGTTAAAGGTTTTGAGGGAGGAGGTTCAGGGCAGAGGCCCAGAAGGTAGTTATAGTGTTGGATGTGTTTTTTTGTATATTTAGATGTATTAGTATTTGTGTTTTTCGTCAGTTTGTAATGTGTTGCTATGTTATGTTAAATTAAGATATGTTTGTTATATTTTGATGATTAACTGTTATGTATATGTGTTTTTGAGAGTGTAATGTGTTTTACAAGTGTTTTTTATTTTATTTATTTTGTATGGCTTTGCCTATGAACATATACTATGGGCACTAGGAGTTTACAATTTTTTTTAAAGAAAATACTTTTTGGAGAATCATAAACAAACTCTTTTTTTCAGTTTTCGTGGAGTGGTCATTTTTTTAAACCACATTTTCAGGTTTGTCATGGCTTCTACATACTTTGGATTGCTTTGATGAATTTATATTAGATTTGTGTTTTTTGTTTTTTTTAAATCAGCTGTTTGGGCAATATTTTTCCATTTTTGGTTGATTACAATTTTTTATTACATAGATAAAGAGAAATATCTACTGCTACAGAACAGTAAGTTTTCTTATTTAATTTTTTTTTGGGTGGGAAATGTTATTTTATAATGTTCGTGCAAATATTATGTGACTGTTATGTGTCATTGTTTTGTTTATGTATTGTATTTAATATATGTGATGGAACAAGTTATTTTTTTGCTTTCTTTATTGGTGAAGATAGCATTTTATTTTAAATAATTTATGTATAGAGTTAATATATCAGTGTTTGTTAAATTTGAAATCTTAATTATTTTTTATGACATCATAAAATATTACATTTATTATTTAAATAAGACAAGGTTTGGTATGTTGGTTAACAAATTGTCCAAGTCTTTGAGGACTTTGGTAGGTTAATATTTTTTTTACAATATGCTTTTGGATATCATTTCTAAGTAATCTACTAATTATTTTTGAAGAGTTTTACTTTAAATTGTAGCCTATCGTACATTCTTTTGGTTTGTTGGTAAATTTCAGAGCCAATCTAACTAACATATTGATCCATTCTTAGTTGCTGGTAGCTTTGGTCTTTTTGTAATGCTTCTATAAATTTGCACAGTGTCAATTTGCTTCTGCCTAATGTGGATTGTAAGGCATTGTGCCATCCTTCCACTGCGCTGTTCATTTTGGCTGTCTGTGTCAAGGTGCTCTCGTAGATATTCCACCATGGTATTTGGAATTTTGTTTTGTGTCTGTGTACTGAACGTTGCAGTCTGCCAACCCAAGTGTCTTCAGAATAGTCCCAGGGCATGCTATTAGTTAATTGTAGTGGTTGGATACCTCTGTGACAGGCACATAGGCTAGTGCTCACAAATGTAACTGTTTGTAGAACATTCTATGCTTAGGGCAGATTTTTGGAGGTGCCTCTATATACTTTGATTTAAATGATAGTAACAGCCTTGTCTGAGGGTACATTTTTAGAATGGTTTGGATCATGGCTTGCTCAAAGTCTATGGTTATGTTTTGGGGGTAGAAAATATTTGTTTTGTGTTTGATACAGCTTAGGAGCTAATTGTAAGTGCTGCATTGTTTATATGGCAACAAAGCATATATAAGAGGAATATTTGTGTTTTGATAATCATTACTATGGTGTATATATGAGTAAATGGCTTGGGAAAATTTTTGAAAGTCCCATCCATCACCCATGTTTCACATTGTTTCAGTTTTAGCAAGTTATCTGCTGTAGAAAATTTCAAGATTAGTTTTTTGTTATTAGGCCTGGGTGGTAAATTCCGTTCCGCTCGCGTAATTTGCATAATTTGGATAATTTCGTGTTTCGCGGAGAACGTGAAATTGCCCAAAATTCTGTGTTCTGCGGCTTTACGGAATTTTTTGCTTGTTCGCATTCTCAAAATGCGTGTTCGCAAGATATTTTTCCCCGAGCACGCTAACAGCGTTCACGAACAGGAAAATAGCTTCGCGAACAAGCAATTCTGCGTGTTTGCGGAATTTCTGCGTGCTCGTGGAGATTTTTTACCGTTTCGCAGAGCTTTGCGTAGCACAACTACGCAAATTTCGCCCATCCCTATTTGTTATTTAGGTTTCCATGTAAAAGGAAAGGTTCCTCACTAATGGTCTTATTTCGATGGCTGACACCGTCGCAGTCTCAGGACCAACCGACATCCGGCAGGTGGTCCCAACACCGCAATTACAATGCGACTGCACATGGTGCAGTCGCATACTCCCATTTTGCAATGGGAGCTTGTGCTATGGCCGTTAACCAGCCATAGCACAAGCTCCCATAGAGAAATGGGAGATTGTGTTCATCCCTGCACCACGTGGCTGCAACCTCAAGGTTCCTGCCACACAGTGCAGGAATGAATAGGGGGGGCATCATAGGTGCCCCCTTGGCCCTCAACTGGAGGCCGCAAGGAGAAGATGGCCCTGCTAGGGCCCCCCCAAACTCGCTTTACAACAGACTTTCCATGTCGGACAGCTGGGCATGGAAAGCCTGTGGGAAACCGAGCATCGTAATCCCAACTGCGGAAAAGGCGCCCATTGGGATTACGGGCCAGTCTCCAACTGGCTGACGGGCTCCTTGAGCCTGTCAGAATTCAGCCGGAATGAACAGCTGGTTTCAATTCCGACCGCATAAATTGTAATTACGCGGTCAGAAGTGAAACCGACGATAAGTGTCAGAAAGCCTCCAACCTGAGGCCATAGGCTTTCCCAGACTCATTGTAATCAGCCCCTATGTGTCATTGTTAAGTGTTCAGGTATGTGTATGTCTTGGTGTCTTCTAAGGCAGATGGGGGGCCACTGGTGGCTCTTTTAGTTCATGCAATTAAATGTTTTAAAGCCAGTATAAATATTAGTTGGTCTATTATTATATCACTCTTACTTCTATTTCTGTTACATTTGTGGGTGTGGTTGTGTTCTCTTACATGATTTGCAACCTCATCTTTCATAGTTGCCCTCCCATAGCATGCATTACAATAGTATTTGGTACATTTTCAGTTTACAGTTTCTGTTGATGCAGTTTCTTGACTGTAGGTGTAGCCCATGTGATTTAGTAACTGCTTTCTTTTCTTTAAAGTGATATACTTTGCAGCTTCTGCCAGTGTCTCTGAAAGTAGTGTAATAGTATAAATGTATAGAATATTTTAACTTTTCTACATTTATTATTTACATTTGAAATTATGCAATGAATTCTATTTGTATATATATGTATGATGTGTATACATGTCTCTCACAATTTTGAAGTTTTTCCATTGGTGGTGTTCTTATGTGGAACAGGTACTTTCTTATCTGTTGGATGAAAAAGAATTGTGTTTCACATTAAATTTTAGTTTGTTGCTAGTCTGTAGATGTTGAGGTCATTAGGTTTATTTTTTGCTTGCTATTAATTGTTATTTTCAGACGGTTTGTTGCTATTTCCTGGTGTGGGGTTTTCTTTCAGAAAATATATGTAAAAAGATAGAGGTGGGACAGCATTTTATTAATTATTTTTTATTTCATGTTTTTTAAAGTATTATAACAAGTATGTTTTAGTGTAAGTAAAAGTTTTACTTATTGGTTAGGTGGTTGTTGAAAGGTATATGTTTTTTTCTGTAACGGTTTAGTGAGAAACTCCAGCACAGTTTCCTTGTCTTGCAGAGCTTGTTGTTTTTGCGGTAGTTACTTGTTCAAATTAGTGTGCCATTTATATTGTTGATTTACTTGTTCGTTTGATTTTGTTAAGTAAAGTTGTTCATAGTTTTATTTCATTGGTCGGCTAACTGTTAGTTTGAAGTTTTTTAATGTATTTTATCCTTCTATGGTAAACACTAATGTAGGTATTATTTTTTATGTAAAATATAGCATTTGTTACTTTTGAATGTAAATATGTATATATATGTGTATATATATATCTATATATATATTACCTACTGGCGGTCGCCAGTAGGTAGTTATAGTTAGGACCACGTTTCCATAGGAAAACCTCAACATTCTATTTTGAATAACTTTGGCGCCGGTCGACGAATCCTCGCGAATTTCTCAAAATAGGTGGGGCGCTACGCTCCGCTCCTACCCTGAAAGTCTCGGGGGGATTCGTCAAGCGGGGGCTGAGATAAAAGGGGGGTCCCAAAACGCGTTTTTCCCATGCATTTTTCCATAGGACCTTTAGAACGAGCTACAGCCCGAACGGCTGAACAGAATTACTAGAAATTTGGCAGAGAGGTAGTCCCTAGGTCAAGGAAGTGCCTTTTGTAGGTTTGGTGTAAATCTGTTCAGTAGATTCTGAGAAAATAGCCTTTAAATCAATATATATATCTGAGCCCGCTTACGGTACGCTTACCGTACGCTTACCGTACGCTTACCGTAAGCTTACGGTGGCGTGCGCGAGCGCGATTCTGATTGGCTCTTAGATCTTAGTAAACATTCGAATCGGCCGAAACCAGGAAGTGGCGTCCGCCATTTTGTCTCTCGCACTGAGTGTTGTTTATCAAACATGATGGCCAAAAACATGTTACGGGGCTGTTTTGACAACTCCCTCCCACATAGTCATGTTGAGGGAGTCCCCAAACATCCCCCAAGAGCAAAAACGGTTTTATTTTTTTTTCGGCAATTTCGCGGGGTACGCTTACCGTACGCTTACCGTACGCTTACCGTAAGCTTACCGTACGCTTACGGTAAAAAAATAAAAATAAAAAAAACACTATCCACACTTACCCCACCCCCTGTGCAGGGCTTATTAATAGAGAAAAAAAACGTAATTTTGGCAACATGAAATTATAAAATCGAAATAAAAAAAACACTATCCACATTGACCTCACCCCCTGTGCTTTTGGTGGCCGAAGGCCACCAAATGTACAGGGCTTATTAAAGTTGATAAAAACCGTGCACGGAACGAACTGCGTTAAGTGGGCGCGCACGCCACAAATGGCGTAAAGTAACTTAGCATTTAAAAAACCGTACAAATTCACTGAAAAAACCATAGGTTTCACACACGTTATAGTTAGGAAATAGCATTTAAAAAACCTTGCTAATTCACTGAAAAAACCATAGGTTTCACACATGTTATAGTTAGCTGGACATTTTACTGATAAAAAACCAATGAAATTCCCCCGTTATAGTTACTGTAGGCAACTATAACTCACGCGACCGTAATCCTCTGCTGATGACATATGTGTCTTTATGAAAAAAAAATATTTGTAATATATGTATAGCTAAAATTTAATGGAAGAAGATATGGGCAAATAAGTGTCTAAATACAGTATTAGCATCAGCAGAGGATTGCGGTCGCGTGAGTTATAGTTGCCTACAGTAACTATAACGGGGGAATTTCATTGGTTTTTTATCAGTAAAATGTCCAGCTAACTATAACATGTGTGAAACCTATGGTTTTTTCAGTGAATATATATATATATATATCTGCATATGGACTACGACTACCAGCATGCAGCAGTCCGTTTCAACAGCGCAAGTTGTAATATCCCTTTAAAGGTAAAGGAGGAGCCTCGAGCAAAACTTCAGGAGTGGTCAAGTGAATATTCAAAAAGCCACCAGGTGCGAGACTCTTTGTTTGTTTGTTTGTAACAGGCACTGAAGAAAGCTGAATTGCTGAAACGCGTCTGCCACATTGTTACCCAGTTTGCGCTGTGAATTTACTTTGAATTAAATCCTCCCGTATGTATCCTGGCGGTGTCGGACCCTTCTTTCATTGTTTGAGTGGGGATTTGGACTCTATGTTATGCCAGTATTGCAGGCACTGGCTTTCCGACACGCCCTCTCGATCAGGAACCACCGCGTTAGCCAGCAACCTTTGGACTTTTGTTTAAATGCATAACGCGGCGCCCCCCTGCGCGGATCTAAACATCACAGAGTGAAGACACTACTGCGTGGGGAGAGAGGAGCAGCACTGACTGCAGGGAGCATCGAGGGGTCTCAGTGAGGACATCTAATTAACGGAAAGCTGTGGTTGGGTGTAGTCCGGAGGCCACATTGATGGGATGCCACTTGGTGTTTTCAGATTTCCCACTTACTTAAGTGGGATCTGCATATGGACTACGACTACCAGCATGCAGCAGTCCGTTTCAACAGCGCAAGTTGTAATATCCCTTTAAAGGTAAAGGAGGAGCCTCGAGCAAAACTTCAGGAGTGGTCAAGTGAATATTCAAAAAGCCACCAGGTGCGAGACTCTTTGTTTGTTTGTTTGTAACAGGCACTGAAGAAAGCTGAATTGCTGAAACGCGTCTGCCACATTGTTACCCAGTTTGCGCTGTGAATTTACTTTGAATTAAATCCTCCCGTATGTATCCTGGCGGTGTCGGACCCTTCTTTCATTGTTTGAGTGGGGATTTGGACTCTATGTTATGCCAGTATTGCAGGCACTGGCTTTCCGACACGCCCTCTCGATCAGGAACCACCGCGTTAGCCAGCAACCTTTGGACTTTCGTTTAAATGCATAACGCGGCGCCCCCCTGCGCGGATCTAAACATCACAGAGTGAAGACACTACTGCGTGGGGAGAGAGGAGCAGCACTGACTGCAGGGAGCATCGAGGGGTCTCATTGAGGACATCTATTTAATGGAAAGCTGTGGTTGGGTGTAGTCCGGAGGCCACATTGATGGGATGCCACTTGGTGTTTTCGGATTTCCCACTTACTTAAGGGGGATCTGCATATGGACTACGAGTACCAGCATGCAGCAAACCGTTTCAACAGCGCAAGTTGTAATATCCCTTTAAAGGTAAAGGAGGAGCCTCGAGCAAGACTTCAGGAGTGGTCAAGTGAATATTCAAAAAGCCACCAGGTGCGAGACTCTTTGTTTGTTTGTTTGTAACAGGCACTGAAGAAAGCTGAATTGCTGAAACGCGTCTGCCACATTGTTACCCAGTTTGCGCTGTGAATTTACTTTGAATTAAATCCTCCCGTATGTATCCTGGCGGTGTCGGACCCTTCTTTCATTGTTTGAGTGGGGATTTGGACTCTATGTTATGCCAGTATTGCAGGCACTGGCTTTCCGACACGCCCTCTTGATCAGGAAGCACCGCGTTAGCCAGCAACCTTTGGACTTTTGTTCAAATGCATAACGCGGCGCCCCCCTGCGCGGATCTAAACATCACAGAGTGAAGACACTACTGCGTGGAGAGAGAGGAGCAGCACTGACTGCAGGGAGCATCGAGGGGTCTCAGTGAGGACATCTAATTAACGGAAAGCTGTGGTTAGGTGTAGTCCGGAGGCCACATTGATGGGATGCCACTTGGTGTTTTCGGATTTCCCACTTACTTAAGGGGGATCTGCATATGGACTACGACTACCAGCATGCAGCAGTCCGTTTCAACAGCGCAAGTTGTAATATCCCTTTAAAGGTAAAGGAGGAGCCTCGAGCAAAACTTCAGGAGTGGTCAAGTGAATATTCAAAAAGCCACCAGGAGCGAGACTCTTTGTTTGTTTGTTTGTAACAGGCACTGAAGAAAGCTGAATTGCTGAAACGCGTCTGCCACATTGTTACCCAGTTTGCGCTGTGAATTTACTTTGAATTACATCCTTCCGTATGTATCCTGGCGGTGTTGGAACCTTCTTTCATTGTTTGAGTGGGGATTTGGACTCTATGTTATGCCAGTATTGCAGGCACTGGCTTTCCGACACGCCCTCTCGATCAGGAAGCACCGCGTTAGCCAGCAACCTTTGGACTTTTGTTTAAATGCATAACGAACCGCACCCCTGCACGGATCTAAACATCTCAGAGTGAAGACACTACTGCGTGGGGAGAGAGGAGCAGCACTGACTGCAGGGAGCATCGAGGGGTCTCAGTGAGGACATCTAATTAACGGAAATCTGTGGTTGGGTGTAGTCCGGAGGCCACATTGATGGGATGCCACTTGGTGTTTTCGGATTTCCCACTTACTTAAAGGGGATCTGCAGATGGACTACGACTACCAGCATGCAGCAGTCCGTTTCAACAGCGCAAGTTGTAATATCCCTTTAAAGGTAAAGGAGGAGCCTCGAGCAAAACTTCAGGAGTGGTCAAGTGAATATTCAAAAAGCCACCAGGTGCGAGACTCTTTGTTTGTTTGTTTGTAACAGGCACTGAAGAAAGCTGAATTGCTGAAACGCGTCTGCCACATTGTTACCCAGTTTGCGCTGTGAATTTACTTTGAATTAAATCCTCCCGTATGTATCCTGGCGGCGTCGGACCCTTCTTTCATTGTTTGAGTGGGGATTTGGACTCTATGTTATGCCAGTATTGCAGGCACTGGCTTTCCGACACGCCCTCTCGATCAGGAAGCACCGCGTTAGCCAGCAACCTTTGGACTTTTGTTTAAATGCATAACGCGGCACCCCCCTGCGCGGATCTAAACATCACAGAGTGAAAACACTACTGCGTGGGGAGAGAGGAGCAGCACTGACTGCAGGGAGCATCGAGGGGTCTCAGTGAGGACATCTAATTAACGGAAAGCTGTGGTTGGGTGTAGTACGGAGGCCACATTGATGGGATGCCACTTGGTGTTTTCGGATTTCCCACTTACTTAAGGGGGATCTGCATATAGACTACGACTACCAGCATGCAGCAGTCCGTTTCAACAGCGCAAGTTGTAATATCCCTTTAAAGGTAAAGGAGGAGCCTCGAGCAAAACTTCAGGAGTGGTCAAGTGAATATTCAAAAAGCCACCAGGTGATAGACTCTTTCTTTGTTCATTTGTAACAGGCACTGAAGAAAGCTGAATTGCTGAAACGCGTCTGCCACATTGTTACCCAGTTTGCGCTGGGAATTTACTTTGAATTAAATCCTCCCGTATGTATCCTGGCGGTGTCTGACCCTTCTTTCATTGTTTGAGTGGGGATTTGGACTCTATGTTATGCCAGTATTGCAGGCACTGGCTTTCCGACACGCCCTCTCGATCAGGAAGCACCGCGTTAGCCAGCAACCTTTGGACTTTTGTTTAAATGCATAACGCGGCGCCCCCCTGCGCGGATCTAAACATCACAGAGTGAAGACACTACTGCATGGGGAGAGAGGAGCAGCACTGACTGCAGGGAGCATCGAGGTGTCTCAGTGAGGGCATCTAATTAACGGAAAGCTGTGGTTGGGTGTAGTCCGGAGGTCACATTGATGGGATGCCACTTGGTGTTTTCGGATTTCCCACTTACTTAAGGGGGATCTGCATATGGACTACGACTACCAGCATGCAGCAGTCCGTTTCAACAGTGCAAGTTGTAATATCCCTTTAAAGGTAAAGGAGGAGCCTCGAGCAAAACTTCAGGAGTGGTCAAGTGAATATTCAAAAAGCCACCAGGTGCGAGACTCTTTGTTTGTTTGTTTGTAACAGGCACTGAAGAAAGCTGAATTGCTGAAACGCGTCTGCCACATTGTTACCCAGTTTGCGCTGTGAATTTACTTTGAATTAAATCCTCCCGTATGTATCCTGGCGGTGTCGGACCCTTCTTTCATTGTTTGAGTGGGGATTTGGACTCTATGTTATGCCAGTATTGCAGGCACTGGCTTTCCGACACGCCCTCTCGATCAGGAAGCACCGCGTTAGCCAGCAACCTTTGGACTTTTGTTTAAATGCATAACGCGGCACCCCCCTGCGCGGATCTAAACATCACAGAGTGAAAACACTACTGCGTGGGGAGAGAGGAGCAGCACTGACTGCAGGGAGCATCGAGGGGTCTCAGTGAGGACATCTAATTAACGGAAAGCTGTGGTTGGGTGTAGTACGGAGGCCACATTGATGGGATGCCACTTGGTGTTTTCGGATTTCCCACTTACTTAAGGGGGATCTGCATATGGACTACGACTACCAGCATGCAGCAGTCCGTTTCAACAGCGCAAGTTGTAATATCCCTTTAAAGGTAAAGGAGGAGCCTTGAGCAAAACTTCAGGAGTGGTCAAGTGAATATTCAAAAAGCCACCAGGTGCGAGACTCTTTGTTTGTTTGTTTGTAACAGGCACTGAAGAAAGCTGAATTGCTGAAACGCGTCTGTCACATTGTTACCCAGTTTGCGCTGTGAATTTACTTTGAATTAAATCTTCCCGTATGTATCCTGGCGGTGTCGGACCCTTCTTTCATTGTTTGAGTGGGGATTTGGACTCTATGTTGTGCCAGTATTGCAGGCACTGGCTTTCCGACACGCCCTCTCGATCAGGAAGCACCGCGTTAGCCAGCAACCTTTGGACTTTTGTTTAAATGCATAACGCGGCACCCCCCTGCGCGGATCTAAACATCACAGAGTGAAGACACTACTGCGTGGGGAGAGAGGAGCAGCACTGACTGCAGGGAGCATCGAGGGGTCTCAGTGAGGACATCTAATTAACGGAAAGCTGTGGTGGGTGTAGTACGGAGGCCACATTGATGGGATGCCACTTGGTGTTTTCAGATTTCCCACTTACTTAAGGGGGATCTGCATATGGACTACGACTACCAGCATGCAGCAGTCCGTTTCAACAGCGCAAGTTGCAATATCCCTTTAAAGGTAAAGGAGGAGCCTCGAGCAAAACTTCAGGAGTGGTCAAGTGAATATTCAAAAAGCCACCAGGTGTGAGACTCTTTGTTTGTTTGTTTGTAACAGGCACTGAAGAAAGCTGAATTGCTGAAACGCGTCTGCCACATTGTTACCCAGTTTGCGCTGTGAATTTACTTTGAATTAAATCCTCCCGTATGTATCCTGGCGGTGTCGGACCCTTCTTTCATTGTTTGAGTGGGGATTTGGACTCTATGTTATGCCAGTATTGCAGGCACTGGCTTTCCGACACGCCCTCTCGATCAGGAACCACCGCGTTAGCCAGCAACCTTTGGACTTTTGTTTAAATGCATAACGCGGCGCCCCCCTGCGCGGATCTAAACATCACAGAGTGAAGACACTACTGCGTGGGGAGAGAGGAGCAGCACTGACTGCAGGGAGCATCGAGGGGTCTCAGTGAGGACATCTAATTAACGGAAAGCTGTGGTTGGGTGTAGTCCGGAGGCCACATTGATGGGATGCCACTTGGTGTTTTCGGATTTCCCACTTACTTAAGTGGGATCTGCATATGGACTACGACTACCAGCATGCAGCAGTCCGTTTCAACAGCGCAAGTTGTAATATCCCTTTAAAGGTAAAGGAGGAGCCTCGAGCAAAACTTCAGGAGTGGTCAAGTGAATATTCAAAAAGCCACCAGGTGCGAGACTCTTTGTTTGTTTGTTTGTAACAGGCACTGAAGAAAGCTGAATTGCTGAAACGCGTCTGCCACATTGTTACCCAGTTTGCGCTGTGAATTTACTTTGAATTAAATCCTCCCGTATGTATCCTGGCGGTGTCGGACCCTTCTTTCATTGTTTGAGTGGGGATTTGGACTCTATGTTATGCCAGTATTGCAGGCACTGGCTTTCCGACACGCCCTCTCGATCAGGAACCACCGCGTTAGCCAGCAACCTTTGGACTTTCGTTTAAATGCATAACGCGGCGCCCCCCTGCGCGGATCTAAACATCACAGAGTGAAGACACTACTGCGTGGGGAGAGAGGAGCAGCACTGACTGCAGGGAGCATCGAGGGGTCTCATTGAGGACATCTATTTAATGGAAAGCTGTGGTTGGGTGTAGTCCGGAGGCCACATTGATGGGATGCCACTTGGTGTTTTTGGATTTCCCACTTACTTAAGGGGGATCTGCATATGGACTACGAGTACCAGCATGCAGCAAACCGTTTCAACAGCGCAAGTTGTAATATCCCTTTAAAGGTAAAGGAGGAGCCTCGAGCAAGACTTCAGGAGTGGTCAAGTGAATATTCAAAAAGCCACCAGGTGCGAGACTCTTTGTTTGTTTGTTTGTAACAGGCACTGAAGAAAGCTGAATTGCTGAAACGCGTCTGCCACATTGTTACCCAGTTTGCGCTGTGAATTTACTTTGAATTAAATCCTCCCGTATGTATCCTGGCGGTGTCGGACCCTTCTTTCATTGTTTGAGTGGGGATTTGGACTCTATGTTATGCCAGTATTGCAGGCACTGGCTTTCCGACACGCCCTCTTGATCAGGAAGCACCACGTTAGCCAGCAACCTTTGGACTTTTGTTTAAATGCATAACGAACCGCCCCCCTGCACTGATCTAAACATCTCAGAGTGAAGACACTACTGCGTGGAGAGAGAGGAGCAGCACTGACTGCAGGGAGCATCGAGGGGTCTCAGTGAGGACATCTAATTAACGGAAAGCTGTGGTTAGGTGTAGTCCGGAGGCCACATTGATGGGATGCCACTTGGTGTTTTCGGATTTCCCACTTACTTAAGGGGGATCTGCATATGGACTACGACTACCAGCATGCAGCAGTCCGTTTCAACAGCACAAGTTGTAATATCCCTTTAAAGGTAAAGGAGGAGCCTCGAGCAAAACTTCAGGAGTGGTCAAGTGAATATTCAAAAAGCCACCAGGAGCGAGACTCTTTGTTTGTTTGTTTGTAACAGGCACTGAAGAAAGCTGAATTGCTGAAACGCGTCTGCCACATTGTTACCCAGTTTGCGCTGTGAATTTACTTTGAATTACATCCTTCCGTATGTATCCTGGCGGTGTTGGAACCTTCTTTCATTGTTTGAGTGGGGATTTGGACTCTATGTTATGCCAGTATTGCAGGCACTGGCTTTCCGACACGCCCTCTCGATCAGGAAGCACCACGTTAGCCAGCAACCTTTGGACTTTTGTTTAAATGCATAACGAACCGCCCCCCTGCACTGATCTAAACATCTCAGAGTGAAGACACTACTGCGTGGGGAGAGAGGAGCAGCACTGACTGCAGGGAGCATCGAGGGGTCTCAGTGAGGACATCTAATTAACGGAAATCTGTGGTTGGGTGTAGTCCGGAGGCCACATTGATGGGATGCCACTTGGTGTTTTCGGATTTCCCACTTACTTAAAGGGGATCTGCAGATGGACTACGACTACCAGCATGCAGCAGTCCGTTTCAACAGCGCAAGTTGTAATATCCCTTTAAAGGTAAAGGAGGAGCCTCGAGCAAAACTTCAGGAGTGGTCAAGTGAATATTCAAAAAGCCACCAGGTGCGAGACTCTTTGTTTGTTTGTTTGTAACAGGCACTGAAGAAAGCTGAATTGCTGAAACGCGTCTGCCACATTGTTACCCAGTTTGCGCTGGGAATTTACTTTGAATTAAATCCTCCCGTATGTATCCTGGCGGTGTCTGACCCTTCTTTCATTGTTTGAGTGGGGATTTGGACTCTATGTTATGCCAGTATTGCAGGCACTGGCTTTCCGACACGCCCTCTCGATCAGGAAGCACCGCGTTAGCCAGCAACCTTTGGACTTTTGTTTAAATGCATAACGCGGCGCCCCCCTGCGCGGATCTAAACATCACAGAGTGAAGACACTACTGCATGGGGAGAGAGGAGCAGCACTGACTGCAGGGAGCATCGAGGTGTCTCAGTGAGGGCATCTAATTAACGGAAAGCTGTGGTTGGGTGTAGTCCGGAGGTCACATTGATGGGATGCCACTTGGTGTTTTCGGATTTCCCACTTACTTAAGGGGGATCTGCATATGGACTACGACTACCAGCATGCAGCAGTCCGTTTCAACAGTGCAAGTTGTAATATCCCTTTAAAGGTAAAGGAGGAGCCTCGAGCAAAACTTCAGGAGTGGTCAAGTGAATATTCAAAAAGCCACCAGGTGCGAGACTCTTTGTTTGTTTGTTTGTAACAGGCACTGAAGAAAGCTGAATTGCTGAAACGCGTCTGCCACATTGTTACCCAGTTTGCGCTGTGAATTTACTTTGAATTAAATCCTCCCGTATGTATCCTGGCGGTGTCGGACCCTTCTTTCATTGTTTGAGTGGGGATTTGGACTCTATGTTATGCCAGTATTGCAGGCACTGGCTTTCCGACACGCCCTCTCGATCAGGAAGCACCGCGTTAGCCAGCAACCTTTGGACTTTTGTTTAAATGCATAACGCGGCACCCCCCTGCGCGGATCTAAACATCACAGAGTGAAGACACTACTGCGTGGGGAGAGAGGAGCAGCACTGACTGCAGGGAGCATCGAGGGGTCTCAGTGAGGACATCTAATTAACGGAAAGCTGTGGTTAGGTGTAGTCCGGAGGCCACATTGATGGGATGCCACTTGGTGTTTTCGGATTTCCCACTTACTTAAGGGGGATCTGCATATGGACTACGACTACCAGCATGCAGCAGTCCGTTTCAACAGCGCAAGTTGTAATATCCCTTTAAAGGTAAAGGAGGAGCCTCGAGCAAAACTTCAGGAGTGGTCAAGTGAATATTCAAAAAGCCACCAGGAGCGAGACTCTTTGTTTGTTTGTTTGTAACAGGCACTGAAGAAAGCTGAATTGCTGAAACGCGTCTGCCACATTGTTACCCAGTTTGCGCTGTGAATTTACTTTGAATTACATCCTTCCGTATGTATCCTGGCGGTGTTGGAACCTTCTTTCATTGTTTGAGTGGGGATTTGGACTCTATGTTATGCCAGTATTGCAGGCACTGGCTTTCCGACACGCCCTCTCGATCAGGAAGCACCGCGTTAGCCAGCAACCTTTGGACTTTTGTTTAAATGCATAACGAACCGCACCCCTGCACGGATCTAAACATCTCAGAGTGAAGACACTACTGCGTGGGGAGAGAGGAGCAGCACTGACTGCAGGGAGCATCGAGGGGTCTCAGTGAGGACATCTAATTAACGGAAATCTGTGGTTGGGTGTAGTCCGGAGGCCACATTGATGGGATGCCACTTGGTGTTTTCGGATTTCCCACTTACTTAAAGGGGATCTGCAGATGGACTACGACTACCAGCATGCAGCAGTCCGTTTCAACAGCGCAAGTTGTAATATCCCTTTAAAGGTAAAGGAGGAGCCTCGAGCAAAACTTCAGGAGTGGTCAAGTGAATATTCAAAAAGCCACCAGGTGCGAGACTCTTTGTTTGTTTGTTTGTAACAGGCACTGAAGAAAGCTGAATTGCTGAAACGCGTCTGCCACATTGTTACCCAGTTTGCGCTGTGAATTTACTTTGAATTAAATCCTCCCGTATGTATCCTGGCGGCGTCGGACCCTTCTTTCATTGTTTGAGTGGGGATTTGGACTCTATGTTATGCCAGTATTGCAGGCACTGGCTTTCCGACACGCCCTCTCGATCAGGAAGCACCGCGTTAGCCAGCAACCTTTGGACTTTTGTTTAAATGCATAACGCGGCACCCCCCTGCGCGGATCTAAACATCACAGAGTGAAAACACTACTGCGTGGGGAGAGAGGAGCAGCACTGACTGCAGGGAGCATCGAGGGGTCTCAGTGAGGACATCTAATTAACGGAAAGCTGTGGTTGGGTGTAGTACGGAGGCCACATTGATGGGATGCCACTTGGTGTTTTCGGATTTCCCACTTACTTAAGGGGGATCTGCATATAGACTACGACTACCAGCATGCAGCAGTCCGTTTCAACAGCGCAAGTTGTAATATCCCTTTAAAGGTAAAGGAGGAGCCTCGAGCAAAACTTCAGGAGTGGTCAAGTGAATATTCAAAAAGCCACCAGGTGATAGACTCTTTCTTTGTTCATTTGTAACAGGCACTGAAGAAAGCTGAATTGCTGAAACGCGTCTGCCACATTGTTACCCAGTTTGCGCTGGGAATTTACTTTGAATTAAATCCTCCCGTATGTATCCTGGCGGTGTCTGACCCTTCTTTCATTGTTTGAGTGGGGATTTGGACTCTATGTTATGCCAGTATTGCAGGCACTGGCTTTCCGACACGCCCTCTCGATCAGGAAGCACCGCGTTAGCCAGCAACCTTTGGACTTTTGTTTAAATGCATAACGCGGCGCCCCCCTGCGCGGATCTAAACATCACAGAGTGAAGACACTACTGCATGGGGAGAGAGGAGCAGCACTGACTGCAGGGAGCATCGAGGTGTCTCAGTGAGGGCATCTAATTAACGGAAAGCTGTGGTTGGGTGTAGTCCGGAGGTCACATTGATGGGATGCCACTTGGTGTTTTCGGATTTCCCACTTACTTAAGGGGGATCTGCATATGGACTACGACTACCAGCATGCAGCAGTCCGTTTCAACAGTGCAAGTTGTAATATCCCTTTAAAGGTAAAGGAGGAGCCTCGAGCAAAACTTCAGGAGTGGTCAAGTGAATATTCAAAAAGCCACCAGGTGCGAGACTCTTTGTTTGTTTGTTTGTAACAGGCACTGAAGAAAGCTGAATTGCTGAAACGCGTCTGCCACATTGTTACCCAGTTTGCGCTGTGAATTTACTTTGAATTAAATCCTCCCGTATGTATCCTGGCGGTGTCGGACCCTTCTTTCATTGTTTGAGTGGGGATTTGGACTCTATGTTATGCCAGTATTGCAGGCACTGGCTTTCCGACACGCCCTCTCGATCAGGAAGCACCGCGTTAGCCAGCAACCTTTGGACTTTTGTTTAAATGCATAACGCGGCACCCCCCTGCGCGGATCTAAACATCACAGAGTGAAAACACTACTGCGTGGGGAGAGAGGAGCAGCACTGACTGCAGGGAGCATCGAGGGGTCTCAGTGAGGACATCTAATTAACGGAAAGCTGTGGTTGGGTGTAGTACGGAGGCCACATTGATGGGATGCCACTTGGTGTTTTCGGATTTCCCACTTACTTAAGGGGGATCTGCATATGGACTACGACTACCAGCATGCAGCAGTCCGTTTCAACAGCGCAAGTTGTAATATCCCTTTAAAGGTAAAGGAGGAGCCTTGAGCAAAACTTCAGGAGTGGTCAAGTGAATATTCAAAAAGCCACCAGGTGCGAGACTCTTTGTTTGTTTGTTTGTAACAGGCACTGAAGAAAGCTGAATTGCTGAAACGCGTCTGTCACATTGTTACCCAGTTTGCGCTGTGAATTTACTTTGAATTAAATCTTCCCGTATGTATCCTGGCGGTGTCGGACCCTTCTTTCATTGTTTGAGTGGGGATTTGGACTCTATGTTGTGCCAGTATTGCAGGCACTGGCTTTCCGACACGCCCTCTCGATCAGGAAGCACCGCGTTAGCCAGCAACCTTTGGACTTTTGTTTAAATGCATAACGCGGCACCCCCCTGCGCGGATCTAAACATCACAGAGTGAAGACACTACTGCGTGGGGAGAGAGGAGCAGCACTGACTGCAGGGAGCATCGAGGGGTCTCAGTGAGGACATCTAATTAACGGAAAGCTGTGGTGGGTGTAGTACGGAGGCCACATTGATGGGATGCCACTTGGTGTTTTCAGATTTCCCACTTACTTAAGGGGGATCTGCATATGGACTACGACTACCAGCATGCAGCAGTCCGTTTCAACAGCGCAAGTTGCAATATCCCTTTAAAGGTAAAGGAGGAGCCTCGAGCAAAACTTCAGGAGTGGTCAAGTGAATATTCAAAAAGCCACCAGGTGTGAGACTCTTTGTTTGTTTGTTTGTAACAGGCACTGAAGAAAGCTGAATTGCTGAAACGCGTCTGCCACATTGTTACCCAGTTTGCGCTGTGAATTTACTTTGAATTAAATCCTCCCGTATGTATCCTGGCGGTGTCGGACCCTTCTTTCATTGTTTGAGTGGGGATTTGGACTCTATGTTATGCCAGTATTGCAGGCACTGGCTTTCCGACACGCCCTCTCGATCAGGAACCACCGCGTTAGCCAGCAACCTTTGGACTTTTGTTTAAATGCATAACGCGGCGCCCCCCTGCGCGGATCTAAACATCACAGAGTGAAGACACTACTGCGTGGGGAGAGAGGAGCAGCACTGACTGCAGGGAGCATCGAGGGGTCTCAGTGAGGACATCTAATTAACGGAAAGCTGTGGTTGGGTGTAGTCCGGAGGCCACATTGATGGGATGCCACTTGGTGTTTTCGGATTTCCCACTTACTTAAGTGGGATCTGCATATGGACTACGACTACCAGCATGCAGCAGTCCGTTTCAACAGCGCAAGTTGTAATATCCCTTTAAAGGTAAAGGAGGAGCCTCGAGCAAAACTTCAGGAGTGGTCAAGTGAATATTCAAAAAGCCACCAGGTGCGAGACTCTTTGTTTGTTTGTTTGTAACAGGCACTGAAGAAAGCTGAATTGCTGAAACGCGTCTGCCACATTGTTACCCAGTTTGCGCTGTGAATTTACTTTGAATTAAATCCTCCCGTATGTATCCTGGCGGTGTCGGACCCTTCTTTCATTGTTTGAGTGGGGATTTGGACTCTATGTTATGCCAGTATTGCAGGCACTGGCTTTCCGACACGCCCTCTCGATCAGGAACCACCGCGTTAGCCAGCAACCTTTGGACTTTCGTTTAAATGCATAACGCGGCGCCCCCCTGCGCGGATCTAAACATCACAGAGTGAAGACACTACTGCGTGGGGAGAGAGGAGCAGCACTGACTGCAGGGAGCATCGAGGGGTCTCAGTGAGGACATCTAATTAACGGAAAGCTGTGGTTGGGTGTAGTCCGGAGGCCACATTGATGGGATGCCACTTGGTGTTTTCGGATTTCCCACTTACTTAAGTGGGATCTGCATATGGACTACGACTACCAGCATGCAGCAGTCCGTTTCAACAGCGCAAGTTGTAATATCCCTTTAAAGGTAAAGGAGGAGCCTCGAGCAAAACTTCAGGAGTGGTCAAGTGAATATTCAAAAAGCCACCAGGTGCGAGACTCTTTGTTTGTTTGTTTGTAACAGGCACTGAAGAAAGCTGAATTGCTGAAACGCGTCTGCCACATTGTTACCCAGTTTGCGCTGTGAATTTACTTTGAATTAAATCCTCCCGTATGTATCCTGGCGGTGTCGGACCCTTCTTTCATTGTTTGAGTGGGGATTTGGACTCTATGTTATGCCAGTATTGCAGGCACTGGCTTTCCGACACGCCCTCTCGATCAGGAACCACCGCGTTAGCCAGCAACCTTTGGACTTTCGTTTAAATGCATAACGCGGCGCCCCCCTGCGCGGATCTAAACATCACAGAGTGAAGACACTACTGCGTGGGGAGAGAGGAGCAGCACTGACTGCAGGGAGCATCGAGGGGTCTCATTGAGGACATCTATTTAATGGAAAGCTGTGGTTGGGTGTAGTCCGGAGGCCACATTGATGGGATGCCACTTGGTGTTTTTGGATTTCCCACTTACTTAAGGGGGATCTGCATATGGACTACGAGTACCAGCATGCAGCAAACCGTTTCAACAGCGCAAGTTGTAATATCCCTTTAAAGGTAAAGGAGGAGCCTCGAGCAAGACTTCAGGAGTGGTCAAGTGAATATTCAAAAAGCCACCAGGTGCGAGACTCTTTGTTTGTTTGTTTGTAACAGGCACTGAAGAAAGCTGAATTGCTGAAACGCGTCTGCCACATTGTTACCCAGTTTGCGCTGTGAATTTACTTTGAATTAAATCCTCCCGTATGTATCCTGGCGGTGTCGGACCCTTCTTTCATTGTTTGAGTGGGGATTTGGACTCTATGTTATGCCAGTATTGCAGGCACTGGCTTTCCGACACGCCCTCTTGATCAGGAAGCACCACGTTAGCCAGCAACCTTTGGACTTTTGTTTAAATGCATAACGAACCGCCCCCCTGCACTGATCTAAACATCTCAGAGTGAAGACACTACTGCGTGGAGAGAGAGGAGCAGCACTGACTGCAGGGAGCATCGAGGGGTCTCAGTGAGGACATCTAATTAACGGAAAGCTGTGGTTAGGTGTAGTCCGGAGGCCACATTGATGGGATGCCACTTGGTGTTTTCGGATTTCCCACTTACTTAAGGGGGATCTGCATATGGACTACGACTACCAGCATGCAGCAGTCCGTTTCAACAGCACAAGTTGTAATATCCCTTTAAAGGTAAAGGAGGAGCCTCGAGCAAAACTTCAGGAGTGGTCAAGTGAATATTCAAAAAGCCACCAGGAGCGAGACTCTTTGTTTGTTTGTTTGTAACAGGCACTGAAGAAAGCTGAATTGCTGAAACGCGTCTGCCACATTGTTACCCAGTTTGCGCTGTGAATTTACTTTGAATTACATCCTTCCGTATGTATCCTGGCGGTGTTGGAACCTTCTTTCATTGTTTGAGTGGGGATTTGGACTCTATGTTATGCCAGTATTGCAGGCACTGGCTTTCCGACACGCCCTCTCGATCAGGAAGCACCACGTTAGCCAGCAACCTTTGGACTTTTGTTTAAATGCATAACGAACCGCCCCCCTGCACTGATCTAAACATCTCAGAGTGAAGACACTACTGCGTGGGGAGAGAGGAGCAGCACTGACTGCAGGGAGCATCGAGGGGTCTCAGTGAGGACATCTAATTAACGGAAATCTGTGGTTGGGTGTAGTCCGGAGGCCACATTGATGGGATGCCACTTGGTGTTTTCGGATTTCCCACTTACTTAAAGGGGATCTGCAGATGGACTACGACTACCAGCATGCAGCAGTCCGTTTCAACAGCGCAAGTTGTAATATCCCTTTAAAGGTAAAGGAGGAGCCTCGAGCAAAACTTCAGGAGTGGTCAAGTGAATATTCAAAAAGCCACCAGGTGCGAGACTCTTTGTTTGTTTGTTTGTAACAGGCACTGAAGAAAGCTGAATTGCTGAAACGCGTCTGCCACATTGTTACCCAGTTTGCGCTGGGAATTTACTTTGAATTAAATCCTCCCGTATGTATCCTGGCGGTGTCTGACCCTTCTTTCATTGTTTGAGTGGGGATTTGGACTCTATGTTATGCCAGTATTGCAGGCACTGGCTTTCCGACACGCCCTCTCGATCAGGAAGCACCGCGTTAGCCAGCAACCTTTGGACTTTTGTTTAAATGCATAACGCGGCGCCCCCCTGCGCGGATCTAAACATCACAGAGTGAAGACACTACTGCATGGGGAGAGAGGAGCAGCACTGACTGCAGGGAGCATCGAGGTGTCTCAGTGAGGGCATCTAATTAACGGAAAGCTGTGGTTGGGTGTAGTCCGGAGGTCACATTGATGGGATGCCACTTGGTGTTTTCGGATTTCCCACTTACTTAAGGGGGATCTGCATATGGACTACGACTACCAGCATGCAGCAGTCCGTTTCAACAGTGCAAGTTGTAATATCCCTTTAAAGGTAAAGGAGGAGCCTCGAGCAAAACTTCAGGAGTGGTCAAGTGAATATTCAAAAAGCCACCAGGTGCGAGACTCTTTGTTTGTTTGTTTGTAACAGGCACTGAAGAAAGCTGAATTGCTGAAACGCGTCTGCCACATTGTTACCCAGTTTGCGCTGTGAATTTACTTTGAATTAAATCCTCCCGTATGTATCCTGGCGGTGTCGGACCCTTCTTTCATTGTTTGAGTGGGGATTTGGACTCTATGTTATGCCAGTATTGCAGGCACTGGCTTTCCGACACGCCCTCTCGATCAGGAAGCACCGCGTTAGCCAGCAACCTTTGGACTTTTGTTTAAATGCATAACGCGGCACCCCCCTGCGCGGATCTAAACATCACAGAGTGAAAACACTACTGCGTGGGGAGAGAGGAGCAGCACTGACTGCAGGGAGCATCGAGGGGTCTCAGTGAGGACATCTAATTAACGGAAAGCTGTGGTTGGGTGTAGTACGGAGGCCACATTGATGGGATGCCACTTGGTGTTTTCGGATTTCCCACTTACTTAAGGGGGATCTGCATATGGACTACGACTACCAGCATGCAGCAGTCCGTTTCAACAGCGCAAGTTGTAATATCCCTTTAAAGGTAAAGGAGGAGCCTTGAGCAAAACTTCAGGAGTGGTCAAGTGAATATTCAAAAAGCCACCAGGTGCGAGACTCTTTGTTTGTTTGTTTGTAACAGGCACTGAAGAAAGCTGAATTGCTGAAACGCGTCTGTCACATTGTTACCCAGTTTGCGCTGTGAATTTACTTTGAATTAAATCCTCCCGTATGTATCCTGGCGGTGTCGGACCCTTCTTTCATTGTTTGAGTGGGGATTTGGACTCTATGTTGTGCCTGTATTGCAGGCACTGGCTTTCCGACACGCCCTCTCGATCAGGAAGCACCGCGTTAGCCAGCAACCTTTGGACTTTTGTTTAAATGCATAACGCGGCACCCCCCTGCGCGGATCTAAACATCACAGAGTGAAGACACTACTGCGTGGGGAGAGAGGAGCAGCACTGACTGCAGGGAGCATCGAGGGGTCTCAGTGAGGACATCTAATTAACGGAAAGCTGTGGTTGGGTGTAGTACGGAGGCCACATTGATGGGATGCCACTTGGTGTTTTCGGATTTCCCACTTACTTAAGGGGGATCTGCATATGGACTACGACTACCAGCATGCAGCAGTCCGTTTCAACAGCGCAAGTTGTAATATCCCTTTAAAGGTAAAGGAGGAGCCTCGAGCAAAACTTCAGGAGTGGTCAAGTGAATATTCAAAAAGCCACCAGGTGCGAGACTCTTTGTTTGTTTGTTTGTAACAGGCACTGAAGAAAGCTGAATTGCTGAAACACGTCTGCCACATTGTTACCCAGTTTGCGCTGTGAATTTACTTTGAATTAAATCCTCCCGTATGTATCCTGGCGGTGTCGGACCCTTCTTTCATTGTTTGAGTGGGGATTTGGACTCTATGTTATGCCAGTATTGCAGGCACTGGCTTTCCGACACGCCCTCTCGATCAGGAAGCACCACGTTAGCCAGCAACCTTTGGACTTTTGTTTCAATGCATAACGCGGCGCCCCCCTGCGCGGATCTAAACATCACTGAGTGAAGACACTACTGCGTGGGGAGAGAGGAGCAGCACTAACTGCAGGGAGCATCGAGGGGTCTCAGTGAGGACATCTAATTAACGGAAAGCTGTGCTTGGGTGTAGTCCAGAGGCCACATTGATGGGATGCCACTTGGTGTTTTCGGATTTCCCACTTACTTAAGGGGGATCTGCATATGGACTACGACTACCAGCATGCAGCAGTCCGTTTCAACAGCGCAAGTTGCAATATCCCTTTAAAGGTAAAGGAGGAGCCTCGAGCAAAACTTCAGGAGTGGTCAAGTGAATATTCAAAAAGCCACCAGGTGTGAGACTCTTTGTTTGTTTGTTTGTAACAGGCACTGAAGAAAGCTGAATTGCTGAAACGCGTCTGCCACATTGTTACCCAGTTTGCGCTGTAAATTTACTTTGAATTAAATCCTCCCGTATGTATCCTGGCGGTGTCGGACCCTTCTTTCATTGTTTGAGTGGGGATTTGGACTCTATGTTATGCCAGTATTGCAGGCACTGGCTTTCCGACACGCCCTCTCGATCAGGAAGCACCGCGTTAGCCAGCAACCTTTAGACTTTTGTTTAAATGCATAACGCGGCGCCCCCCTGCGCGGATCTAAACATCACAGAGTGAAGACACTACTGCGTGGGGAGAGAGGAGCAGCACTGACTGAAGGGAGCATCGAGGGGTCTCAGTGAGGACATCTAATTAACGGAAAGCTGTGGTTGGGTGTAATCCGGAGGCCACATTGATGGGATGCCACTTGGTGTTTTCAGATTTCCCACTTACTTACGGGGGATCTGCATATGGACTACGACTACCAGCATGCAGCAGTCCGTTTCAACAGAGCAAGTTGTAATATCCCTTTAAAGGCAAAGGAGGAGCCTCGAGCAAAACTTCAGGAGTGGTCAAGTGAATATTCAAAAAGCCACCAGGTGCGAGACTCTTTGTTTGTTTGTTTGTAACAGGCACTGAAGAAAGCTGAATTGCTGAAACGCGTCTGCCACATTGTTACCCAGTTTGCGCTGTGAATTTAGTTTGAATTAAATCCTCCCGTATGTATCCTGGCGGTGTCGGACCCTTCTTTCATTGTTTGAGTGGGGATTTGGACTCTATGTTATGCCAGTATTGCAGGCACTGGCTTTCCGACACGCCCTCTCGATCAGGAAGCACCGCGTTAGCCAGCAACCTTTGGACATTTGTTTAAATGCATAACGCGGCGCCCCCCTGCGCGGATCTAAACATCACAGAGTGAAGACACTACTGCGTGGGGAGAGAGGAGCAGCACTGACTGCAGGGAGCATCGAGGGGTCTCAGTGAGGCATCTAATTAACGGAAAGCTGTGGTTGGGTGTAGTCCGGAGGCCACATTGATGGGATGCCACTTGGTGTTTTCGTATTTCCCACTTACTTAAGGGGGATCTGCATATGGACTACGACTACCAGCATGCAGCAGTCCGTTTCAACAGTGCAAGTTGTAATATCCCTTTAAAGGTAAAGGAGGAGCCTCGAGCAAAACTTCAGGAGTGGTCAAGTGAATATTCAAAAAGCCACCAGGTGCGAGACTCTTTGTTTGTTTGTTTGTAACAGGCACTGAAGAAAGCTGAATTGCTGAAACGCGTCTGCCACATTGTTACCCAGTTTGCGCTGTGAATTTACTTTGAATTAAATCCTCCCGTATGTATCCTGGCGGTGTCGGACCCTTCTTTCATTGTTTGAGTGGGGATTTGGACTCTATGTTATGCCAGTATTGCAGGCACTGGCTTTCCGACACGCCCTCTCGATCAGGAAGCACCGCGTTAGCCAGCAACCTTTGGACTTTTGTTTAAATGCATAACGCGGCACCCCCCTGCGCGGATCTAAACATCACAGAGTGAAAACACTACTGCGTGGGGAGAGAGGAGCAGCACTGACTGCAGGGAGCATCGAGGGGTCTCAGTGAGGACATCTAATTAACGGAAAGCTGTGGTTGGGTGTAGTACGGAGGCCACATTGATGGGATGCCACTTGGTGTTTTCGGATTTCCCACTTACTTAAGGGGGATCTGCATATGGACTACGACTACCAGCATGCAGCAGTCCGTTTCAACAGCGCAAGTTGTAATATCCCTTTAAAGGTAAAGGAGGAGCCTCGAGCAAAACTTCAGGAGTGGTCAAGTGAATATTCAAAAAGCCACCAGGTGCGAGACTCTTTCTTTGTTCGTTTGTAACAGGCACTGAAGAAAGCTGAATTGCTGAAACGCGTCTGCCACATTGTTACCCAGTTTGCGCTGGGAATTTACTTTGAATTCAATCCTCCCGTATGTATCCTGGCGGTGTCTGACCCTTCTTTCATTGTTTGAGTGGGGATTTGGACTCTATGTTATGCCAGTATTGCAGGCACTGGCTTTCCGACACGCCCTCTCGATCAGGAAGCACCGCGTTAGCCAGCAACCTTTGGACTTTTGTTTAAATGCATAACGCGGTGCCCCCCTGCGCGGATCTAAACATCACAGAGTGAAGACACTACTGCATGGGGAGAGAGGAGCAGCACTGACTGCAGGGAGCATCGAGGGGTCTCAGTGAGGGCATCTAATTAACGGAAAGCTGTGGTTGGGTGTAGTCCGGAGGTCACATTGATGGGATGCCACTTGGTGTTTTCGGATTTCCCACTTACTTAAGGGGGATCTGCATATGGACTACGACTACCAGCATGCAGCAGTCCGTTTCAACAGTGCAAGTTGTAATATCCCTTTAAAGGTAAAGGAGGAGCCTCGAGCAAAACTTCAGGAGTGGTCAAGTGAATATTCAAAAAGCCACCAGGTGCGAGACTCTTTGTTTGTTTGTTTGTAACAGGCACTGAAGAAAGCTGAATTGCTGAAACGCGTCTGCCACATTGTTACCCAGTTTGCGCTGTGAATTTACTTTGAATTAAATCCTCCCGTATGTATCCTGGCGGTGTCGGACCCTTCTTTCATTGTTTGAGTGGGGATTTGGACTCTATGTTATGCCAGTATTGCAGGCACTGGCTTTCCGACACGCCCTCTCGATCAGGAAGCACCGCGTTAGCCAGCAACCTTTGGACTTTTGTTTAAATGCATAACGCGGCACCCCCCTGCGTGGATCTAAACATCACAGAGTGAAAACACTACTGCGTGGGGAGAGAGGAGCAGCACTGACTGCAGGGAGCATCGAGGGGTCTCAGTGAGGACATCTAATTAACGGAAAGCTGTGGTTGGGTGTAGTACGGAGGCCACATTGATGGGATGCCACTTGGTGTTTTCGGATTTCCCACTTACTTAAGGGGGATCTGCATATGGACTACGACTACCAGCATGCAGCAGTCCGTTTCAACAGCGCAAGTTGTAATATCCCTTTAAAGGTAAAGGAGGAGCCTCGAGCAAAACTTCAGGAGTGGTCAAGTGAATATTCAAAAAGCCACCAGGTGCGAGACTCTTTGTTTGTTTGTTTGTAACAGGCACTGAAGAAAGCTGAATTGCTGAAACACGTCTGCCACATTGTTACCCAGTTTGCGCTGTGAATTTACTTTGAATTAAATCCTCCCGTATGTATCCTGGCGGTGTCGGACCCTTCTTTCATTGTTTGAGTGGGGATTTGGACTCTATGTTATGCCAGTATTGCAGGCACTGGCTTTCCGACACGCCCTCTCGATCAGGAAGCACCACGTTAGCCAGCAACCTTTGGACTTTTGTTTCAATGCATAACGCGGCGCCCCCCTGCGCGGATCTAAACATCACAGAGTGAAGACACTACTGCGTGGGGAGAGAGGAGCAGCACTAACTGCAGGGAGCATCGAGGGGTCTCAGTGAGGACATCTAATTAACGGAAAGCTGTGCTTGGGTGTAGTCCAGAGGCCACATTGATGGGATGCCACTTGGTGTTTTCGGATTTCCCACTTACTTAAGGGGGATCTGCATATGGACTACGACTACCAGCATGCAGCAGTCCGTTTCAACAGCGCAAGTTGTAATATCCCTTTAAAGGTAAAGGAGGAGCCTCGAGCAAAACTTCAGGAGTGGTCAAGTGAATATTCAAAAAGCCACCAGGTGCGAGACTCTTTGTTTATTTGTTTGTAACAGGCACTGAAGAAAGCTGAATTGCTGAAACGCGTCTGCCACATTGTTACCCAGTTTGCGCTGTGAATTTACTTTGAATTAAATCCTCCCGTATGTATCCTGGCGGTGTCGGACCCTTCTTTCATTGTTTGAGTGGGGATTTGGACTATATATATATATATATATTACCTACTGGCGGTCGCCAGTAGGTAGTTATAGTTAGGACCACGTTTCCATAGGAAATCCGCAACATTCTATTTTGAATAACTATGGCGCCGGTCGACGAATCCTCGCGAATTTCTCAAAATAGGTGGGGCGCTACGCTCCGCTCCTACCCTGAAAGTCTCGGGGGGATTCGTCAAGCGGGGGCTGAGATAAAAGGGGGGTCCCAAAACGCGTTTTTCCCATGCATTTTTCCATATGACCTTTAGACAGAGCTACAGCCCGAACGGCTGAACAGAATTACTAGAAATTTGTCAGAGAGGTAGTCCTCAGGTCAAGGAAGTGCCTTTTGTAGGTTTGGTGTAAATCTGTTCAGTAGATTCTGAGAAAATAGCCTTTAAATCAATATATATATCTGAGCCAGCTTACGGTACGCTTACGGTACGCTTACCGTACGCGTACGGTGGCGTGCGCGAGCGCGATTCTGATTGGCTCTTAGATCTTAGTAAACATTCGAATCGGCCGAAACCAGGAAGCGGCGGCCGCCATTTCGTGTGTTTCACTCAGAAAAAAAAGAGTGATAACAAGAAAAGGGGGCAAGGAGGAGAGTTACAGACCCCCTTACATTTGTGAGGGGGTCAAAGAAGGACAGAAAAGTACAAAGAAAACATTTATTGATTTTAAAAAAAATCACGGGGTACGCGTACGGTAAGCGTACGGTAACAAAAAAAAAAAAAAAAGAAATGAAATGCAGATTTAAGAGTTTAGATATTAGGGGGCTCTAAAAAGAGCCGTTGTGTTTATGAAGTTATTTTTTAGTGGTACCTACAAGTAAGTACCGATGCAGAGTCTAAGGTTCAAGAGGAAGACTCTGTTCCCTTCATCATTGAAGTGCACACCATCTCCTCTATAAATGTCTTGCATGTCGTAACGCAAGTTGTTGTGGTAAATGGAACCCATACCATAGTCACGGAGGAAAGCAGAAACAGATTTGTTGACGTGCTTTCTTGCTTTGTCAATCTGCGTACAGAAATGATTGGACCAGTTCCATTTTTGCCTTTGGCATATGTTGGAAAACACAAAGGCAGTTTTAGGGAAAAGTGAAAACAGTTGTGCAAAGGTGTCCTTCATAAGCATTTCCAGACCTACCCCAGTCAAAGTGCCTAGGTCATTGCCACCACAGTGCACTATTATGAGGTCAGGGTGTTGGATTTGCATGAAGGATTTCACCAATGGCATCAATTGGTGCCACTTTAACCCTCTCTGACCAATCCATTTAATGTCTACATTTGGCAAAGCAAGGTCTCTCACAATACCTGTTTTCTCTGCAAACTTTTCACTCCAGAAGACATAGCTGTGTCCTACAATCCACACTGTGAACATCTTCAAAGGAGATCTGGATGCACTCAGGAGGTGTAATTCAGTAGAATGGTAAAAAGAAATGAAAGACAGTTTGGAAATGGAGGCATACATATTTTTTTATTAAAAAAAAGAACTGATTGGCTGTTTCATACCATTCTACACTAAAAACTAGGCTGTATGTGTAAATTTATAGAAGCATGTTTTGTATTGGTACAGAAAAATGTGTTACCAAAGAACAGTACTATGGATTTGCTGTAAGGTTTGAAAAGTCAAGCACTCTTGCTCTGTGGAATTGAAACATTGTTTGGCGAACTTCTGACTTAACTCCACACAGCAGTGTTCCATGAGCTGTTGCTATGGTAGCAGGCAGAAGTCAAGTTGGGGGAAGGGTACTAGGCAGAAGTCAAGTTGGGGGAAGGGTACTTTTGGAAAAGGGTTGGTTTTCAACCAATAGAAATGTGTGATTACATTTGAAAAAAAGGGGGAAGCACTGAGATTTGAAACTTACATGTATATGTGTGGAAAAATAGAGGGAAACTTTGCCATTATCTGGTTCTGCTGAGAGGAGAGAGGTGTAGAGAACAGAGATCCTGGCTCTGATAATCTGCTGTTTGAGTGCCACATTTCTTTCACAACTAACTAATTTTAAAGGTGAGTTTAGAGTTTGAGAGGAGATGTATATGGTAAATTAAGAAATGAATAATAGAAATGTAATTCTTTTTGTTGAAGTTGTGTTTATTATTTTCTGTTTTGGGAGAAATTTAAATGTGAGGAACATGTAAAATAATATGGACTATGTTTTCACGATAAATTAAGGTGTATTGGTATAAAAAAAGAATAGTTTAAGGGTTTGAGGTTGGACTCAGTAATGCAAATACATTCAGCATCACTAAGGCTGGTTGCCCTTGCTGGAATGTAGGCAGTCACCCAGGTTACACATGTTGGGAAATATAGGCAGAGATTTATTGTGTACAACTCTGGTAATTTTATATTTGCATTAGTAGGACAAAGGGGGAGCGATTTTTTGGTGCAGAAGCAGACTCTTAGCACACACCCAGCTGCTTTCCATGTATAATCATGCACAGTATTTACAAGCGAGTGGGGTTTGAGGTTTCAGTCTGTAATGCAAATACATTCAGCATCACTAAGGCTGGTTGCCCTTGCTGGTATGTAGGCAGTCACCCAGGATACACATGGTGGTGGTCTGAAAAAGCAGTCTGGACATGGGCTTTTTAAAAAATCTGAAAAGTGGATTCATAATGTGTCAGTCTGTAAAAGTGATTATCACTTGCCAAAAAAAAAGAGCAGTAAGTGTGCTTTCAAATTGGCAAAGAAATTTCGTTTTGTGACTAATGTGAAAACATGACTCTGTGTGCAAATAGGAATTACAGGCAGAGATTTATTGCGTTTTGCTCTGGTGATTTCACAGTTGCATTAGTAGGAAAAAGGGGGAGCGATTTTTTGGTGCAGAAGCAGACTCTTAGCACACACCCAGCTGCTTTCCATGTATAATCATGCACAGTATTTACAAGCGAGTGGGGTTTGAGGTTTCAGTCTGTAATGCAAATACATTCAGCATCACTAAGGCTGGTTGCCCTTGCTGGTATGTAGGCAGTCACCCAGGATACACATGGTGGTGATCTGAAAAAGCAGTCTGGACATGGGCTTTTTAAAAAATCTGAAAAGTGGATTCATAATGTGTCAGTCTGTAAAAGTGATTATCACTTGCCAAAAAAAAAGAGCAGTAAGTGTGCTTTCAAATTGGCAAAGAAATTTCGTTTTGTGACTAATGTGAAAACATGACTCTGTGTGCAAATAGGAATTACAGGCAGAGATTTATTGCGTTTTGCTCTGGTGATTTCACAGTTGCATTAGTAGGAAAAAGGGGGAGCGATTTTTTGGTGCAGAAGCAGACTCTTAGCACACACCCAGCTGCTTTCCATGTATAATCATGCACAGTATTTACAAGCGAGTGGGGTTTGAGGTTTCAGTCTGTAATGCAAATACATTCAGCATCACTAAGGCTGGTTGCCCTTGCTGGTATGTAGGCAGTCACCCAGGATACACATGGTGGTGGTCTGAAAAAGCAGTCTGGACATGGGCTTTTTAAAAAATCTGAAAAGTGGATTCATAATGTGTCAGTCTGTAAAAGTGATTATCACTTGCCAAAAAAAAAGAGCAGTAAGTGTGCTTTCAAATTGGCAAAGAAATTTCGTTTTGTGACTAATGTGAAAACATGACTCTGTGTGCAAATAGGAATTACAGGCAGAGATTTATTGCGTTTTGCTCTGGTGATTTCACAGTTGCATTAGTAGGAAAAAGGGGGAGCCATTTTTTGGTGCAGAAGCAGACTCTTAGCACACACCCAGCTGCTTTCCATGTAGAATCATGCACAGTATTTACAAGCGAGTGGGGTTTGAGGTTTCAGTCTGTAATGCAAATACATTCAGCATCACTAAGGCTGGTTGCCCTTGCTGGTATGTAGGCAGTCACCCAGGATACACATGGTCGTGGTCTGAAAAAGCAGTCTGGACATGGGCTTTTTAAAAAATCTGAAAAGTGGATTCATAATGTGTCAGTCTGTAAAAGTGATTATCACTTGCCAAAAAAAAAGAGCAGTAAGTGTGCTTTCAAATTGGCAAAGAAATTTCGTTTTGTGACTAATGTGAAAACATGACTCTGTGTGCAAATAGGAATTACAGGCAGAGATTTATTGCATTTTGCTCTGGTGATTTCACAGTTGCATTAGTAGGAAAAAGGGGGAGCGATTTTTTGGTGCAGAAGCAGACTCTTAGCACACACCCAGCTGCTTACCATGTGGAATCATGCACAGTATTCACAAGCGAGTGGGGTTTGAGTTTTCAGTCTGTAATGCAAATACATTCAGCATCACTAAGGCTGGTTGCCCTTGCTGGTATGTAGGCAGTCACCCAGGATACACATGGTGGTGGTCTGAAAAAGCAGTCTGGACATGGGCTTTTTAAAAAATCTGAAAAGTGGATTCATAATGTGTCAGTCTGTAAAAGTGATTATCACTTGCCAAAAAAAAAGAGCAGTAAGAGTGCTTTCAAATTGGCAAAGAAATTTCGTTTTGTGACTAATGTGAAAACATGACTCTGTGTGCAAATAGGAATTACAGGCAGAGATTTATTGCGTTTTGCTCTGGTGATTTCACAGTTGCATTAGTAGGAAAAAGGGGGAGCCATTTTTTGGTGCAGAAGCAGACTCTTAGCACACACCCAGCTGCTTTCCATGTAGAATCATGCACAGTATTTACAAGCGAGTGGGGTTTGAGGTTTCAGTCTGTAATGCAAATACATTCAGCATCACTAAGGCTGGTTGCCCTTGCTGGAGTGTAGGCAGTCACCCAGGATACACATGGTGGTGGTCTGAAAAAGCAGTCTGGACATGGGCTTTTTAAAAAATCTGAAAAGTGGATTCATAATGTGTCAGTCTTTAAAAGTGATTATCACTTGCCAAAAAAAAAGAGCAGTAAGTGTGCTTTCAAATTGGCAAAGAAATTTCGTTTTGTGACTAATGTGAAAACATGACTCTGTGTGCATATAGGAATTACAGGCAGAGATGTCATGATTGAGATAGATAATTTTCGAAAACTAGAACCATTTTTAATGCAATTAAAAAAAAATTTAAATGAATAAATATTTTTTTGAGTGGGCATGGTAAGTCAAAAATATCATGGTCCCTTTTTTCCACTTCTCCACAATCACATTTTCAGTTTTTAATTGTAGTCTCTCAAGGACCTTGTAATGTGATAATTGATTTTTAGTGTTTTTAAAAAAAAAAAAAAAATTACGCGTACGGTAAAAAAAATAAAAAAAAAGTTTTTAAAAACATATATAAAAAAAAGATGAAAGATAAGGTTGGCTCTTAAAAGAGCCGTTGTGTTCATGCAGGGACAGAGGAAAGAAAGATTGGGAACATTAGTCTCTGCGACAAGTGTGCTGATCTATTTTGTTGTTCACTAGGGAAACACTGGTCTCCCTATGACAAATTAGATCATGACAAGAGGCGCATCGAATATCAACCCTCAGAAATCGAGGGTTAATTTCCAGAGGGCCAGCAAAAGGAGATGCTCCCCCCACAGATGAAGGGCTCACCTGACCTGCAGAAGAAGGACTCGGCCCTGCAGATGATGGTCCAGGCTGAGCTGCTGTGGATGTGCTTGGTTGACTTTCTGAAGGGTTACCTCCAGTAAGTCGAGCATGTGTCCTTCTGTGTACATCCTTGAGGTGTCTCATCATGGTATGATTCCCAAAGGAATACTTCCTATCAGGATTACCTCTTGAAAGTACACGCTTACACAGCTTACAAGTTACTAAGGGTGCATTTACCTTTTGCTGGCCTTCAGGAAAAGTAAAATAATCCCATACATAAGAGGTCTTTTGTTTCCTCGCTCTCTGCCTCAAGGTAGTGCTGCTAGTGCTAGCCTCACTCTCAGAAGGGCTCTGCTGTTCTGCCATCGTATCACAAAGACAACCCAGCTCCTTCTCCTAAGGGATCACAAGCAGAAATGAGGGGAATGGGTGTGGTGTAGGAGAGTTCTAGAACTGAAAGTAGTTTCAACCAATCAAAAGTTGTGTTTCATGATCACATGACCTACCATACGCTTACGGTACGCTTACGGCAAAAGTACGCATGCGCGTAAAAAAGACACGCGCTTGCGCGCATGCGCATAACAGTCGCTCCCCGACACTTCCGCGTAACGTGCGCATGTAGCGTACACGCGTACGCGTCCCACGCGGAGTACGCGCGGCTACGCAAATTGCGTAAATATACGCAAACAGCGTAGATAAATTACGGACGTTGCGTAAACCGTACGCTTACCGTAAGCTTACGGTACGCGTACTAAAAAAAAAATAAAAAAAAGGAAAAAATGTATTGCAAATAAATTTTACATGTTTATTTTATAAAATATATTAAAAAAAACATATTATAGAATTTTAAAAATTTAACCATAGTCTTTAAAAAAGGATAGAAAATTAAAATAAAAATATGTTTAAAAAAATAGAAGAAAAAAAAAAAATTAGCATTTAAAAAACCTTGCAAATTCACTGAAAAAACCATGGGTTTCACACACGTTATAGTTAGGAATTAGCATTTAAAAAACCTTGCAAATTCACTGAAAAAACCATGGGTTTCACACACGTTATAGTTAGGAATTAGCATTTAAAAAACCTTAGAAATTCAATGAAAAAACCAAAGGTTTCACACATGTTATAGTTAGCTGGACATTTCACTCGTAAAAAACCAATGAAATTCCCCCGTTATAGTTAGTTCAGCTAACTATAACTCGCGCGCCCGCAATGCACTGCTGATGACGTCACATATTACATCACTCATGACATGGTCAGTGACATCACTCATGACATCACTGATGACATCTCAAATGACATCACTGATGACATCACTGATGACATCATCCTTGTGATAAAGTGGCAGACCTCCTCTTCCCCTAATATAACCTTTGATACACACATTCAAAAATAGAAATTAAAATTTTAAAAACAATGGACATACCAATACCAGTTACAACAACCTATACAGTAATTCTAAGATCCACATACACATCCACTCATTCACCAACAGTCCTATACAGTCACTCATACATGTACTCACTCATCATATGTACTCATACACCTATACATCCTGTTACACAATGCCACTCATCCATAGAGGTACTCACACACATAGTCACTCATGCTAAAAAAGAATCAAACATACATTTACTTGCATATACAGTTATACACACACCACCACACTTACTTCTACGGAAACTTACACATACTTAGTCTTTTAAACAATCACTTATAGAAACACATACTTATTCATACAGGAACTCTTTCAATCTCTCACTCTCACATATACTCGCTTAAATACACCAATAGTCACATATACTAGTTTAAAACATATGTAGTTACTCATAAAGACACTATTGAGACAGTCATTCACTCACTAACACACCCATACACTCACTCATCCACCCATAGAGTCCTGCACACATGCTGTCTTCAACACATACAAAGAGTGAGTCATTCATTCATGCACCTATGCACTACGTAATACCCCCACCGAACCATGCAGACACTCAGACTGATACTCATAAAACCAACTAATAACCTATATAGACACCCATGTAGCTACTCACCAACCCATGCAGCCACTTATACACAAAGTGAGAGACTGATACAGATATTTACATATTTAAACATTACTCACTAAGCCATGTATTCACTATGATACACTTAATCAGTCAGTTACACAATCAATTTTTCAAAAACAAATCATCCATTTAGACACTTATATACCCATTTATTCTTCCATCGACCTTGAGATATACATATATAAAACATATTTAATTTTCAGAAACACACACATTCACTGGATGATGTCATCAGTGATGTCATCAGTGATGTCATTTGAGATGTCATCAGTGATGTCATGAGTGATGTCACTGACCATGTCATGAGTGATGTAATATGTGACGTCATCAGCAGTGCATTGCGGGCGCGCGAGTTATAGTTAGCTGAACTAACTATAACGGGGGAATTTCATTGTTTTTTTACGAGTGAAATGTCCAGCTAACTATAACATGTGTGAAACCTTTGGTTTTTTCATTGAATTTCTAAGGTTTTTTAAATGCTAATTCCTAACTATAACGTGTGTGAAACCCATGGTTTTTTCAGTGAATTTGCAAGGTTTTTTAAATGCTAATTCCTAACTATAACGTGTGTGAAACCCATGGTTTTTTCAGTGAATATATATATATATATATATATATATATATATATACATATATATATATATATATATATATATATATATATATATTATCTACTGGCGGTCGCCAGTAGATAGTTATAGTTAGGACCGAGTTCCCATAGGAAATCTGAAAATTCTATTTTGAATAACTTTGGCGCCGGTTGACTTATCTTCGTGAAATTTTCAAAACTAAGGGACGCTCCGCTCAGCTCCTACCCTGAAAGTCTCGGGGTGATTCGTAAAGCGGGGGCTGAGAAAAAAGGGGGGTCACAAAACGCGTTTTCCCCATGCATTTTCCCATAGGACCTTAAGTCGAAGGTACAGCCCGAACGCCTGAACAGAATTACTTGAAATTTGGCAAAGAGGTAGTCAATCTGTTCAGTAGTTCCTGAGAAAATCTAAATTAAAATCACAGATATATATCTGGGCGGAGCCTAACTACACATCTCATCGTGAGATCTGATTGGCTGTCAGCACTTCATCCAAAAAGTGTTGGCAGCCATCTTGGGACCAATATACATGATAGCACCTCATTAAAAAGCATTGCAGTTAATAGAAGGTTTTAAGACTTTAGTTACATTATAAATCATTTGTTGATGGTACCATACTCATTTTAGGTATTGTGGTGTGTTCTAAGGTGATTTTACCATTTGAAAAAGCCTTCTGCTGTGATATCATGAATCATGTTTGAGAGAAAACTATTTTCTCATGCTTTTCCCACAGAGGTTTGGAAGGTGATCTATAAGCTAAACTGGGAGCATATTTTCTGTAAATTCACATTATCTTTCTCAGTCACGTGAGAATGAAGTCTGACATTCTCAATAAAACATGTACATCCAACAAGGGCAGAGACTGTCAGTTGATTCCTTTGTGTTCTACTGCAGCTTCCCAGAGTGTTCTAAAGAACAACTAGAGCGCTAACAGTCCTACTTATGACAAACGTATGGGACAACTGAAGCCATCTTGGTTGGAATAAAGTGGTAACTCTTAAAACATTTAATTTAAAAAGGAACAACATGAGGGGGTTCATTTTGCCATAGAAAGTATGATTAGTGCTGCAGAAAGAAAAATTAGGGCACATTTTGAGTGACTTCTCAAATCCTCTTCTATTTCATTAAAAAATTCTGACATGCAGACTGAAACATGCACTTTCAATACCAGCAGCAGACTTCTCTGGTGAGCAGTAGCTTTACTACAGTGATCTAATAAGCAACTAGGGTGCTAACATTCTGAATTTATGGCAAATGTGTGACACATATGAATGCCTAGGAAACATCATAACAAATAAGTCTCCCAAAATGGCCAACAGAGACAAAAGAGCCCAAATGTAGCCCAAATATCACCAAGATGTAGCCCAAGTATAGCCCAATGACAGAATATCCCAGAGTGTTCTAACGAACAACTAGAGCGATAACAGTCTTACTTATGACAAAAGTATGGCGCACCTGAAGCCATCTTGATTGGAATAAACTGGTAACACTTAAAACTTCATAACAAATAAATCTCCCAAGATGGCCACCAGAGACAAAAGAGCCCAAATGCAGCACAAATATCACCCAGATGTAGCCCACATGTAGCCCAATGACAGAAGTGTGCAAAACACTTATTTTTTGTGTATTTGCAGTTTTATATAGTGCAGACTTGTCAGGTATTGGAGTGCTTTACATGAGCATTGGTTACATCACACAAGATCAATTTCATTTTGGTTGTAGACATGGGGAGATCAAGTGATTTGACTAGAATCACAGAATGTTGAGCTGAAGCAGAAACTCCAACCTGGTTCCCCAGTTGCAAAGTCTGCAGCTCTGGAAGTAACACCACATCCTCTCCTCTAGGTGCAACGTTTAATCAAGTGGTCAACTGGATAAAAAAACATAAAGATTACAAATAATTTAAAAGTTCTTTGTCGCTATTTGAAAACTCAGAAAATATGTCCTCATTTTAGTTTTTTAGAGCACTAACCATAATTTTGATGCAAATAAGACCCTCTCAGATATGTAATTTCTAAAGGAAATACTCTAGGTATTACAGTTTTGATTACATCAAGATGACGTCACGCGTTCCACACTTTTGTAATAAATATTGAATGTTAGCAATCTAGTTGTTTATTGGGATACTGTTGAGAGGCAGAGGCCAGGGGCACGGACTCTGAAAATTGAAGGCAGGTAGGAGAGTGCAGAGGTAACAATTTTACCACACTGGGCAGGCAGAAAGGGCAGTGGCAGCACAACAGACTATGGAGGGCAGTGGAAAGGGGGGCAGGGGCAACAAACCAACAATACAGGACGGGCAAGAGAGGCTGTGGCAATATAATAGACCGTTGTGGGGAGAAGGAAGAGGCAGTGGTAGTACAACCATACATGCCAACAGACCTGTTTCAGCCAGGAAACGTCCAATGTTTTTAAGCTCAAATGGGCTTTATTTGATCTGTCTCCTGTCTACAATCTCCTCTTTTTCAATGTAACTCAAAGGGGAAAATCAATACCCCAGTTTTTTTTCAAAATCTCCCTCTTACCAAGTTCAAAATGTTCGCAAGTATGGTACATTGGATCATGGTAGGCAGGAGGAGTTGTGGTAGGGACATGGACTCGGATAACAGGGGACAGGAGGGACATGGAGAGGTGCACCAAACTGACCCTACAGTACAGGACTCAGGGTTTGCAGCAGCACAATACACCCCACAGCGCATGCGGGACGGGAGTGCAGCACAACAATCCATAGAAAGCAATAGGGAGGGTACAGGACCATGCAAATGGACAACAGAGAACAGTGGGGAAAGAGGCAATGGTAGCTAGCTGACCATAATGGACAGACAGGAGAGAAAGCTGCAGCATAACAGACCATAAATGGCGGAGGGACGGATCAGGGGCATTACAATGGAACAGACAAGCCAGGAGGGAGGGAATAGGGGTCTGCACATGGAAACAGAGGGCTGGGGGCAAGGGGGCAGGGCAGGAGCAGCAAGATGACCATGGAGGTCAGGAATGATGGGCACTAGAAACAAGACACACCATGGAGAGCAACAATGAGACTATGATGGCATACACACAGACCATGGAGGGAAGGTGGGAGGGGGTCAGGGGCAGCTAGCTGACCACACAGGGAAGGTGGGAGGGGCCATGGCAGCACAGAAGACCATGCATGGCAAGCGGGAGGGTTAGTGGCAGCACAATGGCTATGATGGGCAGGAAGGAGGGTGCAGGGGCATGCACAAAGGACCATGGAGGATAGAAGGGAGGGTCAGGACCTGGCACAGACAAGAGAGTTCAGGGGAAGGGGCTTCTCAACAGACCACGCGGGGCAGGCAGGAGGAGCAGTTGAAGCACAACAGACCAGGGAGGGCAGAAGGGTGTGGTAGTAAAATGGACCTTGGAGGACAGGAGGAAGGGGATAGGGGCATGGCATGTGGACAGGCAGGCTGGAGGTGGTAGGGACAAGTTACAGTCATCTGACAATGCTAGGCAGGTGGGAGGGGAGTGGCAGCTCAACAGAACACTCAGAGTAGATAGGAATGGCAGGTGCATGGTACATGGTGGGCCAAAAGGATGGAGCAGGGGCATGCACAAAGACATCGGAGGGCAGGGGGAAGGAGAATAGGGGGGCAAGCTAAGCACAGAGGCTAAGCAGGAGGTCAATGATGGGCCATAGAATTGGGCAATGGAGGGCAGGTGGAGTGGACTGGTACATCATGCTAAATGGAGGGCAGTGGCAGCACATCAGACCATGCATGGCAGGAGGGAGGAGGCTAGTCCATGGATTCAGACAACAGAGGATAGGGAGGAGGTGGATGGGGCAGCAAGCTAACTGTTCAGAGAAGGTGGGTATTAGGAACTTTATTGTTTTTAAAATGAGTGTCTGTGCGAACTACTTAAAATATGAACAAGTATGCAGCATAATCTCACTTTTATTCAGGAAGAAGAGGACATTTGTGACTGTGACTCCGGGCTCACTTGGCAGAAACACCCCCTGACCCTCCACCCCCCATCGCAAAATGTAATGCCCGTGAAAAGGGTAGGTGGACGCAGTGTTATATTGAAAATAGTCCTGAGAGCACGATTGAAAATGAAAACTAGATGTAGTATATGGTATGAACTATGCACCAAAAAGTCTGATATAAGATAACCCGGGGCTTGAAATATAATATGCAATACATTGTGCGCAATGACAGATTCATTGGAGAGCGCGAGATAGCACAGGCACTAGCGTGTGCTATGCAATATGCGCCTTGGAGTGTAATATGCACAGGGCAGTGTTGTGTAACCTAACTAGTCTCTAAAGTTGTAATATAAAATATATGCTGGGGAGTGTAACGTTGCATATGTACTGTGACAAAGATATGGATCCCAGATTGTAATATGTATGGCATAGCACTGTGCGTAATAACATAGGCATCGAGGAAGGCACGTTAGATGGGGCAATATAACCCGTGCGAAGGCAAGTGTGGCATGACATATTCACGGGGTGGTGTTACAGTGCACATGGGCTAGAGAGTGTCATAGCATACGCACTAGCTGGTGGAATACAACACAGAGGTGTGAGGCACTCGGCGGGCACTGGTGGGTGTAACACAGCATTGGGCTCAGCCCAGAGCACGCTGTGACTCTCAAGTGAGATTCATCTCCTTTCCAGAGAGTAAAATAAAAAGTATTACACATCCGGTGGTGGATGTGTATTTTATTGACCGTGAGGGGGGTTTCTTGCATAGTTTGGTCGAATTTTTGTCGAATCCCCTTTGAATGGCTTGGTGTGCGTGTATATTAAATGTGCCCGTCAATAGCTATCCATGTTTGTATAAATAAACGACGAGGGTGTCTACTTGGAGAGTACCCACTGGTGGGGACGACGGGATATGCACGGTGGGTCGTCAGAAACGTCAGAGCTTCACTAGCGGTGTAAATACATTCCACGTGGATTCATTCTATGCATAGTCGCCTTTTAATGAATATCACACAAATCGTCATGGTGATAGGTACATACGGTTTGTCCAGCATGTCCTAGGTGTTTCTATAAATATATTTTTTTTTTAAATAATAAAAAACAAAGGCCGGCCCCGGGGGATGGGGTCCCCGGGGCCATAAGTGGCCTGAGGAGGGGTGCCACGCAGCCCCCTCCTAAAGAATTTTTTTAAAAAAGGCCATGACCCGGGGGTTGGGGTCCCCGGGGCCGATTAAGACCTTGGGAGGGCCAAATTAATTTTTTTCAACAAAATAAATTTAGGGTGCAGACCCTGGGGGATGGGGTCCCCAGGCCAGTAAATTAGAAAAAGAAGGGGGGCCACACAGTCCTCCTTCTTAAAAAATAAAATAAATAAATGACCGGAATCGCGCCAGAGGCCACGCCCCCTCGTTGCAGCACTCTGCAAACGCACCCCCTGGCCAGTTGTAAGTTGGGGAATTAATTCCCCTTCAATACTGAGGGTCCCTGAGGGTCAACTAGCCCAACAGGTATCTCCAGTATGCGCCAGGGAGCTGCGTTGCAGACAGGTGTTCTGAGGCCACGCCCCTTTTTACACCTCTATGCAACGCAGCTCTGTGGCGCCTACTGGAGGTACCTAGTGGGCTAGTTTGACCCTAGGGACCCTAAGGATTCAAGAGGACTTAATCTCTCAACTCTAGAACGGCCACAGGGCGCGTTTATACAGTGGTGAAAGGAGGGGACGGGGCCTGAGGCGACGTGTGCAAACACGCCCTGTGGCGCGTTTTAAGTTGGGGAAATAATTCCCTTTCAATCCTGAGGGACCCTGGGGGCCAACTAGTCCACCAGGTACTTCCAGTAAGCGCCACTGCGCTGGGTTGCAGAGAGGTGGTCTAGGCTGTGCCCCTTTTTACATCTCTCTGCAACGCAGCTCTGTGGCGCTTACTGGAGGTACCTAGTGGTCTAGTTGGACCCTAGGGACCCTCAGGATTCAAGGGGACTTAATCTCCCAACTTAAAACACCCCCGCGATTTAAAAAAAATAAAAAATGTACATTTCTTTTTGCCTTCGGGGTCCTTCAGGGACCCCCTGACAAAGGCTAGGGGTCAGGAACTCTTTACCCTGCCCCCTTTTCACGTTCGCCACCTTCCTTTTTCACTCTCGCACTGAAAACAAACAAAATGGGGGCCGACACTTCCTGATTTCGACCGATTTGAACGTTGACTAACATGTAACCACCAATCAGAATTAAGCTCGCGCACGTTAGGGTGCTCGCACGGTGCGGGCACGGTACGCGTTTATAGATATTTATATGCTTTTAAATGCTATTTTCTCAGGAACTGCTGAACAGATTGACACCAGACCTGCAAAAGGCACTTCCCTGACCTGAGGACTACCTCTCTGCCAAATTTCAAGTCATTCTGTTCAGCCGTTCGGGCTGTACCTTCGACTAAAGGTCCTATGGGAAAATGCATGGGGAAAGCGTGTTTTGGGACCCCCTTTTTTCTCGGCCCCCACTTGACGAATCACCCAAGACTTTCAGGGTAGGAGCTGAGCGGAGCGCCCCATTAGTTTTGAAAAATTCGCGAGGATTCGTCAACCGGCGACAGTTATTCAAAATAGAATTTTCAGATTACCTATGGAAACACGGTCCTAACTGTAACTATCTACTGGCGACCGCCAGTAGATTATATATATATATATATATATATATATATATATATATATATATATATATATATATATATATATATATATATATATATATATATATATATATATATATATATATATATATATATTTTTTTTTTTTTTTTTTTTTTCACTGAAGAAGAAAATAAAGGTTACAAGGATGTTATAGTTAGGCTCAGATATCCCTTGTACAAAACCAATTAAATGCAATAGTTATGGTTAGCTTAGCTAACTATAACTTATGCCCCACAATCCAATGCTTATGACCTCACATATAACATCACTCATGACATGGTCAGTGACATCACTGATGACATCATCCAGTGAGAGTAAGTGTTTTCTAAGAGTTTATCAGTGTTAAAGATAGATACTAACCCACCAAAAAAGTTAGATTAGTATTCTAGGTGCACTACTAATGAGTGATACTACTTCTAACATATATTATGGTGGTGGGTGTGTTAAGGTATGTATCCAAGTGTGAGTGAGTGTCTCAATGGTTGTAAGGGTGTGTGACTGGGTGTGTGAGTGGCTGTATGGGTTTATAAGTGGGTGTGTGAGTAGCTTTGTGGGTGAGTGAGTGGCTGTGTGAGTTGTTGTATGGGTGGGTGAGTGGATGTGTGAGTGACTTTATGGGTGAGTAAGTGGGTGTCTGAATGTCTCTATGAGTGAGAGAATGGATGTGTTTGAGTCAGCATTTGGTTAAGAGTGTTGAGGCATGAGTGGCTGTATTGGAGAGTGAGTGTCTGTGTGAATGGCTATATGGGAGAGTGACTGGATGTGGGAGTGCTGGTATGGATGTGTGAATGGGTATGTAAGTGATTGTGTGGGTGTGTGAGTGCTTGTACAGGTGAGTGAGTGTGTGTGTGGGTGGCTGTATGAGTGAATAAGTGGGTGTGTGAGTAGCTGTATGGCTGAGCGAATAGCTGTATGGTGAAATGACTGCTTGAAAGAGTAGCTGTATGAAAGAGTGAGTGGTTGTATGAATGGCTGTATGATTGAGTAAGTGGGTATGTGAGTGGCTCTATGGATGATTGAGTAGTTGTGTGAGAACTTTTATGGGTTTGTCAATGGTTGTGTGAGTGGTTGTGTGGGCATATGAGTGTGTGTATGAGAGGTTGTATGGGGTGTGAGTGCTTCTGTGGTCGATGTCATCAGTGATGACATTAGTGATGTCATTTGAGATGTCACCAATTATGTCATTGGTGATTTCACTGACCATAACATGAGTGAAGTAATATTGAGGTCATAAGAAGTATTGACTGGGTGTAAGTTATAGTATAACTGCTGAATTTCACTGGTTTTGTATGAGTGGAATCTGAGTCTAACTTTAACGTCCCTGTAACCTTTGGGTTTTTTTTCAGTGAATTTCTAAGGTTTTTTAAATTATATTTCCTAACTATAGAGTCCCTGTAACCTTTGTTTTTTCAGTGAATTTCTAAGGTTTTTTAAATGTTGTTTCTTAACAACAATGTCCCTTTTAAACTTTGGTTTTGAACGCACATTTCTAAGGTTTTTTTAATTGCATTTCCTAAATATACCCACTAACCGTTGACAGTGAGTGTGTGAGTGAGTACATGAGTTCCACAGTAAGTCTGTGAGTGGGCATTAGAGTGTCTGAGTGGGTCTTTGAGTGGGTGTGTAAATATCTGAGTAAGTCTGTGAGTGGGTCCATGAGTGTCTAAATGGATGTATGAGTGGGTCTGTGTGTGAGTACATGAGTCTCTGAGTGGGTCAATCATTGAGTGCATACGTCTCTAAGTGGGTCTGTGAGTGAGTGTGTGAGTCTTTGAGTTGATCTGTGACTGGATGTGTGAGTGTCTGAGTGGATCTGTGAGTGGGTACATGAGTATCTTAGTCACTCTGTGAGTTGGTGCATGAGTCTCTGACTGGGTATGTGAGTGGGTGCATGAGTGTCTTTGAAGGTCTGTGAGTAAATGGATGAGTCTCTGAGTGGGTCTGTGAGTGAGTGTCTGGGTAGATAAGTCAGTGGGTGTGTGACTCTGAGTAGATCTGTCAATTGGTGCATGAGTATCTGAATGAGAACATGAAAGTCTGAGTATGTCTGTGAGTGGGTGGATGAGTGTATGAGTGGGTCATTGAGAGCATATGAGAGTCTCTGAGTAGGTCTGTGAGTGAGTGAGTGAGTGTTTGAGTGGGTGTGTGAGTGGATGCTTGAGTGTGTGAGTCTCTGAGTGGGTCTGTGGGTATGTGTATGAGTCTCTCAGTAGGCCTGTGAATAGGTGCTTCAATGTATTTGTGAGTGGGTACATGAGTGTGTGAGTGTGTTTGTCAATGGGTGTGTGAGTCTCTAAGTGGGTCTGTGAGTGGGTGCATAAGTGTGAACGTAGGCCTGTGAGTGGGTACATGAGAGTATGAGTGGGTCTGTCAGTGGGTGTGCAGCAAACAAAATAGGGGGAACACAGGACCACGTCCTTGTGCCATCTCTCCCTGTGACAGCCCTCCTGTCCAGCATGCCTGCAGTCTGCTACCCTCTGCTGCCTTTCCATATGTATTTAAAATTTCTCTGCAGTATTTCATCACCCCTAGCTCTGTCTCTGATGGTTGAGACATTTATACAGTGCATGAAATGCTTGATGATCTGTAGCATTCAACTGTTTTTAATAATGAGATGGATAAGGGCATAGCTAATTATGATGAAATGTTCTGTTTTTACCATTATGGTCTCCATGTTCTGAATAAAGTAAGTACTCCACATGAAGTATTTAATTACACACAATGGGAACACTGTCGTAGACTACATAAGTGTAGCTCAAAAGCATTTGCACAGACGTTTGCCTATTTCTTAGGTCATAATACAGCTGACCCAGAGTCTTATTTTTACAAATTTAGATCCTCACGGGCTCAGAAAACTATGCTCATTAGCACCAAGCTGATATATTCTGCATCCTTTATTTCCCAGTTTTTTGTACAAGGGTTAGAATTTTTGAAAGACAATGTTGATTTGAAATCCATTTAAGGAAGTAAAAAATAGCAAGTTTATGGAAACTAGGTGTTATTTAGATCATGCCTTCTGCCACAGCATACGCTTTTCCTGAACAAAACTGTGTAGCAAACATCCTGTCTTGGCTTGACTAAGAGAAAAGATTTAAATACACCAAACATTCCCACATTTACATGGTTTACGAACTGGCAACAATTCACACCTTACACATTAGATACTATGCCTCTCAATGCTAATACAAGTCTTCAGACATCAATCAAGAGGGATGGTTAGTGTGGTTATTAGCTACTAACGAATGTCGGGCTTGTTTTCTGGGTGAGGCCAATGGGTTTATGATCAGTAGGTCTGCCCCAAGATACACGCAGCCACAACACTTGAGAGTGGTAACAACTTACAGTGTTGGGAAGTTATGCCTTGATTGGCAAAAAACTCAACATTGTCTCAGGTGAAACAACACGTGTCCCTTCTTTCTAATGACATGGAATTACAGGACTTTTTACTAGGTTGTCAAAGACCACGTCAAAAGCACTTTCTGTATAAAATATACAATGAAGTGTGGAAAATTTCACAGCAGGAAGCTGCTGAGAGAATGAGCGAAATTGACAGGGCAACGTATGAAAAGGCTCTGGCAGTAGTAGATAATGGTATGACTACTCCCTTCACCAGAATTTACTCTCTGGGTAACATAGTGCCTTCTGCAATTGATATCATGCACAGTGACATATGTTATGTTATGTTATGTTATGTTAGATAAATTTATAACGCGCGATAGTTACTCCAAGGAGTGTCCCAGCGCGAAGCCAAATGAGGAGAACTAAAGTAGAAGGCTATGGAAACAGATGGGTTTTGAGGAGACGTTTGAAACAGAGTGGGTCCTTAGTGTTGCGCAAGAAGAAAGGGAGAGCATTCCAGGCAGCGGCAGCTTTAACCGCGAGCGAGCTGCCCCCGATCCTGGACCGGGAGAAACGAGGAACCTTGGCCAGCAGAAGGGCTGAAGAGCGGAGAGCTCTGGTCGGAACATAGAATGAAAACCGCCTCTGCAGGTAGATGGGACCCAGGTTGTGAAGGGCTTTGTGGGCAATGACCAATGCTTTAAATTTAACCCTTTCAGCCATGGGCAGCCAATGCAGGGCCCGGAAATAAGCGCGAACGCTGCTGCTCCTGGCGATTCCAAGGAGGAGTCTCGCGGCTGCATTTTGGATCACCTGCAGCCTGTACATGGAGTAGCCAGGTAAGCCCACATACAGGGCATTGGCGTAGTCCAGGCGGGAAAGTAGCAGTGCCCGAACAACCGTTTCCTTGGCAGTTCTAGGGAGAAGAGGAAGAAAACCCCTAAGAACCTTAAGAAGGCCAAAACAGCCACCCGATACCTTCTTCACCTGGGCTGAGAACGACAGATTATCCTCAAACCAAACTCCGAGATTTTTAACGGAGTTACCATTAGAGGGAGGAAGAGGGAGATCCGGGGGCCAGATCTCGCGTCTGAAGTCCAAGGGGAAGTTACCATACAGAAGGATCTCTGATTTGTCTTCGTTGCACTTGAGTTGGGCTCTAGCAAGCCAACCAAATACCGAAGACAGACACTTCTGTACAGGCAAGACGGAATCTTCCCCCTTGGCCCAGGTGAAAAGAAGCTGAAGAAGAAGAAGACATATCTTCTTGACAACATGAGAAGTCACAGCTTAGAGCTACAATGTCACTAAGTTGGACTCTGCAGACACTTACGGCTGGTCACGTTCCATAGAAACACCTTGATGTCTCTATCTTGTTTTTACCAAATAACCTCACAAAAGAACAGACAGTATTGGCAAAAAAGAATGCAACTTATACCATGTTACACATTGCGAAGCTAGAGAAACTTCCATTCACTGTTGCTGAAACACCTTCCGCGGATTGGATAGTCCTCAAATGTATTCCTCTGCTAAATTTGATATTTCACTTCCAGTACTGCATACAATACCATCAAGTGGGCAGATATGAGGGGCTTACCTTCCTTATGGAGCTTACCTTTCAAATACCGATGTTGGAATAGGGGGGCTGAGATTTTTCTTAGCAAGACTGACTGCAAGAGTACCTTAGGACATTTCTGAGTTTGCAGGGAAGTTTGGTTTCATGGCGCATTTCATGTGTCTAAGACAAACTTATCATGCTACTTAAAGTTTTCCCGGCTGCTGTGATCCGGCCGGCTTACAGATTACTCTCTAATGGGAGTTACTTGATGATGAATGATTAAGACTGCTGTGGGATGAGACAAGATATTGCCTATCTGGTAACAGTCTCTGCAATTATGACTTGCTGTACACAAGTACTGTTTCTACTTGCCCACACAGTTAGGGGTGCAACGCTTTGGCCTTTGATAGAGCTTACAAATGTGCACCCTGATGCTTTAAGCAGACTGAAAGCCTTATTGCTCCAGACAGATGTAGCCTTAACATCTGTTAGGGAGATGTTTGATCTTCAAGTTGCAAGTTCCTCTTCTGAGATCCAGTTGCTACTCTGCACTAACTTCCCACACAATTTTGGGGAACTTCTGCACCACATTTTCGACATTTCTAATGCAATGGGAGTGGTTTACAGTTTTAAGACAATTGGCTTGCGGTTGGTTAGCACCTTCCAGACAGTCTTCGGAGTTATTCCAACCTGGAATGGATGCCCCACTACAAGGCCAAATGGGGATAGCACTACCACATGTGCTCCTGTGTCGTGAACGCATAAAACAGTGCTTAGGGGCACCTTTACTTCAGGAACTGAACAATGATTGGTTCTTGTCCTTTTGGCCTATCTAGCTACAGTGTGTGCAGCCTATTTTCCGCTGTCTGCTGCACACTTTTGAATGTGCCCTGGACAAATGCTTGGGATCGCAATTGGTTCAACCTCTGGACATTGCCATACTGGTGGGCTCATTAACGGCTCACTTGTACGGTTGTCCCTTGTGCTTGCCATTGCTCCTGAATCCATATATTGAGCCCTCCTGGGATACTTCGGGCTCCTGGTGATCTGGATCCTGGCTCATCATCTGCGGAATCCACGCCGCCAGTTCCTCCCTTGGTGGATGCTGAGGGGAATGGACTGGCTCAGCTTTGTTCTATAGACCTGATGTGTTGGGTGCCTCTGGGATCATCGTCTGTGGTTGCTGGGAACAGCAATGTTTCATCTACTGCTCAGAATACATAAACAATCTGTCAGTTTGAGTTGCAGGAATGTTTTTTGATTTGGTCTTGTTTTTTACATCATAAAACATTTATGATTTATTTTGTGCATTGCCTTTTAAACGCATTTTGAAATTAGTTTTTATATTTTTTTAATGAGGCTCACTGTGTGCTTTTATCCTCAAACTAGCGCAGTGTCTTTTTATGGTTTTAAGGGGTTTTATTCTTTTACTGAGGTTTAGCATTGTATGTTGATAGCTTCATTTCGTCATTGTACGTCCAAGGGTGGGTGTCATGTGGATGTATTAGGCCCGGTTAAGAAACGCCATCTTTACATGCTCATGTTTTTAAGTTGCCTTCTCCCCTTAAAAATGATGACATTTGACACACATTCATTTGCGTGCACACACAGGATAACATTCCTCAAACTCAGTTGGCTTAAAATACTACTCCGAAGGCACTCTATCAGAACCCCTTGAATATTCTGTACAAGGGCTAAGTTCAGCACGCAAGATGTTGTTTGTTTTTGGGCGCTCAGCAAAATACTATTACAATAGAAAAAACAATAGTGACCTGGCTGGGGCTTCAGCATGGTAACATAGAGGATATTATATAAATGACATCAAGTCTTTGTTTATTCAGAGGAGAATGTCGCTGGCACTGAGAGTTTGGTCCATGCCAGAATTCCAGCTCAGCTGGTTTCTTTCACCTCATGCAAGGGATGCTTTCCAACTCTATACCAAGACGGGCAGCTTGCTGACACTTACCCAAAGGTAATGGGGAGTTAGACCACCCAACAAGGATTTGGCAGATGCATGCACCTTAGACAAGCTAGGAAAGAATGCGCTAGGTAGGAGTACACTCTATTACAGTACAAGCATGGAAGCATATTGTTTTCTGTAATCAGTAAAATGGTTGAATTGTTCATCGTCTTCACCATTTTTGTAATTATTCTGTTTCAATCTATTATTCCTTGCAGCACAAGATTTTAGTCTAGATACGCAATGCTTCAATAAATATTGAAGGTGCATACTGTGTTTTTCTTGTGTATCTCTTTGGGTATGCATAAGTGACTGAGCGAATGGGTTCTAGATCTGTTACCACCATTTACTTGGGGGATCATGGTTGTCTCGTTCTGAGGTTGCACATCAATTTTGTTACCCTGTAAGGTTAGGGGTACAGAGGGTGCACTGTGAGCTAGCAGGACTATAGCCCAACATATCCTAAGGTGTGATCAGAATTATTAGCATTTTAAAAGATTCCAGGAGGGTGTGAAAGGGTTAACATTTTTTTTATTTTCCGGCCGTTTTGAGTTAATGTCAATCACATTTGAAGTTTTCCTCAATTTTGATTAGCTAGGCAAAAGAAAAGGAAGCAGCCTCCATTTTGAAAAGAGTTTGTTGAAACAAAACTCATAGTTGGACACACCAAAATATATGATGAAAACCACCTGTGAGGACCAACCAACACCTAAGATGCATGGAGTATTCTTGGATTAAATTGTCCTCAGAGGCTCACATGGCCCTGGGGACTTAAGATCAAGTGAGCACCATCGCGTTCCAGAAAGGGGAGCTCCCAGGGAGGGTCAGAGCCCACAGGAGCATCACTGGTTCCCCTTCACCACTCCGTATGTCTGTGTCAGAAGATGCGGAAGGCACCCAGAGCAAATAGACCCATGTGATCAACAGCTCAGCTTCCTTCCTGCTCCTGTCTGTGTTGGCGGAGTGGGAGCATGAGAGCATGGAAGAAGCCAGCTCCCGAGCTGGCATATCAGAGCTGTTTTAGGTGTGTTGGGAGCCGGTAGAGGCTGCCGGGGCTGTTAGGCTTCCTTGCTGCCTAAAAATAAATTGGCACGGGTGTTTTGGGATGCTAGACTCTGTGCTCAACCTGCTGAGGATGACCCACTCCTATTGTTCAGAGACTTCACACATGTGCAGCAAGAATTCATTTCAGAGCCTTGCCTTCTGACAGACTATGCACAGATCCCACCATGGGCAGCCAACTCCCTCTGTGCCATCCTTCGTCCAACCCTCTGTAAGTGGCCTCTCTACCACTGTGCATGGATTTCCCCCAGTGCACAAAACAGCAAGCCCTGACTGCACAAAGCCTTCCGTTGTGAATAGCAGGGGTTAGCCGCATGGCCTGACCTCACACAGTGGGTGTTAGCTGAGGGACCCAACGTTAGCTGCAACCTCTTGCTAAGCCCTGTGTTTAACCCTCCCCTTTGACTGTGTATAGCGAGGTTCGGCCACAGGGCCTGTCTTCCTGTAATGGAAGCTGACTGCAGAGGCTGGCCTTCCAACCCACTGCAGGCAGCCATACACACAGTGTGTGGCATTCAGCCTTGGGCAGAGGATTTTTTCCATGAGGCCTGGCCTCTAGTCATGCGCTTCACCCAATTTACTACTGGCAGACAAACCCCACAGCACTGCCTTTAGCCACGTGCATCATGGCTAGGCTGCAGTGAAATGACTGCGACTAGGTTTAATTCCCAACCCACCAAATGTGGCCGACTTCTATGTGTGGCCATTGACCAAGAGTACAGAATAAATTTTCCCCATTTTTGTACTGGATTAGCCAGTGCCGGCTGGTGGAATTTGAAAATGGTGTGGCTTAATACCAGTGAATGAACTGCAGCACGAGCGAGGCTAATGTTTATGCGGGGAGGGTTGGGGGTGTTCTCCCTCGAGAAAAGTTTTGAAAATTGGTGTGTTTTTATGCAATTTTCAGCAATATTTCTGTGATAAATGGGTAACAAATAAAGGTTCTGATTCACAAAGGGCCCTTTGCACTAGTAGCAGAGGTCCTGCAGTCGTGGGGAAGTCTCTGAAATGATCATTCTCATTGTGGAGTTTCCGCCCGAGTGTGGAGACTCCCCCACAACTGCGTGGCCTACACCATGAATGCAGAGGCCCTTTGTGAATCAGGCCCAAAGTTCTAATACTGGCTTCAGCCTGCCACCTTCCCCGCACCCAGGATGTGATGTTATGGCCAGAGCTGCTTTTATAGGAACTGTGGAACCAGGGTTAATTCTGATGTTAATTGCCTGCCTTTCTGGACAAATCAGTTAATTTCATATGTGTCTATAAAAAATTAATGTGACCTTGTGTAATGTGACTAGGTGCTCGTGAAAGCGCTAACTTACTTCAGGTCAAGTTTGCGATATATAAAAACTGCACAAAGAGGTTGAAAACAAAGCCTTAACATAATGAAAGACAAATTGTCACTCATTTAGTGGCCGAATTAGTATAGTAAAATATGAAAGTGATTTGAGTGATAGATGGGGATCTGATCCAGCACATAAGTTGCACCCACAGTAACGCAAGTGCGGCCAGGCGCAGGGCGCCACCCGGCGCCTAACACCCATCCTCAATGAGGACCCTCCGGCTGCAACAAACACTGCAGGCTCAGGGAAGAAGATCTTCTGGAGGCAACCACCGGTTGCAGAGGTAAGTTGGGATATCTTGGATGCCAGGATACCATCGGTTGGGCCACCCAAGGCTGTGGGACGTTGGGGGCCGGGGTGTCTTTTTGACTCTGGTTTTTCTTACCGGCTCCGGTTGCGGTCTGGAGGGTCCTCCAGAAAGGGGCTGCATGTGTCAGTTGGAGGCGTGCGGTAGGTCAGGGATCACCAGATGCCAGCTCAGGATTGTCAGGGAGACCTTCTTGTCATGTTGGGCAACTCAAACTCGGGCGTCGGGCGCAGAGTGGTGCAGAGTTGAGCATTTGGCCAGAGCCAGAGTTTGTGGGTGAGCAAATCTGGTGCTTACAGGAGACAAAGTCTGGTTTGGGAAGGCAGGGCTGGTCCTCCGGGTTCTTTGAGGCCATTGGCTGCAGGACACACTGGGATTTCGCTGTAGCAGGTCATGGCCGGGACAGGCCGGTAGGGCTGGGCCCAACCCAGTTAGTGTTGTCCTCTTCTTCAGCACAGTTCTTCAGTCCTTCTTCTTGTCTGAGGAGGCAAGGTTCAGGGTTGCCCCTAAATACTAAATATAGGGGCGTTACAGGTACAGGTCGGGACCAATGGGTCCCTTCCTTGGGGTGGGTATACCCCCTATTACCCCACAGTCAAGTTAGACGGGGCATGTGCCTCACTTTGGTTAGCTGGGTACCGCCATTTTCTAGATGGCGGGGACTGATTGTTGTGCTTCACCTCTCCTCCCCCACCTGACGGGTGGGGTTGGCAAAGGTGGGCTCACCTCTTCTCCTAATTTGGTTTCTCCGCTGATTCTCCTGTCCAAAGTGGGGGTCAGAACCGGTGGAGGCCAATTGCTGGGAGCAGCAAATGTCTGGAGTAGCTCACAAAGGCGGCAAGCCTTTGAAGCTTCCCCTTTGTGGACCCTGCCAATCCTGGGGGAGGAGGCTTGGCATCTCTACCCAGAATGTGCTTTGTTTCGGGACCCCGAGAGTGGCAGCCTCTCGACCCAGGGGTCCAGAAACATGTCTAGTGGTGGCAGATGGTGAGCAGCCACTCAACCAGGACACTAGAGTTAGGTTGTTTTTCAGGGGGCATCTCTAAGATGCCCTCTAAGTACATTTTTCACATTTTATACCAAACTTCCCAGTTTTCAGTAAAGCCATTATGGTGCTGTAGAATTCGTAATGACCAACTCTCAGAACATATACTCTTCATGGCCTTACTGCACCCACAATGCCCAAGAATGGACCTAGACACTGTAGGGGCACAGGGCTCATGCACCTGTACCCTAACCACTGGTATAGTGCACCCAGCTAGAGGGGTGGCTTACCTATGCCAGGGCAGTGGATTGTAGGCATGGCACACAGGGATGTGTGACATGTCGACTCTTCACTTTGCTCTGCACCAAAATGTGAGTTCAGAATATCAGTTGTACAAAAGGTGTGGCTAAAAAAGCCAAATGATTATGATAGCTTTCCCCTCAGGTAGCTACATATAAAATAACTTTCAACTTAAATAAAAAAAATGATAGTGGCAAATGCACGGCAGGTAATGCTGAAAGTCTATTAGTTAATACACTGCAGAGGTCTGTGTGTAACCAGAGAGTCAAAGAATTACATCTTGGTTGGTGCAGTGGAGAAAAGTGACTTGCTCATTTTTAATGCTACAAGGTCACAGTCTGTGACAGAAAGCACTGTAAATATGTAATTTGCTATTTTAAACTTGCAGTACACACACTCAGCATAAGATATACAGCTACAAAATGCATAAAAGGTTCAAATAAAATGGTGCTTTCAAAACATATATTTTAATAATACTGAGACTGTATGTAATTTGTTTTTTACATCACTGGCATTTCAACACCTCGTCCATCAAAAACACTCACTACACAGCTCGCTAGTTAACTCTTTGTATTACCATTCAAAAATAATGTCATTGCCATCACACACCTTTGATCAATTAAAGCCAGTACAAGTACTAACTCCCAAGCATCCTTTACATTTGTAGATGTTACCCTTTACATTTGCAGATTAACTAGTATACCCCATTTGCATTTCTTTCAGGCAGCAGGCACACTGTCTGCCTGGCTTTGGGGTTACAGCCCAGGAGACGTGCTCAATGACATTTCAGCTAAAGCATTTAATTTAAACTAGTGGTGTGAACCATCCCGCTGCTTCTACTCAAGAGGGAATAACGGGAAAAGGAGAGAGCGACAGATCAAGGACAGTGGGGTAAAGGAAGAGAGGAAGGGGTTAAGGGAGGGAAAGCGAAGCCAAGAAGGAATAAAAACACTCAACTTGGTAGTCATGTTGTCAGGTGTCGGTGTCTCAGCAGAACAGTCCACGGTGCTTCCTTTCAATGAGGCCCAGTTGCAGCTCCTGAAATTGCCTCTAAACAAAATACACGAGGTGCAGACGCATGCGCCGTGCAACTGTTTAGAGCACATGACCATCACAGAGCCATGAGTTGAGTCTCATGACTCTCTGATGTCAGGGCATTTTCCAAATGCTGCAACCCCTCCCCTTCCAAGACGTCATGCTGTGATGACTTGGGAAAGGGAGGAGTGGTAAAAGGCAGGTTATAATAGACAGGCAGCCACAGGAGTACAGGACTGATGTTGTACACGCCCAAGGCTGCTTCAGAATGAGATGCTTTTAAGCGTCATTTGTGGGCGGTCCCAGAGGACCTCAAATTATTGCACAATTGAGCTGGCAGCATGTCAGCCCTTACTGCTTAACTTTTCCTCATTTCAACTGGCACATGCGCACTAGCGTATGTGAATTACTTCAATTTTCCTGACAGCCTGACGTCCATAGATGTTTTGGAGTATTTAAAATAGGACGGTAAATGCTTTTATAATTACCATCCACATCCATATAGCGCATGAATTATTAGTAAGGGGGTAACCCCTTTGCCCACCCCCAGAAACCGCCACTGAGATTAGCAGATCCAAAAATGATTTCATGAAATCTGGACCTACGCAACCACAGGAGGGTCTAGGATTCACAAATCCATCATTGGATCCACAAATGCTGTGATATTGCTAGGTGTTACCTTTGGCTCTCCTCTCCAAAAGGGCATGGGGGTCAGGGTGCACTTACCCTTCTCCCTCATGCCCTTTTTAGGTCGAGCTCCGAGACCTGTTGTACATACTTTGTGAGTCTACAGCCCACCCACTGCTTTTCATTTGTGTGTTTCAGTGTCCTTTAAAAATTGTTGCTTCCAAGTGATTAATCTTTCCTATTTGTCCCTCCTTTTTTTATGCTGCTCACTCCCATACAGCAGTGCCCCAGTACCTCCCACTTGTCCCAATGTAGCATCTATTTAGGGGCTACTTTTCCCCTACTCTAAGAGCATCTGACACACTCAAGTGCTTGATGTTTTGCAGTTGTTCTGAGCTCCGACTTCTGTTTATGTAAACACGGCTTTAATCCTTGTTATCTCCTCACACCTGCTGGGTGATCCTCCCTCTCGTTCCTGCAGAGGTATTGAATCTCCTAGTGCTGATTCCCTCCTCCCTGCTGACCCTACTTTTCCCATTCTCTCAGTAAGTGCTCATGTTTCTGATCATCACTGTGATAACACGCCTCCTTCCAAATGATTGGCAGAATCATTATGAACTGATGCTCACTTTACTTTATCCTAGCACTTACACCAAGTGCTGCCTTTAAATAAAAAAAAAACTTCTTTAATGGCTTTGTCCCAGGAACTTCACATCTGGTGCCTGCACCTTTAAATCCTGGCTTCAGCGCTCCGCCCGCTTTCCACATAGCCCCTTTAATTTACAGCCAAGTGATCCGACCAGAGCTGCGCTGAGCGGGGATGATTCTTCGGTGAGTGCTGGCGTGTTTGCTTGCTGCTCCTGCTTACTGTCCTGGTCACGAGCAGTGGTTTTGGCACCTTCCCACAACTGCACTCCCTAGCAAACCTCTGGGCAAGCCTCACTACTGCTGCTACCTCCACTGTTATTCTTGTTTATCAGAACGTCAGATGGACGCAGAGAGAGTTTTCAAAGTGCAAGACAAAGAATGTCATATATGCAATAATATGCCCTTGTTCAAAACTGTATGTAGGGAAGACGAACCAGGAAATGTGTCAAAGACTTGTGCAACATCAATCAAGAATAAAAAATAAAGTCATTACTGCCCCTATGGTAAATCATTTTATTGAAATGAATCACAGCGAAAGAGACTTCAAATGAACTGTATTGTGGGTCATAAAACCGAATCTAAGGGTTGGTGACATCGAAGCAGATTTGTTAAGGAAAGAGGCATATTTGATCCTTAAATTTAATAGCCCAACTCATGGCCTGAACGAAATGTCTGAAATTGGAAAAGCGTGATTGGACTTCCATAACTCATTGATATTACCACCACATCTGAGTGCTGTCCTACTTAAAGATAACCATGCTGTAAAATATCATCCCGTAGGGCTACCCTAAGATTGGTGGAATAGCAATCAGCAAGGTCAGAGACGCCATAGTTTTATAAACTGCGGGATGGGCACATCCAATGTTAAAAAGAGTAGGATCTATAATGATGATGAGTGCCTTAGTAATGAAAACCTACAAGGAATGGTATCTCACAGTTGGAAACAACCAAGGTGCAACCAAGCCAGAGCCTACAAATAACAGAATCCTTTGCAGTGAGGAAGGAGAGTTACAAAAGACAGCTTAACAGGAAATGAGGTGTCCATCCAGCCAGGAGACAATGAGCAGAATGTCCTCTGAGACACAGAGAGAGAAAAAGTGTGTGCATCGCCAAGAAAGCGCAAGTGAAATGGATTTGTTACACATCGATACTTTGTAGCTAATACATAGCGCACTGTTTGTCTTCTAGTAACGCATGAATGTCATTGATCGCGGCCACCGCATTGAACATTAAATTGACAAGAACAATATAACCTCGCATTCTGATCAGCACATACAGCAGAAAGATTCTCTGAGACATGCAAAGGAAATAAGTGAGTGCATCACTAAGAACGCACAAGCGTAATGGATTGGTTTAAACATTGATACTTTGTAGTTATTACATGGCGTACTGTTTGTCTTTCAGTAACACTTGAACTCCACTGATCGCGGTATGCACCACCGAATTGAGCTCAGAAATCACAAGAACATTGTAACACCGTATTCTGATTAGCCCGCACACACAACAGGTTGGGCGTCTCTGTCAAAGTAAGTTGTTTGTTTAACAATGCCAAAGACAATAATCTCCCCCCAATTCACGAAGATTGGACATTCTCATTTAGTCTTCGGCGAACAAATTTGTCCCTAAACATGCTTACGATGTAGCCATTCCAACGTACTTGTTCTGTGTTTAATTTCAGTTCCACGATCTTCCCCGTTCCACGCCTTAATGCATATTTAAAAATCAAGGATCATAGCGGCACCACCATGATTGGTTAGGCATAACAGACACGATCAGAATTAGTAAATTCAGTTGCAAGACAAATCTCATTCTACTCAAATCAGCTCGGAGTGAAAGTGAGACAAATTCTGAATTATGTTTTTTCCCCTTGTATTAAAATAGGAAGACCGCTGGCCGATAATTTGTTTCTACACAAGACCCGAATTTCATGAAGGTTTGCCAAAAAAATACTCTACAGGTACTTTACCTTTGTTAGTTTCGAGAATTGTAGTGTCTTTAAATATGATTAGAGAGTAGAGTAGTTGTAAAATGAGCTTTTCTGATTTTTTTGTGCTTTAGGGTTCAACCAGTCCTAAGGCCCTGAGGAGAACCCCATAGTCAAGATGGGGCTCGAAAAGCATAGGTGTTAACCACTACTGGGATACAAGAAAAATTGAACATTTCTTTACTGTTAGGAGCGAGTTGAACAAAAGGTCTTGCCCCATCAGCCCACAAATGTGTACCCAGTAGGCAGCAACCTTTACAGTTGAGATAAATAGTTGCAAGGCATATTTACCTATAAGGCTGTTGTTTTAAATTAATGACTGGATTCAACCTGAATGTATTTTTTTATTTTTTTTTGCAAACAGATTTTATTGTTTTTCCAAGACATAGTCAATACATACATACAGTGTTCATTGGTCATGTCCCATCCCACACTTGATGCACATACTTTACATAATCATTACTCTCTGGCATCTTTAACTTAACATTCCCATTTAACAGAACATCCCCCCCTCCGCCCTTGAAATGCATAGAGCAGATATTTACAATCCTTACGTGATATTAGGTTCGCGTGGGACGAGCTTCCAGGTTCAGCGTGCGTCGGAGTGCTGGTCAGTGCCCTATTCGATGCTCCACTCATCTGCACCCTTGGTCTAGTGCTTGAATGTAATTTATTTATGTTTTGTTTTGATAATATTGTTTTTGTATACTGTTTGTTTTGTGTTCTTTGTATATACATGTAAAGAATTGATGAAGGTGGTATATCCTTTGGAATGACATGCTCCAAAAATGAAATGAACTTTGAAAAATCTTTAAAAATACAAGTAAATAAATACTTAAGACTATTCGAATTAGCGATAGTTCTTAGTTTGCTGAAACTATTACAGCACTTTGAAATGTGACGGCCAGCTGCTTCTCTTTGTTTATATTTATTCTTGTTATGGCAGAGTTTACCTAAAAGCAACCAAAAGTTCCAAAGGGCTGTCCCAGCCATCATGCTGGAGCCTCTTTAAGACACCATTAACAGTTCTCTGCAGTGCTTTAAATGGGCCGGTACTGTCCGGTACGGAGTACCAGCACTTTTTTATTTTGAGAAGGAGAGTACCGGCACTTCTCAAGCGTGACATAATACATTTAATTGGAGCTCGTGTTTTCTTTTAGTGGTTGCGTGGTTGTCCAAGCAAGCCTTTGGCTAGGATCTTATTGACAGTTTCTCAAATGAAATGCAACCTGTGGTATGCAGGCACACAACGCCCATTAGGCTGAAAGGGCTTCAATTTCCCCCCCCGTCTTGTGTGGCAGCCTGGGCTGAGACAGATTCTCGGCAAACACACAGGGCTTGATTTCGGATGGAAGGGCTCCAAACAACGGTCGGAGCCCTTCCACCCGCATCGGAACGTGCCGGCCGGATTCCTTTCCGACTGAGCCATTCCGATGGGCTCGGTCGGAAAGGAATCCGACTCAGATTTCCGGATGACTTACGACGGGCTAGGCCATCCGGAAATCCTTCAGTACTCCCCCGGCCGCCTCTTTACGACCAAGGGAGTACGATGGCAGTTTTTCACTGCCTTTTCGTGCCGGTGCTCCCGGCACGAAAAGGGAGTCGTAAACTGTCTTTGGGGGCCCCCAGTAGGGCCCCCATTGGTGGAGGCCACCGAATGGCAGCCTGGGGGCACCTATGGTGCCCTTCTGTTGATCCCTGCACCTGGTGGCAGGCACCTTGGGGTGCTGGCCACAGGGTGCAGGGATGAACTGCACCCCTCCATTTCACAATGCAGGCATGCAATCTGCTCGGAATGCATGCTCCCATTGTGAAACATACGAGTGCGACCGAACAGGGTTCGTCGCATAGTACTTGCAGGGCCGTAACCGACGACAGTAGGTCGGTCGGTCATGGTTCCTGACCGATGTCGAACGCACTCAGGTCCGTCCGACATCGGAATCGGCCCCACAGCTGCACCCGAGTACTTCACAGGTCTTTAAAAGACCATTTACTTGTTAATGAGGCTTTGTTGTTTTTCACCCCTTCTTAGAGCCCCTGCATCTCCACTCTGCCTATGGCTGAAAGAATGAGCCCCCCCCGACATTTTTTCTTAGTCCCCCCCCCCCCCGAAATTTGATTCTAGTTGCGCCTCTGGTGGTATTTGATAAAACTGCCCCATACTCCACCCCGGCACAGTGGGCGCAAAGAGACTGGTTTGAAATACACGTTTTCAGTGTGTTTAGCAGGTGTAGCAGGAATCTTTAATGGGTAGAGGGCGTCAGTCCTAACATTTGTCCTTTGTCAACATAATGAACATTTAATTTTATAATAGTTTATACTGCATGTATCGAGCATGAAATTCAGCACTGATACCTAAACGCATTATTTATTGAAACTCCAATTGTGTCTTTATTTGCATCACGAACAGAACAGATAAATAATTATTGCTGTGTTGGAGACTTAAATAGACTTGCACGTACAGCAGACAGCGTGTGGTAATGTAACAAGTTTTTAAATGTATTTCCCATCGCTGTGGAGGTTGTATGAGTTTAAAGTAACTGTTAGACGAGTCTGTACCAATGTACAGGGTTTGCAGGAGCCATGATCTGGCTGTATTATTTCACTGAATTTAGAGCCAAAACTGTAGAAAAACGTATTTTATCTCTTTTGATATTTTGTGCCATCCAGTTAACCATCCTATTAACTAACCCCTGCCCTCCTGTTCTACAGCCCCACCGACCTTCTTGCTGGCCGCTGCCGCCTATCCCCACCCAGCCCCATTCAATTGGCAAAGCCAATAGGTCACCCACATCTTTTTCAAAGCATACTAATAATCGCTATTGACAATTCGAGAAGCAACCTAACATTTTTCTGTTGTCTAAATCATGGGCACTCACAAACATTTTCCCGGTGGCCGCATAGTTTGGTCTTTGGTGTGACCGAGGGCCACACTAATACCAGGAGGGTGGTGGTCAGGGGAGGGGGGTAAAGTGGGTGTAGAAGAAGCAAAGCATGTACATCTAGTGGCTGGAATGAATTGAGGGAATAGAATCTTTATTGCTCAGTTAATTAAAACCATTGCAATTGTTGACATATAAAAACCAGAAGTTAAATACAATTGGTGATTAAAAGAGAAAATGACAAATATATATTTACAACAAGATTAGCTTCGAATAATAAAAAAAAAGAAAAGAGTAATTATGATGATTACAGTAAAAAGGAAAGTCAGTTTATTTTGCGCCTGAGTGTTGGCCAAGCTATGGTATTTATTGCTGGGACTGTTGGGTCATGGCACTCCCCTGCAGTGTTATTGTGTCCTATTTTTACCATTCGGATATCATGCCATTACCCATATCAAGTGTTAGAACCGGCGGTCTCTAGTTGGCAGAGGTATACACTTCTGACAAATAGGGACCAACCAACTCTAGTCTGGGAAAGGGGATTACACACTCAGATAACCCCTGCTACCCCCTTGGTAGCTTGGCAGAGCAGACAGGCTTATCTCAGAGGCAGTGTGTTAAGCATTTATGACCACCTACAGTAATAAAGTGAATACACTACAGATGGACACGACACAGAAGTTATTATAAAAATAGTATTTTTATATAAGGCTTAGCACAAGACCAAATAACGACAAAAATATACCACAGTCTTAATAAATACTCTTTGGAAGGAAAAATAATAGTTCAAGTAAGGTTTCTTCTTGGCAAATAGTTCTTTAGCAAAGTATTCTTCTGAGCACAGTTCTTTGGCAACAATGTAACCCCCACAGGAGTCACACGACGTCGAGTCTACAAGATTCCCAAGGTTCGGCATCTACCGCGAGGAGCGCTACGTCGAGCCTGGAGTTGCAACAGACCCCACAAGTACAGTACCTTGAGAAACGAAGAAAACGATGATCCACGGCGTCGAGATGTCGGCGTCGAGGTCGGCGTCGATCGTGCCTCGGAGTCGGGTCAATCCGCAGCGGTGTCGAGGGATGTCGGGCCGGAGCAGCGCTCACGGCGTCGAGAAGGGCGTCGAGTCGATGCGATCAGCAGCGGCGTCGGGACGGGGTCGCTTGGAGGTAGAGCCGATACTCACTCCTCACTGGCGTCGATACCGGCGTCGAGACGGGGTCACTTGGAGCCGGGGCCGATACCCACTGCTCACTGGCGTTGCTGCTGGCGTCGGGACTGCAGATTTTCCCTTGTGTACTGGAAACAACACTTTCCAGCAATTCAGCAATTCAGTAGATGGTGAAGTCCTTTGGCCCTGTGACTTCAGCAGGAGACTGGCACTCTTCCAGTCCTTGGAGATTTCCTAGCAAGTGTTCAGAGAGTACACACCAAGTTCCTCTCTCCTTGTTCCTTGGCAAAAATAAAGAAGCAGCTTTCAGGTTCCTCCACAGCAAAACAGCACTCTGGCAGAAAGGGGAGGCAAGTCCTTAGATCAGCAGGCTTCTTGTCCTTGGTACAGGTTTCCTTGTCAGAAGTGATCTGAGTTCTTGGTTCAGGGGTCCTTCTCTTATACCCCTTTTTCCCTTTGTTCCCTTTGTCCAAGCAGGGAGATTCCCACCATCTCAGGTTTGTTGTGGGTGTTGCCAGGCAGAGGCACCTGGCCTATTCACTGAGCAGGGCAGAGTCCTCAGCCGCCCAGCAGGAGGCGGAGCCAGTATTGTCACTGGCAGGAGCAGGGCTATCAGTCGCCCAGCAGGAGGCGGAGCCAGTATTGTGTCAGGCAGGGCAGGCTACTCTTCCCTCACTCTATGTGTAAACGCCCCATTCACCCCACACTGACTCACTCAGACCTCTGGAGCCACCCAGCTCCTGACACACACACCAAACCAGCAGAGACCAGTAGATAGTTGGACAAGAAAATAGCCACTTTCTAAAAGTGCTATTTTCAAACATAGAATTTAAAAACCATCCATCCTAAAGGGTGTGTTATTAAATTCTGAGTTCAGGGATACTAAACTCGACATGCTACCATGCTCCCTGAGTCAGATAGGTTATAACGGAGTTAATAATCAGTCTGCCCAGTCTGGCCTATTGGAGGCAGGTAGCCCTTCAATAGTGAAAAACGAGAATGGCTGTAATTCACTATTAGGTCATGCCACACACATCAGGGCATGACCTACCTTTTACCAACAATGCACCCTGCCCTAGGGCCTACCATAGAGGTGTCTGAAATGTGGCAAAGTGAAGGTTTAGAGACTGGTAAGTAGGTTTCCTTACCAAGTCGACATGGCAGTCAGGGACTGCACGCAGGCGCTGCGGTGGCAGGCCTGAGACACATTTTACACGCTGCTTCTGTGGGTGGCACAACCAGTGCTGCAAGCCCACCAGCAGCAGTTAACTTACACGCCCTTGGCACACGCAGTGCACTAGACTAGGGTCTGAACAGTAAGTCAACCAAGCCAATCATGGTAACACCAATCAATGTAACAATTTAACATAGGGAGCACTTGCACTGTGGCACTGATCAGCAGTGGCACAGTGCCCAAAGCAATAATCCAGCAAAAACATCGTAAACAGAGGAGGCAAACAGAAAAAAATGGAGGAGAGACTCATGCCAATGATGCCAGGTCTAACACGTGTCCCCTCCAGCTGAAATGTGGGGAGAACTACCCTTCACCCAGGGAGTCCTCATCACTAAGGCGGAAAAATCTGGACAGACCATCAGCATTGGCGTGATCTGTACCAGGGCGGTGTTCCACCGTAAAGTCCATCCCCTGTAGGGAAATGGACCACCTCAACAGCTTTGGGTTCTCACCCCTCATCTGCATTAACCATGTGAGGGGCCTGTGGTCTGTCTGAACCCGGAAGTGAGTCCCAAACAGGTAGGGTCTTAGCTTCTTCAGCGCCCAGACCACAGCAAATGCCTCACGCTCTATCGCACTCCACCTTTGTTCCCTGGGAAGCAACCTCCGGCTGATGAAGGCTACAGGTAAGTCTCGGCCCTCCTCATTCATCTGTGCTAGAACAGCCCCCACACCATGTTCTGAAGCGTCTGTCTGGACAATTAATTCTTTTGAAAAGTCGGGTGCCTGGAGGACCGGTGCTGTACACATTGCAGTTTTCAGGGTGTCAAAGGCGTTCTGACAGGCGTCAGTCCAGATCACAAGTCTCGGCTGCTTTCTGGAAGTCAGCGAGGTCAAGGGGTGCACAATGTTGCCATACCCCTTGACAATCCTCCTGTAGTAACCCGTGAGACCCAAGAAGGCTCTCACCTGAGTCTGGGTTTTGGGCGGTTCCCAAGCCAGGATGGTATCTATCTTGGGTTGCAGGGGGGCCACCTTGCCGCTCCCTACTTGGTGCCCCAAGTACACCACTGAACCCTGCCCAATCTGGCACTTACTAGCCTTGATTGTGAGGCCTGCTCTGCGCAGGGCCAACAGCACTTCCTGGAGGTGGCGCAAGTGTTCCTCCCAGCTGGCGCTGAACACTGCTATATCGTCCAGGTAGGCGGCGCTGAAATCTTCCAGCCCGGCCAATACCTGGTTAACCAACCTCTGGAATGTGGCAGGGGCATTCTTCATCCCAAAGGGCATCACACGGAACTGGTAGTGCCCATCTGGTGTGGAGAATGCAGACCTCTCTTTTGCCCCATCAGTCAAGGCGATCTGCCAGTACCCAGACGTTAGATCAAACGTACTAAGGTACCGGGCAGCCCCCAACCGATCGATGAGCTCATCAGCTCTGGGGATGGGGTGCGCGTCAGTCTTGGTGACCGAATTGAGTCCTCGGTAATCCACACAGAACCGAAGTTCTGGTGAAGCACCAGGCGCGGCAGCCTTTGGGACGAAGACCACTGGGCTGGCCCAAGGACTGCTAGACGACTCAACCACCCCTAAGGCAAACATCTTGGAGACCTCCTCCTTGATATATGCTCTGACCTTTTCAGTCACCCTGTAGGCCTTGTGCCTCACAGGAGTGCTGTCCCCAGTGTCCACATCGTGGACACACCACTGAGTGACACCAGGGATTAAGGAGAACAGATCAGGGAATTGTACCAACAGATGGCGACAATCTGGCTGCTGCTCGGGGGTCAGTGTGTCAGAGAGGACAACACCATCCACTGACCCATCTTTTTCTTTTGCACACAGGAGGTCAGGAAGAGGCTCACTCTCCTCCTCCATCCCAGCATCTGTGGCAAGGAGCATGCCCACTTCGGACCTGTCTAAGTGGGGCTTTAACCGGTTGACATGCAGGACCCTTAAGGGGTTCCTGGGAGACTTCAAGTCCACCAAGTAGGTGACATCGCTCTTTTTCTCCACAACCTCAAATGGTCCGGTCCACCTGTCCTTGAGCGCACAAGGTTCCACAGGGGCCATGACCCAAACTTTCTGACCAGGTTGAAGCTCAACCAGAGTGGCATTCTGATCGTACCACCGCTTCATCTCTTCCTGGCTGGCCTCCAGATTTGCCTGAGCAAGATCTCTGAAGCGCCGAGTCTGGTTCCTAAAGGCCAGCATGTAACTATATACATCCTGGGGAGGTTTCCTGGGAGATTGCTCCCAGCCTTCTTTAACCAGACTCAAAGGTCCTCTTACCGGGTGACCATACAAAAGCTCAAAGGGGCTGAACCCTAGAGACTTCTGTGGCACCTCACGGTAAGCAAACAGCAGGCATGGCAAGAGGACGTCCCATTTACGCCTCATTGGTTCTTCAAGACCCATGATCATGCCTTTTAGGGTCCGGTTGAATCTCTCAACCAGCCCATTACCTTGAGGGTGGTAAGGAGTGGTAAACTTGTAGGTTACCCCACACTCCTTCCACAGAGACTTCATATAATTCGAAATGAAGTTGGTGCCCCGGTCTGACACCACCTCTCTGGGGAACGCCATGCGGGAGAAAACACCCATCAGTGCCCGTCCCACCACGGGGGCCGTCACTGTTCGGAGAGGGATGGCTTCCGGGTACCGGGTGGCATGGTCCACCAAGACCAGGATAAACCTGTTGCCCATGGCTGTCTTGGGGTCCAGTGGCCCCACAATGTCAATTCCCACTCGCTCAAAGGGGGTACTGACGACGGGAAAAGGTTGGAGGGGAGCCTTCTGCTTCCGCCCACTTTTCCCACTTGCCTGGCAAGTTTGACAGGTCCTACAATGGATATCTGAATCCCTTCTCATCTGGGGCCAATAAAAATGGGTGACAAGCCTGTCATAGGTCTTGTCCTGCCCCAGATGTCCAGCTAACGGAACGTCATGAGACAACCCCAGTAGGAAGGCTCTGAAGCGCTGGGGTACCACCAGCACACGGGCTGACCCAGGTTCAGCAGCCTTAGGCTCGCTATACAGGAGGTCGTTCTCCCAGTAGACCCAATGTGATCCTGACTGATCACCTGTCGTTTGGGCTGAGGCCTGCTGCCTCATACCCACAAGAGAAGGGCACACTTTCTGCTCAGCACAAAATTCCTCCCTGGAGGGACCACCATCCTGCTGCCAATGGGTCAGCTCGGGCAGGTCTCCCAGTTCGGCCACTTGTTCTCCTGTCGGTTCCAGGGCATCCCCCTCAGGGTCTGCTCCCTCCTGGACCGCGGGAACGATGGGGGACGGTTTCCCGCGCCCCCTGCCTCTTCTCTTCACGGTTGGGACCTGGGCCATACTTTCAGGCTCCGGGCCCCCATCAACACCCTTACTGACTGACATGGACCGGGTGGTCGCACACACCCACTCAGGCAGACCCAACATTTCCAGATGCGCTTTTCTCTCCACCTTAGCCCAAGGGGAGTCCTCCAAATCATTGCCCAAGAGACAATCAACAGGCATGGCGGGCCTCACAGCAACCTGAAGAGTACCTGAGACCCCCCCCACTCAAAGGGAACTTGAGCTACCTCACACTGACTCTGTGAGTTGTCAGCAGCTACAACGGGGTAGAATGCATGAGGGACCACCTGCTCTCTGGACACCAAGTGACACTTGACAGCTGTCACACTCGCTCCGGTGTCTCTGAGAGCTTCCACCCTATGGCCATTAATGGTCACCCACTGCCTATATTTCTTAGTGTTACTAGGCAGAGGGGTTGGAGGGACCATTTTCACGTCTCCTAAAGAGACCAGGGACATTTCTGCGGGACCCCACCCACCGGGGGCACCCATCTCATCCCCTCCCAGGGCTACACTCGCTACCTGACGAGGGGGTGCACGCGGCGGTGCATTCGAATCCTTCATGGGACACTGGGGATCATAATAGCGGTGTCCCACCTGCTTACAGGCATAGCAGGTCATGGGGCCCCTGTGAACAGGTTTACCTGTCGGGGCCTCTGGCTTCTTTACAGGGGGAGGCTGGGAACCCTTCCCTTGGTTCCCTTGGGGACTACTTTGGGGCCCTTTCTGAAACTCCCTCTGTTTACCCCTGTCCCCCCCACTCTTCTGCTGGGGACCCTGCCCACCTTTGGCTGAGTCTCCCACTGGACCCTTGTGGACCCTGGTACTGACCCAGCGGTCCGCCTCCTCAGCAAGTTTTCTAGGGTTAGATAGCTTGCTATCAACAAGGTGCTGGCGTAGCTCTGGAAAACAGTTATTAGACAAGTGCTCCCAAGCAAACAAATCATAAAGAGCATCATAACTATCAACCTTGCTACCCTTTATCCAACCATCCATGGTTCTGCAGAAAAAAGACACATATTCAACCCACGTAGTACCAGGCAACTTCTTACATTCTCTAAAGGTTTGTCTGTACTTTTCTGGAGTCAAGCCATATCTCAGCATTAAAGCATCTTTCATATGAGTATAAGACATCCTATCCTCAGCAGGAAGGCTCAACAAGGTATCTCTCCCCTCGTTTGTAAAGCGGCTCCACAACCTCGTTCCCCAATCCTTCTCAGGGACCCGGTGGGCCAACAATGCTAACTCATACGCTTTAAACCATTGGCTAATATCTTCATTCTTACTGTAATCCTTGATCACATCCTTAGGAAAATAAAACCTACTTTCTGCAGGCACGGATGGAGTGCTGCCACCAGAGGGATTCAACTCTAAACTCTTAGTTTTAAGCTCCATCTCCCTCACCATCTTCTCACGTTCAAACGCTAATTTCTCTCTCTCAAAATCTAATCTTTTGCTCTCCATTTCAGCTTCTCTCTTGCTTCTTGCATTCTCTAATTCCAACTGCCCTCCTAATTTAAGTTTTGCCATTTCTAACTTGTACCCCCTCTCCTTCTCCCTGTCTTCTAATTCTTCGGGGGAAAGGCTCCTAGAGGACGCACTACTGCCTGGGGATGACACTGGCCCACCTGTGGGCTCTTCCTCTTCCTCTTCTTCTTCCTCTTCCGGTACCCCCACCGGATCAGAGGGATTTCTGGCCTCTAACCAGGCCTTCAGCGCTTTGAGGAAGCCCTCTTTCTTTGAGACACCTGTGGTAGGAACTTTAAACTGCTTGCAAAATCCTTTTAGATCTTTTAGCGTGTAGGAATCTATCTTCTCCTTATCGAATTCCCCCACAACATTCTCCACAGGTGTAGCAGCTCCGGCATTCTCCATGGTCAAAATTGGCAGTGTTGAAAAAATAAGCTCCAGGAAAGCGGAGAACAAAAATAGAATATCCTACCAAACAGATTGTGGCTGCGTTATGGTCTGCTTTCACTATGTAGCGTATACTAATCACTGCACATGAGTCATAAATGCAAAGTTCAAATCCCACCGCTGACCACCAATGTTAGAACCGGCGGTCTCTAGTTGGCAGAGGTATACACTTCTGACAAATAGGGACCAACCAACTCTAGTCAGGGAAAGGGGATTACACACTCAGATAACCCCTGCTACCCCCTTGGTAGCTTGGCAGAGCAGAAAGGCTTATCTCAGAGGCAGTGTGTTAAGCATTTATGACCACCTACAGTAATCAAGTGAATACACTACAGATGGACACGACACAGAAGTTATTATAAAAATAGTATTTTTATATAAGGCTTAGCACAAGACCAAATAACGACAAAAATATACCACAGTCTTAATAAATACTCTTTGGAAGGAAAAATAATAGTTCAAGTAAGGTTTCTTCTTGGCAAATAGTTCTTTAGCAAAGTATTCTTCTGAGCACAGTTCTTTGGCAACAATGTAACCCCCACAGGAGTCACACGACGTCGAGTCTACAAGATTCCCAAGGTTCGGCGTCGACCGCGAGGAGCGCTACGTCGAGCCTGGAGTTGCAACAGACCCCACAAGTACAGTACCTTGAGAAACGAAGAAAACGATGATCCACGGCGTCGAGATGTCGGCGTCGAGGTCGGCGTCGATCGTGCCTCGGAGTCGGGTCAATCCGCAGCGGTGTCGAGGGATGTCGGGCCGGAGCAGCGCTCACGGCGTCGAGAAGGGCGTCGAGTCGATGCGATCAGCAGCGGCGTCGGGACGGGGTCGCTTGGAGGTAGAGCCGATACTCACTCCTCACTGGCGTCGATACCGGCGTCGAGACGGGGTCACTTGGAGCCGGGGCCGATACCCACTGCTCACTGGCGTTGCTGCTGGCGTCGGGACTGCAGATTTTCCCTTGTGTACTGGAAACAACACTTTCCAGCAATTCAGCAATTCAGTAGATGGTGAAGTCCTTTGGCCCTGTGACTTCAGCAGGAGACTGGCACTCTTCCAGTCCTTGGAGATTTCCTAGCAAGTGTTCAGAGAGTACACACCAAGTTCCTCTCTCCTTGTTCCTTGGCAAAAATAAAGAAGCAGCTTTCAGGTTCCTCCACAGCAAAACAGCACTCTGGCAGAAAGGGGAGGCAAGTCCTTAGATCAGCAGGCTTCTTGTCCTTGGTACAGGTTTCCTTGTCAGAAGTGATCTGAGTTCTTGGTTCAGGGGTCCTTCTCTTATACCCCTTTTTCCCTTTGTTCCCTTTGTCCAAGCAGGGAGATTCCCACCATCTCAGGTTTGTTGTGGGTGTTGCCAGGCAGAGGCACCTGGCCTATTCACTGAGCAGGGCAGAGTCCTCAGCCGCCCAGCAGGAGGCGGAGCCAGTATTGTCACTGGCAGGAGCAGGGCTATCAGTCGCCCAGCAGGAGGCGGAGCCAGTATTGTGTCAGGCAGGGCAGGCTACTCTTCCCTCACTCTATGTGTAAACGCCCCATTCACCCCACACTGACTCACTCAGACCTCTGGAGCCACCCAGCTCCTGACACACACACCAAACCAGCAGAGACCAGTAGATAGTTGGACAAGAAAATAGCCACTTTCTAAAAGTGCTATTTTCAAACATAGAATTTAAAAACCATCCATCCTAAAGGGTGTGTTATTAAATTCTGAGTTCAGGGATACTAAACTCGACATGCTACCATGCTCCCTGAGTCAGATAGGTTATAACGGAGTTAATAATCAGTCTGCCCAGTCTGGCCTATTGGAGGCAGGTAGCCCTTCAATAGTGAAAAACGAGAATGGCTGTAATTCACTATTAGGTCATGCCACACACATCAGGGCATGACCTACCTTTTACCAACAATGCACCCTGCCCTAGGGCCTACCATAGAGGTGTCTGAAATGTGGCAAAGTGAAGGTTTAGAGACTGGTAAGTAGGTTTCCTTACCAAGTCGACATGGCAGTCAGGGACTGCACGCAGGCGCTGCGGTGGCAGGCCTGAGACACATTTTACACGCTGCTTCTGTGGGTGGCACAACCAGTGCTGCAAGCCCACCAGCAGCAGTTAACTTACACGCCCTTGGCACACGCAGTGCACTAGACTAGGGTCTGAACAGTAAGTCAACCAAGCCAATCATGGTAACACCAATCAATGTAACAATTTAACATAGGGAGCACTTGCACTGTGGCACTGATCAGCAGTGGCACAGTGCCCAAAGCAATAATCCAGCAAAAAAATCGTAAACAGAGGAGGCAAACAGAAAAAAATGGAGGAGAGACTCATGCCAATGATGCCAGGTCTAACATCAAGTCAAATGATTCCTTATCAATTTTGGGTTTGACTTCTAGTATGCGTCGGCCTGTTTTCGCCCTCTATCATTCTTGTTTCTTTTCTGCTTTGTCCAAGAATTTAACGACGTGGCTTGCTAATTGAATGTTCGTTCCGTCCAAGCGGCCTTTACTGCCTGCTGGCGTGTTCTTATGCCCAGCCTGTTGAAGTGCTTTTTTAGAAGGGATCTGCGCTCTGCGTCCAGACCTTTACAGGTACATAATAGATGCAGGATGTCTTCCTTTGACTTCCCACAAACTCGGCAGTTGATTTTCTTAGGTCTTAACCATGGGGGAAGATGGTTTTGTACTGGAAGTTGGCCCAGCCGTAGACGTAGGAACTTCTCCTTTGTACGCCTAGTAAACCTGACTCCTAGGTAGCTTTGGCAGTGGCTGGTTGTATAGCTTTGGATAACTGTCCAGCCATGGGCCCGGGTTGCTAGGCTTGCTTTGTCCTCAATTAACGACAAGGATCTAACTGATTTGTTAACTGATTGTTTAAAGGTGTTATGAGATCCGCTGCTCATCCAGGCTTCTTGAAGACTCAAAGAATTTAAGGAGTGGTTAAGATGTAGCACAGCCGCGCTCTTGCTCTTACTTTCCATCTCTTTCCATAGGTGGTGATTTAGGGTTGTGGGTTCCCCTCTCTGTATCTTGTGCCAACTTTTGGCATAGGCACCCATTCGCTCTAGAGTTTGATTTCTCAGGCCAAATTCCAGCCTAATTTGTGCCTGGGAGGTGTGGTTGGGCAGACTGAAGATTATTCTCATGGCCTTCGCTGTTGTGCTATTCAATTGCTGGGCGTCCCTTCCTCAGAGGCATTCGCTTCCGTAGGTCAGGGCCGATGTTAGTTTTGCCTGTAGCACTTGAAGCAGAGGTGTAAAGCTTCGGCCGACTGCTTTTGTTTTGAGGTTCCTTAGTGCAATCCCTACGCTAGTGCCCCTCCGTTTTATTGCTTCCTTTTGCTGGTTGAATGAGCCCTTTCTATCAAAGATTACCCCCAGGTACCTATACTCCTCTACAGTCTCCAGTGTAGATCCTCCCATGTGCCAGTGAAATCCTGCTGATGGCCTTTTTGCGTTAATCCTCATTGTTTTGGTTTTTGAAAGGTTTATGGTGAGGTTATTGTCTATCGAGTACTTAAACGTGGTGCTGATCAGATGTTGTAGCCCTATCGGTGTTCTGCTTATTAGGACAATGTCGTCAGCATACATTAGGTTGGAAATAGTGAGGCCACCTAGGCTAGGGGCATGAGAGTTAGTTTCTTCCAGCAGCTGTGCCAGGTCGGACATAAAAATGTTGAAAAGTGTTGGAGCTAGGACACAGCCTTGTTTTAAACCTTTCGTGGTCGTTATTTTTCTTGAAAGGAAGTCTCCTGGCCCTAGCTTGACTTGGACCCATGTGTCCGTGTGAAGTAGGATCAGCTGTGTGAGAAGGATGGGATGTTCCTTTTTTCCAGTTTTGCCCATAGTAAGTTTCTGTTGACGGTGTCAAACGCTGAGGTGAAGTCAATGAAGCATACATACAGGGGGAGGTTAGCTGCCTTTGTAGCGTCAATGGGGAGCGAGAGAGCTAGCATGTTTGATGTTGTGCCCATTTGTTTACGGAATCCTGTCTGGGTTATAGGAATTACTGCATTTTCTTCTGTCCAGTCCTGAAGCTCCTCTAATAGGAGACCAGCGTAATATTTGGCTTTGTTGTCGATTAGGGCTATTAGTCTATAGTTTTTTGGATCCTTTACATTGCCCTTCTTGTGTATTGGTGCTATTATAGAGCCTTTCCATGACGCTGGGATTGTTGCAGTGTCTGTTATCTGCTTGAAGAGTGGCACTAGGGCTGCTGCCCAGTAGTACGGGTTTTCTTTATACAATATTGGGGGAATCCCATTGGGGCCTGGCGCCCCCTCCGCTTTCCCCAACGCGATCCTGCTTATTATTTGTTTTTCCGTAGGGTCAAATGCGTTCCTGCCCAATTGTAACGTACATGTTGGACTTTTTTTGGTCTTGTCCGATCGCCTGGTAGTTGTCGGCTGTGACGCTGTGTTGAAATGTGCCTGGAGATGATTGGCCCAGGCTTCCTCGGATACATAAGAGTCGATGGTCGGAGTCCTAGAGTTCTGGAGTGAGTTTACTGTTTTCCAGAATCTTCCGCTTGTGTTGGTTCCTTTAGCATCGTGTAGAAGTCTTGCCCACATTTCTTCCTCTTCTTCCCTTTTGCCCAGCCAAATTATTCTCTTTTTTTCCTGTTTTAAGTTTTGCATCTCCAATTGGATTATTGGGTCCGGTCCGTCACAATGTAGTTTACGCAGCAGTTTATTGATGTTACTTTTCAGGTGCTTTATCTTGATGTTTTGATTTAAGGCCTTGTCGCGGTTGCCAGTTGAGTCAGTTCTCTCTCCTTGACTTTTATAGCTTTGACGACGAGTCTTAGGTTTCCTTGTGTGGGCCTGCCCCAGGCTCCTCGTGAAATGTTCCCAAGCGTTTAGGTACTCAGTGTTGTTTGTGATGCACTTTTCCCACCGGCTTTTTGCGTCAGTTGTAAGGCCTTCCAGATTTGACGTGTTGCATTTGATTCTTTTTTGTGCCACCTGCAGTGAAAAATCAGTGTTTATCACTGGTCTGGCTTGCACCACCCCCTGGAAGTTAAGGCCAAATTCTTGGGGCTGATGGTCGCTAGCTGACATTGTGCCAATTCGAACATCCGTGATTTTCGCGAAGAGATGCAAGGATACAAATGTGAAATCTTTAGAAGAGCTGACTGTTGAATTATGAAAAGTAGCTGACGGGGGGCGATCGTTTGCAAAGCGGCCATTTAGTGCTGCCAGATTAAGGTGTTCTAAATCCTTGGTGCTTGAGCTTGACAACCGGTTTTGGTTACCCCATTTGCTTGTTGCTTGTTGTGGGATTTCCCATGCAAGGAACAGTTCTTCTAATGATGTGTCCCTTGTTTTAGGCCCTCCCAGAAACATATTGAAGTCCCCTGTAACTATGAGGCTTATATTCAATGTCTCTGTCAATGTTTTTGAGATCTCTTCTACCAGAATGGACATTCCTGTTTTTTTCCCCGGGGATGTAGATATATATTCATCAACCTTAGATTTTGTTTTGAACCTTTTCCCCTCACTTCTAGTTCTATTGTGAGGATGAAGTTGTTACCTGTCTGTTTCGCGTTTATGTACTTTGATTCGTTAAAGGTCTTTATTGCAGTGTATATTGTAAGACCGCCCTTTGGATGACCGTATTTAGTTATTCTAGTCTCTGGAAGGTGATATGTGTTAAAGCCTTGAATGTGATGTGGTTGTTCTAGCCAGGTCTCCTGTAAGGCTATTACGTCAAATGTTTGAAGATAGAAAAGTAGCTGAAGGTCGTCTCTTTTATTTCCTAAGCCATTAATATTCCAAGAACATGTTCTTAGTTGTTGCTGTATGGCTGGATTTTGTTGAGTATTTTGTCAAGACTTTCCGGACCTTGTGTTTATTGTCCTTGCTATCCAGTTCCAGTCAGTTTGGTCAATTGGGCATTGCTCTTGCCTGTCTGTCCTGGACGGTGAGTGGCTTCTAGCCTCCTTTAGGACGCTTTCAGTTTTTCCTTGTAGTAGCTTGCTTGTTGGCTCGTGGATTTGTCTCTCTTTATGTGCCTGGCATAGTGGTTCCGGGTAACCTGTTTTTCCCATTCTTTTTAAGCGAATCCCCCAAGTTAGAAAGGTTGACTCAAATTCCATAATTCTCTTCACAGTTTCATTCCTTAGCCATGTTGTTTTTGTAATCTCCAAATTTGACAAGTGGTAACTATGGATAAATTCCACTGCCGCTAGATCTTTTGTGCTGATGTCAGTCAGATTGCTAATAGTAGATAATAGGAGTAAGATGTTGCCTCGGTTGAGGATGTCCCCGCTCCCTCTTGAGTTGTAGTCTGGAATGAACAGTATTATGCTACTTTCGGTTACCGCCTGGATGGACTCCCGTTGATTGTCGTCTTTTGGGCCCTTATCCCTATATGGGATTTCGTTTATTATGACAGGTTTTAGGTCCTCTCTCTGCCCTTCCCAGATTGTCATGTTGGCCTTGACTCTGGTGTCTTCTTTTGGGGGCGGGCCTTTACATCTGTCTGCCATTGGTCCCTCCCTTAAGATTGTGAGGGTGTGGTTTTTAATTTGTGGTGGCTCTTCCGCCTTCCTGGCCGGTGGGATTGTTGTGATTGTGGACGGATTTGCTGTGTCTTCTGCTGCTTCTTCTTCTGGAACTTCTGCTGCTGCAGCTTCCGGGATGGTGGTTGCCCTGTGGAAAAAAGTTTGCATGTTAGCCGTCTTATATCTTCCTTTCCTTTTTTGTTTTCGTAATCTTTTATTTACTGCCTTGGGGTCTTCCTTGCTTGCCTTTCCCATAGCGTCATTGAGGGCAGTTGTCGCTGTGTCAGGATGAAGCCCTTGCGTGTGTTGAAGTTGTGTATCTATTTGTGGCAGGGCTTCGCTCCTTTGATTGGCAGGAAACTGCCTTAAGGATTTCCCTAGGGTCTCCGCATAGGTGTCGTTGGTCGGTTTATTAACTTCTAGGCCGGTTCGGCTGTTTGGCTCAGTTTGTCCTTTTTGGCTATTTGGTGTAGTTGATAGGTTCTGTGTGTTTGTGGTAACTGGGTATTCTCTGGGTAGTTTATATTGTTGAATTTGACTTTCTTTCCCAGATCCTGGGAGCAGCGCATTTAAGTGAAAAACGGAACTGCTGCTTTAAAGCCTCAACGTGTTTCACTGTGCAGGTGTCACCCTCCTGCAATTTCAGACAGGGGCGAGAGATCCCCTTGCAGGCAGGTGCACTGAGTGACTGCACACGCCTGCACAGTGATGTCTGGGGGTTCATGGGACCCCTTTTCTCCCCTCCAGAGGTCTGCCTTTAGGATACGAACTGAAAGTGCACCACCTTTTAGTGGTGCACCTCCTAAAGGAATGTCTGCTTCTGGGCACGTGACCATAAAAGGGCATTGCTGCAGAGGCAAAGTGATTCCCTCTTTTGTTTGGAGCCACAGCCCCATGCAAATGGCGCTACATATGCACCAGCGCTCTGTGAATTACAGACGGGGATGCACAACAGTCTGCTGCCTCTTTTGTAACACCAAAGTGTACGTGGGTGCACAAAGAGGGCGCATATATCTGTAAAATGAGAAATGCCACTTTTGACCCCCATCCTTTTTTTCTTAGCCTCCATTTGACAGATGTACAAGATACTTGCTCTAAAGAACCCAAATTGGATGGAAATATTTTTGGGAAAGTTTTGTACAGATTTGTCAAACAGAGTAAATGTTATTAAGTCAAAAACAATGCCTTTCCTATGGAAGCTCTGACTCAACCATAACTGCAGGGGTGCTATCACCACCTGTGTAATGTTCAATTTTTACAAATCTAAATAGAATTCAAAACCTATAAGGTCTAGTATTGCATCTATGGCTTCTGCTGACAAATAAATTACTTGTATATATTGGGGCTGTTAGTTTGAAGACGTTATTTTCTTCAAAGTTCAACCAACAGTGGGCACTGAATGAAATCAGAATGTTTAGATGTTGTTTAACTTTGATGGCAAACTTAAAAAAAACAATAGACAACAGTCTTGTCATCAATGATGTTGTTTCAGATGTTGCAGTCATATTAACAATGAAGTCAGAGATTATGTAATGAGTGATGTCAAATGTGAGATAATTAGCAGTGCATGGTGAGTTATAGTTACTGTAGGGCACAAGTTAAAGGTACTTGAGATAAATATAACTGGTGAAATTTAGTGGTTTTGTTAGTTTAAAACGAAATGTTTTAACTGACATTTTCACCTGACTATAACATCCCTTTAACCTTTGTTTTTTTCAGTGAACTTCAAAACAAATTCTTAATGGAAAGTAAGATATTATCACCATACTTAACTATAAAGTCATTTTAGCCTTTTTATTGAATTTTAAAGTAATATTTGATTATACGTAATGGCAAACCACAACCCAATGGGTCATACCTTGGTACTTTCTTCATACCAGGCATGGGATTTTGCACAGGGTCTGGCTGCCTTGTGGACAGCCAATGCCACTCCTCACACAGCCTTTGTCCTTGCAGCAAGTGGGGTTAGCCACAGGGCCTGGCCTGCAGCCAGTCCCTATGTCCAACTCCCTTTAGGTAGCCAACCACACGCCATGCATGGTCTTCTGCCATGTTTGGTGTGAGGTTGGACATGGGCTAGCCCTGTGCCCAATCCCTCGTTGCATGTGTCTTGTGCGCAGGAGTGGGTGAGGTGCAGGGCCTGGCACCCAAACTCTTGCGGGCAGACATGGATGAAAATAAGGACTTGTCATTTTAAGTAAGGCAGAAATATTGGCTTTGTCAAAAGTTCAGACCACCAAAATATAAAAAACAAAAGCACAAGTTAGGGGGTACGCTGTTATTCCAGTTGTTAAGACTGTCTGTAAACTGGATCTCCCATGGTATGCTCACCCTGCCGCCAAGGGTGTGATATGCAGCTTGGAGCAGAAGTCCCAGAATGGAAATATGTATTTACACTATTACCGAAGCACACGTAGTTCAAATCAGAAAAGTTGACGAATCCAAGGATGAGTCCCAAGATGCATGGATGATTAAAGCATGTCTTTGTTTTCCAACTTTCTTCTTCATTTCATCGTACAGATCAAAAAGGAACCCCCTGAGTTGATAACAGTTATTTCAAAATTCTATGAGGGGTCTACGGCTCAAATAATAGTGATTGTCAAGAAGGTGGGGGCTTGCAGAGTAATCAGGGGGACCAGACAAGGCTCCCCCTTTCTCCTCTGCTTTTTGCTTGTTTTATAGAGCCCTTGGCCATAGCCATCCGCACTTTAAGTAATTTAAAAAAAAACAATACCTGGAATGACTAACATTAAACTATATGCTGACGACATAGCCCTTTTTTTAAAACTTGAAAGGGAAGTGCAAATGCATATTTTTGATTTATTTAAGGAGTTTCAATCTATCTGGGGCTATAAAATCAATACATCTAAAACAGAGATTCTGCTTTGCAAATGCACACCTGACTCGTTATTGGTGGACTTAACTCCATTGATTAATATGTGACCTAAGAGGTATTTAGCTATATATTTAACAGAAAACATTAATGACCTTTATGTCTTAAATTATATCCTTTTCATAAACAAAATAAGGAATAAACTGTCAAAATGGAAAGATCTCCCAGTTTCAATAATAGGCCGAGTAGCCATAATTCGAATGATGATATTGCCTCTATGCAACTTCCTCTTTTTAGCCATTTCTAATGCAGTCCAAATGAACTTTTTTAAGGAAGTCCAAGGCCTTTCTTTTACATTCATATGGGCAAATAAAGTGCCCAGGCTTTCAATGGATACACTTTTTAGACCAGTGTCAGAAGGGGGATCTAGCTCTCCCTGATTTGAAAGAGTACTAATATGCACATTTTGCACACACCACTTACAGAACTATGAAGGTTTTAAATATTAATAGGTACGATAACTTTTTTTTAGACTTAATATATGAGGAATATCTAATCCGAGATTTCATGCGTTTAATAAAAACCCCTTAAAAAGTAAGATATAAACCTCTTCAATGGGGTGTTAAATGGAAAGAACAGCTATACAAACATTATTCGATCCCCACTCTTAATGGAGAAACCCTCCTCTCGGATATCCACGTAGGGCAACATATATTATTAGAACCAGAAATTATGTTTAATTGGAAGAGTCAGGGTTTTAGCAAAATAGGAGATTTTTTGTTGAGTGACTGGAAGACCTGGTCTGAAATAGAACCAATGCTTAAACATAGTAAAGTTATTATGCAATGGTCATTCACTAGGGTTAAAGGCTTTTTATCGAAGCTTAACCCTACACATATTTGTGATGCCATCGATCTCGTAGAACAACTAGTAAATCACACACACCGTATGTCAATAAGCAGCTGGGTCTCACTGTTCCGCACCCGAGGGCAGATACATTGTATCAAAAAGTACAAAAAAACAGGTAAACCCGGAAGGGCTGCATATTTCCAGTATGGACTGGAATCAGATTAATAAGTTTAATAGTACACCGTTGAAAGCGGCTAACTTTAAGCAGATGCAGTTTTATTGTAAGTGGCTGCTGTACTGCACTCCAGACTTCCTGCATAAAATCAATCCCCAGATCTCATCAAACTGCTTCCAATACAATTTACAGGGAGGGGGGAACTGGACTCATATCATCTGTGAATGTCCGAAACTAGATGGATTCTGGGAGAGCATCAACAGATACTGTCATGATATTTTGAAAGTCCCCCAGACTAGATACCCAGACAATAGTTTTAGGATATTCCACAGGTTTACAGCAACCACGCTACAGAAAGACAGATATTTATCCTAGTACTAGCCACTGATCGATGATCCTACAAAAGTGGAGATTGAATGACAGTCCCACTCCCACACGGCTATTTAGTAAATTAAATAGGATTAAAGAGTACGAAAGAAAGTACGCTTTAAGAGTGGGTTCCCATAAGAAATTTAAGGCCTTGTGGGAATATCAAGGTTAAACTACAATATCGCTAAATTTGATTGTATAATTAATGATGTGAATTTTCGTACTTTCTAAACCTTCTAAGTGCTTGAACTATGTATGGTTTTTAAACACTGGTCATAATGTGTAAATATGCCATCATTATTAATAATGAATTCCTTCCTGTTTTTTACTTATGTACTATGAATTTATGAGCTATCTCCAAATAAAAAATATTTTAAAAAAAAGATGCATGGATGATTTAAGCATGCCTTTATTTTCCAACTTTCTTCTTCATTTCATCGTACAAATCAAAAAGAAACAGCAGCTGACACGTGTCTCATCATTTGGACTTTCTCAAGGCTGCAAACAATATATACAAAGCATCCATGTCAATTTGCAGATTGGTGACAAAATGAGAAAATAAGCTCTCCTATAGTGAGCAGTTACCAAGAGGATACATTTAAAGAGAGATTCCCCTGTGTAATTCAAACCTGAAACGGCAGAGGAGAGACTCCGGTGCGCATTGTATTATCCTCATCAAATTCTACAGAGAAATTTAGGGAGAAGATCCCAAACCAAAAAGGTGCACAGCGATAAGAACCCCAATGCGTCTATTTACTTTATGAAGGGATCGGAATAGCAACATGTATAAAGCATATGTGTTGTCTTTGACAGCAAATGACAATAATTATAATGAAATGTATACTTTATCAATTCACACAGTTTGATGCTTAATAATAGTGATTGTCACTAAACAATTTAATAAAGCTATATTTTAAAAAATCAACCTGGCTTTGAGTCTTTTCTGAAACATGTTTCAAGCTACAAAGTGCAGCAATAGCACCAACCACAAGGGGGCTCTTCAATCCAGCTGTAGAGCATAGAGCTTCAGCTAGAAATGCAAACAAAAAAGATGGTAAGTTCTCCTGTGGTCATTGATTTAATAACCCTAGAAACGTATTGTTTGTTTTAATGTTGCTGGGGGGGGGCGGCTGCATTTCCTTCAGCAGCCAACAACTTTAAACTAATGCTTGGTGAGGCCCCTGCCACTTCTAGGGACATTACCAAGCTCCCAAAATCAATTGTGAAGAGCTCATGCAGGCCATTATAGGGTGCTCTATTAGGGAGCAGTGAATAGCAAATGAGCGGCTTCTTCCACCCACATATTATTCATTGTTTTTTTTCACTTTTATTTTCGGTGTCCATGTGCCCACCCGGGAAAATCTATTAAAAACATTATTGAGGAGGGGAGCATGCACCCCCTTGACAAGTCTTCTTTACAGGCCTGAGGACCCCAGCTCCTGGGGCTGCATTATTTTTTTAAGTGGAAGGAAACACGACCCACCTCCCTGAGCCTTTAGGGCTCCAGGGACCCCATCCTCCAGGGCTGTATTTTCTTTTCAAGTGAAGGGGGATTGCAGCCGCCCTCCTGGACTCTTTATAGGCCCTGTGACTTTTTTTTAAAGGGGAGGGAGGTGTGCAGCCCCCTCCCTGAGCCTTTACGGCAACATGTAGCCCATATCCCGGAACCTAATGTAGGTGCCCCAGTGCCCACCCCGGGCATTGCAAGACACATCGTTGGGAGTAACTACAGGGCCCCGTGGCCTCGCTGGCTCTTTGCATGCACCCATCCTGGGTGCAGTGGGAGCAGGTATTTTCCTCTGCTCCCTCTGGGTGGGAGTAATCTCTGTCATAAGAGTGGGCATGGAAACACATTTCTTCTCCCACCCACTGGGAACATTTTTGCAGCTCTCACTGGTTGGGAGAAGACAAATTTTCCCTACCTGCGTTCTTGCATGCAGGGAAACTGTGTCTCTGGCTTGGGCTCCCTGGGACACAAGAAGTGAGTCGGCCCCAAGGGATGGGGTCCCAGTGGCCTTTCTAAGCTTAGAGTGGGGGGGCACGAGATGCTGGGTAGGGCACCCAACCCAACACCGCACACGGCTACGGTCAATGCACAGCAGGGAGTAGGGATTCTCTGGCCAGACCCTGTGTTCAATACCACGCCAAGCACGGTGATGGACATCTTAAGTTATGATAAAAAAAACTTACAAATTCACTGAAAAAACAAAGATTACAGTGACATTCTAGTTAGGTAAATTAATAATATCTTTAACCTTGGAAATTAACTGAAAAAACAAAGATTAAAGGGAGAGGGTTATAGTTATGTGAAAATGTCTATGAAAACATGCCATTTTAAACTATAAAAACCACAGAAATGTAATAGCTATAGTTATCGCAAGTGACTATAACTCATGCCCTAAAGAAGCTATAACTCATGCCCTTGCCATGTACTCCTAATTACCTCCCATATTAAATCCCTCATGACATGTTCAATAACTGCAACATCTGAAAAGAGATCATTGATGACAAAACTGTGCGTGACAGGGAGGTGAGTTATAGTTATTTTAGGGCACGAGTTATAGTTACAGCTTCACATCTTAAGATTAGCCAATGATAAGGCATGCACAACCATACTCTATGGATAATCCTCTTTAATGTGTATAAGTTCTCTACACATATTCCTAAAATGAACAGAAGGGTGTATATCATTTTAAAAATGCGTACAATCACATTGAGACGAGAACCATCTGTAAGCAAGTCACCAATAGATTAAACATTCTACAACAACGTATAATGTATCCGAATTTTCATTAAACTTTAGAATTAAATCTATGCACCTTGTAAATCTCCAGTTTATATATAAAATGTTCCTAGCTCTACATGAGAACTCTTTAATATTTGTATTTGTACAGAAATCCACAGGTGAATAATATATTATGAAGAAACGTTTTAGTTTTTTGCACATGTTTTAGCAACAGGCTTGATTTGCATTTGTTTGTAGGTTCTCTACCATCTACTCTGCTTTCTAAAATGATATAGGGGCTTATTTAGTAACTTGAGTAGCTGGGGGTATGTCACTACTGATGTGATGTATGATGTCATTTGAAATGTCATCAGTGATGTGTCATCAATTATGTAATTTACCATGTCATAAGTGATAACATATGTGAGGTCAACGATGAATGAGTAGGACACATCAAACAGCGCTGCAACAATCATTCCTTTGAGGAGCCCTCTTTCATTTTTGAGCCTAGATGGTCTGCTTTCTCTAATGGGCTGGGCAACAATTGAGATATTAATGACCCAGGCTATCAATTTGTTTACTTTAGGAACCTTTGAACACAACCACCTCACCCCAACCCCTCACAGAGATTGCTGAACCCACATCATCTGCACAACTGTTTGTGTTTACTGGCATAATCAAGAGCAGATACACCAGTTAATTGTGTCTCATCCTCTTCTTCCTGGGCCCCTTAGTGCTCACTAACACTCACCATCTATCCCGGGGCTCTTACTTCAGAGTCATGTGAACAGTTCCACAGCTGCTTATAGCAGTCACTCTCCCTGGCTGAAGCCAATCCATGTGCACCAAACCCAAAGCCTTCCACATCTATGTGTACCTTGAAGAACAGGACGCATTTGGACTATAATGAGCTCTGACAGGAGTAGCTGGGTCCCCGCCATTAAGGAAAGGAATACTACACATGTTCTGAAAAGCACATACTTGTTTATGCACAGTGTGCCATACTCACGCACTAAATAAAACATCAGCGCACAGTGTACACCCCCACCGCCTGTGTCATCACCCACTGGTATAGAGGGGCAAGGTCTCAAACAATACCTAATGGTATATCTGCTGTGGACATGGAGTATACCACAGCACTTGACCATTTGCATGTTTGCTGCACTGAGTTACAGTAAAGATTTGCATTGTTTTTGTATTGTATTAACATTTTTATACCCCTTCCTAATGTATTTGACACAGGCTCTGTAGTAACTATGTCAATATCAGGTATGAGCAATATAATTAGTTCATAGGCGGGATAAGACACATTTTCCCAAACAAATACCTGTAAAGAAGACAACAAAGGGGCAGGGTCAAGGCCTTGAGGCCATCTTACTAGTAGACAAAACTGAGAAGTAAGTACACCCCTTAAACACTTAACGTTAGTTACACAAAGCAGTACAAGGTTTACTGTTGCAGGGATGTGAAATAGTAACTATGAACTATGCAAACTAGACAATAGAAACTTATAAATCAATCTTCACTCACTGTTAAAAAGAAAACATACTTTAATTCACCCACATCTAAGTCCTTAATATAAAATTTCTACAGAAGTACCCAATAAATATAAGAATGTTTAGCCTCTCCTGCATTTATGTAGGTATGTATGCATGTGTGTGTTATTTACGTAACTCAAACTTAGCGGGAATGCAGCGAAGCGTTCTATAGGGCCAAAAGCAAAGACATAGTCAATATGTGATAGGATGGGTAGCTGGTTTGTGAACTGTTACTGCAACATGATGTATGTTCATTAAGGAGGTGTCTTCAGGGGCACATTTATCCGACCATTCAGCAATAGCCCTGGACTTACCGGTGAAAAAAAACCGCATTCCAGGGCGCTGGACAGTAGATCGCACAATCTTTCTGGATAACCAGAGCATAGATCATCTCATGACCGAAACAACAGAATTTTTTAAGATCAACAAAATGGAGATGTCGCCACAAATAGTCTGGGACACTTATAAAGCAGTTATGAGAGGGAAAATTTTAAACATTGCAGCCTGGAAAACCAAAACGAGCAAATCCAAGATTAAATTTATGGAGGATGAATTAAAAACTATTGATACCAAATTGGCAGAAGAAGCATCAGTCTCAAATAGAGCGCAATTGATAATGGAAAGGACCCAAAAAAAGATAAATCTAGCTGACCACATAGAGATTAAATTAAAAGAGAAATCGGAGATGAGCAAACTTTCACAACACGAGTATGGGGAAGGCTGCGGGAAACTGCTAGCATGGAAACTAAAAACTGAACAAACTAGAAACAAGATACTCAAGATATGTAAGGGCCAATCGGGAATATTAACTATAGAAGACGATGAAATCAGAGAAGAATTCCAAAATTTCTTCAGTAGTCTTTATAAAGAGGACTGCTATGCGACTGAGGCCCAAACCCAAGACTATTTAGACTCTATAGACCTTCCCTCTATCAGCGAGCAAGAGAGGATAGAAATAAACAAGAAAATAGATGAAGAAGAGGTCATAGAAGCTATTAGGAATCTTAAAAGGGGAAAAGCACTCGGGCCAGACGCCTTACCAAATGAATTCTATCAGTCACTAAGCAAAGCCCTAACTCCACATCTCACTGAATTAATGAATGACATTTTCATCAACAAAAAGAATCTCCCGACTTCATGGAATGAAGCTATTATTAGTATTATCTTGAAACCCGGAAAAAACCCAGATCAGTGTGAATCATATAGGCCCATATCCCTTCTAAACTGTGACTACAAAATGTATACTCAAATCTTAACAACAAGACTGACTAAAGTAGTCAACCCCCTAATCGACAACAACGAGAAGGGTTTTATGAAGGGCAGACAAATCCAAGAACTAACTCAGGAACTCACTGCAGCCATAGACATAGCAACTCATGAAAAACTTCCACTAGCTATCATCACCTTGGACGCAGCTAAGGCGTTTGATAGGGTTAACTGGGCATATTTGAACGCAGTTTTGAGTAGATATAAACTCGGAGACAACTTTCAAGATTCAATTAAATTAATATATAAAAACCCCTCAGCTAGAGTCCTAGTCAACAATAGCCTCTCAAATAAGATACAAATTACGAGAGGAACTAGACAGGGCTGCCCTCTGTCACCCCTTCTTTTCAATCTGTACATAGAACCCTTAGCAACGAAATTAATGAACAACTCTAATATATCCCCGTTCTCTTATAATGGATGGACGAAAAAAGTTGCCCTTTTTGCAGATGACTTGATGATCTTTACTGATAATTTCTTAACATCTCTTCCTGACATTGAGGCTTCTATTAATCAGTTTGGAGCACTTTCTGGATATACGGTCAACCAAGCAAAATCTGAAATTATGGTGTGGAACTGCACCAATAATCACCCCTTGATAAAAACAAAAATAAGATATCTAGGGCTAGACATAATTACTGATATAAATAAAATTGCGGAAGTAAATTTTAAAAGGCTCCTTAGTGAAACTAGAAAGCTTCTAAAAACCTGGAGTGGTTTGCCGTTAACTTTTATGGGAAGGTCAAACATCATCAAAATGACGATACTACCGAAATTCACTCATATCTTTAGCACGATCCCGTTAGAGTTTGATAGAACATCAATAAAGAAACTGCAGGGAGAGCTAAACTCCTTTATTTGGGCCAATAAATCCCCTCGAATTGCATGGAATAAACTTAGAAAGAAGAAAGACCAAGGGGGTATAGCTAGTCCAGACCTATTGCAATACTGTCGGGCCTTCCAGTTTAAATATGCAAGAATCTTATTAAATGACTACGAATCTTATCCACCTCACTTGCAAGCCATAACGAGACCTGTGGGAAACATTTTATACAAATTTGGCCACCCAAAATTTTACAAAAAAATAAAACTAAAGGTCCTCCTATCCGCAGTCAAACTGTGGACACAAATAAGAAAATCAACTAAAATCCCCTGCTACAGTGAATATGCCCCGATATGGGAGTCCTCTGGCACGCCAGAATGCCTCCAAGATAGTCTTTCAACTCCTCTCTTACTAAATGGGGTTACTAGATGGGGGCAACTGATATAACAGGATCACATCATAAGCTGGTCCCTCCTGAATAACATCATGGGAGGCTCTCTATCTAAATTCAAGTTTTATCAACTATCCAGCTGGATCAAGACCCTGACGGAACCCTATGAAGGAGACAGAGAAATGAAGCTCAAAATGTTTAATATCGGAACTCATAAGAAAGAAGTCTCCTTATGGTATTGGATGCTTATAGAAACAGGAGAAGACAACCTCAAGACATTAGAGAAGATCTGGAGTAATGCACTGCCGACAAATGACATCGAAAACCTATGGCAAGTATCTATGGGGAAATGCTGGGGTGTTATAAAATCTGCTGCCCTAAGAAGAAATCATCTGTTCACTCTTCATAGAGCGTATTGGACGCCGAAAAAGCTTTCGAAATTCAAAAATTCAATTCTGAAAAAATGTCCGAAATGTGATGAAGTTGAAGCAGACGACTTGCATATGTTTCGGCAGTGCCCCTAGATTGATGTCTTCTGGAGAGAGGTGTCCAAAACCCTGGAGAAGGTATTTAAATATCCAGTTGATGTAAGTACCCATCTGGTTATATTTGGGGTTAGAGAAGAAGGGGCAAAACTTGTTAAATTAGCGAAAGAGCAAGAACATCTGCTCTTTACCTTAATTCTTCTTGCCAGGAGGGAAATATGTGTGAATTGGTTAAGATCTGCCACCCCCTCACATATGGGGTGGGTAAATACTGTACATAGGATTTCAAGACTAGATAGGAGCGGGAGGGCCAACAAAAGATTCAAATTCTAGGAAATTTGGGAACAACAAAATGTTTCGACCAGTTAAACTATAGGTTGTTTCAACATGGGTCCAATGATTATGCAATAACAATACACCTGAAGTCTTGACGACTAGAGTAGCCTGAATGGCTAGCTCTACACACCTTCCATAAAAGGGTCAAAGAGATACAGCATCCTTGACAACTATCTATAATGGGAGTCACGAAAGAGAGCTATCCAGATGTCAAGAGATCCCTGAAAAATCTCAAAAACCCGGTATTGCACAATGAGGACAAAAAAAAAAAAAAAAAAAAAGGAGGTGTCTTCAGAACTTTCCCAAACTGGAGCAGGTTTAAGGCAATTTTAGTGGATTTGGGGTTATTGTTCCAGATTCTAGGAGCATCAATGGAGAAGGTCTTTTTCGCATCCAGTATGGTGGTGTCCTGGCTGCTGGTATGCTTAGAGCGACTAGAGATGATGGGCTTGTCAGCAGGTTTGGCAGGGGTGCTAATTCAATGGATTTGTAGATGATACAGCTGGGTTTCAAGCTTGCGTTGGCTGCAAGGGGAGCCAGTGTTTTTCATCCAGGTTTGAGATGATGTCCCTCAGAGTTAAGCAATGTTAATCCACTCCTGCATTGTTTGTCAATGATTTCACAATGTAAAACCTATTCCTAATATAATTGTCACAGTGTTCACAATATGAAATCCCTTACTGATATATTTGTCAGAATGATTTTAATGAATAACACATTTGTACTGTTTTCAGAAATTTTCCAATGTAAACCCCTTCCAACTGTATTTCTCATGAGATTACTCTACGCAAAGACGCTTCCTACTATTTTTGCTACAGGATCTGAATTACTGAATGTTTATATAGACTTTATTGTTTGATTTCTTAAAACCATTACAATATAAAACACGTTCTATTAATTTGTAAAATAGACAACTCAATAAATATTACAAAACTGTGTTTTTCTTTAAACTCACTAAAACCATGTAAGCCATGTTCAGCTAAAACGCCAGGTTCAGATCTGCAATTATTAACAGTCAAGGGTTCTGTTATTGGGCCTATGGACAGAATGCCGCTCTCCTGAGGTGAGGAAGATTGGGCAGCACTGGTATCTTCCAACAGTTTTGACGCCTTATTGACAAATTTGGTGAGCCCAATGTTCAGCTTCGTGTTATCTGGATTTAAGGCAGCTATTATGGCTTGGCAGCATGTTCGAACTCCTAGCCTGATAATTTCTTCCCACAATAAAGACCGTCTGACTGTAAGCATTGCGGGGCATACACAGACTATGTGTTCCATTGATTGGGAGTGATAGCCGCACATCCTACATTTAATGCTATTGCCGGAACAGCGCCATTCAGGAAGGTTCTTCAAAAAAGGCCATTCACCCATCCTCAGTGCTAAAAACTTTTGTTTCCAGTAAAGTGCGAACGTGCTTGATAAATAGTGTGACTCAACGCCTGGTTTCAAATTGGAAATCACTGCCCAAGCGTGTTTCCTCTTTGACAATATTGCCCTGTCTGAAAGAAAAGACCACAGCCGGACGCTCTTCTTGATGATTACCTTTAGCGCCGGCTGAGAGGGGTTTGTTCCCCAGAATTCCTTAACTCCACGTAATTGTAGGCAGTGATCCAAGTAATGCTGATATTTCTGGCTGGTAAGGCTTTTCGATATCTCCTGCCAAAGTCTGGCCACCAGGGAGCCCTCCCGGGCATGGCGCAGTCTGTTACAAAACTTTATAAACACACCAGCCTCTACAACATGATGGTCTAATAGGCGTAGTTCGAGTTGAACTTGAGCTGGCGAAGCTGATTTTAGGAGGCGGAATGCACGTTTATAAATTTTGATTGTTAGTTTGTTTAATAAAGTGCTTGTTGAGCCCTTCGTGATCTCGTGCCCATACGACAGAGAATTAGTCATCTTTGCCTTCATCACTTTCAGCATAGGGGTTAGGCTTGTGCCAAGTAGCTGTTTTGACAGTTTCACAACGGCGGCCTCTAGTGACAAAGCTTTGGCCCTTAATGCTTCTTTCTGCTTGATGAATGAACATCCAGTGCCGACAAAGATTCCCAAATATTTGTAATGGGGTGTTGTTTCAATAAAGCTTTGCATTATTGAAATACCACCCTCCACATGACCTCTTATGCTTCCCAAAATAAATTGTTTTTGTTTTTAGCAAGTTCAACTCTAGAGAGTTTCTTGTAGTATAGGGCAGCAGTTCAATGAGTAGCCTCTGTAGGCCTACTTTTGTGTGGCTTAGAAACACCAAATTGTCGGCATAGAGCAGGTTCCTGATGTGGGTTCCGCCTAGTTGGGGGGGTGGCAGTTAACACTATCTAGTATCGGGGTTAAGTCTGATATAAACAAATTAAAAAGGAGTGGGGCCAGCACACAGCCTTGTTTGACACCGCTTTTTGTTCCAATCTTCCTGGAGACATGGGAGCCTTCGCCCAACTTGATTCTAATCCATGTTTTCGAGTGGAGTTGAACTATAGCATGTAAGAGGGTGAGAAGTATGCCCCAGGACTCTAATTTTTGCCACAGCAGGCCCCGGGCTGGGGCACTCGATCGAAACTACCTTAAAATCAGAAAAGCAGCAATGCAGTTGAGTTTGTTGGACTGCCGCTTTCTCTATCAGGATGGTTAACGTGAATAAATTAGTTGTAGTGCCAGAGTTGGCCATAAAACCCGTCTGGTTAAAAGGGAGGTGCTTTTTTGTATCGGCCCAGGCCAGCAACTCTTCCAATAAAATGCTGGCATAATATTTGGACTCGACGTCGAGGAGTGCTATCATTCGATAATTGTTAGGATCGTTTCTCTTCCCGCTTTTATAAATTGGGTGAATGATTGCACCTCTCCAGGACTCTGAAATAGTATTATTTAACCTGCAGTGGAGAAACGGGGGTCAAGTAAACTGACCATAGATCAACATCTGATTTAACCCCTTGCATGCCCGCCCCTTTCCCCGCCCAGTGCCGCGCCTTCCATTAGCGGGCGGAGTTCATGACGAGCTGGACTCGTCATGGGCACAGCGCCACCGCAGCCCATGACGAGTCCAGCTCGTCATGGGCACTGAAGGGGTTAAACATGGCCTCAGGAAGACCGTTTGGCCCTGGGGCTCCTTCTGCCCTAGCTTTCCTTGTTGAGCGTGAGAACTTGTTTTTTAGATCATCTGATGTCAATGTGGTCTCCGACACTAAATCATTGTTTGTCACGTAGCCCTCATTTGTTAATTCCTCTATAACATTATTTGCTGAGGGGCTAAGGTCGGGTCGGATTGAGCTCTTAACTTCAGGAGATGATATCGCAGCATTGGCTGAACTGAGGGATTTGGGATGGTCGCCCTTTTTTTGTGATCTCTAAAATTAGATGATAAAAACTGTGTCCATTCGTCTGCGCTGATGTTTGCGCTGCTGTGGGTGCTTCTGCCTTGTAAGACCCTGTTTAAGAGAGACCAGTATTGCTTTGAATTGGGATTCTTGCTTTTATGAATAAGCTTCATCCAAAATTGATCCGAGGTGGCTTGTTTTTCCCTATGTATTGCAAGTTTGAAAGATGCTTGGGCTTGCTTGTAGTTGTTGAATTTAGTTTTGTTACCTGGGCTCTTCCTTGACAAGCGAAGTGCTCGGTTTCTGTGCGCCGTTAGTTTTTTTGTAGCTGGTGAGATGCGGGAATTGAAATGCTTGTTGCCTGGTGCTCCTCTTGGGTGGAACTTCTTCAAATAATTGACTTATGAAGCTAGCCCAGCCACTGATAACGGAGGAATCTGTGTCCGGTGATGATTGTAGTAGAACTCTGTATTTTTCCATCCAGGGGAGAGCCGCACCATCCGATCATTTCATTCGCTTTAGGTTGTTTGCATGACAACCTGAATGGGTATGGGCAAGTTCCTGATGTCGTGGGATGTTGGCGGATAGTTTTATAATTTGTGGCCAATGGTCGCTCTCACCTTGTGGTGCGATGTGATAACTCTCAATCAGAGGGAGTATTTCCCTACTCCCTAAAGGAAAGTCCAAGAAGGAGTGGGTTTGGCCATCTGATCTTGTCCAGGCTGGAGGAGTGTCCTTGTGAAAGCGCCTTTCAATACGGTGAATCCTCCGCTGCTCAGCTGGATGACTGCATACTCCCCCAGTTTCAATGGTCTAGTTCCTGCGGGGGTCGATTGTGAAGCAAGGTGTGGGGGAACCATTGGGCAAGCAATCCCTATGTCCTCTGGAGGGTTGCAGTAGAGGTTGGTGTTGAAATCTCCTGAAATTATGCTAGGTATGGTGCTGTACTCACGTAGTAGGTTGCAAACGATGTTGGTCAAACAATCCATTTTGGATTTTTCTCGATGGTACTCAGAGAGATATAGACATTGAGCAGCTGGCAATGAGTGGGTGGGCTTCCCAACACTATTCCGGAGAGCCAGTCTTCTTCAAATTTTATCTGTTGGATGCGTTGGGATAGTTTGGTTGATGCGTAGATCGTGAGTCCAACGCTCAGCCTGCCGAACTTAGACTGTCTTGAGGCAAAGGACGTAAATTCCAGGTAACCTTCGATGGGCATACTGTCTACTGCCCAGGTTTCCTGTAAGAGAATGATGTCATATTCCTTTAAGAAGTCAAGGGTGTCTGCGGATTGATTTTTCTGCCTAAATCTGTTGATATTCAAGGAACATATTGTTAGGCCGTGTTTAAAGGTGTTTCAATCATTAAGGGTTCTGGATAAAGCTCCTGGTAGCCATGACCAGTCTGTACTTTCAGGATTTTGCTGATTAGTTATATGCTCTAGAGTTGCTGCTGGCGAACGGCTTCTTGCTGACTTTAATACTGAAAAAAGGAGCCAAAGTTACACTGGGAGCATGAACCTGATTGTTTTCTAGTATTAATGGGTGGCGGGGGTCTCTGGGCGTTGTTAATATTATGCCCCAGTTTTTAAATTGATCAGTTTTTGACTGAATCAGTTCTCGAATTGCTGGAGACGCTAGTGTGATTTGGGTTGCTTCACCCGCTTAGGTTCCTATGCTTGGTATGAATTCAATGGCAATTATATCTTTCGATTGCAAAGTGCTTAAGTCCGGGGATGATTTGAAAAGTCTTAGAATGTTCCCTCGATTAACAATATCATGAGGGCCTCGGGAAACGTATTCTGAGGTTAGTAGCAGTTTGGTGCCTGGGCTGTTAGATGCTTGCGTAAAAACCTCATCAATGGTTAACGACTTTGTTTGCTTTGAATTTTCTTCGGGAACCAGCTTGGTTGTACATGCTGCTGGCGATGGAAGAGACAATTCTCGGTGATGGGTAATTAAGGATAAAGCGTAAGTTCTTTTACACGCGGCCGCCAACTGTTGGTGGCTTGATGGGTTTGAGGGATTCAGGTGAACAAGCTCTTTAGCTGTACACTGCGGGGCTAGGATATTGTCTTCCTCTGTAGTTGGGCGAATGGGGCTGGTGTCTAAAAGTACTGACTGGGAATTTGTAGGGCTGGGTGTAATTTGCGTAAGGGGTCTACGTGGAGAGGCATGGAGATGGAACCAATCTCTGCACTCTCCGCATAGCTCCGTTACGCGTTGCCCGCCTCCTGCTCGCCTCCCGCCTCGCGAGGAATCCCAGAAGAAGACGCGATGGAGACGAGGGAAGCCTGCTGATACGGTAAGGTTATTTAAAATGTTATTTTTAATGTTTTTTTAAGTGTTAATACTGCGGGCGGGAGGTCAACTCCGTTAAGCCCGAGTGTGCCGAGATTTGCCTTGTTTCTCCGCCTACATTGCAGAAGGCGTAAGGGGCAAATCTCCACACATTTCTTTCTCGAATGCTGGCACCTCTGTTGGAGATTGATTAAATCCAGATGTTACTTGGATAGGTAGCTGTGAGAAGAGCCGTAGGTCTTGAGGTGGCCCTGCTTTCTGACTGTTCAATTGTGAGAATTCTGTCTGAGGAACCAGTGGGAGCACTAGTAATTGCGAGCTGGGGTTTGCTCCTGACGTATCTGGCTGTTCCTGTGATGACTCTATTGATCTTTGGGGAATGACTAGCACTTGTAATTTTCGTTTCCATTATATGTTTGTTCCGACTTTTCCGCTGTCTGTTTTTTTTCCTGTTTCGACAACCAATGCATGTTGTGATTATGTGGTGGTTCAGTAGGAATTGCTTTGCAATTCGCTGGCTCTGTAACATACGGAGAAAAAGGTGGTGTTGCTGTTCCACTGGGGTAGGTCTCTGGACCGAGCTGAGAGCCTGGAACGAAGAATCAGGTGGGCCCGGTGCCGGTAGTTTCTTAATCTCGGTTAGTACTGAGGAAAGAAATTGAGGTACAGAAGATGGAGAGTCAATAATGGGAGAACAGCAGCATACTGATTGGACCAGTTGGACCTGGCATTGAGCTTTTATAATGAGTGAGTTAAGCGCCTCCAGTTTTTGATCAATCCCAGCGGTGTACACCGCAAGTGTTTTTAAATTAAAAGGTGCACCTGCAGGTCCATTTTGTCTGAATGATAAGTTAGTGCTGCAACCGTGGTTTGAAGGGTTTGCAGTAGTTGTGACCAAAAGATCGTTAAGGTCAGTTGATGGAGCATTTTCCTAAGCGGTAGACTTTTTACGTTTGTTGATGAAGAACGATAAGTCTAAAGGAGTGTGATTTAAATTCTCGTGAGGCCCTTCAGGGTTGACCATTTGATCGCCTTGGTCAGCAGTGTCTGGAGGGCTTTCTAAATGTGACTGTTTAAATTTGCTGAGGTGGGCGCATGGGTGGGTCATAACTTGTGGTGATAGAACTTTAGTGCTCCTTGTTTGGTAATCAGGTAGGGTTGAGTTTGGGGGTATTAGTGCTATTGGAGAAAACTGGCTTGGATTCGGGACGGACTGAAAAGTTGGCAAGGAGGCGTCTTTGGGAATGGTAACTTGTTCAATTTGGGCTGTCTGTTGATCGGGGGTGACGGACCTGAGGCCTGGTGTAATCGGCTGTCGTCTAGGGCTTCTGGGGCAACAATGAGGAGGAATTTTGTCATTACTGGGGGGCTTAATGGCGGCAAACTGTCAAATCCACAAGCTGCCGTGTGGATCTTGGGCTGAACCAAAATTTGATGAGGCACTGCTGCTGTGATCGTAGGAGAGGAAGCCTGAAACTTATCTGAGGGACTGAGTTTTTTCTTCGAGGCTATCGCTGATGCTGAGTTCCTAATGTAGTCCCTTAATGAAGTCTTTTTTAGCGTAGATTTTGTAGGTTCTGTAAAGCCCGATTTCAGTGCTTCGTTGATCTGGTGTTGTTGGGCCTCGGCTGCCCTCTCTGCAGCCTGATGTGGTGGGGGGGTTTTGACGGATTGAGCTTGCAGCAAGGGTTGCCAGAATTGAGAATTGTGCCCTGAGTCAGAGACTAGTTTTACATTTATGGGTGATTGAGGCTGCAGGAGGGCCGCTGTGGATGCAGCCAAGCATTCGGGAAAAGCCTTCGTCTTCACGCTTTTTTTGGTGAGCCTTGTTGGCACTTTCCTCACTTGCCCCGATCTCATTCTTGGGGAGCTTTTGCTGGTGTGAGAGGCTGGCCATCTTCCTGGCGGTTTATTGTTAAAAGGATTTTGAGACTTGTAGGTTGCAAGGTTGCAAAAGACTGTAATTATTTTGCAATTTAAATGATTGATTGACCCTCCTGGCAGCCGGGTTCCTTAAATGCTAGATACGTCGGGCTGCCGGAGACAACTGAGGAACAACCTGGGTATCACCTGGGCACCTACTCCGGCTCCCGCTGCTGCTCCTCGTCTTCTTCTTATGAGATTGCAGGTAGGAGTGCTGATGATAATAGACTATGTAACAGCAGGGGTGGAACTAGAGTGGGTCTGTGGCAGGTTAGAGTAACGGCTGGGCCAATTCTGTAGCTGTGCGGCCAGGGGCGAGGAGACGAAATGGAGGGGACTGTGGTGGAATTGAGATAATTATGGCAATGCGGTAGAGAGCTGGTGCGAGGATGAGGCAAGCGGGGCTCTCAAGGCTAAATTGCAGGCTGCACCTGGTCTAGTCAGGCCGCCTCTGCAAGTCGCCAGGGGCTCATGCTTACTGCGTCCGCCTGCTAAAGGGCAGCCGCACTTGCCTCCAGCGAGGGCTCTTACCCTGATAGTCTGATCAGATTTTGATGGGTTGTATTTGGCGGAGTTTAGCGGCGTGGAGACAAACCGCGGGGGGCAGTTGGAATCAGGGTCCCCTCGCACCCGCAGCTTCTCACCGTTTGTCTCCCAAGCCGCTCCCACTGCTGCTGCCGCCTCCACTGCCGGTCACTGTCAGCACACCACAGCTGACATGCAGACGAGCGTGCTCCTTCCCACCCGGGGGCTCTTCACTGGGCACTGGGCTCGCAACCTGTGCATGAAGCTGCAGTCCGCTCTCCGAGTCCCGCCACTCGCCACCTCCTCTTTGAATGGACCAGTGGGGATCCCGCTGGGGGCCGCAGGAGCCGCACAGAACCGCAGGTCAGCACGGTGCCGCGGTTACACGGCTGGGGGAGGGAAGGGAGCAAACAGCCAGACAGGGTGTGCGAGAGAGCAAAAGCGACGTTGGCAGCAATGGCTAGTCCTGCTCAAGCTTAAGCTCCAGCTCCCGGCCCTGGCCCTGAGCTCCGAGCTCCAAACTCCATGAGCTCCATGTACAAACTCCTCCTCTTCCAGCAACTTCCGGCAGTGTGAGGACTGAGTTAATTATGTATCAGTTATGAACAACTGGGCTGCTTCATAGGTAAGCTAATAGAACAGCTGCCCAAACAAATACCAGAGGAGAAGATCAACAAAGGGCCAGAGCCAAAATCGAAGTAGTTCAGTCCAAGACTTGTACAGGGTTGGAGAAAAACAGAACTTCACAAAGCAGACACAAATACGTAATATATCAGTTGATTCACAGAACAGTCACTTATAGCCACACTCAACTGAATATTAAACATAAAATTACAAATATACACAATGGAAACCAAACCTCTCTTGTCAGTCCTAAACTAGAACTCTGTATAAGTAGGTCCATCAGTGTCAAATAACTTTAGCCCCTTCCTATATTGTATGTTTCGGAATTCAGAATGTGTACCCTCTTCTTATTGTGTTTAACAGAGTGCTCATTATGCAAAACTCTTTCCTATTATATTTGTCAAAGAGTTCAGAATATGAAACCCTTCCTTCAGCTTTTGTCCAGGGGTTACACAATGTATAGCCCATTTCTACTTTACTTGAACTGGTTTCTGATTTATAATGTCACTATCAGTTGGAACTTCTTATGCAAGCTAACACAACTTTTGGCCAATTAAAAGCTGTAAAACAGAAGATTAACAAATGGGTGGAGCCAAAGGCCCACTCTCCCTCCTTAATGCTTTTAAAACTATTTTTTAGGATTGCATGAGCTGTTACAGACAACTGCCTCTACAAACTAGACCTAAAAATTGATACATTATGTAGAACGCTTGCCACTAACCTTCCTCTGGAACTCATCTTTAACAAGAGAAAGTGATAACCACTGTGAGTTTGGGGTGCACCACTTAGTGCTTTCATTTACTTTAGCCTTTTGTCCTGAAGTGTACACAGTTTAGAACAGTTTTTTTCCTTTTTCCTTCAGCGATAAGACACTATGGGCCTCGTTACGATGTAAGGCGGAGGTACGTCTCGGTCAAGGGACCGACCGACACCCAGTCGGCGGTCCCGACTGACTAATTAGGATGCGACCGAACACTGTTCGGTCGCACTCCTATAATTTACAATGGGAGCATGCATTCTGTCCGGAATGCATGCACCCATTGCAAAATGCGAGGTGCAGTTCATCCCTGCCCCCCGTGGCAGCCACCTTGAGGAGCCTGCCACAAGGTGCAGGGATTAACAGGCTTCCAACCGGAGGCCGCGCACCAAAGTTGAGGTCCGACAGCCTTTCTGTGTCAGAAAGGTCAGCACATAAAGGCTTTGTAAACCCAACATCATAATTGCTCGGCCAGAAAGAGCCGCCCTTGGGATTACTGGCCACATTCCGACTGGCGGATGGGCTCTTCAAGCCCATCAAAAGCCAGTCGGGATGACCATTCGCATTCCTTTCCGACCGACTCCATCATAATGGGTCGGTCGGAAACGAGTCCGACCAGCATATTTCGATGCGGTCGAAACAGCTCCGACCGACGGTGGGAGCCGTTTCTGACCGCGTCTTAATTAGGCCCTTTATATAAAAATAGTAAGTTAATTAATAAACCCCAGAAAAGAGAAACTAATGTATCTTTGATTACTTTGGGAAAGTACAGACGTATTTATCCTGCTCATGATACCTGGAGAGGCCCACAAGTGAAAAAAGAATTTGCCTCTGTACATGCTTGTGGGAAGTCTGCAGCTTCATTCCAGGCTGATACCAAAGCGCTAGTGGTCTACAGGGTATTTGCTTTAACTAAAGCTGCAATCATAGCTAATAAGAAATGTAATTGCTATATGCAAATGTGATTCATTTGCATGCAGTTGGAACCCTTTGGCTGGAGGATGGTTTCACTGCAGTGCATTTTATGGGATAGCTCTTGAACGCCGCTAAATTTATCAGGCATATTACGTCTGTATACATATTGAAATGTATGTGGGAACTTCGAGGCAATATCATGGAGCTAATTAAGCAGCGAACAGGACATTAACTGGCAGCTAATATGCTTTAATCGCGTGATATGTTACCAGAAATGTACTTTACAACCTGCAGTATTGTTGACTTAATTAGATCATTTTACAGCAGTAAATTGTATATTACTTTACTGCTCAAAACTCTTTTCAAATGTACAGACTTTCTAAATATTGTTAGCAAACATAGCTATTTACATATGTTGCTTACCCCTTCATACGCTAACCCCTATTTCTGTGGGGCCTATGAAGCTAATAGTGCACTCCCTCTCCTTCCCTTTTTTAATTATCCCTAGGTGCAGAATAGCTGGAACCATTCCTTTAAATAACTGACTGTGTTAAGAAGTTGTATCTATATTCATTGCATACATGTTTATTTTATATGTGGATTCATTGTATTTAAATATATATCTTAACTGTCCATCCTGAAAATGTCACCTGCATCCTAATGGCATTTTTGTGTAGGGAGAATACATACAAAAGGTGAAAATAAGCCCAAAACGAGAGAAGTCACTTATTTTATGGAGCATAAAAATATGTTGTAGCACTATGCAATCATTCAAAACTCTATTCATAGTCAAATATAAAACAATAATGCCAGTTAATGGTCATATACAAAAATTAAATACATATTACTGACGTTAAGATAGGTATTACAGAGCATTTTATTTTAGAAATACATATTATATTGTAGCAGGTTTTGCCTATTATAAAATAAATTGTTAACACCACTGCTCGCGCTCTGGCTCTCAGGAACAACAGCTAAAGAAAGATAGTGTGCACACCGGCAATGTGCTGGGAATACATCTTTTTTTATATGTCATAACAGTTGCTGCCAATTTTAATTAGGCGTGTGAAATTAAACTTTCACGGTTTAAGTTTGCTAAGATACCACACTTACCAACTTTGTGAAGTTGCAAACTTTATCATCTCTGTACAACTTTCTCTGCTAGTGAAAGAGGCCACAAAAAGTGTTTTGCAGGAAATCGTTGTTAATTTTTTTTAATGAACAAGTCTTTCGCAAAACATGGAGTCCCTGTATATATTTCCTGATCAAAAAATAATTTTGCAAAGTTGACAAGTTGGGTAAGAAAAACAAACTTCACGTGCCCCTACGTTTTAAAATGCGATATTAAAAATAGTCTCCGACTGGATGTCAGTTTTACAAGAAGAGAGAGAAAAGTATCAGTCAATCAATAATATGTTTATTTTTGACAAACGTTTTAATAGAGAACAAAATAGAAAATATAAGTAAATAGCCTGCCCATCATTACGGTTGTGTACCTGATTTGTACCAAAGAGAAACAAGCATTGGCAAAACCAATAAGTCTGCCTTTAGAATGAAAGTGCTTCTTCATTGGTTGGTAAGTTTGTGTGTTATAAGGCCAGTGGATGATTGCAAGATTTAGTTCATTGTTAGATGCATGTGCAAAAGAAGAGTTTATGGATGAGAGGAGTATCAGAAAGAGAGCTCTTATAATGGCAAGAGTTGCATGTGTAGCAGAATGAGCAATGTACAGACTCGGGAAAGGGGCAGTAAAATCATTGAAGCAGGAGTAGCAGAACGAGAGGTTTGAAAATGTATGAGATTGAAAGGTGATCAGTATAGAATTAGCAGGTGCAGCATACAGGTGAGGAGTGCAATTAAAAAACAAGATGTGCATGTGAAAGAGAGTGAGATGGAAATATGGTAAAATAAGTGGTGTGGGTTCAGCAAAATTAGATGTGTCACATGCCAGAGGTGGTGTTGTGAGCCAGTAAAAGGAGGGTTATGCTTGAGATTGGAATGATCTTCTTTGGACATAATAGTTATCAGAAAACCACATTATGGATATCAGTTGTAGTTTACCTCTCACTTCTCTCCCCTAAACAACTAGGGGCATATTTATAAGTAGCTTGCGCTGGCCTTGCGTCACATCACGCAGTTTGACGCAAGACCAGCGCAAGCAGTAAGTTGTATTAAAAAAATTACGCAACTGCAAAACTGTGTAGCTTTTTAAGGTTTGGCTGGGGCGAAAGCTGCAATGAATCCAGCTGCGTCACACAGGAAACAATATAGGCTGTTTAGGTGTTCTCGTGCAAAATGCAATGCAACTGTAATGCAGTGGTATGAGCATAGCACTACGTCACGCATCATTGAGTAATGCAATTCAAAACTAGAAATGCATCAGAATTTCTGTGCATCGGCAAAGAAGGCTTAGGAAATGATGCTGTGGCTAAAGTATAAAATCCTCAACATCTGAGAATATTTTGGCAAGACCATGGAGGTCATCATAATGCAACTAGGAGTAGTTAGGAGACCACCACGTTGGCAGCGAAGGAGGAAGGAACATATTTTCTGCCAACGCATATCCCTCATTACCCTCAGGGAAGAGGAGGTCATACAGTTTTAGAGGTTGAAAAGGGAGTCGATCATGGACTTTCTGGTGAGGATAAGGTCAAGTCTCTGGACAGAAACTACAAGGACCCATACCTTTCCAGAAAATGTCAAATCGATGACTGTGGTACACATCTTGGCCTCTGGATAATTCCAAACTGCAGCGGCAAGATTGGCAGGTATATCACAGGGAGCATTATCTGCCTTTCTCCCATCTGTGTTGGGGGCCATAATTAAACTGGTCCTACAGTACCTACGATTCTGCAAAACTAATCGCCAGCAATCGGAGAACAAGCAAGGGTTTTGCAATATTGCAGGATTCCCCCATGTGCTTGGGGCCATAGATTGCACACATGTGCAATCAGTGCCTCCTGCAGACACTGCACTGCACACCTAATCAGGATCCAGAAACATCATTATTCAATAAATGTCCAGGCAATAGTGGACCATCAGAGCTATTGAAATTGAGATGTGGTTTAATTCCTTTAAAAGCCTACAAATTCGATTGATTAACAGGTTCTTCTGAGCAGCGGTGCCGTTTATGTAATGTTTACGGGGAGCACTGAGTGTTTATCATGCTTTATACTTAATTATTTATGTTGTCATACAACAAGGATTATTGGCACCATCTTGTGACCAAGATTGATATATACAGGCAAGATACTTGTATACTAGATGCTATGGAACCTTTCTCATGTAGGTAGAACTATCACTGAAACCCCATGACTAGAGTCCTTTAACATGGTCGAAGGGGCCTGGAGGAAGGTGTTGTTGCATGATTTGAAATTGTTTACTGGACTATATTCAAAATGCAATATTTTCAGCAGGGCTTTAGCTTTTCAATTTTAGGAGAAATACCACTGGGATCAGAAACACCCATATAGAGACTTCTTGAGAGGCTGGCTTGTCTCAGTTGGAAACAGTAACAGATCCAGCAGAAACTATGGTGATTCTTGGGACAGTCTAAACCTTTTTTAGAGTTGGTTTTATTCTGGTTAAATCTTTTTTACAGGTGATAATTATTTCACTTTGCATTTTGGGGAAGCTGGTCTCCAACAGAGCTGCATGGCGGGCTTCTTGTATTTTTATTTTTTTCTTTCTTTTCTTGCTCTGAATAATCATGACATATATTACTATTTTATTCTGTCTTTTTATATTGTGATGGTTTTTAATAATTTGAAACAATACAAAAAACATCTATCTATTTATCTATCTGGACCATCAGGGACTCTTCATCAACATTCTGGTTAAATACCCTGATGCCTACATTTTCCGCTACGGTCTCATTAAGGAGCGGTTCGGGAATGGCAGTTACGGGAATGGCCTACTCTTTGGTAAGCAAAGCAGAATGACCAATAGATTGACTGAATACCCATCTGTGTGTTTGTGTTTGGATCGTGTGTAATGCACACCTAGTGGCAGTATGTCATTCAAACTTGTAGCCAATTATTTTCTAATGTGTGATTACTGCAAAGATTCAGAAATGGAAGTATGAAAATATATACAGTGCTAGGTGTTGTGACCTGTCATACTCTGTGAGCTCGCAGAACTCCAAGTAATGTAATTGCATTGACAGCAAATGACAAACCATGGGCCCCTCAAATAAATTTTGCGATGTGTTCATGTGTAATGGTGTATCAAGGTCGGAATATGTCTAAATCTCTTGAGACCATAATGGTGTAGGCACAATCTACACATCCAAGGTATCTGTTTAACACAGGGAAGTATAGATGTTGACTGATGATTTTCTTAGGACCACAAATGTGAACGGGCCAACAAATATCAATGACTGTCATGCACTGAAAGTGTTGGATCAAATAATGTAACAAATATGTACTCTAGGTACATACGTCACACTAAAAGAGCAAATGGCAGGTATACACCAGCCATGACAGCATTCAAAGTCATTTTAGCCACATTCATAATAAGCCACATATACATTCTGCATCAGTGTACTAGATGAGTACATACATGCCACAAGTTGCCTACATTTGCTGCATCTTACTTAATCAAAGTAATTGTCACACATTGCTTACATAGGCCAATACAGAAGTCATACACTAGGAACAAACCGATGTCACAGAGTGATGACGTAAAGGTATCACAGTGTAATTACCACAAACAAATCTACATAAACATACATACATTTTCTGACATAAACTTTACCGTACAGGTCTGTTGGACCAAATCAGTCTTCCAAACATAAAATGTCCACTTTTCTGTTCTTATGTGTCAGCCTAAGTACATCTTTTAATAAGCAACTGGACATGCAAATTCATAACAAACAATGTAAGACCCTAGCATACCATATAGGCAGCCAAGTGCATCATAGATGAAAATACGTCAAAAGTATTTGTGAGTGTCAAACTTACTGTCACTATTCCAACCTATAGGTCTCAATATTGCTGCAAAAGAGTCCCATCTAAATTTGGAGACATTGTACACACATACTCCCCAATTTACAGTTAGCAGATAAGAATAGACAAATTTGCTAATCTCGCCAATCTTATGTCTAAACACTTTAACTCTCATGTTAATGTGTTGTATCCCTTACATGCGGTACAATATATAAAATATTCAAAAATATAGCAACAAACATGTGTAAAGCAATGTTCAACAATAACTAAAACATAACAGCGTTAATTAAATTATAAATTGTTTCATACTTCCTGCATAATTCCTGCATACAAAAAATACATAGATAGGTATGTTGAAGTAAAAAGAATACAATCATTGACCTGTGATATTGTCTATTTTCAGATGACCAGGGATATGATTTTCAGCCAAGGCTAATGACTCCATTCACTAATCCACAAAGAGATGGGGATAAGAAGTACAATGCAGCTCTGTCCAAAACCCGCAATGTGGAGGAGCGCGTGTTTGGGGTACTGAAGTCCCGCTTCAGGTGCCTCAACAAGTCAGGTGGCAGACTGCTCTATTTACCTGCCATGCTGTGCAAAATAACATTAGTTTGTGCTATTTTGCACAATATATATGTAAGGACCAATGTCTCTTGGGACTATGGGGGGCAATCCCACATGAGCCTGAAGAGGCAGGAGACTCTCAGAGAGAACTTGTCCACACATGGAAGGTGTGCTGAGACGGGACCAAATTGTTTAAACTTTTGTTTAACCAGTGAAATGGAATGAGGTGCATAATGATGGAAACCATGTTAACTTCTCATCCAATAAATATTTATTTGAACTCATCCATTTCATATATGTGAATGTCAATGTACCCATATAGTCAATCACATCTTGCCAACTAGGTGTAGGCCTCTTTATGTATAATATGTATTTCTTAGCTGTTGATAAACACAGGGGCATTTCTCGCGCTCAGAACAAATCAACCTAGCAGGTCAACTGTCTTGCTGTGTTTGCTGCACCAAAGTGTATGAAATGTGGCACTCAGTGAATGATGGATGACAAACCTCCCAATAAGTCAATCTCTGAGGTAATCTTCAAATTGATGTGTATTTCACATACGGACTAGCATCAACAGTGACAGCACATTGCTGGTACATATGTTGCACCAGATACCATCACAGATTATGGGAGACATCTGTCATGGCCAAAGGCCTTGACTCAGCTGTAACCTATTTTCATGCAAAGTGATGTCAATACCAGTAAATACAATGTCGATGTAGACGATAATGAAGTCAATCTCAGTGAACGAGGTGTTGATGTACAGTGTAACAACTGTACGTGTAATAATTAGAATATCGGTAATTATGATATCAATGCCTGCCATGTTACACGTGTCTACACTCAAAAGCTCATATCATTGCTGTCAGATTAATCCAAGATGAACTCTACATCAACCCCAAGTCAGAGATACGTGGTCAGACAGGCCATGCAACCAAAATCCAAGACTACCAATTTACAGTGTCACATTTGGAGTTACACTTAGCCCAAACACAAACGTACGACCAGGGAAATCATTGTATGGGAAGAGGTGTGGCGCTGCGGTCAGGGCGACTGCCTCCGGAATCTGAGGATCACGGTTCGATCCCCGGCGCCGGATTAGCCCAGAACCATGTGACTCTGGGCAATAGCTTGCTTAATCTTCCCGACGGCCCCCAGCGCCTAGAGACCCTTACGGGTGATTGTTTGCGCTTTACAAATGTGGATTATTAATATTATTATTATTATTATTGTTATTATTATTATTGATTGATCCTACAGATGGGCTTTCACACCACAAACAGACCCCCGGAGATTAGCCCCAATAAAACACATTTGGCCAAAGGCGCACATTCCCAATATACCGCAAAGTTCGATGCCACATGTAGTTAGGAACACTGAGCCAATCAGGACACAACATGCACACTGCACGAGGTGATCATGTGCTCATCGTATCGGACAACACGAAATGCACATACTGGCCTACACTAGCTTTCCCCGAGGTCAAGAGCCATCTGTGTCCACTTATCAGATTGTTTTTGTTACTTATGACTATGATGCTTTTTAAAGAATGTCAAAGTGTTTTATTGTACCCACAAAATGTATATGTGGAGCCAAAACTTCTGTACTTCGAGACTGTCTTCAGACACGCCTCTGTCTGTACTTTTCTGACCGCTGCATTTAGTTAAACTAACTTGTTCTCGTTTTGCCAAACTCCTTTTATCTTTTCATTTATTTAAGATCGTACGAAGGAGGCGCTCAGTATAGTGTACTAAAATGAAGTACACTGTGCAGAGAGTCCAATGAATCCCCAAATGGTACACAGAGGCAATTAATGAGACACACACTCAAGAATTAATCCAAGACCAATTTGTAAACATAAAGTCGATTTTTATGTAATTTTTTAAGACTAAGAACTAAGTTCTAGGGTAAGTAGTTTTGGAGTTACGATTTTTCAAAGTTTTGAAAATATATCAATTTTGTGCGCAATTATGCACCATAGGAATCAATGGGGAAAATGAGGACAAAATGCATATAAAATCAGGCAATGCTTTCACGAAGTTCACCTGCTGGTTTTAGTTTGATGTTGGGACAAGGTCCAAGGTTCCAGCAGGAGAAGTTCGGGAGCATCCCAGATCCGGAGGGATCACAGTGCTGAGGAGCTTGGAAACTGGTGCACAAAGACAAAGGGGACTACTTGAAAATGGACTGCACAGGTGGACTTACAGTTAATTCTGGTGGGTCTCTTTAGTGGGAGGAGGTCGCAAGGGCCTTGGAACAATGGGAGTAGAGCAAGTTAATTGGTGTGGGGGCAGGTGCTGAGAGAATAGGTCAGCACACATTGTGTGTCTTTAGGGTCCTCGCGGTAAGGAGCAAGCAACTTGGAGAGGCAACCTCGGGTCAGCTAGGCCACTCAGGAAGTGGGTTTCAGGTGTTTCAATGTCCCTCAATGGGTGCTTGCTTCTGGTTCTTTGGCAGTCCGGAGTGGACTCTTCTTCTTGGTTTTTACCATTGGGAGTCCAGTATCCTGGGTATTTGGTACGCCTAGTCTGTGGTAGGTCCTGGTACCTCCACACTTGGTGGCGAGGCAGATCTGACCCTCTGAAGCTGTTGTACCTCTTCTTGATTTGGTGCTGCATCAATGTCGTCAGGGAGCAGCAAGTCGAAAAACTGGCCTACATGGGATCAGTTTCTGCAGTGTGCAGGGGAGTGATACCTTCACTGTAAGGCAGCTTGTCTGTGATTTTTCAAAGGTTGTAGCTGCTCTGGGGTTCTTGGAGTCCTTGCCGGTTCAGGACAATACAGCAGGCAGCCATTGTCGAGTTCTTGGAGCAGTTGGCAGGGTTTGGAGCCTTTTTCTTTTTCAGCAGGGCTTCAGTTCTTGTGAAGTGGGTCTTCTTTGTCCTGGTCTCCTTTACTCCAATGAATGAGAGGTTCAGGTCTTGGGTAGCCACCTAAATACTGAATTTAGGGGTGATACAAGGGGAGACAGGTAGCAGCCAATGGGCTTTCTACCTTTAGGGTCTCTACACACTCTAGTGACCACTTCCTGTGGGAAGCGGCAGTATCCTAGCCCTGATTAGAGGTTTCCTCACCAGCTTTTGATTGTCGAATTTCAGGAGAGGGGTTCTCCTTGCCTGCCCTGCCCTAGCGATGGTGGAGGCTGAGGGGGGACTCTCCTCCTCATGCTACTAATTTTCTCAGCTTTCCTCCTACCAAAAGTGGAGCACGAAAGGGAGCTTGGCCTCCCCCACTATCTGGGGATTCCTGTGTTGGATTTGAAGGGTGGCATTGCCTTTGAAGCGTCCCGCTCATGAAGGCCACCCTGTCCTGGAAGAGGTGTGAAGCACCACAGCTCAGATCACGTATCATTTCAGTTCTCTGAGAGAACTGGCTCTCACCCCATGAGGTCTGAAGCATGGCTGGTACTGGAAGTTTAGTTAAAAACTGCCAGTTGGTTAGGTTTCAGGAGAGCTTCTAAAAGGGTCTTGTTAGAAATGGGGGTATCTAGTTGGCAGATGTAGGTACCTTTTTCCAAATAGGGACCCTTGCTTCTTAGTCAGGGTAAGGGGGATACACTTCTAAAATAACCCCTGCTCACTCCCTTGGTAGCATGGCACGAGCAGACAGGCTTATCTCAGAGGCAGTGTGTAAAGCATTTGTGAACATGTACAGTAATACTGTGAAAACACTGCAAATGGACACCACACCAGTTTAGAAAAATAAATCATCTTTATCTAAACCAAACAAGACCAAAACAACAGAAATCCACCATACAGCAATAAAAATATGACTTTCAAATGATAGAAATAGTTCAGTCCAAAGCAAATTGCAGATGCAACACTTTTCACACAAAGTACCTTGGATGCGTCGTGCACATAAATAAAAAGGGTTGCAGGGAAGGTGATGCGTCAGTTCCTTACACTCAAAGAAGGTAATGCATCGGTTCTTTGCTCCGGGGGAAGTGATGCATCGGTTTCTTACTACGTGGGGAGTTGATGTGACAGACTTGGCGCCGCGATGCGACGATCCGGGACAATGAATGGGTTCTTGCAGCTGGACAGCAGGCCGGTGCCATGATCTCGAACTTCAGAGATTGGTGCACCCGATGCGGCGTGCGGTAATTTCATTGAGCCACGGGCAGGCGCTGCGGCGATTTTTTTGACGATGTGTCGGAAACAGGTGCGGATGCATCGCGCTTCTCGAAGTTGCATTACATCTCCAGCTCCCAGCAGCAAACAGCCTCCTGAGGTTCAAAACAACAACAGGCACCTCTTAGCAGGTCAGAACTCCCAGCAAGGAAGGTCAGTGGAGCTGGTGATGAAGTCATTGTGTCCTTGAGACTTTGGAACAGGAGGCAAGCTCCATTTCAAGCCCTAGGAGATCTTCTTCAAGCAGGGGACACAGCAAACAGCAAAGTCCTTTTCCCTTTCCTTGGCAGAAAGTAGCCACTGCAGGCCAACCCCAGACAGCAAACAGCACAGGGGCAGTATTCCTCCTCAGCTTCTCTGGCTCTTCTCCTTGGCAAAGGTTCCTCTTGCTTCCCAGAAAAGATCTTTGAAGTCCTTTCTATCCCTGAGACTTCCAAGAGGAGGCAAGCCCTTGGAGAAAACTTTAACAGCAGGATGATGAAAGCACAGTCCAGTCATTCCCCTATCCAAGACAGAAGCAACCACTGCAGGCCAACCCCAACAGCACACAGCACAGAGGCAATACTCCTCCTCCAGCTTTCCCGGTCCTTCTTCCTGTTAGGTTCCTTAGTTCAGCAGTGATCTAAACGTCTGGGTTCTGGGCCCCTCTTTTTATGCAGTAAATCTCTTTGTTCTCCCCTGGTCCAGGGCTCTGAGCGCTGTCCAAACCAGTTCTGCGGGGCACTTTGCAAGTGCAAAACAACCTCCATTGTCAGTGTGAGCCATGGCTCCAGACACACTACAAGGGGGCAGAGCCATCATTGTGGAAGGCAGGCACAGCCCTATTTAGGTGCAGGTGCTACTCCTCACACCACTCCAAATACAGACTAGGCCTATTCAGCCTCGCGCTGAATCATCCAGACTCTCTGGGGCCACTGCACATCACCAGCCCCTGTCACTCCAAAGCCAGACAGTCAATACACATCCTAGCAGAGGCACCATGGGTGGCCAAGCAAGAAAATACCTACTTTCTAAAACACAGAATGTAAAAATCACCCTCACTAAAAGATGCATTTTAACATTCTGAATTCATGCATACTAAACGTTCTTTTTCTACCTTGTTCCCAAGGGTATTTAGGTTTATAATATGTTATAAACAAACTCCCTATTGTATCTTATGGGAACAGATAGCCTTGCAATAGTGAAAAACGAAATTGGCAGTATTTCACTATCAGGCATGCCGCATATACTAGGGCATGTCCTACCTTTCACATACCCTGCCCACAGGGGTATCTTGGGCCTACCTTAGAGGTGACTAACATGTAAGAAAAGGGAAAGTTTGGGCCTGGCAATTGGGTGCACTTGCCAAGTCGACATGGCAGTATTAGACGGCACACAGGCACTGCAATGGCAGGCCTGAGTTACATTTACAGGCTGCTTATGTGGATGGCACAACCAGTACCTGCAGGCCCACTAGAAGCATTTGGTTTACAGGCCCTGGGCACACACAGTGCATTATACTAGGGACTGACTAGTATATCAAATCAGCCAATTATGGAAACTCCAATCCATACATACAATTTACATGGAGAGCATATGTACGTTAGCACTGATCAGCAGTGGTAAAGTGCCCAGAGTCATAAAACCAACAAAAACAGGTCAGAAACCGAAGGCCACAAAGCAAAAAATGTGTGGATAAACCTGCTGTAAAAGCCAGGTCTAACAGGTCTCCTATGTGAATTTATTAATAATTCCACCTCTTGCATCAGGGATGAATTATTAAGACAAGATGTTTGGTACCAAACATCTTAGAAATCAGTGAAGCCATCATGGAGCTGGGAAACTCTTGTTGACAAGTATCCAGCCCATGTATTCTTTATGACTTCCCTGTTCACTTACAACATCACAGAATGGACTGGACATTGTTGTGGAATTTCTTGTCATGCTGATATGCCAACACATAGGATATGGGGCACCCTGCCTTAGAGCTAAAGACCTACAGTAGGGGTGACTTACCTATATCTAATGCAAGGTATAGTTGGCATGGCACACAGGGATGTGTACTATGTTGACCCGTTGGATTTTCTTGCACCAAGACACGAAGACTGCAATGGCAGAGTGCATAGCCTTGGTGAGGGGGCCCTGGGGTGGCACAACCAGTGCTGCAGCCCCAGAGGACCCTCCTTAGTACCCATGTCCTAGGTACCAGGGGTACCACTTACTAGGGACTTACAGGGATAACTGATGTTGGGCTTGGTTAGCAGGGATCTAGTGCACTTACAGTTCGAAATCACATCAGGCAGCAAGCTCAAAGTGGGGTTAACCAAGCAAAAATAGACACTTTCCTGCAGGGCTGTACTGGCTGAACTTGGCCTCCAACCACAAGGTGGAAGTATACAACCTTGTCCTGCCCTGTCTGACAATTGCTTTCTTTGGTTTTGAGGCCTGCACTCTGGAGAGCCTTTAGGACCTTTTGGAGATAGATCAGGTGATCCTGCAAGGTAGAGCTAAAGAAAGCAATTTCATCAGGATTAGCTGCACTATAAGAGTCCAATCCAGCAAGGACTTTATTCACCATCCTCTGAGAGGTGGCAGGGGCATTCTCCAACCCAAAGGACTTCACAGTGAACTGGAAGTGCTCATCTGGAGTTGAAAATGCACATGTTTCTTTTGCTCCAGGGGTCAGGCCCATCTGCCAGTACCCTGAAGTGAGATCAAAGGAACTCATATATGTGGCTGCCCCAAATCTGTCAATTAGCTCACTAACTCTTGGAATTAGATATGCATCTGTTTTTGTGACTGCATTGAGACTCCTGTATTCCACACAAAACCTAGGGGTATATTCACAAGAACGTGTGATAACTACCGTAAGAGTAGCGTAACGCAACTTTCAATATCGCAGCCTATCGCGGGAAAATAACCCCATGACAACGTGGGATTCACAACAAGGCAGTAGCATGCGATAGTCACCAGATAACGTGCCAAATGTCAGCGTCAAAATCAATGCCACGCTGCATAAATGCGATACGCGATCGCAAAAAAATATGCGATGAGGCCAACAACGGTGCAAAAAGAAGCAAAAACCAGCCACAGGCCTGCAAATCCCACGCATCTGGCAGAGCATTGAACTATAAAAAAACACAGAAAATATACACCAAAAACTATCCAAAGTGCGTAGAAACATGGATGCACCCTGACACAGCGCAGGGGCCAACCCGAACCCCACAACCCCCACAGACTACCAGCAAGGAACAACGGGCCAAGGAGAAGAGAAGGAGGAAGTTGGGGGGCAGACCGCAGGAAAACATGACCAGCGTCACGGAGGGGACAGAACACTACCAGCAACCGACCCACTAGCAGACCACTTGGATTGCAGGCGGAGTGCCGAGGAGGCCAATCCAGGAGGCCAATAGGCGCCGGAATTATGTGACTACCTAAACCAGGCACAAATCCACTGCCAACAGGAAGACAGCAACGGCGACACGAGGTGGCAGTGCAGCACCACAGGAGGAGCTGGAGGAAACCCAGGCCACAGTCATCAGTGTGGAGACTGTGCAAGGAGCAGGGAGTACAGACACAGCTCAAGAGGACCTGACACAACATCAAAAGGGACTGGGGGGACGGGGGGAGTGGGCACAATGGCACACATGCATCTCCCCTACACATGGCAGAGGGTCACACCACACCTCCAGCAGAGCACAGAAGACAACACTTCTGCAATGCCGGAGAGGACCACCACACCTTCGACACCGACGCCCTACAACAGCCCATGGATATCCAATGCAACCCACCACCAGGACCCGGGCAGCCAAGCCACTCAGAGGAGAACACAGAGCCAGCACCAGGACACACAGCAGGAAGCACCCGGAAACCCAGCTGGCTCACGACACCTCACCCACCCACACATGGCACCCCAATGCCATGTCTCAGCACGCCAAAAGGAGGTGGCCCAACAGGAGTGGGTGGGGGTTGAACACTTTGAATGCTAACCCGAACAAATACGTAGGTGTCTATCACCCTCAGGGACCACCCACACCCCACAAAGGAGACCCACACTGCCATAGAGACACATGCAGATGCACATTCACAGTACAGAACTACGCCCAGGGATGCGCAAATAGCAGTCACACAGCCATGTTGGCTCTGCGTACGACGGCCCTGTACACCCCCTTACTATTTGAGTGGGTGATGACATAGCCACATGTCCAAGCTCCAAACCGCTGCCTGCGGTGACATGTCTGCATCCGATATACACAGCATAATATAATGTCTGAGGGCCCAGGGCCCTCATGCATACAACAAGACCACAGGGACACACGTAGACGTAATGTCGAACTGGCTATGGGCACGTGTGCCCGACCCCTTTATTGGCAGGGCCACATGTACAGTGACTTCTGTGCTGGATGTGTGTGGGGTGAGTGTAAGCCAGCATGCACAGAATGTCTGGTGCTGGCAACCACTTGAACATTGGACACCAGTGCAACAGAAACAGAAAACACATGCATAAAAGAGTCAACTGCTGAGCAACATGGAGGGAGCCGGAGAAAGTCCAGAGGAAAGCCAACATGCAAACAGAAGTGTCCGTGAGTTGAAGATGAGCACGCCCATGTGCAAAAAAAGTCTAGGATCGTGTCCCTCCGACAGACACCTGATGCAGATGCAGTGGGGTGTGTCATACCTGCATCATCTTCCTCATCAACGTCTCAGGGCCCCCACACTGTTTGGGGTGACATAGCTGCGCAACCTCTCCACAGCTCATAACTCAATCAGTAACGGACAATGGCTTGCGGTGCACTGAGTCACTGGCACCTGGAGTGCTGAGCAGGGTATCAGGACGATGATGGCATCCACGACAGGTCTGGGCAACTCCGTAAGTCTGTCAGGACAACCGTTTCGACTCTGGCAGGTGGCTGTTGGAGGTGGTCTTTGCGGTGGTGGCGTGTGCCTCCTGCGGTGATGCCACGTCCAGCCCGGTCAGGACTCGATTCAGTGTGTGAGCCATGGTGGGACGCTGTTGGGCCCGGATGCTGCTTACAGCGCAGGGCCACAGAGAAATGGTGTTCATGACCCCCAGGCCAACACTTCAGGGTCCATCCAATACCTCAGAAGAAAGGGTCCCGGACCTGACCAGCACAGAGTTAATGGCCCTGGATGCACAGCGGCCGGCACAGGCACCCAGCCACGGGACGGTGACTTGCGGTGCAGTCAGATGAGCCATGCGGCCTGAGCGGGTCACCATCAATGTCCGAGGTGTATGTTGTGGAGGGTGTCGTGGGACAGTGGAAGGTGTCCTCCAGGGCATGACGCTGAATGGTTGGATTTTATCCAGAAGCAGCAAATGGAGGAGTGGAATGCGACAACCTTGTTGCCACCAGCATTTAGGTATCAGCTACATGAGGATGAAAACTGCCCCCTAGTCCATAGGCTCAGACGCCACCAAAGTTCGGCCAGAGAGTGTCCATGATTGTCGGGAAACAGACTTAGTGGCACCGGGGCTGAGAGGGGATGCTGTCTGCGATGATACCGGTACGCTGATATGAACTCAGCCATTGCAAAGTGAAGACTCTGTGACCTACTGGACCGCAATGTAGGCCGGAGGCAGCGGTCAGCAGTGGCCCACAGCCACGTGTCGTTGGCTGGCAAGGCACAGAGTTAGTGACACAGGGGCAGTTGTCGGTAGTGTCCTATCACCTCCGTAACGATGATCTTGTTCCCTCCGGACTGCAACGCGTCATCCTCTTACGCCTCTCTGTGCGTGCGATGACATGTATTCTGCCTTTTGAATGACCGATGTTCAGTTCCTAATGTGTGACCTACCTGACCGTGGTGTAGGCCTGAGGCAGCGGTCAGCACGGCCCATTCACCGAGTGTCGCCGGCATAGGTTGGATGGCCCCACCATGCCGCGTAGTTCAGGTTCAGTGGCACCATGTGTTACCCGCTGGAGTTGAACAGGGTTAATGGCACCACGTGTCACCCACTGGAGATGAACAGGGTTAGTGGCGCCACGTGTCGCAAGAAGCCCATATGGAACTATGCCTCACTGATCGAAGGGAGTCTGGTGCGGTTGCCGGTGGCCTGTATTTGGGATCACTGCCATTCATGACTCAGGACACAGTTTCACACATGGACCTACTGGGCTGAAGAGTAGGCCTGAGGCGGCAGTAGAGTACGTCAACGAAAAAGGACTCAAGCGGGCTCATTTCATGGAGGCCAGGTTGGTCTAAGGAGGCTGCGAAAGGTCACGGGACTCGGACCTGGAGCTTGAGCCAGAACATGGTGGGCCCTACTTGGCACACGCCGTTGTTGGCAGGTAATCAGTGAGGCATGGGCGGGTCTGACGGGTTCGTGGTCCGGCAGGCGCACAGCGTCGCAGGCAACTCTGCTCTAGAGGATGGCGTCGGCCTCGTGGCGGGGTGAGAGGTGTCGCAATGGCAGAGACGTTGGGCTTTCTGGAAGAGGACCACATCCAGGGCTCCTTGCTAGTTATTCACACCCCTATGCTAGCGTGGCATACGCAGGGCCATCCCACTCCGCTCACGCTTAGGGGGGGCGTAACAGGCAAGATTTCCGTGAGGTTCCCCACTGGCTGTGGTGACAGGGTTGCGTCCACTGTCCACTACACTCCATACACCAGAGGTGTATGTCGCCATGGATATGGGTGTGTGCTGCATACTGCGGTCTGTCCAGCACATCTCCACTACTCTTGGCATTGTGTACTTTCCCAATCATGGTACTACTGCCTCCTTCACATATGCCTGTTTGCCACCTCTCCCCACATTCGGCTGTTGTGTGGCTGAGGTGCCATGCCATTGATGGATCATGTTCACGGCTTGGCCAGGTAACCATTGTGAGTAGTTTTTTCGTGTCTGGTGTGTGGTCATGTTGTTGTGCATGTTGGTAGTGATTTTGCATTGCCAGAGTTGTGAGTTGCAATGTTGTGGAGTCGAGGTGAGTAGGGTGTCCATTTGAAACTTGCCATGGGGCTGTGCATTTCCTGTTGCTTTCCTGGGTAGGCTGGTTGCTGATGGACTGTCAGAGGGTGAAGGAATCGTGCACAGTGGCAGGGTATTTGGAGGCGACATTGTTGGAGGTTACACTGTGTTCTGTTGTTGCATGCACATTGATGTGAGACGTGTGCTTCCTGTTGCGGTGATTGTGTGCTGTGTCACCAGGGGGAACAGGTGGGATATGTGTGCTGTGACACCTGCGTGCATCCTTCTATGGCATATGGTCCTTGTTTGGTCTCCAGCGGATCCTGTGCATTGTGTTGGACGTATGGGGACTGGGGTACCAGGGTGATGGTGATGTCCAGGACAGGTGTGGGGGCTTGGATGTGGATGGCTGTGAGACTCCTCCGACTCTAGAGGGTATTGTTGGGGGGGTGCCGGGGGCCAACAGGTGCAGCCAATCCAGCAGCTTGGTGTGGGGTGGGATGTTGGTTGTCCGTTGTGTTGGTGCCGTAGGTCTGTTAGGTGATGATGGTCAGGATGCGTGGAATGGTTGTCCCTTTCAGCCTGTAGTGGACGGTGACATTATCAGATGTTGGGTCTGTGAGGCTGGTACGTTTCCTAGGGGTCCGCTGTCTTTGTCTGCGCTGCCTTTGTGGTTGTCCGGGGGGGGGTGATCTGGGTGTGGGGTGGTGTCAGTGGGTGTTGTGGCCCTCTTGGGTGTCCTGGCCGCATGATGAGTGGCTACTTGACATCTGTTGCCCTACCGATGTGGCCCTGGGCTGGTCTCCCTTTTGTGGTGCTAGCTGCCCTCCGATTTAACACCAGGTCAGAGCAGGTGTAGATTTCCTGGTGCTAACGCGCCTTAACGCCTGTTTTGTGGTTTTATTGCCGATCTGTCTGGTCCTTGAGAATGTTGAGGTGTGGTCGTGGCTTTTGGCACGGGAACGCCCACTCGGCATCTCATTAGCGATAGTTGCGGTGATCCTCTGTGGCGATGTTTTTTGCGGCTGCTATCGCGGGTAAACTGGTGCTGTGGGCTGTTAGCACCAGCTTGTGAATGGGGAGGTAAATTTATCACGACTTTGGCTGCGAAAAAGTGCCGTTAATTCGGCAATAGCTCCTTGTGAATATGCCCCCTAATTTCTTCCTTTACACCATTGGAAAGAGGCTTGGGGATTACCATAACTGCGCTGGCCTATGATCTCCCTGAGGGTTCAATGACACCTAACTCCAGCATATTGCTTACCTCTACTCTGATGCTTTCTTTGGCTTGATCAGACTGCCTACATATTTGGCTTTTGGCAGGTAGGCTGTCACCAGTGTCCAAACATGTGCACACCAGTTAGTCTGACAATGGGTCAAAGAAAAGAGCTCAGCAAACTTATTTAGGACTTGTCTGCAATCAGTCTGCTGTTGGGCAGTGATGGCGTCTGAAAAGACCCCTCCATTGAATGACCCATCTTTAGGGTTGTGGGAAAGAATATCAGGCTGACTCGTTGTCTCCTGTTCTTCAACTGTTACCATACATATGGTCACATCAGCCCTGTCATTGTAGAGTTTAAGGAGATTTACATATATCACCCTCTCTGGGATTTTACATGTGCCAATGTCAACTCTATCATATATCATCTGTGACCTAGGTTTCTCTATGGTATCTTATGCGGATAATACCCAGATCGTTGTCTTGTCACCCAATACTCAGTCAACCTTTGACAGACTAAATATTTGTCTTTAACAGGTAACCAGCTGGATGGCTACAAGCTGCCTCAGGTTAAACTGGAAAAAAGCAGAGGTAAGGGTGACTGGAAAGAATCCTGAACTCTGGGATCAATTCCTCTGGCTTCCGTACCTGGGGGAGCACCCCCTCCTAAATCTGAAGCAAAAAGCCTTGGTGTCATTCTAGACAAAGACCTGATACTGGTTCTTTGGGCAAAGAAGGTTGCAGGCATCTGCTTTGGCCTCCTGAGGTCTGTTCAGGAGACACTCAAATGGCTCTACATGGAATATCGGAAGACGGTGGTTCAAGGCCTGATACTAATCCATTTTTAGTATGGCAAGTCACTCAATCAATCAATCAATATTTCTTTATTCGGCACTTATAAAGATACCATAAAAGTTCATAAAACAGTTAAAACGCATTAAAAAACATTAAAAAGACAGTTCAAATCATGGCATTTCTTTTCATTTTCCCAGATCTCTATATACAGGGCATTGCAATCAACCCATCTCTCTCGAGTTCCTTATCCTTACCGCCATCTTAATAAAACTCATAATACAGGACAAGGTATATGCATCATTAGCCTTTTGCAAAAACAATAAGGCAATCTTGGCATGTCTAAACTTAGCTCTTTTCAAAATTCCCACCAGGAACTTACGCCTAGGTGATGTATAAAATGAGCATAACAAAACAAAATGAAGGGTATCCTGCAGAGACTTATTGTCGCAGCCACAGGTACCCTTCTGCTCCACCGTTAAGGTAAAATCAAGAGGATCAGATAATAAATGATGCAAGAGGTTGAACCTAAAGCGGGTCATATAAAATCTGTCTTGTGCATTATGAATCAGTGAAAGAATAGGCTCCCTTCCACTCTCCCATTTCAGTCATCTATAGGCCACAACTGTAGATTTACACTCCTCAGTGGCCGCCCTGCTTGCAGTTGTCCATTCCCCAGACTTTTTCTTGACTAACGTTTTATTCTGGGCAATGAGGGGTTTCAGGATCAGTGAAGAGGTTCTTACAACCAATGGCCTCCAAAGTACACTTTACATAGTTTAGCCATGGGATAGAGCTCCCTTTGGCTCGATTCAGACAATCTATAATAATTTGTCTACTGAGGCCTGCCTCGGGGTTAGACCAAACCCTCACCCAGGCCAGAAGCGGCCTGACCTTGATTTGATCTTCAATATACGGTTCTCCCAGTTCTTCATGTATCATGTAGGCTGATATACTGTGCGGGACTTTCAGTATCCTTCTAAAAAATTTATTTTCCTCTATCTGGACCTGATGTATATTCGCAAAGCCCCAAACTTCAGCCCCATAAACTGCCTTAGCGCAGCATATTGATCTATACAAATTCATCACTTGCTCGGGGGACCATCTTCCCAGCCTTCTCCCATAACCCATTATAGCCCCAGATGAGGCCACCAATTTTGAGCAGTGTTTGTCCACCAAAGATCTAAACTTTAGAAGCCCGTCAAACAATACTCCTAGGTAGGAAAAGGACTGGACCCGACCAATTTTGTGAGTTCCTATCTTATAAAAATAGATTTGGGCTGGTCTGGCCCCCGCAAGCATGATATACGATTTATCTAGGTTTGCTGATAGATCAAGTGAGGACATAAAAGTTACAAATCCATCAATCAGCCTCTGTAATCCCCACGGAGTCCGTGCTAGGAGCACCGCGTCGTCCGCATAAAGCAGGACAGGGACTGGGCGAGTGCCTACCTGAAGAGAATCCACTCCGAGTTTACACAGTTCACTATCTAAGTTATTTATGTAAAGTGAAAACAAAAAGGGAGCTAGGATGCAGCCCTGCCGCACTCCACTAGTGCATGGGAATGATGGAGTCTTGCTTCCGTCTTGATTAAAACGAACAGACGCAGTTGTATTCCAGTGCAGTGCCTTGAGAATATTGACTAGGTCCTGGCCCGCCTCAAAACCTGTCATCAGGGCCCATAGCTTTTCCCTATTCACGTGATCAAAGGCCGCGGAAAGGTCCATGAACCCCAAATAAACCGCCTCCTTACTGGCTATAGTGTACTTGGCGAACCAGCAAATAGAGGTTCAGGCACTGGTCCGTGGTTGACCTTCCTTCTCTAAACCCATTTTGGGTGTCCGTTATTAACTGGTGGGTGTCTGTCCAATCCGTTAGACGATTTAGGACAACACGACCCAGCACCTTCGCCGTAACATCGATCAAGGATATCGGGCGATAACATTGTGGGTCATCCCTATTTCCTTTTTTAAATATTGGAACTATTGTTGTCGAGGACCAAGAACGCGGCAGACCTGCCACCACTGCTGCGTTCAGGACCCTCATGAGAATGGGTGCCAACAACTCCACTTTTCTGAGATAAAGGTCTGGAGGAATCCCATCCGGGCCAGGCGCCTTATTTTTTTGTTAGGCCCAGGATGGCCCCCTCCACTTCTACCATGGTGATATCAGGCCTTGCAGTCAGTTTTAACCTCTGCCCTTCATCGTTATTAATTTCACCAGTGTGATTATATAGATTTTTGAAATGGGAATGCCACTGCTCCGGCAAAATAATATTTAAAATCTGTGGGGCATTGGAATCCTGAAAACATGGTGTGTTTATAATTTTCCAGAACTCAGTCAAGTCTCTTCTATCCGCCGCCTCCCTTAAATTTTCCCAGGCTTGCATTTGGAGACTAGTCTTACGTTTTTTGTGTGCCTTTTTATATATCAGCCTACATTGGGCTATGTACGAATTATCCCTGGGCAGAAGTTTTAGGCTAGACTTAAGCTCTTTATGTGCTTTTGAGCAATCTCTATCAAACCATCTGGGTGTGGTAGGTAATGTCCTAGTCTTGGTGGTCTTCAATAATCCATCAATGAGGTGCGCCATCTTTTCGAAAGCGGTTACTACCGCGGCCCCCTCAATGTTGGGGTCGAGGCATACATGAAATGCGTCTTCCCCTCTGGTTATTAAGCTTTTGTAAAAGCTATCTCCGTCTATTTTAGACCATCTAAGCCTCCTCCCTTGGTCTGATATCGTCTCCACGGCACCTACCCCTCGTGATACGTATTTAATGATTGGTCCTTTTAGCTCTAACACCAGAGGGTTGTGGTCACTGAAAATGCTCCTTTCTATGTCTGCTCTACTGACCCAGGTTTTAAGTATGGGTGAAACCATAATGTAGTCGATATAAGATCGACATCCTCAACCTTTAAAGGTGGGATTAGGCTCCCCACCTCTGCCCATTCCTACCAGGTCCATGGTATGGACCAGATTGTGGCCTTTCAACACCTTGTCTAAATGCGCCCCGTCCGGTGAATGCAAAAAGTGTGGCCCTTTCTCCACTGTGCACCGTGACCAGTCCTTCGTAGGTGGTCTTAGGTTCGCGCACAGATGACAATTAAAATCACCTACGAAAACTAAAGATGGAACTGCTCCCGACTTCACAACCGACAGCTGGGCATTTAGGCGAGAGTCCAATTCTTTTGTTATACTTTCCTTCCCATTTGCTCCCACCGCATTATACCAGTTAACTAGGGTAATGTTTACCCCTTTTGAGCGGAGACCTACAGCCTGCATGTTGTATGATGCCCAATTTAGGTTAGACAAAACCCCTTCGATAAGAAGATCTACGTATATAATCAACCCTCCCATGGCTCTCCCTGAAGCTGACCTTTGTGCGGGGACTGCGAAGCACTTGAACCCCTCCAGGGAGAAACGGTTACAATCAATCAACCAGGTCTCCTGAAGACATATAACATGAAACCTGGTGATGTATTGCCTCCATTCCTGCTCCTTATATTTGGCAGCAAGTCCTGCTACGTTCCAGGATACTAGTTTTAATCCGTCCTGCTTGACAGGATTTCTTGCCCCAGCCATGGGGGGGTGAGTACCCACATTTCCCTCCATTATAAGAGTTTCATTTTGGTGGGCTAAAGTATATTGGTGTTTTGATTGGGTGTCTAAAGCACCACTATCAGGCCCCATTATCTCGATCTCTACTATAATGGATGGTTGTAATCTCTCTGCAATAGTTACCCCCTTATCTTCCCCTCTCTGACTTAAATAATATCTCGATGTTTCCATCGGGGGTACCTTATTCTGTTCTGGACTCTTATCCTTATCTTGGTTCTGCCTGGGGTTTATATCTGTCCCTAGTCAATCCTGTTCTTCTAAATTCGTCAGGGGTTCAAATCTATTCTGAAGATTAATCCCATCCTGGTTCCTCATGGCTACAGAGAGAGGTCTACGATTGTGCCCAACCAGGTTCCACTCCCTGCCTCTTAGACCATCCGTAGCATGCCCCCCATTATAGGCCCCCTTCAGGTAAAAAAAGCTAAGGGGCATAGACCAAATGTTACTCGAATCCGTGGTTGGGCCCCACCTTAATATCTGGTAAACAATCTGCGTATATTTCTAAAATTCACAACCACACAATCCCCAATGTTATCCTTGGGCCTAGTTCCCACCCAATTCACCCTTCTAACCATTAATATTTCCCCTTGTTCCATGCCTACTAGGGGCCTATGCTTATTTAACCAAAACATAGTTTTGTTTTTGAGCTCATCATAGGTCTCCAACTGGTCTCGTCTCAGCACTGGGACTCCTTTAAGTATAATCACATAAGGGGCTGCGTCAGGGGGTAGATTGAGAGTTACTGACGTGTTTAAGTGCCCCTTCGTGACGCAATTCTCTAATTGTCCCCGACTAGCGGGGGGGATGAAGCTTCTCTATGGACCATCACCCTGTGTATGCCTTTTGGTACTCCCTGGGGAGCTTCCCTGCTAATGATGGACAAACTCGGGGGGCCTGTGTCAAGCCTACAGATTGTGTATTCGATGGGGTCAAGGGATGTGTGGTTGTGTTGGTTTGATCATTTCGGGTCCTATTTGTGGTTGATGTTTCTATGCCACTGCTAATACCCTCCCCCATTGCGTTATTACCCAGGGAGGGGGGATTGCTACCGCCAACCGACCCCTTTGTCTTAACCAGAGTTATTATTTTATCCAACCTATTGAGGATCACTTTGGTTTGGTTAGCAACAAGTTGCTCAAGATGGATCTGTAGGTTAGATATTATTTGGGATACCCACATTGGGGGCGATTGTGTATTTAAATCGTCCTCTCCGGGAGACCTTGCTTCCGTAGAGCAGGTGTCTAGTACGCCCTTGTTCGTGTTAACCCTCTTGCGCCTAGACTTTTTTCCGTTAGTATTTCTAATCTTACCCTTTGGTGGTGATCCCCCCCTTGATGTTATGTCCTGTGCCAGTGAGGTCCCCCATTGAGCACATGGGATATCAAACATCCCGCAGTCAGGGGATGCCAATGCTAATATTTGGGCATCTAAGTCCTGCTCCTGGTTTAATGAAACAGGTTGGGGGGTTAGTGAGAGACGTCTCTCCGTGAGCTCAATCGCAGATGCTACTTCCCCTAATACTTTACCTAGCATTCTGTCGATGGTGGTTGGTTTTTCACGGTTCAAAGTGGGCATTCCTTTTAATTTACTGCTTTTTAATATATCCGGGCCTATACACTTAGTGAGTTTTGACGACCTGGTTTGGACTGCATTTGCCATGTCTGTATGCTTAATCCAATTCGCCAAGTGATACCGCCAAGTGGTTACCCCGAGTTGAAAACACTAGACTCAAATTAGATGTCCAAACAATTTCAGCTGCTCACTATCACTCCAAAGCGTCTCTAGTCCCAGTGGTGGCTTACAGGATCGCCCTTTACTTAAATAAAGAACATTATGCCATGTACTGACCCAATGCTTGTCCAATGGCATTTACAGGTGTTTCCCAATCCACAGTAGTTAGTGGCCGGGCCCAATCCGTCCTCCTCCGTCCCCGGACGGCCACAGACAGCCTGCCCTTTGCCTGGGCTTAGCCAGGCGCGTCCCACCTGTCGATAAAGCACTTGGTGTCAAGGGCCCCTCAGGCACCTGGGGCTTGTAGTGCACTGTCCTCAGCACTCCACTGCCCCCACAGATGTCTCGGTGCATCTCCCGTGGAGGTAGAGTCTAAGGCCCCGGTGTCCGGGGGCGTGTCCGCTGGTAAAAGCACTCACAAAAGGACACCACACCATTTTTTATATCAAGATGGAAGAATCTTTATCTAGAACTTTGGCAAGATTCAAAATGGTAAAAGTCCACTCTAGGTAGTTAGGGTTTCTCAATAACAGAAATGTTGGTGAGCAAGTTAGATCAATAGGCACAAAATACACGTTTTCCAGACTTTCCTTGTACTGTTTTAACACTTCCAATAGTAATGTCTCTGAGGAGGCTGCCTCCAATGCGGAGGCCTCCTAAGAAAGAAGGACTGGGGCAAGCAAAGACAGTTTCCAAATGCCGGGGACTAATTACATTGGGAGCGTGTTTCTACCAACTTGGGGCGAGAGTGGCCCCAGTAGGTTTGCACAATCCCCGCTGGCAGGCACGCTGTTACGGGGCTGCCGTTCCGCTGCCATTCCGCACATTTCTCAGTCCTCGGCAGTCCCGCTGGTATCAGGGAAAACCACCAGCCCGGGATGTTACCTGGCACTGGGGGGGGGGGGACGAGGCTCCTCCGGTCTCTCCTGGCATCCTGGGTGAAGGCAGCTGCCCACGCAGCCCTGGGCCCGCAGCTCACCCCACGCACCTCGGCGGACTTGGGGCTCGGCGTCTCCTTACTCCTCCGGTGTCTCAGTGCGGCCCCTCCTCGCTTGATGCTGACGTCAGCGGGGGCGCGCCTCAGGGGAAGCCCGGTTGCCAGGTGATGCTTCCCGGCAGCACCAATGCCAGCGAGGCGCTCGCCTGACGTCGCTGGGGATTCCGCACGGTGCTTCCTGGGCCCCCTGGGCTGGCGATGGTGATTTCGAGGTAACCGGAACCTCGCTTGGCAATGCGGGAGGGGCCCCGGGCCTGCAACAGTGACTCCACTGCCACACAGCGCGACTTCCTCACTGCGCTCCACTGCCACAGCGCCTCCCAGCCACGGGGGCTCGTGGCCGCAGCGCTTTTGCTCCCACAGCTCCTCCGTTCTCAACCCAGACTCATACTCACACCTGGCAAATCACTCTATCTGGGCAGCCCCTCATATGTCATCAGAAAGATGCAGGTTGCTCAGAATACCACAGCAAGAGCACAGATGGGCCTGTCCAAAATGAAATGAGCACGTTCGGCACTTGCACAGCTTCATTGGTGGCCTATGTTATGTTATGTAATTTATAAAACACATGGCTGTCCCAGCAAAGGTTTTTACCTGCGAGGGTCTCTGTACATTCATTGTTCTTTTCTTCATATCAAGAATAGATTATGTCAGAAAAAGAAACATTGTCCTACAGTGAGGAATATATTAATAGACTAATACAAGAGCAAGCTGATTTTGACTATTTAGGCACTGGCCTAACGCCTATAGACACTACCCTTAATGATAAATTATCACGCCTAGAGAGACTGGAGAAGAAATTGATACGTACAAGATTACATGGACATTTACTAACTAAATATCTGCAAGCCAATATCATCCCAAAAGGACTACAGGTCCGTAACGAGCCAGCCATCTTCATTGATCTGCCAAAATTTCGTGAAGGTTTTAGCTTTGTGGCTAACAACTGCTCCCGCCACTGGATGGTTCTAGGGGTGGAAACTGCCCTTGAGTATGTGAAAAAACTAATCCTAGAGATAACGGAATTAAAAAAGGAGATCTTGGAAGATAGAAATTTGAAGAATGCAAAAGAAGCACTAGAAAGAGCAGAGAAAGCCACAGCCGAATTTAATACCATTACCTTGAATAAAAAATTGGAAAAACTAGCTAAGGATATTAAGGCCTATGACAAAAAGGCCACATATCCGTACACCAGTGACGATTATTATATCCAAGATTCACAGGGCTACTACACCAATAGGAACAGACAATATTCTCGGAGATTTGCTACTTTCTCTAATTCTTCTTTTGGGAGTGGTTCAGAGAACGAGTCTGAGAGAGCAAGTACCAGCTCCGATTCTCGTACATACGCAGAGGGCACCAATTTCCAACCACTTGAGCCTACTTTTCAACAAGGCCCAACTTACCAACCTCGTACTAGGTATCAAGACAATTTTGCACCTGCCAACTCGGCTTTTTTAGGGGAACCCACCTGGACCAGTCGAGATCAGAATTGGGGGCGACCTCCCAGATGGAATCAAACACGGGGAAATCAACGGGGCAACTCCAGGGTGCGGTTCCAAACCCAACCACAACAGAACCATGGGGAAATTCGCACCAGGCGCCAGACTTACCGATGGTAACCCTTATACCAGACAACACCTCCAATCTGAATATGGAAGTCTCAATGACACGCCAAGGAATAACAGAGATGGATATGAATATGAAGGACCCTATATTGAACATCTCGAAATATTCTTTGAATAAAGCTGAACATGATATTTTGTCAAGAGGTCTGTCCTTTGTTCCAACCTCCATTCCAAACTCTTTTAACATCAAGCTGGAATTGCAACATTTCTTTAGAAAAATCCGCCTAAAATACTTCTTTGTGAAAAATGAGACTTATAAAAAAAAGATGACAGCTACAGAATTTCGCCCGCCCTCTACTTTTACGCCGGCCTCTCACTTGATGAATGATAAGATCTTGGCCTATGAGAAGATAGTGATGAGTGAAGTTATGAAATTGCTGAGTAACACCAAGTATATTAAATACAACATCACCAAAGAAGAAAGACTTGCACTTTCCACATTGAACAATAACAAATCCATCACTATCAAGACTGCGGATAAGGGTGGAGCCGTAGTGGTACAAGACACAGAAGACTATATAAATGAGATCAATCAACAACTCAGCTCCACGGATAGTTACACTAAGATCCCATGTGATCCTACTAAGGAAATTGCGAAGCTGATTCGAGGCCTTACCACTTCTGGTATGGAACAAGGATTCCTCTCAGAACCTGAAAGCAAGTTCCTAAACAAAACAAATCCTAGGATCCCCACCATCTATACTATCCCTAAAGTGCATAAGAACCTACTGAAACCTCCAGGAAGACCAATAGTATCAGGCTGTGGTTCCATCTTGGAACCTTTGAACCAATACCTCGACAGTTTTTTACAGCCGTTTGTCTTGGAAACCAGATCATTCATTAGAGATACAATGCACACCATCCAATTGTTTGAAGGCCAACCTTTTGACAGGACTTTGCAATTGTTTGTTACTCTGGATGTATGCTCGTTATACACCAGTATACCACAAAATGAAGCCATAGAAGTCATTAGGAATGTACTAGACTCCCGTCCAAAACCACAATGGGTTCCCACAGACTTTCTCGTACAACTATTACAAATCGCAATGGAGAAAAACTACTTTATCTTCCAAAACACGTTTTATTATCAGTGTAGAGGAGTAGCTATGGGGGCCGGATTCGCGCCGAGTCTAGCGAATTTGTACATGGATTATTTTGAAGACACAAGTATCTACTCTGACCTGAACCCTTTCATTGATAACATCACAGCGTGGAAGAGATACATTGATGATATCCTCATGTTATGGACAGGTTCAGAAGATCAATTAATGTCATTCGTCACGTGGTTGAATTCCCGCAACTTGAACATCCAATTTACTATGGCACATAATGATAGATCCATTCCCTTTCTGGATCTTACATTAAAAGCTGAAGAGGGAAGGATTCTGATGTCTTTATACAAAAAACCCACCGATCGAAACACCTTGCTCCAATACAATTCTCATCACCCGAGAAACCTTAGGGACAACCTGCCTTATGGACAATTTTTAAGATTGCGGCGCAACTGTTCGAGAAGAAAAGATTATTTCAAGGAAACAGATATACTCATTGGCAAGCTAAGGGAGAGAGGATACCCAAAGGGACTTCTCAATAGATCTCGCAAAAGGGCTTGGTACAGACCAAGAGAAACCTTATTGGAAGTACAACCCAAAGATCAAGGAATGGAAAAACTTATATGTGTTACAACATTCAACACTAGAAGTAACGAAATAAAAAAAGTTATTAAGAAATATTGGAATTTGGTTGGATCTGACATTTGTTCCACTGAAGCCCCTTTGTTTGCTTTCAAGCGTGCAAAAAATATCAAGGACTTTGTAGTATCTTCATATCTAGAACCTTCCCCTACACCAAACACAAGATCACTGCTCAACTTACCACAGATCCTAGGACATCATAAATGTGGTCATTGTAAGGTTTGCCAATATACCATGATTGGAACCAGCTTCAGTCACTGTGGAAAGACCTATTCTCTTAATCACTTTACCAACTGTAACAGCCAAAATGTGATTTACGCCATCAGATGTCCTTGCCAAATGATATATGTAGGTCAAACTACCCAAAAAGTCAAGAATAGGATCCAGCAACATCAGAGCAGAATTAAATGCAAATCACCAGGAGCACCATTAGTTGAACACTACACAAACGCACGACACACTCACCAACAACTGGAGTGGTGGGTTTTGGAAAAAATCACATTACACAGGCGGGGTGGGAATGTTGTCACTTCTCTTAACTATAAAGAGTGTCGTTGGATTCATTTCCTTGATGCAACTAATTCGGGTCTGAACGAACATGAAGAGACTTATTTACAAATGAGTAAACTCTAATACTACTTCTGGTCATTTATTCTAACCCCTGCATCCATCTTGTCTTCCATGTGGTTGAGTATAATGCATTACAGGGATCCTTCCCCCCACGCATTTCCAGTATGTATATGTGTTTCCAGTATATATATGCGCTTGACAAATTTATTTAGTATAATAAGGTGACATTGTATTAGTGTTATATGTTCTTCATTGAAATAGTTAACACCATGATACTTTTATGTATACTGTGTTGTCCCATTATGTTGCATCTCTTTGCATATAAATGTACCTATTGTTACTGCAAAGCCGCAATACAGATTGTGAAGAAATCCCGCATTGACCTTTATGGCATTTTACCCTTACTGTCTAAAGTTTGCACTTGAAATGCTTTAAAGTTTTTACAATTGACCGGCAAAACAAACTGTACAACTGAAACATTCGTATCCCCAGACGCGTGCACGATTATGTTATCATAGAGATGGCCCTGGCTCATTTTGTGAAAGACTACCAGGTATTATTTGGTCCTACATTTGTTACGAGTACATCTCGTTATTTCTTCACTACATGCATGAAAAAGGTCCTCCACCTGTTAAGAGTGTATTCCCGATTATTCCACCTCGGGTTTTTCAGATCACCTTACGAGCGAGGTTCCCGCACGTACACGGCCTCATTGACTACGTCATATAGTCAGCCTCACCTTGCGCTCGCTGTCAGTAGCAGCTGAGACCTTGACGGATAAAGACGTCCAGTTCACGGACACCATGTAAGTTTTTGCACTAACGTCATGATTTTTCACTTAGTTTCACTTCGATTTTGTGAAACGATCGTGCCGCAATTGCCATACAAGGTGTATCATTACCGCCACTGGCATTTCTAAGTTAGTTTCCTTTTGATTTGGTTTAAGGAAAAAAGATTTTGCTACATTTGTCTAACCGCCATGCGGGTCTTTTTTCATTCGTCGCATTGGTTCTTTAATAGTTACCTATATGTACTAGAAACAGTGCATTTTTGGCTTGCTTTTGTCGTTTTCCATGTATAAATCTATACATATGTCCTTCGATATCTTGTGAGCGGTAATTACGCTCTTGTTAATTAACTTTTTAACTCCCTCTGGCGACCCTAATCATGGTGCCTTTTTGTTCGCAGTACGTGGCGATTGTTATGACAGCACCACTCCCTCCTTTCTAAATGAAATTACCGTCCTTCAGGTATGTGCCTTTTTAAAAAAAATCAGTTATACACTAATAACTTTGATACGCAGTCCGTTATAACTTCGCTACAGCCCCTCTTCTTTAATTGTTGCAGAATTCATTATCAAAGTAGATGCCGGCTGACTGCGCACGAGACATGAGGAATCTATTTCCAATACCCTAAATTGGTTTTCCCAGGTGAGCTAGCTTGCCGCACAAAGGAATTTACATCTTTTCCTTGACATGTGACACACACATTGCCCTGACACCAAACTCTTTGCGCTTACAGGTCCCCAACCTATCTTCTGTCCTGATGAAGACCCACTTTTGATGCATACTAATTGGCACCGCCATATCGGGTCGAAACGTCGACGTTACTTGTCCTATGCTTCCGTGCAAATCCACATACAGAATTAGGAAATTACAGCCTACAGTGGTTTATGTACTTCAAGCTTGATCTGACTGTCTATTTTTGTACTGTCTATTGTATATAATTGTGACATGTGATGTTTGTTCAAGTACACTATGTTTTCACTAAGTGTTTAATTTTGTATGTGTTTTCTGGTTGGGTCACCCTGTAAACACTTCGGTGTTTCTATATGATAAATGATATAATTCCATCCAGTAAAACGAATTCATTTCTGTTTCTTTGACTATGTGTGTGTTCCTTGCGGTTCTCCAGTGTATTAAGTACATATCTAAATAAGTTTGCTTGTTTCCCGACAGAACCAATGTTTTTGCTTTCATTGTCCCAGCAAAGGGACGTCCCAGTGCTAAAGAACCGGAAAGAGAGAAGAAATGAGATGAATAAGCTACTGAAATAACAATGTCTTTACTGCCTTTCTGAACACCAAGAGATTGGGAATGTTCCTCATAGCAAGAGGCATCGAGTTCCATAAAATGGGAGCTAACACCTTGAAAGAACGGGCTCCGGCTCTATGGAAACGCGGCACCCGCATCAGATGTAAAACTGCAGAGCACAGGGCACGGGAGGGAACATAGTGGTGGCCCAGGTTTCTGAGAAAAAGAATAGAATTTAAGGCTCTATATAACGCCCATAGGATAATGCATTCCCCTGGCTCACACATCCTTAAACATCTCACCATTCCATCCAGTACCCTCAGAAAGCAAAAATCAAATGACCTATTCCTACAGACAATTCCTAGAATTAGGAGAGCAAGAGGCGGGGGGTCATTCATTTAGTTACCTGGTCTCTAAACTTTGGAACTCACTTCCTTTCCAACTTAGGAAACAGCCGAAAACCTATGTTTTCATCCGAGTAGGGTAAGTCCTCATTTGTCCTCACAGTGTTATGCCAGTGCCTGGAAGCCCGCTGTGGGTAGCTGTGTGCTCTATAAGAACATTGTATTATTTATAATAACAATAATAGTTATCGATCTGCTGCTGTCTGCTGAGTTGGAATAAAGGGGCCAGTGCGGTCTGGGCCCATTTCTTTCTAAGGGCAGTGCACGTGATTCTCAAAGTTCGATGCTGGGTAGTCCTATGGTGACTCTGTTAGGTGAACAACTTATCCTTGCTTGTGCTTAGTTTATAGAAAAATAAGTGCCAAGGCCTAAGATTTTTCTCAGGAGGCCATTGCAACTATCACTTCCCACTGTCCCTGCCAGCGCTGCCAAATTCCAGCACCAATGCTACCTACTTAACAATATGCTCCTACAAATGTGACAAAATGGAAAATTCCTCGCTGTCCAAACTGTAAGGTCTAGAGGTGCTAAGGTTCCTACTTTTTATTTATTTTGCAATCTTAAATCATCTGCTAATGTTTAAACAATAGACAGTGACACCAGCACAAATTAAGTATGCATCAGCTTCAAGCCTGTCCGGATAATGGGCCGTTCTGCTGATTTTTAGGTCTCGGCTCCAGACGACTCGCATGCACTGTTTCAAAAAGAAACCTGTTGTATGTACTATGTGGGCTTCAGCCCACCCAAAGGTTTGCCATTTCCTGCCTCCCTCATCGCTCCATTATTCGTTGTCCCTATTTTCCCATGGCGTGCATGTGTCGTGCCTCTTCCCATCTTTAGCCCTCCCTGAGAGCAGCAACCAATTACTGCTAAACAAACGGAGGGGCCATTTGAAGGAATTGTTTCGGGACTCATTTTATATTACTTTAAGAGCGCTTTTCACAAGTTCTACTGTTTTTACTCACACCGTTCTTTGTTTCCTGCTCGTGCCTCCTCGTAATTTCTTTATTTCCCTTTGCCTCTCGGAATTCCTCTATGTTGCTCCCTCACTCCCTATTCTTTCACTGTCTGTTGTTGCATCCTGTTTCTGCCTCCCAGTAGGGTTTTTGTTATTCCATTTTTTTATAGCGCTAACTCAACCCGAAGGGATTGGAGTGCTTTACATGAGCACCAAGTTACATTACACAAGGATACATTAATTTATTGGTAGCCCTGGGGAGATTAAGTGATTTGCCCACAATCACAGGATGTTGACCCGCCAAGGTTCGAACCTGGTTCCTCAGCTTCAAAGTCAGCAGCTCTGGGCATTATTTCACATCCTCTGTCCAGAAGCTGGAGTATGATCAGTACAGACCTAGGGACAGCACGCCCTGCTCTATTTAAAAAACGATACCAATATTGTTCAACTTCATTGTAATACTTTGGGTGCATGTTTCCGCGGCTAGAAAAGTCACCTGGGAATTACAATCACCTGCTTGAACATTAACATCAAGCAGCAAGTTAGTGGGCGGGATATCTCACTGCAGGTAGCTCCCAGAAACTCCAGCAACATGGCAGTCAAAGCTAGCCACAGTCTTTTCAAACTGCATGCCCATGAGCCTCTGCAGCCAGTTAGATCGGATTGGACGCCTGAGGTTGCTGGTTTGATTTACAGGAACATTTAAAAAAAGTTATCGGGTGAGAAAGAGATTGCAAGGAAGAAACTACCTCCCTGCAAGCGGCAAAGCAGATATATCTCTTGGGGTTTGAGAAGGTAAGTACGACACCCGCAACATATCATAGGCTTGCCATTGGATCCTACATGAACAAGTGCTTCTTTCCTCCTCCCACTCGCCCCCACTGCTAGACGCTGTTCATTGGAGTGCTATATCTGTAAGCTATGATATATGATTATTATCTAACTTATTTTTTCCTTGGTACTGAATTTGTGCTGGTTAGTGTCTTTGGTTGTCAATCACATCGCTCTTTCACATGAAGAGAAAATCCTTCCATTCACAGATTGCCACTACGTTCAGTAATAGCTGTGCACACTTTTGTACTCTGCCTGCCACATCGAAGCTTCCCTCGCGAACCCTGCAGGCTACTACAGGAAACAATCTAAAAGACATTCACATTGACAATTCCAATAGCTCGGGCATTACAAAGACCTATTTTCCTTGCCAATGCTTGTTAGAAGTGCATGCAACATGTTCTGGAACTGCTTTGCAACTTCCAGACAACATTCCAGTCCAGTTTGTTCTGGTAACATATGGATAATGAGGAAAGCTGACTGTGTCTATTGGTGGGCCTTCCATTCCAAGTGCAGAAACCTACGGGTTTCTCCTTGACCAGAGCTTTATGTGGGCCGGGTCTGGCCGGGTCTGAGCACCGGCAGTTATTTTCAGGGGGCCTCGAAACGGGTCTCTATCGGGCTCTATTTTCAGACCTCCAAAGGTAGACCGTTTTTATTTTCCGCGACTGCAGTGAGAGCATGCACATCGATGTGCGCATGCTCACAAACAACTTCAGAAGCACTGACTTCTTACTTTTTAACAGTGCCCCTTACCGCGCTTTCACTTTTATAGTAGCTGTCGCGCTGTCCCCGGACTCACAACACTCCCTCTCCCCGCCCCCACTACTCGGCAGCAGAAGCCATGAGCAGCAGTGCCACAGGGTCACACACGTTATCTTGCAGGAAGACGATCGGTCGGCAACTGCGTTGTAACTGGCACAGGATCATCTAAAAGCCCTTCGAATTAATTTTGTGCATATGAAGAAGCTTTTCTTCAGCTTGCATTCCAACCTCCATAACTGATCATAAAACTACCCCAAAGACAGTGTTTCCAAATAGAAAAGCGTTTTCATGTAATGACTGAGTTTTTTTGTCTCGGATCAGAAAGGCACAACAACATACCCTCAAATATTATTCATACATACGAGTGTGCTTCCTTCGCCGTATTATTTGATTTAAAGTGATGAGCATAATTTGGGCAGGCACTCGAAAAACCACGTGCAGGCAGTAAATAAACATTCTTACCGTCAGCCGGAAAACCAAAGTCACCCCTCCCTCTGTCCCCAACTGCTGCAACTGCTTCGCAATTAGGTACCGACTGCAACCAAAATGAAAAGTAAATTGGGGTGGTTCCTTTCACCAAGTGTATTTCTGCCTAGGATTGGACAGTTAGACAATTATTTCAGCGTGTGCAGAGATGGGGTAAGCCAATGCTGAACAGCCTCACCCCATTCTGAAAAGGAGTGACAGTGAATGAGGAAAAGCAAAGACAAGCAACTGCCCATTGGGACAAGAGTTGAGGGGTGACAGGAGTTTTGTTGTGCTAGGGGACTCCATTTGATTTCATGGAGATAGAAAAGTTCACGTACCTACTACCTACAGAACGGCTTTATACTGTAAAGTGCCGGTACTCTAGCATTAAAAATATTGCAGCACTGCTGGGAAGTGCAGGTACTCTCTCTGTCCCCTTCAAGTTACAAAAGTGCGGGCACTCTGTACCGGAGAGCACATGCTGGTTTGAAGCACTGGATAGTAAATGAAACTCGCCCTGCCAAGGACACACAAAAAAGGCTCCCGCATCCTAGCACTCAAACAAAGCCAATGTGTGCTACATTATTTTGACATATGTCATTTGTGTTGTAGGCTTAGTTTGGGCAGCCAGCCAGTCAGTTTTAAAAGTGCATTTGTTTCATGTACTTTGTGCAACACGTTATTGCTTATATAAGGTGCTTAATGTAACTGCTCACTCTCAGCTTCGGTTGGCGGCGCACTGTTTGTGTTATATGTTTAGTGCAGGGCTTTAAGTGGGTTGGTTCAGTCTTGGTCTGAGCACCGGCAGTTATTTTGAGGGGGCCTCGAAACGGGTCTCTATCAGGCTCTATTTTCATGCCTCCAAAGGTAGTCAGTTTTCTTTTTTTTTCCTCGACTGCAGTGAGAGCATGCACATCGATGTGCGCATGCTCATTTTGCTCATTACTGAGCAGTGGAGGTAGTGAGCATGCCAGGTGAGCTGCGTTGTAGGAGCAACGCGGCTTTAAAGAGAGCCATTTTCTCTCAGGATTTCCCTTCTTGCAGCGCAGGTGCAACGTCGTCGTGGTGCCAGCCTTCACATCGCGGGATGATTAGGAGAGAGACGACCACACGCAGCCTGCTCCAGAGCGACCCTGCTCTGACCTTCCACACTGAGAATCAAGGCTGCAGTGTAATCCAGCAACAAGTGAAACGCAGAGAGAGGAACTAGTCTGTGTGATCCTGCCCCAGCCCTAACACAATGCTAGTTATCTTGAGTTAGACCACGCCCCTACTTGGATAGGCCACGCCCCTTTAAGCGGGTTGTCCCGCCCATTTTTGAGCCCCCCCCCCCCAGTTGTTTTTTTCCACTTAAAGCCCTGCCCTTGACCAATGCTAACACGGGAATGGCAAAGGCTGTGGATTGCTTCCTTGCTGTCGGATTGATGACACCTCTAACATATACATTACCTGGGCATCTGCGCTTTACCCTCTCCACTTCTTATGCAATACATGACCCTTCCCTTTTGCTTGTCCTCTGTCAATTCTATTTGAGGAAATGGCAAGATCAAAAGTGTAGGGGTAAATGTTTGATGAATAGAAAGCAGATTGGAGAAGCGAACATCAAAACGGTCATTGAGCCGAGGCGATCAACCCACAAAACTGCTTTCAGAAATGTGTATTTAGACGTCCAATGGATAATTTCCTTGTGGGTATTTATAGGGAAAAAAGTTTTGCCTCCCTTGTTTCTGCCACCAATAAAGGTATTTTGACTGTTAGATTTTTGGATTTTAAGGATTTATACCAATTCGAAGGGTTTATGGACATAATTTTCCCCATACTAGCTAGAAAATTGTTTATCCAATGGAGGCTAGGGACTCTTCCCATTAAAACATTTACTTACAACTGGACAAAAAGGACGGATAAAATCTGCCCAGGTTGTTGCATTTATGATGAGGAAGAACCCCATATTATGTTTTTCTGTCCTGCATACAATCGACCCAGAAAATACTGGTTAGCTCCTCTATGCAGGAACTTGGGCTTAAGGAGCTATCTCCATTCCCTTAGAATATTGAAAACGAGCACGGCACCCCACATAGTATATGCAGTTGCTAAATTTTTAATGGCCATGTGGCAGTTAAGGTCAAAATATCTTAAAGACTGATCCTTTTGGCTATGATTCTTAACGCCTTTCTCAATCGGAAATTCTTTTTATACTATGATGGTTTTATGTATTTTACTATGTTCTTAAACTAATGTGGATGCATTTTAATGATATTGTTTTTGCATCTTTTATGGCCAAATTGGCCGAAATAAAGAATTTGATTGATTGATAATTTCTGAATTTCGGATTGAAAGTAAATCCCATCGACACTTACCTTTCTGGAATGTGTCACATATTTTGGACAAGCCAAGTGCCTGGAGAATTTGGGCCCAGGTTTCCAAAATGTGAAACTGATACCATGTCAGCTGCAAGATTCTGCTGGACTAATTGTAATTCTGAATATAAACAGAAATGCATTTCAGTAGAATTCTGTTGGAGTTTACAGTTCCTATTGGCCACATGAAACCTTGTTTATGACGCCTTACAGTTTCCTAATGTGGAGAATCGGATTGGTAATTATTTGAATTCAGAATGCGCTCTCACATAACCCAACCCTCTCCAACACTAAGCTAGGAAAACGACATAGCTTGGATGCCTTTAGCAAGGAGAACAGAAGTATTGCTTTGCTTGTGTTTTATTTAACCACTTCAGACTCCATTGTTATTATTACATTTCTTTTAATAATGCAATATATTGAAATCAAACCCTATGACCGTCCCGCTAAATCTGTGTCACTGACCTTTTCAGGTTGCAAATGGGACCTGTGTGTAGCGTGTGACGCTCTTTGCTCTGTCGACCAGCAAGGGCCGCCGCCATTCTTGTTTGATGTTTCGAAGGGATATACGACACGCCGAATAATTTACACAGCCAGGAAGCGCAATCACAAGAGACTCCGAGAACTAATATGATCTGCAATGCTCATTAGCTTTCAATTATTCACAGATATGTCAGACAAAGACGTGCATTAAACAGAGAGCGTCGGTGGTTTGGTCTCGCGGCTCTCGGAGGATGGAAATAGCCCAAATTCCTGTGCAAGCGAGGCTTTTCTTTCTCCTTTGATGAATTCATCTTTCGACCTGTCATTGGGCTCGAGCACTTGACAGTCGTGCTGGGACCCCCGAGATTAATCAAGCGGACGGCTGCTGGCTGCGTGACGCGATTATGACAGGGCTGTTTATTTGTGGATGACATCCTGTCCAAAGAACGTTGCGGAACAGTGGACGCATGGGTAATAAATAGGAGGGGTGCGTTCATGGAATAGGTGACAAAGGGGCATATGTATGAAAGCAAAAATTAGTCGCAAACGCTGCGATTCGCAAAAAACAGCGTTTGCGACTGATTTTTCGCTATTTCATATGTATGAAAGACTTCCAAACTGAAAAATAAGAAATCGCTAAATTAGCGATTTCTTAGGCTGCGAAACAAGAAAACTGCGAATTTCCTAGCGAATACCTAATTTGCGATTCCTTAGCGTTGCGAATATCGCTAACAAGAAATCGCTAGCTAAGAAATCGCAAACACATGTATGAAAAAATCGCAAATAGCGATTTCACGAAATTCGCAAATTAAGAAATCGCAATTAACACCAATTGCTTGCAGGTGGTAAACTGGTGCAAGGTACAAAAACCAGCCCACAATGCAACAAACACACCCACAATGGCTGCAATGTACGTGATAGCCAGGAGGCTGCGTATTCGGGCCCTTGCACACAGGAGAATGAGACAGGAACGTATCTTCAGGCTGCGCATCACCCTGTTACAGAACACTGAAGAGGAGATCTATGACAAGTACAGACTGCACCCACAGACCATAATGGACCTGATTGAGGAGCTGAAACCCCACTTGGAGCACCCTACTCGCAGGACACAAACAATTCCCACACATGTGCAGGTCCTGTGCTCCCTGCACCTCCTGGCGTCAGGGAGTTTTCAACGGGTCATAGCGGAGGTTGGTGGGGTGTCACAGAGTGCACTTTCGCGCTTCTTCCATGCCTTCCTAGGTGCAATGCTACTGAGGCTCCCACATCACATTTACTTCCCCACCACCCAACAGGCATTACAACAAACGATACTGGACTTCTACCAGATTGCACGTTTCCCCCACGTCATCGGCTGCATTGACGGGACCCATGTGGCCATCACACCCCCAGCAGAAACTGAATATGTCTACAGGAATCGGAAATGCTACCATTCCCTCAACATACAGATTGTGTGCAACGCTAAGTATCACATCACAGACATCGTAGCCAAATACCCCGGCAGTACACATGACTCCTTCATCTTCCGACACAGTGGAATACACAGACGTCTCTGAGTGCTGGAGAGTTTGGGGAGGGGTACCTGCTCGGTAAATACATTGCACACATCAATACATCCACTACATCAGTTGAGGGGGGGGACATTGACTCACCTATTGTGTTTTTTTCCATGCAGGTGACAGTGCCTATGCAGTGCGCGACTTCATCCTGACCCCATACCTGGATCCTGCAAATGCAAGTGAGAGGAGCTACAACAGGGCACACAGATCGACACGCAGCGTCATTGAGCGTACCTTTGGAATCCTGAAGAGCCGCTTCAGGTGCCTGCATAAAAGTGGAGGCGCACTGCAATACAGCCCTGAGACCTGCTGTAAAATCGTGGCAAGCTGTGCAATGCTACATAACATGGCAATGAGGAAAGGCACCACAATTGATGTGACCGATACAGACACATCGGATGACGAGCGCCCTGCTCCCCCTGCCAGACCAGCACCAGGAGTTGGGGCAGCTGCTGGACGCCAGAGACGGACTGAGATCACACAAAACTACTTTTAGGTGAGTATTGAGGAAATGAGACTACAAAGCCTGATGATGTGTCAAGTGTTTAATCACACTTAACATGAAAGAAATTGTAATTGTCCCCAGCACATGTTGTACACACAGTGCAGAGAAGGCACAAGAAATAGGGCAAACAGCCTTTTGCGGGTTAATGCACCCGTGTTGCAGTCAGTGTCCCCGCAGATGATCACCTCCGTCGGTGCCGTCCAGGGTGGTTGACCCCCATGGTGCGCCCTTGGCCTGCTACCTGTCTGCCACTGCGGCGTCTTTCACCTGGCAAGGTTGGAGTGATGCTGCTGCGACTCGATGTGTCCTCACTCTCAGCAGAGGCCATTAGTGCGCTGCCACCTGCATTGGCTGTCTGCAGCTGTTCCACAGCAGTGGTCACCTGCGCCAGCCCTCGTGCTATGTCCTGGCAGCAATGTGCCATGTCCACCTGCATGGTTACGCTTCTGCGTGTGAGTGCGCTGGTGGTGGTGCAGAGGCGGTTGACTGCCTTAGTATAATTGTGTAGCCGTGCATTGGCACGTCGTCCAGCCCTGTCATTGGCAGCTTGGGTGTCCCTCAAAGTGGCACAGAGCTCTCGTATTGCCGCTACCATGTTGCGATTGTCCTGATGTAGGCGGCCTAGCTGGCGATTCATTGACCGCATTGCCTTGCTTTGCAGGCGCTGTTCCTGCAACATGCACTGTTCCAAGCCGGAGAACACGGTGCCTTCTCCTTCTGTTGCAGTGCTGCTCCTGGGCCTTGACCTGGAAATGGCCTGTTCCCTTTGCCTTGGTGTTGGTGCGTCATGACGGGGCATGTCTGTCACACCCTGACTCCCCTCTCTCCTGTCGGTGTCATCGCCTGTTGCTGGGACTTCATCCTCAAATGGAGGCAGTGGGGGCACATGTGCGCGCTTCCTGCGCTGAATTGGCTGCTGCTCTGTCTCATCGCTGGAGTCCGCAGGGTCTGCAGGCTCCTCTCCCTCAGCGCTGTCTTCTTGTGGCATGGCGTGTGCTGTGGATGTAAAGGGGACTATATGAGTTTGTGTTACTGTCTGCATGTGGCACTCAATAAAGTTACAAATCTTTGACGGCTAACCTCTGACACTTTTCTATTCAATGATCCCCAAAACACATATGTTGCATTTACTTGTGATGGTGTCATGGACACACAGTCAGACACAGTACTACGAGTACCATGATGCATTGCTGGGTGTGCTGTGAGACCTGGGCTGGATTGGCATGTTGGGAGTTAACTATGCGCATTTGGGGGAGTGTGCAAGGGATGGGGAGGAGTGCAGGGTGATTTGGCATGCATCTTACCTTGTCTGCTGGATGAGGGGTCGGAGCTGTCGATTGCAGCCACACCACCAACGCTCTCAGGCAGGAGGGTTGACTCCACGAGCTCCTCATGGGGGGTTGGCTGCTCTGCAGTGGATGGTCCTCCTCCAGTCTGAGTGGCATCCTTGAGTCTGGCTGCCACCCTCTCCTTGGACCTCTGGCGCATATCATACCACCGCTTGCGCAGCTCCTCGATGGTGCGTGTGGTGACTCCAACAGCATTCACCTTGCTCTGTATTTCCAGCCAGATTTTCCTCTTCCTGGCCTCTGGGACTTTGAGTGCCTTCTTCCCAAACAGGAGCTCATGGCTGCAGACCATCTCCTCAATGAGGACCTCCTGCTCCTTTTCTGAAAACTTGTGTTTTCTCTTTCTTTTTTCTGCATCTTTGCCCTGCTGGTTTTGTTTGGGATCCATTGCTGGTTGCTGTCTCCAGGAAAGCCTCCTCACACTCCACAAGCAGCCTCTGGGTGTGGCTCAGGTGAGCAGGTGCAGGCAATCACTACAGTTTCCTGTTTGTGATGTCATCAGCCTGCACCAGGCTTGCAGATTCCCGTTTTTGCGATTTCTTATTTAGCGAATTTCGCTATTAAGAAATCGCAATACGGGATTCTGCGAATTATTTGCGATTATTAAGGAATCGCAAATGATTAGCGATTTATTTTATACATCCCGTTTAGCGAATCTGATTTTGCGAATCGCAAAATCTCGCAAATTGAGATTCGCTAAAGGGGAGTTTGATACATATGCCCCAAAGAGCATTGCGTGACCAGCAGGAGGTGATCACGTGTCATTAAAGGTGAGAGATCGTATTTGATGGGGGTGGGAGGGAAAGGTGGCACAATAACGAACTACGTGTTGTTCAGTTAGTTATGTCTCTCTCCTTTTAAGTCAACTGGCAAAAAATAAAATAAAACGCTATTTTGTAGCATAATTATTTAGACTGTGATAACACTTCAACATGATAAAAGGCTGAGTCAGCTCATGGCAACTAAAACGTCCGTCTTCAGAATAAGCATTTTCAAGGCCAATGAATTTGGCTTGTAACTAAAAGAGCCTCTTCATGTAGTGAGTTTCGGAAATTATTAACTCACCATTCATGCACACCCATACTTGCACTCGTACATCTTTCATCCTCCTGTGGACTCCTTTTGTCATTCACCCCTCATCTATCCACAATAAAAACCGCAAACTCTACAACCATATGCAAAATAAATTAAAATAGAAGTTGGAAAAATGCACTGCATAAATGTGTGGGCCTATGCTTTAAAGAAAAAAACGGAAACGGTGCATAGTGTATCACGGTTTTTAGGTTTAAACACGGTTGGCAGGTTTAGAGGCGATGGATTAGCCTTATTGGCATGGCAAAACAATGATATCTTCAAAGAAAGAGCGAGGAATAAAGGAGCTCGTCCTTTTCCCCTAATCAATACATTACAATAAAAAGAACGGGCTCAAGAAAGGTTTACTGCATTCAAAACCATTTATGTGGACAAAATCTATAGGTTTTAAAAGAACCCCACCCACCAACCTAGTTGGTGGCATGCTTCATAATTGGGTTCCCACCTAGGGTGCCAAGTGCCTCCTGGGTGTGCTTCGACACCTGATTCCAGCAGATCGGGTGTTTGTTAGTGACAAATTGTGAATTTAATCTGTCTCCAGAATCCCCCTCCTGGCCAGGAGTGTTTTGATAATGGGTTCCTGTGGCAGGGTTAAAAATGGAATGCGGATATCTAGGGGAAATAATTGATCTCCTGTACCTGTAAAATTGGTCTACATGTTTCAGCCAAAAGGAAGTGGTTAGTGAGAGGCTTCCTTCAGGACCTTAAGTGAAAACCCCAAACTAATAGGCCTTGGGTGATGTGAAAGCACACACGCTAAGGTGTGCTAAGTGGTGGAGATATTCTCTCTATTTTTCTTGGGTAAAACAAAAACTCATGGTTTTTACCCAACTCGTTGTATTTGTAAGAAAAGAGTGTTAGCGCTCTGCTGTGAACTTTGTAGATGGAGCACTGGCCCCTCAAACGTCATCCCATATAATGAAAAGAGACCAGGCCCGTGTCAATATATCAACGTTCCCTGTTGTTGATGGCATTTTATGGGATAAAGTATCATACGAAATCCATGGCCTGACTGAACTTTTGAACATTCCATATGTCTTCTGCGTTTCCTTAGGGGATGTGGTTTTGCCAGACATACATTCTGATGACTGGGATGTTCATGCCGTTCATTCATTGTTCTCTGATTTAAAATATTACGCTACTTTTGACACTGAAGATTTGTATTTACATTTGGCTAATTACGCAGATTTATTCTGCTATCAACATTATGGCCATCATTTTGTACACAAGACTAAAACTCAAAGACCCATTTTTAATTATACCCAATGGCAGCATTGTCCTACACCGTTACAGGGAAGTTCAAAGACCCAACAGACTAAATTTGTGAATTTTTCTCGTTACAATGTCTGACCCACAGTCCTATTTTTATAAATTGAAGATGCCTCCACAATCTAAATTTATGTTAACACACACTAAATTGGTGTACTCCTTGTCCTTCAGGAATGATTTGTCAGTGAAGGGTTATGAGCATTGGAAAGACACAATTGATTTAAAATCCATTTGGGGTACTAAAGATTGGCAAGTGCAAGGCCCTTAAGCTTTGTGTCATGCATGCCAGATACCACCTCAAATATTTTTTTTAAATGACACTGTGCAACAGACTACATGTTTTGGTTTAGCTACGGCCAAAACTCTAAATATTCCCTCCATCCCATTATTGGCTGCATGTGATACATGGCAAAAACATACTAACTACACAATTGAAGACTTAGCTGTCTTATTTCAAAATGGCACACTTAACTCTTCCAATATTGACCCCTAGGGATGGTTAGTGTTGCCGACAACTTCAAATGCATGTCAATTACGATTTTTGAATACTACAAAAGGTTTTACACAAAGTAGACCTGATCCACGCTTCCCACATACACATACAGTTACCATATATTCAGTGGGTAAATTATGTCAGCAATGGTTGGAATATTCAACACTGTCGTCGGTGAAACAACACATTTTTCATTGGTCCGGTGACATCAATTTGGCTGATTTTCTTTTAGGTCCAGAATCCCCTTGTACAAAATGTTTTATTTATTCAGCTTACAATGCATTTTTGGAAACTGTCGCAGATGGAGACTGCGGTGCCTCTGTGCCAAATTGATCAGGCTAATTTAGAAAAAGTTCTTGCAGTTGTCAATAATAGCATTAATACCCTGTCTTCCCGTATATATACTTTAGATAATATTGTAACTTCTGTTATTGACATTGTACAACATGAAGTGTATGTTTTGTATCATGGTCAAAGTCAGTTACGTTCTGTAATTCAGGTTGCTTGGACGTTGCAAACACTTAAAATGGAAAAGCACAGTGTGATTATTTGAATGCTTCTGCACTGTTTTTACCGTTTAATTTGACTGATAAGCAGAAATTAATGTCCAAGAAAGATGCCACATACACATTGCTACATATTGAACAATTAGAACAGTTACCATTTTTGGTGACCGAAACTGATTCAGCTGTGTGGTTAATACATGGAGTCATTTCATTGCCAATCTCCCTTTTTCAGTTTACAGCTTGCATTAAACACTACCCGATTGGTAGATATGAACCTCTCAGCAATAATTATATTCACAAATTATGATTTTTACCTTTCACCTATAGATGTCAGCGCGCAGAGAAGAAAGTTTTCCTTACAGGGGAGGAATGTGATTCCACAGTAGGACATTCACTAGTCTGTAAACAAGTTAAACTTCACAGAGTCTGTAACGTTTCGGCCCCTAATCTGGTTTGTTTTTTAAGAGATACCCCTGTCCCAGCCATTATTCCCATATTAACTTTGCTTTCTAATGGTAGTTATCTTATTTTGAATAACCACGACTGCTGCGGCTGGAGAGCTAGCATCCCATATATAGTAATGGTTTCACAATGTGTTACATGTTGCAGCAATGTCCTATTTCCACACCCGCATGGGACTGTAGAAAGTTAGCTTTGGCCTTCCATTCCAACTTTGAAAACAGATTTCAATAAACTAAACAGACTCAAAGCGCTATTGTTTCAACAAGAAGTCGCTCTCACATCAGATGAGAGACCTTCGAATTGCAGGTGGCAAGAACCACAAGTGAGATACACTTGCTGCTAAACGACAAATCTCCCACTCAATTTTGGAGAATTAATACTCAAATATTTAAAGCGTCTGATACGGAGGGCCTTGCTCACTTTTTTAAACTTGTGGGATCTGGCCTTGTTTCTTCCTTTCAGACTATTTTTGAAGTAATTCCAGCCTTTATTCATTCTAATTTTTCCAGCGCCTTCGGAGGTTTTCCCCTGGTGTTCCTGTTGGTTTGCGGCGTGCTGGTTCTCTTATTATTGCTTCTCAATGGATGCTCGATCTGTGGAGCTGCCAAACCCAGTCCAGTTGCAACTGTACCGTGATCGGATGTGGCAGGTTTTTGGTTCCATGCCAATGGAGTCTTTTGCCATCGACTACTGGCTGACCTTCCGTTATGCCTACTTCACCTGTGTGCAACCTGTCTTTCACTGCCTCCGGTGCCTTTTTCAATGGGCCATGGATATCTGCCTGTCTAATACCGCACAGGCTGCCCTGGAATGCGATTTGTTAATGCGTCCGTTGAAGGCCCATGACCCGGTATGTGTCAGGGGTAGGTGTTTGGTGTGCAATCCTCTACTTGGGCAAAGGCAGACTTGAGTACCTGTGCTCTTGCGCAGCACCTCATAGACCGCAGTTTCATTGAGGTTAGTGCAGGTTGCCCTGAGATGCTCCTAACGGCTTCCGGATATGGGAAGCATGTGTGCTCATTTGACTTACTCAACTGGATGGCATGCCTTTTTACAATGGAAGGGACTGACAACATTCTGGAACTCATGGCATTCCGCTTTTCCCGCAACATTTTTGTCACTGACGACTAACCATGAATGGATTGCATTTTGGAGTGCCCAATTGGCAAAAGTTTTGGAAACATTATACCCTTGCACTTCATGAAAACAAAAATTTTGTGCATCAAAATTACACCAATTAGACTACTCTGAAGACGCTTTGTCTCTGCTTACCTCTGATTTTGTTTTTCGCAAAGGGCTAACACCCTGGCCAAGGGGAGGGTGTCACATGGCCCGTAGGGACATTATCTTTTCACGAACTCAGCATGAGCGCGTTGCAGCTTACCTGCTGCTTTTGCACATGTTACTACACGTCTTTATTTTTGCAATATTTTCAATAATTGCTTTCACATGAGAACTCATCGCTGTGTTCACTTTCTGCATGTTTCTGGGATGTTGACTTAACATTATGTGCAAGGTCGAACAATGTCCCTTGTTATTTTGTTTAAGCCAGACCTTAGCCCTTAGATAATACATACTGATGCAGCTGTTGTTTGGACAGCATGCTTGGGCTTTTAGTCGGATAAAGGAATAGATGAGACACACTTGAAGAGGGACCTTCCCAGGGAGAAGAGCGAGACAGCGCTTATGATGTAGATTGCCATCTATAGGCTAAGGTATGGGGTCTGCAGACAAATCCCAGACATCTTCTAATATATAATAATACTTCTTCTTAGCAAGGGGGGGAGGTTAGGCACAATAGTCTTTTCTCCATTGTCTTTTTACGATGACATCTCCCATCATGATATATGGACTAGCTGCTATGCTGACTATATTTGTACTATGCATTTTCCTATTTGTTGTGGCACGTATACTGCATGTTAGGGCACGTTAGTTAAAATAAATATTTTAAACTATCCTGTGTCTCTGTTAGATCCCATTGTGGAAGAGTACAAGAGTGCGAGCGAAAGGGTGTGTCTTGTTACCGCGATTAATGAGAGATCTGGGAGTGTTGTATTCTGGGGTGTCAAATCATTTGTTTCTCCGTAAGTGAGTAGGAAAGCAGGTGAGATACTATAGCTAGTCGGTCCTGGGTTTGTGAGTACTAAGGTGGTGGGAAGACCCAGTCCCTATACACTAATGTCCCATAATCCTGTGCATAGTTCTATGTTTGTGCAGAATCCCTGCAACACAAGCTGCTATTAATGCTGCTTTCCAGGACTGCTATCAGACTTTGACTACATGGCTGAGGGCACTCTGCTGCCAGGTCGGATACGCGGATGACTGCAGGAACTCCCGCTATCCAAACTGTCCTGCTCCAACTGGCCAACTTGGACATGCCTCTCCAACTCAAAGAAATACGAGCAGCCATAACCCAAATTGCCCGGAACAGGACGCTGGGCACTTATGGGCTGCCGATAAAATATTTAGCCACATTCTCTGCACAGCTCACTCAGCACCTTTTAGAGGTATATAATGAAGCCAGGTCCATAGCCCAGCTGCCAGACTCTCTCCGCAAATCCCTTATTGTGGTTCTTTAGATGTCCGTTCATACCACCTGCTATTCCTCTTAAACCTTGATTATAAAACACTGGGAAGGGTGCATGAAAACAGACTGCTTTCCATAGTTGGCAGTTTGGTGCATGACGATCAATCAGGGTTCATACCCGGACGCAGCACCCTACTAAATATTTGCCAGCTGCTGTGCCTTATACAAGCTACCCCAGCCGAGGTCCATGGACGGGTTGCGGTGTCTCTTGACATAGAAAAGGCTTTTGACACCCTGGGATGGGACCATTTCTTGTTGACACTGGAGGGCATGGACTTCGGACCGGGATACATCAGGTAGATCCGTACATTGTATCGATGCTCAATAGCAAGAGTCCAGACAGGCCAGCTGATTCCGGACAGTTTCGTACTACAGAGGCACCAGGAAGGGCTCTGTCTTATCCCTGCATTTTTTTATACTGGTAATGGAGCCATTGGCTTGCAATTTATGCTTATATGCACAACAATAGGGAATCCTGGAGCATGATATATACCACATCGCCTCACTCTACACAGACGATGCCCTCGTCTTTCAGTGGGATGTGGGCACCTCCCTTCCGGGCCTGATGCTGTTGCTAGAGGAAGTGGGGTCTGTCTAGGGCCTCAGACTCAATTGGTCAAAGTTGCTCCTGTTTCCATTGGCCCCAACCCTGGAACCTGACAGGGGTACCTTGCCGGGACTCTACCTTAAATGGTGCTACTACACATTCAAATACCTGGGTGTCCAGATATGCCGTGCAGATCAGGCCCTCAAGAAAGGTAATATAGATAAAGCACTAAGATTGATCTACTACATTGGCTGGCCAAGGCCACTTGCCCCAACAGGATGGACATCTCTGTAGCCCTCAAGGAGACCAGCATATACACATGGCTGATTGATCTGGGAGTTTGCCTGCAACTGGAAACATGCCACATGAAGGTGGCTTGACTACGTTGGCAGAGAAATGTACATGGTAGAAGGCCCATAGCCCATACTCTCTGCTAATTGTGGTATGGCAACTACCAGGACTCAGGGAGGTGGCGGGCCAGAGATTTGATACCATGGTGGGAGGTAGAGTGGGACCACTTAGGGGACTTTTTTCAAGGCAGTACCCTCATTCCCTTCCAAACCATCATGGATACTTATGGTATGGGGCAGGCCACTTCCTGACAGACCATGCTAATCAACAAGCGATCCATAACATACTGGGGACCCAGCGAGGTGGAACCACCCCAATCATGACACTACACATATTTCTGTCAGAAAGCAGCACACAGCATGCTATTTCTGTGCTGCACACAGTACTTAACACCAACCAGTTGGGTCACTGAGGGAGCAGGGACCAATTGGAACAGTGTTCTCTAACCACCGTTGAAAGACAAGCCCTGGTCCCGGGCACTCCAGCATGTGAAAGAGGTGTTTGGCAACCCAAAATTCAGTTTCACACAGTCTACTTATTAACCTTAGGCGCACCTGACACCCCAACACATTAAATGCATTTTCTCTGCAGCATTGCCTGAATGCCCAAGATGCAAGACGTCTGAGGCTGGATTCTATCACATTTTCTGGGAGTGCCAGTGGTACTTAAAGCCTAGGGGAGGTCACAGGCACTACTGCAGAAGACACACTCATGCCCTCACCCGAGTCTTGTCTGTTGGAACTCCGCCCTAAGGCAAAAGGAAACAAACACTTGCACAGGTTTATGGATCTCACTTTTGTTCTCTACAAATGACAAAATGCGATGTCATGAAAGGCGCCCAAGGCCCTCAATGTCCTGCGCTGGCTGTCCATGTTACTGAAATGGGCAGGCACAGATGCGGACACTCTCATGCTGCTGAACACCAGGGGAGGCAGGAGGTTGGAAGGAGGATGTAGGAGACCAACATCAAGAACATGGAAGCAAAAAAAGACATCCTCCAGCCCTGAATAACACCTTGACTCCAGCAACCATGGAACACGACACGGGCATGGCGCTTAGGGGTGGTACTGGGTTTATATTCGAGATTCACATTCCAGATAGTTTTAATATTGCCTTGCCTACCCCCTGGCCTCTTCAGGGAGTGGGCACTAGGGGGACTGCTGAGGAGGCCCTGAGAGAATCAATAAGATTTGGGATACTCATCCGCACCTTGCCTATAGCCCCTACCGTATTTCCCTGAAACATGCACATGGACCCAATGGATAGATGTCCATGATCATCACCACCAGCTAGACCTCAATACTCGCAACATACAGTTGTAGGTCAACCCAGACCCCCAAACACCTGGTACACTTCTACAACCTCACATTGATTGAGACACTTCTATCCTTTGTAGATTCCACTGTTAATGTTGTTTTGCCTTTTTTATTTTTTACTTTGTTTGATAATGCTGCAAGGGACACAGAGATCTGCTGTCTCCTTATTGTTGATGATGTCATTGCAGGGGTTATTCAGTCCTTGTCATGAGCTGCAAAAAACACATCAAAAATATATCTAAAAAAATGTAGGAAGTAAAATCACCATGTTTACTGAGCTCAACCACCTTCTCTCTGTAATATCTATTGTGTCCTGTGTTTATGTGCATTCAGACTATAGTGGTCCGCGGCAGACTCTGTGTAATCTAATGGGTGTGGCTAGGTGTGATTAATTACATTTATGACATAGTGCATTCAGTTCAGTGGTGGCTCCTCACCTATGGCGGAGGAGTGTTGCCCCACTGCTTTGCAGCAGTGAAATAAAGGAAACATAAAATTATAATAACTTGACGTTATTATAATTGTATGTTTTCCTGCTGTGGCAGCTTTGCGGGTGGGGTGGGATGGGCTGCTCACACAGGAGCAGAGGGAGGAATGGTTTTCCCACTCCAAGTGCACATTAATGTTTGGCAAGCAGTCTTTGGCCGGCCAAACAGTCATGCACACTTTGTATGTTCTCAACCCTGACTGCATTGCAGCCTGGGTGGCGAACATGCCCGGGCTCCCACTGGCTGTCTGACTTCTGAACCACTGCGCTCACACCAATCACAATGCTGCATTGCAGTGTTGTGATTGGTTATGGGAGCCAGGTTCTTCCTGATTCCTGTTCTGGCCGTGAGAGATGATAGAGGGACCACAGATGATAGACACAGCAATCAGGTATGTTTGTTTCCTTTTTTCACATCCCCCACCCCACACCCCATCAGTATTGACTACTACTGATTCAGTCAAGGGTTGCATGCTGATGAATAAAGCAGGAGCGGCCCATCCCGTGTCAAAGTGGCAGGGCGGGCCAGAGGAGGGAGGTGTTGGACAAAAATAAAAAATAAAATAAAGAAAAAACTTACCTTAACATCACCGTCTCCCGCCACATTGCACTCGTCCTGGTTCTGGGCACAGGCTCCCAGAATGCACTGCGGCCAATCCTGACACTGCATGAAAGCCGCATCAGGATTGGCCTGTGCGCTGGCAACTTGCACTTCCAGGTAGACAGGGAGCCTGTGCCTGCTCTCTCCAGCAACAGCAATCCAGCTGGAGAGAGCTTCACTGCGCATGAGGGTTTGGCCTGCCTGAGATAGTAGACCAAACCCACATGCACAGTGAAGGGAGTGCCCACCACTACCCCACCAGCAGTGTCATCCCCTGGACCAGCCCCCAGGACTCTTCAGAGTCCTGGGGTGGGTCCAAGGAATTAAAATAAAATGATAATAAAACGGTTTTTAAAACTCGTTTTATTTGCTGCTGGTGACGGCCCTCTTCCGCTCTAATGGATTTGCCACCGCTGGAATAAAGACGTGAACACCAGGGCTCCGTTTGTAGCATGGTCTGTTACATGCTCCTGGGCTGAGGGGATGCTACAATATCCTTTAAGATTCTGATAGTAGGCGACAATGCATATTAATTTTAAAAGCATATGCACAGTGTTAGACTATATTATGTTAGAAATATGTATAGAACACATACAGCAATTTCTGGGGCATCATAGGTCTAAAAAAAGTCTGAGGCCTGACAGAATAGTTCTTGATTTTTCACTAGAGGCTAGACTCTGATTCGGCTTGTGATGTATGCTGTGTTAATGATATTCTGTTCTGATACAGTCTTTGATTACATAGCTTCGTCATGTTATGTGTGTTTTGTGATCATAGAGTGGGGCAATTGAGGGCTGATGTTTTCTAAATTCCTTAGACATTTTGTAGGTCGGTACACAAGCCCATTTCTCAGGAGATGGGCTTTTTTGGGTGGATTTTCATGATATGGACACTGTTGGACAGACACTGTGATAGCCAATTGCATGGCATGTCTGGGAAGTCAGAGATGTATTTCGGAATTCTGACTAATGTGCTCTGTTGAATTTTGGCTTTGTTTATTATGGTTGTGTAGGAACCGGGCATTCCACAAATACTTTATTGCTCGTAATTAGGCTTTCCTGTTTTCAGTTTCTATTTTTGGTAAATTCTGGTGGGGTATTTTCAGTGTTTTAAAGTGATTTCAATCCCTTAAAAAACAGTGGTTATACATTTTCGCACCATTAAAAACAACAGAAACAGTGTTTTCCAGTGTTAATGGAACTTTTTGTTTTTATTATGGCTTTCTTTCTGCACCGATAGTGAATAGTATATAGACAGTGTACTTACAATGTATATGAGGTCCAAATACATTTTTGCAAATCAAACTTAATGTAGTACACCATACAATACTTCTTCAGTGAGTCTTTGGTCATGTGCGCTTTCTCTTTCCTTCCCATCTAAACTTTTTCCTGTGAAACGGCCCTCTCAACATTGGCACTTGAGACAGGCAATGCCAAAATAGGCAGTATACAATTTGCTAACTCTGGCCCCTGGCATAGCTTTCCATGCCAATACTGGTGCACCTGAAGATTGTGATTCTCTGCGACAGGTTCTGCAACACATGCGTTGAACTGGGTGCATATGCCCTCAGAGTTATTAAAGCAGTCAAAAATGAGGCAGCACTTTTGAAACTCCGGAGAAAATTTCCCTTTACGGAAGGGGTCTATAACTTGTGCAGAGTACTATAGTGAGGCTTCATTGACTTCAAATGCCATGATTGGTGAAGGGCTATTTCTCATACATTGTAAAATAAAAGTTCCTGAATTGCTCCTCAACATTTCTTTGCTTACCAAGTGGCAACCATTCTAACATGGAATATGTTGCAGTGCCAAAGTCACTAAAAGTGTCGCCCAGCCTACTCTCAAGGAGATGTTTCACATCTACACTAATTATGCTGAACACTGGTAGACAAGGGTGTTTTCAGACTCTAGTTTTTTTCTTATGTCCACAATAGCAGTCATGCTTTCCTGTAAAAATCTAAAGATGCAGAAGAGTTTACTTTTTTTCAAATCACTATCAATTTGTGACCAAAGATCCTGACATTTCTTGCCTTTGGTATCATCACTCAGCAAAAGTTCTGTACACAGTTCCTCTAGGACTAAAAACCACCAGCTAAGTGACACAGTTGGGATGACTCTTTCTTTGATGCCACACAAAGCGCAAAAGGAGAAATATTTGCGTTTTAGTTTCCGTGCATAACAAAACAAAGCACCAGATTGGACTAAAATGTCAATAGCATTCTTCATTAACTCTGAAGATTGTAAAGATGCTTTTAACATACAATCTAACAAGTGGCAAGGATCTCTTACAGGAAAGCACTTCAGCTCAGATATCAATTTTGACTGGTCATCACACAACTTTTTCATATACGTAGCTGAATCTTTGCAAATACAAACAAAATCACTCCAATCTTTGTTAAACTTGGTAAGAACGTTTTGTAGCAGCATTCCAAGTGACACTGTGTTCCATGTTTTCCAAATGTCTGGTGTCATGTTTTCACCAGTATCCAAGATGCTTTGTGACTACACTCTTTTCACATATACCTGTCACTATACCTTGCATTAAATTTTCAAATCCTGGGGTGTTTGGCAATTCTCCTACTATCAATACTGACTCACTAGAAAAGGGGGCTGATGTATCAAGGGTTTTTACCCATTCTCTGTGGGTAAATGTGATGGTACATATTGGGAACTTTTCTTCTGAAACCGACATTTTTCCTATCAGTAAACGACTCAAACGTAGCCAAAAAATCAAATATGATTTTGATATTTCCTGATTCTCTACAGTTTATACAATAAATAAACAACACCTACAACATGCTTCTAACTCCTGTATATTTAGATCAAAGACCACAAAATTGAAAAAAAGAAGAAGAAACAATATTTTAATGATATCCCTAAACAACAAAACTCAAGCAGAATAATGTTATCCCCGTCTTTCTTACTGCTACCTTATATAACAAAGTTACATTGTATTGGCCTCTTCAGGAAGAAATAGAAATGACTCTTTCACTCTCCTTTTCCTTTCTTTGAATGGCATTTAGTTTGTGGTTGTTCAGGTTTTTTTTCAGCGTTTATATGTTTACACTGGTGGGGGCTATTTCACTTCTGGTCGGGTTTTATCAGTTATTATAGGTTTAAACCTAAAACCGGACAGCCTGCTCGTAATTCACAAGTTAACACTAGGATTTTTAGGAAAAAAACAAAAACATTTTGAGAGCCACATCTTGGCAGCATGCAGTTTCGCCCGTATTGATCTCCCTTTCCGAGGTGCATAGCTTTGAATGATGCTGTGATACTGCACCCTGTAAATACTGTACCCCCAATGTTGGTATTTGTTGCGTGCTGTAATACCGCTTGGAAATAAAGCAGATGTAAGGGTGAGTCTAATGTGTCTGATCTACACTCAGTTGGATGAGGGGGAAGTGTAATGTCTAACGTCTTTTTTAAATGTTTTGTATGGGCAACTATCAGAGGTTTGATGTGAGCCACTTGATAGGCGATTAATGGGGTGCATAGGGTGTATTAAGAGAGTTTGGTCTAATGAGTTCTTTAGTGTTTTGCTTTTGTTTGTTTTTTAGGGTTTAGTACTGTTGGTGCAGCATGACGGCAGCTATAATAATACAAAAATGCAGTATTGTTATTATGAAACAAAGTTTAATAGATCAGTACAGGCAATAAGTGCATAGATTTAAAAATCAAGTTATATATCATCACATTAGAATCTTTCACATGCATCTATTTACAGCATCCTACAATATTTTTCAAGTTCAACACCAGTGCTAAAGCCACCTGTACATCATTCAAAGCAAATATGCTATCCATTGCAGCTCTAACATTTAAGCAGAGATTGCAAATACGTCCTTCGCAGCTGCAGATAATGCTGATTTTATGGCATGCCACAGAGGTATTTATAATGGAAATCTCCTTTAATGCTCCCTTACACAGCAGCAACAAAGACAGATCATTCATATGTAAATCATATCCAACAGTCCCGAACATGCAAAACGCTGGAACCGGCAGCCATCTTCCTTTGTTTATTGCTGCTCATGTGCAGGTAAGCTGTGTTTCACATAACACAAACTTGGTCCAAGGGCATTAGAGCATTAGAGCACTCTTTGTATGAAACCACATTACATTACACAAGGTCAGATTCATTATTATATACCAATGTATTTCTGTTTGAAAGTAAGGTATTTCAGCAGCTGCGTGGCGTTGCGATGGAGGCATGCTTCTCCCCAGCTATGCATGTCTTCATGTAGGTTGGTGGGAGGACCATGTCCTCAGAGCGGGCCAGCACAGCAAATATTGGTCCCACATAGTCAAGTGGTGGAGATACATTGACAATGTATTTGTGATGTGGAGGGGGAGTGAGACCCAGGCGCAACAATTTGTGGACAACATCAATGTCAATGATCTTAACCTGCAGATTTCAGCCCACATAGATGCTTGCACCAAAAATTTCCTTGATGTTAATATCTATATCGAAAATGGCAAAATAGATACTTGCCTTTTCAGAAAATCTACAGCAGCCAATTCATTGCTTCATGCACATAGTTTTCATCCCCGACACACTATTGCCAGTATTCCATATGGGGAGTTTCTTCGCATAAGGAGAGCCTGTAGTATGGAGAAAGACCTTAAGCTACATCAAACTGAGGCAAAAACACGTTTCATTGAAAGAGGCTACAAACCTAGGTTACTAGAGAGAGCCTTTAAGAGAACCAACAGTAACGAAAGAGTAGAGATCTTAAACTCCAGCAGAGAGAGGCACAAGGACACGACCCCCAGCAGCACAGTTACCCCAGAGACTCCAGAGGCACGTATAACAACTATGAGAGCAGTAACTACATATAGTAGACAGTCTAGGAGGTTTATGGCAATCATAAACCATCGATGGTCTATAGTACTCACAGATCCCACTTTGAAACAGATATTACCTTTGAAACCCACTGTTACCCTTCGTAAGGCGTACTCGATGCGCAATGATTTGGTACGCACGAGTCCCGAGACATGTAAGGCCAGTAGTTGGCTTACACCTAGAAGAGGGTTTTACAAATGTAATACATGCTGAGCATGCAAATTTGGGTTAAACATCACATCCTATATGACTGCTTTTTCGAATGAGGCCATAGATTTGACTGGGCATTTTACATGCAGAATTGACCACGCGGTTTATGTTCTGCAATGTAGCTGTAAGCTGCGTTATATAGGGAATACAAAGTTACAAGTCCATGTCCGCATTTTGCAACACCTATGGGCAATCGTAAATTCAGACCCAACATACCTAGTGGCCAGACATTTCAGAGCTGTGCACGATAATGACCTCAGCTGCTTACAATAATTTGTCATTGACACTGTTCAGGTACATCTCAGAGGTGGGAACCGAGAAAAACAGTTACGTAGATTAGAGTGCAAATATATAATGCTATTGGACACAATGGTTCCATCAGGTTTGAATACAGGGGAAGATCTGTACAACTTTCTGAAATATTCCTTCAGGGGCAACTGATGTCTGATATATCCTCTATATATCAGTGAATATATGATATTTAGTTCTCTCTCTCTCTCTTCTTTTTTCTTACTGCATCCTTTAGCTGTTATTATCAGTCAGTCAGAATAAGCGCCCTTTCATTAAGGTATGCATTAGACAATTAGGCTATTCCTCTGACTAGTCAGCTATTTTTAATATGTAATTTTGACACTATTTGGTGAGGGAAAATGGGTCTATTCACTCGTTTTACCACACTTCTTTTAGGGTGTATGTCTTTATATCATGAACTGATTCTAATATATGGGTTAGATTGCAATTGTGATTTTAACTTTGTTATATAAAACATCTTTTTTACACTGTATTTATTGTAGAACATTAGGGCATGTTGTTTTATTGCACTGATCCATTTTCACACAATTATTGTGTATTTGCACATGTGTATAGTGTGAGCCGCTCATAATGGTATTGTGTTGGCTACATTAGACCTAGCATATTAGCAATTGTATATATATTGATTGTATGAAGAGCTCTACAGTGGAATTCCGTATTTGCACAGTTTACAAGCATTAGCACTTAATTATTGCGTATTTGCACATTTAAAGAACTAAGGGGCAGATTTATAACGGACTTGCGCCACTTTTACGCCGCCGTTGCGTCACTTTTTTGCGTGCAGCTAAATTTGAGGTTTGTAGGGCATTCTGGGTAAGGAAACGTTGGTGGATCCACGCAAGCCATACCTCCCTAGAATCCCCCGGGTGTCTAGTTTTCAGAAATGTGTGGGTTTGGTAGGTTTCCCTAGATAGCCCCCAAGCCGGGGCCAAAAACTCATGGGACCCCCTTTGCAAAACCAGGTTGTTTTGTGATAGGTAATTTTGATGTCTCCTCAATTGGTTTTGGGCCCTTGCCTGACGTGGGCACTAGGTCTACCCACGCAAGTGAGGTACCATTTTTCTCGGAAGACTTTGGGGAACGCGGGGTGGGTGGAATTATGTGGACCCACGCAGATTCCAGAACTTTCCACCACAGAAATGTGAGGATTTTTTTTTATTTTGGACACATTTTTAGGTTTGCAATGGATTTTGGGTAACAGAACCTGGTGAGAGCCAGTCAAGTCACCCCATCCTGGAATCCCCTCGGTGTCTAGTTTTAAAAATGTACAGGTTTGCCAGGTTTGCCTACGTGCCAACTGCGCTAGGGCCCAAAATCCACAGGTATGCACATTGCTAAAAAAAAGCCGGAGCCCAGCGGGCTTTCTGCCGCCCTGCGGGGGAATCGGGGAAGGGGGTTTCATCCCGATATGCCCCTAAAGGGGCAGAAAAACTGTGGATATTTTTTGTGGGGGTGGGGGCATTGGTATGACCATTTTGGGCAGCCCCCACCCCCACGCATAAAAAAAGCCTGCGTACTCGCTGGCGCCTAGTGGGCTTTCTGCCCCCCCAGGGGGCAGATCAGGGGCCGCTGCCGCCAACTACCCTCCCAGGGGGGCGGAAAGGCTGGAGTTTCTCTGGGGGTGGGGTGGGGGTATTGTCATGCCCATTTTGGGGAGCCCCTACCCCTACACTAACAAAACAAAAAAATCCATGGTTTCTAGTGGGCTTTCTGCGCCCCCCAGGGTGGGCCAGATTGGGCGCTACTGCCCCATCTGCCCCCCGGGGAGGGGGCAGAAAGGCTGTAATGGTGGCGAGGGGTGGGGGCATTGGCGTGCCCATATCGGGCAGCCTCCACCCTAAATAAAATCCATCACCCTAAAGAAAATTGCGCGGGAAAAATCCCTGGCGTGAAGTGGGCTTTCCGCCCCCCCGAAGGGGCAGATTAGGGGCCAATACCCCATCCCCCCCCAAGGGGGGGCAGAAAGGCTGTAATGGTGGTGGGTGGGTGGGGACATTGGCGTGCCCGTTTCGGTAAACCCCCACCCTAAAAAAAATCTAAAAATCAATCCCTGGTGTTTAGTGGGCTTTCTGCCCCACCGAAGGGGCAGTTTTGGGGCCAATGCCCCATCTGCCCCACGGGGGCAGAAAGACTGTAATAATTGGGGGGGGCATGGGCCTGCCCATTTTGGGCAGCCCCCATCTCTTTTTTTTTTTAAATTCCCTGGTGTCTAGTGGGCTTTTTTCCCCCCCCGGGGGGGGCAGATTGGGGGCCGATGCTCCATCTGCCCCCAAGGGGGGGGCAGAAAGGCTGTAATGGTGGCGGGTGGGTGGGGGCATTGGCGTGGCCATTTCGGGCAGCCCCCACCCTAAAAAAAAACCCTAAAAACTAATCCCTGGTATTTAGTGGGCTTTCTGCCCCCCCGAAGGGGCAGATTTGGGGCCAATGCCCCATCTGTCCCCCGGGGGGGCAGAAAGACTGTAGTAATTGTGGGGTGGGGTGGGGGCATGGGCCTGCCCATTTTGGGCAACCCCCCTCTATTTTTTAAATGTTTTTATTCCCTGGTGTCTAGTGGGCTTTTTGCTCCCTGGGGGGCAGATTGGGGGCCGATGCCCCATCTGCCCCCCAGGGGGGGCAGAAAGGCTGTAATGGTGGCGGGTGGGTGGGGGCATTGGCATGCCTGTTGCGGGCAGCCCCACCCTAAAAAAAACCTAAACACTAATCCCTGGTATTTAGTGGGCTTTCTGCCCCCCCCGAAGGGGCAGATTAGGGGCCAATGCCCCATCTGCCCCCCGGGGGGGGCAGAAAGACTGTAGTAATTGGGGGGTGGGGTGGGGCATTGGCCTATTTTTATTTCAAAAAAATTCCCTGGTGTCTAGTGGGCTTTTTGCCCCCCGGGGGGGCAGATTGGGGGCTAATGCCCCTATCTGCCCCCCAGGGGGGGCGAAAAGACTAAATTGCGACAAAATAACCAGGGGGGAGCAAAGGCCCTTTCCCAAGGGGCCGCTCCCCCCTCCCTGGTGTCTAGTGGGTGGATCCCTGCTTGGGGATCCCCCTTCTGTGGCGATCCCCAAGCAGGGATCCACTGGGGTACCATTGGAAAGGGGAGATTCTCCCCTTTCCAACGATACCTCTCCCGTCTTTCTACGTGCTCAGGGGGCTGAGATAGCCCCCTGAGCACGAAGAAAGTGAAACTGAAAAGAGCCTCTTGGCTCATTTCAGTTTCACTTTCACTGTAATGACGTCGGCGCGACGTGCGCGCTGATCGTCATTACAGTGAAAGGGGGGGGGCCTCGGGAGCTGGGGAAGCTCTTCCCCAGCTCCTGAGGCTATTTTCACTAAAAGGGAATCCCTCTGGTGCCCGCACCAGAGGGATTCCCCAGGGAATGCCTCATGACGAGCTGGACTCGTCATGGGCACTGTGCTCCATGACGAGTCCAGCTCGTCCTGGGCACTGGAGGGGTTATAGATGTCTTTTCTATTGTATATTCTATTTGTACCTATTATTTGCGGGTCGTACACAGAAGAGCAATGTTTAGCACTTTGCAACTATATGTTATTGTGCAATACTCACAGATGTATTTACCAGAATATATTTTAAACATTATGGAGTGATGCATATTTGGTATGTCCTTAAATAATTCTATGATGTTCTACACGTTAGAATCACAGGGGTATTTATTGCAATTATGTACCCATGAGATGAGATGAAGTATGTCTTTAAGTTTCATTATGTATGACGATACTAATCATTTTCACTGACGCAGCGTGATCATGTGATCAAGGCCACAGGGCGTGGCCGAAACGCGTCATGAGCAGCACGAGCAAAGAAAATTCATTTAAAAATTGAGCACCAGCAATACACCGGAGTCCGTTACATCTGTTGTAATGCACGACAGCATTTGGCATTTGGATGACTGCTTTGTGATATATATATATTCACTGAAAAAACCATAGGTTTCAGGCACGTTATAGTTAGGAATTAACATTTAAAAAACCTTAAAAATTCACTGAAAAACCATAGGTTTCAGGGGTGTTATAGTTAGCTGGACTTTTCACTCGTACAAAACCATTGAAATTCCCCCGTTGTAGTTAGTTCAGCTAGCTATAACTCTCGCGCCCGCAATGCACTGCTGATGACGTCACATATTACATCACTCATGACATGGTCAGTGACATCACTGATGACATCTCAAATGACATCACTGATGACATCATCCAGTGAATGTGTGTTTTTCTGAAAATTAAATATGTTTTATATATGTATATCTCAAGGTCGATGGAAGAATAAATGGGCATATAAGTGTCTAAATGGATGATTTGTTTTTGAAAAATTGATTGTATAACTGACTGATTAAGTGTATCTTAGTGAATACATGGCTTAGTGAGTAATGTTTAAATATGTAAATATCTGTATCAGTCTCTCACTTTGTGTATAAGTGGCTGCATAGGTGAGTAGCTACATGAGTGTCTATATAGGTTATTAGTTGTTTTTTTTAGTATCAGTATGAGTGTCTGAGTGTCTGTATGGTTTGGTGGGGGTATTACGTAGTGCATAGGTGCATGTATGAGTGACTCACTGTTTGTATGTGTTGAAGACAGCATGTGTGCAGGACTGTATGGGTGGATGAGTGTGCATGGGTGTGTTAGTGAGTGAATGACTGTCTCAATAGTGTCTTTATGAGTAACTACATATGTTTTAAATTAGTATATGTGACTATTTGGTATATATAAGTGAGTATATGTGAGAGTGAGAGATTGGAAGAGTTCCTGTATGAATAAGTATGTGTTTCTACAAGTGATTGTTTAAAAGACTAAGTATGTGTAAGTTTCTGTAGAAGTAAGTGTGGTGGTGTGTGTATAATTGTATATGCAAGTAAATGGATGTTTGATTCTTTATTAGCATGAGTGACTATGTGTGTGAGTAACTATATGGATGAGTGGTGTTGTGTAACAGGATGTATAGGTGTATGAGTACATATGATGAGTGAGTACATGTATGAGTTACTGTATAGGACTGTTGGTGAATGAGTGGATGTGTATGTGGATCTTAGAATTACTGAATAGGTTGTTGTTGTAACTGGTATTGGTATGTCCATTGTTTTGAAAATTTTAGTTTCTATTTTGAATGTATGTATCAAAGGTTATATTAGGGTGAGAGGAGGTCTGCCACTCTATCACAAGGATGATGTCATCAGTGATGTCATCAGTGATGTCATTTGAGATGTCATCAGTGATGTCATGAGTGTTGTCACTGACCATGTCATGAGTGATGTAATATGTGACGTCATCAGCAGTGCATTGCGGGCGCGCGAGTTCTAGTTAGCTGAACTAACTATAACGGGGGAATTTAATGGTTTTGTACGAGTGAAAAGTCCAGCTAACTATAACGCCCCTGAAACCTATGTTTTTTTCAGTGAACTTATAAGGTTTTTTAAATGCTAATTCCTAACTATAACGTGCCTGAAACATGTTTTTTTCAGTGAATTTCAAAGGTTTTTTAAATGCTAATTTCTAACTATGCCTACAGAGATAAGACATGTGAAAAAAGAAGAAAAAAAGCACAGAAAGAAAAAAAAGAAATGCAGAAAGAAGCAACAGAAGTCCTCAAAGACGAAGAAAAGTGCAATAAGAAGGTTAACGTGCAGAAAGAACAAACAGAAGAGCAGAAAGAAGCCTTGTTGCAAAATCATCCTGTACCCTCAACTTTTTCAGACGGATACTGGTGGTAACTGAGTCTGACTAACCAGTCCTAGGGCCAGTGCTATGTTAATAAACACTCAGAATACAGTGAAAACACCTACATACACTAGGGAACACTATGCGTTGGGGTCCCCCTATGATTAGCATGACCTCCTCTGTAAGCCCCTAGTATATAATAGGGCAGGGGGATTAAAACTACCTCTTAAAATGCGCCACAGGGCGTGTTTGCACACGTCACCTCAGGCCCGTCCCCTCCCTTCCCCACTGTGTAAACACGCCCTGTGGCAGTTTTAAGTTGGGAGATTAAGTCCCCTTGAATCCTGAGGGTTCCTAGGGTCCAACTAGACCACTAGGTACCTCCAGTAAGTGCCACAGAGCTACGTTGCAGAGATATGTAAAAAGGGGCACGGCCTAGACCACCTCTTGTTGCAGGGATTTTGCTCATGCACAGAACTATGCGCAGGAAACCAGGACCTCAGTGAATTGTGGTGTACCAAAAACTCACCTCAGAACCCAGAACCCCTATCCGACCAGCATCAGTGTCCCATTCGTTATCCGATTTTATCTCGGCGGTCCCAATGTATAGACAACCCAGAACAAGCGACTTAGTGTATTCTCAGGAATGGTGGGAATCAGAAATACCTGTTCGTTATTATTCTCATATCAGTCCACAACAAGAGTAAACAGAGACACGGTAAAGTTTAAAGAGTTTATTTTATAAACCTCGTGTCCTAAGATGCAGTACTTTGGCTAACATAAGCAGACAAATGATTAAAATCAAAACCATCAGCATAGTTACAATACCATAGAAAATGAAAGAAGAAATCATAATAAAATGACAGTGGATTACAGCCACCTTCCTTTCGCTAGGAAACTAATATTATTATTAGACTAATAGAAGGTCTATAGGCTTGAATGGGGAACCCCATACCGTAAAGATCAGCTTAGTGGAATCACATCACAGGATCAGGTATACTCTGCTCCTGGGAAAGCTCTTCCTCCGAATGAATGAATCAAGCAAGCATCCTGCAATATTAAAAGCGCTCGACTCTCAGGTATTTATAGCTGCGTGCGTGTTATGGCTAAATAGTGGGCCGATCAACCTGAACCCAAAAACATGCATCGTCTAGCGACCCAGACTGTTTCTTTACACAATGTTCAGACCAAGGTCGCAGCTCACTGTTAGAGATATGAACAACAAACAGTTCTCATGTGAAGAAAAGGCGAGCAAGCATTTCTCAAATAATAACATGTAACTGCAGTTTTGTGTGCAAAAGCAGCAAAAGTGGCAAGATGGCTTTCTAACATCTAACGCGGTTGTGCTAACTTAGCAATGTACGTATATAAATTGCAGCCCTTACTACACCCCCCCTTGATCGGACCACTAACCAATAGGGGTACAATTAAGGAACGCAGAGTTCAAGTTCGATAGAATGGAACTACGGGCACAAATTGGTAATCCATATAAGGGCAGGGAAAGTTCGAAGAGAAAAAAGAGATTAAAAAAAACCATTAAAGCGAAAAATAAATTATCGATGGATGTCGAACGAAAAGGCAAAAGTTATTCCAAAGTAACGTTGGATGACATCCAAGTTAATCCATCAATGTATAAGCACAATAAGTAGCAACGGCTTCCAAGAGGAAATCATTGGAACGTCCTGCAAAATTATCTGCCATCCAGTTCAGCAAGGGGAATGAACACACATGTTCTTCGACAACTGGAGCCTCTAGTACCATCAGAGGACAACTGGCGTGTTCTTCAAGATAACTTCTTGCCAGGAAGTCATCTGCAGCCGTACCGATGTCCCAATTCCCTAGGACTCCATGTGCTGCTCCACAGGCCATAATCCTGACATCAGAACAGTCCAACTCATGAGCCACTAAGGGGCTCATTAGTCGATCATAATCCGGGGCGGGAGACACTGAGTTTGCCAAGCACAAATCCAGAGCCCATTGGAACGGACACTCTAGGCAATGAAAGACAGGTTGTACGCAAGTAAAGTACGGAAACCGGAAGGACAAACCATAGGCTAAGCTCAATGTTGCCAGTGGTAGTGTTCCATAGTATTCAAGCATCCGGTTACGAAGATGGAGCAGCCGGGACAGGCTGTCGTGTGACACAAATTGTGCATCCATTGCGTAGTAAGCAGACCAACAACAGTACCCCAGCCACGAGGGCGAGAATCAACGGGAGACCTCTGAAGACGCAGGAAAAAATAGAATGAAAAAATGCCGGGATCACACCAAAAATAGTTTGAAAGGAGGTCACGAGGCCGGAGCCCACAATTTTGAAAAAATGTGCCAGGCCACTTGTTGACGAGGCATTAAAGATAGTCTGAATCAGGGCACCAAAATGAAGTGGGAGATCAGTATTCAAAAGCGCTTGCACCTCTGCGCGTGTTTGCTACGTGAAGGACAAATGTTTCACGGAATGAAGTCAACGCGACTTCTTTTTGAGACAATAGAGCCCTTATTCTGCTCATCTTGTTGAACTCTGCTTTCAAGGTTGGAATGGAAGGCCAGATGGATACATCGAGCCGTCCATGCGGGGGTGGGAAAAGGACGTTGTTACAGCAGACTACTCTCTGTGTTACAGTCCCTATGTAGGGAATTCCAACTAACATCCCGCAGCAAGCTTCATTATTTAATAGCAAATAACTACCGTTAGCCAGCAGCATAAATGACGGCGTTATGACTGGCACTGGAATCCCTTTCAGGACGCAAGCTAAATTAGGAGCGTGCACATTACATGCACCATGCAATTGAATGTGCTGACACACCACAGAGTGATCCGGAGTGGAAGTGCATTCTTCACCTTTTAAGTAAACCTCTTTACTGTCCCTCACGCACCTGTACGTGAATAGGAGTGACCAAACTTCATGCGGGAAGGCAGTACCAAGTTGTTCATATCTGCCTAGTGCATAATGTTTCATGCAGTAACTGAACTTAAACAGGGGAAATGGTAATGTGATTAACCCGTGGATAAGCCACACAGCGGAGTTTAATTCGGCAATAGAGAAAGGCAAAGGTTCTAACTTTTCAATTTGCAGCAATGAGTATGTTGCATCTTTCATGGACATGAACTGCAGTTAAATTAAAAGGAAGGAACAAAGATGAAGTATTCATGTAATCAGTCAGTCAGTCAGTCAGTCAGTCAGTCAGTCATGTAATCCCAAGGGACTTTCCCAGCCTTTAACGTTTGCAATGTCCATGCAAACTGCATTATAGAATGCAATTGATATTGACCATGATATAAAACAGACACATCATCCTGCACAATGTCAACAACAGATGAAACAATATTATCTAACGTATAAATTCTAGAAGACAGGGTGTTAATGCTATTATCTATAACAGCCAATACCTTCTCCATATTGGCTTGATCAATAGCTCGGTAATCTGGATGCAGCTTCAATTTGTGATAGCTTCCAAACTTCGTTATAAACAGCATATACCCATCTTTTGGACCTGCCAACCGCAGTACCCTTAACAAAATCATTCAAATCTATTTTATCGTGTAATTGTGATAAATGAAGTTTGACAGATGCTAAGGTGGAATGTTGCAGCCAAGATTGGTATAACTTCCCTACTGAGTAGGTAGTTACAGTATGAGATGATTCAAAACGGCGGTCCACACGAACGTGCGTATACCCCGGATTTAAATCCAGAAACCGATGCTGACAGGAATCTGAGCTTGTTTGCCATATTAACCATCCCTTCTGATTTAATTTGGAAATATTGAAGGATGTGTTAGAAATGTATGACTGCAACGCAGCAAGGGACAGATCCATATGATTATCCCAATTAGGATAAGCACCCAGATCCGGAGTAGATGGAGAATTACATTTTTTAGAAGTAGCCAATCCAAAACAGGTGGTCTGAAAAATTGATGAATTCAAAAATAACATGTGGTTCGGGATGAGGAAGGCACAATGCAAAGCTTCTGTTCCCTGTACCTGCCATGGCTTAGAACCCCAAACCGATTTAAGATCAACAGTAGCTTTCCACAGATCATAAACTCTGATTGCCAAATCATCCATAAAGGATTTGGAATATCACAATTTTGTGTGTCAGCCTAACTTTCGAGGCAGACTCAGCTGCCACTTTGAAGTAAAAGGAGGCAGGATTCGACACACTGAAATCAGAAAAATATGTGAATTTGTTCACCAACGTGGTGGAGCTGCCCAGCCTAGGCACTGGACAGTGTTCCCATTGTGTATAATTTACAAAATTTCTAAACGTATTAGCTTTGTGAAGGAAATGATTGCCATAATGTTGATAGCAAAACTGCTCATCATAATTAGCAGTATCTAAATACAAATCCTCAGCTTCAAAAACAGCATAATATTTCAAATCGGAAAACAGTGCTTCTATGGCTTGAACATCCCAATCATCCGAGCAGATGCTTTGCTTAACTACATCACCCATAGAAACACGAAATACATTTGGCACATTGATTACTTCAGTGGGACCATGAATTTAACAGCATCCCACGCAATCCCATCCAGCACTGGCCAGGCAGTAATATTCACAAAAGTCTGGTCCCTTTTCATGATATGTGATGAGGAGTGGGGGGCCAAAGTTCCATCAATTAGTCTAATTTTAGATCTTTCTTTCAGGTAGTGTCCATTTACAAGACGAAAAAACACCACCACAAATCCAATGGACATAAACAAAAAAATAGATATGAGCACCAGCCAAATGTAAGTCCAAGGGGGAATTAAAAAATTTTTTTTAAACCAGACAGCAAAAATTTAAACTTTTTATGGGGCAATGGAAGTCATTGAATTAGTGTCAAAGGAGAAGCGTGACTGGTTAACTGCGGTGGATTGTAAAACAGGCAACGGTACATCTGCAGGATAAGCATACTCAGTATCTTCAGGTAGACCACCAGCTGTTGGTGGCAACAAACGTCCAGTAACTGTATGCATCTCGATGGCAACATGAGGCAACATGAGGCAAGGTGGTAGAAGCTGGGGCCAAAATAGAATTTCTCAGCATCGCAGGGCAAGAAGAATCGGCCACTCGCTGTAGCTTGACATTGTCAATAGAGATGTACCTGTTATCCTTGCGACCAGGAAGTGGAGGTAAAATGACTGTTTGTGTACCCTGCATGCCAAGCACTGGAACCGGTGCAAGATAAGAGGGGCCAAACTCCTTCTTGTTCTCCACCTTCTCACGGACCAGATCACCAACTCGAGGTAGCCAGCCAACTACCGGAATCTGAAGCGCAGCATCAGATGTGGAGGGCACATGTTCCTTCGCTAGACTGTCTCTGGCTTCTTGTAGAGTCTGCAATACAGCACAGTGATCATCTACGTCAAAGGGTGCGGCTGACGCCGCCATGTCTAGACCATCAAGGTCCGGGACAAACATTTGTATGCCAAAAAGCATCCTGTACGGGGTCTGCCCACCCAGAGACCTTCTAGGGAGATTATTACGTGCACGTTGGACGTTATACAGATGGGCTAGCCAGTTCCAGCCAGTGCCTAAAACCCTAGCTCTCAAAGATTGCTCCACCACACTATTACCCTCAGGTCGGTAGGGAGACGAAAATTTGACTTGGACCCCCAAATTTCTCATGGTTTCTTTGTACGCCTTAGAGGCGAACGCAGGGCCCTGATCAGAATGAAAGGTACCACTCGCAAAACTTCTCACAAAGACACGCAAATCTCTGATGACAGTACGGGCATCAGCACTCCTTTGTGGCCATACCCACAGAAAACGTGTGCCCGAATCCACTGCAACCAAGATGTACTTGTACGCAGTATCAGAGGTGAATGGACCGCAGTGATCTAGATAAACACACCCTAGTGGTTTATTAGATATTTACAACTGAGTTTGTGGTGGGCGCGCAGCAGTTGAAGGTTTAATCTGCTGGCAAATGTCACAGTCAAGAACATAAGCGCGAGCTTGTTTATATAAACCGCACCAACAGTAGCGTTGTTGTAACAGAGATGCAGTAGCTGCAACGCCGGCATGGGCAGACGCCATGCCCTCGTGAGCCGCTAATATCAACGATGGTCTGCAGTCCGCGTTGGGAATCAATCTGTCACCAACGTCGTTAATCTTCACTAAAGGGACGTTATCAGGACTTAAGTGATAATGGTAACGAGAAGGGAAACCTCTCGGGTAATTAGTTCCCTTCTCTGTAGCAGCAATAGCTGCCAAGATGTCATCATCGATCTTACTTTTGGATCTTGTAACTGCTGCCACTAAGTATGTCGCCACTGCTGTTTTTTGCTGCCTCGTCAGCTAAGCTGTTGCCGACAGCATGGACACCAACTCGTTGGTGACCGAGAGTGTGAATAACATTCACGAGAGGCAGATGTTCTTTAAGTTCTGCCACTCGAACCCAAAGCATTTTATGCTTAATTGTGCTACCTTTGGAATCACGGTATTCATTTTGAGACCAAAAATGTAGATTGTCGTTGTAAGATTGAACACAATAAATTGAGTCACTATAAGAGTAGTGACCCGAGCATCAGCAAACTCCAGTGCGAGAACCAGAGCACGGAACTCTGCCAACTGTGCGGTACAATCACCCAATGACTGCGTATGCACGACATCAGATTGGAATTCACCATTCACGAAAGTACCCACCACAATTGCGCAGGCCGCTGAATAGGCATGCTTCGATCCAGTCGCCGGTTGCGCAGAACCGTCAGTGTAAATGACACAATGGTAATCTTCGAGCGGGCGCAAAGACAGAGGAGCCGGATGAACGAATTCATACTGTAAGTACTCCTGAGTCTGTAATGAGGCGTCAAAGATATAGGTGACATCGGGCGATGTCAATGAAGTGGCCCATTGTATCCACCGAGGATGCAAAGCTATAGAATTTGGTACACTCGCTTTGGTCACTGCCTCAAGGGCAGTGTTAGATCTGGGGGTCTCTAGTTGGCAGGGTAGGTACCTCTGTCCAAGTAGGGACCCTTGCTTCTAGTCAGGGAAAGGGGGATGCACTGTTAAGATAACCCCTGCTCACCCTCTAGGTAGCTTGGCCTGAGCAGTCTAGGCTATCAAAGGCAATGTGTAAAGTATTTGTACCAACACTCACAGTAACACAGTGAAAACACCACAGATTTACTCCACACCAGTTTTAGAAAAATAAGGTATCTTTACTAAAAACTTCACAAGACCAAATACTACAGACAAACCAACATATAATTCAAAAAGGTTACTTTAAAGATAGTTCAAGAGTTTGCAGAAAGTACTCCAGGATGTAAAAGTCAGTGTCCTGCACAATGCGACTCTCAATGCACAAAATGCGACACTCTTGTGCCCAACAGTACTTGTAGTTGCGATAAGGTTCCCAAAAGCTATCACAAGGAAGATGGCAAAGGCGATGCGATACTCCTGAGATCTTGGGGAGGCTTTGCAGCAGCCCTGCTTCACGCAGCAGAGGTGGATGCACCAGCTCCGATCTGTAGGGGGAGGATGTGATGACTTTGGCTTTCGTTGCGTAGGTTTCTTAGGGGGAAGCTTCACGCACAGGTTCGATGCGACACGCTTCGATGTGGCACGATGCGCGGCGCAGCGTTGACTTCCGGCGCCGCAACTCTCGATGCGCCACGGAACGGGACTCTGTGTCGACGCACACGATGACTGGAGACTTTCACGCACCGGCAGTGGTGCGGCTCGCAAACTGGTTCTGCGACGACCCTCGCAATGTCAGGAATCTTCAGGCTTTGGGACGATGCTCGACGCACTCGGCGATGCGGGGACCCTGCGTGTTGCGATGGTGCCACGATGAAATTTTCCTCGCACTCTCTTTCTTGCGACACGCAATCGGATGATGCGTTGGGTACCAGTTACTCTTTTTCACGCTTCTGCTTCCCAGCTCCCAAACACAGCAAAAACGACCTCCTGAGGCCCCAAGACTGGGCAAGCACTCCAAGGCAGGTCAGAACTCCTTCAGCAGAGTTCCAGGGGAGCTGGTGGTGAAGTCCTTTTGTTCCTGGGACTTCTTAACAGGGAGCCAGCTCTTCTCAGGCCCTTGGAGATCAGAATCAAAAGAAGGGGACACAGCAAAGGCCTTCCCCTCTCCTTGGCAGCAAAGCAAAACAGCAAGCAGGCAGTCTTCTCCTCTTCAGTTCTTTTCAGCTTTCTCCTTGGCAGAGGTTTCTTCTTAGTTCCAAAGTGATCTAAAGTTTAGGTGTCTGGGGTCCTCTTCTTATACCCCTCCAAGCCTTTGTCTCTCTTTGTTCCAGTGGGGGGATTCCCCTGCTCAAACCGGTTCCTGGGTGTGCTCTGCTCTGGAGCACCTGGTTCCTTTCAGAGTGAGGGGCAGGGTCGTTAGACGCTCAGCAGGAGGTGGAACCTTCTTTGTGCCAGCAGAGGCAGAGTCCTCAGCCTGGCCAGCAGGGGGTGGAGCCAGCTTTGTGCTGGCAGGGGCAGCCCTATTCAAACCCAGGGACTACTCCTCCCACCCATCTAAAGCAGATCTCCCTATTCACCCTGCTGCTGACTCATCCAGGCTCCTGGAGCCACCTAGCCCATCACATGACACCAGTCAGCCAACCAGCACACAGGCACACAGGAAGGTTAAACAGGAGAATAGCTACTTTCTAAAAAGTGCTATTCTCACACAGTGAATTCAAAAACCATCTTGCTAAAAAGATGTATAATTAAATTCTGAACACAGAGATACCAAACTTGGATTTTCTATCTTGCCCTTATGGGAAGATAGGCATGTAAACAGCCTTCCCCATTCTATCCTACGGGCAAGATAGCCTCTCAGCAGTGAAAAACGAAAATGTCTGTAATTCACTACCAGGGCATGTTACACACCCCAGTACATGCCCTACCTTTCAGATACACTGCACCCAGCCCAGGGGGGTACCTAGGGCCACCATAGGGATGCCTGACATGTACAGAAAGGGAAGGATAAGGCCTGGTCAGTGGGTGCACTGGCCAGGTCGACATGGCAGTCCTGGACTGCACATAGGCACTGCAAGCAGGCCTAAGACATCATTTTAGCGCTACTCCTATGTGTGGCACAATCAGTGCTGCAGCCCACTAGTAGCATTTGAATCACCAGCCCTGGCACACCTAGTGCACTTTACTAGGGGCTAACAGGTGAAACAAATATACCAATCATGGATAACCAATCAATATAACAATTTATACAGAGAGCATATGCACTTTAGCACTGATCAGCAGTGGTAAAGTGCCCAGAGTCCTATTGCCAACAACCATGGGTCAGAAAAAATAAAGGAGGAAGAAGCAAAAAGTTTGGGGATAACCCTGCAAAAAGGGCCGTTTCCAACAGGCAGGATATGGTGTGACAACCAACATGCGTTTTCCTTGCGACAGCGCTCGTTCTTTAAGAATCGCCATCTGTACTGCCATCAAAACTTTCTCGACAGAGGAAAAACGCAGTTCAGCTGAACTGTATAGGTGTGATTTGTAGGCAATGGGGACGGTGTCGCCCTCATTGAACGTTAAATACGTGAAACCCACTGCTCTGGGTACAATTCTTATTACCAGGTTAGTGCGGTTATCACGCGTCAGTAAGTATTTTGAAGCAAGAAGATCAGCTTGCAAAGATTGCAAAATAGCTGAATGCTCCGGCAGACAGCAAGATTTGGAAAAAGTAGGTTGTACCAAGGCATAAAGCGGCTTGATACGCTGGGCATAATCAGGAATGTACGTGCGACCGAAATTCAGAAAGCCCAGCAAAGATTGTAATTTTTTCAGTGCTGTAGGAGCACGCAGGCATGCGCACTTCTCTAGGAAGTGCGGAGCCAATCCTCGACCCTCATTGTTGAGTTCGTATCCCAAAAACAACACTGTATACTCTGCAATGTGAGACTTCGTAAAGTTGAATTTGTAACCGAAATCTGCAAACAAAACAATAATGCGATCAACGTGACTCAGATGCGGCCACAACTCGTCATCTGTGAGATAAATATCATCCACATACGAGTACGCATCAGGGTCAATGCTCTCTAACAGAGAGACTACACGAGCGGCAAAGACGCCAGGGCTGTTTTTATAGCCCATGAGTAATCTTTTAAAAAAAATGTGTTTGCCTCCCGAAGTAAACGCTGTCCACTGACTACTAAGAGAGGACAGGTTATGGCTGTAAAAGCCATTGGAAATGTCAAGTGTGGTCTTAAACCGTTTTCTGACGGGACTATCGACGAGAGCAGAACTGTGGGTATTCTGTACTTGCCATGTCCGGCAATGAGAGTTTAAATGCCGGTAATCTAAAACTAGGCGGTACGACCCATCAGGCTTCGTCACAGTGAATAAAGGATTATTCATTGGTGACACACATGTTTCAATAACACCTTGATATTCCAATTGTTCAAGGATTGCCGCAACGTGAGGTCTTGCTTCGCGACGCATGGGATATTGGGGTTGTGGCTGGGGCATGGACCGCAACGGAATCTCATGGCTGGGGGACAATTTATCCCAACCTACCTGAGTACGATACAAAGCCGGTGCTAGCACCAGAGCCCACTCCTCGGCGAACTTCTTAGCTTGGTCCTTTGGCACTGTGTGCGCCAAGGACGGGAGGATCACTTCTCTAGGAGCATCTAAAATGAAAGCCGGGGGTCAGTCTGCCTCTGCCAATAGATTATTGTATGAAGAGGTCAGATTGTCCCAAAAAATCCCCTGAATTGTACGTTGTATGTCACCTTCAATTAAGAGGACTATATTATATAGTTTGTCAGAGGGAGCCACTCTAGTGTCAGCAGTTTCTACAGTAATGAACGTCGCACTACTGTGACTTCCGCCGCGCTGTCGAGCTGCGTTAGTGCCCATGTCAGGTTCTGAAGCTGCGTCCGCACTATCTGTGGCATACCTCGCTGTTAGCGCAGCAACCTTCTTCTTTTGAAACGGGGGTCGTTGACGTGCAGACTCGTCCTGCTTGCCTTTACCGTAAGTCTGACGGGGTTGCTCACGTCCTTGGGCACCCCGTCCTTTCCCACGGTCTCCGCCACCGAACTGTGAAGCCGATGTTTCCTGTGAAGAACGAGGAGAACGTTGTTCAGAAACCTGAAATCTATCAGGTGACTTAATACTAGAGCGATCACGCAGATCATATGTGCGTTCACTAGCTGACTGTACGGGTGAGGCAGGACTGCTTCCCCTGTTTCTTTGCCCGCCAATTTTGATTTTGGAAAATTTGGGCGTTCGTCTTTACCAGACGAGCTCACCTTAGTTTGCTGTATCAAATCAGGAATTATTACAGTTGGTTTAACACCCAAGGCACTGCGGCCTATAGTTCTATAGGCTTCCACAATAATCTTACCGAACTCCTTAAGCCTGTCGAATTCGTCCACGAGGTCCAATTTATTAGCCACTTGGAACTGCATAGCATCGCCTTTGAGGTTGCCCATAACCATGGAAGCAACCACATCGAACACCCCGACAAGCCGCATTCCTAATTCTACAGCAGCCTCCGCCCCGTGATTATCTTGAACACGTTTAATGACGGAGGGAAGCACAGACATTTCTTTGTTACAGTGCATATGCAACGTTACACTCCCCAGCACATATTTTATATTTAGGCTGTCCGGTTTTAGGTTTAAACCTATAATAACTGATAAAACCCCACCGGAAGGGAAATAGCCCTCACCAGTGTAAACATACAAACACTGAAATAAAACCTGCACAACCACAAACTAAATGCCATTCAAAGAAAGGAAAAGGAGAGTGAAAGAGTCATTTTTATTTCTTCCTGAATGGGCCAATACAATGTAACTTTGTTATATAAGGTAGCAGTAAGAAAGACTTGGTCAGCATTATTCTGCTTGAGTTTTGATGTTTAGAGATGTCACTGCAATATTGTTTTTTCATTCTTTTTTCGGTTTTGTGGTCTTTGGTCTAAAGATACAGGGGTTAGAAGCATGCTTTAGGTGTTTATTTATTTTATAAATTGTAAAGAATCAGGAAATATCATAATCATATTTGATTTTTTGGCTACATTTGAGTCTTTCACTGACAAGAAAAATGCAGGTTTCATAAGAATCTTTCCCAATATGTACCATCACGTTTGCCCACAGAGAATGGGTAAAAACCCTTGATAGATCAGCCCCCTTTTCTAGTGAGTCAGAATTGATAGTAGGTGAATTGCCAAACACCCCAGGCTTTAAACATGCAATGCAAGGTATAGTGGCAGGTATATGTGAAAAGTGTGCAGTCACAAAGCATCTGGAATACTGGTGAAAACATGACACCAGACTTTTGGAAAATCTGGAATGCAGTGTCACTTGGAATGCTGCTGCAAAAAGTTCTTACCAAGTTCAATATAGATTAGAGTGATATTGTTTGTATTTGCAGTGATTCAGCTATGTATATGAAAAAGTTGTGTGTTCACCTGTCAAAATCGAAGCCTAAGCTGAAGTGCTTCCCTGTAAGAAATCCTTGCCACTTGTTAGTTGGCAATCTGAAAGCATCTTTACAATCTTCAGAGTTAATGTAGAATGCTATTGACTTTTTAGTCCATTCTGGTGCACTGTTTCGTTAGGCGCGGGAACTAAAACAAATATTTCTCATTTTGTGCTTTGTGTGGCATCAAATAAATAATCATCCCAACTGTGTCACTTAGCTGGTGGTTTTCAGTCCTAGAGACCATGAATGCTATATTATCCATGTGGCAACCGTTTACAGAATTTTTGCTGAGTGATGATGAAAACGGCAAGAAATGTGAGGATCTTTGGTCACCTATTGATGGTGATTTGAAAAAAGTACACACTACTGCATTCTTAGATTTTTACAGGAAAGTATGACTGCTGTAGTGGACATAATAAAAAAAACTAGTGTCTGAAAACACCCTTGTCTGCCAAGTGTTCAGCATAATTCATGTAGATGTGAAACATCTCCTTGAGAGTAAGCTAGGTGACACTTTTAGTGACTTTGGCACTGCAACATGTTCCATGTTAGTGTGCTTGCCACTTGCTAAGCAAAGAAATGTTGAGGATCAATTCAGGAACTTTTATTTTACAATGTAAGAGAAATAGCCCTTCACCAACCATGGCATTTGAAGTCTATGAAGCCTCACTGTGGTACTCGGCACAATTTATAGATCTCTTCCGTAAAGGGAGATTTTCTCCGGAGTTTCAAAAGTGCTACCTCATTTTTGACGCTTCAATAACTCTGAGGGCATATGCGCCCAGTTCAATGCATATGTTGCAGAACCTGTCGCAGAGAATCACAATCTTCAGGTGCACCAGTATTGGCATGGAAAGCTATGCCAGTGGCCAGAGTTGGTAAATTGTGTACTGGCTATTTTGGCGTTGCCTGTCACAAGTGCCAATGTTGAGAAGGCCTTTTCATAGATAAAAGTTTACATGAGAAGGAAAGAGCGAGCGTGCATGACCAAAGACTCACTGAAGAAGTATTGTATGGTGTACTATGATAAGTTTGATTGGTAAAAATGCATTTGGACTGATATACACTGCACGTACACTGTCTATATACCATGCACTATCAGTGCAGAAGCAAGCAATAATAAAAGCAAAAACTTCCATAAACACCGGAAAGACACTGTTTCTGTTGTTTTTAATGGCGCGAAAATGTGTAACTACTGATAACCACTGTCTTTTTAATGTATTGAAATCACTGGAAAACACTGAAAAAACCCCACCAGTATTTACCAAAAATAGAAACTGAAAACAGGAAAGCCTATTTATATTACAACTTTAGAGACTAATTAGGTTACACAACACTGCCCTGTGCTTATTACACTCCAAGGCGCATATCGCATAGCACGCGCTAGTGCCTGTGCTATCTCGCTCTCTCCAATGAATCTGTCATTGCGCACAATGTATTGCAGATTATATTTCACGCCCCGGTTCATCTTATATCACACTTTTTGGTGCATAGTTTATACCTAATACTATATCTAGTTTTCATTTTCAATCGTGCTCTCAGGACTATGTTCTATATAACACTGCGTCCACCTACCCTTTTCCCGGGCATTACATTTTGTGATGGGGGTGGAGGGTCAGGGGGTGTTTCTGCCAAGTGAGCCCGGAGTCACAGTCACAAACACACTCTTCTTCCTGAATAAAAGTGAGATTATGCTGCATACTTGTTCATATTTTAAGTAGTTCGCACAGACACACATTTTAAAAACAATAAAGTTCCCAAAACCCACCTTCTCTGAACAGTAAGCTTGCTGCCCCATCCACCTCCTCCCTATCCTCTGTTGTCTGAATCCATGGACTAGCCTCCTCCCTCCTGCCATGCATGGTCTGATGTGCTGCCACTGCCCTCCATTTAGCATGATGTACCAGTCCACTCCTCCTGCCCTCCATTGCCCAATTCTATGCCCCATCATTGACCTCCTGCCTAGCCTCTGTGCTTAGCTTGCTGCCCCTATTCTCCTTCCCCTTGCCCTCCGATGATGTTGTGTATGCCCCTGCTCCATCCTTTTTGCCCACCATGTTCCATGGACCTGCCACTCCTATCTACTCTGAGTGTTCTGTTGAGCTGCCACTCCCCTCCCACCTGCCTAGCATTGTCAGATGACTGTAACCTGTCCCTGCCACCGCCACCCTGCCTGTCCACATGCCATGCCCCTATCCCCTTACTCCTGTCCTCCATGGTCCATTTTACTGCTGCACCCTTCTGCTCTCCCTGGTCTGTTGTGCTGCAACTGCTCCTCCTGCCTACCCCGCGCGGTCTGTTGTGAGGCCCCTTCCCCTGAACTCTCTTGTCTGTGCCCAGGCCCTGACCTTCCCTTCTATCCTCCATGGTCCTTTGTGCATGCCCCTGCACCCTCCTTCTTGCCCATCATAGCCATTGTGCTTCCACTAACCCTCCTGCTTGCCATGCATGGTCTTCTGTGCTGTCACGGCCCCTCCCACCTTACCTGTGTGGTCCGCTAGCTGCCCCTGACCCCCTCCCACCTTCCCTCCATGGTCTGTGTATATGCCATCATAGTCTCACTGTTGCTCTCAATGGTGTGTCTTGTTTCTAGTGCCCATCCTACCTGACTTCCATGGTCATCTTGCTGTTCCTGCCCTGCCCCCTTGCCCCCCAGCCCTCTGTTTCCATGTGCAGACATTGTCTGTTCCATTGTAATGCCCCTGATCCGTCTCTCCTGCCCTTCATGGCCTGTTATGCTGCAGCTTTCTCTCCTGTCTATCCATTATGGTCAGCTAGCTACCATTGCCTCTTTCCCATCTGTTCTCTGTTGTCCATGTGCATGGTCCTGTCCCCTCCCTATTGATTTCTATGGATTGTTGTGCTGCACTCCCGTCCCGCATGCGCTGTGTGGTGTATTGTGCTTCTGTAAACCCTGATGCCTGCCCTGTAGGGTCAGTTTGGTGCACCTCTCCATGTCCCTCCTGTCCTCTGTTATCCGAGTCCATGTCCCTATCCCAATTCCTCCTGCCTACCATGATTCAATGTACCATACTTGCGAACATTTTGAACTTGATAAGAGGGAGATTTTGAAAAAAAAACTGGGGTATTGATTTTCTCCTTTGAGTTACATTGAAAAAGAGGAGATTGTAGACAGGAGACAGATCAAATGAAGCCCATTTGAGCTTAAAAACATTGGACGTTTCCTGGCTGAAACGGGTCTGTTGGCATGTATGGTTGTACTACCACTGCCTCTTTCTTCTGCCCACAATGGTCTATTATATTGCCACAGCCTCTCTTGCCAGTCCTGTATTGTTGGTTTGTTGCCCCTGCCCCCCTTTCCACTGCCCTCCATAGTCTGTTGTGCTGCCACTGCCCTTCCTGCCTGCCCAGTGTGGTCAAATTGTTGCCTCTGCACTCTCCTACCTGCCTTCAATTTTCAGAGTCCGTGCCCCTGGCCTCTGCCTCTCAACAGTATCCCAATGAACAACTAGATTGATAACATTCTATATTATTACAAAAGTGTGGAACGCCTGACGTCATCTTGATGTAATCAAAACTGTAATACCTAGAGTATTTCCTTTAGAAATTACATATATGAGGGGGTCTTATTTGCATCAAAATTATGGTTAGTGCTCTAAAAAACTAAAATGAGGACATATTTTCTGAGTTTTCAAATAGCGACAAAGAACTTTTAAATTATTTGTAATCTTTATGTTTCTGTATCCAGTTGACCACTTGATTAAATGTTGCACCTTGGCGAGAGGATGTGGTGTTACTTCCAGAGCTGCAGACTTTGCAACTGGGGCACCAGGTTGGAGTTTCTGCTTCAGCTCAACATTCTTTGATTGTGGTCAAATCATTCAATCTCCCCATGTCTACAACCAAAATGAATTTGATCTTGTGTGATGTAACCAATGCTCATGTAAAGCATTCCAATACCTGACAAGTCTGCACTATATAAAACTGCAAATACACAAAAAATAAGTGTTTTGCACACTTCTGTCATTGGGCTACATGTGGGCTACATCTGGCTTGATATTTGTGCTGCATTTAGGCTCTTTTGTGTCTGGTGGCCATCTTGGGAGATATCTTTGTTATGAAGTTTCCTAATTTCCTCATTTACTGCAGTCTCCTCAGTAGGAAATGCTTTCAGTTTTTTACTTTGATTCCATCAAGAAGGTATTCAGATATGTTACACATTTGCCATAAATTCTGAATGTTAGCACTCTAGTTGCTCATTAGATCACTGTAGTAAAGCTACTGCTCACCACGGAAGTCTGCTGCTGGTATTAAAAGTGCATGTTTCAGTCTGCATATCAGATTTTTTTAATGAAATACAAGAGGATTTGAGAAGCCACTCAAAATGTGCCCTAATTTTTCTTTCTTCAGCACTAATCATAATTTCTATGGAAAAATGAACCCCCTCATTGTGTTCCTTTTTAAATTAAATGTTTTAAGTGTTACCAGTTTATTCCAATCAAGATGGCTTCAGGTGTGCCATACTTTTGTCATAAGTAAGACAGTAAGCGCTCTAGTTGTTCTTAAGAACACTCTGGGACATTCTGTCATTAGGCTATACTTGGGCTACATCTGGGTGATATTTGGGCTACATTTGGGCTCTTTTGTCTCTGGTGGCCATCTTGGGAGGTTTATTTGTTATGAAGTTTCCTAATTTCCTAATTTACTGCAGTCTCCTCAGTGGGAATACTTTCAGTTTTTTATTTTGGTTCCATCAAGAAGGCATTCAGATGTGTCACACATTTGCCATAAATTCTGAATGTTAGCACTCTAGTTGCTCATTAGATCACTGTAGTAAAATTACTGCTCACCAGGGAAGTCTGCTGCTGGTATTGAAAGTGCATGTTTCAGTCTGCATGTCAGAATTTGTTTATGAAATAGAAGAGGATTTGAGAAGTCAAATTGTGCCCTAATTTTTCTTTCTGCAGAACTAATCATAATTTCTATGGCAAAATGAACCCCCTCATTTTGTTCCTTTGTAAATTAAATGTTTTAAGTGTTACCACTTTATTCCAATCAAGATGGCTTCAGGTGTGCCATACTTTTGTCATAAGTAAGACTGTTAGCGCTCTAGTTGTTCGTTAGAACACTCTGGGACATTCTGTCATTGGGTTATACTTGGGCTACATCTAGGTGATTTTTGGGCTATATTTGGGCTCTTTTGTCTCTGGTGGCCATCTTGGGAGATTTATTTGTTATGAAGTTTCCTAATTTCCTCATTTACTGCAGTCTCCTCAGTAGGAAATACTTTAAGTTTTTTACTTGGTTCCATCAAGAAGGCATTCAGATGTGTCACACATTTGCCATACATTCTGAATGTTAGCACTCTAGTTGCTCATTAGATCACTGTAGTAAAGCTACTGCTCACCAGGGAAGTCTGCTGCTGGTATTCAAAGTGCATGTTTCAGTCTGCATGTCAGAATTTTTTTATGAAATAGAAGAGGTTGTGAGAAGCCACTCAAAATGTGCCCTAATTTTTCTTTCTGCAGCACTAATCATACGTTCTATGGCAAAATGAACCCCCTCATTTTGTTCCTTTTTAAATTAGATGTTTTAAGAATTACCACTTTATTCCAACCAAGATGGCTTCAGGTGTGCCATACGTTTGTCATAAGTAGGACTGTTAGCGCTCTAGTTGTTCTTTAGAACACTCTGGGAAGCTGCAGTAGAACACAAAGGAATCAACTGTCAGTCTCTTGTTGGATGTACATGTTTTACTGAGAATGTCAGACTTCATTCTCACATGACTGCGAAAGATAATGTGAATTTACAGAAAATATGCTCTCAGTTAGCTTATAGATCACCTTCCAAACCTCTGTGGGAAAAGCATGAGAAAATAGTTTTCTCTCAAACATGATTCATGATATCACAGCAGAAGGCTTTTTCACATGGTAAAATCACCTTACAACACACCACAATTCCTAAAATGAGTATGGTACCATCAACAAATGATTTATAATGTAACTAAAGTCTTAAAACCTTCTATTAACTGCAATGCTTTTTAATGAGGTGCTATCATGTATATTGGTCCCAAGATGGCTGCCAACACTTCTTGGATGAAGTGCTGACAGCCAATCAGATCTCACGATGAGATGTGTGGTTAGGCTCCGCCCAGATATATATGTGATTTTACTTTTGATTTTCTAAGGAACTACTGAACGGATTTACACCATTTAAGCAAAAGGCACATGCCTGACCTGAGGACTACCTCTTTGCCAAATTTCAAGTAATTGTGTTTAGCCGTTCGGGCTGTACCTTCAACTAAAGGTCCTATGGGAAAATGCATGGGGAAAACGCATTTTGGGACCCCCCTTTTTTCTCAGCCCCTGCTTGACGAATCACCCCGAGACTTTCAGGGTAGGAGCTGAGCGGAGTGCCCCATTGGTTTTGAAAATTTCATGAAGATAGGTCAACCGGCGTCAAAGTTATTCAAAATAGAATTTTCAGATTTCCTTTGGGAACTCGGTCCTAACTAGAACTATCTACTGGCGACCGCCAGTAGATAATATATATAGATAAATATATATATATATATATATATATATTACCTACTGGCGGTCGCCAGTAGGTAGTTATAGTTAGGACCACGTTTCCATAGGAAATCCGCAACATTCTATTTTGAATAACTTTGGCGCCGGTCGACGAATCCTCGCGAATTTCTCAAAATAGGTGGGGCGCTACGCTCCGCTCCTACCCTGAAAGTCTCGGGGGGATCCGTCAAGCGGGGGCTGAGATAAAAGGGGGGTCCCAAAACGCGTTTTTCCCATGCATTTTTCCATAGGACCTTTAGAACGAGCTACAGCCCGAACGGCTGAACAGAATTACTCAAAATTTGGCAGAGAGGTAGTCCCTAGGTCAAGGAAGTGCCTTTTGTAGGTTTGGTGTAAATCTGTTCAGTAGATTCTGAGAAAATAGCGTTTAAATCAATATATATATCTGAGCCCGCTTACGGTACGCTTACCGTACGCTTACCGTAAGCGTACGGTGGCGTGCGCGAGCGCGATTCTGATTGGCTCTTAGATCTTAGTAAACATTCGAATCGGCCGAAACCAGGAAGCGGCGGCCGCCATTTTCTGTGTTTCACTCTGAAAAAAAAAGAGTGAAAACAAGAAAAGGGGGCAAGGAGGAGAGTTACAGACCCCCTAACATTTGTAAGGGGGTCAAAGAAGGACAGAAAAGTACAAAAAAAACATTTATTGATTTTTTAAAAAATCACGGGGTACGCGTACGGTAAGCTTACGGTAAGCGTACGGTTAAAAAAAATAAAAATGAATAAATGAAATGACGAATTAAGAGTTTAGAAATTAGGGAGCTCTAAAAAGAGCTGTTGTGTTTATGAAGTCATTTTTTTAGTGGTACCTACAAGTAAGTACCGATGCAGAGTCTAAGGTTCAAGAGGAAGACTCTGTTCCCTTCATCATTGAAGTGCACACCATCTCCTCTATAAATGTCTTGCATGTCATAACGCAAGTTGTTGTGGTAAATGGCACCCATACCATAGTCACGGAGGAAAGCAGAAACAGATTTGTTGACGTGCTTTCTTGCTTTGTCAATCTGCGGACAGAAATGATTGGACCAGTTCCATTTTTGCCTTTGGCATATGTTGGAAAACACAAAGGCAGTTTTAGGGAAAAGTGTAAACAGTTGTGCAAAGGTGTCCTTCATAAGCATTTCCAGACCTACCCCAGTCAAAGTGCCTAGGTCATTGCCACCACAGTGCACTATTATGAGGTCAGGGTGTTGGATTTGAATGAAGGATTTCACCAATGGCATCAATTGGTGCCACTTTAACCCTCTCTGACCAATCCATTTAATGTCTACATTTGGCAAAGCAAGGTCTCTCACCATACCTGTTTTCTCTGCAAACTTTTCACTCCAGAAGACATAGCTGTGCCCTACAATCCACACTGTGAACATCTTCAAAGGAGAACTGGATGCACTCAGGAGGTGTCTTTCAGTAGAATGGCAATATGAAAAGAAAGACAGTTTGGAAATGGAGGCATACATATTTTTAACAAAACAAAAAGAACTGATTGGCTGTTTCATACCATTCTAGAAAAAAAACTAGGCTGTATGTGTAAATTAATAGAAGCATGTTTTGTATTGGTACAAAAAAATGTGTAACCAAAGAACAGTACTATGGATTTGCTGTAAGGTTTGAAAAGTCAAGCACTCTTGCTCTGTGGAATTGAAACATTGTGTGGCGAACTTCTGACCTAACTCCACACAGCAGTGTTCCATGAGCTGTTGCTATGGTAGCAGGCAGAAGTCAAGTTGGGGGAAGGGTACTAGGCAGAAGTCAAGTTGGGGGAAGGGTACTTTTGGAAAAGGGTTGGTTTTCAACCAATAGAAATGTGTGATTACATTTGAAAAAAAGGGGGAAGCACTGAGATTTGAAACTTACATGTATATGTGTGGAAAAAGAGAGGGAAAGTTTGCCATTATCTGGTTCTGCTGAGAGGAGAGAGGTGAACACAACAGAGATCCTGGCTCTGATAATCTGCTGTTTGAGTGTCACATTTCTTTCACAACTAACTAATTTTAAAGGTGAGTTTACAGTTTGAGAGGGGATGTATGTGGTAACTTAAGAAATGAATAATAGAAATGGGAATTGTTTTTGTTGTAGTTACACATGGTGGTTTCATAATGTGTCAGTCTGTAAAAGTGATTTACACTTGCCCCCAAAAAAAAAAGAGCAGTAAGTGTGCTTTCAAATTGGCAAAGAAATTTCGTTTTGGGACTAATGTGAAATCATGACTCTGTGTGCAGAGAGGAATTATAGGCAGAGATTTATTGCGTCTTGCTCTGGTGATTTCACAGTTGCATTAGATGGAAAGGGGGAGCGAATTTTTGGGGGAAGAAGCAGAGTCTTAGCACACACCCATGTGCTTGCCATGTATAGTCATGCACAGTATTTACAAGCGAGTGGGGTTTTCAGGTTTCAGTCTGTAATGCAAATACATTCAGCATCACTAAGGCTGGTTGCCCTTGCTGGAGTGTAGGCAGTCACCGAGAATACACATGGTGGTGGTCTGAAAAAACAGGTTGGACATGTGCATTTAAATAAATTAAAAAAAAAGGTTTCATAATGTGTCAGTCTGTAAAAGTGTTTTTCACTTGGCCCGGAAAAAAAAAGAGCAGTAAGTGTGCTTTCAAATTGGCAAAGAAATTTCGTTTTGGGACTAATGTGAAAACATGACTCTGTGTGCAGAGAGGAATTATAGGCAGAGATTTATTGCGTCTTGCTCTGGTGATTTCACAGTTGCATTAGATGGAAAGGGGGAGCGAATTTTTGGGGGAAGAAGCAGAGTCTTAGCACACACCCATGTGCTTGCCATGTATAGTCATGCACAGTATTTACAAGCGAGTGGGGTTTTCAGGTTTCAGTCTGTAATGCAAATACATTCAGCATCACTAAGGCTGGTTGCCCTTGCTGGAGTGTAGGCAGTCACCGAGAATACACATGGTGGTGGTCTGAAAAAACAGCTTGGACATGTGCATTTAAATAAATCAAAAAAAGTGGTTTCATAATGTGTCAGTCTGTAAAAGTGATTTCCAATTGTAAAAAGTGATTTTCACTTGCGCCGAAAAAAAAAAGAGCAGTAAGTGTGCTTTCAAATTGGCAAAGAAATTTCGTTTTGGGACTAATGTGAAAACATGACTCTGTGTGCATAGAGGAATTATAGGCAGAGATTTATTGCGTCTTGCTCTGGTGATTTCACAGTTGCATTAGATGGAAAGGGGGAGCGAATTTTTGGGGGAAGAAGCAGAGTCTTAGCACACACCCATGTGCTTGCCATGTATAGTCATGCACAGTATTTACAAGCGAGTGGGGTTTTCAGGTTTCAGTCTGTAATGCAAATACATTCAGCATCACTAAGGCTGGTTGCATTAGATGGAAAGGGGGAGCGAATTTTTGGGGGAAGAAGCAGAGTCTTAGCACACACCCATGTGCTTGCCATGTATAGTCATGCACAGTATTTACAAGCGAGTGGGGTTTTCAGGTTTCAGTCTGTAATGCAAATACATTCAGCATCACTAAGGCTGGTTGCCCTTGCTGGAGTGTAGGCAGTCACCGAGAATACACATGGTGGTGGTCTGAAAAAACAGTTTGGACATGTGCATTTAAATAAATTAAAAAAAAAGGTTTCATAATGTGTCAGTCTGTAAAAGTGATTTTCACTTGGCCCGGAAAAAAAAGAGCAGTAAGTGTGCTTTCAAATTGGCAAAGAAATTTCGTTTTGGGACTAATGTGAAAACATGACTCTGTGTGCAGAGAGGAATTATAGGCAGAGATTTATTGCGTCTTGCTCTGGTGATTTCACAGTTGCATTAGATGGAAAGGGGGAGCGAATTTTTGGGGGAAGAAGCAGAGTCTTAGCACACACCCATGTGCTTGCCATGTATAGTCATGCACAGTATTTACAAGCGAGTGGGGTTTTCAGGTTTCAGTCTGTAATGCAAATACATTCAGCATCACTAAGGCTGGTTGCCCTTGCTGGAGTGTAGGCAGTCACCGAGAATACACATGGTGGTGGTCTGAAAAAACAGCTTGGACATGTGCATTTAAATAAATTTAAAAAAAAGGTTTCATAATGTGTCAGTCTGTAAAAGTGTTTTTCACTTGGCCCGGAAAAAAAAAGAGCAGTAAGTGTGCTTTCAAATTGGCAAAGAAATTTCGTTTTGGGACTAATGTGAAAACATGACTCTGTGTGCAGAGAGGAATTATAGGCAGAGATTTATTGCGTCTTGCTCTGGTGATTTCACAGTTGCATTAGATGGAAAGGGGGAGCGAATTTTTGGGGGAAGAAGCAGAGTCTTAGCACACACCCATGTGCTTGCCATGTATAGTCATGCACAGTATTTACAAGCGAGTGGGGTTTTCAGGTTTCAGTCTGTAATGCAAATACATTCAGCATCACTAAGGCTGGTTGCCCTTGCTGGAGTGTAGGCAGTCACCGAGAATACACATGGTGGTGGTCTGAAAAAACAGGTTGGACATGTGCATTTAAATAAATTAAAAAAAAAGGTTTCATAATGTGTCAGTCTGTAAAAGTGTTTTTCACTTGGCCCGGAAAAAAAAGAGCAGTAAGTGTGCTTTCAAATTGGCAGAGAAATTTCGTTTTGGGACTAATGTGAAAACATGACTCTGTGTGCAGAGAGGAATTATAGGCAGAGATTTATTGCGTCTTGCTCTGGTGATTTCACAGTTGCATTAGATGGAAAGGGGGAGCGAATTTTTGGGGGAAGAAGCAGAGTCTTAGCACACACCCATGTGCTTGCCATGTATAGTCATGCACAGTATTTACAAGCGAGTGGGGTTTTCAGGTTTCAGTCTGTAATGCAAATACATTCAGCATCACTAAGGCTGGTTGCCCTTGCTGGAGTGTAGGCAGTCACCGAGAATACACATGGTGGTGGTCTGAAAAAACAGCTTGGACATGTGCATTTAAATAAATCAAAAAAAGTGGTTTCATAATGTGTCAGTCTGTAAAAGTGATTTCCAATTGTAAAAAGTGATTTTCACTTGCGCCGAAAAAAAAAAGAGCAGTAAGTGTGCTTTCAAATTGGCAAAGAAATTTCGTTTTGGGACTAATGTGAAAACATGACTCTGTGTGCATAGAGGAATTATAGGCAGAGATTTATTGCGTCTTGCTCTGGTGATTTCACAGTTGCATTAGATGGAAAGGGGGAGCGAATTTTTGGGGGAAGAAGCAGAGTCTTAGCACACACCCATGTGCTTGCCATGTATAGTCATGCACAGTATTTACAAGCGAGTGGGGTTTGAGGTTTCAGTCAGTAATGCAAATACATTCAGCTTCACTAAGGCTGGTTGCCCTTGCTGGAGTGTAGCACTCTGGACATGGGCTTTTTAAAAAATCTGAAAAGTTGTTTCATAATGTGACAGTTTGTAAAAGTGATTTTCACTTGCCCAAAAAAAAGAGCAGTTTGTGTGCATTCAAATTGGCAAAGAAATTTCGTTTTGTGACTATTGTGAAAAGAAATGTAGTAATATATTTAAATACAATAAAGGATTTTTTTTTAGTTTTTTTCAGGTATTGCTGAAGAACAGTGAACAAAATTTAAGATGCCTACAAAATCTAGAGTTCAAAAAACGCTAAAAAAAAAACTATATTTGAAGACAACTGGAGGACCAAAGTTAGTAGAAGATGCTCATGTTGGGAAAAAGAAAAAATCTTCTGGTAAGCAGAAAAAACAATTTCTTAAAAAAATATTCAAAACAAAGAAAAATGTACAAAATGTCTGTCCTGGAAAGAATGTAACAAAACGAAGAGAACAGCAAAAAATTGAGAATTTAGTTAATGCAAATATACCTTCTGCAACTGAAAAGTTTTACATAAACAGAAAAACAGCGTTTAAAGAGATACGTAGAAAAATGTTTCAGAGAAGAGTTATGTCCAATTTGATAAAGGATGTGAAGAAATATAAGCAAAAGGCTAAATTTTATAAGAGAAAAAAAGAAATTGAAGCCATTGCAGCAAAAGCATTAGAATTAAAAAGAAAACTATTCATTTTAATTTTGAATAGGATGCGTACATTAGATAAAATGGTTAATGTACTGAAATCACAAAGCAAAAGCAAAAGAGTAGTGAACAGAACAAACTTTTGTAAAGTGTTTTTAGGAAAGTGGATGCATAGTTCAAGTAGTGAACCTTTTTTTAATGAAGAGAGCTATTTTCAAAGTAATAGTTTGCTGCATGCAGTTGACACCAGAGGTCGTTCATACGAAGTAAAAAATGGTTGCATAATGGAGAAGGAGATAATGGTTCCAAGAGATGAGGTACAAGTGATGGCAGATGAGGCAATGGGGAGACGTCCTAAAGCCCCAGTGTACACTTGGAATTGTAGTAGTATTTGCACTGTGCGTCAGGAATCTATTGACAGATTTCGAGAGTTTCTAAGAGAATATAGTAAAAAAAGTGTAAAACAGAAGATTAAGGTGCTTCAAAGTCTGGATCCATGCAGAGTGAGAGAGAATACTGGTTTGCAGGGTCATTCTCTGGCTTGTCTATCTAGAAAAGTGTGCAATAGTGTTTTCCATCATTTTAGGATGCTGGCTGTTCATCATACTGAAATGAGAAAGTTTGTGAGACGGTTGTATTTTGCTAAAAGTCCAGCAATAAAGTTAAATGAATTGAATAGGGCTCTGTTCCGAGGAACGGTATCAGATGTAGAGAAGGTTGTTGATGAAATTCAGTTTTGTTACTTTGGTCCTGAACAAAACAGTGCAGAGAAGGACACAGTAAATGAGGAAGAAGTGGAAGAGAATGTAGAACCTTCTGTAAGTAAGACATTTAATGATCACATAACAAAATTTGCAATAGTCTCTAATGAAAGACCAAATGTTACTTGTATTTGTTGCCGCAGAACTCATTATAGAAAACAAACTAGGAATGTTGATCTCTACAGAAAGAGTGAAAATGAAGATAATTATAAGTGGAAGGATTTTGCCACATATATATTTCTTGAAAATTGTTTTGAATTGGGTGAAGATCAGCGTATTTGTAAATACTGTTACAACAAGTTAGAGGAAAATAGAATGCCGACCAGAGCTGTACATAATAATTTAGAATTGGATGCTATTCCTGCTGAACTTTCTGAATTAAATACATATGAGTCTATACTCATTCAATGTGTTCATCCGTTCCAGACCATAGTACGTATGGAGCCCAAAACTGGTAAATTACCTCCTTCAGATTTACTGAGAGGTTTAAAAGGTAGAGTGGTGTATTTGCCCTTGGATTTGAAAAAAAATATGGAAACTATTGATGCGGATACTTTGGAAACTGAACCATTAATTATTCTGGTTAATGGTGTACCTACAAAGAATAAGAAGATTTGGCAGGAGCTGGTAGATGTGCGGAAAGTACAAAGAGCAAATTTGTATTTGAAAAAAAATAACAAATGGTATGAATCAATTTATATAGAAGAAGAAGACGAAGATTTTCAAGAAGACACAGAAACACCAACTGGACAAATTGAAAAAGTGGACAAGACAAAGGAAGAAGAAATTTATGAACATTTTAGCATACATCCTCTTCATTCGAAAGAAGTTATGGGAGACAATATTGATCTCTTTCAGATGAAGAAAGCAAAAGGAACTCCCGTGAGTGTATGGGAGGAGAGCTTGGAAGCTCGATGTTTTCCCCAGCTGTTTCCTACGGGAAAAGGAGGACGATACGATGAACGTCCAGAACAGATTCCAGCTTCAGAGTATCGGACTACAAGACTATATGCTGAAGATCCCAGATTTCGACAAAGTATTCCTTATTTGTTCCATCTTTTATTTGAAAGCGACTTGTCTGCACTGTCTTATGCAGTAAATCACATTTTAAAAAGTGGAGTACATTTACAAAATGTGTCTGCTAAGGATTTTATGGAGAAAGTGCAGCACCGAGATGATCATTTGGAAACACAACTGATCAATCTGATGGCTTGTCAGCGTGGGACAAATGAATATTGGTACCGACGCCATGGTGAACTAAAATGCATGTTACGCAATTTAGGAACACCAACATGGTTCCTTACCCTAAGCTGTGCCGAGTACGCTTGGGATGATTTACTGGATTTTCTACGAGAGGCCAATTCAAACATTAAAAACATCGAATACAAGACAGCAGGAGAACTGTGCTCATTGGATCCGGTTAATGTTTGCAGATATTTCAATCATAGATTTGAGGCTATGATGTCCTTCATCTGCAATAAAAAAAATCCACCCCTTGGAGAAGTAGTGGATTTCTTTTGGAGAAAAGAGTACCAGGCAAGAGGTGCTCCTCATATTCATATGCTGTTGTGGATCAAGGATGCCCCAAAGTTTGGAACAGATACTGATGAAGCAGTGTTATCTTACATTGAAGAATATGCAACATGTGCTATACCAAAAAGCACAGAAGAGAAAAAGTTAAAGGAGCAAGTTTTACGTTTCCAAAGTCATCGGTGTGGAAAATACTGTCGACGGAAATACAAGAGCAAAGAAAAATACTACTCTAAATGTCGATTTGGATTTCCTAGACCTGTTCTTTCAAATGGAAGAGTAAACAGTTTTATGTCAGCTGTGAGACATACTATCACAAGAAAATCACCTAAGAATACCTACAACCTTAAAAGAAAAGAAGAATCAAAAAATATAAATGACTACAACCCAGTCATTTTATCCATGTGGAACGCTAACATGGATATACAGTATGTAGCTGACAATTCCATTGCTGTTGCACGATATGTAACGTCTTACATTACGAAATCAGAAAAAACAGAATTGAAGGAAATGTGGGAAGAGATTTCTCACGAGAAGACTGTCAGTAAGAAGCTGTACAGTTTCAGTTTGAAGATGTTATCGCATCGAGAAATTGGATCCTACGAATGTTCAGATAGGTTATCTTCTGCAAGTCTCTACTCGAAGTCAAGAAGAATAATTTGGGCAAGTTTAGGCCTTGCAGCAATGAGAAATCGGGTACTGAAATCTGTTGGAGAAATTGAATATTTGGCCGAGAATGACCCAGAAAGTACAGATATATTGAAAACAAACATGTTGGACACATATTATCCCAAGAGAAGTCATCATCTGGAGAACATGTGTCTCTATGAAGTGTTGCAGAACTACATTTATTCACGGAAAGCTGCAGAAGACATCAACAATGGAAAATATAAAGTCGTTGGTGAGGAAGGATGTTTGGTGAAGCAAACCAAAGGAAGTTTGATAAATCACAGGAAGCTGAGTTGCGACACTACCGACAAGAAAGAATTTTACTACTTGGCTCTTTTACAGTTGTTTAAACCATGGCGTACAGAGGATGAACTACTGGGAGAATTTCAAAGCTATGAGGATTCATTTAATGCTTGCAAAGACAGCATACAATGCAATACATTCACAACTTATCTGCAAATGTTAAATGAAGAAATTGAACAGGAAACTACAATTGCAGCAGAAATAGCTAGAGACAGTTCTCAGGACAGCCAAAGTTCAGGAACACACAGTCAAGATCCCCTAGGACAACCAATCGTTGAAAATGAAGCATCAATAGCCATGAATGAAGTGGAAACGGCTATGAATCAAGCTCAAGAAGAATTTATAGACTTAGAAAATTTGGAAAGACAACTGAATCAAGAGCAGCAACAAATTTATGAAGAGATCAAAAACAAAATTGATCACGGATTTCTACATGTAAAAAAAGAGTGCTCATGCACATCATTTCATCCAATCAGGATGTATGTAAGCGGACAAGCTGGCACTGGAAAAAGTTTCCTAATTAAAGTTATCAGAAGCTACCTAAAGCAAAAAACCGATTCTACTTTGTCTTGTGTGGTTACTGCTCCAACTGGGTTAGCAGCATATAACATAAAAGGAATCACCTTACATCGTTTGCTAATGTTACCAGTGGAGCATGAGAACAAAATACAATTCAACAAGCTAACTGGAGAAGCATCCTTGGAAGTTTCACGAGTATTGAAGAAGATGCAAGTTCTCATTATTGATGAGGTGAGCATGGTATCAAACTTAATGCTTGCCTTTGTGCATTTAAGAATGCAGCAAATTTTGAAGACAGACTATGACGTGTTATTTGGTGGAAAACACGTCATAGTTTTTGGAGATCTTTTGCAACTTACTCCAGTTAAAGGACAACCAGTGTTTAATACTGTGACACATGAAGACACGAAGAAGTCATTGGGAAGCATCGGAAATACAAATATTTGGTCCTTCTTTGAGTACAAGGAACTTACAACTAATATGAGGCAAGCAAACGATGAAGAATATGGAAGTATTCTGAAAGATATCAGAATTGGACTACTCACAGAAGTTGGCAAAAAAGCATTACAGAGTCGGCTGCTACATAATTTATTTCCAAAGGAAGAAATAGTTGCAGAGAAAATATACAAGAATATTGCAGAAAACAAAAGTGTCATCTGCTTAATGCCAACTCTACGTGAATGCTCAATATTTAATGAGGAGCTTTTGAAATTGGAAAAGGAAGAGATCAGGAAATTGGAAGCAGTGGACAAAATTGAGGATGGAAGAATTACTGTCACAGTAACAGGCAAACTGAAAAATAAATTGGACTCACTAGAGAAGAACATCTCCAAAACAGCTGGATTAGAAAAAAATCTATATGTTTGCATGAACTGTAGAGTGTTTTTAAGGAGAAATTTGGATGTTGAGAAAGGTTTAGTTAATGGAGCGATGGGAAGAGTTGTGGGTTTTATTAATTATCAGAAAAAAGAAGGAATTGAATGTTTAAAAATAAAATTTGATCAGATAGATGAAGTTAAAGATATTTGTCGTTGTACAGTTCGTTTTATGCTTGTGAAAGACTTATATGTACGTAGGAAGCAGTTTCCGTTTTCTCTAGCATATGCTGTAACTATTCACAAGTCTCAAGGATTGACTGTAGATTGTGCATTTGTGAACATTGGTTCAACTGTGTTCAAAGAAGGTATGGCATATGTTGCTTTGTCACGAGTCAAAACATTATCAGGTTTATTCATGATAGACTTTGAAGAATCAAAAGTTAGTGCTGATACAAATTGTGTAAAGGAGTATAATAGATTAAGAAGAAGCTATGCTCCTCATTTAGGTCAGTATCCTGTGTTGGAGAAACGTGTAGTTTCTCGTAAAAGGAAAAATGAGAATATCTGTAGTGAAGATGTAGAGAAGAGGAAAAAAAAGAGGAGTGATGTAATTGCAAGCAAAAAGAAAAAGGAAAATGAAGAACAGGTTGTAGGATGTCATTTTGAAAATAGCTCTGGTGTCAACTGCTACGCAAATGTAGTGCTGAATGTTGCATTTTATCTGGAAAGTTTGCAAGAGCAGATAATAGTAAATCAGGGAAAAAGATTCTGTTCAGAGCTGAGTCTCCTTTTTCAAAAGCTGAGTAAAGATAAAACTCAAATAGAAAGTGCTACTGACATTAGAAAACTTTTAGATGTATGTTCAGGATGAACACAGTTTTCTCAAAATGAACAGCAAGATGCACATGAATTTTTGATGTATTTTCTTCAGGTAGTGGAAGAAGAAGGAGTTCCCATTGACATTTTTTTTGGTCTCTCTTATAAATGGGAACATAGTTGTGATAATTGTTATAATATAAGTGGCTCTATTGTTGATAATGAAAGGTTTATTTATTTGACATTGCCAGAGAGTAAAACAGTCACTTTTGCAAAATTAGTTAAAGATGCTAATCATAGCATGAAATGTGGTGAGTGTAATTCTGACATGTTTTCAACATTAATTTTAAAGGAATACGGACAGTATGTAATTTTAATGATGCAACGATGTAGAGCTGATGGTTCAAAATTGGATACTTTAATAAAGAAGTTTACAGGACAGCAATTATCAATTTCAGGAAAAACTTTTGTAACTGTTGCAATAATTTTCCATGATGGACCTACTGTTACTTCTGGACATTACACAGTTTATCTTAAATGTGAAAAAGGCTGGACACTGTGTAATGATTCTCAATTGATTTTCAAACAACGTTTGCCTTTTGATTTAGCAAATTCATATCTAATCTTCCTGAAACCTAAATTTTAGAGAGACTTGGCAAGATCTGGACAAAACAATTTTACCATTTTACTGGATTACCATTGCAATTTTGTAAAAAAAATTTTTTTTAAATTATCATTTGGCCTAATGGAAAGATAACCAATTGTAATGTGGACTTTTTTAATTTTTAATGAAATTTTGAAAAACCAATAATTTTGAGATTATCGGTAACTTCTGCACATTTTATATTTTGGAATGTTATTGGACTGCCATTGGAAATTTTTTCAAAAATGATTTAAAAAATTACTATTTGGCCATGTGGAAAAGTAACCAATTCTATTGTGGACTAAATAAATTAATCAAAAAATTTTCATGAACCAAAATGTTACAGAGAATCTGTGAGATCTGGACAAATTAAACTTTAGAATTTTATTGGATTACCGTTGGTAATTTAATCCAAACAAAAATTTAAAATTACTATTTGGCCTAAAGGAAATGAAATCAGATGTTTTTTGGAGTTATTTGAGATATAATATTGTGATTATACTTCTGAAACAAACATATCAGACGGTATTTTAAAGGAATAAGTATTGGTATTAGATGATATTTTTTTACAATATTATGCATTTCTATAATGTTAAGTTTAAGTAAAAAAAAGAATCAGGGCTTTTTTAATACAATCTTTGTGATTGGTATTTTTTTTTGCCCGCTGTAAAATGATGAATGCAATTGCTTTCACAATTTATAGTGAAATGCAATATATTCTGAAAACAGCAAAAATAAGGCAAAAATATTTTTTGGGAAAAAATGTAAATATGTGTACTGTATTATAAAAAGTTTTTAAAATATTAATACTTTTTCCTTTTTTTCCAGATAGATATAGAAAATTTACGAAAACTACAAACATTTTTAAAACTATTTTTAAAAAAAAGAAATGAATAAATATTTTTTCAGTGAGTATGGTAAGTCAATAATAATAATTGTAGTCTCTCAAGGTCAATGTAATGTCATAAATGATTTTTAGTGTTTTTTAAAAAAAAAAAAAAAAAAAGTACGCGCACCGTACGCGTACGGTAAAAAAAAATAAAAAAAAGTTTTTAAAAACATATGTAAAAAAAAGATGAAAGATAAGGTTGGCTCTTAAAAGAACCGTTGTGTTCATGCAGGGACAGAGGAAAGAAAGATTGGGAATATTAGACGGTACGACAACTGTGCTGATCTATTTTACTGTTCACCAGGGAAACACTGGTCTCCCTATAAGTAATTAGATCGTGACAAGTGGCGCACCGTACTTCAACCCTCGCAAACCGAGGGTTAATTTCCAGAGGGCCAGCAAAAGGAGATTCTCCCCCCACAGATGAAGGGCTCACCTGACCTGCAGAAGAAGGAGTCAGCCCTGCAGATGATGGTCCAGGCTGAGCTGCTGTGGATGTACTGGCTCGTCTTTCTGAAGAGTTACCTCCAAAAAGATGACCATGTGTCCTTCTGTGTACATCCTGGAGGTGTCTCTTCATGGTGTGATTCCCAAAGGAATACTTCCTGTCAGGATTACCTCTAAAAAGTACACGCTGACACAGCCTGCAAGTAACTAAGGGTGCATTCACCTTTTGCTGGCCTTCAGGAAAAGTAAAATAATCCCAAACATAAGAAGGCTTTTGTTTCCTCGCTCTCTGCCTCAAGACAGTGCTGCTGGTGCTAGCCTCACTCTCAGAAGGGCTCTGCTGTTCTGCCATCGTATCCCAAAGACAAACCAGCTCCTTCTCCCAAGGGATCACAAGCAGAAATGAGGGGAATGGGTGTGGTGTAGGAGAGTTCTAGAACTGAAAGTAGTTTCAACCAATCAAAAGTTGTGTTTCATGATCACATGACCTACCGTACGCTTACGGTACGCTTACGGTACGCATACGGCAAAAAGTACGCATGCGCGTAAAAAAGACACACGCTTGCGCGCATGCGCATAACAGTCACTCCCCGACACTTCCGCGTAACGTGCGCGCGTGGCGTAAGCGCGCACGCGTCCCACGCGCAGTACGCGCGGCTACGTAAAGTGCGTAACTATACGCAAGCAGCGTAGAAAGATTACGGACGTTGCGTAAACCGTACGCTTACCGTGAGCTTACGGTACGCGTACTAAAAAAAAAAAAAAAAAAAAAAAAAAACTGGAAATAAATTTTACATGTTTATTTTAAAAAATATATAAAAAAAACATATTAAAGAATTTTAAAAATTTAAGCATAGTCTTTATAAAAGGTAAGAAAATTTAATTAAAAATATGTTAGAAAAAATTGAAGAATAAAAAAAAAATTAGCATTTTAAAAACCTTGCAAATTCACTGAAAAAACCATGGGTTTCAAACACATAGTTAGGAATTAGCCTTTAAAAAACCGTACAAATTCACTGAAAAAACCATGGGTTTCACACACGTTATAGTTAGGAATTAGCATTTAAAAAACCTTAGAAATTCAGTGAAAAAACCATAGGTTTCACACATGTTATAGTTAGCTGGACATTTTACTCGTAAAAAACCAATGAAATTGCCCCGTTATAGTTAGTTCAGCTAACTATAACTCGCGCGCCCGCAATGCACTGCTGATGACGTCACATATTACATCACTCATGACATGGTCAGTGACATCACTCATGACATCACTGATGACATCTCAAATGACATCACTGATGACCTCACTGATGACATCATCCTTGTGATAGAGTGGCAGACCTCCTCTCACCCTAATATAACCTTTGATACACACATTCAAAAATAGAGACTAAAATTATAAAAACAATGGACATACCAATACCAGTTACAACAACCTATTCAGTAATTCTAAGATCCACATAAACATCCACTCATTTACCAACAGTCCAATACAGTCACTCATACATGTACTCACTCATCATATGTACTCATACACCTATACATCCTGTTACACAATGCCACTCATCCACAGAGTTACTCACACACATAGTCACTCATGCTAATAAAGAATCAAACATACATTTACTAGCATATACAGTTATACACACACCACCACACTTACTTCTACAGAAACTTACACATACTTAGTCTTTTAAACAATCACTTATAGAAACACATACTTATTCATACAGGAACTCTTTCAATCTCTCACATATACTCACATATATACACCAATAGTCACATATACTAGTTTTAAACATATGTAGTTACTCATAAAGACACTATTGAGACAGTCATTCACTCACTAACACACCCATACACACACTCATCCACCCATACAGTCCTGCACACATGCTGTGTTCAACACACACAAAGAGTGAATCATTCATTCATGCACCTATGCACTACATAATACCCCCCACCGAACCATACAGACACTCAGACTGATACTCAAAAAACAACTAATAACCTATATAGACACCCATGTAGCTACTCACCAACCCATGCAACCACTTATACACAAAGTGAGAGACTGATACAGATATTTTCATATTTAAACATTACACAGTAAGCCATGTATTCACTATGATACACTTAATCAGTCAGTTACACGATAAATTTTTCAAAAACAAAGCATCCATTTAGACACTTATATACCCATTTATTCTTCCATTGACCTTGAGATATACATATATAAAACATATTTAATTTTCAGAAAAACACACATTCACTGGATGATGTCATCAGTGAGGTCATCAGTGATGTCATTTGAGATGTCATCAGTGATGTCATGAGTGATGTCACTGACCATGTCATGAGTGATGTAATATGTGACGTCATCAGCAGTGCATTGCGGGCGCGCGAGTTATAGTTAGCTGAACTAACTATAACGGGGCAATTTCATTGGTTTTTTACGAGTAAAATGTCCAGCTAACTATAACATGTGTGAAACCTATGGTTTTTTCACTGAATATATATATATATATATATGAAGTCCGTGGAACAGGCACTGAGGAAAGCTAACCATGGCTGAAACGCGTCTGCCTAGCGTTTCAGGGACTGTCAGCAGCACGCATTGAATTTTTCAAAATAAAGCCTTTGAAAGTCCCCGGAGTGTGTCGAGCCCTTTTCTTACCTGGAAGAAGGCAGTGGTCGTAGTGTTTGGTCAGCAAGCAGGTCGCTGACATACGGCACACCCTCTCGGTCAGGAGCAACGCGGAAGACCAGCAACCCTGGACATTTGCATTGTAATGCAATTACGCGGAGCCCCCCCGGCAGCTGGTATTACCATTTGGGCGTATTTGCTGCACTGGGGAGAGAGGAGGCATTACCTAAATGCCTGAGTAAGGGGATGGCAGAAGGCTTTGCTTCGTTCTACTGGGCACTCAAGCTGGACTGTGGCACAGGTACAACGAGTTTGTTGCATCACTAGGTGTTTGAAGTGATTCTGCCACTGCGCAGACCTTCACTTGAACTGCATTATCCAGCATGCACCTGCCTGGGAGGACGTCTGCGTTACACTGCTGCACCTTTAATTGAAGGAGGAGTCGAGCGTCACCTGACTGGGAGCGGTCACCTTATCAGCTGTATCATTCCAGACCCCCAGAGAAACCATGAAGTCCGTGGAACAGGCACTGAGGAAAGCTAACCATGGCTGAAACGCGTCTGCCTAGCGTTTCAGGGACTGTCAGCAGCACGCATTGAATTTTTCAAAATAAAGCCTTTGAAAGTCCCCGGAGTGTGTCGAGCCCTTTTCTTACCTGGAAGAAGGCAGTGGTCGTAGTGTTTGGTCAGCAAGCAGGTCGCTGACATACGGCACACCCTCTCGGTCAGGAGCAACGCGGAAGACCAGCAACCCTGGACATTTGCATTGTAATGCAATTACGCGGAGCCCCCCCGGCAGCTGGTATTACCATTTGGGCGTATTTGCTGCACTGGGGAGAGAGGAGGCATTACCTAAATGCCTGAGTAAGGGGATGGCAGAAGGCTTTGCTTCGTTCTACTGGGCACTCAAGCTGGACTGTGGCACAGGTACAACGAGTTTGTTGCATCACTAGGTGTTTGAAGTGATTCTGCCACTGCGCAGACCTTCACTTGAACTGCATTATCCAGCATGCACCTGCCTGGGAGGACGTCTGCGTTACACTGCTGCACCTTTAATTGAAGGAGGAGTCGAGCGTCACCTGACTGGGAGCGGTCACCTTATCAGCTGTATCATTCCAGACCCCCAGAGAAACCATGAAGTCCGTGGAACAGGCACTGAGGAAAGCTAACCATGGCTGAAACGCGTCTGCCTAGCGTTTCAGGGACTGTCAGCAGCACGCATTGAATTTTTCAAAATAAAGCCTTTGAAAGTCCCCGGAGTGTGTCGAGCCCTTTTCTTACCTGGAAGAAGGCAGTGGTCGTAGTGTTTGGTCAGCAAGCAGGTCGCTGACATACGGCACACCCTCTCGGTCAGGAGCAACGCGGAAGACCAGCAACCCTGGACATTTGCATTGTAATGCAGTTACGCGGAGCCCCCCCGGCAGCTGGTATTACCATTTGGGCGTATTTGCTGCACTGGGGAGAGAGGAGGCATTACCTAAATGCCTGAGTAAGGGGATGGCAGAAGGCTTTGCTTCGTTCTACTGGGCACTCAAGCTGGACTGTGGCACAGGTACAACGAGTTTGTTGCATCACTAGGTGTTTGAAGTGATTCTGCCACTGCGCAGACCTTCACTTGAACTGCATTATCCAGCATGCACCTGCCTGGGAGGACGTCTGCGTTACACTGCTGCACCTTTAATTGAAGGAGAAGTCGAGCGTCACCTGACTGGGAGCGGTCACCTTATCAGCTGTATCATTCCAGACCCCCAGAGAAACCATGAAGTCCGTGGAACAGGCACTGAGGAAAGCTAACCATGGCTGAAACGCGTCTGCCTAGCGTTTCAGGGACTGTCAGCAGCACGCATTGAATTTTTCAAAATAAAGCCTTTGAAAGTCCCCGGAGTGTGTCGAGCCCTTTTCTTACCTGGAAGAAGGCAGTGGTCGTAGTGTTTGGTCAGCAAGCAGGTCGCTGACATACGGCACACCCTCTCGGTCAGGAGCAACGCGGAAGACCAGCAACCCTGGACATTTGCATTGTAATGCAATTACGCGGAGCCCCCCCGGCAGCTGGTATTACCATTTGGGCGTATTTGCTGCACTGGGGAGAGAGGAGGCATTACCTAAATGCCTGAGTAAGGGGATGGCAGAAGGCTTTGCTTCGTTCTACTGGGCACTCAAGCTGGACTGTGGCACAGGTACAACGAGTTTGTTGCATCACTAGGTGTTTGAAGTGATTCTGCCACTGCGCAGACCTTCACTTGAACTGCATTATCCAGCATGCACCTGCCTGGGAGGACGTCTGCGTTACACTGCTGCACCTTTAATTGAAGGAGGAGTCGAGCGTCACCTGACTGGGAGCGGTCACCTTATCAGCTGTATCATTCCAGACCCCCAGAGAAACCATGAAGTCCGTGGAACAGGCACTGAGGAAAGCTAACCATGGCTGAAACGCGTCTGCCTAGCGTTTCAGGGACTGTCAGCAGCACGCATTGAATTTTTCAAAATAAAGCCTTTGAAAGTCCCCGGAGTGTGTCGAGCCCTTTTCTTACCTGGAAGAAGGCAGTGGTCGTAGTGTTTGGTCAGCAAGCAGGTCGCTGACATACGGCACACCCTCTCGGTCAGGAGCAACGCGGAAGACCAGCAACCCTGGACATTTGCATTGTAATGCAATTACGCGGAGCCCCCCCGGCAGCTGGTATTACCATTTGGGCGTATTTGCTGCACTGGGGAGAGAGGAGGCATTACCTAAATGCCTGAGTAAGGGGATGGCAGAAGGCTTTGCTTCGTTCTACTGGGCACTCAAGCTGGACTGTGGCACAGGTACAACGAGTTTGTTGCATCACTAGGTGTTTGAAGTGATTCTGCCACTGCGCAGACCTTCACTTGAACTGCATTATCCAGCATGCACCTGCCTGGGAGGACGTCTGCGTTACACTGCTGCACCTTTAATTGAAGGAGGAGTCGAGCGTCACCTGACTGGGAGCGGTCACCTTATCAGCTGTATCATTCCAGACCCCCAGAGAAACCATGAAGTCCGTGGAACAGGCACTGAGGAAAGCTAACCATGGCTGAAACGCGTCTGCCTAGCGTTTCAGGGACTGTCAGCAGCACGCATTGAATTTTTCAAAATAAAGCCTTTGAAAGTCCCCGGAGTGTGTCGAGCCCTTTTCTTACCTGGAAGAAGGCAGTGGTCGTAGTGTTTGGTCAGCAAGCAGGTCGCTGACATACGGCACACCCTCTCGGTCAGGAGCAACGCGGAAGACCAGCAACCCTGGACATTTGCATTGTAATGCAATTACGCGGAGCCCCCCCGGCAGCTGGTATTACCATTTGGGCGTATTTGCTGCACTGGGGAGAGAGGAGGCATTACCTAAATGCCTGAGTAAGGGGATGGCAGAAGGCTTTGCTTCGTTCTACTGGGCACTCAAGCTGGACTGTGGCACAGGTACAACGAGTTTGTTGCATCACTAGGTGTTTGAAGTGATTCTGCCACTGCGCAGACCTTCACTTGAACTGCATTATCCAGCATGCACCTGCCTGGGAGGACGTCTGCGTTACACTGCTGCACCTTTAATTGAAGGAGGAGTCGAGCGTCACCTGACTGGGAGCGGTCACCTTATCAGCTGTATCATTCCAGACCCCCAGAGAAACCATGAAGTCCGTGGAACAGGCACTGAGGAAAGCTAACCATGGCTGAAACGCGTCTGCCTAGCGTTTCAGGGACTGTCAGCAGCACGCATTGAATTTTTCAAAATAAAGCCTTTGAAAGTCCCCGGAGTGTGTCGAGCCCTTTTCTTACCTGGAAGAAGGCAGTGGTCGTAGTGTTTGGTCAGCAAGCAGGTCGCTGACATACGGCACACCCTCTCGGTCAGGAGCAACGCGGAAGACCAGCAACCCTGGACATTTGCATTGTAATGCAATTACGCGGAGCCCCCCCGGCAGCTGGTATTACCATTTGGGCGTATTTGCTGCACTGGGGAGAGAGGAGGCATTACCTAAATGCCTGAGTAAGGGGATGGCAGAAGGCTTTGCTTCGTTCTACTGGGCACTCAAGCTGGACTGTGGCACAGGTACAACGAGTTTGTTGCATCACTAGGTGTTTGAAGTGATTCTGCCACTGCGCAGACCTTCACTTGAACTGCATTATCCAGCATGCACCTGCCTGGGAGGACGTCTGCGTTACACTGCTGCACCTTTAATTGAAGGAGGAGTCGAGCGTCACCTGACTGGGAGCGGTCACCTTATCAGCTGTATCATTCCAGACCCCCAGAGAAACCATGAAGTCCGTGGAACAGGCACTGAGGAAAGCTAACCATGGCTGAAACGCGTCTGCCTAGCGTTTCAGGGACTGTCAGCAGCACGCATTGAATTTTTCAAAATAAAGCCTTTGAAAGTCCCCGGAGTGTGTCGAGCCCTTTTCTTACCTGGAAGAAGGCAGTGGTCGTAGTGTTTGGTCAGCAAGCAGGTCGCTGACATACGGCACACCCTCTCGGTCAGGAGCAACGCGGAAGACCAGCAACCCTGGACATTTGCATTGTAATGCAATTACGCGGAGCCCCCCCGGCAGCTGGTATTACCATTTGGGCGTATTTGCTGCACTGGGGAGAGAGGAGGCATTACCTAAATGCCTGAGTAAGGGGATGGCAGAAGGCTTTGCTTCGTTCTACTGGGCACTCAAGCTGGACTGTGGCACAGGTACAACGAGTTTGTTGCATCACTAGGTGTTTGAAGTGATTCTGCCACTGCGCAGACCTTCACTTGAACTGCATTATCCAGCATGCACCTGCCTGGGAGGACGTCTGCGTTACACTGCTGCACCTTTAATTGAAGGAGGAGTCGAGCGTCACCTGACTGGGAGCGGTCACCTTATCAGCTGTATCATTCCAGACCCCCAGAGAAACCATGAAGTCCGTGGAACAGGCACTGAGGAAAGCTAACCATGGCTGAAACGCGTCTGCCTAGCGTTTCAGGGACTGTCAGCAGCACGCATTGAATTTTTCAAAATAAAGCCTTTGAAAGTCCCCGGAGTGTGTCGAGCCCTTTTCTTACCTGGAAGAAGGCAGTGGTCGTAGTGTTTGGTCAGCAAGCAGGTCGCTGACATACGGCACACCCTCTCGGTCAGGAGCAACGCGGAAGACCAGCAACCCTGGACATTTGCATTGTAATGCAATTACGCGGAGCCCCCCCGGCAGCTGGTATTACCATTTGGGCGTATTTGCTGCACTGGGGAGAGAGGAGGCATTACCTAAATGCCTGAGTAAGGGGATGGCAGAAGGCTTTGCTTCGTTCTACTGGGCACTCAAGCTGGACTGTGGCACAGGTACAACGAGTTTGTTGCATCACTAGGTGTTTGAAGTGATTCTGCCACTGCGCAGACCTTCACTTGAACTGCATTATCCAGCATGCACCTGCCTGGGAGGACGTCTGCGTTACACTGCTGCACCTTTAATTGAAGGAGGAGTCGAGCGTCACCTGACTGGGAGCGGTCACCTTATCAGCTGTATCATTCCAGACCCCCAGAGAAACCATGAAGTCCGTGGAACAGGCACTGAGGAAAGCTAACCATGGCTGAAACGCGTCTGCCTAGCGTTTCAGGGACTGTCAGCAGCACGCATTGAATTTTTCAAAATAAAGCCTTTGAAAGTCCCCGGAGTGTGTCGAGCCCTTTTCTTACCTGGAAGAAGGCAGTGGTCGTAATATATATATATACATATATATATATCACAAAGCAGTCATCCAAATGCCAAATGTAGATATATATATTACCTACTGGCGGTCACCAGTGGTTAGTTATAGTTACAACCTAGTTTCCATAGGAAAAGCATTTTTTTATTTGCTACTAACTTTAGCATCATTTAACGAATCTTTATGAAATTTTCCAACAAGTTGAACCTTTTAGGTCAGCTCCTATCTTGAAAGTTTGGGGGTGATTCATGAAACGGGGGCTTAGAAAAAAGGGGGGTCCCAAAACGCGTTTTTCCCATTTAATTTCCATAGGAAATTTTGCGACGAGCTACAGCCCGAACTGCTGAACGGAATTACCCCAAATTTGGCAGAAAGGTAGAGCTTGGTTCAGAAAGTGACATTTCTTTTAAATGGTGTAAATCCGTTCAGTAGTTTTTGAGAAATTCAAAAAATAAGAGTGAAAAATCAATATCCCATAGGAAACTTTGTGCAAGTCTACAGCTGAAACTACTGAACGGAATTACCCCAAATTTGGCACAAAGGTAGTGCATGGGTCAAAAAGCGATCTTTTTTAAAATTGTGTAAATCCATTCAGTAGTTGCTGAGAAATTAGAAAAATAAAAGTTGAGATATCTTGGCGGTGCTCAAGTCCCATGCACGAGCTTCACTGTGATTGGCTGCCAACACTCCAAACCAGGAAGTGCCGGCAGCCGGCAGCAGCTCGGTAGAAGCGAGTCACTAGAAAACAGAGAAACAAAGGTAGAAAACAAGAGAAGGGGGCAGAGTAGAAACACCCTGACCCCCTAGGCCTGGTCAGGGGGTCCCAGAAGGACCCCCAGCGCCCCCATTTTTATTTTTTAATTCGGTGTAATTCGCGCTGAGGTCGCGGGTTCCCATGTTTTAGTTTAATGAGACCCCAGGGTGGGTAGGTCCCGGGGGAATTTCTTAAAAAATAATAGCGGGGGCTCGCTGGGGCTGCGGGTGCTTCATTCATGTTGGGAGGGAGGTTGCGCTGCCCTCATCCTGGAGCTCTCCATCTGCTTATAACTTTGGCGTCGTTGGACGATTCTTTACGAAATTTTCCAAAAAGTTTCTCTTTTTTAATCAGCTCCTATCTTGAAAGTTTAGGGGTGATTGGTGAAGGGAGGGCTGAGAAAAAAGAGGGGGTGAAAACGTGTTTTCTCAATGGATTTTCCATAGGAAACTTTAGACAACGCTCCAGGTCATACTGCTGAACGGAATTATGCCAAATTTGGCAGGGAGAAAGGTCTTTGTCCAGAAAGCGCGGTTTTGTTGAAATGGTATAAATCCGTTCAGTAGTTTTTGAGATATTAAAGGGAAAAAAATATATATATATATATCTGGTCGGTGCCTTACTCTCGAGCATGAGCTTGCCTCTGATTGGCTGCTAACTCTTCAAAGCAGGAAGTGTCCTCTGATTGGCTGCTAACACTTGAAACCAGGAAGTGTTAGCAGCCATCTTATGCCTCGCATCGAGTGAAAATATAAAAGAAAGGTTCCGGGGGTAATTTAATATAGTGGAGCTCTGTGTAATGATGATTTTGACGCAGTGAAGGTTTAACATTTATTAACAATAAAGGAGAAACAGGTGAGCGCCAGGCAGCACTATAGTAAGGACTCCCTTAATACGTACATACATTGTTAAGTTAGCATAACCACGTTAGAGGTGAGAAAGCCATCTTGCTGCTTTTGCACACGACACTGTGTTCACATGTTATTGCTTAAACAAACTGCTGACTCGAGTTTTGCCTCACACGAGAGCAATCTGTTGTTACCATCCCGAGCTCTGCGCAGCGACCTTGGTCTGCACACGATGTGACAAACAGTCTGAGTTGTTAGACAATGCATGTTTTCCACTCTAGGTTGATCGACCCACTATTTAGTCATAACACACGAGCAGCTGCACATACCTGAAAGTTGGTGCTTTTAATATCACAGACATCATGTTTATTATTCAGACCGAAGACGAGCCTTCCTGCGAGAAGACTCCTGATGCTCCTCTGATGTGATTTCACTAAGCTGATCTTTGAGGTATGGGGTCCCCTATTCAAGCCTAAGAGACCTTCTGTTAGTCTAATAATAATATTAGCTTCTTAGTAAAGGGAAGGTGGTAGTATCCACTGTCATTATAACATGATCACCCCTTTTATATTCTATGGAATTGTAACTATGTTGATGGTTTTGATTTTAATCATTTGTCTGCTTGTATTAGCCAAAGTACTGCACATTAGGACACGTGGTCTATAAAAATAAACTCTTTTTATTTTCACCGTGTCTCTGTTGATTTTTGTTGTGGACTGATGTGAGAATAATATACGAACAGGTATTTCCGATTCCCACCATTCCTGAGTATGTACTGAGTCGCTTGTTCTGGGTTGTCTTTTCATTGGGACCGCCGAGCTAAATCTCGGATAACGAATGGGACACTTATGCTAGCCGGATACTGGGTTCTGGGTTCTGAGGTGAGTTTCTGGTACACCACAACTCACTGAGGTCCTGGGGTTCTACGCATAGTTCTGTGTATAAGCAGAAACCCTGCAACATGGCGCACCTAACGTTTGGTCTATGAGTTGAAACGCCTTAGTAGTGCTCGCGTTTGTCCACAACACCCTCATTCTTGTTTCCGGATAACAAGTCTGACGGATTTAAACCTACCTAGGTCTATTGATATAGGTTCCTTCAAGCTTGATCATTAAAAAGGTTATTGAACCCTTGTGCTACTGATAGTTTCAAGTGTGTGTTGTCCTAATGTCGGTGGATATTGCGGCGCATAGCCGTGCAGCTCTGAAACGTCATTTGACGCAGTATGGGGTGCCGGACACTGGTATGAACGTCATCTTTGTGGTGGGAGCCGATGCGGCTCATCCCTATGAGTTGTTCTACTCTTGGGTGACGATTCCGGCGGTAGGGGATGATGACACCTTTCATTCTTACACTGCCGCTGCCGTGCCAGCGAACTATACGCCGTATAGGACACAGGAAATACCAATATCTGCTTGGCAGCATCTTATTTGGTTTAATGGTGCCCTTCCCCATGTGGTTATACCGCCAAGAATGGGCCCTTTATCAATTGCAGGGGCCACTTGGCCGGTACTAGCCAGATTTACGCCTCATCCCCGTTACCTCACGGTGACGGTAGCTGAGTTGCGTGTACTGCACACTGCCCTTATTACGGTATATAGGGCGCTGGTGCAGTACGTGTCGCACAATGTGCAGGCGGGGGCACCTGCTGTTGCGGGGCAGCCTACTGATCATCATGCGGTGGTCATTAGTCCTGTTATGGTTAATTCTGTTATGGGCAAGCGCCCCCAAAATAGGGATGATTTCCCCTTTTGGCTTGCTGAAAAATTTGACCAAATAGAAGCGGTTTATCTGAATACTTCTCCTGTGGAGAAACACAGGATCCTCACCATTAGTTTGCCTAAAGACTTGGTCCCCCACATAGATGATTGTGTAAATTGGGGCAAGGTCTTTGCAGCGACGTACGCGCAGTGCTTTGGCACTCCGTCTATGTTGCAGCTGCCCTCCGTTATCAAAAGAGTTCAAGAGAACCATGGTGCGGAGTCTGCGATAGAGTTAGGGATGCGGCTCCTCGGTCAATTTGACCTGGTGGCTACCATGATAATTGGAAACCTTAAGGGTGATGCTTTGCATTTCCAGGTTCGTAATGAACTGAAGCGAGTTGCTGAGGAGGACAAACCGCAGGAATTTGCGAAAATAATCGCAGAGGCATATCGGGATTTGGGTCGTAGCTCTTTAGGAGTTAAGCCTGTCATAAAGAATCCCGATCTAAAACAGCAGGGTAAGGCAGAAACGTCTGGTAAGGACGAACGACCCATTTTTCCAAAACAAAAATGGCAGTTTAAACAACAGGGAAAGCAGCAGCAACAGAAACAGGGCTCTCGGCCTGCCTCTCCCGTACAGTCAAGTAGTGAACGCACTTATGATCTGCGCGATCGTGCTGCTATAAAGTCTCCTGATAGATTTCAGGTTTCTGAACAGCGCTCTCCTCGTTCTTCACAGGAAACATCGGCTACACAGTCCGGTGGCGGAGGCGGTGGCAAAGGTCGGGGTGCTCCACAACAGCGTGACCAGCCCCGACAGACTGAGGGTAAAGGCAAGCAGGACGAATTTGCACGACAAAGACCCCCGTTTCAGAAGAAGAAAGTGGCGGCTCTGACGGCAAGGTATGCCTCAGATAGTGCGGACACAGCTTCGGAACCGGACATGGGCGCTGACGCTCCTGGACAGCGCAGCGGAAATTACCATAGTCCGTCAAGCTCTGCGTCCATTTCTGGCGGTGACAGCAACTGATATCTCGGTTACTGTTGAAACAGCTGACACCAGAGTGGCTCCCCCTGACAGACTTTATGAAATAGTCTTATTAATTGAGGGTGACATACAACGTACAATAAAAGGGATTTTTTGGGATAATCTGACCACCACCTATGATATCCTCCTAGCGGAGGCAGATTGGCCCCCAGCTTTCATTTTAGAGGCTCCTAGAGGGGAGGAAGTAATCCTCCCGTCCTTTGCGCACACAGTGCCTAAGGACCAAGCTGAAGTGTATGCTGGGGAGTGGGCGCTTGCGCTTGCGCCGGCGGTGTATCGTACTCAGGTGGGATGGGACAGATTGTCCCCCTGCCATGAGATTCCATTGCGGTCTATGCCCCAGCCTCAACCTCAATATCCTATGCGTCGTGAAGCGAGACCCCACGTCGCGGCAATCCTTGAACAATTGGAATATCAGGGTGTTATTGAAACATGTGTGTCCCCTTTGAATAACCCTTTATTCACTGTAACGAAGCCTGACGGCTCGTACCGTTTAGTTTTGGATTACCGGCACCTAAACTCCCATTGCCGGACCTGCGCGGTACAGAATACACATAGCTCGGCTTTGGTCGACAGTCTCGTGCGTAAAAGGTTTAAAACGACACTTGACATTTCCAATGGCTTTTTTAGCCACAACCTGTCCACACTGAGTAGCCAGTGGACAGCGTTTACTTCGGGCGGCAAACAAAAACAGTTTACAAGATTAGCCATGGGTTACAAAAATAGCCCTGGCGTCTTTTCTGCTCGCGTGGTTTCTCTCTTGGAAAGAATAGACCCCGACGCATACTCCTATGTTGACGATATCTATCTTACGGATGTTGAGCTGATGCCGCATCTGTCTCGAGTCGACAATATTATCGTGAGTTTTGCTGACTATGGCTACAAATTCAATTTTGCGAAGTCACACATCGCAGAATATACGGTGTTGTTTTTGGGCTACGAGCTCAACAATGAAGGTAAGGGGTTAGCCCCCCACTTTCTGGAGAAGTGTGCACGCTTAAGTGCTCCTACGACACTGAAGAAATTACAATCTCTGCTGGGTTTTCTGAATTTCGGCCGTACGTACATTCCTGATTATCCCCAGCGTATCAAGCCGCTTTACGCCTTGGTACAACCTTCGTTTTCGAAGTCTAGCTGGCAGCTAGAACACTCTGCAATTTTACAGTCTTTACAGGCTGACCTTCTTGCTTCACAATACTTGCTGACGCGTGATAACCGCACTAACCTGGTAATAAGAATAGTACCTGGCGCCGTGGGGTTCACGTATTTGACGTTTAATGAGGGCGACACAGTCCCCATTGCGTACAAATCCCACTTGTACACCTCTGCTGAATTACGTTTTTCCACGGTCGAAAAAGTTCTGACTGCTGTGCAGATGGCGATCCTCAAGGAACGCGCACTGACGCATGGGAAACAGATTCTGGTTGTATCACCATATCCTGCTTTAGAGGCAGTGACTAAAGCAAGTGTACCAAATTCTAAAGCTTTGCATCCACGGTGGATACAATGGGCCACAACAGTGACGTCGCCAGATGTCACTTACATCTTTGATGCCTCATTACAGACTCAAGAGTACTTGCAGTATGAATTCGTTCATCCGGCACCTCTGTCTTTGCGCCCGCTCGAAGAATACCATTGTGTCATATACACTGACGGGTCTGCGCAACCCGCAATTGGATCGAAGCACGCTTATTCAGCGGCTTGCGCAATTGTCGTAGGTACATTCGTAAATGGTGAATTCCAATCTGATGCAGTGCATACGCAGTCATTGGGTGATTGTACCGCGCAATTGGCGGAGCTCCGGGCTCTGGTGCTTGCACTGGAGTTTGCTGATCCCCGAGTCACTACTCTTATAGTGAGTGACTCCTTCTACTGTGTCCAGTCCTACAATGACAATTTACACTTCTGGTCTCAGAATGATTATCGAGACACTAAAGGTAGCACAATTAAGCATAAAACGCTTTGGGTTCGAGTGGCAGACTTTAAAGAACGTCTCCCTCTCGTAAGTGTTATACACACTCTTGGTCACCAACGACTTGGTGTCCATGCTGTCGGTAACAGCTTGGCTGACGAGGCAGCAAAAACCGCAGTGGCTACATACTTAGTGGCAGCAGTTACAAGATCCAAAAGTAAGATTGATGATGACATCTTGGCAGCTATTGCTGCTACAGAGAAGGGAGGTGATTACCCGAAGGGTTTTCCCTCTCGGTATATTTATCATTTAAGTCCTGATAACGTCCCATTAGTGAGGATTAACGACGTTGGTGACAGAATTATTCCCAACGCGGACTGCAGACCAGCACTGATCCAAGCTGCGCACGAGGGGTTGGCGTCAGCCCACGCCGGTGTGTCTGCTACAATATCTCTGCTACAACAACGTTACTGGTGGTTTGGTTTATATAAACAAGCGCGCGCATATGTTCTTGATTGTGACATTTGCCAACAGATTAAACCTTCTACTGTTGCGCGCCCACCACAGACACAGCTGTACATCTCTAATAAGCCATTTGGTTGTGTTTATTTAGATCACTGCGGTCCTTTTTCTTCTGATACTGCGTACAAGTACATCTTGGTTGCAGTGGATTCGTGCACACGTTTTCTATGGGTATGGCCACAAAGGAGTGCTGACTCGCGGACTGTCATCAGGGATTTGCGTGTCTTTGTGGGAACTTTTGCGTGTGGTACCTTCCATTCTGATCAGGGCCCTGCGTTCGCCTCTAAGGCTTACAAGGAGGCTATGAGAAATTTGGGGGTCCTAGTCAAATTTTCGTCCCCCTACCGACCTGAGGGTAATAGTGTGGTGGAGCGAATGAACCGTGACTTAAAGCAATCATTGACAGCACGTGTTTTAGGCACAGGCCGGAACTGGCTAGCCTATTTGTATAACGTCCAACGTGCACTTAATAATCTCCCTAGAAGGTCTCTGGGTGGGCGGACACCGTACATGATGCTCTTCGGAATCAGAATGTTTGTTCCAGACCTTGATGGTCTAGACATTGCGGCGTCGACCGCACCCTTTGACGTAGATGATCACTGTGCTGTTTTGCAGACTCTACAAGAAGCCAGAGACTCTCTTTCGAAAGAACATTTGCCCTCCACATCTGAAGCTGAGGTTCAGATTCCGGTAGTCGGCTGGCTACCCCGAGTTGGAGATCTGGTCCGGGAGAAGGTGGAGAACAAGAAGGAGTTCGGCCCCTCTTATCGTGCACCAGTTCCAGTGCTTGGAGTGCAGGGTACAAGAACAGTCATTTTACCTCCACTTCCTGGTCGCAAAGAAAACAGGTACATCTCTATTGACAATGTCAAACTTCAGCGAGTGGCCGATACTTCTTAGTATGACTCCGGCAGTTTCATGCCAGACAATGCAAAGAAATTCAATGTTGGTTCCTGCTTCTACCACCTTGTCTGATGTTGCCATCGAGATGCATTCAGTTACTGATCCCTTGCTGATACCACCGGCTGGTGGTTTGCCCGAAGAGACTGAGTATGCTTATCCTACACGTGGACCTTCGCCTGTTTTACAATCTACAGCACTTGGCCAGTCCCGTTTTTCCTTTGACACTAACTCTTTGCCCTCAACTCCCCCATCGAACATTGCTGTCTTTGTAAGTTGGTTTAAGAGACATTTTTTGATAGCCCCTTGGACTTACATCTGGTTGCTGCTTTTCAGTATTTTTTTGTTTATGTCCATTGGATTTGTTGTAGTTTTCTTCTGTTTGGTGGATGGCCATTATCTCAAAGAGAGATCGACAATTAGACTTATCAATGGAACTTTGGCCCCCCACTCCTCATCCCACATCATGAAAAGGGACCAGACTTTTGTGAATATTACTGCCTGGCCCGTCATGGATGGAATCGCATGGGATGCAGTTAAATTTCAAATACATGGGCCTACAGAGGTCATTAATGTGCCTAATGTATTTCGTGTTTCTATGGGTGATGTAGTTAAACAGAACATACGTTCTGATGATTGGGATGTACACGCCATTGAAGCACTGTTTTCAGATTTGAAATATTATGCCGCCTTTGATGCTGAGGATTTGTATGACAATGCGGCTAATTATGCGGAACAGTATTGTTTTCAACATTATGGCAATCACTTCCTGCATAAAGCGAATACGTTTAGAAATTTTGTAAATTTTACCCAGTGGGAACACTGTCCCACCCCCTCGTTTGGCAGTTCACATACATTAGTTGATAAGTTTACTTATTTTACTGATTTCAGTGTTTCTGCCCCGGCATCCTTTTATTTTAAAGTTAAGCCTGAGTCTGCCTCTAAGGTTAGACTGACACATACCAAATTGCTATATTCTAAGTCCTTTATGGATGAGTTGTCAATCAAAGGTTATGATCTATGGAAGGCTACTATTGATCTTAAGTCGGTTTGGGGTTCCAAATCGTGGCAGGTTCAGGGAACTGAAGCTTTACACCGTGCCTGTCTAGTACCAAATCATATGTTGTTTTTAAATGCAACCATCTTCCAAACCACCTGTTTCGGATTGGCCACTTCTAAAAAACTAAATTCGCCTTCTGTGCCGGATCTGGGTGCTTACCCGAATTGGAATAATCACACAGATCTGTCCCTACCTGCTTTGCAGTTATTAGTTTCTAATTCATCTTTCAATATTTCGAAATTTGATAGTGAGGGATGGTTAATTTGGCAAAGCAGTTCTGATACCTATCAACGTCGTTTTCTAGGGCTGAAACCGGGGTATACTCAAGATCGCGTGGACCCCCGGTTTGAGTTGTCACATACAGTAACTACATACTCTGTAGGGAAATTATGTCAGTCCTGGCGGCGACATTCCACCTTGGCATCTGTCAAAGTTCATTTATCAAAATTACATGACAAAATAGATTTGAATGATTTTGTTAAAGGTCCTGTGGGTGGCAGATCCAGGAGATGGGCGTATGCTATTTACAACGAAGTATGGAAACTGTCGCAGATTGAGGCAGCTTCTAGATTGAGAGCTATTGATCAGGCTAATATGGAAAAAGTATTAGCAGTTATTGATAACAGCATTAACACTCTTTCTTCTCGCATTTATACATTAGATAATATTGTTTCTTCAATTGTGGATATTGTGCAGGATGATATGTCTGTGTTGTATCATGGTCAAAACCAGTTGCGTTCTGTTATGCAGTTTGCATGGACATTACAAACATTGAAGGCAGGGAAGGTCCCTTGGGACTATCTGAATACAACATCATTATTTCTTCCCTTTAACCTTACTGACAAACAGCAGTTCATGTCCATGAAGGATGCTACATATTCCTTGCTACATATTGAAAAATTGGAGCCGTTACCTTTCTCTGTAGCGGAAGTCGATTCCGCAGTGTGGCTCTTACACGGATTGATGACTCTCCCGTTCGCACTTTTTAAGTTTACCTCTTGTATGAAACACTATGCGCTAGGTAGATATGAACAGCTGGGTACCGCTTTCATACATGAAGTCTGGTCCCTCCCCTTTACGTATAGATGTACAAGAGACGGTACTGAGGTTTATCTGAAGGGTGAAGAATGTACGACGTCACCTGATCATTCTGTTGTATGTAGGCACATTCAGTTGCACGGAGCTTGTAATGTACACGCTCCGAATTTGGCCTGCGTCCTCAAAGGTATCCCGGTACCAGTGATTACGCCATCTTTCACGCTGCTTGCAAACGGTAGTTATTTAATTTTAAACAATGAAGCTTGCTGCGGGATGTTAGTAGGGATCCCGTATATAGTAACTGTATCACAGAGGGTTGTCTGCTGCAATAACGTTCTGTTTCCTCCCCCGCATGGGAGGCTAGATGCTTCCATCTGGCCTTCGATTCCAACCTTGAAAGCAGAGTTCAACAAGATGAGCAGAATAAGAGCGCTATTGTCCCAAAAGGAGGTGCCATTGACTTCCTCCCGGGAAACATTTGTCCTTCACGTAGCGAATACGCGCACTGAGGTACAGGCGCTTTTGAATACTGACCTCCCCCTGCATTTTGGAGCTTTGATCCAAACAATTTTCAATGCCTCGTCCACGACTGGCCTGGCTCATTTTTTTAAACTTGTGGGCTCGGGCCTCGTGACCTCTTTCCAAACTATTTTTGGTGTGATTCCGGCATTTTTTCATTCTATTTTCTCGAGCGTCTTTGGAGGTGTTCCTTTAATTCTGGTGCTAGTAGCAGGTGTGCTACTTTTACTTTTCATCCTGCGGAATGGCTGCTCTTTCTGTGCCACACGACAGCCTGTCCCGTCTGCAGCTTCTTCGTGACAGGATGCTTGATTACTATGGTGTCCTGCCGTCGGCGACTTTGAGCCTGGCATATGGATTATCCTTCCGGTATTCCTACTTCACCTGCGTGCAACCTGTCTTCCACTGCCTAGATTGTCCTTTTGAATGGCCTATGGATTTGTGCTTAACCAACATGGTGTCTCCGGACCCGGATTATGATCGACTGATGAGGCCCTTAGTGTCTCACGAGTCTGCCTGTTCTGGTGTTAGGATTATGGCCTGCGGTGCGGCGCATGGTATCCTGGGTAATTGGGACATCGCGAGAGCGGCATATGACTTCTTGGATATGAGTTATTTGGAAGTACACGCTGGTTGCCCTCTGATGGTGCTAGAGGCTCCGCTAATAGAAGAACATGTATGTTCCTTTTCTTTGCTTAACTGGATGGCTGAAACCTTCAGTGGCCGTGCCAATGATTTTCTGCTGGAAGCAGTGGCCACATATGCTGCATATACTTTCATGGATTGAGTGAGCTATCGTCCACTGTGTTTTCCTCACGTGTCTTGAACTGTCACTGTACGACTGCACTTCTGCCCGGTCAGGCGTTTTTTCATTTTTTCACCCCCCACGGCACGTTTGAGGTTTTTTGTTTTTTCTTTCCACCTTTGGTTTTTTCCTATTCGGACTTTGCCTGCACTGGCCAGTGTTTTTTGAATTGGTTACGCCTTGTTCTGCTCTGTCGCGCTTGAACTCTGCGTTCTCTCTTTTCTTGCATACTAAGTAGTGCTTCGATCAAGGGGGCATGTAGTAAGGACTCCCTTAATACGTACATACATTGTTAAGTTAGCATAACCACGTTAGAGGTGAGAAAGCCATCTTGCTGCTTTTGCACACGACACTGCGTTCACATGTTATTGCTTAAACAAACTGCTGACTCGAGTTTTGCCTCACACGAGAGCAATCTGTTGTTACCATCCCGAGCTCTGCGCAGCGACCTTGGTCTGCACACGATGTGACAAACAGTCTGAGTTGTTAGACAATGCATGTTTTCCACTCTAGGTTGATCGACCCACTATTTAGTCATAACACACGAGCAGCTGCACATACCTGAAAGTTGGTGCTTTTAATATCACAGACATCATGTTTATTATTCAGACCGAAGACGAGCCTTCCTGCGAGAAGACTCCTGATGCTCCTCTGATGTGATTTCACTAAGCTGATCTTTGAGGTATGGGGTCCCCTATTCAAGCCTAAGAGACCTTCTGTTAGTCTAATAATAATATTAGCTTCTTAGTAAAGGGAAGGTGGTAGTATCCACTGTCATTATAACATGATCACCCCTTTTATATTCTATGGAATTGTAACTATGTTGATGGTTTTGATTTTAATCATTTGTCTGCTTGTATTAGCCAAAGTACTGCACATTAGGACACGTGGTCTATAAAAATAAACTCTTTTTATTTTCACCGTGTCTCTGTTGATTTTTGTTGTGGACTGATGTGAGAATAATATACGAACAGGTATTTCCGATTCCCACCATTCCTGAGTATGTACTGAGTCGCTTGTTCTGGGTTGTCTTTTCATTGGGACCGCCGAGCTAAATCTCGGATAACGAATGGGACACTTATGCTAGCCGGATACTGGGTTCTGAGGTGAGTTTCTGGTACACCACAACTCACTGAGGTCCTGGGGTTCTACGCATAGTTCTGTGTATAAGCAGAATCCCTGCAACAGCACGACTTCTACTCCGGGACACTAGTAGGAAGATAACCCTTTCACGCTCCCTGTGCCCAACATCACCACTTCGGAGGTATGCCTTTAAAAGCCAGTCCGTCGGCTCGCAGCTGTCTACCTTTGCGAGCTAGTATGCTGCTGTGCCTGTACCTCTGCGAGCTACTACGGTGCTGTTCCTTTGGGAGCGGATGGCTCGTAGTTCTGCCTTTGTGAGTTGAGCGGACGGGCCGCAGTTGTCCCTCTGCGAGCCTGGTTACGAACTGTTTATAACTATTACTATATGGGCATTGAAAAGCCATTTTGTAATTCAGTCCGTCAGCTGGCATCTATCCAAGGCATTTCTGAAAACATACCGGAGCTCTGTTTGTGAGAGATACCCCTTTCACGCTGCCTCTCCCCACATCAGCAGGTAACGCACCCTCTTCCCACATCACTAGCATACCGTCAACACCCTCCTTGGGCCCGCAAGTATCTTTTTGCGAACCACTGGTGGACTCGCAGCTCTTCCTGTGCGACTTCTCTGGCCCGCACTTTTACAAGCCAGCCCGCCGGTTTGCAGGTCTCTGAGAAGAGACGCAATGGAGGCAACGATGATGCAGGTCAGACACCCAACAGTACTCCGACATCCCCCAGCAGCCACTGCTTGTCCGTCATCCCCGCTCTCCCCCCACAAACAAATGTGACAGAAAATTTTAAATGTGGAGCCTTAGAAATCGTCTGGTGTTGCAGTTTTAATAAAAAAGATGCTTGTGAGGTTGGACAAATAAGAATCTTAGTCATGTATGAATTTACATATAAAACATTTTATTAAAACAAGACAACAACAAACAAAACTATGTGTGTAAAATATTTTATTAAAAGAAAACAACAACAAATAAAACTATGTACAGCCATGGCGTGTCATCCCTAAGCAATTTGTGAATCACAGCCTGCAAGACAAAAAGAAAAATAAGATGGTGCGTTATGTGTCCAGCAAAGGAGAGTGAAAGAGAGGGAGAGGGAGATACAAGGAAGATAGAAAGGGAGAAACAGTGTGAGAGAGAGGAAGAGAGAGAAAGAGTGAGAGAGGGAGGAAGAGAGAGAGCAAAAGAGAAATAGAGAAAGACAGAAAGAAAGAGGAAGACAGAGAAAGAGAGAAAGAGTGAGAGAGAGAAAGAGAGAGATACAAGGAAGAGAGAAACAGTGTGAGAGAGAAGAGAGAGAAAGAGAGAGAGAGGAAGACAGAGAGAGAGAGAGAAAGAGTGAGAGAGGAAGAGAGAAAGAGTGAAACAGTGTGAGAGAGAGGAAGAGAGAGGGAGAAAGAGTGAGAGAGAGGAAGAGAGAGAAAGAGTAAGAGAGAGAAAGAGTGAGACAGAGGAAGAGAGAAATATTAAGAACGAGAGAAAGAAAGAGTGAGATACAAGGAAGAGAGAAAGAAACAGTGTGAGAGAGAGGAAAAGAGACAAACAGTGTGAGAGAGAGGAAGAGAGAGAGAAGAAGTGAGAGAAAGAAAGAATGAGAGAGAGAGGAAGAGACAGAGAAAGAGAGAAAGTGTGAGAAAGAGAGAAAGGAAGAGATGGAGAGGGAGTGTTGACACTGGAGAAAATCTTTCAAGCTCACCTTTGTGTCACCGGTGTGTCTCCAACCACGTGCCGGGACATACTGCACCCTCAAGTTTAGTTATCTGAAAGATAGTATTGAATTAGTAATTGCAGACTATATACAAGTGCACACTCGTAATTCTCTGTTTTGGCTCTGCGCACCCAGGCTGCTGCATCCCATCCACTTCCACTGCCCAGAGGTGTCTAACAGCCGCTGCGCACCCAGGGCCATATTATCAAGAACGGCGATAACATTATCGCCGCTTTAGCGTCAGGAAACTGCCGCAAAAGCGGCGATAAGGGGCTTGATATTGTGCCCTTGTGAATTCCCATAGAAGCCCTGGTTTGATGTCATTCACACCAGAACCTGGGCTTCTATGGGAATTCTCAAGGGCATGTTATCAAGCCACTTATCGCCGCTTTAGTGACAGTTTCCTGCCGCTAAAGCGGTGATAATGTTATCGCCGTTCTAAATATTATGGCCCCCAGTCTGCTGTAGCCCATACACTTGCACTGCCCAGAGGTGTATAACAGTTGCGCGCACCCAGGCTGCTGCACCCCATGCACTCCCACTATCTGGAGCTGCCGCTGCGCATCCAGGCTGCTGCATCCCATCCACTCCCACTGGCCGGAGATGAGTGCCTGCTGCTGCACAAACAAGCCTCTCTGCTCACCTTCCGCCACCGAAGAGAGTTGACCACGTGCCGAAGGAACCTCCTCAGCCTCAGTACACTCGGTCAACTGAGCTCACAATGCCGAATGGGTGTTGATTGCCAGGATGGCCACGCATCAAGGGGGTGGCGTCAATTTGTGAATCAGAGTCTGTTAGATGAAAAGCAAGATAAGATTGTGCGTCATGCGTCCATCAAAGGAGAGAGGAAGAGAGAGAGAGAAAGAGTGAGATAGTGACACTATCTTTGCAGCTCACCTTTGTGTCACCAGTGTGTCTCCAACTACGTGCCGGGACATAGTGCACCCTCAAGCTCCCACATCTGAAAGATAGTACAGAATTAGTAATTGTAGGAAAGACCAGTATGCAGGAATGAAAAGACAGAGATGGTAATTCTCTTGATGTGGTTTAATCCACAGAACATGTTTTGTAAGCAGCAAGTATAAAGCAAGAATGACTGAACCTCCGTTAACTTCTACCTCCCAACCTTCTCACATTCAAAGCATAACATTCCCAAAGCGACGCGAGGAAGCCACGAGCTGTGAGAGGAATGTCACGCTTGTGTCTGCATGCTTCGATGCTCCCAACACACCTTACCTCTTTAAAAAAAAACTGAGAACGGAAAGTTTGTCAAAATTTGATGGTAAATTTAGGGGTACAAAATATGAAAAAAGAAATACTCAACGACTTTGCTACAGATGTGGGAGCGACGGACATTTGGCCAACTGTAAAAACTGTCCTGCTATTGGAAAACGTATTCAAAATGCAATAAGAAAGGGCAATGGCAGGGTATATACGACTGTGTACGCCTAAATCGCTGTGCAGCCTTTCTGCATCTAGGCTGCTGTACCACATGCACTCCTGCCACCCAGAGGTATCTGCCCTCCGCTGTGCACCCAGTCCTCACTGCTCACCTTTTTGCGGTCACGGCACCCTCCACATCATGCAGCTCCGTTCTGGAAGGTTATAGTTCTCACATTGGGTACTGAGTCTTGATATGGCTATGGCAGAGGACATACTAGTGCACCTATCATCATCGCAGGTTGTACACCCGCTCAGTGGTTGTGGTGCTACTAACTCAGTGAGAAGTGAGGCCCTGTATTCTAAACTCTAAAATGGCGTAGTGCACGTGTGCCCGGTCTGTCACGTGTCCTGTGACGCCTGTGCTGGATGGGTGTGGTGTGGTTGTATACCAGCCATGAGGGAATGGCTGTGGCAATGCGGGTATCCTTGTTGGAGTGCCACCGTCACTCGGGTTGCAAAAGCCAAAGTGTCACTCTGTGAGCCAAGTTCAACAATATCGCCAACATGGAAGGTATGGGGAATTACTGACCCTATATTCATCCATAGTTCCAAACAAGAAAAATGGTGGACATGAGACATCTGTGTGGATATGAATGTTTATTTCACATTCAGTGGAATGTTGCAGCTGTAGCAATACAGGGCCATGGAAAGTTGAAGTTTCAGTTTTTGGCACATGGAGGGCAGCCAATTAGAGACAAGCTCGTTGTCGGAGTTAGGCTGTGCCAACATATATACTTATACAATCACTGCGATGATCCTCACACACTTATAAATTCACTATACACTCTGTTTGCAGTATTCTAATGATACAGTCTCTACGTACGTACTTGTACAATGACCTAGACAAAGTTACATAACTAAAGTTTTCCCCCACTGTCAAAGGTAAGATGGTTGCATACACTGTTCAGAGCACTATGTAATGTGGTAGGGCCTAGGGGCAGCATGTTGCATACATAATGAACACACAGACAAAGATAGATAGAGGAACTGGGTACGGGCACGTGCGCTCGACTCCTTTTTATTACCAGGGTCACAAGTCCAGTGATGTCTGTGGTGGATGCGTGTGGGGTGATTGTAAGCCAACCCTCCGGGAATGGTTGGTGATGGCAACAAGTACAACAGTAATGGTTGGATCAGATACACAGATTCAATTATAAAGGGTCAATGATTTGTGCTGCAGTAAGGAATGGGTACCAGATATGAAATCATACAGAAAAGATTCTATCGTAAAGGGTTCATGACTTGTGATACACTGGGGTAGGACAGCAGATGTGAAATTATACACAAAATATTGTATCAGAAAGGGTGCATGAGTTGTGCTGCACTGAGGTAGGGGCATCAGAAGCATTCAGCGTGTGCGCAGCCAGCGATGATGCTTGGTGCGGGCCAGCCGCACTGGGAGAAATGTCTCTTGCCTACTGGACTGCATCATCTGCAATCGCGACTTGATCTGAATTGTGAGCCCTGCTGTCTGAAGTGTAGATCGAAGGCAGTAGTCAGCTCAGACATTGAGGAATGATTTTTTTCACTTCCTCCTGACAAAATCGGAGGACATAGAGTACAGTTCACTCTGCAATTAATAAATCAAAACTGAATTTAAAATATGAGCTCTGCTGTCTGCAGTGTAGACTGCCATTTAGTGTTCATTTGGACTTGCAAGATGAATTTGATCATTGTAGTAAAGCTATAACTGATACAAAAGAAGTTCTTGAAGCAAGGATACTAAAAGGTTTATTGTGTAGGTTTCATGGACGCTGTAGTTAGTTGCCTACTGGACTCTTGCGATGATGCGTGGTCCAGGCGGGTCACACTGGTAGCAATGTCTTTTGTCTAATAAATTCTGCCTTAATAAGGCCACGTGGCGTTGACTTGCGGTGCACTGAGTTAGTGATACCTCTGGCGCTCAGCGTGTACGCAGCCTACGATGATGCGTGGTCCGAGCGGGACGCACTAGGAGCAATGTGTCTTGCCTACTGGACTGCGTCATCTGCAATCGCCACTCCATCTGAATTGTGATCCCTGCTGTCCGCAGTGTAGATCGAAGGCAGTAGTCTGTACAGACATAAGTCTGCGGTGCTGTGCCTCTGTGTTCACATGGGGCCTGTGTCGAGGAGGCCCGCGGTCATGGCGGCAGCCACGTGGCCGGGTGAGGCCCGCCGCTCTGGCACACTCATTGGTGTTCACAGTTCACAAGTGAACCATGCCCAGAGCCACGGCTTATTTATTCATACTCCTACGCTGGAGTGACGTACATTAAACCAGCCCACTGCGCTTCCGCTTACAGGGGACAACGACACAGGTACATGACCGAGATCTTCCCCCCTGTCTGAGGTAACATGGTTGCGTCCACTGTCCACAACACTACAAGCACCAGCAGTATATGTACTAATGTATAGTGAGGTCTGTCCAGCACATCACCGCTACACTTGGTATTGTGTGCATTATTATTATTGATGGATGAGTTGCGTCATTCACACATATTTGCTTGCCATATCTGCCAACATTCAAGTATTGTGTGGCTGAGGGACCATGCCGTTTTTGGAAGGTACGCTGTCCTGTTCTGCACTGCCTCGGTGGTAGTAGGGAGGGGGGTGGTCCGGGGGGACGTCCTGAGGCTGGTGGCAGTGAGAGTTGTGGCCTTCATGGGTGTTTGAGGTGCGTGATCAATAACTCTGTGACATATGTTGCGCTTTAGATGTAATTCTGGGCTGCGATCCCTTTCACATTGTGGCTAGTCGTCCTGGTTTACACCAGTAAAATGCAGATATTAGATACCTACTGCAAACGTGGCTTATTCCGTGTTTTTGGATCGCACCCCAGATTTAGCTGCTCGTTGAATATATCGGGAACTGGTGTTTTTGTGTTAATTTTTGCACGGGGACGTCTACTCTGTATATTATTATAGTTAGTTGTTGTTCTCATTTGTGAATAATTTTTTTGTTTTGGACGCTATTGCTGGAAAACTGGGGATATTGGCTGTTTTCACTAGGTTGACAATGAAGTGACAATTTAAAATCACTGAAAAAATTATAGGTTTAAAGAATTAAATAATTGCAAATTAGCATTTAAAAAACCTTTGAAATTCACTAAAAAAATAGGTTTCAGGGATGTTATAGTTACAAATTAGCATTTAAACAACCTTTGAAATTCACTGAAAAAACCATAGGTTTCAGGGACGTTATAGTTACAAATTAGCATTTAAAAAACCTTTGAAATTCACTGAAAAAAACATAGGTTTCAGGGACGTTATAGTTAGTTGGACATTTCACTCGTACAAAACCATAGAAATTCCCCCATTATAGTTAGTTGAGCTAACTATAACTCGCGCCCCCGCAATGCACTGCTGATGACGTCACATATTACATCATTCATGACATGGTCAGTGACATCACTAATGACATCACTGATGACATCTTAAATGACATCAATGATGACATCACTGATAACATCATCCAGTGAATGCGTTTTTCTTTAAAATCTAAGTATGTATTATATATATACCAAGCTGATTTGAAGAATGAGTGGATGTATAAGTGTTTGGATGGAGGATTTAGTAGGTGTGTGACAGTATTTCCATGAATGCATAGGTTATGAGTGGGTGTTTGGATGAGTGCATGGGTTGTGCTTGGGTCTTTGAATGACTGCATAGGTACAGCCTTGGTGATTGTATAAGTGAATGGTTAGTGCCTGAGTAATTGGATGAATTCATGGGCAGTGCCTACATAGTTCAATGACTACATAATTAGTGCCTGTGTAATTTGCAAGAGTGCTTATGTAGTGCCTGGGTAATTGAATAAGTGTGGAGACAGTACATGAGTGATTCAATGAATGCCTTAGTAGTGGCTGACTGATTGGATGAGTGTCCGATTAGTGTGTGGCTTACTGTGAAGTACCTCCATGGTTGTTAGATACATAACAGTTGTGACTATATCTACGACTCATTGTTAAAGATCTCCTGTCAATATGAAACTACCTGTTTTAGTATATCTATCCTTTTCTACTGAGCTATGTGTGGGTGAAGGCTAGATATCACACTTGATATATAATTGAATACATGGCTCTGTAGGAGCATACATTGCTCTGTTACTCAGCATGCACATGCACCAGTAAGTTTCTGAAACTGAAAACATATTTTGGGTGTCTTTAAAACATATATGAAGTATTTTTCAAAGAAAGATTACACACCAAGTGAAGCTAGCACAAGAACTCTCAATAAATATTCTGTACTTTTAACTTACTCAATTTTAAACAGAGCATGTTGAAAGAAATGCACCACCCACACCTTATTTATGAAATTGTCATCAGCCTTAAATAACATAGATCACCATGTAAACATATATTTTTTATTTTAATTTTTGTACAGAGTTTTATATAGCGCAAATCGGGTATCAGAGCACTTTACATAGCACCAGTTGCATTATATAAGGACACATTCATTTTTGTTAGGCACGGGGAGATTAAGTGATTTGCCCGGAATCACAGGATGTTCAACGTCATTGCCGTGACTGGAACCCAGCTCCCCAGATTCGAGGTCGACCACATGCAAACCTGTCATATAAGCTAAAAACCACATTGACAAACACCTCAAATGCATACCTAGGACGTATTACTACTTTAGAATTCATATACAGGCACAGCACATTTTCTTATGTTTTAGTCATGACTAGACTACTCCTCTTTAATAATGTGACTAAAAGAAGTACAGTTCCCAGAATGCAAATAATATAGATCTTTCTATTCTGCGCATGATTCTTAGACATTTAAAACATTGTCAATTTTAAGGGCATTGCTCATGGTAACTTTCAACAGTACTGACATCTTAAACACATACCATGTGCCAGATACAGTACATCTGATATATTTTTTTCATATCACTGCCATACTTTTTTTTATCCAACTCCCATATATTTCTCCATGTCTGATGTACATTTTTTTAAAATAATTAAAAACGTATAGACATACCAGTGAATTGGGTTTGAAGATTATATTGTTGTTTTAGCTCTTTCTGGATAGTTTGGACACTCTTTAGATTTTTAGAAACTAAGCAAAGAATGGGACAGCACTCTCATACAAAGCAACTATAAAATGGCGACCTCTTCAACTTTCTACCCTATTAGCACGAGAAAGGCAGCAAATGAAATCATGTCTTCCATGTTAGACTACTCTATCTCCACTTGTGCATGCTTAGCATCTGTTAACCCTTTCCCTCTCTTTCAAAACGAGGTTCCTATCTCCGCGTGTTTGTGATGTTTCTGCGATGATCACAGAGTAATCACGACAAAAAACAGAAGTCCAAACATATATCTAGCTAAGTTTTTTTTTTATTTAAATACTGCACAACAGCTTATTACATAGTCCAAAACTGGAATTAAAAGTTTACCATTACTTAAATTATGTTATAACTCCTCAACATTAAAAAAAAAAAATCTGTCTCTGTAACACCCTTCACTTCCAAAACATTCTTAGCTCAGTGTCTATAGCAACCCAGTGGAACCAGTACGTCACGAGTTCACAGCACATTCTAGAAGGAACACTCTACTTCCAAATGAGATACAGCAGGTGAGGTTTATTCCACTGTTTTAAAAACATATCCTTGTCTGTATTTTTTTTCAGAGTTTTATAGAGCACTCACTAGACCCGAAGATATCAGGTATCAGAGCGTTTTACATGAACACCAGTTTCATTACAGATGTATACATTCATTTTTGTTAAGCACGGGGAGATTAAGGTATTTGGCCAGAATCACATGATGTTGAGCGTTGATGCCGAGACTCAAACCCGGTTCCCCAGCTTCAAGGTCGACCGCTCTAGCCGGGAGGCTATTACATTTCTTTTTTAAAACAAGAGAAAATAATAGGACTTCTTCCTATTGCATCCAACACACTTCCTAATTTTATTGAATTACATACTGACAGCATCCAATGAAATGTATCTTTAAAAAATAAAGGAAAACACCTCGATTTTAGCTGCTTTTCATTTGGAAAACTACCTCATTCAGCTCCAGCCTTCTCCAGACTGCTATTGTTCCTTCAAAATGCTTCGAGTGTCGATTCTTTCTATATCATGCGTTTTGGGCTAAAGAGACTGTAAAAAAGACAGGTATTGACAGGGACTTGGGTTTGCCAAATGTGGAGATTGCTTGGTTTGGCCAGATAGGGTTAAAATGTCATTAGTTGCTGGATTTTTTTTTCTTCAACCTCATGACAATTAATTCTAACTAATAAAATACACACATTACTAACTTAAAGAACATGTTTGTACACATATCTTGCAGTAACTTTACAAAAAACGATGTTCGAACTCTACTTCCTGTTTCCCCGATTAGTTCAAGAGTTGCGATGACTTCAACAACCGCAACGATCGCGCCTTTTTTGAACAGCTGTAAAACACATATATGCACACATTTTACAGTATTGTAGACAATAGTGGTTTATTAATACCCTGTTTAAAGTCATATTTTAATAGGGAGTGTGTATAACAACAGTCGTTTAACCCGTTAGTGCGTCGGATGGCCGGGAGCCATCTGACGTCACTGTGGGTGTGTGCGTCGGGCAACTCCCAGCCATCCTAGCACCCACCCAGGGAGCAAGCACTGGCGCTCCCCCCGCGGGCTGCCCATCTATGGGCCCCAACAGGGATGGCAGCGGAAGCCCTTCCACTGACCCGCCCACCTCCATGTTATCTAATGACGCCAGTGTGGTAAATAAAATACCGGACTGAATTTCATACGGAATCCTAAAATAAAGTAAAATAGCTCAAAATAACAAGAGGCAGAATCCGTGGTATAAGAGGTTTTCTAAATGGGCTTTATTCCATTCAAAATGGCCGACTCGAGTCGCGGCCTTCAGGTTCCGTCACCACGAGGGTTCAGGAAGTGAAGTACAATAATTTATTGACAGACATGTATTTTTATAATAAGTGCATTACAATGAAACGAATGTAGAAGGCGTAACATTTGATAAGAAGAGTGACAAAACAGGTATGTAATCGAAACTAGGCGTAATAAGGAATAAAAGAAACATGATTGGTTAAGATTATCAGACATAGGTGGATCTATAAGATAATACTTGGCATAGATGCGCGCGCAGCAGCATGACGTGTAATTGACGTGCAACTAGGGGGTGAAGGGGACTTGACATTTAGCTCTACATGTGGAGACGAGAAGTCTGGGGGGTCAAGTCAACCTAATCCCAAATCATATCTACCATCCTATGTTTGGAGAACTATGTTATCCACAAGGAAGGACTCTCGGACAGAATCTATTCTATACTAACTGTGTGTGCGTGTACAAGCGTCTAAGTGTCTATATGAGATGCGAGGGGCAGAAAACTTTCCATGGCAGCAGGACTATGAATCACTTGCAGGAGGACGGAAAGGCTGAGTCCTTGCTTGTGAGCTAAAGGAAATGTTTACCTAAATCACTTGACAGGAATGCATCGGCTGAAGAGCAAAATAGATAATTCGAAGGTGAAATACAGCTTCTTGGCAGGCATGCGAAAACTGGCCGAGGCAGACATTGTTAGCTGCACAGGGAGTAGGACAAAGTTCATGGATACAGATGCGAGCTCAAGCTGAAGCTGTCAGAGACAGAGAGCAGGGAAAGGCTTTGAGGACAGAATCGGGCCTACTTGCCTGAACTGTAAAAATGGAGTAACTTAGCCATATAAAGTCGGTGGCCTTTCATACTTAGGAATCGAATATCCAGCCCATTGATGGCGGATCTGACAGAGAACATGTCGACGGAAGACACACATATGTTTGCGTCTTAGAAACTGGAACTGGAGGGAACATACATGTACTTGTAACATGCATATAGAACCGTTGGGGTCCAAGATAGGGGACATAACTGATCAGGAAAATCCACATTTCCACATTCCCTCCTTGTCCCCTTCTTGCCCTTCAAGAGACATCAATCTTCATTATTCCATCGATTTGCTCATGGAGCATCATTTCTTCTTCCTTCTTCTTCCGGCATTCTGAACGAGACCTTGGTGGTGGAATACACGATGTGGCACACAGACCACAAATCGCTGGTCCACATTGTAGACATAGACAGCAACTGAATAGTATGAGAAGGCCAATACCTAGGAAGGATAGAACTCTCCATCCCCAGGCTGATATCACACTCCAAAACCACCCGGACCACGTCCAAGTGCCTGGATTCTCGTGTATCTGGCTTACAATCTTATGAAGGCGTGTTATAGCTTTATATACAGATGGCGAATTTTCTGGTATGAATATGCAGCAGCTGGATCCGATGACCCTGCAAGCTCCGCCCCTATCGACCAGGATGACGTCAAGGACAAGACGATTCTGGAGAACAACAATTCTCATCACTGATTGTTCCTCTGTCAGATTGCCTAGGGCGGCTATAGTCTCGTTTACTACAGCTTCAAGAGTCTTGGTGAGTCTGCGTATCAGCTTACTATTTGATATAGTACCTATATAGGGAAAGATACCTTTATTGAAATCTACATACTTGTCCCATGCTGTCTCAGTATAATCGACAACTGGGAGATCTCTTCGCTCTCTATTGTGTACTAAATGAACATTTTGATAATAATCAGGGGGAGCTAGGAAAACAGGTGGCAAAAGGAATGCTATGTAACAGGTACCATCCCAATCTAGAGGCAAACGCATATATGCCGTCTGGCCACATATGAAGTAAGAATGGCGAGAAGCTCTAAATGAAGATTTACCTTGATCACTATATTCTACTATAGTAACGCATTGGCTATGGCCCATATGTATGGAACCAACTTTTCTCACACATAATTCACCCTTAACTGGAAATACAGACATAGTGGGCAGAATTAGTTCAACTTCGGATTTGACATTCAGAATCATAAGATTAGGCGTAAAATTACCTAATTTATACACTTCATTTTCTAAATCAGTTCCTGTTCTACTGGGGTGACCCTCCTTATTGGGGTGACAGACTTTGAATAAAACTAGATTCAGATTTCCCCATATCCAATGTTGTTGATAAACGGCTGTGTCTGGGTCTATGGAATTTAATAAACTAAACCATGCTCCACAGGAGCCATTGTGTGTGAACGGATGTGGAAAGAAAGGCAGAACTCCTTTGTTATTCTGATAGGGAGGGAGTCGGCCACACACCCAACAATTGGTGGCATTACTAGTCTGATGGGAATGATGTAACATACTAATGAATGTGTTATTACGCAGCGCAAGTCTATAGGACAACTCATGTGGGGGTAAGTCACTAAAAGAATGTTCATCAGTTATATTGAAAGCACGTTTAGAAACAGGATAATACATATGCAACAATATACTTGCAGTAACTATTAAAAAACTCAAGAAAAACAAAATTAATAAAGTCACAATACAGTGGCTACGCAGTGATTTACAATAAGCATGTCGTTTCATTATGATTCTGGACTCTACATGATTCAGACCTAAGGGATACATGTCGGGACAGATTCAACCGCTTCACCTTGGAGAGGACTTAAACAATCAAATCGTCCGACAGTTTAGATCTGGACCTGAGTTTCTGTTTATAGAGTTCGGTGCTACTGGCCTCAGCCAAAGGTAGCTTTGAGTCAATGGGGGAAGACACACGGGAAGTACTGTTTGTGTCAGGAGGAAGTCCATTAAATTTTTTTATATGGGTGGAATGCACCCATCCTTTTCTTCCTTCGATCTTCACAGCTGTTCTGGTCGTCAGCAGGACCAACTTAGGAAGCCTCCACCTTGGCTCCAGTTGGGTTTTCCGATCAAAATTCCTGACGAGAACATAATCGCCGGGAATTACGTCATGAGGTTTCACCTCGGTGTTGTCAGGAAAAGCTGCGACTACCTGTGAACGACAAGATTGTAGTGCAGACATCAAGGAAGCCAGGTAATCTGTCAGCATATTACAGTCAACATCAGTTATTTTACGGGGTATAGGCGTCCCCCACATATTCGGTGGCCTACCAAAGATCACCTCATAAGGCGATAGCCCTGTTCGAGAGTGTGCTACCATTCTCATGTAAAATAGCGCAACTGGTAAGGCTACTATCCAGTCCACACCCTTTTCCTGACATATTTTAGACAATCTGATTTTTAAAAGTTGATTATGTCGTTCCACGAGACCTGCTGCCTCGGGGTGTCGGACACAGTGGAATTTCCACTGATATCCCAACAAGAGTGAGACATGTTTCATTAATTCGGATGAGAAAGGCTGACCGTTATCTGAATATACAACACGTGGTAAACCGTACCGTGGGAAGAATTCTCGAACTAGCTGCTTGGCAGTAGTCGAGGCAGTGTAATCTGATACGGGATACGCCTCTGTCCAACGGGAGAGAGCGCAGACAACTACGAGAACATATTTGAATCCTCGACAACGTTCCATCTGAATATAATCCATCTGGAGGACTTCAAAAGGATGGTCAGGAGGCTGAAATCCACCCTGCTCTACGGGAACACTCTTTCCTGGGTTAAACTGACAACATATCATACAGGTACGAACTTTTTGTTTAGCTGCTGCTCGTAAATGTTTATTGAACCAAATGTGCTGAATGCTGTCTAGCATAGCCTTCTCTCCTAAATGTGCTGGACTGTGAACTGTAGCTATAATGACTTGAACCATGGAATCAGGGAGAAACCATACAGATTTCTCCTTCGTCATCCACCCTTGATCTGTCTGGATCCCTCCTAGTTCAGTCCACTTCTTTATTTCTTCTGCTGTGGCATGTGTCTGTATGTCAATTACGTCAAGTGCGGGGTCCTTAATTGTCATACACTGTGTTGGTGTCTGAACTATTGGCTTTGTCATGTCTAATGTGCGATTCTGAGCAGTCTGTTTAGCTGTTTTGTCAGCTAAATCATTGCCTTGAGAAATGGTATCAGTAACCTTCGTGTGTGCTTTACATTTCATAATCGATATAGCAGTGGGTAGATGTATTGCGTCTAACAAAGCATGAATGAGGGGTCCGTGCTGAATGTGGGCACCATGGGAGGTTAAATAACCTCTCTCTCGCCACAGCACGCCGAAGTCGTGTACAACTCCGAATGCATAACGTGAGTCAGTGTATACATTAACTTTCTTATTTGTGGCTTGAATACAGGCTTGCGTTAGAGCAATAAGTTCTGCTGCTTGGGCTGACAAAGTATCTATACAATGTGTCTCAATAACTTCAGTGTCTGTTGTGACTGCATACGCGGCCACTAAATCTCCTGTACTTGTTCTCATGCACGATCCGTCTACATACAACGTCAGGTCTGGATCTAACAATGGAACGTCTGTCAAGTCTTGTCTAGGTTTCGTCTTTATTTCAATGATTTCAACACAATCATGAGCTAGTGGGTCTGTTCCAATTACAGGTAATAGTGTAGCAGGATTCAATGTATTACACCGTCGGATCTCTATGTGTGGTTGAAACAATGTCAGTTCATAACCGGTAAGTCTTGCTATGGTCAAGTGTTGTGTTTGTGTTCGGTTCACAAGAACCTCTACTGCATGTGGTACTTGTACTGTCAATGGGTGTCCTAATACTATGGCATCGCTTTGTCTGATTGCTAAAGCTGTCGCTGCCACTGATTTCAGGCATGCAGGCAAAGCCTGAGCTACGGGATCTAATGTACTGGAAAAATAAGCACATGGCTTGCGTGATCCTGCTTGATCCTGAGTGAGTACTGACAAGGCAGTACCTTCGCGTTCTGTAACAAAGAGTGTAAAATGTTTGCTATAACATGGTGTTGCTAAAACAGGTGCTTGACATAAAGCTTTCTTTAAGCTTTCAAAAGCTTGTGTATGTTCCTGAGTCCAAGGGAGAACAGTCGATGTGGCTGCCTCCTGTGTGGTTAACTGAATGAGTGGTTTTGCTAGAAATGCGTACTGAGGGATCCACTGCCTACAATATGAAGTGAGGCCTATGAAAGCCCGCACCTCCTTCTGTGTCTGGGGTATTGACATGTTAGCAATTAACTGGATGCGATCTGGTGTAAGCTGCCTTCCCTCCTTGGACAGCGAGTGACCAAGATAAATAACTCGCTGAACACAGAATTGCAGCTTAGAAGGGGACACCTTGTGCCCCTTGTCGGCTAGGAAATGTAAAACTGTCAGAGAAGCCTTTTCACATTCTGGCTCGCTTCTTGCGGTGATCAGCAGATCATCGACATATTGAAGCAGTGCAGTATTGACTGGCATGTGGATACTGTCAAGTTCTCGTTTCAGTGCTTGGCTGTAGATGCTGGGGCTTTCTGTAAATCCTTGGGGAGCGCGTGAGAATTTAAAGCTGCGCCCATTTAAACTGAATCCGAACAAGTATTGGCTTTCCGGATCTATTGGGACGCTGAAAAAAGCATTCTTGAGATCAATTACAGTAAAAAATGTTGCTTCGGAATCAATTGCTGTCAACAATGATGATATATCAGGGACCACAGGGAATTGTGGTACAATACACTTGTTTAGTTCACGCAAATCAATAACCAATCGGTATACTGGTGGGGCAGTAGGGTCAGTTCGTTTAAGAATCGGAATTATCGGTGAATTACATATATTGGAGTCTGTTTCTATAACTACTCCCTGGGCAATCAGCTCATCAATGATTTTCAGCAAAGCCACTACAGCATCATGCGGTAACTTGTATTGTCGCATTCGTGGTAGTACCACTCCTGCTTTCAATGTAACTCGATAGGGTGTAATGTTCATGCAGCCAACATCCGTAGGGCCTTGTGCCCATAGATGTACTGGTAAAGTCTGTAGTCGGGGATCCATGTCTCTAGACACATAGTGACCTTTAAAATCACGTAAAAACAACCTTACTCCTTCTGGAGAACAACATATTATGGCTCCTAGTGCTTTCAGAGTTTTAATTCCTAACAGATTTTCTGGGCATGATTTAGTAAGCAATAAATCTGTAGTTCGTGTCAAAGGTCCTATCGTAAGTGGTAGAGGCTGTGATACTTCATTAACAATAGGTTTTCCCGAAAAACCAAGGGAAACATTTTGAGAGCCTGAGAGGGGTGCCCCTGGAACTTCACTACGTTTTATAGTTGTTCGACTTGCCCCTGTATCGAGTAAGAATTTTCTATCTTGACCTAATAATTCACTATGTACATAAGGTCCTTCTTGATCTACAGGAATCTCGATAAGCGGTAAGTCAACTTCCCTCTCTAGGCTGGTTCATGCGTAATGCTGATATTCAGGGTATTCATACTGTGCAGTCTGATACATTTGTCGTGTTGTTGTTTGTGTGGCAGGAGCAGGCAACGGTGGTGCAGCTGGCACAAACTGTATGGGTTGCTGTGAGGCTGGCATGGACTGTTGCTGAACTGGCATGGACTGTCCATGCTGCATAGCTCCTTGTTCATTCTGATCTTGTCTAACTAATCGTGGTCTCTCTTTTGCAATACCTGTAGCTATATTACGTTTCAGGACTGGACAATCATGTACATAATGGCCTAGTTGTTTACAGTAATTGCAGGTTCCTTTTACAGGAACTGCAGAATCACCAGAATGTGTCACACCCTTTTTGTGACCATCTGCTGGTACTGTCTGAGAAACTAGCATTTTCATTTTTGTATCCTTCATGCGTCTATGCTCGTGTTCTTGTTCATCCCTAATTCTATTGTGATGATACTGTAACATTTGTAGCATTTGCGACGGAGTGTTACTTTGCCAGGTACTCTCGAATTTCAATATTCTATTCTTCACTGGAGGCAATGCATTTTCCACCAATTTTGTCACAAATAAATGTGGATATGAGTCACTACTTGCTTTTATACCACTATTTATACCAAAACATTTTTCAAATCGAGCATAATAATCGCTTGTGTCTTCATCTTGCTTTTGTTTGCAGGCTGTGATTGCACCCCAATCTTCCTTTTTTGTAGTTAATAAACGTGGCAGTACCTGTACTAGTAAACCTGGTAACAGTTTAACTTTATCCCCGAGCCCCGAACCTGCAGTTCGGCTCCTTTCTTCCTCTGCTAATGCTGTCCAGTCTATCTTTTGGTCTCCTACTTCCCACTCTTTTTCTTTCAGTTTTTCATAAATGCCAGCAGGCAAAAGCACCTTTAATATCGTCATAATATCAGGAAAGGTGTACTCTCCCATCAGTAACATGTCTTTAATTTCTCGGTGGAAACCCGCTGGGTCTTTGTCATGACTAGGTACTACTTTCTTCATTTCTAATAATTCCATTTTTGATATGGGTGTGTAAACAAATACACGGTGAAACTCATTGTCTTCGCCTTTTATTGGGTGCACTTCTCGTAAAGGATTTTGTCTATCCATATAGTACGGCGTTCTTTCTCTGTGGGGCAGCGAGAGAGAATCCGGACTTACAAAAAGGACATACTGTTTACGTGACACTAATATCTCTTTAATTAGCTTATTACTAGAACCTCTCCATCTGTTTGTGAGTAGTTCCGTTAATATATCAGGTAAAGGACCAGGGTCAGCATGTTGGCACTTATATAATATGAGGAGTTGCTGAATCATATAGATTCCAGCTAAGCGTTGTTCATCTGTACTGAGATTGAGAAACGTGTGTGCTACGGTCTCATCACCGTATTTTTCAGGACTGTCAATCCAGTGAACGGCTGATCTGGCTAATTCTTGCTCATCCATGGAATCGAGGAGGTGGTAACCCCTTCGTTCTCGTAGTATCTTATCTGCGGCTTGAAACGAATGTTCAGGAGACTTCAGATTTATTACAGGCGTCGGATACGTTCTGCTGTTTTTTGGGCATACAGAATGTATTGGATCAGGAAAACATCTAGTATTTTCACAGGATCTTCCTCTGCCTACATAGGCTATGATCTCTGACTGTCTTGCGGAATTCCCTGATTCGGACACTTCATCTTGCTCAAACTCGTCTGTTCCCAGTCTTTCTTCATGAATACGCTCTATTTCTTTACGGATTTTTCGGCACATGGCTATTATACAATTTTGCTTATCGTGTCTCCCTTCTGATATATTCTGACTCCATCTTGTAAGAATAAGCATTGCATTCGGGTCTACCCCCGGACGATCTTGATTTCTGATCATACAGTTTATGAGGAAACGTAACAGTTCCCCCTGTATCTCTACTTTCTGGAATTCCATAGCTCTGTTAATACATCCTGGATCTCGTCCTGTTTGAACAAAATGATATATGTTGTCTAGATGCGTAGTCATCCCTGGTAACCTCGCTAAATACTCTGCGGCTCGCCTGATACGTAATGATGCCAGGACCATTTCGTCCTCTTTACCAACCACCGGGTCATATCTACAATTTACAAGGAGTTCCTTAAGCGTACGTTCACTTACGAATTTAGGTGTACGTGAATGTGCTGACTCTTGAAAGACAAGTTTATTTATTCTAGGTGGTGTAAAAGTACTGCTAGCACCTCCCGTGGCCCTATCTGGGGCGTCGGGTGTGAATGGGTTCGTTGAACGTGACACAGCAACTATGGGTGTCGATACCTCTGTAGAGTCGACTGCGGAGACAGATGCGGAAACAGATGTGCTTGCCGACGCTTGTGTCGGAACTTGCTGTTGCACGGGGACAGATACCTGATCCTGACGTTGAACCCCTCCGCCAGACGGTCTATGTGGTGCGGCGTTAGCATACTCGGGAGCTGCGTCATCTAGATATGAGGAAAGAAAAACATCTTCTGCGGTTCTGGGAAGCCCCTTTGGATGCACCTTAATTGGAAATAATGGGGGCGGCAAGTCTTTTGGTATCTCTGGAGCAGCCTTAGGTAATCCTTCGGCTAGTAGGGGATACATACCATTCATAAGAGCATTTCTTTGTCTATTTACTTGTTCTGATCTCACTCGGATACCTTCCTCAATTAATAGATTTTCTTGAACTTTATTTGAACTTTCTTTACTCCTCTCTTCTTGTCTACGTGCTTTTTCTGTTCGTCTATGAGATTCTTTACGCCATAACTCAACAGCGTCTTTCTGTGACTGTCTGACCTTTCTTTTCCATAACTCTTCCTCCACTTTCATGATGCACTCTGCATCCCAGGTTCCCGCTATGGGCCACCTTTGACTTTCCGGTAATCCCTTGGTATAATCTACCCATAGATCAAGAAATAATATGGCATCTAAGCCATGTTTATGGTACATAAAATGCCCTGGAGTGTCCCTAGGAGGAATAGGAACTGCTTCTTCAAGCACCCCTTTTCTGGTAGTAATCTGTCTTAACTTCGAGAAGAGCGGCATATTTACAACTGATCTGATACTTACTCTTGAATTTTCTTAATACGAAAAACACAATAATGAACGGTGAACAATGAACAATCATTCATACCACAATATGCAAGACATTTCTGAATACTTTAAACATTAAACATTAAACATTATAACAATGATCGACAATGATGACAGTCTGCCTAACTAATCACCACGCTGAATTCTTGACAATAACTGAATTCTTCGGAATACTTGATATACTGCTAAACAGTACATATACACTGCTAAACAGTGCAGACCGGATTTGTGTACCCAAATCCGTCTTGACCGGCACAACCTATGTGCGCGTCAACACGCCTCCCCGGCGATGGTACTCACCGAGTAGCTCCTTGAAACGGAAGGCCTCAGGGAATGGACAGGACTCGATAACTGCGGACAGCGGACCCTCTGGACATCGGGATTTCGGAAAACCTGGTGGGCCTCTGTATACCTCGGATCTTGCTCTCTCAGCTAGGCTCTGGTCGGGATACTTCGCACTTCTCACCGCCTCGTCTGGGTTGATCGCAGCCTCAGTCGCCCCCGCTTGACCGGAGGGAGCTTACAGGAAATCCTGCTGGTACGCGTTTATGGTCCGTCCAGCTGTGGCAGGAGACCGGGCCTGCAACGCACCGCCGGCGCGTGAGATGAGAAAGTGTCCCTATTCGGGCGCCATTATGTGGTAAATAAAATACCGGACTGAATTTCATACGGAATCCTAAAATAAAGTAAAATAGCTCAAAATAACAAGAGGCAGAATCCGTGGTATAAGAGGTTTTCTAAATGGGCTTTATTCCATTCAAAATGGCCGACTCGAGTCGCGGCCTTCAGGTTCCGTCACCACGAGGGTTCAGGAAGTGAAGTACAATAATTTATTGACAGACATGTATTTTTATAATAAGTGCATTACAATGAAACGAATGTAGAAGGCGTAACATTTGATAAGAAGAGTGACAAAACAGGTATGTAATCGAAACTAGGCGTAATAAGGAATAAAAGAAACATGATTGGTTAAGATTATCAGACATAGGTGGATCTATAAGATAATACTTGGCATAGATGCGCGCGCAGCAGCATGACGTGTAATTGACGTGCAACTAGGGGGTGAAGGGGACTTGACATTTAGCTCTACATGTGGAGACGAGAAGTCTGGGGGGTCAAGTCAACCTAATCCCAAATCATATCTACCATCCTATGTTTGGAGAACTATGTTATCCACAAGGAAGGACTCTCGGACAGAATCTATTCTATACTAACTGTGTGTGCGTGTACAAGCGTCTAAGTGTCTATATGAGATGCGAGGGGCAGAAAACTTTCCATGGCAGCAGGACTATGAATCACTTGCAGGAGGACGGAAAGGCTGAGTCCTTGCTTGTGAGCTAAAGGAAATGTTTACCTAAATCACTTGACAGGAATGCATCGGCTGAAGAGCAAAATAGATAATTCGAAGGTGAAATACAGCTTCTTGGCAGGCATGCGAAAACTGGCCGAGGCAGACATTGTTAGCTGCACAGGGAGTAGGACAAAGTTCATGGATACAGATGCGAGCTCAAGCTGAAGCTGTCAGAGACAGAGAGCAGGGAAAGGCTTTGAGGACAGAATCGGGCCTACTTGCCTGAACTGTAAAAATGGAGTAACTTAGCCATATAAAGTCGGTGGCCTTTCATACTTAGGAATCGAATATCCAGCCCATTGATGGCGGATCTGACAGAGAACATGTCGACGGAAGACACACATATGTTTGCGTCTTAGAAACTGGAACTGGAGGGAACATACATGTACTTGTAACATGCATATAGAACCGTTGGGGTCCAAGATAGGGGACATAACTGATCAGGAAAATCCACATTTCCACACCAGCACGCACCTCGCGCCGACGTTACTAGAGGCAAACAGACACGCTGGAAGCCATTTGCTTCTGGCACATCAGAGGGAGAAAGTAAGTTTCTCCCTGGGGCAGGTGGGGTGTTTTAAACAAAGAGGCAGCGGATGAAAGGAAATGGGTTTTCCTTTCCTTCGATATCGCTTTGAGCATTCCTGCTGCATGATCGCGCATGGTGCGCGATCATTCAGCAGTAATGCCCACTAGACACCAGGGATTTTTTTCCAGCAGTGTCATGTTTAATGAGCGGCCCCTTGGGCAACGATTGTTCCTCTTTATGGAGGGGATGATTATTTTTTCAGTTTCTGCCCTCCTTGGGGGCAGATCGGCCTTATGTTTTTAGGCTCATCTGTCCCCAAGGGGGGTAGAAGCCATTGGACATTAGTTTTTTTTATGTTGCTGTTGGGGAGCGGCCCCTTGGGCAAGGGTCACTCCTGTTTATGGGGGGATCATTGTGGCCATTTCTGCCCCCTTTGTGGCATATCAGCCATATGTTTTCAGGCCCATCTGCCCCCATGGGGGTCAGAAGCCATTAGACAGCAGAGATTTTTTTTTATGTTGTTGTTCGGGTGTTACCCCTTGTCCAAAGGTACCCAGCCTTTATGGGGTGATCTTTGAGGCCGCTTCTGGCCCCTTTGGGGGCAGATACACCTTATGTTTTTAGGCCCATCCGCCCCCAAGGGAGGTAGGAGCCATTAGACACCAGGGATTTGTTTTTATGTTGTTGTCGGGGAGCGGCCTCTTGGGCAAGGGTCGCTCTCCTTTATGGGGTGATTATTGTTGCTATTTCTGGCTCCAAGGGGGGCAGATCGGTCATATGTTTTTAGGCCCATCTGTCCCCAAAGGGGGTAGAATCCACTAGACACCAGATGTTGTTATTGGGGACTGGCCCCTTGGGCATGGGTTGTTCCCCTTTTATGAGGGTGAATATTTTGTCTGTTTCTGCCCCCCTTGGGGGCAGATCGGCCTTACATTCATTGGCCCATCTGCCCCCAAAGGGAACAGAAGCCACTAGACACCAGGGATTTTGTCAAAATCTATTTCTGTGATTGGGGGTGTGGCCCCTTGGGCAAGGGTCACTAGCCTTTTAAGGGGTGATTATTTTGGCTATTTCTGCCCCCCTTGGGGGCCGATCGGCCTTATGCATTTAGGCCCACTTGCCCCCAGCTTGGCTGGTGGATTGTATGTGGACTGGTGCATTATTTGCATATGTGATTGCAATGTTTTATTTCTCCTTTTTATTCTAGTGCAAAGCTTTTGATTCTTTGCGATTTCAGCAGTGGTTGGTGTGCTGTTTGCGTAGTTGCATGTATTTGGTAAGAAAAACATTTTTGTTGTGTTTCCTCCAAATAAATATTATTGTCATGCATGAATGAATTTTTTTGTTAGTGGTGTCATAATAGCAACATATTTAGTTTATGTTTTGAGCGTGAAATTGTGTATTGTGTTGTCCTGTGTGTAGTTTTTTTTCTTTTTCTTTTTTAGTGGGATATTGTTGGTCCATGCTGTGTCTGTGCAGTGTAGGTGGTGGTGGTGGTGAGTCTAGCTGTTTCTGGCATGTGAGTGGTATCGTTTTGGAGTATATAGGTCTTTGTGATAAAGCCACATTTTGTTTATTACTTATTTTACAAAGTGTTTGTGGTGGTTGACTTGTTTGACAAGTTACCATTATTAGTAAGGATTATGGTTAGCCTTAGAAGTACTGCTCAGCATGTGGTTGGTATACTTTTTGAATCTTCCTCTGACCATGATTATGAGACTGACAGCGCATCTGAGGCAGAGGAAGAAGTGCAAGATTCTGGCAGTGAGTTTTCTGTCCACGAGGAATCATCTGATGATTTAGCTACTATCAGTGCGGATGAAGTGCCTGTTTTAGAGGACACTGATGTGTCAATGGTGCAAGAGGCATCTGGATTGCAGCCTGGGGCTGCAAGGCTTCCCATTGAAAGTGCTGGACTCTGGGTTGATCCAAACATGGTGCAACCGTTGTTGACTGCCTTTAGTGGTGATGCGGGGTATAGATTGAATTGTGAAAATATTTGGCCTATACATTTATTTCAGTTGTTTATGGATGTTGTATTTTTGAATGAGATTGTTGAATAGCCTAACTTGTATGCTGAACAGCATTTGAGGGACAACTGTGCCAGACTTAGTCCCCAATACAGAGCTACTCATGGACTCCCACGAATCTGGTTGAGATGAAGACGTTTTTGTGTTGAACTTTTTGATGGGCTTGATAAGGAAGCTGTCCCTGTCTTCATATTGGTCTACCAGTCCCTTGATGGCAACAGACATATTTCCTTCAATTATGAGTCATGATCATTATTTACTTTTGCTTTGGATGCTGTATTTTGTTGATAATAATTTGGCGTTGCCACGAGATCACCCTGACTGTGACCAGCCTGTCCTTGATCCCTTTGTAGATTGATTTTCAGAGATCTATACTCCAGGGAAAGAAATAGCTTTTGATGAGTCTTTGGCCCTGTTCAAGGGCCATTTGGTTTTTAGGCAGTATATTCCTAGCAAGAAGGCACGCTATGGAATTAAGATATAAATGATGTCTGACAGTAGGACAGGATATGTCTATAATTTCCGGGTGCACACTGGTAGGGATTCCACCTTTGACCCACCTGGTTGTCCATCCACTTGAGGAGTTTCAGATAAAATTGTGTGGGATCTTGGTAGATGACTTTTTAACAAAGGTCACCATTTGTACCTAGATAACTTCAACACTGCTGTGCAATTATTTAAGTAATTGTCCAAAGAGGACACTCTTGCTTGTGGCACAATGCATTCTAAACATAAAGGTTACCCAAAAGAGCTTGTTTGCAAAAAGCTTCAAAGGGGACAGTTCAGTGCCTTGCGTAGTGATGAACTGCTTGTTCTGTCCAAATAATTATTCCAAGGGCCACACTTACCACTGGCCCGCAATATTAAGTAAAATAAGGAGCAGTTGGCAACGTGGAAGGTTCAAACGTTTATTAGCCACCACAGAACTCTATATAGAGGAGCCTCGTCGATCCTCACCCATCAGGTGCGCCGAGGAAGACTGCTGGCTCCTTGACAGTAACACACTTTTATACATTTATCAGTACAGCATACAAAACCTTATATGTGGAAAAGTACCAGTTAGTCCTGGCGCTCCTAATGAGCTCATGCCTATTTCTAGTTTCGGTTACACATACAAAGGGTTACTATCTTTACAGAGAAGGTCGAAAGGGTGACTCCCTTCTCGTCCCAGGTCTAGAGGAATTTGCTTGATACTCCCTTTTAGCAGATGTGACCTTGCTTTTCAGCAACTCAGCCTGTCTCCTAATAAATGCAAGAAAAGGGGGAGCAGAGGGTGCGCGGAAGAGACCACGTGATTCCCAAACGAAAGAGCCGCAATCCAAGGTGGAGGCGGTTCAGTTCTCGGCCCTTTTTGTCGTGCTAAACATAACGGGGATTTCGAACCTTTGAATACACCATAACTAATCACACTATCATTAGATATACTGCGCTAATCATACCATAGTGACTTGAATACCTCAGAACGGCCTTTTTAGCGCAGCATAGCTAATAACGGGGTCAGTCTTCAAAAATACCCTCATCGATCTGCATTAAGTCATGCATCTCCTTCTGAGCCCGCTGGGTATCCATCCTGGTTTGGACGGGCTTGGGCCTAGGGATGGATCGGCGAACCTGAGTAGCGCAATATGCACAACAAGAAGGCCCGCACTGTAGACAAAGGCAGCAGGTGAAAATGAACCCTACTACTCCCAAAAGAATCATGAATAACTTCCATCCCCAGGTGGTCACCAAATCCCAAAACCACCCGGACAAAGACCAAGTACCGGTCTCGGTGTGAATTTCAGAGGCTAGCCGATGCAGTTTCTGGATGGCTAAATGGACAGAAGGGGCGGAGTCAGGTATATATACACAACAGGAACTGCCAATGACTCTACAAGCTCCTCCGCGATCAGCTAGGATAACATCTAAAACAAGACGATTTTGAAGGGTCACAAGCCGGGTCGCCTGGAGCTCCACTGTGATATTAGTTAATATTCCTGCAGTAGTATTAACCACCCCTTCCACCACTCTAGATAGCCTCCTAATTTCTTTACTAGTGAGGATGGGTCCCCATATGGGCAACACCCCTTTTATGATATCAACGAAGTGTTGGGCTGGAGTGTCAGTCTGGTCAGTGGCATCATTACTGGCGGCTTCAGCTCTCAGACTCCGCCGATTTAAGGAATGGGACTTATGATAATCAGAAGGAGCTATGTAAACCGGTGGGTAAAGGAAAGATAAGTAACACCTACCTGCCCATCCTCTGGGTAGCCAAGTGTATGCGTTTTCACCGCACACAAAATAAACATTGGGAGGGGTGAGCGTGGGGGGGCTGCTGAACGTCTGCAGTCTATAAGTATAATTACATCTACTATAACCTACAAATAAATGTCCAGTACCCTGCACGCATAAGGAGGAGGATGTATTCAGTACCGGGACCGGAATGATTTTCTCATCTGAGACATTTCGCTCCTGGAAATACTTAAAATACTCAGTAAAGTTAAAAGTCATGAAATCCAATACTTCATCCCTCAACCAGGTATCATTTTCATGATCCGTGTACACGTTCATGCAGGCGGTAGGATCAAGGGTACCATCCGTTCCCTCAGCATTAGGAGTAAAACCTTGGTGTTTCTCTATATAGGCTAGAATCAAGGCATAATCCTTCTCTGAGAATCGACGTTCATCTATAGTGTAGTGTTCGTATAGCATGGATAACATTTTGAACCAGGCTTCGCAACTACCTAAATAAGATAAGGGCATTGATATAAACAAATCTTGCTTATGCATCACTGACGGGAGGAGACCACAGACCCAACAATCAGTAACATTTGTGGAACTATGAGTCTGGTGCAGCATCTCAATGAAGGCATTATGTACATATGTCTGTCGGTGCCTTTCCTTATGAGGGGCAAAGGTCTGAAAATGATGTTCCTTAGGAGCAGGGGTAGACACTATCAAGGTGTGTACAGGATGGCGGAACTCTAGATATATAAACAAACCTAAGCATAGTACAAATGATACAATCAGTATAGAAATAAAAACAATTTTAAC